>NC_092591.1:19632500-20882500 GCF_047663525.1 Anas platyrhynchos
TTTGTGAATGTGAGATGTATATTTCTTTTTGTTCATGATTTTTCTCTCCTTGTGGAGTGCTCATTCCAAAGCAGGTAAGTGAGCTACATAATGCTCCATATAGAAAACTTGGTTAGAACACAGTAATAACAGATGATAACCTTTCATTCCTCACCTTTATATTCCATGTTTCTATCATGATCAACTCAAGGCTTTATCACTACAAAAGATGCTGAAAATGTATGCTGGAAAAGTGTAGTGGCTGAATTAATCTGTTGATCTAATACCAGACATAAAACATAAAATAAAAATAATTAAAAATATATAATTAAAAAACAAACAAACAAAAAAAAAAAACACCAAACCAAGTTGAGCAAAAAAGATCATTGGGAAATTTTTCTTCCTAACTTTGACTGGTGCTTGTCTTACGTCCTGAAGCATGAGGACTATTGAGCATCAATAGTCTATATCCTTATTTTCATTAATAGTGCACCTTCATATCCTGTTTTCATGTATAAATTTTTATTCCTTACTTTAACTTGTTCTAGTGATTTCCTTTGATTATGACTTACCCAAACACATGCTGACAAAGATCAGCTAATAACTGAAGTTCTTTGGGAATTTATTGACAACATTTTGTTGTTGGAAAGTGTTGATTCCTCTAAGCCATGTTTCTTTGGAAGAAGTTCCATGACCATTCTGAAAGATATGGATTTTTTTTTTTTTCCCCATAAAATTTATATAAAAACATAATCCAGTCCAGAATTGACAGTTAAGTCACTAGCCTGGAAACAGATACTTTTCTGAAACCTTTGCCTTATCTAACTTAACAAGGAATTATCTTCCCATACCACATACAGGTTTTTAATGTTCTTTAGTAGACAACCTCTTTCTTTCTCTTGAAATTTGTCCCTATATTAATAAGGAGATAAATATGAACCTAAATCTCTAGTGATCTTTTGTTGCTATTCTGGAATATATCAAATTTTTCTTCTGTTTCTAGAAAATATTTTTCATGATGGAAATATTAAATCTTACATAAGTATCTAGTGTAAGCCACTATTCACTGCTTTCTGAGACATTTCTTATGTGTCTTCTACTATTAGCAGATGTGTGTTAAATTTTTACTTTCTCCTGCTCTGCTCCATTAACACGGAAGTCTACAAGAACCTACATGGCCTACACTATTCATTACTTTTATAGAGTTTGCACTACTCAAAAGAGGTTTTTAAGTGTTTTTTTTTTTTTTTTTTTTTTTTTTTTAGTGATACTCTCATCCTTTGGGCTTTCATTTTCTATTTAATTTGAATTGTATTGGCTGCAATGTTTCTGGAACACAACTTTCAGATCCCTTTCAGGAAGTAATCACAAAAGCCAAGCAGTGACAGTAAAATATTTGTATGTATCCAAACACAGAAAAGAAATAAGATGACTTCTCTGTCCAATCTCAGTTTAATAGAATATGGATACTGACTCTTTCTGAAAATAAAATAAATAAATAAAATAAGAATGTATTTTTTTTTATTGTAAAAACATTTGAAACTGAATGACTAAGAGGAGATTATTTTTTCATAAATAAGAGTGGAAGATATAAACTGTAGAAAATGTTTCACTAATGTGAATGCTTACTTAATAGAATAATAATATTTGTGTTTGTTGTTGTTTGTTTGTTTTAAGTTTTCATAATTTCTCAATTTAGATTTAGTTTTATGTTATATAGGTGGACAATTTTAATGCCAAAACCCCTTAGTATTTTAAATAAAGGGGAAAATAAGCTCAGAAATGTATTCGTTTACATACACTAAATCACTTCAGAAAGCTATTTTCATTTATGAGCACTGAATAGTTTATATAAAAAGGAACTTTCAAAGGAATATTCAGTTTTGATTACGTGAGATTATTGTGATCTAATGTGACCCTAATCATTGTGACCCCAGTCAAAGGAATATACAATAGCACTTGATTTTGTTATCTTTAATGAACTGCCTGGGTATTTGAAATGGTTTTGGTTGGGAGTTATTTTTTTTTGTGTAGAGGCTTGTATGATGCCTTGTTTGGGGTTTTTGGTAGAGATAGTGGTGATGACAAATCAAGGATTTCAGCTCCTGCACAACAGTATTTACACAGAGAGAAGGACTTTTCTACTTATGCTGTCCTGCCAGCAGGGAGGCTGGGGGTGCACAAGAAGCTGGGAGGGAACACAGCCAGGACAGGTCACCCGGACTGAAGAGATATTACATACCATACAGTGCCATGCTCAGCACTAAAACCTGGGTTAAAGAAGAAGGGGGGTGGGGGGGGGGGGGAGGAAGGAAGGAGGGGTGACATTGGAGTGATGATATTTTTCTTCCCAGGAAACTGTTACGCATGATGAGCCCTGCTTTCCTGGGGCTCATGGTTAAACACCTGCCTGCTGGTGGGAAGTAGTGAATGAATTCCTTGGTTTGCTTTGCTTGCACATGTGGCTTTTGCTTTACCTAGCAAAATGTCCTTTTCTCAACCCATTTACCTTTCTTGCACATTTACCTTTCTGTTTGTCTCCCACCTGGGGAGAGCGAGTGAGTGGCTGTGAGTGGCTGTGCAGTACTGGGACTGACTGCTGGAATTAAATGACAACAAAGGCTCTGAGCAATAGTTGTCACTCACACAGGTGCCAGTTTCTCCTGCCAAAGAAGTTCTATGAAATGCAGCGTTCCATGAGCTCAGAAGTTGAGCTAAGTATTTTAATTATTTTAGCTCCTCCTGATGGAAAGGGAAATTATCAGGGTCACTTTTAATTATTTTTATTGTAACTTCTCTCAGTTCTTCAGACTGTATGTCTTAATGAAAAAAAATAAATTCAAAACTATTTACTAGAAATATTCAGAACTATTTTTTTTTTTTTTCAAAAGGAATGAACTCTCAAGGGATTGGGCAGTAGATTGTTCACACATAATTTCTAAGTCAAGACTCTTTGGTGGGTGACATTACTAACTTGTGGCTGTTGCATGGTCTATTTAAGCTGATTGATGAGCCTACTTCCATTCATTCTAAATGGCGTGGACATCACAAAGGTACTTTGACATCCTTAAGAAAGGTCAGGAGTTTAACAAATTATAGTACTACACTATTTTGTCGGTGGTGGAAGTGACAAGTCCTGGATTTATCGAGACAGGTAAGGGGACGTTAGTCTCCTATGCTGCAGTCTAATTATGGTGTGCATGGTCTCAATCATGTGGTAGCAACAGTGCATTTGGTAGCCTGGCTACCAAAGACATCCCTGCCTGGCTTCTGTTTAACCATTCAGCTGACGGAGGTTAATGAATGCTTGGATGCAATATTTTCTCTTGAAGTAGTTTGCAGATGAAAGACAGCTTTCTTTATACAAATTTCTTCCTTCCTTCCTTCCTTCCTTCCTTCCTTCCTTCCTTCCTTCCTTCCTTCCTTCCTTCCTTCCTTCCTTCCTTCCTTCCTTCCTTCCTTCCTTCCTTCCTTCCTTCCTTCCTTCCTTGTCTTTCTTTCTTTCTTTCTTTCTTTCTTTCTTTCTTTCTTTCTTTCTTTCTTTCTTTCTTTCTTTCTTTCTTTCTTTCTTGTAAAATGAAGGCTAGAGTTCTGTCCTGTGAGAAATAGTTCTAGCAAGCAATGTTAGGAAGTAAAGAAATGAATAATACTGTTCATGAATATATTTAGGCTGAAAACAGTCTCTGTGGTGATGTTCTGAACAGTTTTCTAATAAGGGAATGGTACAAAATAAGCAAGCTATTTTCAAGATAGACCTTGATTCATATAAAAATTTGCAAGTATTCTGAATGCAGTATCCAGGGAGATCCTACCTGTATCCTTTTAGTGGGAGATTGGATCTCAGGAGTTCAAATTGCCAGTTAGTTTTATACCTTACTTCTGCAGTCATTACTATTTTTTTCTTTCCTCAATCATAAGCATAATTTTAAAGCATCTTGGATGATCTTTATCTACTTTTGATCAGAGTGAGTTACTTCATCATTCATAACTTTATGTCAAAACTGTAAAAACAAATTTCAACTTTTGTTTTTCCCATTAATGATTTAAATATTGTTTGTGGTGTCTCACTGTTAGAACAGAGAATTGTGTCACCCCAGTAATATGGTTTTTGTGCCATGGCTAAGTGGTCTTTAAATGCACACAGAAATTCTATTTTATAGATCAAATATTTCTGTTATGAACATGCCTGTAAATATTTTACATATAAAAATGAATAAAAGTTTTCAAGTAAATGAAAATTTTATTCAAAAAAATACTTTGAAATGGTTTTATTTAATACTTTCTACAAATTAGATTTCAATTTCAGATGGTAGCTTTTCATGTATTTTTTGATTAATCTTCTTTTCTCTATTTCAGATTTTTTTTTTCTTGGTTTCTTTTCCATGCAATAAGATGTAAATATTGTAATATCTTTCATGTTGTACAAGACCTTTTTCTTAATTAGACTTGGAATCTGATCAGGAGCTGTATAAAATTTGAAGTAGCAAGAAAACATTAGGTGGAAAAAAAAAAAAAAAAAAAGGATCAATAATAATAACTCTGTGGTCAAGGTAAAAGACTCTCTTTTAACAGATAGCTATTTTTTCATACACCCAAGCAGATGAGAAATTAGATTAGAAATGTAATGGAAGTAATATCTGCATACTCATGTTTTGCAGCCAGGTAGTAAATTCTTCAGAAAAAGGTTTCCCTATCCCTGCTGCTCAAGGATCTTTAAGGGATTTGATCACTTATTTAAACTACTTTTTCCCATTTTTGTTGATAGGTCAAATGCCACAGGACATTGTTGTGTTCAGAGAAGTTATATTTATATAACGTCACTTATATGTATGCCATTGAGACTGTGTGATATTCTTTTTTCTTAAATGGTAATACTTTTTAGTAAGCTTCCACAGATATCAATATTCCATGTAAGAGTTTAAATTCTTTAGAAGTCACAGTAGTCTCTTCTCATGAATAAGTAAATAAGTGATAGGGCTGAGGCACAGGAAGGCCCAATAACTTAATACTAGAGTATCATAGAATCATAGAATCATAAAGGTTGGAAGAGATCTTCAAGATCATCTGGTCCAACCATCCCCCTATTGAATATTAATACTTTTACTTCAGATGCTTGTTTCAAAGCCAAATTGGTAAAAAAGAGTGACATTATTTAATGATGCTTGGTATAAAATGAGTTGCGGGTCTCTGCATTCAATCAACAGCTGTCTAGACCAGCGTATCCAGAGCTGCAAGTGGTACTTTTCATACATGGGCAGGAAATATCAGCTGTTTTGCAAAAGATAGGAATATAGACTAAATTTCCATTTCAATTTTAGAGGAACTCTTTCTAAAATCCAGCAGGTCAGGTCATGGAAAAATTGCCTTGTCATTTCCCATTTTCTTCATGAGTGAGAAGTATTAAGTTTTCTTCAATAAAATTAGCTTTTAATCTGAGCTATCTAAAGTATAGGTATCTACTCTAAGAAAACATTATAATTTCCTGTACTGTTGTTCCTGTACTACCTCTATCCAAAGCAAAATTCATCTAATTTTAAAAAGAAGTAATTTATTGAAACAATTTACTCTTTGTGTTTTTGTTTGATTGTTTGTTTGTTGATTGTTTGTTTTGTTTTGTTTGTTTGTTTTATAATTTTTTTCTTCTGTTTCTTCTGTGCACCTAGAGTTCTGGAATAGATAATGAAACAAACTAGTAAAAAAAAAAAAGTTAAACAGAAGGAATGCAAAGCTGTATAGTCTGTATCTTTTAAATGAAACTTAATTTCAACTTTCTCCCCCTGAATAATATTCTCTGTGTTAGCTGTATTGTAGAAATATAAATATGTTTTTCATAGAAAGTATAGACACATTATGAAAAATAGCAAAAGACTGAGGGAATGCATATAGTCAGTAAAAACAACAACAACAACAAAAAATGAGTCTCACTATCTGTCAGTTTTCTTCTAGAGGGAGAATACATATATACATAGGCATGTCTAGCTAATCTAATGTAAGACCCCTATCTTCTTTGCATCACAGCCTCAAGCAAAATGAGAAAGATAATAGTCCAGAGCAAGTGGTGGTTTAACTCTCTGTAATAAGCTGTGTGTAATTTAAACCCTTGTTTCCTTCATTGATTATACTAATAATGACAAAGATCAGAGCTTGGACTGAAATACGTTACCAAGTTGGTAGTTTGCCATTCTTCACGTTCCCCCATAAAAAATACAGTTGCGAGTCAACTGTTCAGAAACAGAAAATATCATCCCAGAATAACTGTCTGGAGATAGACCAACTATTATGTCAGCAGATGTTAATTCAACAATATATAAAATTAAAAGCCAGAAACAACAACAGACGGAAGGAATGCAGTCAGCAGCAGGAAAAAAAAAATGTTTAACTGTAGTTTTGTGCCTTTCCCAATGGTCCTCTTCCATCTCACACTATATCAACCATTTGGCTCACTGACTGCTCTGTATGCAATGGAGATAAGCTGCACAAGCTGCTGCATGTATTTGGCAAGGTGCTGCATGTATTTGGCAAGGTGGGTCACACTGCCTGGCTGTTTAGATAGCTTGCAGTTGACTAAGAAATTCATAACTCTCCCCCACTTTCAGGCTTCCCTGGTCACTAAGATGCCTTCAGTGTCTTTCATGATGTTTAATTTCAGCCAGAACCTCTCCTGAATGTAGAGCCAAGAATTTTCTTGAGTAATTTTTTAAATGATTATAAAAGGAACAGTAACATTATTTATTCCTTATAAATTTGTGTCATATTAAATAAAAGGGAAAACACAGTAGTTGCTTTTCCATTGTTATTTAGGGAGATCAATATCTTCAGGAAAGTAATAACACCTTTTATTAGACTAACTGATAAATGAAGGAAAAGGTGATCTATGTCCCTACTGATTTACTTTCACCAAAGAAATACAGAAAAAATAAAATATGTACTTTAATGCTTTCTGACAATGCAATGGTTGGGTGTGAAAGGAGGGAGGTTTGCAGTTGTAGTTTTTTTTTTTTTCTTTTCTAGAAAATCTGAAATAAAGATACTTTCAAAGTAATTTAGATAGAGAGTTTGTTTTTGAAAAGCAAAAGCAGACTCAAACCAAATTCTTTTTAGATTTCGAAAGGATTTTGGAAGAAATAGATTGTTAAAAAAATGATATTTCCTTTATTTATTTATTTCCCAAAATAAAATAATTCAAAATCAGGACTATCTGAAATAGCCAGGATTTGGACTGTGGATCCTGTGTGAAAGCAAATCTTCTCACATGATTTCTTTCTCTTTTGAACCAAGAAGTTACAAGAATAATTTATGGAATTTTGTGTTTGATGATCATCTCTTGGCCTGGTTTACTTCTAACTAACACCTTATTTGGAACTACACTTCCTCATTCTTCTCAGATAGAAAGAAAAAGGGAGAAGAAAGGGAAGGGGAAGAGGAAGGGGAAAGGGTGGGAGCAGGGGAGGGGAGGGAAGGGATTACGGAAAGGGATTACGGAAAGGGATTATGGAATTCTGATTATACTAAGAGATGATTTTACCAAAAATTGTATTCACTTATAACCCAAGATAAGTGTTATAGTTAAGTGAGGCATGTAATTCATTATTGTTTGTTAGAGGCATTCAGAAAGAATGCCATTTTCTCTTAACTCCAGAAAAATATACTGTTGGCATTAGAAACCTAGACAGAAAAATACAAATGAGTGATAGGTGGAAGTCTATTGTGTGCTGGAAAAATGCGCTGACAAATGCACTAGGAAGGATAATATAACATTTATTTGAAGGTGAAAAAAAATAGAAAAAAACAATGATCATGTAGGAATGATGTTAAAATAGAAGTTATCTTGGCAGAACAGGACTCAATCCACAATCTAAATTTGTTCCATGGATTAAAAGGACTAAAATCTTGGTGCTCTCATCAGACAGGTTCTGGCTTTCAGGTACTATTTCTTCCCACAGATTCAGCTATAGCCACATAATGGCTATAAACAAGTGTAGGTGAGGATGAAGGCGTTCTTAGAAATAATGATAACATTTACAAAGGTGTAAATATTCACTAAATTTATGTGAGTAAACAGAGACTTTAGATCCCAAATAAAAGAGAATTTTATTTTTAGAATCTTGCATTAGGGGTTTAGTAAGAGATTGGCCTCACTACTCTAACCCTTTATGCAAAAACTGATGACTAATTAAAAGACTGAATGATGCACGCTTTCACTTGTATTTTCCAGTTTTTAAGCCTTGCACACACTAAATTCATAATGCACAAACTGGAACACACATGCATTTAATAACAAAGAATGTGAGATTGCTACACTGTACAGGCAGACAGAGCCAGCTAAAAACCCATTAGCAGAAACATGTTTTTCATTTACATGGGAAACAGTGTTGTCAAACTTCTTTCTGCTCCTACTACAAACCAACAACAAATTAAAACCATGCATGAATTTTAACAGGAAATTGTCCTTCATAATCAGTATGTAGTATTAGCAAGACTTTTGTCTCATCATTCTTTTTTTTTTTTTGTGCAAGGATTGCTATAAATGTGCATTGTACTCCGATGTGTGGTTCTTTACACTTGGCATAGATCTAACCTTGGTGATGATGAATTTTCCTGGCAGAGGAATATTTGGTCAGATCATGGAAATAATCTCTTTTGGACTGAGGTTTGCATGGAATTGCATTGGTATGTGTGCAGTGACCCCAGGTTGAAAGAATGTTTCATTTCAGCTATTTGAGTGAAAGCTGATAGTTTCTGTTGTTTTCAGAGCTGTGGAGCCATGAGAAAAGTTGTGGTTTTTGTTTTGTTTTGTTTTAAATTACTTCAGTTTTGCTGTAGAGTTCAAGGGACATCACAATACTTTTGCAAGAAAGAAAATCAGGAGGGGAAAAGTGCAAACAAAAGTTTTATATGATGTTTAACAGGATTAAATACAAATGCTACAATGCAGGGGGTTTTACCTTAGTCTCTTACAGCACTATATTTTCTCAGCTTCTCATGGCATAGTAATTCACAATGAAAAGAATTGTGAAGTTGCGAAACATAATCTTTTTTTTAAGTTACCCAAAAGCACATATGGTGGTGGCAAGAGTAAGTACTTTACCAGTTCAAGCTTCTAAAAGAAAATATAGAATAAATAGAGCAAATAGAAATATCTATCCTGGGAAAAGATGGAGCCTGAAGACTTTGGTTGAGGATGAAGATGTGGGGTTGATTGGTGTTAAGATAAGAGGAATTTTATTAGCTGCCTTGAATTCAACATGAAGCTTTTCCTGCCAGTTCACCCTTACTTGTAGAGATGCTTAACAGGAGACATTTATAAATCTCGCACTAACATGAACAAGCTGAACTAAAACTGATGAATAAATTAGATCAATGAATTTAGTCACTTTTACTGTTTGCTTTGCAACTCGATTAAACTGTGTAGCGGGGGGGGGTGGGGGAGGGGGCAAGCAGACAGACAGTCAATAAATAAATACTGGAATTTTGGAACAAACTTCATTTTCCTTTGCATATGTGTAATGAAACAAGATTCAGGAGTCTGTGGTACAAAACAAGAGAATAAGTTATTCATTATCAAGTTACTACTAACGATGACATCATTCAGCTTTTATGCTCTTATGGACATTACCTTAAAAATAAAATAAAATAAAAATACTTCTGCATGCTCCTTTTCTCTCTTAAAGCAGCAACATGTCTTATCATCTAGTCACATCATGGAGGTATAGGGAATATAGGTAGTAACTTTTTCATTGCATCTAATGTTATCTTGGGTCTAAACAAGAAGAAATGGTTGCAGACAAAGCAAACAAAAAATATGTTAATAAAATAAATAATTATTAAACATTATGTTTTCTGTTTGGAAATTAAAATTGGTTTGTCTGTTGTTTGCTCTGAGGTATTTACTGATACGGCTTTCTATATGGAGAACTTTTTCTTTAATTGTGCAAGGTGTTGGCTAAACACAGACTTTTTCTTTCCAGAATGGTCATTTAACTTCTGAAAATTCAAAAAAAAAAAAAAAACAAAACTTATTTTCTGGTTATCTTATTATAAAAGTAACACTTCTACAAGTACTCGTGCTCAATAGTACACGTGGGCTGTTCTAGGAGCTGATCCTACTGTGAGACTGAGACAACAATATCAGGAAGTCTGTGATCACTGTGATACTCTGGCTTCTACCTAATTGAGGTCAGCTGACACCCATGATACTTTTAGATAAAGCAATTCCAATTTAATGAGGAATATGAGCTGAATTAATGAAATGGATAAGAGCTAGTTAATTTAATTTCAAAATGTAATGATAATTATTGATTTTTTTTTTAATGTGGACAATTAAGGGCAAAAAGAGTTATTCGTATATGCTGAAAATAAAAATTCTTGGTATTTTTTGTGCTCTAAAAATTACTTCTACAGAAGTAATCAAGGATTCATAATACTAATTTTAGACCAATTTTCCACTAGCTTTATTTGCTTGAAAGAATTTGTGATAAGAGTTTGTCTAAGGGTTATCCTTCTTCACAAACAATAAAGACATGGTTCACCTTCTCTAGGAGACTGAGAAATAATGGTTAGGAGAAGGAAAACTGAAATATGACATTGACATGTAGTAGCATGTCTGTGGTCTAATCAACAACCCTGAAAATGTTTTCGTAGCAATACAAGTGGGGTAAGAAAAAATTATTGGCTACAGTCCTTCAGTCATTGCAGTGTTGTTTGTTATTTAGAACTTAAAATTAATCTGATCTGATGTTTTTCTTTTAATTTTTGGATTCTGCAATAAGGTACATTTCCTCTCCCTGCACCCTCCCCCTCCCCCCCTTTTTTTTGAGGGGAGAGGAGGGAAGCACTAAAAATTGGAGTTTTGAAGATTCAAAACACCAAAACCCATACCAAGAAAAAAAAAAAAAAAAAACTACCATGATCTAAAAGTGTGTTCATTTTAAGTTTTTGTCATGACCCTCTAAGTCATATCTTTAATGTTTTCAATCCTTAATATTAACATTATTTTTCTCTAGCAGAGTTGATGATACATACTATAATCAAAATAACAATGTTATTCCCCTTAAAAAAAAAAAAAAAAAAAAAAAAGAAAAGAAAAGAAATTATATCACATTACCATAAAACCTTACGAGTAGTACCGTGCCCTAGACTGACTATGTGGAAAATATGTTTTTACAAGAAACAAATTATGTAAAATCACACATTAATTAAAGCATTAATAATGACAAAAAGTGTTATTTAATTTGGACTTTTTTTCCAGCCCTGTATAAATAGAATAAGTTCATTGTTCATGCATTAACAGCATAGATTAGACTACTCTTTAAAGTAATTGATTCTTCTTATCCACCTGCCCCAAATCATAGAAAATCCTTGAGATCTGTTTTATTTCAGCAGAATCTTGCCTTCCCCAAAATTTCTAAAGGCATATCCTGAAGATTAAATATTTACTTTTTACTCTCATATGGGGAAGACAAGGTATGGGAGAAACTCTGACTCTCTTAGGATGGCAGAATGATCTTAGCTTAGTTTCTGCTTTGGAGGCTGTATCTCATGAGGCATCCTTTCCTGAGTAACCAGAGTCATTCACTACATATTACATTCACTGCTTCTGACTTAGCTGATTGCTAGGTGACAGTGGTTCTTCAGGATGTTATCCAAATTCTTTGTCCAGAAGCAGAAAATAAAACTGTTGTGATGGTCTGAAGACCTCCCATATGATTTATACCAGTTCCCAGAAGCTCACTGAATACACATGTAAATACTGTGTGGTCATATTCCTATCAGTGGATGCAGATATTGGCCCTAAGGACTTTTTTTGCAACTGTTAAGCAGTAAGCAACTGCTAACTGTTCTTACTTACTACAATGGCTTACAGGCTTGCAGATGAGACCAAACCAAAAATGGGGCCAAGTAGCCTATCCACACCTCTGAGTTTGTGAACTCTAGAAAAAAAAAGGACAAAACTTTCCTCTTGAACTTTAGTAGCCGTGTAGTTTTAAATTTCCTGACATAAGGAATATTTACTCCTCAGATAACACTGCCCTGCAGCCTCTCAGGGATAAAACTAAATTGTGCCTCAAAGATAATCTTTGAAGAGCCTGGCTGACCCAGAACCATCCAAGGATGTACCATCTCCTGACAACACCACAACAGCAACTGTAGAAGAATCTGGGGCAGCTTATGGGTCCTAAATTATCATTGTCATATTTTAAAAAGCAGATATTCTGTCTCAATATTAATTCTTTTCCCCTATATAAGCTAGGAAAAAAAAAAAAAAAAGTTAAGTGGTTGTTTAGAGACATATCTAATATTGTTTAAAAATAAAAAATGAAACAAAACAAAACAAACAAAAACACCAGGCTCTCACAAATATGAATTTTTTAGGTCATCAAAAACTTAAATAAATAAATTATTCAGATTCATGGTTCTGGTGTGTAAGAAACTCTTTATGCAATTTTACAAAATTAACTGCTTAAACTTTAGATGTGACTAAGTGCACAGTCCAAACGCTTCTTAAACTCCAACAGATTTGCTGCAGTGACTACTTCCCTGCGGAGACATGTACCAGTGTGCAACAACCTTCTTTGTGAAGAACCTCTTCCTGATGTCTAGCCTAAACCTCCCCTACCTCAGCTTGACACCATTCCTGCAGGTTTTCTTAACAGATATAATTTATTGAGATAACTTTGTATGCTACATCTTCAATATTCCACTAAAAAGGAAAAAAAAAAAAGGAAAAGAGACCTGCAAGCTACAAGCTCCTGCTAAGGTCCTTTTCTACGAGATCATCTATATCATCTTGTTTTAGAAAAGATCTTTATAGTGAATAAATAAACAAAAAATATATGTCATTGTTGCTTTTCCCTCAAACTGCATTTAGTTTTTAGTGCTTCTAATGTTATAAAACATCTCTATAAATGTTGTGTGAGAAGGCTATATTGAGTTATATTTAAATTAGGGTGCAGAGACAACATGTTGAAAGACAAGACAGGATACAAAAACACTGAAAGATGAGCAAAATTTTTGTGCTTTTAGGAAACAAATTATGCTCTGTGAAACATTTTCATAAAGTTATGACCAAAAGGAAATATTTTATTAGAAACACCTATGGGTAACAAATTTTTGTTTAAAAAATACAGCAATATCTTAAAAGATCAAAAATGAGCAATGAAAATACAGATATCTGAATTATTCTTAGGATAAGATTACTCAATTTTTCATTTTAATCTCTTCTCCTATACACATCAGGGTGAACATTAGATGAAAGCTCAAAATTAGATAAGTATGGTACCTTAAGCAATTCCTAAACATGAATAAATTAATTAATGGAAAACAAACAAACAAACAAACAAACAAAAACAGTATGGAAAACAGAAAAGTGGAAATATATCCCCGAGCAAATAAAAAAAAAAAAAAAGATACAGACTGGCATTAAACAGATTAAGAGTACAGTAACTCGCTACTAATACAAGTGAGAAGAAATTTCAAACAGAAAAAAAGCTTAACAAGCAGACAAAGCAAATCAAGCAAACCAGGGAATTCATTCACATTCCTTGTGAATTCCTTCAAATTCATTTGAATTCCTGTGAACATCAGACAGGTGTTTAACCATGAGCCCCAGGAAAGCAGGGCTCATCACATGGAATGGTTTCTTGGGAAGATAAATGCGATCACTCTGAACACCCCCTGCTTCCTCCTTTACCCCAGCTTTTATTGCTGATCATGGTGACATATGGTATGGGATATCCCTCTGACAAGTTTGGGCCAGATGTACTGGCTGTGTCCCTGCTCCTGGTGCACCACCGGCCTCCTTGCTGGCAGGGCAACATGAGAAGCAGAAAAGTCCTTGGCTCTGTGTAAACACTGCTCTGCAACAGCTAAAAACATTGGTATATTATAACTGTTGTTTACACCAAAAGTCCAAAACATACCACCATAAGAGCCTCTACAAAGACAATTAACTCTCTCCCAGCAAAACCATCCCATCCACAAAGTGACGGAAGCAGTAGAAAAACAGTAACATAAATAAAATATAAACAGGCTAGATACATGAAGCAATGGCTATTGCTTCTTGAGGTCTTATGGGACCATAAAAATGGCTGTTTTTATTGGTGTGTTGCAAAGGCCTTCTCTGTATTTAATATTATTCAATATTTTAATTAACAGAATAAGTTGCACCTAAAATTTGCATTGTGAGATTCAGACGCTGAATCAGCAAAAAAGCAATAAAATTATAAATGAGTCTAAAACACAGAAGAGGAAATTCAATGAGAATTATTAGAAGAGAACTACACTGAAGAAAAAACAATCAAACATCCTTATAAGAAAGAATATCTTAACAATGGAATATGTTAATGGGGAAATATGGCTAGGCATTAGCAAAAAGTAAATGGACGTTAGAGAAGATACACAAAAAAATGTGTCAATGGAAGGGTGGTTTTGTAAAATTAAATAAACCAAACATAAGCTAGAGATATACCAAATAGAGATATACCATAGAGATATACCAAAACCACCACCAACAACAAAGCTAGAGAAGATACATTAAAAAATGTATCAGTGTAATGATTCTTTTGTAAAATTAAATAAATTAAACACAAATTTCACTGTATAAAAGAGAGGTGAAATTGTAGTAAGCCAGTCTATCACAACTTTCTCTTTTCAGCCCAAGTGAGACAGCAGGTACAGTATTCTTTCCAGCTTTTCACTTGAGGTGAGAATATAGAAACAATCAAAAAAGAACAGGTTAGAAAACACAATCTTTCAGGAAAATATATATAGTATATATTGCATATATATAGTATAGTAAGCATATATAGCATATATACCATAGATTAATGAACTAATCAAATGTGGCAAAAAGTAATGTAGAAATAATTGATCCTGCCCCATTTAAGAGGAATAGTGCATTTGACGTCATGGAATCTTTCCATTCTAATATTTCTTTTATACTAATGCTAAAATACAATATTTTTACTATATTACATCTAATCTTAAGCACTTGAGTTTATCAAGCAAAGTACTTGTAATACTGTTCTTGGAGGATAACCATATGCAGAAAGAAAATATATTTATTTCTTCCAATGTAAGGAAGAAGAAAAGAAATCAAAGAATTACTGATCTAGAAAAAATATATCTCCTGACATTCTAATATAGAGAATAGGAAGCTGTACAAGATATTCTATCTGAAAACCAGAGAGCAAAGACAAAGAACTCTCAGAAAACAGAGAGAAGGAGAGAGAGAGAGAGAGAGAAAAAGGGAAATAAAGAGAGAGAGAAAGTGGGAGGGAGGGAGGGAGGGAGGGAAGGAAGGAAGGAAGGAAGGAAGGAAGGAAGGAAGGAAGGAAGGAAGGAAGGAAGGAAGGAAGGAAGGAAGAAGGAGAGAGAGAGAGAGAGAAAGAAAGAAAGAAGGAAAGGAAAGGAAAGGAAAGGAAAGGAAAGGAAAGGAAAGGAAAGGAAAGGAAAGGAAAGGAAAGGAAAGGAAAGGAAAGGAAAGGAAAGGAAAGGAAAGGAAAGGAAAGGAAAGGAAAGGAAAGGAAAGGAAAGGAAAGGAAAGGAAAGGAAAGGAAAGGAAAGGAAAGGAAAGGAAAGGAAAGGAAAAGACTGATACATATGGATTCTTCTGAACAACCTACTAATCTTCTTTCCTAAAATGTTAAAGTGTTAGGGAAAGGAAAGCCGTTTTTTTTCTGTTCCTGTCTGGTTATTTTCTACCCCATATCTCCCATCTGCAAGACTGACTTGTAGGAATTTGCAGTATCAAGCATTTTACAAAAAATGTGGACTCCACATGTGCACTGGGGAAAGACAAAGACAGATTTTGCTTCCCTGACATCAAGGTTCTCTGATATTCTTCCAGCTACTTGTCCTCCCTCATATATAATGTCATTTCTGGTACTGTGTAAAAGGAGCTGAAAAAAGATAGCTGCTTCTGAGTTGAAATATACTTAATGTTTCATTCACTGTTATTGCCAGTGAAGTTTAAGGAATTACTTTTTTTTTTTTTTTCCCTTCCTGGCCCTGCATGGTTAGTAAAGTGAAAAAATATACTCAAGAGTACTCACATTTCACTTCTCCACTTTCTGTATACCCTCCCCACATCCTAATGCTGAAACTTGTTTTAGCTGCTCCCTGCTGTGGTTGCACCTGAGATGGCAGCCTGGTAGAATTCCTTCTGGTGAGGCCTTTATCTCTTCACTGCTGCTCTCTGGGTTTCCCAGTTGGTTGCATTTTGTAGCATGACATGCTACAGAATGACACATATGAACTGCTCAACCACAGTCTCCTGGCTGTGTGTAAATGAGTTGCCTTAGACAAGCGACTGTTAATGTATTCATATCAGACGTGAAATGTGTGTTGAATCTGAAAGACATATGTAGAACAACCCTTTAGAACCATCAGAATGTATAGTAATAATAACTGAGACATGGAGACAGCCTTCATCTGTCTATTGATTAGAACACAGGAATGGTCTTGTGAATCTTTGAATTGTGTTTCTTATTTATTCGAAGTGTGACTTTGACAGTTTGCTTAACCTGTTCTCAGTTTCTTTCTACTCATCTTTACCAGAAATCATTATTTGTGATGAAAATGGTGTTTATTTACTAAACACTGACCAGTAAGAAACTTATCAGTGTAGAGTTTTGGTTTCTCTAAGTTAATTCTGAAAGGAAATATGTTTATAATACTCATATTCCAAATTCTAAATGTGTCTGATGTCCATAAATCTAATGTCCATGTATTTGATTTTGGGCCAATTTATAGTTTTATTTAGTATCAAAATATCCAGAAATATCATTTATAACATGCTGAACAATTACAATACATCTTTTACACTCCTCCTGGTTTTAAGGCATCTCTTTTCATATTTTAATATTTATATATAAATTATATATATATATATATATATATATATATATATATATATATGTATTTATGTATCTATGTATCCTTTAGTTGCTCTGGACATGAAGCTCTTGACTGTACAACCCACAAATTTAGTTTAAAATATACTTTAAACATCTTGAGTTCTAGGAATAGCAGAAATTATGCATGCATGCTGTTTTGGGGAAGATCAGGTGAAGGACAGTTTGGTAAAGTCCATATATAAATAACTCATGCATCTTTGGATTTGTTCACATCGTCAGAATCCATTAAACACAACCGATTCAAGGCAGAAGGACCAAAGAGATAGCATTGTTAAAACTATGCACAAGTTCAAAATCAGGATTGCTATTGTCTTCATATGTTGTGAAGCCGACTATCAGAAGTGTGATGCCAGATGAACATAACTGTGTTGTATCTAAACATCAACTGCGCTGCATGAGGTATTAGATACTAGGACAGCTAAAATCTACATCTAACATCAAAGAGGTATTAATTTAAATATACATGTATATTTATATTTTAATAACTCTTCCTGAAGAGATATTGCATCAAGTGACAGGATATTGAAGCAGCACTCCATATAAAATGAGATTTGACACAAATGGACCAAAAATAAATAAATAAATAAATAAATAAATAAATAAATAAATAAATAAATAAAAAGATTAAGTGTAGGTCTCTGATTGCCCTGAAATCAGTATTAAAACACCCAATGCCTTCTACAGGAGCAGATTAAGTACAGTGCTGTTCACATTTCCAAATCCCACTCATACCCACTCATAGTTTTTAGATATCTGAGAACAAAGACATATAATATTCTGATGACCATTCAGTTACTTCAGGATTTCCTCTGATTTCATTTGCAAAGTATATTTATCCAATAAAATATACATCCAACTTGTTTGCCTGATCCTCAATAGCAGTGTAATTGAAATGGTGACCAAATAGATAATTAAACCCTTATGGTGACTTTAATAAATTTCTACTTGAAAAATGAATTTTAATAAAATGTTCCTATCTATCTTTAAAATTGCTTTAAAAATTCTTTAGGAGTAAATATTGTTGAATCACCTAGTGATATTCTAGGTCAGACAGGGAATGATCACATATCCCTCACTGACAAGACTATAATGAAAAAGTGAAAAAAATCAAAACAAAATAAATAAAACAACAGTTAGAAAAGAGCTGCAGAAAGTACATAACCAAAGATGAATTATACCTTTTTTGCTACATTACCTGCAGCATAGACAACTGTCTAATAGATGCTTATTGACATAGCTGGCAGGACAATATTCTTAATAATAATGCTCTTTTTAGTAATATTTTTCAGAATATGAAAGTTAATTTCATGATATGGACATGAATATAGATACCAACCATAAGATCTTAGCTTTCCTTATGCTGAACAGCAATATGAGAATTAACAGAGCAAAATAAAATTAAAGTGTAATTGGATTATGGTACAAGGGGCTAGAGAAGTACCACCAGAAGAATCAGGATAGGATACATTCATGAAGGAAAAAGAGTGATGCAAGCGATACATCCCATATGGATGGAAACAGATCTGATGTAAAAATATATTGCACATTCTATCCAACATACCTGTGTAATATAACTCCACATAATCGAGTTAATTAATCCGAAGTGAGATATTTTATCTTATCATATGAGAGGCAGAAATAAATCACCAGAAGGACAAACTGTTGTACCTTCAGTTTATGCCTGTGGAATATGGGTCACAAAACCAGTCATATCCTGGGCAGAGAAAATTGCAACCATAAATAATATTCCAGTCAATGCCCCTCACACAGGAAATATGAAAGTCTTGGAGAATGTCAATAAAATAATTGAATTTGAACATAAACAGGGTGAAATTTCAACAGAATACTGCAGACAGAATTAGACAAGATCTAATTATAAAGTTTCAATGGGAATATGAATCTGATTAATTAAATTTTAAAAAATATTAAATACAAAGTATCAACTAAAACTGTCTTCTGAAACATTTTACTGATTGGGAAGTTTCAGAGCAAAGAAGGAGAAATTGAGTAAAAAGAATAAAATGATAGTTAAAATAGAACAAGAGAATTATTCCATCAGACTGGACTGTTACAAGTTTATTGTCTCTAAAGAATGCAAAGGATAATTTTTTTTTTTTTTTGTTTTTTTTCTCTGAACTGATTTTGGTCTGCAGAGGATGCCTCTCTGCAAAGGCCAAAACCACAAAAAGTGAGGACTGTACAACTAAATGATAAAGTGCACAAAGCATAAAACTAAATCAACACGCAGTTAGGTCAGTCTCCTGCAGTGTAATCAGCTTCTTATGTGGAAGTACCCCAGGCTGCCTCCTCTTTGGGAGCGTTTTACAAGATGTCTGCAAAGAATCTTCTGCTGCTACAAAGCATTTTTAGGTCTGTTCTGTAGTTCAGCATCATGACACATGAATACATCCTCTGGACTGATAAGACATTCAATAACACTTAATGTCCTACTTTTGCAAGTAACTAAAGCTATCAGAAAAATGTTATTAATACCTCTGTATATTCCTGTATTTTTGGGTGGTTTGGTTGATTGGCTGTTTTTTCCTGTAATATGATACAAACATTTGGCTTTTCCCCTCATATCATCCTCTCCGCCTACATAAAAAAATATGGAACTCTTTTACACTTAAATAAAATTGCACTCAATAGGTTTAACTTATCTTAGCCTTAATAATATAAAATTTGTTATGTAGTTATATCAACTTATTTTGTCTTTCTCACAGACTGCTTTAATTAATCAAAATACATATCCATAAATTAGTGAAAATAAGACCAAGGGCATCTATGTTCAACAAGCAAAGCTTCAAATAATTTGACTAAATGTTTGTTGTTTAGAATCAGTACCAAACAAAGCCTTTCAGGATGGTACCCTCTTATTATGTTGCAGACATAAAGCAAGAAAACCTTGACCCTCTGCATTATTTTTCAAAAGTTAGCAACATTTTCTTGAAAGAAAATCTGCCATTATTAACAGTAATAATGTTTGTATCTTGCCTATATTTCAGAGTGATTCATAATCACATTCTTTTATCTCTATCTGAAAGAGATTACTTTTAAAGTCTCCAGCATTTCTGTAGAGTTGTTTACAGCTGTACAGCTGTTGTAATTCAGTGATAGATGAGGTAATCCCTGTTTATCAGTTGGATAAGCATTTTGAGAAGAAAGATGTTGAACAAAGACATTATCGATATATTTATTTTGAAAGGTGATGTAATACAGCTTCAAGAAGTCACATAATTTTGAGGTGAATAGCCATTAGGTCATCTGGTTTAGTTCAGCCACAAATAATTCAAATGAGTTTTGCATTATTTCTATGGGGAAAGTTCCCTTGGGAATTTTTTCTCCAGACATAAATTTCAATTATACAAAATGTATCCTGATAGTCAAACTAAATTTTCCTTCACTCAGTTTCATCTCACTCCCTCTATTGGGTCTTACCAAGGTACCTAATGTTCTTTTGAACAAAACTAAACTCTTTTTTATTTTTTATTTTATTTATTTTTTTATGCTCAGAAAGACAAAGGTAAGACGAGAGCCCTTCTTAGTAAAGATGAAAAAGGAAAAGAGAAAGACAGATAAGCAATTCACCAGTGACCTCACTGATGATTTGAAAAGAACTGATAAACCGTAATGAAGCACTAAGCAAACAGAATACAGATAGACAACAGTAAAAACTAGGGATTAAGGTTAAGTTTTGTTGAGTCAATGACATCAATTTAAAAGGTAAATATACTTCTTCTACATAATTTTCCTTCATCTCCATGTCACTGATTACTTGATTTTTATTTGTATTGCTGGAAGCCAGCCATGAAGAAGTTAGGATGTGAGAAACCAGTAACCCCATTTTTTTTTTGTATTCTCTAATCAGTAGAGCTACATGCATCCAAAGTAATTTTCCATACGTCTTGTAATAAATAATTCTGATTTTCTAGCAAATCATCTCTCTTCCTCTTTCTCTCACACACATGTCTGCCTAGTTCATCAGCCCTTAATGTTGACCAGTTTAGAACTGTGAACTTCTCTCTGTCATGGTAACAGCACAGCTCTGGATTCATCAAAGAATGAGGGGTATATGTCATGGCTTTAGGGCTTCTTTCAGTCTGCCACAACATTATAACTGTTGTTCTGTACCCTAACTGCTTCTCCAACTGAGATGGATTTTAAAAAATAATGCAATTATTATTAAAATATATTGTAAGAGGATCTACAACATACTGTCTTTTCCCCTATTATCTGAGCCTCCATATTGTATTACAAGGATTAATTTTTATTCTTGTCCCCATTACCTAGACCTGCTTCGGTTTGCTGCTTGCAAAAGTTCACTCTTATATTGCATGTTTAAATTTCTTCTTGTTTCCCTATAAGCATATTACACTGCATTTTTCCAGGGTGAGTTAAGTATCTTAATTCACAGAATCACAGAATCACAGAATTGTCTACGTTGGAAAGACCTCAAGATCATCGAGTCCAACCTCTGACCTAACACTAACAAGTCCTCCACTAAACCATAACATTAAGTTCAACATGTAAACGTCTTTTAAAGACCTCCAGGGATAGTGACTCCACCACCTCCCTAGGCAGCCTGTTCCAATGCCTCACAACCCTCTCAGTAAAGAAGTTCTTCCTCATATCCAACCTAAAACACCCCTGGCACAACTTTAGCCCATTCTCCCTAGTCTTGTCACCAGGCACGTGGGAGAATAGACCAAGCCCCACCTCGCTACAGCCTCCTTTAATGTAAAGAGAGATAATGTCGCCCCTGAGCCTCCTTTTCTCCAGGCTGAACAAGCCCAGCTCCCTCAGCCGCTCCTCATAGGACTTGTTCTCCAGACCCCTCACCAGCTTCATTGCCCTTCTCTGGACCCGCTCAAGCACCTCCATGTCCTTCTTGTAGTGAGGGGCCCAAAACTGAACACAATACTCGAGGTGCAGCCTCACCAGAGCCGAGTACAGGGGGACAATCACTTCCCTAGACCTGCTGGCCACACTGCTTCTTATGCAAGCCAGGATGCCGTTGGCCTTCTTGGCCACCTGAGCACACTGCTGGCTCATATTCAGCTGACTATCCACCAATACTCCCAGGTCCTTCTGTGCCAGGCAGCTTTCCAACCACTCATCCCCCAGCCTGTAGCTCTGCTTGGGGTTATTGCGCCCCAGGTGCAAGACCCGGCACTTGGCCTTGTTGAACTTCATACAGTTGACCTCAGCCCATCGGTGCAGCCTATCCAGATCCTCCTGCAGAGACTTCCTACCCTCGAGCAGATCAACACACACACCTAACTTGGTGTCATCTGCAAACTTACTGAGGGTGCACTTGATCCCCACATCCAGATCATCAATGAAGATATTAAAGAGGACCGGCTCCAGTACCGAGCCCTGGGGAACGCCACTAGTGACCAGCCTCCAACTGGATTTGACTCCATTCACCACGACTCTTTGGGCCCGGCTATCCATCCAGTTTTTAACCCAATGAAGCATATGCCAGTCCAAGCCACGAGCAGCCAGTTTCTTGAGGAGTATTCTGTGGGAAACAGTGTCAAAGGCCTTACAGAAGTCAAGGTAGACCACATCCACAGCCTTTCCCTCATCCACCAAGTGCATCACTTTGTCATAGAAGGAGATCAAGTTCGCCAAGCAGGAAAATAGTCCCATTGAGGTCAATTTTCAAAAGTGCTCTAATCTCATGTATGCATTATATGAACTTATATAGGAAAGGGAAAAAAAAAAAATGCTGCTGCACACAGCAACTGCAAGAGTGAAAGGAGTGAGAAACAGCCCTGCACCAAGGTCGGTGAAGAAGGAGGGGGAGAGATACTCCAGGCATGCAGCAGAAGTCCCCTGCAGCCTGTGGTAAGTACCATGATGAAGCAGGCTGTCCCACTGCAGCCCATGGAGTACCACGGTGGAGCTGGGTTCCATGCTGCAACCTGTGGAGGAGACCCTGGTGGAGCAGGTGGATGTGGCCTGGAGGAGGCTGCAGCCTGTGGAGGACCCCTGCCAGGACAGACTCAGGGCCAGACCTGTGGATAGGAGCCCACACAGGAGCAGGTGACCTGGCAGAAGCTGCTGCGCATGGGGGGTCCAGGTTGGAGCAGTTTGCTCTTGGTGGATGGACCCTGTGGTACAGATCTATGTTGGAGCAGTTCTTGAAGAGCTGCTGCCTATGGAAGCCCACACAGGATCAGTTCGGGAAGGACTGCATCCCTTGGAAGGGACCCTACTGTGCAGGGGAAAAGCGTGACCGAGAAGGAGCGACAAAGATGAAGTGCTATAGACTAACTGCCACCCCCCAGCATTGCATTCCCCTGTTCCCTGCACCACTCGGGGGAAGGAGGTGAAAGAGGGAGGATGGAGGGAAGGCGTTTTTGGTTTCTTTCCTTTGTTTCTCACTTCTCTAGCTTGTTAATAATAGACAATAAATCTTACTACTATCTCCCTACTCTGTTTTGCCCACCACAATAGTTGCTGAGTGATATCCTTGTCCTTATCTCAACCCCTGAGCTTGGCTGCCCACCTGAGTAAACCACCACACCAACTCTTTCCTTAACACTCACCATGTCTAAAATTAGTATTTGTATCAGTCACCCAAAAGCAAGCATTGAGAGCTAATAAATATGGAACCCATCTCAGGCTGCACAAGCTTCCTATTATTATTATTATTATTATTATTATTATTATTATTATTATTATTATTATTATTATTATTATTATTATTAACAATAATAATAATAATCAAAGGAATTTGATAAGACTGGATCCTGGCATATTTCATTTCATATGCATGATTACTTGCAAAATATTTCTTTTTAAAAATCAGTTATAGCTAATTATATTTTAGTAACTTAGGAAGCAGAGGCAGTTGCCTTTAGGTTAAAAGAAATAAAACACTTGAAAGTCTGCTAAATTTTAGTCACTGCTTACTGTGAACTTTGAGTTGATCTGTCAATACATTATTCCAGGTGCTGTTCCTTAAGCCATAGCAAAAGAGCTTTATGCAATAGTACAAAATCCTTGGACTAGTATGGGTCATGAAACAGCTTGGGTTCAACTAGTTCAGCCTAAATCAAATATTTAATGTGATGTAAGACTGCAACAAAGAACAGCAAGTTCTTGACATAAATGCCAGTAAGTAGTTACAAGGAATGACAGTGGCTTTCCTGAAGCTGGAATCAAAATGCACCATGATCTCAGAGACAAAGAACTGGAGAGCTGCGTTCTGTTAAATCTTCTTTGGAGATTACAAAAGCTAAACAGGGTTGAGCTGAGGAAAATTACCACAAGAAACCTGTTTACAGATCCAGACTCTTCTGAATAATATTTGGCCAACATTTTCAGGACAGATTCTCCAAGTTAGTATATTTGTTAGAGAGAAACTCACTGTAAATTATCACTATTTACCTATTTATTCTTTTCTGAAAATAAGAGAAATAAATATTATAGAATCTTGTGTAACATTTTGACACAGTATTTATCAAATTGTACTGCAGTTCAGGTGACTTTTCTAATTTTAACACCCAGTATTTTAAGAATTTCTGTTTGCATTGATCTACACTTACATTACAAGCTGTGTCCAGTTTGTTCATATATAAATATATTTTGTGTAATTTGGTCTGGGAAGCCAAATGTGGTCAGAAAATGAGGAATGTTACATCACTCCCTTGGGTACTATTGGTCAGAGAAACACACATATATTTTCTAGACACAGATGAACTTTGACCATATTCATCACTGTAACCAGTATCTTCAAAGGAGTGAAGGTATATTAGCTGTCACTCTACAATACCATTGTGAAGACTAGCAAAATAACCTTATCATCTATTTTTTTAGCTGAGGAAACTGGTTTAAAATCACCATGAAATTAGTATTTTTTCCATCATATATAGCCTCTACCTTGTTTTCTGTATGTGAATGAAAACAAGGTTTCAAAATCAGAATTTAAAAGTGTACGCAAGAAGCAGAAAGCATCTACAAAATTAATTCTACTTGTGTATTTATTTAACGTCGGTGATAACTCTGTCCATTTCAATAGATTAAACTTCAAGGCAGTAGTAATATGCCTTGACTGGTTATAGCTGTGGGTTATAAAGGGTTAACTTAGTAATGTTGTAAATGGTATCAGTTCTTCACTGTGATGTCAAATAATACAGTATACAAAAATCAATATATATCAATATATTATAGTGCATTTTTATAGTGAAATCATTTATTTTTCTTCTAACAGGAACAATTTCCTTTTTTTGTAAGACAGACAAGAATCTACAGAAGCATATAAGCAGAGGATAACCACTCAAGGCAATGGCAATTTATTATTCACCCTCATCATCTAACCTAATGTATATGAATACCAGATTTATCTGTTATCATTTAACTTTGTTCAAAGCCCTGGAAATCGTGTGTAGTGACTTTGAACAGAGATACCCTCTAGTGGTTACATTTTCAATATAAAATGGATATCATTTGCTCCTCAGAATGAAGTATTTGCTTAAGAACTGAAGAGATGAAAAGAGCATTCTTTCTTTTCCTTTTCCTGTCTATCAGCAAAGGGAAATAACCTTGGGTTTCTCTGATCTCTGACAAGTTAATTGCATTCCTTCTTTTATCACTTCAAGTACATGCTATGAGGCTTCCTAGTCTCTTGGACCTGTTCTGGACAGATATGACAAAAACGAGTCTCCTGAAATAGACGTACAATCACCTCTTGGCCTGTTTTCAGTGAAAATATTTTTGTCTTCTTTTCCTTCAATGTCAATACAAAGTGGATTGGATATAAATTATTGCAGAAATGTTTTCTACAGTTGAAGCAAAGGGCTTGCATCCAGGGCACTGGATTATACTCTGAGGTTTGTCAATGAATTTAACCTTTGACTATGCATTTAAATATTGCATGCCTCAGTATGAAACAGGTTTAATAATGCTTGCTTCACTCACAGCATTTTTCTGAGTGTTACTGATGTATCTTTTTGAATCTCTTAAGTGTGAGCAGAAAGAAGCACAAGTCCACGCCATTGCCTGTAGTTCCTGTTCTGAGATGAAACTGTGAAGAAACATAATAAGGCATCCTTTTTGGGATATACATATTCCTGAGGCTGAGACTATTCAGAGAATCTAATCTACCTCTGCTACATGCATAAGCAATTTAGTCTTTTCTTGGCCCGTCTGAGAGTAATTATTTCAGCATCCAGCAGCACTGAAGAAAAAGATTTTGCAGAAATTATGTATTTTCAAATTACATATTAAAAAGCTATCACAGAAAAAAATATATCTACAGGTCATTGGAGTGGCCAGTGTATCCCAGTACTTGGTGCCCTACAGGTACTATAATGTAGCTTGATTAAAATAATTTTTCACTTTGATGTATTACAAGTACCATACACATATACAGTTAAAGTCTACATGTAAAAACTAGTTACCTTTGGCATCTTCTCTGTTTATGAAAATAATGTGAAAACTCTTAATTTATAGTTATGGGTGATATCATCAGGTAGAGATCAGTTATTTGTGCTATTCATAAAGTTTGAGGGGAACAAATAAAAATATGGGAAAATTGAAGGAGGAATAAAATTTGCGTGATTGGAAAGGAACCAAAAATATCAGCCAGTCCTCTTTGTACAGAGCAAAAAATAACAAAAATATTACAACTCCATCTCTTGTCTGGCTATGTAATCTATAGCAGGTTATAGATTAATTATAGGCTAGATAATTTAAATATATGTGTGTATACTTATTTTTTAAAAGTTTGATAACTATTTTAGAAAGTATTATTTCTGAATTTTAATCTTGGATGTTCTATCACATAGAATCTATGTGCATATGCTCATTTGAGCTGTACTTTCATGTCCATTGCATTCATTGTATGTGCCTGTTTATTGTCAAATATGTATAGTTACCAACCAAATTGAGTCTTGAGGAATCAAAAGGAATTAATACTGATATGCACAGTAATTCTTTGCTATTTACTATCATGAGCTTAAAAAATAACAACAAAATGATACTTAAATGGGTAAGTTCAATTTCTCCACTATTCTGCACCAGAATAGTTCTCAGACACAAGATTTCAGAAAAAAAAAAAAAAAAAAAAAAAAAAGTAGGCTAACCTTAGTGAAGCCTTGTGCTTATTTAGATCATATGCATTTCAGAACAATAGACTTTGCTTTGCTTTGCTTTGCTTTGCTTTGCTTTACTTTGCTTTGACTTTGCTTTGCTTTTTTCTCTCTTCTCTTCTCTTCTCTTCTCTTCTCTTCTCTTCTCTTCTCTTCTCTTCTCTTCTCTTCTCTTCTCTTCTCTTCTCTTCTCTTCTCTTCTCTTCTCTTCTCTTCTCTTCTCTTCTCTTCTCTTCTCTTCTCTTCTCTTCTCTTCTCTTCTCTTCTCTTCTCTTCTCTTCTCTTCTCTTCTCTTCTCTTCTCTTCTCTTCTCTTCTCTTCTCTTCTCTTCTCTTCTCTTCTCTTCTCTTCTCTTCTCTTCTCTTCTCTTCTCTTCTCTTTTCTCTTCTCTTCTCTTCTCTTCTCTTTTCTCTTCTCTCCTCTCCTCTCCTCTCCTCTCCTCTCCTCTCCTCTCCTCTCCTCTCCTCTCCTCTCCTCTCCTCTCCTCTCCTCTCCTCTCCTCTCCTCTCCTCTCCTCTCCTCTCCTCTCCTCTCCTCTCCTCTCCTCTCCTCTCCTCTCCTCTCCTCTCCTCTCCTCTCCTCTCCTCTCCTTGTCTATTAAGAAAGAATTCAGAATTGATAATTATTCCCAATCAAAATCTTTGGTAAAATTAATCTTCTTATTTTCATGGTGTCTTGAAAACCTCGGTTTTAATGACACAATCTTCTACCCTTTCTTTTACTCCTTAATGGAAATAAGTTGCTGGATGTATATGGCTGATTTCATTTATTGTTGATTCAGGGTAAGAATCTTGTACACTTACACTACAAGTAGTCCCAGAAATCAAAACATAAGGAGTTAAGGTATAGTAAAGATTTCCAAAGAAATATAGTCCCAAAATACATTGGCCCTGATTCTTATTTACATAAAGGCCCCTTCACACATTCAGGCAGCAAAAAGAATAAAGTGTATTTAAATATAATTTATGACCACTCTAAGGTTCTTTATGTTGCCAGAACTGTGTAAATGAAAATCAGGTCCATTATGTTGAAGTTTTTTTTTTTTTTTTTTCTTTCAGCTGTTGCAATGTATATATGAAAAAACATTTATTTATATCTTTATAATTCCTACTCTATCCTTTCCAAAAAATTATTAAACAATGCCAACAGCACAAATCTAGGGTTTAAAAGCCAGAAAAAAAAAAATGGAGTTAAAATAGGGAAGAAAAGTTAAGTTTATCCTCTTTTAAATTTAATAAAAGATATGTACATTTTATGAAATGCAATCGATTACAAATATCACACTTGATTTTTCTTTCTGTATTCTGAGAAGCTGTGATAGGGCATGCTAAATATCAGAGAGGAAGAATGATTTTGGAAGGGGAAGAAAAAGCGTCAACTGAAACATGGCTGGCAGAAAGCCAAGCTTGTGACCAGTCCTAACTGTAAAGCAGCTATAGACATTTCACAATGAAAAATGAAAAACATGGAATAAGTTATGTTAAGTTATATATAAGTTATATTAGTTATGTTATGTCATTTCTTTTGAAAGTTCATTTCTTTTGAAGAAAATGCATTATGGAGGCAAATGTTTAAGTGTTTTGTGATTTGTTTGTTTGTTTGTTTTGTTTTGTTTTGTTTTGTTTTATTTGCTCTTATAAGATATGCTTGTAGGACAGAAAGGTCCAGTGAATTGCACTGTAGTGCCTCTGTCCCTTACAGGTAACTGCAGATAAATGATGAGATTTCTGTTTGACTACAGTTCAATTTCTGGGCAAGTTGCACATAGCCTTCATTCAAGGACTTGTATTGTCTGCTTTGAAAATCCTTTCTCCAGGCTTTCTCCTACTTGCATTTCTAGGCCTTGGCCTTGCTTCATTTAAAATTTCTTTTTCCTTATTTTTATACTAAGATTCCAATGGATTCCAGCTTCTCCTTCTGCAGTAAAGCACACTTGATTTCATTCCCATTGGAACCTGAAGCCACAGAAAACAGAAGATGGCTTACCTCTTTAAGAAACATATTTGTATTTTTCTGACTTAATTTGTGACTAAATGTCACAAGTCTTCTGTTCCAAGTCTATGACATTTTGAAATTTGCCTGTTATTATCTTCAACCTATAGGAACGAAAAGTCTTCAGCTTTCCTTGGCAGAGTTTTCATACTTTGAGATTATTCCAGTCAGCTCCCCAAGGCAGTGAAGTAGTGGATCCTGTTAGTAACCTTGGTTTGTACCCCTGTTGGAAATAAAACAAAATCCTGTCTCTGCCCTCTCTCTTCTTTTTTTTTGTTTTTATTATATTTTTTTTTTTTATTTCACTCTTCATGTCTTAACTTTTTCTTATCCCCAGTCACCCATTACTCCTATAGCCAGTACTAACAGACTAACAGACTCCCTGTTCTTACAAGGACTCTTTTGGAACAACTAACTGCCCAGGACTCTCAGATAAATTTGAAAGAAAGTAAAGTTATCTGCAGTCACTAAAGTGGGCAACATAGTTTCTTGGATTCAGGTATAATGAAAGTGAGTACCTGGCTTGTTTAACCTGTTAGTGGCTTGTGCTTGTCTGCTTAACCAGCAAAGGATGAAGTAAAATTTAGATTCTTAATACAACAATCCTACTTGAATTTTCTTCTGATATTATTAGAGATCTCATAACACTGAGTGAAAAATAGATGCTGCCAACTATTATGAAAAGCATGTGGAAACTTTTCCTCTTAAAACAAATGTGTTTTATCTTCACAGACAGAGACTCACAGAAAAAAAATAATAATAATAATAATAATCTTAAATGTCTTGGTGGAAAGCCAAATGGTAATGTGAGGTAAAGGAGAATGATTAATAGTCAGACCAAGAACATAATATTCAGATTTTTATTAAGTAAAAAGAAGAGAAGAGAAGAGAAGAGAAGAGAAGAGAAGAGAAGAGAAGAGAAGAGAAGAGAAGAGAAGAGAAGAGAAGAGAAGAGAAGAGAAGAGAAGAGAAGAGAAGAGAAGAGAAGAGAAGAGAAGAGAAGAGAAGAGAAGAGAAGAGAAGAGAAGAGAAGAGAAGAGGAAAAAGGAAAGGAAAAGAGAAAGGAAAGGGAAGGAAAGGGAAGGAAAGGGAAGGAAAGGAAAGGAAAGGGAAGGAAAGGAAAGGAAAGGGAAGGAAAGGAAAGGAAAGGAAAGGAAAGGAAAGGAAAGGGAAGGAAAGGGAAGGAAAGGAAAGGAAAGGAAAGGAAAGGAAAGGAAAGGAAAGGAAAGGAAAGGAAAGGAAAGGAAAGGAAAGGAAAGGAAAGGAAAGGAAAGGAAAGGAAAGGAAAGGAAAGGAAAGGAAAGGAAAGGAAAGGAAAGGAAAGGAAAGGGAAAGGAAAGGAAAGGAAGGAAGGAAAGGAAAAGGAAAGGAAAGGAAAGGAAAGGAAGGAAAGGAAAGGAAAGGAAAGGAAAGGAAAGGAAAGGAAAGGAAAGGAAAGGAAAGGAAAGGAAAGGAAAGGAAAGGAAAGGAAAGGAAAGGAAAGGAAAGGAAAGGAAAGGAAAGGAAAGGAAAGGAAAGGAAAGGAAAGGAAAGTTGGCTTTATGTGTATATGTAAATCAGGAATATTTAATGTGTAGAATCCTCTTCCTGTATCATATGGAAATTTTACTAATATACTTTTTTTTTTTTTCTGTCCCCCTTTGATAATTTATAAAAAAATACTTTTCTTTTCTTTATTGCTTTTTAAATTTCCTATCTGATTATATTTTAAGGACTAGGATACCAAATATGCCTGCATATCAGTAACTGCTACTATCACTACTGGTGTTTAATTCTCCAAGAAGCATATAGATATGATTGGACATTATTTCATTCAATATGGAGTATTTAGTTAGCCAGTTTCCAATGTATTTCCAGTTAGACTTGCAAAATGTTTACTTTCAAACAAATTTATGTCTGTATTTCAAATTGTCTTATTTATGATAGTTTGTATACAGTATGCATTTCTTAAATGCCAAACATAAAGGATTTTAAATGACTTTAGTGTAGTCTTCTTGAACTTTATTCCATTTTAATTACCAAGTTGATTCAAAACCACTATACAGTAGAAGTCATTTAAGTTCACATAAACTTGTATATGATTGAATAGATCTCAGATGTTTTGAATGGCCAAAACTTAACGAGCCATATCCACCACTGCAATTTTCCCTGAGGACCACGATTTCCCATATTGCTTTAACATGTTTTGCAAAGTTTCTGAAACTTAGTGAAAGTTTTTAAATAAGCTGGTACTGTTCTCTTCCTAGAAGCAGATTGTCCTGATTTTAAAATTATTCTCTACTTTCCATTAATAAGCAAAGTTTGAGCACTGCTTGGGAAGTGGGCCTCAATACTTGTAGTGATTGTTTGGGAGGACAGACATCTTCATAATGAGAGTCCCCTCTCTCCTTTCCTTTTCCCACCTTTGATTGATGAGTGTGACACCATATGTCATGGAATATCCCTTTGGCCGGTTTAAGTCAGATGCCCTGGTGATGGTCCCTCCCCACTTCTTGCCCTCTCCCATCCTACTGGCTTTGCAGGGGTTGGATGGAGTTTTGGTGCTGTGCCAGCACTGCTTAACAATAGACAAAACACTGGTGTGATACCAATGCTATTCTAGCTACAAGTGCAGAGCACAGCACTATAAGGGCTACTGCAGGGAAAGTTAACTCCATCCCAGCCAGAGCTTGTAATATCCTTCAGAAAAACATTTGTCTAATATTAAATATTACATAAGTTGGGTCTATGTACATAACAATTTTGCCTGATGGTTGCGAACAGGATTTTCACCATTGATCAAAATTTCCATGGGTTACCCCACTTTTTTCAGTGCACTTCAGAATGGTTTTCTGAATTATATTGTATTATTCCTATTTTTGCATTATTGGTTCACACATAAGGTAATTCACTGCTGTCTTCATCCCTTGAAAACACAGAAATCTGCTTATTGACACACTATTGTGCTAAACACTTTCCAGAGCACAATCAAGACACACAACCATGTAGACAACTAGTAGATACAACCAGACTAAAGGGCATGAAGAAATGGTGAGACTATTGTTGATGTGATGGGTGGTTTCCACGGAGAGTCACAGCCTGAGATTTAGACTCTTGTAGGCATAATGGTAGAAGATATTTTCTAGTGAGCTATAAATGCTGAAGTAGATTTTTGAATCCATATTTTATAAAATATAAATATACATATAAATATATAATATATATAAATATTTAAATGAATATATAATATATATATATATATTATAAATATAAAGAGCAAGTTGGGAGAAAGGATGAAAGAAGGTAGCTGAAATGTGAACAGTAAAGGTTGACCCAAGGTCACCCAGGAGGATAGGTGCACACACAGAGATGGTCTGGTCTGCAGAATGTGTACTTGTTTCCAATCCATCAGGACACATTGCAGAACTTTCCCATGACCTTCACACAGGGAAAGAGAAATAATCAGAAGTCCTATCAGAGCAATGCTGAGGTGATAAAAGACTTCTTCTGTTTCAGTGACATAATAGATGCCACACCTAATAGAGAGAGGGAGATGGAAACCTGGAAATATCAGCAAAGTGAGAATAAGAGTACCGAAAACCAAATGTGAACCCAAATAAACCTATTTACTCAAAAGTATTTGAACAGTCTATTTGTTCAACAGCCAATTTGTTCAACACTGATTGTCACCAGTAATTTTATAGTCTGACATTCAAAAATAGAGCTTAAAGAAAGACATATTGTACTGTATTCACAGGATTGCATGCATTGGATGCATAAAATAAACAAAACCCACAAAATCAAAAAAAAAAAATCTTCTTCAAAGGCCAAAAGTAATTAGTATAACAGCTTTAACTTTCTAGAAGGAAGCTTACTTAGCACAGCAGATGAACTCGGCCCAAACCATACCACAGTTTATCTTGTTTAGTGTGTATTTGTTCTGATACTAAAATTGAATGTCACCCCTTTATGACAACAGACAATATTCCTTGAAAACATACAGAGATTACAGTAGAGCAAAATTCTTCCCTGTCATTAAAGGACAATGAAGAGAGTATGAAAATACTTAAAAATGCAAATCTGTACAGGTTAAGCTAAAATAACAAAGGTATTATCTGAACTAAACAAAAGTTCTGAAGTCTCTCTGTTTCGGCGATTGTATCTGTCTATCTCTCTACAAGCCAGACTTGAATACCTAGGTAACATTTGCAGAAAGGAGGGCCTGGGAATCCATACTGCAGACAGATTTGGAGTCCTTTCAGCATGCCTTTGAAGAGCTGAACACTCATTACCTCTTATTATAAATGCATTGTTTTACTGAGGCAAAGATCTGTCATGATAATGACCAGGACCAGAAATCAGGTCCCTTGTGACAATGTTTATATATTTCCTACAAGGTTCTTTTCCCCTTGTAAAATGCACATCTAATTTTCCCTGATGAATGACATCAGAGACCTTCATAAACATCTTTCTTTTACTATACTCCAGGTGTGGTTGTTCACCTGAGTCAATATATGTAACACAATTCATTGAAATAAATCTGGAAATGTTGAACAGCTGCAACTTTTTTTGGGGAAAAAAAAAAATATGTTTTATGGACACAGATCTATTGTCACCCCCTGAACAGTCACATTTTCACCTGCACACATAAACACACGGACACTCATCATATACAACTCTATAGCCATTCTCAATAGCATTCATTCCACTTTAAACCACCTGTCAAAACAGCCATTTAATTAGGTTAAGCTGTTTGGCTTTGTGAAAAGCTTTTACTGTACTCTGTTGTGCTTGCTATAAAATTAATAGTTTGACCAACTTCTGAGGGGGGGGGGGGGGGAGGGGAGGTTTTGGCTCTTGTGAAAGTCAAATTAAAGCCACCTTTGCTAAACAGGATTAAAAAAAATAGAATAAAATAAAGAAATCTTGATGTCTGAAACTTTGAAAGCAACACTTCATTAATTATAAAGTTTTTCTAGTGCCAAATTATGTATAGAAATGGAACCACAGCTGCAAGGAAGCTGAGACCATAACATTTAGCACATGTCACCCTTGCAGTTGGGAGGGCAGTTGCAAGATAACGAAGCCATCAAAGGACTCGCACTTTGCTCTGCACAACCTATTTGTTGTCCATGTCACTGAGGAAGATGGAGAGTCTCCTCACTTAACTGTGATTTACTTACCCTAAGGAAAGTCTGATTCTTGTGGCTGTCAAAGTAATTTTGAGCTGGCATTGTGAATCACAAGCTCTCTGAATACCAGCTTATCTGGGAATTGGAAATACTCCAGTGATCTTCAACTGTCAGAATAACCTTTTTGTCAAAGCATTCAGATAAAGAGGATATCTAGGAAAAAGGGAGTGGTATTAGACTATGATTACATCCTGGTAAATTTTAAGGAATATGTAGTTCTATCTGCAAAAATAGTTTTATTTCAGTGGAAGCAGAAGTGTATACATTCCCACATCACTGTTGTGGATCATCCCCAGCAGGCAGCTCAGCACCACACAGCTGTTCACTTACACTCCCCAAGAGGTACGGGGGAGAAAATCTTAAAGGTAAAAGTGTGAGAACTCATGGGTTGAGATAAGAACTTTGTATTAAGTAAAGCAAAAGCTTAATGAGTAGGCAAAGCAAACCAAGGAATTAATTCCCTACTTCCCATCAGCAAGCAGGTGTTTAACCATGTGCCTCAGGAAAGCAGGGCTCATCACATGGAATGGTTTCTTGGGAAGATAAATGCCATCACTCAACATCCTCCTTTATCCCAGCTTTTATTGCTGATCATGGTGACATATGGTATGGGATATCCCTCTGATAAGTTTGGGCCAGATGTACTGGCTGTGTCCCTGCTCCTGGTGCACCCCCAGCCTCCTCGCTGGCAGGGCAGAATGAGAAGCAGAAAAGTCCTTGGCTCTGTGTAAGCACTGCTTTGCAACAGCTAAAGACATTGGTATGTTGTAACCACTGTTTTCACCAAAAGTCCAAAACATACCATCATATGAGCCTCTACAAAGAAAATTAATTCTATCTCAGCCAAAAGAAGTCACCAATTCTATATTGATCTGTCTGATTTTCTTCAGGCTTGTGAGATTCTTAAATATAACTGGAGAAAGGCTTCTATTTACTATAATAGTTAATGTCACTTGCTAATATGCTCATTACAGTACTGTGCCAAGCATGTGGACCAGGTTCTATAAGCTTATTAAAAAATAGCATGGTCCCTGAGGTGTCTACAATCTAATTAAGACACAATTATGAAAGAGGTGATCAAATAAAACTTACTTGAGAATGCATATGCAGGCTTTAAAATTTTAGTTTAGTATAGTATAAAATGGTTACTTATATGCATCAACTAATAAGATTTTGCCCAATTTATTTGTTTTTATAGTAATTATATGGTAAGAAATTTATTTCATCTGAAAGATAGCATCTCCAGTGCCTTCAAAATAAAATTTATATAAAAAAGAGATTATAAATAAAAATAATTAATCTTATAGTTAGAAATATATAAATATATATATATATATAATATATTTATATATAAGTTTATATATAAATATATAAATAAATATATAAATAAATAAAAATCATATTTTAACCGTTGTCTTGGTTTGACTTCTCACAGAGGGGTGGACCACTTGAGATAAGATGAGTTAGCTAGGTTTTATCAACAAATTTCAAGCATACCATGCTGTTAAATACTTAGGTCTGTACATAGAAAGATTATCCAAAGGCATAACTATCCTAAAGCTACAATAATATAGAATTTTGAACAGGCTTTAAATAATGCCTTTCTTTGGTAAAGCTGTGAAATAAGATATTTTATTTCTGGTTCTCTGGATGTACTTTCACTGAGACCCTTCATTTTCTTTCTTCAGTGTAAGCCAATTTGCAATCTACCTTCCAAAAGGCATCAGAAACTGATTTGGAACAAGACAGCAACCTTCACTTTATACTTTTTTTTTTTTTAATCTAAAATGCGTAGTTTTTTTTATCTTTTCTTCCAAGATTGGTTCTCTTTTGCTTTTATTTTTATTGCTGTTTTCTGTAAATTTGTGTGAGATAAGTGAGGTATGTATTTATCTTCCAAACTTTTATTACTCTTGCATTTTTTGCTTTCTTAAAGTCTTTCTAACTCAAAGATACTGCTTTAGCTGAACAGAAGCTGTGGTTTGCCAGCAAGCTCTCTGGAATATGTGATCAGTTGTAGCTTTCAGCTTCTGTGCAGTCATATACGTAGCAATTCCTTCTCCAATATACAGAGAATAACATGCAAACAATTTTATTTTGTATTTTATTTTATTTTATTTTGTTTTGCTTCATTTTGTTTCATTATTTCATTTCATTTCATTATTTTATTTTATGCATAATTCTGCTTAGCTGATATTCTCTGGATTCAATTGGAGTTTTATTTCAACAAAGTTGATGTCATTATTGTTGGACATCTATTTACTTGTTTTATTTTTGTAGAATTGCTGAATAGTTTCTGCTTTGCAGAATATTGTTTGTAGACTGCTATGTGAAGTCTCCTCACCTGATGATTTTGTGTTTACTTTTAAGATGACTTTTTTCTGCAGTTTGATACTATATCTAATGAAGATTTGCTAAAAGAAATCTCAGAGTCGTCCAAGTTTCTAAGCATAAAATACTTCTGTTTCCCTATTCGTTAGAACTGATGATCATGCAGCTACAGGGCAAATTGATCTAGTGAGCTGATTTGATATATCTCCAAAAGGAATGCTTCTGTTAATTTCAAGGAGCAACATATTCTCACCATTGACTTTGATTTCTTTCAGGACTTTCAAAAGTTTTGTAATAACTGGTACTTTTTTTTTTTTTTTTTTTTGGGGGGGGGGGGGGAAGATTTCCTTACAGCACAGTAAAAGTGCCAGATGCTGCTCTTCTTGACCTACCTTGCCAGTACAAAGTACATTGAACATGTTGTCTGCAGAGGAAATGGCCTTCTGTTGGCCACACTTTCCATCTTGTTCTTTTCTATCCATGTGTGCAGCACTCAAGATTTCAGTCCAACAAGTCTAAATTAAAGACCCTAAAATTGCTAGCCTGGATCGTCCAGGTAGAAGGCATTTGGACTCCCATTTTCAGGTCATATGTCAGGATATTTATACTCTTATATTTACTATTCTTTACTATAAAATAATAACTAAACTTCTATGTCCTTGTTACTCCTTTGCTTTCATCAAGCTTTCATAAGCTTACATGGCTTTCAAATAAACATCGGATTTTGGTTAGAAACTCCTCAGAAACTGAGAAGTGTGCTGAAAATAAACAAGACATAGATTAGTTAGGGTGCTCTTCTAATATACTCATTCTTAACTTGTCACACAGAGTCATTAACCAAGAACACATGTCCAAGGAGCATTTTCTATTCTGGATTCTGATAAGGACAATGCACTACTTAACTAACGGTACGTGAATATAAGATAGCAATTAGATTTAATATATCTGAATTTATATAAGCAAGCAATCTAGTCAGTGCTGAGCTACAGAATGAAACTCAATTGAGTATCCCCTCTTCACTTGCCCAAACAATCAGTCTAGGGGTGCGTAACCTCATTCACTTTGGGAAAATTCAGTGCTGGGTTGTGTGATGACTCAATATCATATTCTTACTATTTTCATATATCCTCACAGCTGTTGCACTACTGCTGTTAAAGTTTTAATTTTGGACTGGCTCATGGTGTGATTGTTAATGCTTGTTCTTCATCAAAAGTGTAATGGATGTGAACAGTAATTGCATAGAGTTAAAAGGGGTTAATTGGGCACACAAGCTTCTCTGCAGGTTGTCTGCTTGGCAATAAAATCCATTGGCACAGCAAAAAAGCATCTTCTCAGTAAAAATACAAAGCCTCTGTGTAGCACACAAAGCATACTGACATCATTCTGACAGAAAAAGGCACTACACTAAGCCACTACTATTGTCATGGGGACTTATTTTATAAACATCTACAAAGCACTTAGTTAATTTTTTTCACTTTTTATACCAGTGAAAAACAGGAACACCACCACCACCAACAACAGTTGCTTTCAGAGCAACATATATTTTATAACTCAGTGAACGCAATACTAAAAAAAAAAAAAATCTATAAATTTGTATGATTATCTGTGTGTTATCTTCTTTACCACATTTCATTCTTCTTATTTTCACTTTATAGATTTTCAGAACAATGACCATTGTCTGAAAATCATAAGGCCCTGAATAAGCAGTAGTCATAATCTTATGTATGTGTGTATGTGCGTTTATACACCTGTAGCTGCTGCTGCCTGAAATGGTTGCTTGGACGTTAAGTCTATAAAGGCTGTGTGTCTTGATAACCCTACAGGACTGCAACTGATGGCAAAGAGGCAGATGCCAACACTTCTAGTGCGAAAGGCCCTGTGTTGTCAAAGCAGTTGACATTAATGGGCTTTCCATGGCACCCCTGTGTTAAAAGTACACTGCAATGACAGTGGAAGACTCAAATTCTTATCATTTCTATATATTAAAATAAAGCTCCATCATCTGTGTCTCTCAGGGGAAAAAAATGTATTCTGTGAAGATGTTTTTGGGTTGGAGTGAGTTTAGGGTATAATTATACTTCTACTTTTTTAGTTGTACAAGAAGCATATCTACTTTATTAAGCTTATATAAATGATGTTGCATATGGTGCTTTGGGGAAGGTGGGACTGATTTCTGTGTGCATATAGGTAAGTAGCTAAACCCTTTTTGTTTACACATTCATTTTCCTACCCGAGAGTCAACCAGATGAGAAAGTCACAGGTAACATGCACAATATCTGCACATGCAATCTGACTTAAGCCTATGGATGTGCACAGGAGGCAGGACTGCATTCTCTAGACATGTTAAACAAGTCTTGTTGTAATCAGTTACACAGCTCTGTCTGCTAATTAATTCTGAACCCATGTAACTGCCCACTGCAACTTTCCACTGTTTGATACACTCAGAGGGACAAAACAAGTCGATGATGTTGCTTTTAGCACATTTTTCAACAATGTGTTCTTATATGAGTGTCTACTGAAGGGAGTCCAGAGGACAGCTACAAAGATGATTAGGGGATTGGAGCACTTGTTGTACGAGGACAGGCTGAGAGGGCTGGGCCTGTTTAGCCTGGAAAAGAGAAGACTGAGAGGAGACCTCATGAATGTGCATAAATATCTGAAGGGAAGGTGTCAAGAGAATGGAGCCAGTCTCTTTTCAGTTGTGCTCAACAACAGGATGAGAGGCAATGGGCACAAACTGAAACACAGGAGGTTCCAGCTGAATCTGAGAGGGCATTTCTTTACTGTGAGGTGACTGAGCACCAGGACAGGTTGGCCAGAGAAGTTGTGGAGTCTTCTTCTCTGGAGATATTCAAAACCCACCTGGATGCCATCCTGCACAATGTGCTCTATCTAGGTGATCCTTCTCAGCAGAGGGGTTGGACTAGGTGATCTTCAGAGGTCCCTTCCAACCTCAACCATTCAGTGATTCTGTGAAGCTTTAAAAAAGTAAAATCAATTCCCTGTGTGCTCCTCCCAAGCTTTATGCCCACACAAAGAACTGACACTCTCTGGCTGCAGGTAAATATTGTGTTTGGAGGAATAGGGAAGTAAAAAACAAACAAACAAACAAACAAAAAAAACAACCAAACAAAAACATTTAAAATTACTTTTTGTTCTATGCACCTACCAGGGGAAAAAAAAAAATAAAAAAATACTGCAGATCTGGTGCCCTGGCACTGTAAATAGGATATTTTTCCTTAGTGGTGTAGTACATACACTCCACACCTGTCTGAATATGGAGGCTGATCTTCTATTGTGAGTGAAAAACTTCCAGCTAAAATATTTTGGGAGTGCTACTGTGAAGAAAGTATCTTTCCTTGAAGTAAAATTACAGCTATAAAGAAAATAATTGCCTATCACAGTTTTGTAATGCTAAGGTGAAAACAATACAAAGAAAATACAGTTCTCACTGAGGTCTGCAATATGCTGGATTTTCTCTGGCAACTGCAGCTCAAATTTTTAAAATGTCAGTTCTATGTAACAACTGGAAAAATTATAACAAAACCATTGTTTAGTACAACAATCCTAGAAGTAAAGATGGGATAACCATTGAGAGATTTATACTGGACATCAGGAAAAAATTTCTTTACCATGTGTGCAGTCAAACCCTGGAACATGTTTCCTAGCTAGGTGTCTGATGCCCCATGCCAGTCAGCCTTCAAGAGATGTTTTGGCAATGTCCTCACTAATAACTTTAAATTCTGGTTAGCCCTGAAGAGGTTAGGCAGCTGGACTAGATGGTCTTTAAAGGTCACTTCCAATGAAGTATTGTATTATATTGTGTTGTATTCTACTCTATTCTATTCTGTTCTGTTCTGTTCTACGTTTGGAACATTAAATTTTAGAGATTACTTTAATTTTCAAGTACCAGGTACAGACTCAGAAGAAATTGTTGAGAGACTGAAGTAAATAGAGAAAGAACATTTTCTTTCTAAAAATGTGAACTTTTAGGCAAGTGTGAGCACAGAAAATGTATCATGCGAAGCACTCACTGGGGCTCCCAAGGTGCCCAGAGCAGGTGAGCACAGAGAAGTTTAACCTGACATATACCATGACAAATTTCACTCTTTCTTTGGACAGTAATGAATGTAAGTAGGGGCAAAGAAGAGGATCATTGTTCCTTTAATCTGTACCTGAATACATGTTTCACCAGTCTCTGAATATATATTTTTAAATGGTGAACTCCTGGTGGATTTACATAGTCCTTTTTGAGCTATATATGTAGCAATGCTGACTTGGGTATACAGTGAAACTTGTCTGAAGTCCTACCTTGCAGAAGTGGGAGATGTATTGCTTTGCAAAGAGGGTCTAAGGTAAAGGTAGCTAAAATCATACAAGAAAACTTGTGGATCATTTAAATCATTTTCTCAAGAGAATGAAGTGTTTACTGGACATGTGATTGAGAAACTTTTATTGCTTTTCGTGAAAGTCAGGGTTTCACTGAGGTGAGCTTTCAGTTGCAGCAAAGCAGACTGTTATGAGTGGTTATTCTGTCTGTAGAGACGCCTTGAGCCAGTAAGTCCTTAATGGTACTGGTTTAAAAAAGCAGAGGGTCTTAAAAAAAAAAAAAAAAAAAAAAAAAGGTAAAATTAAAGGCCTCATCACCAGCAAAAGAGCAAAAGAGCAGAAGTATAAGAGAAAAATATGAAAATGTTTCAAATTATTATGTGTTTTATATGCAGAATAGTTGAATGTCAGAAGCAGAATGATGACACAAATGCATAAAGGTCCACTTCATACTGCTCCCGGACTTTTGGTGGTGGAGTGTCTCAGGTGGCAATGCATCTGTGCACATCCTCAGATAACACAGGAATCCTAATAATACATCTTAATGGGGCATCTAAATATTTCTCACCTGGACTTTAATGTGAGCATCTTGCTTTTTATTTACGAATCTTAGAGCTACAAAGCTCTTCAGAACCAGGGATAACAACTCAATGTGACATTTAAGCAAACTCTGTAATATGCTTGCATGTACTGTGAGTGGCCAGAGACTAGCCTTTATGTCTTTTGTACATTCTGAGTCACTTCTGTCTACCTTTGAAATCGGTGTCCATAAAATGAAAGATTAATGAGACCATCTGAAGCCATCCCTCACACAAATAACATTCATCCCCTCATCACTCTGCCTCTACAGCAATGACATTTAGCCTGCTTCACACAATTCTGACTGATATTACAGATCATGCAGGGTCACTTCCCACAGCCTCCCTATCCTAAAACTCATACACCTGCACAAAGCTAAGCAAGATTCAGAATCAGCAGGGATTTTTGAAAATTCATAGCCCTGCATAAACTGTTCAGCCTGAATGTCTACTCAGGGGAAAAGTCAGAAACAATCATTGTGTCAATGCCCAGTTCTTACCTTTGAAAGAGTTAAATTCTTCTTTTCTACTAACCAATTAAAATGTTGTCAAACTCCTTAACAAGTCACAACAAATCAACAAAACAATGTCTCTAAGCAGACTAGATTTCCCAAATTATTTCCTGACATTTTAAGTACTTTTTTTTTCTTCTTTTCTTCTTTTTTTTTTTTTTTTTTTTCCCCTGAAAAATAATCCAAAATACAATTTTGGAGAAGAAATAAAAGAAGGGGAAGAAGACAAGAAAGAATGGAAAGGAGAAAGTGAGGGAGTAAAGGAACAAGAGGAGGTGGGAGGAAGGGAGAAAGGAAACATAAAAGGAAAAGGAAAGGAAAGAGAAAGAGAGAAAGGAAAAGGAAAAGGAAAAGGAAAAGGAAAAGGAAAAGGAAAAGGAAAAGGAAAAGGAAAAGGAAAAGGAAAAGGAAAAGAAAGGAAAACAAAAAAGAAAAAGAAAAAGAAAAAGAAAAAGAAAAAGAAAAAGAAAAAGAAAAAGAAAAAGAAAAAGAAAAAGAAAAAGAAAAAGAAAAAGAAAAAATATAATTAAAAAAGTAGAAAAAAGGAGAATGAATAAGAGAAAAGAATGGTACAGAAGAGTATCTGGCAAACTTGTAAACAAAGTATATTCTGTAAATTACAGGAAACTGCAGGGTCCTACATACTCAGCAAACTCGTGTGTTAAGCGATTATTATAAGATATTAAGGAAGAAGTTGCATCCAGCTATATATTCTCATGGCCTGTTTATTTTGCTTATGAAAGAAACTACAAATTTGTAACTCATAACTCATATAGTTCCTTTTCCCTTAATTAACTATTTAACTAAGAAACATCTGGTAACCTGCCATATGCAATCATCTCATTCTTTAGATTTTCATTGCAAGTTCCTTGTCATTATAATATCCAAAAGACCCTTGTTATTAGGGGAAATTATTAGGGGAAAGGAAATTAATCTGTGTCCCATTGTTCCTCACTATGTAAAAGTTTAAATCCTATGCTTCTTTCACGCTCCTCTGAGAATTTCTATGGTATGACACAGAGCATGCATTAAAGCAGAGATATTTTAATGGATCATTGGGTTTCTTACAGTAGGCTTCAGCAAGAAACATATTTTGCTGTGCTCACTGGTAAGTATATATTAATATATTATTAATATATTAATAAGTAAGTATATATTAATATACTTATATACTTATTATACTTATTAATATACTTATTATTAATATTATACTTATTAATATATTAAGGGCTATGACACGGATGTTTTTATATCCAAATTAATCTGTGCCTCTACAAAATCCAAGGCAAGGAGGTTTAAGCTGAGAAGCTAGAGAGGAACTAATATAAATATAAGCTAATATAAAAGAGGCCTGGTAACCTTTCTCCTTGGTTAAAGGACAGCAGGAAGTTCTGCTTCTAGCTTCAACTAAGACCACAAAAGTGACAAAAGTGACTTAGGTTTCCTTCTGGTTACCAGCCATTGTCCTATGGTAACTGTCATCTGTTTCGTTTTTTTTTTTTTTTTTTTTTGGTGTGCTCTCTTTCTTTCTTCCTGTTCCTCTGAAAGCAGAGCAAATAAAAAGTGGTAGGGGTTTTCTCCATCAGTATCATCACAGAGTCAGCATTGTTATCAGACTGAGTTAAGGAAATACTGTATTTAGCATAATAGACATGGGTATAACTCATGTACCTTACCTAAAATTGTTTAGGAAGGAACAGGAATCATCTTGAATTTGGAGAACTAATCTTCAGGGATATTCTTGACAAGTGATAATTCTGGATAAAACAAAGTAGAAGAGGAAGATAATCCTTTCTGATTATTTATTTGTTTCTAAACAGAATTGTTATCTATTTTGTATACTAAATGCAAGGATTGAACAGTCTTCTTTCCCCTAAAGATATATTTCTTTACCCTGTTTGAAGGAAGCAATTTAATATACTAAATCAAACAAATAAATAAACAAACAAAAATCAACATACCAAATCTAAGCAAAATAGATCAGTAAGGAAAGGGGTGTGGGGACAGTAAAATAAACAGAAAAACAACCTAAATACAAGATGATTTGAAACTTGATTTCTTTGTATGTGTGTGTGACAGGTAATAAAGAAAATGTTAAAAAGTAACAATAGTGAGAAAATAAGCTGCAAATTTGAAAGTTGGGAGACTGGATATTAGAGTAGAGAGAGACTAATAAAGCTTTGGGTGGGACAGTCTCATTTCCCTCTCGTCTCAGCTCCTTATATAAAATCCACTGAACTGGATCTTGGAAACTGTAAAGCTGATTGCTGAATTTGTTTGGGAAAAATGAGCTCTGTATTTACTGCTGCTCACTCTCACTCTTTCCCACTCTGTCTTGCTCACTCACCAAGTCCATAGTTGGAACATAGGAAAAAACATTTCTCAGCTAGCAGAGTATTTTTGCTAGCATTTGACATTTCCATGGTCTGTTGTCACAGTGGAATTTTCTTCATAAAGTGATATCATCTCCACATGACTAAACCAGAACTGAGAATCAGGCTCAGGAAGAAAAACAGCTAAACATCCCTGACCACAGCCTTGTATCAGGAAAGGAGATGACCTGAGACAACCAAACAAGGGGAGCAGATAGAAGGGGAAAAGACTTACAACTGGAGAATAAATGAGTTGATTCGGATACTTTTAGATAGTTTGTGTGACCTCTAGTGGCCTTTACTGCCTTCTGTGCCTCCACATCTTCAATTTGTGGAAGTCACCTGCATCTTTCGATTCAGCAGCATATTTACAGAGATGCTAGATACAGTAAGAGAAAGCTAGATGCTTTCTGTTGCACAAGTGCCAGTGAGCCAGAGATTGAAGCTAGATTTGACTACACTTTTTTCCTTAAATAAACGCATCAAAAAATATATATTTTTAATTTAAATAACCATAGCAACTTCCCCTTTCCCCAGACAACCTCTCCCAATGGTTAAGATTGGAAGGGACTTCAGTAGGTGGTCTAGACCAACCCCCTGCTCTGAGCAGGACCAGCTGCAGCAGGTTGCACAGATCTGTATCCAGTTGGGTTTTGAGTACCTCAAAGGAAGGAGAATCCACAGCCTCTCTGGACAATCTGTACCAACATTAAACGACTCTCACAGGAAAAAAGAAAAGAAAAAAAAAGTGTTTTGTTTGTTTGTTTGTTTTTTAATGTTTATACCAAGTAACTCTAACTGATAAATGCAAAGGTATTTTAGAATATGAAGAAGATACAACACACAAAGTAGAAGCAAATTAAAAGATTTAAAAACTCACCTCTCCCACATATTTTTTGCAGGGTGTATTTTCCCCCTTTCTTTCTTTCACTCCAGCAATTTCCAGGGCCTCTGAGCTGTAGCACACTCCATGCAGCCCTCACTCTGTGTGTGTTTGACTTGGCTATGTATTTGCTTCCTATTACTCTCCTCATCTCTGTTTCTACTGGATGTTTGCAACTTGCTCCTTCTCTCAGTCCCTGTTGACTCCTCACACCCAATGGCACCCCTTACTTCCATGGGCACTGCTGTTCCTAGGCAAGCACAATCATCTCAGTCTCAATCTCCAAAAGGGATCCAAAATTTAATAACAAGGACTAGTTAAAGAAGTACTCTTATTCCCTGCTGTTTAGCCACTTTTTTATTTATTTATGTATTTAATGAAACATAATGTATATAATGTATATAATGTATATAATGTATATAATGTATATAATGTATATAATGTATATAATGTACTGCAGGAGAAGAACAAATAAACCAGATACTTTTCACCACTTCTGTGTTTGCTGAATGTAAGGTATAGTTGGTAAACGTTATTGCTAGCTTTCCAGTGTGCTGGTATGCTTAAATTAAGCTGGGATTTTTTCCAAAACTCCTCATGAAAAAGATATATTAATCCAAACCAGAATGGTTCTCTTACAGGGTTATTGCTGCATTTTGCTGCAAGAAGCAGATGGCAGGATGATGTACCTGGTAGGGTATATACAGACAACCGATGTAACAAAGGTATATTCTTCATTGCCCTTCATAGAATAATTACAATTTAATTGGTCTATCAAAAAATTTAGATGTTAATAGAATTAGTTTTGTAGCTCTTTTACCCTTCCTGTTACTGTCTTGGCCTTATTTTACAGATAAGTTAACCAATCAAAGATGAACATAAAGATCATGACATATTATCACATATATACATTATCATATACACTTATTTTGGATTTTATATTACAGTAGAAGCTTGAGTTACTTGACTAAAGAAACACATGAAATCTGTAAGAATAACAAGCTTATATTCAATCTTTGTTATCATTATTATTTTTTATGTTGTTTCTAATGACAGAGTCTGCCTCTGTTAATGAAAAAAATTAAAAGTTTAATTCCCCAGTATACATCACTATGTCACCAACCCTGTTTGACTTTAAATAACAAGGATGAGGGGGAGAGTAGGATCAGATTGAAATACCATCAGAAAAGCTGAGGTGAATTTGGTTTTCCTATATGTATGAGCAGGATCATTTCCTGTATCCAGCAACATACCTGAAAATATGAAGTCTTTAGCAGTCATATAAAACATACATGAAATGAAAAAAAAAAACAACCACTTTCCTCCTAATCATTAAAATGTACTTCAAACCACCAGCTGTTGAACTGGCCTGGATATTTTTCAGCCACAATGGGTATTAATTTTGACCCTTTTGGCCTTGTGATTTAATAATTTTGCAGTATTATTGAATTCTGATATTCAGGTGTCTGGAAAGAGATGACTGATGCTGAGCTGATGTTGTTCAGTCTGAGCAGATGGCATACATTGTGTATGGGAAGAAGAAGCTGGTATTTTTTGTTAGTTGTGTTTGCAGTGTGTTGCAATTAAATAAACACAGTAAAAACAGACACCTAGTTTTCCATTGTTTTGTTTTCCAAAAGAAAGAGCTGATTCCTCACCTGTTTGTGAGAGATAAGCTATAATTTATTTTTAGCATACAGTTTTTATCTCTGCTTAGCAATAAAGATGGTTTATAAACGATATCTCTGCCATAAGGTAAGCAAAGATAATAGACCTGATTTGTACACAGCATATGGGCACTTGGATCCAATTTATCTTCTTTTTTATTTATTGGATTTGCTTAATGCTTCTGTTCTGTTTGTTGAGTTTTATCCAAAAATGAAACTTAAAGACATCTCTTCAAATTGTGCATTGCTCCTGTTAGTAATAAATTGTAATGCAGACATATGCTAGACTGTCCCCAATATAATCTTAAGAAAGACAAAACTAACATAGTTCTAGCCATTACTGACTTAATTCTACAATGTAAAACTTTAGCATCTGCATTTAATAGAAATATACTTTTAATGAAAATAAGCAGTACAAAATCAGCTTTTGATATTTAATAATTTATCTAATGAAGGAACTTTTTTCCCAATATATTAGTATTAAGAATGCATTTTTTTGATCATGTAATTTTTCTTAAAAATAATTATTCTTTAAGACAGAAGAATAAAATTAAATTAGCATACTTTAAAGAAATCTACAAAATAACTTAATTGGTCTACTTTCTTCCTAAGAGATACTGACATCCAAATCCATGATTCCAAAATCTTCACCGATTTGTTTCCAGCCATGGAATAAACTAATCTCTCTTGGGAATGAGTGTGACTACCATGTTTCCTGCAGATGTCTATAAGCAGTGTTCTGGTTAAGCTCCCAATATTCATATGAATTCTAAAACTAAAGGCCACAGACATTGAAATACTTACAGTTTTTAATATACTTACATTCATTAAAATGTCATGACACTCAGGTATCTGTGACATGACATTACTGTAGGAAAATTGAATGAAAAATCCTCTTGTTGTTATATATATTTTGTATGAGTAATAGATATTATTAAACTGATTCCATATGAAACACATCTTGAAACTAAACAGTAGAAAAGGAGAATTTGAGGATATCAGAACGATCAGTTTAACTTCAATTAACTCAAATATTGTCAGCAATCAAATCAGCTATGTGTAAGCACTTGGGAAAACATGATGTTGAATATTGGTCAACTTTGACCATCAAGCACAAACTTTGACAAGGCAATCTAATTTCTGTCTATGTTGTAGCTGTCGATGCAGATGGAGAAGCAGTACAAGTCACATAATTTGTTTTCTGTGAAGCTTATGTCTCAAGTGACATTTTCACCCACAAATTAGGGAAATAATATAATACAATTTCGAGAAAGATGCAAAACTGGTTCCAGAGAAGTGTTATCTGCAACTCACATTGTGCAAAGTGAGATGAAGTGGCAGAATGGGAACTGTCATAAATGTGATGCTTTATATTCTTCATATTCATATTAATGACATGCAGACAACTCCAAGATGGTTCAGAAGGTTCAGGACATTTGAGTTCAGAAGCTTTTTACAGGCTGTAAAACTTTTTCAAAATGAACATAGGGTAAACACATTAAATGAATATTAACAAATAGCCAAATGATGCAATATTAACTTATATGTTCTACAGGGATTCAGAAATGAAATTCCTGAAATGCAGTAATAAATCTAATCGTTTAAAAATATGTTTCATAAAAATGAATGCAAATTGTTTTACAAGCTTCTATTAGGGACTGACATAGCTAAAGACCAACATGTCTGATATCCATACCAGAAAACAAGGTATATGTAAAAAAATAGAACTAATGAAGTATAATTACTGAAAATGGAGTTTGGAGTCTCACAGAGCTACCCAAGGTCTTTCAAAGAGCACTTAATATGTGAATAAAATAGATCTGTTCTATGAGCAGAGAATGTTTTCACAAGCTGAGCTGGTGTCAACAGTATAAATACTGTTGTACAAAGGAAAATACCAAAATGCAACAGCTGTAAGTGTTATGTATTTGTTTATATTTTATTAGCACTGATAGTATTGCAATATTGGATATAGTTTTGTTGTGATACACTTGGAGAAAAAGGAAAAGGAAAAGGAAAAGGAAAAGGAAAAAAGAAAAATGTTTGGACAGTCATCAAGAAGGAAAAGTGAGAAAATAGATCTTAGAAGCATGAAATGTAATAAATGATTACAGGATCTGGTCTTGCTTAGTCAAGAAGTAAATGACAAAGGTTAAAAACAGTAATAGGGTTTTTTAGTTTGTTGTTTGTTTGTTTTTTTTTGTGTTTTTTTTTTGTTTGTTTGTTTTTAATCCAAAAAGCTCTGCAAAGTCAAATAATCACAGAATCACAGAACAGAAGGAGTTGGAAGGGACCTTGTAGTGGGTTTACGTGGCAAGGCTTTGGTAGCAGGGGGCCATAGGGGTGGTTTCTGTGAGAAAGATCTAGAAGCCGCCCCATGTTTGGGAAGGGCCCCATTGTTTTCCAGATCTGAGCCAATAAGCGATGTTGTTTTGTGCCTCTGTGAGAGCATATTTAAGACAGGGAAAAAACTGCTGCGCCACACAGCAGCCGGGAGAGTCAAGGGAGTGAGAAACAGCCTTGCAGGTGCCAAGGTCAGTGTAGAAGGAGGGGGAGAGGTGCTCCAGGCGCCGGAGCAGAAGTCCCCTGTGGCCTGTGGTGAGGACCATGGTGAAGCAGGATGTCCCCCTGCAGCCCATGGAGTACCACGGTGGAGCAGGGTTTCATGCTGCAGCCCGTGGAGGAGACCACGGTGGAGCAGGTGGCCCTGCACCGACGGAGGCTGCCGCCTGTGGAAGACCCCTGCCGGAGCAGATTCCGGGCCGGACCTGTAGCCCGTGGAGAGGAGACCACGCAGGAGCAGGTGATCTGGCAGGAGCTGCTGCCTGTAGGGGAGCCAGGTTGGAGCAGTTTTCTCCTGAGGGACGGACCCCGTGGTACGGACCCATATCTGGAGCAGTTCTGGAAGAGCTGCTGCCTGTGGGAAGCCCACGCCAGATCAGTTCGTCAAGGACTGCATCCCGTGGGTGGGACCCCACAGCACAGGGGACGAGAGTGACCGAGAAGGAGCGGCAGAGAAGAAGTGCTGTAGACTGACCATAACCCCCATTCCCCCGTTCCCCTGCGCCGCTCGGGGGGAGGAGGTGGAAGAGGGTGGATGGGGGGGGAGGTGCTTTTGGTTTCTTTCCTTTGTTTCTCACTTCTCTAGCTTGTTAGTAATGAGTAATAAATCTTACTATCTGTCTTCTTATGCTGAGTCTGGTTTGCCCGTTACACTAATTATTGCGTGATTTTCTCGTCCTTATCTCAATCCTTGAGCCCCTTTCACATATTTTCTCCCCATTCCTCTTTGAGGAGGGGAGTGAGAGAGCGGCTGTGGTGGAGCTCGGCTGCCCACTCGAGCAGAACCACGACAGACCTCAAAAGAACTTCAGGTCCAACCCCCCTGACAAAGCAGGTTCCTTAAAGCAGGCTGCCCAGGTAAGCGTCCAGACAGGCTGTGAATATCTCCAGAGAAGGAGACCCCGCAACCTCCCTGGACAGCTTGTTCCAATGCTCCATCACCCTAACCGTGAAGAAGTTCTTTCACATGTCAGTGCGGAACTTCCTGTGCTCTATCTTGTGACCATTATTCCTTGTCCTGTCCCTTCAAACCACTGAAAAGAGGTTGGCCAAATCCCTCTGTCTCCCACACCTCAGGTGTTTATATATATTGAGGAGATCCCCTCTCAGTCTTCTCTTCTCCAGGCTGAACAGACCCAGGTCTCTAAGCCTTTCCTCATAAGGAAGATGCTCCAGGCCCTATATCATCTTTGTGGTCCTCTGCTGGACTCTTTCTAGGAGATCTCTGTCTTTTTTGTACTGGGGAGCCCAGAACTGGACACTGTACTCTAGTTGAGGCCTGAGCAGGGCAGAGTAGAGGGGGAGGATCACCTCCCTTGACCTTCTGGCCACACACCTTTTAATGAACCCCTGGATCCCATCGGCCCTCTTGGCCACCAGGACACAGTGCTGGCTCATGGTCAACCTGTCATCCACCAGGACCCCCAGATCCTTCTCCACGGAGCTCCTCTCCAGCAGGTCATCCTCCAGCCTGTATTGATACACGTGGTTGTTCCTTCCCAGGTGCAGGACTCTACACTTGCTCTTATTAAACCTCACTTGGTTTCTTCCTGCCCATCTCTCCAGCCGGTCCAGGTCTCGCTGAATGGCAGCACAGCCTTCTGGCATGTCAGCCACTCCTCCCAGCTTTGTGTCATCAGCATACTTGCTGTGGGCAGACACTATTCCCTCATCAAGGTCGTCAATCAAGATGTTGAACAAGAATGGACCCAGCACTGACACCTGGGGAACACCACTAGTCACAGGTCTCCAGCCAGACTCTGCGCCACCAATCACCACCCTCTGAGCTCGGCCAGTCAGCCAGTTCTCAACCCACCTTACAATCCACTCCTCTATCCCACACTTTCTCAGCTTTGCTATCAAGATGTCATGGTAGACAGTATCGAAAGCCTTGCTAAAGTCAAGGTTGATGTGTGGTGGTTTTACTCAGGTGGGCAGCCGAGCTCCACCACAACCGCTCTCTCCCTCCCCGTCTCCTCAAAGAGGAAGGGGGAGAAAATACAACACAGAGAACACAAGGTTTGAGATGAAAAAGGTTTAATTAAAGGGAAAGGGAATGGGGAGAAAAAAAAACGAAACAATAAGTCGACGTGGAAGCACAGAGAGAGGGAAAAAAAAGCTATTCTCTACTTCCCATCAACAAGTGATGTTCGGCCACGTCCTGGGCCTCAAACCGTGTAGTGGTTGTTCAGGAAGAACAGCCCCCTCCCCCACAAGAGCCCCCCTTTTTATTGCTGAGTGTGACATCAGGTGTTATGGAATATCCCTTTGGTTGGTTTAGGTCAGCTGCCCCGGCAATGTCCCCTCCCCATCACTTGCCCACCCCCAGCCTGCTGGCTCTTGGGGGCTCAGAAGGAGTCCTGATGCTGTGCCAGCACTATGCAGCAATAGACACAACACTGGAGTGATATCAGTTCTGTTCCAGCTACAAGTGCAGAGCACAGCACTGTGTGGGCTGCTGCAGGGAAAAGGTGACTCCAGCTCAGACAGACCCAACAAAAGATGACACCCATTGCTCTCCACTCATCTACCCAGGTGGTGATGCCATCATAGAAGGCAATGAGGTTGGTCAAACACAACTTCCCCTTGGTGAATTGTAGTGGTTTAACTTGGCAGGCAGCTAAACACCACACAGCTGTTCGCTCACCCACCCCCCTCCCTCTCTGGGATGGGGGAGAGAAATGGGAAAGTGAAACCTGTGAGCTGAGATAAAGACAGTTTATTAAGACAGGAAAATAATAATAACAACAACAATAATAACAATAATAATAATAACAACAATGATGATAATAGTACTACTAATAATAATGTGTTCAAACAAGTGATGCACAATGCAATTGCTCACCACCCACTGACCGATGCCCAGCCTAACCCCGAGCAGTCTGGCCCTCCTCCCCCAGCTAGCCACCCCTATATATTGTTTAGCATGACGTCAGATGGTATGGAATACCCCTTTGGCTAGTTTGGGTCACTTGTCCTGGGTCTGTCCCCTCCCAGTTCTTACTGCACCCCCAGCCTGCCCGTTGGTAGGACAAAGCAAGAAGCTGAGATGTCCCTGGTTTGGTGTAAGCACTGCTCTGCAACAATTAAAACATCGGGGTGTTATCAGCACTCTTCTCATCCTAAGCCAAAACATAGCATTCTACCGGTTACTAGGAAGAAAACTAACTCTGTCCTAACTGAAACCAGGACATGAATCCATGCTGACTATTCCTCATAATGTTCTTCTCTTCCAATTGCTTGGAGATGCCATCCAGAACAAGCTGTTCCAACACCTTTCCAGGGACAGAGGTGAGACTGACCTGTAGTTTCCTGGATCCTCCTTCTTGCCCTTCTTGAAGACCCGAGTGACATTGGCTATCTTCCAATCTTCAGGCACCTCTCTTGTTCTCCAGGATCTTTTGAAGATGACAGAGAGCGGTTTGGCAACCACCTCTGCCAACTCCCTTAGGACATGTGGATGCATCCCATTGGGACCCATGGATTTGTGTATGTTGAGCCCACTCAGATGCTCCCAAACCACTCCCTTGTCAACAAGATCTCCACTTCCCAGACTCTTTCTCCCCCCTCCAGGGTTGAGGAGTCCCAGGGGGGAATCCTTGAAGCAAAGACTGAAGCAAAGAAAACATTCAGTATCTCCACCTTCTCAACACCTCCCATTACCAGGACACCCCCCTCATTCAGCAAGGGACCCACATTATACCTAGTCTTCCTTTTACTGTTTACATACTTAAAAAAAAAAAAAAAAAAAAAAACTTTTTATTATCTTTTATCTCTTTTGCAAGCTTCATCTCTAGGTGGGCTTTAGCCTTCCTTGTAGCATCCCTGCAGGCCCTGACAACACTTCTATACTCCTCCCAAGTGGACAGGCCCTCTTTCCACATTTCATAAACCTTCCTCTTCTTTTTGATCTTATCGACGAGCTCCTTGCTCATCCACACAGGTTTCCTGTCCCCCTTCCCCGATTTCCTACTCTTAGGGATGCACCGATCCTGAGCTTGGAAGAAGTGCTGCTTAAATGTAGTCCAGCTCTCACATGCACCCTTGCCTTCTAGCAACCTAGCCCATGAGATACTCCCAAGCAGGTCCCGGAAGTTGGCTCTCCAAAAGTCCAGAGTTGCAATCCTGCTTTTAGCCTTACTTCTTCCACCAAGTTCCATCTTGAACTGCATCTCATGGTTGCTGCATCCCAAGCTGCCCCCGACCTTCACATCCCTAACAAGCCCACCCCTGTTGGTAAGGAGGTGGGATTCAGGAAGACCCCTTCCTCGTTGGCTCCTCCACCACCTGCATCAGAAAATTGTCTGCAACGCAGCGTAGGAACCATTTGGACTGCACGTGTTCATTTGCTTACCCAACAGATGTCCAGAAAATTGAAGTCCCCCATGAGAACCAGTGCCCGTGATTGTGAGGCTACTACCAGCTGCTTGTAGAAAACCTCATTGACCTCCTCCTCCTGATCTGGTGACCTGTAGCATACCTCCACAACAGTGTCCCCCATAGCAACCCACCCCTTAATTCCCACCCACAAGATCTCCACTTGTCCATCACCCTCCCCCAGGTGGAGCTGGGTACACTAATTGCTCCCTCTCATAAAGGGCAACCCCACCCCCTCACTTCCCCAGCCTGTCTTTCCTAAAAAGGACGTAGCCTTCTATGACAGCGTTCCAGTTGTGAGAGCTGTCCTACCATGTCTGTGATTGCAATGAGATCATGGCCCTGCAACCAAACACAGATCTCAAGCTCATCCTGTTTATTTCCCATACTCCGTGCATTGGTATACAGGCACATTAGGGAAGCAGCAGGAACAGTTGCCCCTGGAGGAATGCAAGAAGAAGAAAATTCCAGACAGGGTATCGGGATCATCACCTTCTCTGAGGAGCCCTCAGACAATCCTGTATATAATAGTAAAATAATAAATGTTGCTTTGTTATCCATATCCAGGATTAGTAGGCTAAGGAATAATGGATTAAAGTTTCAACAAAGATTTAGATGAGGTGTTGGGAAAATGTAACTGAAGTCTATATGTGATTATCCAGTACATGGCATTTATCAATAAATGTACTTCATTGAACAGACATCTATCTGGAATGCTTACAACATAGGAGAGAGAGAAGGATTAAAGGGCTTAGAATGTCCTCTCCAGGCTAATTTCCTATGATTCAATAATTATATCTATATGTTTGAAGTTCTGTTTCAAGAATTTTAATCTAAGCACCTAATCTCAATAGTTGTACAGTAGTTCAGTAGTGGCTCTAATTATAACATTTCCTTGAAAAGATCTTTGTTTGTTTTCTCATTGGAAAATGCCATTTCAATGCTTCTTGGGAATTGCTACAGTATTCCTCAAAGGCTAGTCTGGTCAGCATTTATCCTAGGCCATTACCATTCCAAAGTGTTGATTAATGTCATGTCTGGTCTCAGTTAAGAGTTGGTAATGAATGGCAGGCATTTTTTCCATCTGTAAGCCTGAATTAAGTATGTTTTCCCCTTTTACAAGCTGATATAAAATGTGAGGTTTTGTACATAGAGACACTTTACATTGGAATGTACATGTTTAGTCATCAAATGTGGAAAAGAGCACCTGACTAGTAAAAGAGATCAAGAGATGTTAATAGGCAGTTCTAGAACAGGTGAGTTTGCATTTCCAAAGAATCAAAAACCAGTCTATAATTTAATAGAAAGAATGTCAAAACTATCTCCTAGATCCTTACAGATGAACAAGGTTTAGGGAAGAGAAAATTGTTTCAGTAGGGAAGCCCTAGAGGGTCCCAAGAACCCAAGAACTGGTTAGCTTGAAGAGTTACCAGTGAAAGATTTGGAACACCCTGCCCCACTCCACTTAAAAAAAAAAAAAAAAAAAAAAAAAAAAAAAAGGCAAACAAGCAAAGCTCAGAATAGCTGTGGCAGGTAACATTCCACTCCTATACAGTGATACAGTGGGATAGGTGTGCTTTGCTCCTGTACTTGGCATAAGTCTTGCTCAGCCTTGTGAAATACAGCAGGCCTCAATGTGAGGGAATCTGGACTTGAATACAAAGCAATCACTTTATCAAATAAATATGGCACTGCATCTCTTTCCTCTCCATAATCAAAGGAAAAGTCATCTTGACACCATTCCTCTGTTATCTACGGAGTGCAGTGAAGCCTGACTTCTTGCCTTGCTCCCTTTAACACCTGTTTATATGATACAGGCCTTGGATCCCATCCCCTCTGTAAGTGGTACTAACTGACAAGAATACAACTGAGTGCTGCACAGGGGAGTGACTGCACAGCCTGATTCCTAAACAAATTGACAAGCATCTGAATTATGGAAAATTACCGACCAAAAGACAATGGTCTAACAATCCTATAAGTGGCTATCCCAAGCAAGAACTCTTTCAGCTCTCCAAGGACTGCATCAGGCTGCATTCTCAATCACCCCCTGAACTGAAACACCTCTCAGGATACCCCTCCAGGGAAATGCATCTAATGGCTGAATCCTTGAGGAAAAAGCTCATCCACAAACACTGATGAGGAAGTAGAGTGAGTAATTCACTAGTGTGTGTTTTACAAGCATGCAACTGGATTTGGAAACATCCCTCTACATTCCCCCTCACCCCTTTCCCCAGGGACCCTGCAGTAATTCTTGAGTGAACCTTACCATTCACAAATCTTTAACTAAGTCACTGTTTCTATCGTCGCAAATTCTTTTAGACCACTGTGTTAAATGAATAATGTTTAGATACTGATTAAGCGCTGTTAAAATCATGCAATATAACTTTGTTATCTGCTATAAAGGTATATAATAAATCCTTAATTGCTGCTACATGAGTTGTGTAAGTCTACTTCTACAACAGTGGCTTAGAAAGCATATTTGATCGTCCAGGAGGAGGCCCTCAGAAAGCAGTTATGCAGTAAGACAGAGATCCATTTTGATGTGAACAAGTCTCCTGCTAAATACAGACAATAAACATCAAATCTGATGGTTAGTGTAATTCAGTCCAGTGCAATGTCCTTTTGTCACCTGTCCTTTATAAACATCTATAACGTTGTATATTTTAGAGGTTTAAATATATTATATTTACATTTTACCATAACCTAATATGGCCATTAAAATGCACATAGTCAAGTCATTCTACATCAACAGATGTAGTAAGCCTTAAAGCTGTGTTCCTATCAAGTTCTCAGCTTCCATAAATATTGATGCACAAAATTCATAAGGTAAATATATATGTGTATATATACATAAATATGCACATCTACTCTTCCATGTAAACTGCATGGTTAGGAAACCTTATCGTAAGACAGAAATAAAGGTTTTGCAATAGTAACTGTCACTATAGTGAGCAGGACAACTGAAACTTGAAGATCCTGAAGGGATTGTTCAAATGCTGTAGCCAAGGCGGTTTATGTTCCAACAGCCAAGCCACATGAATCATGGTCTAAAAACATGCAAGAATAAGTGTTTTGAAAGTACCATCAAAGAGAGGGGTTCACTTAACTGAATAGATAACAGAAAAAGAGTAAGGTTCAAGGAGCTGGTTTCTGCCGAAAAATAAAAAATAACACACAGAGAATTTTCAGAATAAAAAAAAAAAAAAATCTTTGCCTGACTAAGAACTGCTTAACCCAAAAGAAAGAGATACAGCCAGAGTTGGAAAACATCATAAAGAATGAAGTGTTAATACAATAAGCTTGGAGGAATCTGCTGGGAAGAGCAGGAATTAATCCTTGTGAGGGAAGGTGTAGGGGATCTATCTCTAGTGGAAATTCTGTACTACTTGCAGGCACACTGCCTGAAATAGTGACTCTTCTGCCATGATAAATGTAGAAGTGGATGACAGCATAGATAGAGTTGCCATCCTCAGTAAGCCAGTGGTAGCTAAGGATTTAAGATCCAATCACTAGCACAAATACTGGGAATTCAGGGGAGACATGGGGTGGGGATCAGCCTGCTAAATAACACTATTCTCATCACAAGACAATTTTATATGCCATAAAAATATTATTATTTATGTGAAAGATCTTATCTTAATGTGCTATTGCTGGTTTAAAACACAAAATAAATTCCTCATGTAAAATTATGTTTATGCAGAGAATTACCTCAAAGATGAGGGGGATTACTAGAAAGACTTGTATGTCTGAGGTACTCAGGTACTAGCAGGCAGAATGAAGTAGGGTCTGCTGCCAGATCCTGGGACCAGACCTTAAAAACTAAAAGGAAACTGCTTCCAGGAGAGACCCATTCACTTCCTCTCTCGGATGGCCAAGCAGCCATTGTGAATGGTTTTCACATATACACTTATGGCTCAGGCTAGATGGAAAAAGAATACCTTACCTTTAAGCCTGGCACTAACATCTTAAAGCAAATGTTTTATCTTCTCAGATGCAGGAACAGCTTTTGTGTCCCTAATATGGAAAGATATAAAAATATGAAATTTGCCTCCTACTATCCAGGAAAAAAAAAAAAAAAGTTAAATAGCTATTTTCAATAAAATACTTAAAATTAAATTGAAAATATATGTAACCCAAATGATTACAATGGCGGTATAGTATTAACCCATTTACTCTCTGGCTACCACAATGAATATGTGTGGTTCTTAAGTTTAGACACATATATAGAGACAATTAAAACAGAAGGCTTCAGATCTCCATGGAGATATTCTGTGAAGCAGCATTAGTTTGAAGGAGGAACTTAATATATTCAGAGCATTGTGTGGTTGTTTAAATTCCACACTGCATTTGTTGTAATGAATTGTGATCAAAGGCCAAAAAACTTGGACAAAGTGGTACAACTGGAATTGTTGCAAGAAGTCTTTTGAAGTGGAAGACTTAATGTTAGCTGTAATCCTTGGAAACTACTTTAAGAAGCAAAATTATTGGGAGGAAAGCCTTTAAGTAAATGAGCAGGTCAGGAAAAGCCAGGCAATGTCAGGAAGATGAGATGTAGAAGGTTTGTACACTAAGGCTTGAGGGAAAATTAAGTAGCCCTTGTGATACAATAAGGTTTTGAAAAAGTAGTTTCCATATGAGTTTACATAGGCCCAGCCCTATGACAGTATTTGATTTATTTCATTTTTTCAAGGTAAATACTTTAGCAGAACCTCAAACATTCAGCCATTCAACCAACTTTCTATTGGGTTTGATCCATTTTTATTATCTGATTCTGCTCAAACTGTTCAAATCTGCATTCATAAATTGGAGATCAAGATAGAACCTCCAGGACTGAACAGCAGAATTTAAACTCCAGAAAATAATCAAACAAGAGTTACCAGGACTGCATTATTTTCCCGATGATTATTTTGGTGGCAATCATTACCAGAAGTAGCTGCTAAGAACACTCACACCAGGTTGGAGTTGTCTTTGAAAAACTGGATCCTGGTTATTAGAAGAACAGCCAAATTATTTACAGTTAATACTTGTCTTGAGTAACTTGAGGAGGGAATTGGTGAAAGCCACAGTGGATTAGATTACTAAAAACCAAAACTCAGTAATTAAGAAAATTCTTTTGATTGTGGAACCACGGTGAAGAGCAAGAATCATGGAGGCATGAAATAGGAAACTATTTTTGTTACCCAATTTTCATTTGGCAAAAAAAAATGTGGAATTCACCTTACCTAATTGTAGTGAATGAAGCAGGCCACGGAAGTAAAGGCAACATTATTTTTACTCTTTTTTTTTTTTTTTTCCCCAATTTTAGTTATTGTGTGAATTGTTGGAAAAGAAAATGAAAGTTTCGGTATCTTATCTTCATTTAAGTTGCAGCAAAATATTGGAATTCAACTATGTCCTTGGAGAACAGAATTTGTTTTTTTCTCCGTGTTTCTAGGCCTTCATAAATTAGAATGATTTCTGATTAACAATTATACAAAACAATGTGGTATTCTCTTTTAGAAATTATTTGATTTTATCACTAGTGTCAGAACTCATAGTTATGGTATTTTGTCATCTTTTAAAAGTTAGAATCAAGTAAAAAATAAAATCAACTCTATTTCCTCCCTAAATTTAAAATTATTTGTGCAAATAAGTTTGATATTGTGTGATTGCCAAATATTCAGTAACAAAAATAAAACAAAGACCTGGTAAAATATTTTTTTTTAACTTTTAATTATCTTTATACTTAATTTGTATATTGGATAGATTGATTCACGGCTTTTGCAATGAATGGATTTTGTAACTTTTTTTTAACTTCTCATTGAAACAGCTCATTCCATCAAGATGTTCCCAACCTCCTGGTGAAATAGGACGGATATAAACTGTATTTTGTTCCTTAAGAAATAAGTGACATTTTAAAATCATTTAAATATACAAACAAAGGCTGTATGCATTTCTCTAGAAGTGCTGTTATCAGTGTTAAGTGTAAGTAAATTAAAAGATAAAAATGTAAACATTCTGAAGTACTGAAAATGGCCTTGAATTCAAGGCTGTATAACACAACATAGGTTACTGCATAGCTTTCAAACAAAGGCTCAGAGCAAACCTTCTTCTGAGAGGTCCATCAAAGTATGAGTTAATTAAAACCTACATTAAAACCTTACTATCATGGTCACATCTATTTTGCTTAGCTTACATCAAACTACAGGCTATAAAGTTTCTTCACAAAGACATCTTTCTAAATGCAGAGAGTTTTTCATAAATATTATATTAACCATCTCTTATTGTTTGAACAAAACAAAAATGTGATGTTTTGGTTGAATTACATTCTCCACTATTATTTCCGCCTTTTATTCTTATTCTTTCTGGTTTTAAATTTGTCAGATTTCATTCCTCAACAAGCCTTATGTATTTTTAATTTTTTCTTTCTTTCTTTCTTTCTTTCTTTCTTTCTTTCTTTCTTTCTTTCTTTCTTTCTTTCTTTCTTTCTTTCTTTCTTTCTTTCTTTCTTTCTTTCTCTCTCTCTCTCTCTCTCTCTCTCTCTCTCCCTTTCTCTTTCTCTCTCTCTTTCATATATGTGCCACTGCTGTTAATACAACTCAGAACACAACCTTTTTGATATTCTTTGTCTTTTGTCTTTGCTTACTCTGTTTTTCGGTATTCAGCTTCATCTAGTATAATTCCTTAGATGACTGTATTGCAGCACCACTTCATCATTTTTGGATTGCTTTCTTTCTAAAGCAGTGTCTTGCATCTGCCCATCAGGTTGTCAGTTGTATCTGCAATTTTATTTTTATTTTTAATGTATTTGTTCATTGTTTTTAAACAAGTGCGAGAATAAAAAGTTCTCAAAGAGACAGTCAGGTGCTCAAAAATGTGTGAAAATTGATTACTGGATAGGTTGAAAAGACTATAAATTCTCCTTCTAAGAGAAAGCTACAGCCTACTAGATAATCCGCAGCCCTGCACTGGGACTGTGCAGGCACTGCATCACTGCTATCTCTCAGTCACCTACAGCATCTTTTGCCTGTTCTCCAGCTACCTCCCTATTTAATAGAGGGTAGGTAATGTGGAAGGTACAGAAAGGCAAAACAGAAATATTGTACTGGAAGTGGGCAGTAAGCCAAAAGAAGGGACACAGTGGAAATGGGAGGGGAAAAAAGAGGGGAGAGAAGAATGGAGAAGAATATGGCACATATGAGAAAAAATCATAGCAGTTCAGCTTCATTGCTTGCTTATGAAACTGTTTTATTGTGGAGGGAGAACTCTGGCTGGGATCTCAGACACTTCAGCTGCTTGCAGTACATTTTGGGTAGGAATTCTGTGATATGGCTAGTTAAATATTCTACAGAACTAAAGTTAATAAAAGGAAACAACAAGAAAGAGTTAAAAAAAAATATGAAGAGAAACGGATGCAGGCTTATAGTATTTCTTTATACATGGAATACCACATCTTCCACATATAAACTGTGCAGACTTCCACATATAAACTAGGCAGAAGGGAAATTATTGAAGTATCAAAAGGAGAAGCTGCTAATATTTTTTTTTTTTCTTTAAGGAAAGTAAAGCAGTTAAAATAGAAAACATTTAGATGTAGTAGCATGGCTGAGAAATATTTAAGTCTAAGCTGTGCAAAGCTTTGGAAAATAAACTATAAATAAACTGAAAAATGATTTAATGTGGTTTATAGGCATACGTATAGGGATGGGGAGGTCACAGATGTGTGACTAGAATGCATCCTTCCCCTAGTTAAAACATAATTCCCCAAGCTTTAAAAAATATATATTTTTGTATCATATATGAGCTGGAAACACAAGTCACTTTCAAGAATAAAGGAGAAAAGGCATATGGAAGACAAACAGCTGAGCAATGATCAGATGCAAAGCAGCATGTTCTGGAGTTTGTTTTTACTATATTAGAAGACTGTTTTGCAAACAACTTCAAATTGTTTCATTTGATCACTGGAGGAATGAAAGCAAAAATTTTCAATATAAAGAATTTTAGAGCTGCCATACAAATACGCCTTCAATTATGTTAGCTATTTGAAAATTCAAGATAAAATGATTCACTAAGTTTTTCACTTAGAGAACAATATCTCAGTGCAAGACTTAATTGTTTACTTCAAATGTCGATATAGTTATACTTTCAAAATCTGTTCAGAAAAAAAAAAAAAAAAAAGAAAAAAAAAAAAGAAAGAAAAAATAAACAGAACATAAGATTAAGACTTTAGGAAAGTCCTGTGAGAAACGTAATCCCATTAGGGAAGCCAACCATCACACTGAGAAGGATAGTGTCTTCTAAAGTGGAATTGGCAGCTTGTAAAGATTTCTCAGAAATAGATTTTCACTATCTATGATCGCTGAATCACTGCAGGCTCTATTACCTATTTTGGCATGGATTTCTGCAGTACTTTTTTCTTTCAGGATGCTTTATTTAGACTAAATTTAGACTACCTTTAGACTACCTTTAATTGTAGAGAAGTGGTAGTCGAAAACTAACTAAAAACCAAAACAACTATAACAACAAAGCATAGATTTAATTATGTCTTTAAACACTTTAGGCCATTTTATAAAGTATAACAACTAAGATTACACTTTTAATTCTTAAATTGATTCTTTTTGATAATATTCAAGACACTCTAAACTAGGATATACTGGGACTGTATTGCAGCATTTTTAATGCACATGCTATCTGTTTTATCCCATAGCCCAGTAATACAGTATTTCCATTGCTAGTAATTGATGACAGGATATGTTCTGAGTTTATAAAGCCTCAGTACTGCAGCTTGTCAGGCTTATTTTGTCTGATCTTGCCTCAGTCTTCCTGGAGTTTTTCTTTGACTTGATTTAGCTGTAACAATATTTTTCTCTCATGATCAGATGACAATGCCTGGTTAGGTTTAATACCCTTTATCTTCTTATAACCATAGCTTTATAGATATAATTATAATAAGTAGTTATTCTGTATGGAATGAGATAATCATGACTCTAATGTAATGCAGAAAATGCAGAGAAATACATCCCTTGTATGATAACAGAAGGCTTAAGAAGAGAAGAAAATAGTTCAGTTCTAAGGGACCTTCAAAGTTTATCTAGTCCAACTGACTAACCTCTTCTGCCCCCCAAAAAAGTTAAAGAATATTACTGAGGGCATTCTCCAAACATCTCTTGAACACTGACAATCATAGAGCATCTGCCACCTCACTAGGAAGCCTGTTCCAGTGTTTGACTACCCTCACAGTAAAGAATTCTGCTCTGTTCGTGCAGATTTTTGCCATTCCCATGCATCCTGTCATAGGTAACCATCTCACCGCCTCAGAAAGTTATAGAGAGCAGTGAGGTCTCTTCTTAGTTATCTTTTCTCCAGGCTAGACAACCCCATTGTCCTTAGTCTCTTTTCATAGGGCAGATCTTCCAGCCTAGCTATATATGGCAAAATAATAAAGAGGAGGCAGAGGATACAGTATAGGGGAATAAAGGCATGGGATGGTAAAAGATATGTCACAGGCTGGCACTAGAGAAACTGTGTCAATAAATAATTCATCAATGGTCAGTTAAAGAAATGCAAACATGGACAAAAAATGTTTTCAGGGATATCAAAATTGACCTATAAAATAGGTAGTAAATTTGGATGTGATGTCAACTAGTCAACTAAGGCCAGTAAAGGACCTTATTCCGTTATAAGCACAATCAGGCTACATGAAGACTTCGGACCATTAGCACTTTCATGTCCAAATTTCTATTTTCTATGCACTAGATGACACTGAAGGTTAGAATTTTATAGATGGATTTACAGGAAAAAAAAAAAAAAAAAAAAAAACACGTAACTGACCTCAATGACTTTCCACATAAATTATTCTAATTTGACAGTGGAGTTAACATGTTGTTGGCTAAAGATACATTTCTGCATTCAGGATTCAGTCCAGAGCTTGTTGACTCTGTTAGAATAATTCTCTCTCAAGAAGTCAGTAATGTGATCCACAGACCATTCCAGCCCTTTTAAGTTCCTGTGCAATCCAGATTTTGCTAATATATTTATTAAAAGGAGATACATTCAAGTACTCTGAATGGATATGGATTTCCTATTAAAAATATGATATAAACTATTACATAATATGTACAAACTGAAGACTTTAGCATTAACTCTGATTCCTTTGTAAGTTCCAAAAGCTTCGACTTTTGTCAGTTTAATTTATAGTCCTAGACTGTTTTGAAGTATAGAGTGCATATAGTTAGTGAACAGGAACCAAAGAATATGTAGCTAAATTCATAAACCAGGTTTAAAACTCCTCTATGATGTTCATGTTGCCCAAAGGGCTCATAAACACACTAGAGTTGTGTTTATCAACACTGATCCTTTTGCTGATACACGTCAGATTGGAAGTTGGACGCACATGTGGAAAGTAGTGTGACACCGAGAGGCATGGTGACGGTCCATTATCCTGTTGTAATCCCCCCCTTTCACAGCACCTGCTTTACTCTTCAGATGTGCACATGGGGCTGCCTGCAAACTGTTCTGGAATCATCAGCAGAGAACTGAAAGGACCTATCATATTTTTTTCTCTCTCCCTCTTGCCCTGAGAAGAACTTGCAAATGGAAAAATTCAACATATACTCCCCATGATCTGCTCCACTCAAGCGGGAAAAACAAAAGGAAAAAACATGTGAGCAAATCCAAGAGAGAATAACCAAAGAAATGTCAGGTCTGGGAGCAGATTAATAAACCACAGGACTGGAATTTAATATGACTAATAAACCCTTCTAAAGTCAGTGGTTTCTGAAACACAAGTTTTCAACAATTATGGGAAATATTATCTGAAGAAAATTGTAAAGGTCGTAATGTTCATTAGAAAATGCAGCTGCACTTTAGAGCAAGCAGTAAATTCTAACATAGGGAAGTTCTTGTTATTTCAGTTATATAATACTCTGTACGCAACAGGGTAATAATGATGTTTGTGCTTTACTCATAACTTTTCTATTTTCTATGGTTATTTCAATCTCATTCTTCAACAGCTGTCAAAAGCTACATCCACATGAGTGCATATCACCCTTTACAATCAATGTAACAATTCAACAATAAATCTACAATTTCATAGTAAGAGCAGCTTTTGAAACACTGATAAATATTGTCTCCTGATTAAACTCTGTTTGCTACATTGGTATCATTGGGAGAAGAAAAAAAAAAAAAAAGTGATTCTAATTTAGAAAATACATAGATATATAGCTGGAAAAATGTACCTATCAAATATTTGTTCTTCTCAACCCAGACAGAAAATTGTCAGTGGTCTATTAATACAGACCTTTAAAATAATCAGCTACTGTAATTAAATCCCACAGATAGAAGACGTTGCTCAGATACAGATCTTTTGCATATTTACTACAATTATATCTAACTATCCCATATTTGAACAGAATTTTTATGTTTGGACCCATACTTATTTTAAATGAATTTTGAACAAACAGTTTCTGTCTTCCAAATCCTTTTTTTTTTTTTTTTTTTTTTTTTTTCCCACTAATACTGCTTTAGCTCTGAAGTTTGGAGTAGCCTATTACAGAAACTTTAGAAACTAGATGGAAATTTGTTACTCATATAATTTCATTTACTAGCAGGGATGAACTCTACGTGAAAAACAATGAAGTTTGCCAGCAAATTCTAGGATAACATGCAATTTATATACCTTTATATTTCTGAATATAAGAGAAAGATTTAGTAATATGCATGCAATATTATGGGTTAAAAATAAACCCTGAAAACCCATAACAAAAAATATTTTAAAATTCACTGACAGGTATTTAAAGGAGAGGTATATCAGGTTTGCAGATTTACATGAAATCTTGAGTAATGAATAAGGCAGAAGTCCTATGAAAAACACAGTATGCAAATAAACAACTAAAAATTAAAGTAATATGTAATAACACCTGTACAGGGGTGGGGGGAGGGATGGGAGGTGCAGAAAACGTAGAATCTCTGTCCCTTATCCCTTCCTCCTCACCTTGGGAGAGATAATATCTTTATTCCAATTGATGACCTTAGGAAAGAAAGGGTAGATAAGTTTGTAGATACAAGAGGAGTGATCTTGTTTTTCCATCAGGGTTGGCTCAGAAAGCAGTAGTATAGGTAATTGGAGCTAGTTATGGGGCATACAGAGTTTGACTTGTAGGCTACTACATGGCTAGGCATCCAGTAATTGACCCTAGGCCAGTAGCTCCTGCTCCCAGTCCTTGAATTTGACATTATTGTTTGTTTTAATTATGGAGTCAGGATGCCTAAGCTGCATATGAACAGCAGAAGTAAAGTGTGAGGTTTCCATAATTCATTTCAGCAGCCATATGCAAGGGGAATATCATGGAACAAAACAAAGGGTGTCAAGGTTCTTGCCACGTGTGACATTCCTTACATATTTGTTGCAAATAGAGAACATCCAAAATTGCAAACACTTGCAAATTTCTAAGTCTTCTTGTAATGGCATGGAACACTTGCAATGTGGCTCATTTCAGCAAATTTTTTTTTGAAGAGTTAGAGTAAGGAATTGAGGAGAACAAATGACAATAAAAGGTGGGCAATGGAGAACACTGATCATCTGTGTTGCTTGATGCAAATGCATACCCTCAGGTATGAGGGAGGCCCTCATTTTGGACATCCCACAACAATCCGATATATCAAAAAGTTCTTCATAGCATAAGGTGAAGATACGATATCAAAGGATATCAAAACATCTGATTTTTCCCTGCTTGTTCATACTGAGTTTTTGTTATATACTGACTTTTCTCACATCCTCCTCTGTCTGCAGTTCAGCAACCACTCAGTCCTGCTATAAAATGATTCCTCAGCTGTGCTTTGTGCACTTGAAATTATATTTCACTGCATTGTATCCACTTCCAGGAGTTATGTTAATCTTTTTATTCTAGCACACAGGCTGTCAAAGAACATACATTATTGAAAATATGCTCTCACCAATACTGACAACAAAGTTCTTAAAAAATAAAAAATAAAATATGGTATTCTATATCTTTTCTCTCTCTGTGGAGTGTAAGTGGAACAGAAATGATGCATAAATCTAGAGCAAAAGATCTGTATAGGGCTGAACAATTTATACACAGGCATAGCATATGTGTTATATATACATGTATATGTTATATATACATATAGAATATATATTATGTGTATGTCTGAGTATCTAAATATATATATAATAGTTATAAATACAGTGTGATTGTGTGTGTATGTGCATGTCTTAACATGTGTGCAAAAATGGTGAGAGACAAATGGTGCAGTAGAAAGATACAGAGCAAATTGCTTCTGCAGCAGCCCCAAATTGCAGGCAGTTAAGGAAAGAACATTTCTTGTCTTGTCTTAATCTTAAATAAAAACACTTTTAAAGACAGTACCTTGTGAGGCAACAAGCAAAAATGTGTTCTCTAAGCTAATCATGCTAGAAAAAAAGTTGACATGGCATGGTAGAAATCACGTAAATGCAAGGGGAATTGTAGGATTAGTACCTCTGGATTTTTGTCTGGGTATGGAGAGTTGAAATCACAGTAAATACAGTTTGTTACCTCATGTTCACTGTACTTCTAGAATTTCTGCAGCTTAGTTTTGCTGGTTAATTTTCACTAGTGTTTGCAGCTCTATTATAACTTTTTTTTTTTTTTTTTTCACCTTATATTGTGACAACTAAACGATAGTACTAACTGCTTAGTTCCAAACATTAAGAAAAAAAAAAAATTGGAAAAGGAGTGGTAGAGAGTAGTAATAGACATCTAAACTGAAAACAGGAGTGTCCAGTCTGACTTCTAACCTGCCAAGCACATCTGCTGTGGCTTGTAATTTCATTTGACAAGCAGCTACTAATGTTTGCATTGATAAAAGGATAGTCATCACAGATGTGACCTTTCAAGCTTGCCTTGTTACATACTCTTCTTTCAACGTAGTGCTGCACCTGAAACTCCAGAACTTACAGGAAATGGTAATTAAAAGCCCACAAAATAAAATAAAACTCATATCCTTCCCTGATTTGATAGGCATTTTGTTGCAGACCTCCAATAAGATGTAATAAAGGTACCTTCACGGGGTCCTGTACAAACCAGAAGTTCTGAACAGGATCTGTACTCTCTGTTCCCTACTGAAAAGCTCCAACTCCAATTCTGCCAGCTTTCCTAAGTCATCAAATAGAAATGCCGTGACTCCAGTTATTTCTCTTCTGTTCTGGACACTTAGTTCTCTGAGACATCTCTGTGAAGTAGCTGACCTCCTTCTTGATCACTACAGAACACAGATCAGATACAGTCTGTTGTATCTGAGTGAAGAAGAAATACTTGTCCCCTTCTCTTTGTACAGATACTGGTAATAATCTGTAATAACTTAAACTATAAACATGAAGTTCTTATAACCACAAATCTAAGATTATCCAATCTTCCCAGCAAAACTTTCAAACATGACTGCTGTAATTAAATGTTGAAAAATAATGAATTTAACCTAAAATAAATAGTGAAATCCTTGAATATACATATTTTTTTTCTTAATTCAGTCTTCTTACATTTTAAGTCTTCTGTGAAAAAGAAGGACAGTCTGGCCGTTGTTAACAGAAACAAATTTAAATTGGCTCTAATAACTCAATTCCATTTTCCATTTGTTCTTAATGTTAAATTATAAAGAGGAAACCCAAAACCAATAGAGGAAGGTATAGAAATATAGTTAACTATAAGTTTGTCATGAGAGCAGGTATCTCACAGAGAAAGTAGACTACCTCTCTAACTTTTCACATATGACATTATATCAGTGCATGAGAGACCTCATGCATGAACATGAACATCATGGCCAACTAGATCTGAGACCATGAACCTGATGCTACTCCCTGTAATCAGGCAAAAATAAACGAATGACTTCAAGACTAGAATACCTAGTGAAAGTGAAAAGCTGCCTTGACTCATTACAAGCAGAACGCATACTTAGTAAGACATTTAATAAGTAAAGCTTCAATACTTTTTTTTTTTTTTTTTTTTTTTTTGCTTGTTTTGAAGTTTTCAGCTGCACATTATTAGAATAACTGCAATAGTTTGGAATATCTCTCCCTTCTCAGATTTCCATTTCCATTTATTTAAAGTCATATATGTGTGGAAAGTCACACATGTTTTTCAGCATTTAGTAGTAGTATCTAGTACTGGTGAGGAAGGATTTTTTGCAAAAACAAAAACACTGAGTTAATGTTTATGAATTGCTTCTGCAGTCCTTATTTACAAAGACATATTAATGCTCTACTTGAATAAATTATGTTCACATTAACATATACTGCAGTACTTGATTTCACAACAGCTTTCAAATTTTCTTAACATGTTTCTTTAATGGGGAAAAATTCTTAACATTTGCATTGTAAGTCAGAGAGCAATGAATTACATGCTAGTTCCTGAACTGTGAATACACAAACCAGTTTGTGAAGATATATGAGGTCAGGCTTGTAAGACTCATTTAAATCATTTGACTTTCAGGTCAAGCCAAAGTTTGAAATTCAAGTGAGTGGGTTAGAAATTTGGAAGGACTTATAATAACTAGAAACAGAAGGATATTCTAGTTTGCCAGTCATCCTTTTCTCCACTTTTTTTTTTTTTTTTTTTTTTTTTGTATTGTGCATTTCTTGTAAATAATATATGTATTGCATTTTCTTAATTCTATTCATTGAAAGGTATCACAGGTATTTCTGAGAATTTCTTTGTTTTGGAATATTGTATATGTTTTAGAAGTGGGCCTAAGTGATCTAAAAATTGCAAAGGAAATTAAAAAAAAATAATAATAATAAAAAAAAGGAAAAATAAAGTTATGTTACAAACTTATAACTATAAAAATAAAGAGGAGTATCTCTGCATTCTGTTCATCATTACTACTATATTTCATCTTCACTGGACAAAATTTCCTTTTCCTTCATCGGTAGTCTGTTTCAAAGTATAAAAATTAGGTTATTCCATTCTTTAGGTACATTTTTTCCAGTCACAAAGAATTTTATTTATCTGTGAGATCACCAGTTCAAAGTTTCTAGAAGTTGAAATATTGATTTCACTTGAGAAATACAGCATTTTAATGAAATGTTTCTGGCAATTGTGCTTTTCAAGACTAGACGTTCACCTTAACACATTGATTATTATTCAGAGACGTCTTGTTTTTGCACAGAGTATATCCAAGTTGTAAGCACACCAGTTCATATGAGTTGGATTTTCCATAATATTTTATATGTCTTCATTCTTCAAGGAATTCTATGCTTGGAAAAACAGGATAGTGTAATGAGCATGACTTTTGACTTCATCACTTCTATGTATGAATAAGGTAAGTAATGGAGCAATTTCAGAGAGACAAGATTGTACTTATTCTATATGAGATGCCCCCACAAAAGTGTAACTAATATAAACTCACACATGCATTTTTATAGTCACACGTTAGCTAGCATATGGAGTTTTAAACAGAAAATGTGTCTGTACGTAAAAGAACATTCTTGCTATGTTCAGTGGCCTATTTGGGGATTTTAAATTCTACATTTTGTGTGGCTTTGGACTGGACAATGTTGTGCTATATATATTTCTCTCTTGTCTCATTTTCTATGAAGTATTTGTATTTCACTCCACCCCTACCTTTTCAAAAGAGATAGCAAGCTTATAATGCAATGCATAGGCCTTCTGTCTTGCTTGGAAAATGTATTTCGCATGAGGATACTGTGTGAAATAATGTGACATTACACAATATAGCATACTGGATTTTTTCAATAATCCTTCTGACATATACCTATAAATATTACGATTTATAGTTGAAATTAGTGGGGCAAGGAGTACATAACACTGTACTAATTTGTTTTAAGAACGTAAATTACAGTTAAAATATCATCTACCTGTGTAATAGAATTTTTAGTGGTTCTTTTTGAGCCTTTTTGACATTGGTACTTCAAACAGAATTAAAATATTTGTTTCATACTTTAATGACTGAATGTAGTCTCTCCTTATGGCACCATAACTTTTCTTATATAGAAGCATGCTATTCAAAATGAGATAGTGAAAAACGTTGACTGAAAACTGTTGAAATATACTCTTCCATATGGTTGATTTGAGAGTTCCTCTGTAGAAAAGCCCCAGGAACTTATATACACACACATGTATGTGTACAGCTACAGAAAACTAATATTACAACTAAATAAATGTAAATATTGGTCTCTACTAAGATAAATCACTGAGGGATATTATTAGATTATCTGTGTCTGTGTTTGTCAGGTTTTTTTGAGACAAAGAAAACAAAACCATCGCTTGAAAATGATGATGCAATTATTTTTTGCCAGAATACCAAAATAGTCAACAGTGTTTATATTTCTATTACATCTATTCTCCACCTTCCCATGGTAAAACAAGAAGTTAACTTAGGTACCAGGGTCTAAGATGTCTCCAAATTCAGGGAAGCATAGTAAGGGGAGGAGAGAGTAGTGTAGATGTGGATGTATTGCACAGCAGATATTGTAGTTTTCCATGGCATTCAGGGTTAAGACAGAGAATGAGACAATTTACAGAGGAATTTTGACACTCAGCAGTATTACAGTTCTAAACTTTAAAATGACTGTTTGTAACATTCAGTATTTCAGGTTCTGTCAATGCCAAAAAATAGTTCCTGTATATGTAACTAGATTAAGGAGAATTTTCATTCCCAAGTACCTATGCATCTTTTCATACATACTGTATATATTACCATATATGTTAGGTATAAGATATACAAAAATTTATTAAGGCTTATGTCTTAATGTTGTGCATTCTGAAAAGTCAAGAACAATTTTGAAGGGAGAATTGGGAAAAAAAAAAATCACATTTCATTTCAAGGAAAGTTTAAATGGGTAAAATGACAGTTTAAGATTGTCAAGGATGAATGTCAAATGCATTTTTTGAATGACTATGCATATAATGGGTCACAGCTTCCCAGCTTCCATATATATATTTGTTATAGATGTGTGTAGTTGCTTAAGTGTATCTACTAACTTCAAACACTGGATTACAATCTGTTCTTGTTTTACAGTGCTTTCCTATATGCATATCAAAATAAATACCTTATAAACATAAGATTAAGTTTGAGCAATTGAATTAACAAATGGTTTAACTCTTTGACAGATATAAGATGAAAATATTTGTCCTTTCAAATCTGAAGAGAAGGTGGACATACAGTAAAACATTTGAAAATATTTCCAGGACTGAAAGTACAGAAGTTGATATTTTTCTTTTTCTGTTTTCCTTCTCAGATGTTCACATCCTTGTTTTAATTAACTTGTTCATATAAATACAGTAGGATTGTTGTATTTTTTAAATAACTCTTTACTGGATATGTCAACAAGATAATATATAGTGTATAGTGAGATTTCGAAGTTAACAATGCGTGCAACATGGCAGATTGCGGAAAACAGATAATGCAGACTTCAAATAATCTATTTTTCCATGTTAAAGATAGAAAATATACCAAACACAAAACAGAATCAAGTGTGCATGTTTCAGTTAAAATCAGTTTTATGAAAGATCTTCAGGTATTTGGGACCAAGTGACACAACAAATTTAGTAGCTTATGTTTCTGAGAGGATCAGAACTCAGCTCTCATGAGGCACACTTCCACAGAGCCCCAGCCAGATCCCTTTTGGACTAGTTTTCCAGATGGACCACTAGCCAGTGTCCTTTTAAAAATCAATACATTCTATGCTGTACAAAATTTAATGCCAAATGCTTCAATAATGCCTGTAGTATCATGTAGGATACAAACTGCCTTGTTCAGCAGAGTTCAGGGAAGGAGTGTTCATCACCTTCATTGGATTATCTTTGTATTTAGAAGAGATCATCAGGCAGTATTTGATGAGGCTTAGAGCCAGTAACATTTGGTTTTGGCACATTCTTTTGTTGTTGTTTGTTTTTCCACTGAGCTAGAAAGATAAATTATGACTAAAACCATTATTCTCATGCTTTAAAGGAAAAAGAAAGAAAAAAAATTAAAAAGCTTTAATATTTCCATGGTATAATTTAAGTTGAAAAAGTACTATAAATGGAGAATTTAATGGGAGTTAACCACTTCACTGTCAAAAGCTGAGCCTGAACTTTCATTTCAATGTCATCAATAAAGTGCCTTATGTAGACCCTTAAAATTGTAACAATACAATATGCATAAGTACTTTTGCTTGCAAAATTAAATCAATACTTTTCTTAGAGGGAGAATTTTTTTTTTTCACTAAAAGAGAAAATGATTGAGAGAGAAATATAGTTGATCTATTCTAGTAGCAAATAGCATAAGCTATTGCACTTTTCTTTTATCATCGCATCCATTGTATTTCTTTATTGGCTTACAGAAAAAAAATGCTAATATATTTTCAATCAAAAGTAACTCTATGCCTAAATATTCGTATGAATAAATTCAATAACAGTGTCTCCAGTAAAAAACAAAAGTCCATGCATCCATTAGGTGTTTGTTTCTGCTAACAAGCTACATGCAAGGACGTGACAGAATCTGTGAAAACAAGGTCCAGGTTGTAAATAAGTAAGTCTTCAGAAGGAACCATAGCACTGGACAAAGCAGTGTTTTGATACCAGTTTAACACAATTTCTCTTATACTCTCATTTTTTTCCACTCACCAATCTTATCAGCTATTAGCATTTATGTCAGCTATTAGCAGCATACATTGGATGATGGATGAGATGTTGCATGTAAACCATTCATTTGCACCCAGGTTCAATGAACCCTTGCAAATCAGGACCTAGAGTTTTGGGGTTTCTAATGAGTTGTATATGCATTCACTGAGGACTACTGCTCTATAGTTCTCTTTAGTTATTTGTGGTCAGACATTGGTACTAAGTGAAGATGTTCATAAGCACAAGGAAAAAGCTACCGATTATTAAAATTTATATCACCAAAAGATCATTGTCCATTTTTAACTTCTTCCCCCTCCCCCCCCCCAAAAAAAAAAAGTTATCTGGTGAAAACTGCTCATTATGTATTTGTCTAGATGTGTTTTGAAACCAAGCCACAGTTGTCTGTATGACTGACACTTCGAAACATCCCAAACTCTGCTGTAGGTTGAAATAAATGAAATCTTCTGCAGCTGGGTAGCAATTAGAATTGGAAGAAACATTCTTCAAATGCAACATATGACCTTTTCATTGACTACAGCTGTGAATTTGTTTAAATAATACTCCCAGCTCTATCCAGGAATTTTGGTATAAGTGGCCTTTTACTTTTTTTTTTTTTTTTTTTTTTTTTTTCAGAAGTGTACTTATTGAAAAGAAATTTTGTCAATATCACATAAAAATATATCTTTGTCTTCATACCAAAAAGAAGCATAAACTATGCTGTCTTTAATATCATTTTGATTTTTTTATCTAGGTAAGTCAGTGATACTCCAAACATATATATATATATATATATATATATATGTATACACACATACATTTTGTCATCTGAGATTAACCCAAAGAGTTTGTGAATGTCTTCTGTTTTTACCCTATTAGAATAATAACCACATTTGTTGTCTTCAGTTTGGGCTTGTGGATCTTTCACTTAGAGTACAGCTGAACTCCCTGAATAAGAGTTTTGCTACAAATAAGGCGCCTAACTCCATGGTATCCTGAGGCCTAGAACAGATGTTCAAAGGAGTGTAAAGATTCCTCCAGCATCAGTCACTGAAATATGAAATGTTAGTATGTACATACATTCAAAGGATGCCTTTGAAATCAAACATATAGCTAGTTATTTCAGTGAAATTAAATGCTACATCCACACCCAACAGGACTCTCTGTCTTTACTTAATCTCACAAAAGCTTTTATGGATCCAGCATGCAATGGAAGCATGCAGAAGCACAACTATCTGCTGCTTGTCTTCTGGGCTTTGGCAGCTAAAACACACTGAATGAACAAAATAAAGTATCAACCTTCCCATCATAATCTAGAGCAAATAGGTCACAGATAAAAGACTTTGCATAGACATCTCTACCTAGAATTACACCATTGGAAATCATATGGCAGCTTTTTATTCAGCAAAATTTCAGTGACTTTACTATAACAGTAGCCACCCAGGTTGCCTAAAATACCTGTTATAGCTGAAGAAAATAGCAAATATACAGAATATAGACTGGAAATTCAAATTGTGATTCTAAAAGGTGCTGGGGGGAGGATGCAGTTCTTTGTATAGTGACTGTACTTTGCCATTGACCATAACTAGATTTATTGTGTTTTTGCAGAAAATGAGTGTTACACAATTTGAATTTGAGAAACCGCACACTCACAGACTGCTGGATTTCAAGAATGAGTTAAGGAAATGAGCAAAGGAAAGGATTAAAACCCTCTCTCCCAACATAAGCAGTCTCATAAAGTAAAAAGTCTAAGCATTGCAATGTGAAAGTGCTCCAGCTTTTACTGTCAATCCACCTCTAACAACTTATCTCTAGTTGGTCACTGTATAAAGTTTTCTCTTTGGTTCCCTACTCCCTTAAAAAAAAAAAAAATCAACTTTATTTTTTCCTCTTTTTTTTTTTTTTTTTTGTGAACTTTTCCCTGCCCCTAAGTTCAGGAGAAAGTAAGCTAAAAAAAAAAATGGTGGGGAAACAAAAAAAATAAAATATTTTAATTCCATCACTGAGCTGGCAAGAAAGTCAGAGTTCTTTGCAGTCACAGATTTAATGAAGTTTCTTGAAGATTGTATAATTTTGAGATCAGCATCATGGTTTTAATACAACCATGGTGTTTCACATAGTACATCACTTAGAAGCAATTCCAGCTATAGAATTTGAGGGAATAAAATTCTAAGCCCACCTACTGATTTTAAAGCCCATATCATTGTGGAAAACTTCCAAAAAGCTTAACATAAAAGAAGGGTAATTTGGAGTGACAGAGTATATTTATGTTCTAAAAAGTCCTTAGTTAGTGTTCATCTCTGCTCACTTGAACAGAAAGAAAAAAAAAAAAAAAAAAAAAAAAACACTAATTTATACATGATTTTCCCTGCTGAATGTAGTTCAGTTCACAATAGGCCTGCTGGCCTTTCCAGTAATAAATTGTAATAAATTAAGATTAAAAATTAAAAATATATATATATTTCTCATTTATCTTTGTTTGTCTGTTTTTCTTACTTCATGCTGAGCATAACTCAGACCTCTAAATCAAACAGAGCTTGAAACATAAAAGTCAATGGCAACCTTTCCATTGGCATTATATTTTGCAACGTGTTTTCAAAATTTGCACTTCTAGACTGCAAATTCTACATGAATACTGCAGAGTTGGGAGTGCTTAGAATTTCTCTCTTTCAGGTTTCACCTGAACATTCTGTGTCAACAAATGCTGCTTTATTAAAGAGAGGTGCAACCTAATGACAGCTATCTGTTACATACTGATAACCTTCATCTCCCACTGAGACGGGTCAAAGAATGCCTAAAGCCTCTTAATCATAATGAAAACCAGGAACAGTTTCTAACATAAAAGTATATGATACTGGGGGACATTTTCAGAATAGCTTTTGCAAATAGGATTCAAGGTCACTTTGAGTTTGACACCGAGTTCTGTCTACCTTTCCTATTCCAAGCATATTGGGGAAAAACAATCATACAAGAAGTAGCCTTTTTTGGTAGCAGTCAGAACTCCAGCTTTCAGTTGGAGGTAGGAAATACAGAATTGACAAAAGGGAAAAGAAGTACTTTAAATTGTTTGAAGTTGAACAGTAACTGCTGGATTTGAGCCAAAAGGGTTGTACCCATTTTATCTGAATTGCTTTTGGCCGTTCCTAGTGACCCTGTTTTAATATGCACTTATTTTCCTGTACTACAGGACACCTAGGAACTTAATATCCTTCAGACAGCTTCGACAGCAAAGTGGTTAATGTTTGAAGAATGAGTCAATCTTTCCTTTGCCGTGACATTGGGTTCTTATTGTACAACCCTGTACAGTACTTAGCAATATTTTTTAAAGATTTAAAAAGCAAAGAGTTACAAAACCATTTGCAATTAACTTGAAATAGAAAAGATAGCACTTTTTTAAATCCTATTATATAGTACACCGTATAAATTACAGAGTATTCAAATGCATAAATGCATCTGCGTAACATTTATCAAATGTAATTTTTTCATTGTTGTTGGGGGGATGTTACTTTTTCAGAGTTTTTTCTCTTTGTCCTAGACACCCCCATCTACCCACACTATCACGTATGACAGTGCTCCAGGTCTGAGACATTGCTGTTGCAGTATCGCATGTTGTTGGGGATGTGGCAGTCTGTGTAGTTAATGCCCCCATTTGGGGTATATATGGGCTGCAGTCTGAAATCTCCTTTAAGGAGCTGATCATTATTTAAGGAGACAATCTGGAAGCTGGTTTCCGTCATCTCCAGGATGGAGTTGTCCTTCTTGGTCCCTGCCTCACAGTAGTCATCTTTCCGACGGCCCCGGTTATATTTCCACTTCTGGGAGGTGTAACGCCCCTTTTTGTGCATGTGCCAGCAAAAAATGCTGAGCAGGACCACGAGGACAAATATCACTGCACCCCCAATCAACCCTGCCAGCAGAAATGGAGAGCCCAGGTTCTGAGAAGTTGTCTGCTCATGGCTGGAGGGGATGTTGCTGCCATTGTTCAAAAAGGAAGCCTTGGTTGTGGCTTCTGAACAGACAGTGTCTTCTCCTGTTCGGTAATTATTATAAGCATCCAGTGGAACCAAGCAAATCCGATAGGTGGATTTGGGCTCCAGATTTACCAGACTCAAGTGTTGCTTCTCACCACTAACTATACGCTCCTGAACAATTCCTCCTACCAGACTATGGCCCATTTTAACCCATGTGAGTTTATATGCCATCACGGTAAAAAGAGATATCCAGTTAACCTGGATGCAAGTGTCATTCACAAAATGGATAGAGAGTTGAATCCGTTCAGATATAGGAGGTGTCACCCTTTCTCTGTCCTCCCTGTCAGGCACAGTGGGGAGTGTGACTATGGTGGGAGTCAGAGGATTATACCTGCTACTTGGGGAAGGAACGGATGAGGGGGAAACTAATGCAGTTGGCTTGGCTGTAGCTGGGACTGGGGTGATGATAAGTGGCAGACCAGGAGTGGTGGTGGGGCATGACAACATATTCATATTGAGTTCCCTGACCGCCATACCTCGGACCTGTTCTGGTCGCTGGCACATAAAACCCCGTACATTGATGGAAGAAGGAATAAATTTGAGCCATTCAGTGACCCACTTTATACTGCAGTCACACAACCAGGGATTATTCCTTACAGTGAGTTGTCTCAGGTTGTGGAGGTTATCAAATACCCCCTTTACCAACATCCGAAGCTGATTGTTGGAAATATCAAGACGTTCCAGTTTATGAAGTTTTGAAAAGGCTGTAAGTGGTATATGGGTTATCTGGTTGTCCTGCAAGTAGAGCCTTAGTAGATGTGTACCTGGAAGATCAGGAGGAGGGTAGGTCAGTGAATTCCGCACTATTGAGAATTCCTTGAGCTTGGAGAGGTGGCTGAAGGTGCCTTCAGCTATGCCTTTATTAGTAAGGAGATTGCCATCCACAATCAGACGCTCCAAACTTGTAAGATTCTGGAAGGCCAGGTCTGAAATGACAGCAATGCGGTTTTCATCTACTCGAAGTTCTTGTAAGTCCACTGGAAGGCCTACTGGTACGCTGCTTAAGTGATTCTTGGACAAGAACAGAAGCTTGAGGCTGATGGCTTCCCGGAATGCCCCATCCTCAACCCCAACAGTGGAGATGGAGTTGTCATCCAGGTGCAGTTCTTCCAGCTTCAAAAGCTGAGCAAGGGCAGCCCGAGAAATGGTCTGAATGTTGTTTTCCTGCAGGTGGAGAACCCTGACATTCTTGGGCAAGTTCATGGGGAATTCATCCAACTGGTTGCCATACAGGTAGACTGTGTGCACAGACTGAACATTGTGCAACTCTGCAGGAAATCCAGCATTATTAATTTGGTTATTGTGGAGGTAGAGGACGGTTACACCCTCTGGTATCCCAAGAGGCACTGAGGTCAAGCTTCGCTCATTACAGTAGACAAAGTTTCGGTCACAGCGGCACACTTTTGGACAAGCCACAGTTTTAGAGACCTGCATGTACAGCCCCAGGGAAAAGATAAGCCATGATTTTATGAGAACAGCCCAGTCTGTGGGCCACATTTTAGTCCAGAAACCCATTTCTAATTTAAAGAAATAAAGTACCAAAGCGTTAAAGAACTGATAACAATAATAAAGCACAGGTAGCAAAATCTCAGGTCATTAAAATTGACTCCGGTTTATGTCCAGTGTTCAGGCGGAGATAAAGTCCTGCAGGCTAAGTAAAAAATAATCCTTTTACAGTTGGCCCACCTCCTACTCTTAATAAGAAAGCCACAGTCTTATTAGCCAGGATTACAAAGTTTGCTGTAACCTTCCTCCATGTGTGCTGAAAGAAACAATAGCAGTATCTTTCCAGGTGAACAACCAGTTAATTTAAAGCTACCAGAAGTTGTCTAAGTATGAGTTGCTTGGAAGGATAATATTTCCTTTGACTGAAGTCTGTCGGTGTTACACTCAGCTTTCTGAAGTCAGCAAAGTTCTCATATCTGCTATCTGCTGGATCTGGTCTTCCTGTTAAAGAAAAGAAAAAAAGAAAAAGTTGAATACCATGAATTTTTTAATAGGGAAGACCAAGCCCATTGGAAGACTATTCTAAGGCTGTGCTCTTTATGACTTTCTGGAAAAAAAAAAAAAGGCATTAATATTAAACATTAGCTTAATATTACTATTAAATAATCTTGAAATAGATTTGATGCAAAGTCATTGCAGTGATTGAAGGACTTTCAGGAACTTAAGTGAAGGCTAGATCTATCAGCTCTGTTTGAATATTGTATCTCCAATCTCTGTCTTCTCACAGTGTTTCAACTCCTAAAACTTAAACATTTTACTGGAAATTTTTGCTTAACATTTTTTTTTTTCTTTCACAGAACCACTAACTCCAATGAGCTGCATTCACTGCTGCCTGACAGACTAGACTCCAGACTGTCCTATTTAATCACACACTGTGGTTGATTTTTTTTTCATTTCCTACCAGACTCTGGAATGTTCTGGCCCTATTTGCATAAAGCCATCGTGTGTATTCACCTCCAGTCTTGCACACTGCAAGATTATTGCAGCTCACTACAGTAAGCTAGCTACATATGAGGGGAATCTTTTAATAAATTATGGTAATCTACAAGTGCAATATACACTGCTGTAAGACATATTTTTGCTAAAACTATCATCTTGATATTGCTTCTAATGTGAACTGTGCTGTCAACAGACTTCAGAACTAACATTCCACTAAATGAAACTGGCTTACATCTGCTACATTAGTGTTTTAGGATATCAGCTCAGACTACAGCAGTTTTTTCTGGAAAGAATTTTCTTTCAAACCATAAAGTTTAGATACTTTTAACTTTGCTAAAGTGTAGTCTGAATGGCTTCATACACAAATTTGTTAATTCTAGTGTAGATGAGCTCTCAGCTTTTAAGCATACTTTTCAACTTTAACCTTCCAAGATACTATTTGTTATTCAGATCTATAACCAAACAATTCAACTCTAAATCATACAATGGAAGATACTGTATTGCTTGATGCTATCTTGTCTTATATGTTGTTTCAACTGACTGGAGTTAAAAAAAAAAAAAAAAAAAAAAGACTAAAAAGAGAACAGGACACATTTTACATACTTGAACTAAAAATGAAGTACATAAACAAGTACCAAGCATCTGTAGACCTCAGTGTGTTCAACTGTAGTTACCTAAGCACAGTATTTTTCCAGATTTTTTTGACTCAGCTCAAAATTCACTGTCTGCGATTTCAGTAAAACAGAATTTCCGTGAACAGAAAAAAATCTTTAAAATTCTGTTTTTCTTTATTTAAACCATGTAAGCACCACCCATCCTTTCCAGAACCACAAGAGATATATCTTAGAAGTACATAAAAGTGTTTTTGTTTGTTTGTTTGTTTGTTTGTTTTTAGTATTTTTTTGTTTATTCCTGTTACAACTGCAGAGGTTGTAACATGTCCCAAATGCGGCATGGGACTGGAAGTACAGAAAGTCTCTTTAGGAGTCAATATGTTATAACCCAGCAACTTTGTACTTGTAGATTACTATATTTATTTGGAACATCATCAGGTATCAGCATCAAGTCTGGAACAGTTGGAGATAAAAAGCGAGTCCTAGAAAAGTCCTCTAGTTTATCATTATGCCTTCAAATGGCAAATACACCATATGCCTATATTACATGCTGTCCTTTTCTGGGACAGCAGTTAGTAAGATTAACTAGTCTGGTATTCAAGGCTTTCTCTCTTGCAAGCATATTTCAGTCAAGAGTGGTTCCTTGACAATTTTGTAAGTTGACTTGATTCTGTAGAGAAACTCTAACAGGATTACATCCTCACATGATCGTAAGTGTAACAGTTTATCCACGTGTAATATGTTCTGGCTCCTGTCTAGATCATATTGTTCTGATCTGTCATGACATTGTCTTTGAAATAAGAAAGGATGTGCAGAACCTCTTCTGAGAACCGTGGGACCACACATAATAAAGTGGTTCTCATTCCCTTTCTAGCATCAGAGAGAGTCTGCCCCTCCCAACAGGGCCAATACCCTGTACTTAGTTCTGTTTTAATTGTAAATCCAATTGCCAAATGGGTTTTATTTGACACCCAGCTGTAATAGAAAGACCAGCTAAGGACACGCAGCCACAGGCAGCTGAAGCTCCTGGTATGCCAGGAACCTCCTGAGGCAGTAATGTCTATTAAAATAGGTTTATACATTCACCTTATTCTAGGAGTCTGGCCAGGGTACCTCTTGGCTAGGTAAATGTGGCATCTCAGTAAAAGATCAAAGTAAAGATTCTAGTAAATTGGGTCAAAATGCACAGCGCTTCTCATTATATATTACAAGTAAATGACCTTTGGCTGGATGGTCACTCAAGCACAGCATCACTTTGGAAGGTGGCACTCCAGAGTTTCTCTCTTTTTTTATGGTTAGGTGGATTTTGCATTTTTAAAACTTTCCTACTACTTGATTTCTCACCCATGCTACCTGGAAAAGCTGAAATGGTTCAGTCTGTAGCTAATCACCAACACTGAGGGCAGGTAGAGTAATTGTGGTTTCTCGCCCATCCCTGGAATCCCTGTTGGCTTCCTAAAGAAAAATCTCTATTTTCAATATTCTTATAAGAATTGAACTGAGTCTCTCTGTAAATGAACTGATCATTTGCAGAGGTAGAATTTTGGCAGTGGAAGAATAAAGGGCACTCAATATCCCTATCTTTCATGACTTCAAATCTTGGGAATTGACTTACAAACTGTAGATTGTTAGTGGCTTACTTGGTGTGAAACCAGAAAGTTCTAAAAACCAGTCTGGGATGCAAAGAAGAGGGTAAGAGAATATGTTGTGGTTCACTTATTTATTTATTTATTTTTTTAAATCAACATGCAAATATGTTAGCAATAACACATCTGTTCATCATCACCTTGATCACTTTTTGCTTCTATTTCTTTAGCCTATACACTTGATATCTATTTTTTCTCACTGTATCTTCTGTGGAGCACAAACCATGTCTTCCAAGTGTCTAGGACATTTCCTGTCTTACTCCAACCAGGATATTAAATCTTGTTAGGATCTGAGGAATGATATCTATAAAAGTTGAGAGAAGCATATTGTAATAGACAAGAACAAATCCACATGTTCTAGGTGGACACATCTGAAAATTCAGGCTTAGTGGCCTGAGTTTCTGACACCAGTGAAAATGTTTATCTTTGGAGGAATTTCTGATGAACATTTTTATCTCACTGTCTTATTAATTGTTTATTTTTAAACCTACCTTATTTAAAATGTCTTTTGGAATGACTAATACTAGATGGAGATGAACAATTCTGCCTTTGTGTGCTGGATAAAAACTTCAAATTTGCTTTTAAGACTGTAACTGAACTGTTCTTTTCACATATTTTGACTGAAGGTATTAAAAAGTTGAAACATCTGGCTGCAAGTTGAGAAAGTGAAGGTTTTATTAGTTTCTCCCTTACTGCTCAGAATTATCCACACAACTTCAAGCTTTAGTCATCCTGCTTTGCACAGGCCATGAAATAATTTAGATTCAATAAATAATCATGTTTCAATAATTAATATACTACTGAAAATGCTACTGAGTCTTAAATTTGTGTTATCTAAGAAAAAAATAAAATAAAATACTAACAACCTAATAGCAGCTAGTTTATTGACCTCTTTCCTATCTCAGTGACCAATATTGTTTCAATGACTTGGTCTACTGTGCCTAAAGTAGCTCCAAAGGGCCAGAGGGCCATCTTCAGCACATTCCATGCTGCACCCCTCCAAACATGTAGTCCCAGGTGCAGTGGTCAAGGTCCCAGTGGCTGCCTGAAAACCTGATGAAGTTCAGTGGAGGGAATGCAAGCATGGGAATCAAGGGAGAAGAATAGCTTACAGAGCACAGCCTGCATATAAATGCATACGAATGAACAGCCTTGTGTTATAAACACAGGAATAATGTTGTGTTCCTGAAGCCAGGCTGTCTATCTTCATTAATATTCTCATGCTTGACACTATTATTTTTTAAGGGAATAAGAATAACAATATTGACTATTCCATCGTTCAAGGAATCCTTAAAATAATCAAAAGCAGTTCCTAGGAATCTTGATTCCCTCCTTCTCTGCCCCCCCCCCCCCCCCAAAATTCTAACCACACAGCATTTATCTGAACCTGACTGCCATGCAACATAAATCAGAAGACAAGCAAAACCAAAATCAAATAGCCACATCCAGCCTTTTCACTACTACCAGACAGTGAATCCTATTTAGCACAAAAACATTTAGAATAAATTTTCTTGGCTTTACTGCAGACCAAGGTCATAATCAAGTCATATTCTTACTCTGCATAATTATCGTATGCAGCAAGTACAAGGCTATTATGTCTGGAACTGAATGACAACCAGAAAACAAATCTAATTCTATTTCTCTGGAACCTAGTAGAGTTCATAGCACTTAAGGAAAATGTTCCTGTATTTCTATCAACTGGTAACAAAAATAACTATGGAGTAATACTTGAAAAATCCCCTTTTTTTTTTTTTTTGTATATGTAGAGTTCATGTCTACACATGAATGAACATTATGTTTTGTTTACTGATTAGGAGCTGAAGGTGATAGTTTACTGTGTATGTTTCTCTACAAGTTACTTGGTTTTGAACTTAGTGTTGAGACCCTTACTATCAGGCTATAATCTCTGCATCAAAAGCACAGAGAAAATGACACTAGTTCTCGAGGAACCAAAGTGCTTTTACAAGAAGCATTTTTGCATGCTTGCTGCTGTGACTGTTTCATATTTCTGAGTGTGTATTATGTCAAGAAGAAGAGGTGAGGAAGAAGAAAAAGAGGTGAAGAACAAGAGGAGAAACCTTTCTTGGTGCTCTCCTCCTGAAGTAAATATTGATGTTAGAATAATGATCAATAGCCAGTACTGTAAGGAAACCTTAAAATGTCTCTTCACATTGTTGAAAGTGCACTAAAGTCCATAGGGACAGACTTTTGCAGAGGAAGTTATGATTGCCTTTGCAATACTGTTAGTGGAATGATTCAGCAAATAAATGTACCCAGTGAGATCTTCCCTCACATTCTTCTCTGCCCTGATCACAACATATCTGATCTTGCCTCCCAGTTTGCACTTACAACTACTCTTGAAATCTCAGATCAACCAGACTGCTGAAGGAAAGTGAAATGGATTTGGATCTGACTTGGTGGAGACAGGAGAAAGTTTAGAAAGTGGTACATTTTGCAGCAATAGGTGTAAAGATGTCATTCACCATCCTTCTCCTCCTTGTTCCTCAGTAATCTTCTGCTCCTCCAAGACTTTTATGTCTTTCTAGCTACATTCCTGCAAACTATTAAGCAGACATATTTCCCAGAATGATGCAGGCTTCAGGAAAACATTTTTTTTTAGAAGTGTGATGCTATATTCAACTAAAGTTTTGTCTTTGGAAATCTGTGTCGTGTACTAGTTCTTGCCAGTAAAAAGGCATCTGACCTCCAGGAGGGGGAGCTGAGATAGCAAGAAACTCTATCCCTACAATAACAACAACAAAAGTTAGAATGTGAGAATTGTTTTCTCCTAACATTGTCTGTCCCCAACCTACATAAACCAATTTCTCTTTGCTAACAGGAGTCTGGGATCACCAGTGATGGCTGGCTTGACAGCCTCTCTGCTGCATGCCTGACAAATAATTTGAGCTGTATAATACTTAGTTTCTGGGAAAATTAATGTTTCAATATGCTAATAGTGAGTTTGAATTTTATTTGTTTTGTGGTTCAAGCTCATTCTTTGCCCATGGATAATACAGAGTGCAGTTACTGTATAGATATGAGGAGGTCAAAATGTCCTCTGCAAGCTACAGGACATTAGAGTGATCATTAGATCAATGATCACATTAGAGTGATCATTGTACTCCAGGAAGCAGGGCTGAGGTAGCTACAAGAACAGTGACTCAAGTGAAGCCACAAATTCAAGGTTTCCATTCATCCCATTGGGCAGTGTGCTGTGCCACACATCCAACTCAGTTTTGTAGACCTGTGCATAAGCATGTGCTGAAGTGCAGAAGTTCAGATGTGTAGAATGCAACCTGTCTAGACTAATGAATCTTTCTTACTGTTTACTTCACCAGTTATTTATTTTTGACAGAAGAACTTTATTCACAAAACCTGATGTTGCATAAGTTCTTGAAGATTGTTTTGCCTGTGATAAATAATTAAATAACAGCTACTGCAACCTCCAAGCCCAGAAATGTTTGTCTTTCCATTTTGTGGCAAAAAAATTCATCTCTGCTCATGTGCACAGATGCCCGATAGCTCATTAGATTTTTTTTTTCACTGTCAGTAAAGTCAGGGAATATGACTACTTTTAGAAATAAAAATAAATAAATTCTAAAAAATCTCTTTCAGATTCAGAAATGAAATGCCACAGAACACCTACTGGCAACTCTCAAAGAAAGAGTGCATTTCTGATTGCAAGCTGTATTAGTGGACACTGCTGTGCTACCCACACAAATTTATTTTTTTAGTTTGTTGTACCAACTATTCCAATCTGAATGTCTGTCTGCATGGATTACTCTTGCATAGACCTTTGCTATTGATTGTTTCAGCTTCTGGTAGAACCAGAAGGGTATTCTAGAAATGAAAAACTGCCACTAAGGACTTCCTGCCTCTGTAGTCCTGAATTCTAATGTAGGAATCGTGAAGAAGAAGAAAACGTGCAGAACTGCACTTGAATTTTTGAGTTGTCTAGGACTTCAAGGTAGTTCAAAAGTCAATGATAGCCCAAGCATCTGTTTAGAAAGAAACATCTATGCTTTCATTATAAAAATGCTGATTGTTGAAAATTTACTCCAGATGGTAACCATCATGATATTTTCACTCCAGTGGGCAAAGAGGAACAGATGATCACCTCCAGGAGTCATATTAAATGGAATCTTGCACCTACTAGCTAAGTGCTGTTGGTGTCTTTATTAACCTTCCCCCAAGGCCTTGTCTAATTTTTCACTTGTCTAATGCTGTACTGTTCAAAACTTGACAAATTTGACAAAAAGTGAGAACAATTGATTTAGTATGGCTGTGAATTAATTCTTTAGTCTTTCATCCCCAAAGAACTGATCTCATAACTTAGGTGAAATAGTTTCGATGGATCTCATCTAGTACTCCATAAACTCAGCAATGTACTAAGTGATGATGTAAGTCTGGATGGAGAAAGTCAAAAATGGCAGATTAAAAGAAATTTACATGAAGAACTATCTGGAACATTTCAACAAAATTTCATAAAATATATGATTTCACTGAAGCCAAAAATGTTTTATGGAGATTTGTCAGTTTTGATTACATTTTCAATAAGAAATGTGTCTGAAGCGTAGTGTTTTCTGATCATTTATGACCAGAGGGACACAGAGAAAAAGGAGAGAGGAAGAGTAAAAAATTGACCTTTTTGTACCCCCCAAAAAAAATGTTTTAACACAATTTCATTTAATGAAAACATTCACAAAATAGTGTTTATGTTGCATATTCTAAAATCAAGAACATAGTTGAATTATTTGCCTCTGGACAGCTCTACTTAACAAGGTAAAGTGAAAACAAAAATTTGTTTTCTTTCTTGATCCTTTTCCAGAGGGCTTACAGCTTTCTGTGACAACAACTGGACATGTCTGTAAAAACAAACAAACAAACAAAAATAACTAATAATACAAAACTAATTTATAATAATTCCCCTGTTTGGAAATCAAATGTTCTGTACTGTGTTTAGCATAATGCATTTTGTACTAAGAAAAAACTGAAGGTAACCTGCTGTTTCTTTGCAAGCAAATTGGTCTCTACCTATAAATTATTCTACCCTGTGAAGCAAACAGTTTGCTTTTACCTAGAGATATGTGGGCAGTCTGGCAAAATGTCTGTGGATAATTTGAAAAAGCTGCTTTTAGTGACCTAAGTGACTAAATATTGTTTCTGTGGAGACAATATCTTGACACATTTTAAATGTGTTGCACAGGGGTACATCATTGATAAGATTGTCTATGGTGTCGCATTACTTTGTGGGGTATCATTCATTTAGGGTCTTAGGAAAATGAGTGTGGGCTGCCATATTCTTATGTTCCCTATTTGTGGCATATGGCCCAGGGAGAAAATATGGCACTAGCTGTCCCCCAGCCACGTAGGTACCTTAATATAAATAAAGTTCTAAGTATCATATGTACATTTTCCCAACAAAACCAGAGATTTCACCTTTTAATATTGCTTTGCATGCTGCTTCTTCACAGTACTAAGAACTCCACAATCACTGATAAGCAGCTATTAAAAAAGATTAATAAAGTTGCTTGCACACTAATTGCCTCTGAATATTGAAGAGAACCTGTCATGTACAGTGTAGTCATTTATGGGACCACTGAAAAAAAGACGTTCCCCAGCTAGAGAACAAATCTTGCTCACATGACACAGCCCCTGTAACAGGCAACCAGAAGGTTATTAAACAGATTTTTAAATCATTGCCATCAGATATCTAGTTAATAGGAAAGAGGAAAGATATTAAAACAATGGATAAATAATATAAAGATAAGCCTCTAAAATTCCTACTCAACTAAATAGCTGAAATATTCATCAACTGCACAGTGTCTTAACATCAGTAGAGCCTGACAAGAGTATGGGGATCAGGATTTGTTATCTTTTCCTGACAATCTGATCTGAATGCAAAAGTAGAGAAAGTGCTATATTCTCACTACTCCAAGAACAGCAGTATAGTACTTCACATAGGAAACATATTGTACTACTACTACTGCTAATAATAAATTCAGCAGTACAAATCAGTAGAGGTATAGTAGTAGCTGTTTTATAGCAGTAAAAAACAAGCATCCAGCATGTGCATGCATTGTCTTAAATTCTACTGTTTATATGGGCACCAGTAAATCACTAGATTTTAATGATTTCCTGTTAGAGTACAGAGCGAAAGAAGGACTAGATGCATCAGGACAAAACAGTTTCCCAAGGGTACAGATCATTTTAAAATTATTCATTTTTTTCTCTTTTTCTCTTAATTTTGTGTGGTCTTGCCTTTTGTTTGTTTGGTTGGTTGGTTGTTTTTTTTTCCTTATTTCCATTCAGGTTTCCAGTAACTCTGTATGATACTCTCTGTTTTCAGTATTGATGACCAAGCACATATCCTAAGAAGGTACACATCTGAGGAATAAGAGGACAGAGGAACATATGATAGGTGGTTGGATAAAACAATTTGTTTGGTACAGTGAGGCTGTGAATACAAGTCTTGTTTCTGACAAAGAACAGACTTTTTTGGCACTTAACTCTACTTTGGTTCTCCTTTGGTGAAAGGTTATAACACTACATTTCTGAGACAGTCATTCAGATTTCCCATTTAACATCAAAGCTAATTGAGAAAGGGAGGCTGAATTGGACTGCACAGATTCTAACACCAGGAAGTTACAGCTCTAGGTACAGATATAAGTAAGGACAAGCTAGAAACAGTAAATAGACATTTCTGACCCAATGATTCCCAGCCTTGGAATTAAAAGCGCAAGATCATGAGAGGCCTTAAGGCCAAAGTAATAAATAAAGGCAATGGCAGGAGCGCTGCTCCTGCAGGATGAAGGAGTACAGATTACATGTTTAAACACTGGCTGCAGCAGTTTACATCATCCGAGGAACTAGGATGTCTTTAATTTCTGGCAGCAGCTCAGTTCCCCTGGGAAGAAAAGGCGAAGCAGAAGAAGACATGGTGTTTACATCTGAAGCTGTGATTAAAGTCACTTCTCCATATTTATCCCATTCTACTTCTTTGAAGGAGCAGAGATACTGCCTACACAGGGTATGCACAAAGACAAAAGAGAACCACGCAAGCATTTTAATTCTAGAAGCTGGAAATGTGGTTTCAACTAGTTTTGTTTGTTTGTTTGTTTGTTTTGTTTTGTTTGTTTTTCTGCCTCACACTGACGGCTGTGGGACAGAATATTCTGTGTGAATAGTTTTACATGCCATATAGCATCACAAATCATGAACAGAAGAAACAGGATAGAGTAAAGGCAATAAGTAAGCATCTAATTTTCTCTACAACGTACTAAGTGACAGGAAAGAGTCTGCCATCTACATGTGTTTATGAAGAAGCAACTCAGAGCAGAATAAACCCCTGATATACCATTCAAAACTTTCTGTTATTATATTTTCCCAATAACTGCTGTAAATATTTTTCTTGAAGAGCTCTCCTAGGCTTATTTCACTTAGAAAGCATAAAGTTGTCATGTAGAATGAATCCTGACAAAGGTAGAAGAGAGCACTGAAAGCAACTCAGCTTTGTTTTTCCACTTCTCTCCATTGCCTGTGAGGTCTGTGTGTAGTTGCATCCGTGAGATCAAAGTTGCCAGCAGACTCACAAATGACACCTACCAGCAGTAGAGAAAAAAAAAAAAAAGTCCTCTCCCATTAATGGTTCACAGTGGGTGATCTTTAGCATTGTGCAGACATCCACGAAGAGACTTGTGCACCACTTAAACTCTCTTAATAGATTTTAAGTGGCTCCTAAGAGGTGCAGAAGTCTGGAGTTGGCCTTTGGCCCAAAAGCAAATTCCATCTGACATGTGCCAAAGCATTTCAGGCAAACATACTCCTTATCAATATGTCTCCTTGTGCTACTTTTCAGCATAGTCGTTACTGCAAGGTATCACAACAGTATTCATATCAGCTTTTTGTGCTTGTACAAAACTGCATATCTCGAATGAGTCCAGGAAGGCTGAGAGGCAATGCAGAATAAAACCAAAGAGAGGGCCTGACGGACAAATATGAAAAAAAAGTGTGAAGGACAAATATGAAAAAAAAAAAAGAGTTTTAAACTGTTCCACAGGCAGCAAAATACACCTTCTCAGAAATGCAATTATTGTTTTCTTCTGTCTGCAGAGCAGTCTATCTATTCAGGTCACTGTATGAATCAAATGAGAAGACAGTCCATGTTTGCTGAGGAGACCTCTGGATACTTTAATTGGACCTCATATGAAGATGTTCTGGGGGATTTGGGAGTTTGCTGATGTGTTATTTTCTTGGACTAAAAACTGAATTAGGTGCTAATTACGCATATCTTCTCATGAATCTAGGATCTTGACCTATGTCTACATCAAAACTTTATATACTAAAGGCAAAGGTTCTTTACTTTTGCTAATAAGGCATACATTTGTTGTAACCCAGTGAAATGGATTATAAAACCAGCATTAACTCTAAATCCAATATATGGTATTTTCATCAGTTTTACCTCTGCCAGTCTGTTCTGACCTCTATACAACCCTTTTGCATAAAGGGCTAAACGATAAAGGAAAATAAAAAAGATAAAGGGAACAAATAAAAATAACAAAACAACACTGCAACCACACACACACACACCCCACACACCCCTTCAGTTTGGATTTGGCAGGAATTTGTCAGACATTTCACTCCAGACTTACCTAGACCTCTCTGACCCATAAAATAATAAATAAAATAAATATAAAGATAGTAAATAGCTATCTTTAAGTGGTCTGAAATAATAAAGGACAAAAAATGAAACAGTTACAGCTATTCCAGAGGATAACAAACTAACTGACTCCTAAGAGCTTGAGTGAACTTAGCCCAGAGCAATGGAGTTTGTTTACTGTGTAATATTATTTTAGAATTCCTTTCCTTGCTAGTTCAAAATGAACTGTGTTGCCATTCACCCTGAGAGACAGTGCCACATGCTCTATCCAAACACCGGCTTAAACTAACCCACCCTGGCAGCAATTAACTTCAAGGCTCTTGAGCCTCTTGGGAGATACTGCCCTCCTCTGTTCCAGTGAAGCAGAAAACCATCTTGTATCCAAGGGGATAAAAGTTTTGTTTCCACATTCTCTACAAATATTTTAAGCATTATTCTCCACCCCCAACCCCCAATATGTACTTTACTCAAATCTTCTGTTTTGTGGGGCTTATAAAAAAAGGGAAGACTTGCTAAAGTGATAATGTTCATTATTATTACTAATAATAGAAAAATTTTAAAGCACAGATAAGGACTGACTAAGCATTCAATATTTAAACACGTTCATTGCAGCTGTTTTAGTCACAGAGTTCATGTCCCACAAATCATTGAGCTATGTTGTGATGAAAGAAAATTTAAGATGATTTGCATAGGCACCTGTAGCAATTTAACTGTAAATTAGCAGGCACCAATCTTCACTGGGGAAGCACCTGACTTGCACTGTCCAACAAGCACTGAATTAGGAAAAATCCTTTATGAAAAGCATGTTTTTAATACCAAGAACCACCGAAATTCATTGCAATTAAATCTGCTTAAAACAGATAAACCAAAGCACTTCCTTAAACAACAGATGGCAAACTGAAATTTGGTTCCACGTGAGTCTATGGAGGCAGACAGTTTTAGCAGGTTCAGAAATGAATTCAGCAATTTCATGGACATCAATCTGGTCTTTAATCAGGTTCCCTTAAAGAGAAGAGGTGAGAATGCATCCTCTGACATACTGTGTTCCAAGTTTTGGACACTGCTGGGGGAAAGGATGGCAAAAAAGCAGCTCCAATAATGTCTTGTCATTGCTGGGGACAAAGTACTGAGCTGGTCTGTCTCAGTTTGGGAATTTCATGTTTTAGTGAGTCACACTTTATAGTAAGAACTAGGGACTGAGTGCAACAGGGGAAATTTAGCATGCATGGACATGGTCATTACACTTGCAAAGTATTCAAGTCAGAAATTGAATACAGTGCCATTCTGTAAGGTATCTGATAGAGTAAAATTCATCAACACAGCTAAGATTCTGAGTTTTGAAATTATGGATGGCTGATAATAACCATAAATAAAATAAAATATTAAATAAAAAATGATCAATAATATCATCTAAAGCAATTGTTATTTCCTTATGAGCATTCCAAATGCAACAAAAAAGAAAATGAAGAATGCAGTGTTCTAATCTGGTATTAAGTGTTCTTAAACCATTTTTAAGCCATGAGTTTTTAAGCCATGAGTTTTTAAAGTGAGAACTGAAATGATGCAAAAATAGGCTGCCAGTGCTACTGTAAGCTCTAGTTCCCTAAATAGCAATGTCCTGCTTTAGTGGACTGGAAACTTTATATAGTGCAGTGTTGACCACAGAAGGAAATGAAACATATCATCATGTTTTGGACTCTTCTTTTCAATGACCTTTGAACCTTTCCTGTAGAGAATAACCCAAGCCACAATGTCTGTATATAGAATTGCACTGTCTTGAAGTTCAAACTGGTTTAAATCTAGGGTTTCAGTTTGAACATATCTGTAATTTTTATTTCTCTAGGCTTTGCAGAAACATCATTACTTTTTTTTTTTTTTTTTTTTTCTATTTGTATTCTTCGAATGATACAGATGGTATCTTTCTTTTTGGTCTCCTGACTAAACTTTGCTGAAAGAGGTCATTGGACCAGCCGCTATATAAAGTCTATATAAAGTCTGTGATCTTTCTAGGCTGTCTCTTTTCCTTTTTGACTTCTGGGAAGATTGTCAAACATAACCCTTTGTAGGAAGGTCTTGCTCACTAGCTCACTTCATCTCCTCTGAGATACGACATCTTGAAAGAGCTTCATCTTTCACTAACTTATAGAATCCACAACTTTGGTTGTGCTTCAATGTAAAGTAAGTTTAGCAAAAATGATAGCTCTTCCTAAATTTTATACATTTGACTAAAACCAAACAAAACAGAATAAATAGAGTGATAAGAAGAAACAAAAGCAAAGAAAATTCATAACTTTGCTTCTTTTGATCTCACCTTCAATTTCACACTAACACTGCTAGTGATACCTCAGCATCCACCTTCATCAATCCCTCTCCCTTTTTGGTGGATAGGCACTTCAAAACCTTCTACTCCTGTCTGCCATTGTTAGCCTAAATAATAACAATCACAAATGTTAAGGTCTATTTTTCTAATCAATCACTACCTTTTTGCTGTTTGAATACACTGAACTAAATAAAATAAATTCCAGAGATGGCACTGGCAGTCAGTAAATGCTTGCTTACAGCAAACAATGTTTGCTTACTTTCTTCTTCCTTAAAAAATGCAGTTACAAATTTGTAATCACAAATGTCAATCTCCTTTCCATGCTGTATTTACTATGTTTGAAGTATTAACTAAAGGCTATTCCTTAGTGGGAGTAGTCTGAAATGGTGTGAAAAGGAGGCAGGTGTGTCAGGTGTGTCTAAAACAGTCATACTTCTCCTTCCTGACACCAGAACCGAAACTCTGATTGATTACTAAGCCAGGAGCAGCATGGCAGACCTATAAAGGGTGTGCTTGGAGAGACAAGCGTCATAACACTGACAGAAAACAAACAAATAAACTATTCTTCAGGCTCTCTCTAGATATTTTTTCCATGACAAATTCTTTGGGTGAAAAGCATCTTACTGCCAGAAGCAGATGAAGACAGAAATGAAAGTGAGACCATCCTCCTAAAGTAAGACAAGTAGAATATCCCCACACCCAGAGAAGTTCAAAATGATGTTGTTTAACTTTTCAATTTATTTATTTTTCTGAGAAATGCCGTAGTGGCCTGGACAGACAGCCTTCAGCATTGACATTTGCAAGCACTATTCACAACCCTGTAATCACAAACTCTTGAATCTTATGGTGGGAAAGCTTAGGCTCTTCCGAACCGACAAGATTCCAGGAGAAGGAGCCATACAAGAAATGCCAAGTATCCTGAGATTCACAACAAAATCAGGACTAGCAAAGCCAGTTGCATATCAGAACCTACAGTTAGGTATAAAACCAGTGAATGTATTTTTCAAACTCAATGTGAGCACTAAGTAAATATGACTGATTAATCCAATTATCCCACTTGCCTTCCCACTTGAATATTTATTATACCTCTATTTCTCCTAGGCACAATAGAAAGGAAAATGAAGCCAAGCACCTAAAAACTGCATTCTCCATTACGCTATGTGGGTAGGCTGAAAAGAAACAGCGTAAAGTGTCCTCTGACAGTTTGTGTTCAAACACAAAGAACCTGGTTTGTGGCAGTACCACAGGCTTTATTGGGCTAGCGTCAGGTTAGAAATAAAGGAAATTTTAAATTTCTAATATATATTTAAATAAAAATAAATAAAAATAAAAATAAAAATAAAAATAAAAATAAAAATAAAAATAAAAATAAAAATAAAAAAAACGACGACGACAACAACAACAAAACCACTTTTCAGGTTTTGGATTCCTCAAAATAAGGAGCCAAAAGGCGAGACCTCATAGGTTCACGTGGTGACTTTGTGAAGGTATTTCTGGACAATGCAAGACACAGTAAATTATATTTGCCCCAGCTTTCAGTTGCACGTGTAAGGCTGAGACTTGAGAGCTCTGCACTGGAGCTGCAACACTGACCATGTTGATGGCCAGATGGCTGCCAACAGGTGATGGGCTAAGTCTCCAGTTTGTTTGTGTGTGATTGGAATGCAGGACTGGGACTGACCTCCTGGGTTAGTGAATCCAGGCCCCTGCTATCACAGGCAGCTGTGATGCTAAGAGGTAATACATCAGCTAGAAGCTGATGTATAGCTTGTTCTTCCTGCTGTGAATCCTTTCATGGCCCTTTCCATTTTTCCCTGGGAGTTAAGGTCCTGGGATTCAGCTGCTTTTGCTCCTAGGGATAGCTAACAATCCCTTGAAAAATCTCAACATGACAAGCTTTATTAAACTCCTTCTGGAACTCAAAAAGTGCTTTTATTTTTTCAGTTCAGGTTGAGAAGCTGAGACACTTTGGCTATGTATTCTGGGTTCAGCTGTCGACTGCATATAGTACTGTGGCAGAATATAGAAACTACCAAAACCCTTTAGTTTCCTTAGACAGAACTGCTCTGGCACAGACAATGCCAGGAGCAGCCTGGACTTTTCTAAGAAACTCAGGATAAGACACACTATATAGGATATAAGGAGGCAAGGCCAAGCACTTTAGGAACTTACATAAGCATGCTAGACTGAGAGGTTATTCTAAGCTTCCTTCAGGAGGCTTTCCACGCCCTCAGAGTAGCCCAGAACAAGGACAACTCAGTGTGTCTTAAACCTCCCATGGTCTTTGGGATTGGTGTTGTGACTCTAAAAAAGGAAGTATTAGATCTTTCTCAGAGTTAAAATAAGTTGCTTAAGGACTGCAAAGAGAGACGGGAGCACAAGAAAAATTAAAAGGTGCATGTTCCTGTCTCCTAGTCCGAATTCAATCAATGAAACCACATATTCTTCTGCTTAGATATCCAGCTTTGAAGACACAGACCTTTTTTTTTTTCTTTGTTTTTCTTTTTTCCTTTTAGCCTTTACTACCCTCAGACAGAGTCATTCAATGCAAGTATAGGGAAGAAGACTGGTGTCACAGTGGGGAGTTTAAGGAAAGCACATACAGAAATTACTTTGTTTATTGGAAGTGTGTAAATGGACAGTATGATTTACAAGGTTACAAGGAAACAAGTATGCAGCTTCCCCTGATGCTGCAGTTAAGACAGTTTGGAAACTATTGTGCTGTGTGACAGAACAGTGCACACACACTGTTGAAAGCCACAGCAACCATTAAAATCCATCTTTGTTTTAAGTACTAACTATTAAAGTGACCATGCTGGTTTTACCTTGTTTGCTCTGACAGTGGATGACAAAAGTAATTTTAAATGCTGAAAAGTTGCAAGTCTGCCTTTTCTGAATTGCAGAGAGAATTTGTCTCTGTGGTTTTTGAATGACACTGTGAAGCCAAAGCCAGAAAGTTCCACATACTGTGTCAATTATGCTCAGCAGAAAGCAAATATAAACCTGAAATATGGAGACCCACATATACGCCATATATGTCTAGATTTTATGGCATCCAGGTTTTAATGTAGCCTGACATGAGATGATAGAACTCATGGCAGCTGTTTTACTTCACCACCAAAAATATGCCTCACATTGATAATGCCAGGATATTCCACATAGAAAGATTATGCTAGTCTTCTGATACAACAATCACACAGACAATTTTGTGCCAGAAATAAAGTGTTTGTGTCTTCCACCACTTCTTGAACTTCTATGGTCATAAAATTGAATTAGGCATTTTAATCTTCAATCTGAGACCAAAAAGTAAATTTAGAATAGTTTACTGAAAAAATATCACCTCTTAGAATTCTGTTCCTAGACTGTTCTTGATGCATACATCATGATTTTCTAAAATACTTTACTTATTTGCAATTATACAATGCCATGTTCTTTAAATTACAGAAGTAGTTGAAAATATCCTTAATATTTGAAACTGGTCATGTAATTTCTATGGAGAGCTTATGCTCTAATGTTCAAAGCTGTTGTAAGTGTTCATAGAAAAAGAATTAATATTAATTTAACAGAACAACTTTCAATTCACTTTTCAAAGCACTCTAAAACCAAAATACCGAGAAAAAAAAAAAAAAAAAAAAAAAGGAATGCAAATGCATCTCTCCATTTTTCAGGAATTTCTGCTTCCAGGGCCAAATTCTCTTTTGATGAAAACAAGCCATTTTATTGTGCTTGTCCAGCAGAGAACACACTGTACAATATTTTGACATTTCAAACCAAAGCCTGACTAAGGGCTTATATGGACATTTTAAGAGCGAACAAAGGAACTGTACAATTTTTAGCACCTTACAAATGTTTCTTTCAAGCTCAGTTCTAAAGTTATCTAAGATTTGTGAAGAAATATTCACCTTTTGAAATCGATGCTACAATCTGGTAATGAAGTTTGAGAATGTGGACATTATTCCTCTCTTAAAAAACAAGCAAAAACAAACAAACAAACAAAACCAACAAACAAAAAAACACTATTCTGATTTTCATTTCTACATGTATGTTGTATGTTAGTATGTTAGAGTAACATCTAGTCCTATATGCTTTCTCAACAAAATTTTTATTTTTGTTGTTAGTAGAATAGTATAAAACAGATTTATTATGAATTATAGGTATCCTATTACTTAATTTTAAATAATCAGGGTCCGTAATACTTTTGGTATTTATTAATAGGATGGAGATTAATATATTTTTGCTAGGCTGCAAAACAATGAGCTTTATTTCAAGAAATAAATGCCTAAAACTGTTAACAGAAGGTGCTCTGTAATAAAACTATAGTTTTGAGAAACTAGTAGAAAATCATGGCCATGGATTCCTTTCTCTATGGCTCTGATTCTGTTCTACTGCCTTTGAAGTCAATGGAAAATTTCCCATTAGTTTCAGCTGGCCCTTTGTTTTATTTTCAGAAGTACTTTTCAAAGTTTCCCATTTCCAAGTTCCCATGATTTAACCTTGGGTGTGATCTTGAGAGAATTTTTATGCACATGAGTAGACAGAATTACTGAAGTCAATGAGCCTGGAAGGCTGGACCCAACATCACCACTTACAGTAGCTGTTAACTGCATGGAATGCCAATCACAACACTTGATTTCTCCATTCCACTTTATAACTCAGGATATACATCTCTGCAACTTATGCAACAGTTACAGTGCTAACAATGGCAGCTCACTAAAAACAATTAATGCTTTGTGGAATAGCAAGGAGATAAAATTGCAACAGTACTTTTGGTACATTAAGAAAACGATGACAAAAAAATGAAAAAAAAAAGCTGGTTTCTCCGATTTTTTTTTATTATTATTTTTATTTTTCCTGAATGACATGAACATAATAGGCTTGAGAACAGTATTTTGAAGAAAATATCTGAAACTTTCGTTTCCACTAAGTCAACTGATTCTGACATGTAACTATTGCTGCAAAGGGATTTTTTTCAAGTCCTGAATAGCAAACAAGATAATGGACCCCATCAGTTTCATATTTAGGTGTCTGATTCACTTATCAAAACAAAAATATAGCCCAAAGTCTCATCTGATGATGCAATACATCACCATGCACTGTGTAAAATCTAACAGCTATGGTTTTATTTAATTTGAAGTAAAAATAAAAACAAGGCTGCATGTTACAGCAGCTTTGCTAGTGTTTCTCAGCCAAAATTTTAACTAAGGGGTGGTTTTTTTTCCATTTTTATCCTCACTTCTTTCCACAAGATCAATATCATTTTGTTTGCCCTCAGTCAAATTTTCTTATGTGCTTTTTTTTTTCCCCTCTTTTTTTTTTTTTTTTTTTAAAAAAAAAGGGGGGGGGATCATTGCTAACAGTGAAGTGGTGAGGAAGAACCCAACTGGAACAATGTATTGAATATTCTCTGTTCTGTAAAAAGCCACCTTGTCCCCTCACACACATGTAGCTATATTTCTTGATTTCTTCCTCTCTTTCTCTTCTGGGTGTTTGTTCTGTATTCTTTTTCCCTCTATCCTCAGTCCCCAGCATGAAGCACAGTCCAGTCCAAGAGATTTTTGTGGATTTCAGAGAGGGTGAACTGGCTTCTGGCTGCTACTCTCTCCCTTCCATGACTGATACAATCTAAATGGTATCTAGATTTCTGAAACCACTGCATTTGGTTGGAAACTGAATAAAACTTGATTCTCAGTGGTTCAAAACAGAATTTCTAAGGTTTTGTGTTTCCTTTTTTTTTTTTTCTCCTTTCTCTTAAATGTCAAAGTAATTGAGTGTCCAGCAGCTCTAAGTTCCCCTTAGATTTTTTTGACTGAACTTTTTGTTTCCTTTACTGTGCTGATATTTTTCCAGAATGGCACCAGTGAGAAGATCACAGAAAATAATTCCATTCTTTTTGCAAGTGGACTTCTGAACTAATTAAATGGATTTAAGAATGTCCATAGGAGATAATGAGAATGTTTAACATTTACAGTAAACATACAGGGTTTTTCAGCTCTCAAATACAGTAGAAACATTAAGTAATAAATTGCCAGATTAACAATAATAAATAAATAAAACAGCAAATGGATAATTAAGAAAACAATGAACATTAGAAAACCTGAAAAAAAAAACACAGACACACAACCAGGCCAGCTCATTAGGTTCACTTAAGCTTGATTTCTGCTCTATCTGTTATAATATCCAGCAGACGTTCCCCCTGCTGAGAGCCAAATGCACTAAGAATCTCTTGACCTAATGATTTTAATAAAGCACTTGTTTAAAATGGTTCTTTTTAATTAAATGTCTGGGTTTGGGGATGCTAGGTATCAAAGAAGGAATACTGGATACCCAGAAAGTAGGCAGCACGTAACTATATATATTTGTGTATAATAAGTTGAACAAAGAAATTATGAGAGTGGCTATTAGATATTGGTAAGTGTTAACTTACCAATAACTTTTGTGCAGTCTATCACAAAAGACTGCAGAAATGGATGTCAGGAATCAGGAATGAAAAAGTGGTCAAGGACTGAAAAAGTACAGAAAGAGCATACCATCAAACATCTCCTATGTTTAAAAGTAAAATGCCTGCAAGTAGAATTCCTCACACAACCATGACTGGGACCAATACAATAATATGTAAAACAGAGAAAACAAACATAAATAAGGCCTCTAACCAATATAAACAAGTTCTGGATATAAATAGCATATAAGCTTGTGATGAGAGCCTTACATTAGCTGGTAGGTTACTACCTCCAGAGGTTCTATAAATAAATTGTTTGATTACACTCTGTGTTTCCGGGCTTTTATGTAAGAAATTAAAATATATTTGTCCCCCCTCCTTGACAAATAATTTAGGGCTTGGGACATTTTTTATCCCTATTGCACACTTGCAAAGGGGAGAGGAAGTGGATGTACCTTGTCTTCTTTTCCCTGGCACTGTTGTGTTCCTTGCAGCAGCACAATCTCTCAAGTGCATACTTGCTATAGCTGAAAAACATGCTTTGAGTTAAACTCATTACCATGTATGGGTTTAAAAGCAAATGTTTTCCCAATCACAGCTGTTTTTGGAGAGAAACACTTGCACTGTCATCCTACCTGGGTAGTGTTCCATTTCCCATTCCCATAGGATTTCCCTGTAATAAATTCACCACTTTTATAGAGATTGCTCTTACTCATGAATCCTATGTTATTTCTACTGCCCAAATTGTTTTGACTTTTAGTCTTAAACAGCATTTTCTTGCCTGTATGATAGTAGGTAGAGCAAATAATGTGAACCAAATATTTAATGATTGTGAGGCTTCTTCCAATACTTTCCTACGAATAGTAAGGATAACAGTGCAGAATCAGTAATCTCCCATTTCATTAGAACATACCAGACATCAAATGCTGCCACAAAAGGCTTGCAAATCTCAGGTTATCAGATGATCTATGCACATATGATCTCTGTTCTATGATAATGCCTGCTCTGTTGCTTTAATGTAGCTCTGGTACTTACAAAATTTAGATGCACTTCAGATTGCTTTAAACCCTTCTGGCTGGTAGCAGCCTCTACACAGCCATTTGCCATCTGAGACCAATTGTAAGCAGATTCCAAGTGGTTGCCTCTGGTAAATGGTTGGCTCAAGCCCATCTGAACCCCACGAAAAGCTTTTTTTTTTTTTTTTTTCTCTTGTGGCCAGGCTGGGAATAAATAGTACTGCTTATTCTACTACTTTGTTCTGCCAGAACGAAGCTGGACAGCAAGTCAAATCCTGAACGTTACTCTATAAGGTAAACAATATATACATTAAAAATTATAGAAGTACTTAATGCTTCACATATAAAGAACTGCTCAAAGACTGCTACATACATAGTTACCTAAAAAACAATCTTGATGACCATACAGACTTTCCCCCCCAAGAATGATAGATAGATTTCTTCTTCCAAACTTTTAAGCTCCTATCTCACTTGCTCCATTGACAGTATCAGCAGAACAAAACAAAGCTCTATATCAGATGTGGCTTTAGGCTCAAGGTTGTCCCCAGTTTTAGTGATGGGGCACTGAGCACACCTGAATCCTCTTGGACTAACGGGCAGGAAAGACCCATAATATGTGAAGACTGTCCTTCACCCCAACTATTCTGGCCACTGAGAAACAAGGGATGTTCTCAGAACATTACCAGCAGCTTCTAATAAATGGGAAAAGGTGTATCTTGTACTTTTTCTGAGAATACTGATTACAGTCTCAGAAACAAGAGATCAGAAATTAAAACATTTAACACTTTGCATAACAAGCAAATCAGAAATTGAATTGTTTGGGACAAGGACTTAGGGCTTTCTTATGTCAGGTACCTGCTATACATAATGGAGATGTGAAAGTTTCTGAAAGACATACTTACTGTGATCCTTTGTAAAGGAACTACCAACTTAAACACAAAACTTAAAAGTAGCTTTCACTATAATATTGAGTCAAAAGCCAGGTGGGAATAGCAAGTATGAAAAAGAAAATTGTCTAATGCTATTTTATACAAAGGCAACCAATGCTATGACTACATTCCAAAAAATCTATTTATGCATTTTAATAAAGTTCCCTGATTTCAGTCATATAACCGTAGTAATGTTAGCATCCTAGTGTTTTCTAAATGCCAAAATATTACTGCGATCACTTAGAAACTGTAACGAAAAAGAAAAGAAAAATTATTTTTATCTCAGGAACTCCAAAGTTAGCTTAGAGGTATGGCTGCTAAACCTGGAGTGAGATCAATAGGTTTTTCATCCTAGTATCTGTTAGCAGTGCATGCATTGCCACAACATTTGATTTATGTCTTTTTATGTTTAAAAACACATTGTAAACGTTGAGTCAAAAAAAAAAAAAAAAAAAAGCACACACTAAGGGGTAGATAAACATTATAGACAAACTAATTCAAATGGAAAACTGAAGAACTGTATTTTGGAGATTCTGAGCAGCCACATATAGCTTCATTTCTAATATGATTCTAGAAGCTTCTTACTAGGTAAGTATTTATTTTCCAGCAGTGCATATTTTCTGGTGGAAAAGCCTGAATCAACAATGTCTAACATGTTTACACTGTACGACTAATCATTAGCTTTTTCATTGGAAATTAAATTCTAAAAACATTCCAACATGGCTGATATTTTCATTGCTAATACAAACCACAATGTTCCTACTCCTAGATCTGGGACTAGATGGGTTTGAGAGTTGATCCCATCTCACACTTTTCTCACAGGGAGCAGGTAATCAGCTATTGAACCTCCTCTTGGCCAGCTGCTCACAGCCCCCCCCCCCCAACCCCCATTGCTATCTGGGACCAGGCAGGAAGAAAGGACCTGAAAGCTTACCAATTTGAATTCAGTCTTCTTTCTGGGCATGATTTCTGGCAACACAGTGTCATGGCCATGTTCATATAGCCAGGTCCAAGTCTCATAGCTAGCACTGACAGAAAAACTACTTCTAACTAAATAATAAATCTGAATTTATTTGTATATATTCTATTAATGCTAAAATGAGATGCCTTGGAAAATCTCAGTTCTATTTGTAATCAGCATTTAATAAAATATATGTATATTTTTTTAATTAAGATATTTAACATAGTTCTCATTGTCACAGATTTTTTGAGGAACAAAAAGAAAATAACCAGGATTTAGAGCTATGGCAGTGCAGATTTGCCCTAAAGCAGTAGGGGTGAAATGTAGGGGGGAGTCCTAGTTTCTACATTAAAGTCAGACAAATCTATAATAGTTTCTGCATGATGTACTCCTAGATTCAGCCTATAAGAGTTGAAATTGAAAATACTAGCCAGAAAAAAGAATACAGATTGTAGATGTGGTATTAGATTAACATAATTATGAGAAATTATTTGGGTGAAAGGCTTGGAAATAGAATAAAAGACCCCCGAAACTTTGGCATATTATTTCAGATCCATCTCAGCTGGATCCAACTATCATTGCCAGCTGATGGCAGTTCTGTATGAAATAAGTAAGAAGATTCCAACAGAGTAATCACTGGACAGGTGTGTGCAGTAAAAATCACAGTTCCAGTTTGTAAGACCTGTCCCCTTGTAAAGCCAAAAAAAAGCAAATAAACATAAGGAGATGAAATTATCTACTTATTCACAGAGAAATCGCTCTGGGCTATGTTAAGGGATAAAGACAATATGTATGTGGGAATGGAGGATAAAAACATCACTCATATTTCTACAGTGCTTATGCTGCATTTCCTCTGTGACACTTCCATTGTTCTAGGCCATCAGTCTGATAAATCAGCAATACAATAGTTAATCACTGAAAAAAGGTGAAAGCAAATCTTTTCTACTCACTAAAATGTCAAGGTGGGTAAATACAGAGCAATGTATAGACATCTTAGTATATTTTTTTACTCTGTATTAAAACTGGAAGCCATTTAAACATCTTTGTTCTTATCCTTCTTAATATAGTATCAGAGAAAAAATAATCACACTTACATCACTTTTCAGAAGAAAAAAAAAAGGGGGAGGAGAGAATGGGGGGCTCGGGGGAGATTTCAGTGTGCTGCTCACAGATTTACCTATTATCTCCATTAACATTAATGGGAGCGCTCTGGCTAAATCCCCAAGCCCTGCAGCAGACATATACCCTTTCTAATTTACAAAAGAACTGAAAAGATGGGGAAGTGAGACCTAATGAACATGAAAAAAAAATATATAATAAAAAAAATCAGCAGAAATCAAACAGGAACTGGAATTGCAATAGGGGATAGCAAAAACGCTGCACAATTTTGCAGTTTGCAAAGGAATGGGGTTCTTGAATTCCAGCAGAGTTCTCAAAAGGTAAAAATAGAGCTGGTGTGAAAAGGAGTGACGGAAGTCCAAGCAGCTTAGGAAGCCTGGTACCCTATCATCACCTCCAGGAATAGTGGCATACACCTCCATGATGGTGTAGGATGGAAGATACTATATTATTTTCTGGAGATGAATCAAAGTGATACTTTTTGTTTGTATACTGTGTGCTGTTAGCAGATAATTGGCTTCTTGGAATGAATTTTTTCTGTTCTTGTTAGAACAAAGAGAACATGGAAGAAGATATGTATGAACAACTCTATGTTTTTCCAAGCAAACATAAAAATAATATTGTAATCCAGATGAGCCCTGGTTGTAGCTTGCTGTACATTAAATACAATTTCACAGGGAGAAGAAAAAAAAAAAAAAAAAAGTTTGTGTCTTTCAGTTTTTCAGTTTTAACCTCTTCACATTGTATGTGTACTGAAAGAAAATAAGACACATTCAGGGGTGAATATGTCAGTCATATTTGAGCCAAGCTACATATAACAGAATTGCTCCTGGTGAACCGGGTGACAGGAGCAGAAAATCTAATCAACTTGTATTATTATTTTATCACTTTTGAATTTAACTTTAGACACATAAATATCAGAAGGCATCATTTCCATGCTAGAGGGGGCTGCAGAAATAGTGAGAGTCAGCGTGGCTGGGGATCTTCAGTATATGGTGTGAGAACTAATTCTGTACACCAGGCAGAACTGTGCTGCAGAGCAGGGTACATACGCAAGGAGAAGATGAAATGAATGAAAGTTTTCATTTGCCAGGTTCTCTAGAAAAATCTGAGTTTCTTATGGAGTAGAACAGAAAGAATTAAAATCAAGCATTAATTTAACATAAAAAAAAAAAAATCTCTCTAAGTTGTGACTATATTTATGATTCTAGGCTAATAAAATCAGATTTGGTCAATATTAAATTCACTAACCACACGTTGCTTTTCACTCCTGTTTCACCTGGTAGTGAAGTTCAGAAGTTTATCTGTAACTTGTAAATTGATATTTCAAACAGCTTGGCCCTGTTTGAAATAGCTTGGCCCAAACAACCCAAAAAACCTTGGCTTCTGTTCTGCATGTGTCTTTCTTACTTTGCATTCAGTCATATCTATAATTAGATGGATTACTTTATGAATCAAGAATCAAGACTCAAATGACTATGAAAATGACAGTGTGTTTCAAAGTAACAGATACAACTTAAAGCTACGCAGAGTTAAACGGAGAAGAAGTGTGATTTAGGATTGAAACGGGGAAAGGCCACAGTAACCAATATATGAGAAAACTCTCTTGGAACAGATTAAAAGCAGTTTTCCCTCTCCCCCATTAAACTATGTTATTATTGAAATCAATACATTGATGTAAAAAGACTTAACCAGGAAATGCTAAAGGATGACCTTCATTTTAAATATACAAAATCTCTCTTTGACTAATAAAGGAAAAGTAAAGAACTATCAGCATTAATATCATCATTATGAAAATGTGATGAGGGTTCAAAGGAAAATCTGAAATCTCTCTTCTGAAATTTGTGAGCAAGAAAGAGTGCACGTGTGCATGCATGTGTATGTATACAAATGCATATATTTTCCTGAGCTTTTCTTTCCCTTTTTGCTACAAGCTTATCCAGAAGAACGTTATCAAAAGGGTTAAAGATATAGTATTAATGCTATACCACAACTGATGTCAGCAATTTATAATGGGATGGTGGGTTCTAGTGCCAGAAGCTATGGCACAGGAGAGAGTGTTATTATAACAGCATGATTCTCAATGAAAGCCTGTCATCTTCTGTTCTCAAACCTTTGCTAATGTACTGAGGCTATGTGACCAGATAGAAAAGGAATGTTTTTCAGCTGTTATGTGGTGGCTATTAATATAGTTACTACTATACAATAAATATGCTGTTACTGCTTGCCATCATTTTAAATTGACAAAGACACAGGAATCTCTTGGCACAGCATTGTTTCTAAAGGGCCACATCCCTCACTCCTTATTCATATGAAACTCCTAATAAGTTAGCTCAGTAGAAATTTTCCTTTTAAGAATTTTAAGCCCTTGAGACCAGCTGGGTACGAATACCATGCTATGTTAGACCATATTCTATGTGATTGACAGGGCATAATGCAACACGCAAGTTTGAATTTTTCTGCATTGCTTCTCTTGTATTCTTCTAACATGCCAGACAATACCAATCAGATCTAGCACATGCTCAGCTGCTGGAAGATAGAGATTAATTTTTTTTATCAGTGGCTTGCCATTACGTCTGACTAGTAGCCTTGACAATTCACAATGGATAAATAAGACTTAACAGTTGTTTAACTCTTCACAGAATTTCCTTTCTTTCTGATACCGCTTTTCCAAATCACTCACCTATGTTTCATATATATATATATATATATATATATAATTTTTTTTTCAGGCCCCAAAGAGAAACTTTCAATTTGGTAAAGAAATGTTTACTTACAGCATTTGATCAATTGCAGATAATTTTAATTTGACTAATGAGTTCTTGCAACATTGTGCCCAAGGAATATACAGCTAATTCTTCAGCCTAATGGACAGTTTTACATAGTTGTTTGTAGTTTACACACTAAGCAAATTATCAACAATGGATGTAACTGAGAAGATAATTCTGTCTACACCATTTATCAAGAAAGAAATCTGAGTCACAAAGATGAGCAGATGCACCTTGATCATGCTGCTCACTAGAGCTAGTTAGAGCATCAGAGCCAACACAGCACTCCAAGTCACCAGGTCACACACAGCACCAGCTTAGTGAGCTGGGAAAGCAAGAAAATTTTGTGGAATCAGTGGAACTTAGACAAAAAAAAAAAAAAAAAAAAAAAAAAAAAAAAAAGTACAGATAAATATTTGTAACTTTGCATTTGAATTTCCTAGACATCTGTAAAAATGAAATACTTTAAGTTAAATCAAAGTAGCTGTTAATGTCATTTACACCAAAATTAAAATGTATCATGCACATACACATTACTGTTCATATTTGAAGTAATGCTACAGTAGCTGTAAAGCTGGTTGCCGCTGATATCTACTCATACATGTATGTAATTTGTGCTCATAATGTTTACCACCTACTTTTCCTATACTTTGTTGCTTTCACTCACCTCGATCTGTTTTTCTGCCAAAAAAGAAAAAAAAAAAAAAAGAAACAAAACTTGAAAATTCAATGGAAGATGCAGAAGCATAACTTTATTTTCCTAACGGATAAAAGAGGGAGGGAGGAAAAAAAATGCAAGAACTTGTCTGCCTAACTGCATCACTACTGGAAGTGAAACTTGAATAGACTTACAGACTTTAGGCAATGTTGAACAAAGATCTCAACAGAGGAAACAACTAATCACAGAAACAGGTGATCTACTGGTTCAAGCACAGAACTGCAATTTGTATGAGCACATGCTGTAGAACTAGAGGAGACATCCTGGGTCAGTGAATCCAATTCCCTGCTATCATAAGTAATCATGTCATATAATCCCATTCATCTAATTTGAGCTCCATCTTAAAACCCTTTTTACGAATTTGCGGAATAAATGCATTCATAGCTAGTTTATATTCACTTGTTCTTGTGTAACCTTGTCCCTTAACAAAAATAGCTCATCATCCTCCTGCTTCCCATTTATTTATAGAAAGCAATCTCACATTTACTCAGCTATTATTTTGCTTGCCTAAGTCCAGCTCTTTCAGTCCCCTCATGTAAAATAGGTTCTTCATTCCCCTAATTATGAAAGAAGATGGTTTCTACCTTCTGTGTTCAAATATCTTTTTTAATACCCACTACAAGGTTTCTACTATTAACCAGTGAGGTTTCATTAAATACAAGCAAAACTGTTTTTCATACATAGTATGTTTTCCTTCTTTCATTCCCTTTCTCTCTCCTTCTCTTCTTTCCGTTCTCTCTCCAACATGGCCAAGTCACACAAGTCTTCTGTGACTGATGCACATATCCAAGTCTTCTGTTCCATCTGCTGTTTTCCTAGCCTGCAAGTTACACTTTTTGTTTAATTAGCAATATGAATGTACCAATACCAAACATATCAATTTTTGTTGCATTTCATCATAAATCTGTTATTTATGTCGTAACTGTCAAGGAGTTCTCATTTATCACTACCATGCCTTCTCTAACTAGAATTTCTCTTAAATTTTTGCCATTGGTTGATTTTATTCCTAATAAACTAAATTCCTGAATGAACACACTAACAATCATCAGCCCCAAAGGTATTTTACATAATATACTCAAAGGTATATTCCTCAAGAGGAATTCTGCTAATAGTATCTCTGAGGACAAATCATAGAATCATAGAATCATGGTTTTGGTTGGAATGATTTATTTCATTTCTCTTCCTTTTAGCTGTCATAGACTTAGAAAACTAATTAGTTCTAAGTCTCCTAAGTCTGTAAATCTCTTTCTGAGGCTAAATAATTTCTCCATATCAGATGTTCTCTTGAAGTCCAGGTAGCAAAGGTCTACTGTAATTTTCTTAACAGTTATATTGTTAAACGTCTCTCAGGCTACCCTAGCACAACTCCTCCCTCCATCTTTCACTAATGAAGATTTCATTTTATCCCATTTTTCATTGGTATCTGTGTTCTTAAATACTTTTCTTAAAATGTGTTTCAAGTCCTTGCATATGGACTTTTTTTTTGCTGTTGTCTTAAATTTTGAAGAATTCGAAGTGTCTAATTCTATTTGACATTTCATACAAAGATCATTTTTCACAGCAGCATCTGTAAGTGTTTTGCAGACTGTAGATAATTCATCAACAGAGCTCTGAAGAAACCTTATGGGATAGGTCAATATTCTTAACCAAAGAGGACCAAAGGTTAAATTACTTGACCACATAGGCTCAGTAAGTCAGAGGCAGAGCCAGAAGGAATAAGACCCAGGAGCTGACTGAGCTGTTTGAAGCCAATATGAAGTTCCCAATGATGTTTTGCAGAAACAGAATTCTAAAGCAGCTTCTGCAATACACTTCTCCATTCTCTAATCACTAAAGCATCATTGAGCTAAATAGCTCTTCAGTTACTAAACTTTTAAAGGCTGTTTTGTCAGTGGTGCTGGTGATAGTTTTTGCCCAGTATGGTACTTGATTTCACATGATTTCACAAAAGTGCTCATCATGCATTATTTCAATAACATAAGCTTAGGCAAGTAGCATGCTTTAAAATTTATTGACACTATAATCCTTTTAAATAGCTTCAGCATAGCATTAACGTATTACTGAGAATGAAAATGACAGTATAATATCAAAATTGAATCAAGCAAACTCTAAATAAAATTTGTGTAGAAAGTCAGATCTCATTTCAGGCTATTTGCACCAAAGAGCATGATGATAATGTACACTATTTATGTAGCTGATCTGGAAATGTTTTAACAACATTTGTTTATTTGTAAGGGGCTCATACTAATAAATGATGATAACATTCTCTGTCCTAAATCCTTGTAAACTGGGGAACAAAGTCAATGAAATGAAACTATTGTATTTGTGTTCAGTCTGGAGAAACTCAAATCCTCCAGCAGATTTAAATCTTATTTTGAAGGCAACAAAGCCTTTCAGGTATTTGCTTAAAATAACTTCCTGTTATTCTTGCTTGTTTATTCTTACTATACTTGATAAGCTTATCACAAAAATTTGCAAGCACCAAATCTATTAATGTTTTTGCGACAACACTTAAAAATCAGTGGAAGCCTAACTTGGACATCTTCAATATTTTCTTTATAACCCTAATAACTTTCTGATTATCACAACTCTCCAGAATTTTGCTCAAAATGTTTGAGAAGTATCTGAAATAGAAGCGGTGCTTTGATTTAATACTTATATTTTTAACCAGTGCAGATGGGCATATTTTCCAGAGCAGTTTTACCAGTGACATTCAATATGGACAGCTACAGTTCTCACATTACTAAGATAATGTTATTGCTATTAATAATCTCAAAGAACCTCTGAGTTTGAAGGCACTACATAGAGCCACAGATGGCTGCATAAAGGTTATTATTTTTATAGATATAGCATTAAAAATACTGGAAATGACATGCATAAGTTTTTGTAGTGCTGTGTGTTTACCTTCAAAAAGCAAGAAAGGAATTTGACAAGAAGAGTACTTGGAGGAAACATAACACTATATAAATGACACTCTGGTGCAAGCTAAGCTTATGGCAATATAAATATTGATGTTATTAATGCCACCTAAACCATGTAAATATAAAATATACCTCCCTAACTTGTGTGCAGAGCAGCAGTTTATGTCAGCAAGGCATTAATTCCTTAGCAATAAGTTTTATTTTAAAATTATTTACTATGTTTAGGCCTATAAGGAAGGAAGAGCTTGAGGAAGTGTGCAACAGGAGTAAGAGAGAAAAAGGGAAAGGAAGAACTAGATGCAAGTAGCATTCAATACCATAAGCTATCATGGTATCATTTCTACAGTGATTTAAACTGTTGGCTACAGCATATGTATCTCTCGTGTGAATGTAGTTTCCTGAAGTGAATGGAAATTTGGACTTTTGTAAGGGTTTAGCTAATTGGGCCTGTGGCTATTAGATCTAGGATATATATAATAGGTTTTATGAATAAGTGCCTGGACATTAATTCTGTTAGTGTTAAATAGACTACTGCTTCTATTTCAATGCTGTGTGTTCCCACTATCTCTTCACCCACAGCTCCAATTGAAGACAATGATGTTGCATTCTTTGCATTCTTTGTCAAAGGTGAAGATATGAACCCTACATTAAGACTCAACCCTAGTTGTTCCTTTTGCTATGCCAAATGACCCAACTTGGTTAATTAACTTAATTTCAGTGACAGAAAAGTTTCCTTATGCCAGCTGTACCAGCCCCATCACTGCAGGCTTATTTTTAAAATTAATACATTAGCACTTTGTCAAAGCTATTTTTATTTTTGCCTAAAAATGAGACCTCCATAATTTTGTGGAGACTGTAATATGTTTTGATCATAGAAAAAAATGTTCTGATGTTCTGCTTATTTGAAATAAAGAGTAAAAAAGTAAGTATCACATTCCAGCTAGTGAGACAAATATCTCAAAGAATATTCAGTGTTTCTAACTGATATTTATATGATTGTCAAAGTACAATCACTTTTAAGTATGTATTACAGTCTGTGAGGAATTAAAGTCTGAATGGTCCTTTAAATCTATGTAGCAAAATGGCCATATATAAAATTGCACATGGTTATACAAACTTTTCAAAGAATAATAAAATGGTTTGGGTTGGAAGGGACCTTAAAGAATGTCTAATTCCGACCCCATTGCCACTGACAGGGACACCTCCCACTAGATCAGGTTGCTCAAAGATCAAAGGTTGCTTTTAGATCATTTCAGTTCAAAGCTATTATTACACATGGGGATTTTTTGTTTGTTTATTTCTCTTTGTTTGTTTTTCCACTGATGTAAGACAACATGCAGTACTGAGTCTAAATTATACACATAACTCATATATATTAGCTTAGATTCCATATATCTATAGCATTTATAGATTTTGGATATAGATAGGCTTTGGAGTGTTATGCTTCTCAGTAGGTATTTTCCATCAGTGCACTGAGCAGGAGGAAAGGATAGATCTCTTTCTAGGCATCTTGTAGGACTTTGCTGTTAAAAATAGCAATCAGATCACAAGTTAAGTATTTATATGTGGTGTTTGATGGGATGAATGTTCTTTTTCATAAGAGAGGAAACGTAGAGAGCTCATAATCATATTTAAAAGTTAGTAAGTGCCCAATGATGTGCTTAAATGAAGTCCTAATTAACCATAAGGAATACGGAAAGGGTAATCAGAAGAAGTATCCCTACTCCTTTGATGTCAGTGGAAATTATTCTATTGATTTTGCTGAGGGCCAAAGCATCACCTAGGCCTTTGACTCCAGCAACTTTAGTCATATATATTAAGTAGAGACTCACTTGGTTGTTCTCATCTATTTCACTGCTGTTAGCCATGCATTAGTTATCAGTTGCATATAGCAATGGGCTGGTATTCAGTCACAGGCTTTGACTCCAATCAAAAAACGTGGGGAAACAACTAAATAATTCTGTATCACTTTAGATGTCCCTCTTCATCAAATCAAAATTTTTTATTTTTTTTCCAAATTTTTCAACCAATTCTGAACATAACATCAATGATAAAATTAATGACTTTGCATTAAATCTAAGCAGAATGGTTTCATCCTTAGTATCTGTCACTCTCTTTAATCTTTACTACTCTGGAAAGCTAATCTAGAAATCAGATAAATACTTGACTGTTCATTCTGTGGTCCACATCCTAAACTAGTATAACTCATCCGATGATGAGTTAATTAAAGCCAAGGAAGTTGTGTCAGTACAAACCAACTGAAGAGCAGACCCGTGTGTTCAAATTACAGAGCATATATTGTAGCATTGACAAATATTCTAAACGTCAAATCAGTAACTGGATGCCATACATACAGCCCACTAGAATCATGCTCACTGTAATAGTACAGTATCTTCTCTCCAGGAACCATTTAAGAAGGGAAATTTCAGATATATAGGAAAAAACGTTGAGATGACCCTCAGATTATGAAAACTATTCCAATAAGCATTCTTTATTTGGGAAATTGATTTGTGAAGTTTTAGTACAGACAACCTATGTAACTCAAGCAAAGCGAGATGTTGAAGACATGCGGAGAAAACCCTTCCTTTGAAATAAATTTTAATTCCTCCCGTGACTCTAGAAGGAAACTGCTTTTGACGGACTATATTTTGCCACTGTTTCATTTAATAATTCATATCAACATTTACCGAGGGAGTTTCTCATTCATACAACCAGCCAAGTTGCTGTCCATTCTAATGACTTTTATTACTTGTTGCTGTTGTGTTGTGGACTATGCAGGTAATACTGCTACAACTAAACAAAAAGGACAGCATTAGAAAATTTGATCTTCGGTAAGGGTTTTATTTCAAACTGTCTCAGGTTTATATTTTAGGTCATACTATATTTTGAAACAAAATCTTTCTCACTCAAAAACCTAACAATATAATGGGTGATGGTTCTTGCTCCTTTGAATGAAGATAGCTGCAAGCCATTTCTGTCCATTTAAATATATGTGGAGACCCTGCAAAACAGTTATCATGTTCAAAACCTATTGATTTGACTTTGGAATTTGAAGTATACAGAATTTCACAGAATTTGGTCTCAGCTGTGGAAAGAGTCTGTTTCCAAATTATTTATTTATTTATTTATTTATTTTAAATGGATGTGGAAGGAACCAATATCATATATATTTAAAAATAGTGGTTTGCATTACATAGGAATAATACCTGAGTCACAACCAGGATCAGGTAGGGAGAAATCAAAAGAATTTCTATTGCTTTGGCATGGAATGAGTACATTCCATGAGTACACCTGAATCACTCTTAAGCTTTAGGGAAAATAAAAATAAAAATCTTAGCTATTGTTAAATCCAAGTCATGTGGAGTACATTCTGCTTAGGAACAATAGTCTATATGTACTGAAATACTCATGAGAAAACATGCCTGATTTATATTGCTACAATAGAAAACAAAATGCTTTAAAACCAACCATGGCTGTCTATAACTCTCTCTGTAATGAGCAATACATAAATAACTTGTAATACTAATAGTAATGATCACTTCACTACAATATTCTTCAGAGTTCTGCTGATTCTACTTCCTACTTTCTAGATTCTACTTTCTGAAGAGCTTCACCAACTTCCTACCACTATGTACTCCAGATTTTGTTTTGTAAATGGAAAAATCCAACATTGTGAAGCTGAAGCTTCATTAAGAATTATATAATTATTGTAGCAGTTTTAGTTCTTGCACTTGGGCTAGAAGTAGATAGTTGTTTTGGTGGATTTACTTTTATTATTCTTCTGGGGCTACACACTCAGACATATGAAATACATGCATGAGTTTCTCTACAGGATGGCATGTTAGCCATCAAGATAAATCAAGAAACTTAACTCAAACAATGTGATAATTTTTGCTGTTTATAGAATGTCAATTCATTTTCACATTTGTTATTAAAAACTGGAGAGTTCATTTTTATTTTTGTATTATTCTTTATGAAAATAGCACACACACACAAATGAATTTTTGGACATTGCCTTTTGACTAAATGTTCTCTTTTCAATTCAGTTATCAAAAATGTGGATTATTTGCAATCATTTTTTGACCTCTATTGTGAGTGTGGAGGGGTATACCAATAGGCTCACTGTAGTTACCAATTTGATTTGTTAATTCACTGACATTTATGCATTGATTCATAAACCATCAGCACCCTCTAACTCACTTCAGGCTTTTCATACAGTTCTGCAAATGCACTACATTTCTGATTATTTACAGTCATAAATACATTTTGTAGTGAAACCTTCAATAGGTCTACTGTAAGGATACTCATATTTCTGCTTTAACCCATGGATGAAGATTTGGAACAAGAAATATGTCTCTTAATTACTGTTTATGTAAAGTAATTCCAGATTTTATATGAATAAATCTTGATTTATAACTAGAGAAAATCCTTGCTGGAAGAATGACCAGTCGCACATGACTTTTTTGCTTTTTCAGATATTATAATTTCACTTCCCTTATTGGATACGGTATTATGTGAGAAGATTCAAATAGTGAAAAATTGTCAGAAAGACCCTCATTCATTTCAGTCCAGTAATATGGGATATGCAGATATTTAGATTACATGATTTTATTTTCAGCATTTCAGTGCACACGAGGGAAAGAAGTAAGGATCCCCTTATGATTGCCAGCAAGTATACAGCACACATGTACTTATTTATACCAAGGAGAGTCTTCCTACAGGAAATTGCCTGAAAACCAAGCAATATACTGTGCTGATTAATTCAACTTGTATAATTACCTAGAAGCAAGGAACAAGACTGACGGGAAAAAGAGATTTGCTTCTTGTTAGATCAGCTCTAATCTCATTTCCACACAGTATAAAAAGACTGCTTTGTACTTCTATCTGTTAGTGAACCTATAGAGTCCTTGCTAAAGTTGCTGTCTCAGATAGTAGATGTTAAAATTGATAGAATCATAGGTCTATGCAAGTACAGTCCTTTAGTCTTGGTGGGAGGACCTAGGTTTCAATATATCCAGGCTTTTAAGCATTGGATGTTAAGATAGTAGTTAGAAAGAAAATAAAAGCAAGGGCGAGAGCCTGTATATTATATTTATGCAAGGAATCTACCCCAATCTGTCTATTGGGAGTCATTTTTGCAACAGTGTTATTTGCAGTTGGAATACAAGCACAATTCATGTAACTTTGCTAACTAATTATCTAGATTGTTCATGTATATGAAGTCAGTGGAGTTACAAACGTGATCCATACACTCATAAATAATTGTGGGTATACACCACTGCCTTGAATTTCATGTCCAGAATGGAATTTAAAGCTTTGTAATTCTGACTGACCATGTCTCATGTTACAAATATCAATAATTCTTTACATGAAATAAAGTCATTTGATATTATTAAACACTACAAAATTATTTTGTAAGGATATCTTGCAGTAATGCTTTATAGGTTGGTGTTAGGCTACTACAATGATGGGCAGAATGTAAGATCAGAACAGATCAACAGAACTTGTCCATTGTCACTCAGAGTGGTTTATAACTGGTTGCAAAACACTGTACTTGTTTTCACAAATAAAACAATGACTAACAAAATATATACATTTATTCTTAGACACTAACTGCCTCTGTAGTACTACTGAAATTTGTACTGTGAAAAGCCCACTAAATCATTTATTACAACACATCACTAGTTACCAGCTAGCACAGCTTTATGCACTTTGTTTTCCATCTTTGCTTGGAGACAGCAGCATAAAGTCTCACTATAGGTTCCAGAAGTAAATATTCCCCTGCAAAGCAGCAGTCCTCAATTATCTCCAGTAACATTAAAGCAATTTCCTAACACAGTTCTTATCTTCCTTAGACACCACCATCATCAGCACATGCACAAGTATAGGCTGAATTGAACTAAAAAAGTGGCAAATTGATGGAGGACATCTGTCATTTTTCTCCCCACTCCTGCACTACAGAGTTCCTGTAGCAAGAGAAATTATATAATTCACTACAAATTATCAGTTAAAATTTAATGCAAGTGCCAAATGTCTAGAGCTGCATTGATAAAACCATTATGCCTGCAGTCCGCTGGCACAATGAGATGAAGGTTAGGCTGGTAAATTTTTTAGAGCCATATTATATGTTCATGCTAGTCACATGCATATGAAAATCAAGCTTCATTAGATATAGCAATGGTGGAAAGCCTAAAAAATGTCATGGAAAATATGTCAGTCGCAAAAAGTATAGCAATTACTATGAGACAGAGATACGAAACATGAACTGATGTATAAATAGATGCCACAGTAAATTATATAACCACATCCACTTACGCATCTGAAACTCAAACTATGCAGCAAGTAACTACAGCAGTGCTGTAAACATGACCATAGAAAATCTTGTGCCCAAACATCTCCTTAAATCACCTATTAAATCAAGTAAAAATGAATAAAATATTTACTTCTTGCGAGAGATTTGAAGAGTAGGGTTCTCCATTGATTCAGAGCCAACTGGGGCACAAACAGTTCAGTATCATCTCCCAGACTGAACCCTTCCCTCGTACTGCTGAAGAAGGAAAACTGGCCTACTGTCATTGCTCTTGCAAGGAGCTTAATAGTTTTCTTCTTTATGTTGTGAATATTCAGCTTCTGTAAATCAGTTCAGCCTGACTTACACAAGCACTATACATCTAATGATTCTGCTTGTGGATCAGCATTCCTTTGATCAGATGTTGCTATTAACTCTTCTCTCTGTCTTTCATTTGTGGTATCTCGTTTCACCTCAGGAAGAATAGTGCAGAGTTATTTTCTAACTATGTGCTTCTTACAAGGACCTGTACAGTGTGACTGCTTTGAAAGAACAGAGGAAGAAGAGGACGTGGAGGTAAAAGAATGGTTCATCCTCCTTACCTAATAAATCTTTCCACTGCTGACAGGGAATGGAAAAAATGAGGCTCAGATAATAGTGGTGGGTTACCTGAGTCCACCACCTTTCATTTCAAAAAGATCACTGCAGACTGTGTCTGGATTTCAAATAGAAACAGAAAGATTTTGTATTCAGTAGGAGAAACCCTGTGTCATCTTGCCCCTTCTTAAGCTCTAAAAATATTGCTCTCTCTTGTTATTTGTCCTAGACTGCTAGGAAAGATGGGTCAGAACCCATAATCTTGTTCTTGAGAACAGAAGAAAAAAAAAAAAAAAAAAAGATAACTAGTAAGAAATAATTCAGCATGCTTTAATTTTTGCTTGTACTCAATTTCTTTGAAACGTCTAATAGAAGACTTGCAAATCTGACAAAACATGAGTTTTCTCCAACTCCTTAAAGCCAATTACTTTTTTACAATAAATGTGTTTATGTGAATTTTAGTGCTTGTGAAAAAGGAAGAGTGAAGTGTTTCATTCATTGGTAAAGCATCGCACACCAGTCCTCAGAGCAGTTCTGCCAATGCAGTTCAGGCCCACACCTGTCCTGGAGCTATTCACAGAGCTAATCTATGCGGTTGTTATTCCCATGTGGGCAGCTATCCATGAGAGGCTTGCCTGAGACCAGCCAAATTCATCCAACTTGTATTTTATTACACACAGGAAGTTTGATTTGAAAGAGTGAAGGGGCTAACTTGTTAACTCATGCAGTGCCATCTTCCCACGGAGTTTTCTCTTTCCTTTTTCAGTTACAGTAACTGCATCCTGGTCAGGTTCTTTGCTGGAGTTTCTGTAAGATTACAAGGATGCAAGTTTAGTAGGGTTACGTACTGTCCCAAATATTATTCCTACCAGAACATTTGTGGAGAATGTGGAGAAATCATAGGAAGACTTCACACCCTCTCTAACAAAGCAAGGGCATATATCTCTACTGTAACATTCCCCATAAATCACTTGTTTCCTTCATTTTAAGTGCACGGACTTTGTAGTGCTGATGATCGTGGGCATTTGCAGTGCCTAGAGGAAGAGAAATGCCAGTCCTCCCATATGCACACTCATACAGGGAGTTTCTGTGACTGCTGCCAGTTCAGTCCCCATTGGGCACCATTCTTTGTCACCTCACTGTTTTTAAAATTCGGTGTCAAATTCTGCCTCACTTTTAGCTGCAAGGAAAAAAAAAGAAAAAGCATACCCAAACTTAGACCACAATGAAGAGCTCAATCAATGCATGACCTACCCAGTGATTTAATCAACAGGACAGCATGGATGCACTAACGATGCAGAAGCAGCATCACAACTCCATGTGTTGCAGTTCATGATAGTAATTTCCTTCACCTTCTTTTAAACAAGAATAGTAATAAAGACCCACTTCAGTCATTTGTTCCCACTGTACTGTCCCCAGTTTTACTCTGATTCAGTGTTTTGTTACATAATGGAATTCCAGGCTCTTTCAGATGAGAGTTCTAATAGCAAGAGAAATCTAAGCGATATAAAAGCTGACAGGACCTATATTACATATTTTAAATTACAAATATTTATTATTCCCCTTTGATTTATCTCTGTAAAGCGGACACTCTGAGTATACACTTATGCCTGAGAGGAAAATCTGAGACTTCTTACTCACTAATTACTTTTTCCATACCATCTTTACTCTTTTTTTGTTTGTTTGTTTGTTTTTTCTTCTTAAAGTAAACATGCAGAGTGTCTGAGGTCACAAAAAATGAAGACATGGAATAACATTAAGGGTAATACAAGCTTATAAGACCTGCCTCACCAAGCCAGCCAGGGTTCTGCTGTAGAGATAATACAGTCTGAGACAGCACTAACTTTGCCTGATAATTCCCATGTGCTTTTTCCACAACAGAAAGAACTAGGAGAATAAACCTTTTCCTCCCCTCCCAACTCCTCTTACATTGTATGTTGCCCTACCTCTCCTCTCCATGGAATAACAGCTTAGATGGTTAAAACTGTGATCATTAGGAAATTCCAATTTCCTGTTGCACTGAAAGTTGATTGTTTATCTCTGTGCTTCATTCAGGCTGGACAAGTTTGATTACTCATTGTCATCCTGTCTTTTGACCAGTTATTTTCTGCCCACTTTTCCTTTCCTGCTTTTACGCCACCTCTGCACAATGCCGCATATTTAAATGAAAATAAAAGCTTCCATGAGAATCATTGTTTATTTTAGTTTTGATAGCATCTTTAGGATACATTGCATCCTCAATGTTCCTGACATGACAGACATAACAGAATGAACTCCAGCCTTAAAAGTCTTTCTTAACTGACTAACTAACTGGAAATTTTGATCAGGCCTGTGCTGGCATGTGGATTTAAAAAATAAAGAGAGAGAAAGAGGCAGGAGAAAAGTGTGGTGCTACTAGAATATAAATATAAATATATGTCAATAAAAGTACCCCTGAGGGTGAGAGGGAGTGTAAACGTCATAGCAAGATGATTGCTTTGGTTTTTTTCTTTTTTTCTCTTCTAGTATGTAGGAGGTAGTCTTTTAGCATAGCATTGAAGGAGTTAAAATGAATGCCTTTCTGCCAAACATGGTTATCATTCAACACAAGACAATATACAGGGCTGTAAAACACCCCTTCCCAAGTTCCCCAAATATTTCTTCACAAGAACTAAGTAGATTGTGAATGGATGTTATCTGAAATCTAAAGGTGTTTATTCTCTTAGTGATTAAAGAAAGAGGATCATCTTTTTGCAACTAGTTGGCTAGACTATAAGAGGTATTCTCTTGGTCAGCACATGTATAACAAGACAATAATTCAGTAGCTTGTAAAATATGATTGCATATGAGATATTGATGGCCTAAGGGAAGTTCTGAATATCAGAGGTTCATAATTAGAATACCTATGCATTTGATCCAATTGAGTTTCCATCAATGTCACAGACACAAGTGGTTATGAATTCCAGAGTCATCCCTGCCCATACAGACTGATTTATGCACTTCCAACTTTGGACAAATGAAGGGCAAATAATTAAAGCCAAGCCCTTCTACCTAGAGAACTCCTTATTATTAGGGAGAGGGTTGAGATTTATAATCCCCCCTCCTAGTGCTTAATAGAAAGTTCTTCAGCTGGTAACTCATAACCTATTTATGCTTATGCCATCCATCCAGTTTCTGTCATTCTGTCCTCTTATCTGTAAATCCACAGTCACAACATGTAGGATGTGTGGATCTGCTGATAAGAAATTTTTGCAGGAAAAAGAATCTGGGCAGATCAACAGTTCTGTTGCCAGAGCTGCTGGCAGCAACTCTAACATCTCATTTATTCCAGATTTATAAAGATCCACTGTGCTGATCTGAGGATAGAGCTGAATGTTTGACTTCTGTGATAACAGACTATCTAGTTGAAACCTGTATTTGGTACAAAATATTAAGTTAACTAGATACTGATAAGATTACATAGTGTGGGACAGAAAACAAACATTTTGTTAGCATTGAGATTTTCATAGTTCCTGTGCTGTTTATTATTATTATTATTATTATTTTATTATTATTATTTATTTTTAAAATTACTGTATTTTAATTGAATTATATATAACTAAAAACTAAAGCACTGGTGTGGAGGTAGGGATTCAGCACCCTGTAACCATCATTCAAAACAAAAATCGAAACCCAATTGCATCATTCTTTTTAAAACTATTAAACAGAGTGTTACTTGTGGAAACAGTACTCTATTAACTATGAGGGAGAAGAACTAGGGAAGAAAGGCAGGGAAAGCTCATACACAGTTTCCATTTCAATATTCTACAGTATCACTGGTTGCCCTGCCATCTAATTAAATAATAATAAAAAAGGAAGGTGCCAACTAAACACCAGAAGGAAATAGATTTGCTAAATGATCCTTTGCCATTCAAATTGTCTCAGAAAGATTTTTATTAATACTTTGTGTGTCTGTCCCTGCATGCCTGTATGTGCATGCCTGTATGTTTATCATTCTGAATATACAATACCAAACGCATAGAGATTCTGATAGGGCAAAACATGGATAAAGTAATTAGGGTAACCTTACTGTCAAATGCTCTGACACGGAGGCTCTGACCTCTCTGGGCAATGATAAAGGACTTGGCTCTATCAATGGCATTCAAAGTACACATGAAAAAAAGAGAGATGTCCATTGTGATTCTTTCTAGCCTAAGTATTGTCAAAGCTATACTGGTAGATGCTTTTCTCTCTAGGTAAAAACTGTTGCACTGCACTGCACAAGAATAAGGTTCTAAAATAATTCAGTCAAATAGTAAAAGTAATCTCTCAAATAAAAAGAAGAAGAAAAAAAAGACTTCTACTGGCAAGATGCATTTTACAATTTACTGCTGAATTGCTGCAAGAAGTTCTTCACTGAGCAGCATGGCACAGGGCCAGAACGAGCTATTTCAAAAATCACTGTTGGGCATATACCAATTTGATACACAAGATTTAGCAATACATTTGGGAACGACTCTGTGTATGTGTGTCTGTTTTCATGTCCTGTTAAATTATAACATGCTCTAACTGTATACTCATCTTCGGCATATGGAAATTTGTTTTTAGACTGCTAAATTTGTTTTAAAAGACTGAAAATATATCAAGTTGGATAATAAATATTTTTTCATTTACTTATTTTGTTTTGGAAATTATTTTTTTTTTTATGGGCAGCTCAAATGATAAAATGTCTCAGATGAATCTTGTAAATCACTTAAAGCAAGGATGCAAACTTTATGAGTGTGAGCTATTGGATAGCTTCTTCCACTTCCAAATTCTCCAGTTCAATGACTAACATGTGGTCCTACAATAATGGATCACTAGAAAAAGATGCAATATGCATATACATATTTAGCATAGTAAATTGGAATCCTTCAACCACCCAATCCAGGTTCATAACAATTCAGGTTTTAATGTGATAAAACTTCAGATTTTTTTAGATACTTACAGGTCATTATGAAATGACAGCAAGTTTTCAACTGATACAGCTAAAGAGTATATAAAGAGTATGTTTAGTCTAGCAACAAACTCCAGAGCTAAGTGGTTAAAGATAAGACTAAGGTAAACCTAGATCAGTCAGTGAGGTGGCCTGTGAAACAAGACAAACAAGATTGCTAAATGGGGTTCATTTAGCTTGATGCAAATCTTTCAGTGACACAAGAAGCACCACCTAGGAAAAACTTCCTAGATCACAAATGAAATTAAAAGGTAACACAAACACACTACTAGGAAACATTCCTTCATTTAGAAACACCTCACATGGTTTCAACTAGCATTTCAGGCATGCAATAGGCTCACTAAAACCACCTCACTTACCAAAATCATCATTCGTTAAATAATATGTACACCCAATGCCTTGTCTACAGGTAGCTTATGTAACAATACAATGTAGGTTGCATCCACGACACAGATACTGCTACAATCCTAATATGGATGTAATTCTAGTCATTTAAATCACTTCTACCTACATACTTGTTTCCACATACACACATGAAGAAACTACTAATGAAAGCATATACACATTAGCACAACCAGAGACACGCTGATGGGTTTGTATCATCTTCAATTACAGCTAAATGACATCACTTTGGGGTATTCAAATTATTACTCACATGAGTAATCCCTAATCATGAGAAGAGTGTCTGTGAAATTAACTTGCTAGTGAAAGGAAAAAGGATCGAGTCTGGAATCAAATAAATTAATTTAAAAAGCAGTCTTTCGGCTGTGAAGTTCTGTTTCATAAGCACAGCTAGGTTTGCTTTCCATTGACCTTGGGAGCAACTCAGTATTTTTAATCTAATTTAGAAATTACCAAAACACTGGAGGAAAAATACTTTTTTATTGTTTAATTTAATTTTCAATTAACCAAAAAATTTTTTTGAATTGACATTTTTTGAATTAAAATTAATTATATGCTTTGAAGGGTTTGAGGGAGTCCTTAGTGATTACAGACAAAGTCATGGTTACTGATATATGTAGCACATATATTAATTATATATAGATGACATTTCTTCTTCAGAACTGTGTATGAAATGTCTTGTAAAGGTGTTGTTGGTCTAAAATAATACTTGTTTCTTCTTGCAGTCATACTGGGAATGTCACACCCATCTTAAAACAGTTCAAATACTGCATTTCTTTTTCTTTGTAGCAAAAGCATGCGGAAGAAAATAAATATTTTTAACTCTGAACTTACAGGCCTAGGGCTGATGGCCCTATGACTGCAGTTTGACCTGTTTGATCCTCAATGGGTTGTGTGAAGATTGAGCATCACCAAAGAATCGCGGCAGTGCTAGGATGCTGAGGGAGTACTGCATCCTCTCCCCACACAGGCAGCCCTCCCACATGATGAATCTTGGCTAATTCTTATGAAACAGCTCTGAAAGATAAGAACTACTCATGCAGCCACCCAGTTATGGTACAGGGACAGAACTACTGCTGAGAAAAGCTTTTCTCTTTAGTTTAATTTTCCCTGTTGGTTTTAATGAGCGAATGGCAAAGGCTACCAGCAGGAACTGGTAGCAACCCTGCTGCACACTTATTTCAGTTCTAAGAAGGTGCTGATGAGGCTTTTCATTCAGGGCTCTGACCTTTCCTGCTCTTAATGGGTCATGGAGTATTTCTGTACAGTACACAGTACTTACTACAATAAGTGTCAGCCTGGCCAGACCTTGAGTTACTATGCATGATAGTAAACAGCTAATGAATTAGGGAGATGAAATTCCAAAATCTTTTGCCTTAATCTTGTAATTCTCCATCAAGATCTCTGACATTCACTACATTTTATCACATCAGAAGTCTATTAAATTTTGCCTGAAAGGGCTGAGGGATCAGTTTCAATGACCTTTGAATGACCAACAATTCTTTGTGCTGCATGCATTTGGAAACAACCTTGCATTATACTAGGATAGAAAATGTGTGTTGAACAATAAATAAATAGATAAAACAGTTGCAGCTCAAAGTAGAATGTGCAGGAGATTGCTTCTAGGTAGCACTGATAGCACAAGATTTCCTTTTAGAAGGGATGTTTTATGGACCTCTTCAAGCATCATTAAGTTTTCAGGAATGCTGAAGAGAGCATGATGGATTTGTTTTAGAATGTTCCTAGTATTTAGTTTTGATTCTGCTTAAAGGGACATGTCAGAAGAAGGAGTTAAAAAAGAGAAAACAAAAATGAAAACTATCCAAAACAAAACTGTTAGCCATGTAAATCACCAATAAAAAAAAGGAAGGTATCTAAAGGTCCAAACAGCTTTCACCACTGGCTGAAAATATTAAATTTTACTATTTGTAGGAGATATTGTTTGTTGTGACTAAAATATAATATCTTAAGCAGATATATAATATCTTAAGCAGTTTTCATTTCAAATGTTTCTTTCCTGAGTATTGCCTATGGATTAAAGTTTGGGTTTACTTTAAATACATGAATAAAACATTCCTGTCAAGACAAATATTTTAATGATGATTTTTTGTGGTTGCTTTTCCTTTAAAAGAAGTCGGTTACTTGAAAGGTGCAGGTTACTTATAGCTTCAGGGTGACTAAAGCTCATATCTTTAGTGTATATTAAATTAGCCTTCTTTACAGTAATAGCTATACATATTTTTACTAAAAGACAATATATATATATATATTTGTTTTACCATTTTTTAAAAATGCAGTTTTTATGCCTTTAGGGCAAGTTCCAATTCTTTTGGTTTCATGAGGAAATAAATAAAAAGCATTGGCAGAGAAACTCCTGAAAAAACTGCCCAAGGGGGAGGAAAGGAAACACCTAAAACCATCATATTACCAAGCACTGAGGTAATCAACCGCAACCTGGGAAATGTCAAACAATGGTATTCACCTACCCAGAGATATTGCCGGTCAAGTCCTCAACTGCCATTTACAATCACTAACTAAAACTTGGAATATAGCTATGGATATAAACAAGAGACAAATTAGTATTGGGAAGCTGGGTTTAATAATCCCCTAAAAGAGACCATCTGTTTATAAAGACCCCCTTTTCCTTGATCTCTGACATGTATTCTTAACATAGACACAGCTGGATTTTTTTTCCACGTTTTTTAAACACCCTGCTACTATAAAGTCTACTTATAGAATATCTGGTCAGAGCGTTTGTCTCAAGTTTCAGTTATTATGTAAGCACTCAGGGGCAATAAAATTTCACATACAGTCAGCCGGCTTTAAAGTAAGTATTAAACCATCAGACTAACATAAATGCACTTCCTTTATTATTGCTGTTCACTACCATTGTATTCTTTTAATTTTTCTGACTTTTAGCAAATGTTCATTAATACCGGAATAGCTGTCTGGAATTTAGGTTGTTTTCAAGTTCTTGATGCACATTTGGAACTAGAGTTTGTTTTTCTTGTTTTCCTTATTAAATTAGTAGGAAATCACAGTTAATAACAGATATGACATTGACAACCTGACAAGCTAGATGCAGGTATAAAAGACTAAAATGATTCATACCCTGTGTTTCCAACCCACAGTGGAGAAAAAAAAGGGAAAAAACACCGCTGACTATACACTTCTCACAGATAGAGGTCACTAATGGACTGGATTTGAATCAGTCTGGTAAAAGCCTGAAAGTTACATGAAAGTAATCTAGTGAAAAATGAACTCATTTTGAGATTAAAGAAGCAGCAGAAATTATTCAGAAATAAAGTTCTCACCTTCCTGGAAACAGTATTATCCTAAGTGTGCCTCCTTTCTAGACCTTTAAATAGAAAGTGCAGTACAGGAAAAGCCTGATAGAGATGATTGTTTGAATTCCTTTTTGTTTTCTTCACTTGCTAAAACTACCTCTCCTTCTTTTCTGCTGGAAGGGTAGGAAAGTCAGCCCTAATGACATCCTACATTTTGGATGTTGCTATTTTAAACAGATAAATGCAAGGACATTCTTGATTCTTGGAGAAAACCATAGCCTATGTAATGCAGATTCCAACTGGGAGGGTGTAGGATTCCGCAAAGGAGATATGTCTACATCCTAAATCAAACTATCGAGCAGGCCAGGATATAAATGTGACTTGTAACAGCGGCTCAAATCAGATCCAGACTCTCAAAGCCAAACACAGATAACATCTTACAGAAAATATAGGGTGTATGTGTGTGTAAGGAGTGAATCTTTTAAGAACGCTGGGTGCATTCCTGCACTACTTCTTGCTATAACCTGGAACTTTGGGAAAACACTGATGACTGTTCTAGTCACAGGTAGTTTTATGGATGCTATATTTACACAGTACTGATTTGTTTCACCTACAGTACTCCAGGCCTGCACTCTCTTACTTTTAACTGCCTAGCCATCTTATCAGGATAGAGCACAGCACTTTAAATAGTAAATCTCCTACAAATGTTAATGATGCTTGAAATCTTGTGTCTTACATCATTTTCAGAAACAAGATCAATATTAACATTTTATCATCACTTTTGTCACTTAGAAATGTTGACTTTTGAATAGCACCTGTTGTATTGTTTTGATTATGTAAAGATTAAGTCCCAGTGATAATACTGCATACATTGACTCTTTAAAGGAAGAAAAAAGTGGGTAGGGGTATAGGTACAGTATCTTTAAAATGTTTTCAAAAAAAAAAAAAAAAACACCAGGGTAATTTTTCCCCCCTTCCAAAAACCTTATATTTCTGAAACCAATTCATGAATTGCCTCTGCAAATACAATTGTATAAAGGTACTCTTGGAGAAAGACAATGTCAATGAAAGAAGCGATTAATGCAGCCTATGGAAGTTTGTGTTTTGTTTTAACCCACATAGTGATCAATCTCAACCTTTAAACTGGTTTAATTTCCCTGCAAGCACTGAAGTATGATGCAGTAAATAAACCTCTCTTTGATGCACACCCTCTTTCTGTGCGCCTGTGTGTGTGTGCACGTGTGTGCATGTGTGTGTGCGCACACGTCTGTATGTGAGACAGAGGTCTGACTTGCTTTAGTGTCTTTTCCTGCTTCTCATGCAAGGAACCTCTCCCTTTCTATTCTGCTGAGCTCCGCATTGAAAGGAAAAGGAAAAAAAAAAAAAGCATCTGAAGAAATCTAATCAGTACCTTCCACACACGGTACAGGAATTTACACGGATTTGTGCCTTGGATTTATTAGCTTATTGTAAGCCTTAAAACAGATTTCATCCATTAAAATTAATTAAAAGCTCCTGTTGACTGATTCCCACTACGAAAAGAGGGTGGAGAGCCTTACTCTCATACTTTGCTGCTGATTTCTTTATCTTTCATGGGATTTCATCTCATGCTCTCAAAACAGAGGTCTTTTCAGCTGTTTGACTTCTTTTGGCGATCTGTTTTTCTGTTCGCTCTTCCCCTCCCCCTGCCCGTCTCCCCCGCAATATTTGCTGTTGCTTTGCCAAAGATCCCCGTCCAACTCGGCAGGTCTGCGAGGGACTCCTTTGTACTTAGCAGTCCCGAGCCACCTCGCCCCCACCCTCTCACCACCAGCTCCTGCTCCGGAGGCCGCTGCTGCTGCTGAATCCTCCCGCCGGGCGCAGCTCCCTGCTCTCCCCGTTCTTTCCATCTCTTCACACTTGCTAGCTGAGCCGACTGCCTCCTCCGAGCAAGCTTCGTTTTTTAAAGTTCCCGTTTCTCACAACCACCTCCCAAATCGTGTCAACGATCGTGCTCGTACACGCGCTCTGCCGGTTCTCCTGAAGCAGGAGGAGTGCTCGGCTTTCCCATCTGGGGGGCAGCGGGCTGGGGGCTGCTTTGGGCAGCTTCCCCTCGGCGCTGAAATGGGGCCGGGGACTCGGGACCCCGCTGCGGCTGCGAGCTCCGAGACCCACTCCTAACGCGCCCGCTGGCGTAAAATCACCCGCGGCCCCTGCGAGCACTTGCCATTCATAAATTTGTGCGTGCCTGTGCCTGGTGCCGCACTCTTGCAGGCACGGACGGGGCTGTATCGAGGCGGCATTCCTGCCACACGACCTGACCCCAGCTCCTCAACTTGGAGAAGGCAAAGGGCACCGGGTCTTTAAACCGCCTGGGGCTAGAATTACCGGGAAGGAAAAGAGAAATGAAATCCCAACTGTACCTGGCAATGTCTGGGAATCCCTCGCCGGCACCGATCATAATCCCCCTGCGCGCCTCTGGCCCCCCACACCAAAACTTTGCCGCCGCTCCTGGCCGGTGGCCGCCGCCCGCCGCGGCCGCCCAGCGCCGCTCCCGGCCGGCCCCAAGGGCCCCGCTCCCCGCCGGCCGCCGCCGCCGCACCGGAGCGGCCCCCGCGCCTCCCGCGCCTTCCTCCGCCCTTACGAGGCAGCGGCATCGTCCTCCCCCCTTCTCTGCCACCTCCTCCTCCGGCGCGCAGCCCGCGGCTCTGGCATCCCCAACGCACTTTCTCGCCTCGGTTCGCTCCTCTTTTCCCCGCCGCTCCTCCTTCTCCGGAAAAAAAAAAAAAAAAAAAAAAAAAAAGACACAAAAAAATGAAGGGACGAGAGTACGCCCGGTCTTGGGGTTGCTTTCTTTCTCTTTTTTCTCTCTGTCCTCTGGAAACGGTGAGAGGATCACAGGATCACATGAGGAGCTGGCACGGAGACCCAGGACCCTTGGAAGTCGGAGGAGGCATCGGACACATATGTGAGTATATGTGTGAGTGCGTGTGGCTGGCTCTCTCCTAGTCCTGCGCCAGCCTTCAGCCGGGATTGCAGGCTGATCTTTGCAGTAATGATGCCTCAGATCTGACTATTCCCTGCTAATGTAAGTCGTGCCTTTTTTTCCTCCCTGCCTGACACCCCAGGGAGATGTTTACAGTAATGAATTCAGTTGATAGCCATCTCTCTCTCTCTCTCTCTCTCTCTCTTTCCTGGAGTCCCTCCCACATTTCTAGTTTAAAGAATGCTTGGAAGGCAGGGCTGCAACCTAAAGCTTTCCAAGAGGCAAAGTCAGGCTAGGTTTTCTCTTTTCCTTTCCTTTTTTTTTTTTTTTCTTTTCCTCCCACTCTTAACCCATTGCTTGCTGACGGCAGTGTAGCGAGCTCCGGCCCTTCAGCATCGCCCCCCTACTCCATAAGCGGGGAGCAGAAGTCGGAGGGGGGTGCTGCCCGGGGGGTGCGCAGCACCCGGACACCCTGCATGTCGGGGCTGCCCGCAAGGAAGGTGCGGGAGGGGCTGACCGAGCCCCGCTGCCCGAGGGGTCCGTGGGGGTATGGGAAGGGAAGGGGGGGGAGCGAGCAGAAAAACTCCCCCAGCTGCGGTCCTAACCGGGAGATGCCCTCGCTAGCGATAGTTACAGCCGTGCTCTGCTCCAACATGGCGATATTTCATGTGCAGCCGCCGCCAAGCCCGCCTCTCCTCCCTCCCCTTCTGTCCCTCTCCTTCCCCCCGCTAACTTTTAGGTGGGTAATAGCACCACGGAATAAATAGAACACAGAATAAAAGTCCAGCCCTCAGGGAAGAGACGGACCTCCTTCAGCATTCCGTCTGATTTCCATGATCAGTCAGAAAGACTTTAAAACCACTGGAGAAACCACCTTTTGCCCCAAAGCGCTAACAACGCCCCCGTACTAATCCCTTCTGCAGCACTTGCAGTATGTGTGTGTGTGTTTGTGTGTGCATCCATCCCGGGTTATCTACGCTTGTTTCAGGGTAACCCTTCCCACGCCGCCCAAGTCCCTAGTAAACTGCTGCCTTGTCCTGACAAGCCCAGCTAAAAGCGAGATTATTTAATGCCGAGAAACATCTGAGCGATAGGATGCGGCCAGCAAGGTAGGACGTGGGGTGTGCGAAGAGATGAGAATTTGCCTCAAACTCCACCATTAGTAAAGAAAATGCGCGATACGCCTTTGGTTGCGAGTTACTTTAAGAGAGGGGCTGGGGAGGGATGGAGGAGAGAAGAGGCGAGCTGATCAATGCCATGTGTCGAGGAAACAGAAAAGGCAATTGAAATGCCTCGGGGTTTGCTTCCCCCTCACCCCTGGCTGTGCACTGGCTTGCATATGCAGCTCAGCCCTACCTCGAGAGCTGAATCACTCGCCATTGTCTCCGCACCTCCTTCGCCCTTCGCTTGGGGAGGGCTGAATTATTCACGCCTCCAAAGCTCGACGAGACCTGCCGAGGAGCCCGGGCGCGGGGCAGTCCCGGGCGCGCTGCTGCCGGTCCCCGAACCCGCCCCGGGCCCTGGGGAGGCGTCTGGCGGAGCGCCCGCGGTCCGTAGCCTCGAACCGAGCCCCTCCGTGGGGGGGGCTCACCTACGCGGATGCGGGGCGTAATGGGGGGCTCGGAAGGGGGAGTGCAGGTAGCCCGGCGAGGGTCGAGGAGCTGAGGAGGAAACCTCGCTCCCCTCTCGCCCCCCCTCCCCCCCGGCGGCATTGCTGCCTCGGGGCCGGGGTCTGCTCCCCTGGGGATGGAGCCCCCGGGTTCTCGGCAGCTCCGCGGGGCTGGGCTGCTCGGGGAGAGCGGATCTGGCGCGGTGCAGAGCCGCGGGGCCAGCCTCTGCTGCTCCCGTCAAAGAGCCGGGGCTGTTCTCAGTTCGAATCTCTGCCTGCAGCTCCCAGCTGGTCCCGAGGGATGAAAGGAGCAGAAGCCCCGTAGGGTTCAAAGCTGAATGAACAACCTTTTTCAAGGTTGTTCTGGGTCCTTTTTGACTTTTTCAAGACCTGACTTTTTTATTTTTCTCCTTTTATTAAAGCTTTACATACTTTTCAAAGCACTTATTTACACATGATTTATAGCTCTTTCCTGAAGCTGATGGAAAGCCGGTGCATTTTCTCCTGAAAATTTCCTCTAAGTCTTCCTCATCCTCTCTCCACCCATCCCTTCTCCGCGTCCTCGATATTACCAACCTGTCGATAACACATAAGGTAAAGCAGATCTTTGTTGACCACAGGCATTTCTACCCCCCTTTCCCCCCCCCCTCTTCCCCCCCCCCCCCCCCGTCACGGAGGAAAATGGAAATACGAAAAACTTCTGCCCCACGGGCTCCCAGAGGTTCGGCGGAATTGCGACTGTTACCCCCCCCCTCCCCCCCCCGCCTCTGCCCCTCATCCAGCCCACACTTCAAATTAGGGAAAGAAAGGTATTCAGGGCACACTTTGGTCAAAGCGAGACCCTGTCAATCCACAGAGACTCAGCGAGCCTTTACCTGCTCCCGCGGAGGTGGCTCCTCCTCGGTCGATCACCCAAAGCCCACCGGGTTCGGCAGGTTGAAAGGGGAGAAAGTGGCAGAACAGCTGGGCTCCGGCATGGTATTGTTTTAAGGATCACCACCAAGGTCTCTGCTTTCCATAGCTGCCAATGATCACCAGCACCCAAGGTTTCTCTCAAGGAAAGGAGGAAGGAAATTTACTTTCCAAGCAGCTGTCCAGGCGGTCACTTGACCCTGACACCCACCGATGACTCCGGGGAACACCCCGCTGCAGCGGTTAAATGCCTCGTAGTTTCCTTTCTTTGTCCCCCGGCGGCTCCGGCGCAACGCCACCGAGCGATCTTATCGCCGTGTGATCATTATTCACCGGTGACAACCAGAGATGCTGAGCTCCTAAGTGAGGGTGACAGATTTCAAGCGCGGGGCTGCGGCGTGCCCAGCCTCAGACATATTCTTCCTCAAACTTTGCCTAGCAAGCAAGCTGGCGGCTTAACCCTTTGCAGCGCCTTCTGTCGCACGGGCACCGGGACCTCAGCGCACGGGGGTGTGCGTACTCGCGAGCAGCCGCAGCACAGGCGGCCGCGGGGCTGGGGACGTTTTATTACGTGTCGTTTTCGATTCTCGATGATTTTCAATTGAAACAGATCAGAACCGCCAACTCTGGGGAGCAGTTGGAGAGCTGAATACTGCTCCTCTGTGGTTAGGGACTGGAAAAAATCTTCTCGGCAAAGCAGATCTCATGGGGACTCACCTGCCGTCCCTACTTTGTCACCGACTCGGATGTGGAAACTGTCACATGCGGCGTATGGAAACCTCTCACATGAGCGTATACGGAGCTGCTGCACTTTCCTCAGCTTGACGTGGCTACAAGTACATATCTGAAAGTGCTATTTCACTCAGACCCTCGGATTCATCTCGTTTACAGGTTATTAATAACAGCAGAGAAAAGAACAAACAACGTATTTCCACGGGAAAAAAAAAAAAAAAAAAAAAGTATTTTTCACACACGCACTTTGTAGTCAAAGGAAATATTTACCACCAGCAAACTCCAGCATGTCAGAACATGTTTCCTCCAAAGCAGAAGAAAGCCTTAAAATGAGGAGAAAAAAAAAAAAGTGTAATTCAAAGATGAAATGAAGTGCACGAAAGCTTTCCAAACTCAGTACTACCAGCTCAGAGCCTGATGTCAAGACAAAGCTGTAGGGCTGTAACGCGAAGTAGTAGAGAGGACAAAAGGAAATCAGCGAACTCCATTGGCTTTCTATTATTCATGTATATATCGTTTCAGTAAAGTAAGTCATGATGACTGTCACGCTTCCATGCCTTCTCCCCCCACGGCCCCCTCAAAAAAAAGAGGGGAAGATGCTCTAACTGCAGCTGAACGACACTGAGAGCCTGGAGGTGGGATGGAGCGCTGAGAGCTCCTACCAGAGTCCCCCTGGACATACAGTGTGGCAGGACACAGAGGCAGACTTGGTACGTGTGGAGGAGGATCTGAGTTCTATCTTTATTGAAGGTGTTAAGACTGGCCAAGGATGAAAAATCCTGTCATAAGCAAAGGGGTAGGGAAAAAAAAAAAAAAAATCTGATTGCTCTCCCTCCCACATTTCTGAGCTTCGAATTAAAGCGTGACAGGCGAATAAACCTCCTTAGTAGAACATCCCACCCCCAAAACATAATAAAAAAAATACTTAAAAAAAAAAAAAAAAAAAAAAGCGGACCATTTACAGGTTGGCTGTAGTCATCCCATTCCTAACAATGGGTGACATGAGGGGACAGGCTAGTAAGACACGCCCGCCCGCAGTCCCGCAGGCAGGAGCGCCGCCTGCACGTCCCTCGGCGCGGCCAAGGTGGCAGCAGAGCACAGCGCTCGGCAGCTGCCGCGGCAGAAACTTCCCCCATTTTCTCCCTTCAGCGCCCTCCGTTTAGACTGCTTCCCCCACCTCCACCCCACAATTATTAATCTTAGTTATAACTCTGATTACTTGGACTTCAAACATATTTTTTTCCGTACTATAACTATGTGAAAGTTTTATTTATTTATTACCGAACTGCTTTGCACAGTTGAAAGGCTGTAAACTGAAAGGGGAACATAGAAATTATTCTTTTTAAATTATCTCTGATTATACAAGATGGTTACCCTGGAGTGATGGTCCACTGATCCATAATACAACCTCAATTATTTTAAAGAGGATGTGAAATAGGATAACATAAAAAATATTAAGAAACTAAAAGTGTCTTTTTTATAAGTGACTTTTTTTTTTTTGGCCTTTGTTAGAATGATTGCTGCTGCTTGCAAGAGAGGGTAAAAGGAGCTGGGAGTAGTTCTGTAACTGGGAGGCTGGTCTAAAATAAACTATTTTTTCAATTTTTGTCAATAACAGCAAATTTTATATCAGGCCTTAAATTCATGCAGCCAACAGAGAGAAAAAAATACAACATGAATTTTTCATCAACTTTTTGCAAAATCAATTTTTTATTTAAAAAATACTTGGGGAAATGGAGGAAAGAGGAAAGAAAGAACAAGAAGGGAAGGGAAGGGAAGGGAAGGGAAGGGAAGGGAAGGGAAGGGAAGGGAAGGGAAGGGAAGGGAAGGGAAGGGAAGGGAAGGGAAGGGAAGGGAAGGGAAGGGAAGGGAAGGGAAGGGGAAGGGGAAGGGGTAGAAGGGGAAGGGGAAGGGGTGGAAGGGGAAGGGGAAGGGGAAGGGGAAGGGGAAGGGGAAGGGGAAGGGGAGGGAAGGGAAGGGAAGGGAAGGGAAGGGAAGGGAAGGGAAGGGAAGGGAAGGGAAGGGAAGGGAAGGGAAGGGAAGGGAAGGGAAGGGAAGGGAAGGGAAGGGAAGGGAAGGGAAGGGAAGGGAAGGGAAGGGAAGGGAAGGGAAGGGAAGGGAAGGGAAGGGAAGGGAAGGGAAGGGAAGGGAAGGGAAGGGAAGGGAAGGGAAGAAGCCTTTAGAATGGTAGACCATTGAGCTACTGAGATATTATATTCTATCTGGAATTCTAAACAAGTTGAAAGGCTGAATGTATTCTTTTCCATCTTAATGAAAAAAAATTAAACACTTTGATTAGAACTACATTAAACTGGAGAAAAAACACACCCAACTTGTATTTTCTCTGAGCTCTCACTTCTATGGTGAGCTTAAAATTAATATATCATACTGGTTCTTAAGCAGGCTTTGGCAGATTTTGTGATGTAACTCAAATGGTAAATTTCTACATTCAGGGACTGGATTTCATGTCAAACTAAAATTGAACTTTGTAAAAGTATGCATAATGCCTTGGGATGTCACACTGCATAGCTGTGACCTAGCAGAGGCTTTCCCTTCTTCACTCCAAGAGATTTCTGCATTTAGCTTTTGACAATATCATGAAAAATTATTTCTAAGGATTGCCTTTGGCCACCCTTCTCTGCCTTGTCCCAGGTGACACAGGAATTGGGAGTCTTGTAGATCTCTTTTAGTCTGTAAGAGGAGGATTTAAGATTTTCTATTTCTTGCTTTTTGTCAAGTTGATTTCCAATAAAACAAGAAAACAAGCTGGTCAAAATAAGCTGAAAATCTTTTTTTTATTTTTCTTTTGCTTCTGAACACCTTAGTGACTCATGTCAAATTTTGTTCAAAATAGATCCACCGAGGTGCCATCTCATGGCAGACACATTAGAAATAGGTAAATAGGAAAGACAGAAAGACTTGATTATAACATTTTATTATATTTGAAAAAAAAAAACCTGTATTTTTCTGACCACATTTGGTGACCAAGGAAAGTCATGTCAGATCAAATTGCATATTATGCCATCTCAATTTTAAGTTAGATGTCTTTAAAGGAGATAAAATTTTACATATAAATTGGTGATAAATAAATAATCTTATTTTTCATGCTGAAAACAGTTGCAAAAATATAGATGAATCCAACCAACAGGTAATTGCATCTGATGAAATTGAGGTCATTCAAATGGCTAAATCATACTGGTCATAACAACCTGGCTCTCATTTAACATTGTAATGCATTGTTTTTATTTATTTATTTAATATATGCAAATTACAAGAGAAAAATAGAAAGGCAAGAAAAGCAATTGGCTGAAATCAACACTATAGTAACAAAGAAACAAACAAAACAGTTTATTTATAATGGGCCTATCTACTTACTAGGCTGGTGGGAGTGGAAAGCATAAGTAAAATCTTACAAATAGTATAAAAGTGGTCCACATAAATTGTTTCTTTAAGAGATTGTAAGCAAAATCATTAAGGTCCTTTACATTGACATAGCCAGCTTTTAAAATAATGTGTGTTTGTTTGTTTGTTGTAATCTCTGGTTTTATGACTGATCCTTTGCCTTTTTGGAAAAAAAAAAAAAAAAACTGATTATAGTATTAGAGGTATTCTAGCTGCACTATATAGAACTGAAAAACCACCTCAGTGGCACTGCATTCATTAAGTTTCATGTTATGCATTCATCCCTCTTCTTTCATTTAAAGTGGAGAAGGCTAGAAGGCAGACTATCAATCTACTCTAGAAAAAAGCATCACTTTCTGATCACAAGGCCATCTGCTCTATCTCCCAACAGACCTCAAGAGCTCACACATTATAATATTTTTCTGATTAAAAAAAAAAGGGGGGGGATAAAAAAAAAAAAAAAGATTTGCTTGTACTTTCTTATCCACAGGTTCAGCAATCTAAAATCATTCTTTCCCTTCCATCTCTGTCAAGACCATTTCTGTAACTTTCTGTATTTTCAAGGGGTCTGTTGCAATTCTGGAAGGGTCTCTCTAATGATCTAAGAGGATCCATTTTTCCTTCAGCTCAATAAACACAACAGGATGGTTTTTAGAATTGTGAGGATTTATTGAAGTTGGACGGGAGAAAATTAATTTTAGAATAATTAGCCCAGTCAAAGTCTTTCAATATAATTTAAAGAGAAAGCATGAAAAAAAATGCTAAAATTTATAATACAGACCTCAATTAGGTCTACAGACCCAGGCCTCATCGCACAATTCTTATAGCTGTTTCCATCAATTTCCATGGAGCACCTCACAAAAGATTAGCAAACTTTTTATTATGATATTTCAAAAATACTACTCTATCTGCTAAACGTTAACTGTTTTTCCATTCTAGTATAAACTATTTGTGATAGGTGACAAAGAAGAATGTGGACTTTCTATTACAATTTATTGACATTTGTTTTTTCTGAATTAATCCCTTGATTATGATGAAGACATAATGCCATTTTGTGAAGCCTTTCCTAATTCTTCCTGTTTATTTTAGAACATATCACTGTAAAAGTGATAGATGAAATAGAAAATTAATTTCAATTGCCTAAAGAAGAACGTATAAAGCCATTATCCTGACCATCAAGGGTCAGGAATTAGAGGATTACACATCTAAACTCAGAAATGGATGAGCAAGAATCTCTGTATGCTGCTCTACCAGAAGGTCCCCTTTCCAAGGGCTATTACTTGAGGGCTGAGAAACACGTCACCATGTACAGACTGAACACCTGAAAGGGAAGTGGGGGAAAAAAATAATAATACCTGCAGAAGGACTAGGCAGATGGTATCTGTTTTGAATCCTGATAAATTGGCATTAAACAGTCAGGTCTTTGAGAGGATTCTGAGGCAGCGAAAATATCTTGTGAAACTTTTTGTTTTGCTCTTCAGCAGTACAAAGCACCTACAACACAGATTTGTGGACTAATGTGAATAGAAAGGGTGTCACAGCAGTCAACAACTCTTCATCAGTTTCAAAACATACGACACCAATTTTTTTTTATTTTTTTTAATCCTAAACTTAATGTTAGTGAAAGTCAAGCTTATGCCACATCATTAGATCTCTTTGTAAACAGGAAGGTATATCCTTTATTTTCGGGGAAGCATTGGTAGAAGCAAGAGGATTGCTGATGAGATCTAGTGAACCAGTGAAAGACTTAGCAGCAGTCTAGGTAATCATTGCCTGCTGGCAAACAAATAAAATGGATATACTTTAATGAGGGGTTCACACTATGTGGAATACAGCAGAAATTCACTGGTGATAGGCATGAGGCTACTTACTAAATTGATGCTATGAAGAATATTTAGTTGCTGTTACCAAATGATTTCTTTCTTTGGTACCCATTCTGTGGGAAAACCATGTAGATTTATTTCACTGGTGGGACACTGAAGGAACCTGTCTAGTGAGAAAAAAAAATATATAATAATAATAATTAAAAATTGCACCAGGATTGCAAGCTTAGGGTGAGTTTAAATCAGGTAGTGTTGGTTGTTAGGACAAACAGTCAGGACTTACTTTTTTCGTCTTGTAGTCTTTGCAGTTCCCAAGATCTCGAACTGTCCCTGGAGAATGGTGTTTATCAGCTTTATACGTGCTGTATTCATTTGGCCTGTGAGACAGTGCTAGTCGTCTTGTAAAAAGAAAACAGCTGTATGCAAAGATGGCATGGGGGAGGGTGTTTGTAGATCATATATATATATATGTATATATATATGTATATGTATATATATATATATGTATATGTATAAGCATATGTATATATATATATGCTTATTTGTCACTCTTGACTCAATGAGTTTTCTCTTCAGTTAATGTTGCTTACCTAATGGTGACAAATTTCACTTGAAATAAATCATGGACCTATTTAATTAAATAGTCTACACATACAATGTGCTAGGTATAGTCAGGAGTATACCCCCAGGATAAGTTGAACTTTTTTCTTGCATCATAAAATGATTTTCCTTTCTGTGCCTCAGGCAAATATAATGCTAAGAAGTTAAACTATTCTTTTGGAAGGGTTAGAGAAGGCAATGAAATTCTCCCTGAAGAGCATCAAGCAGCCTGAGTGTGTAACAGTGTATTGTTGACATTTAGCGAGTCCAAACAAAATGAGCTAGAGAGAGAAGAGTTTTCGGGAAGCAACTCCTCCATTTTATTTCTGAAGCATATGCATAGTTGTCAGCATTCATTCAGCAGAGGGAAAGATTTCTACAAGCTCAGAGCCAAGCTGGGTTTTCACTATAGGAACATCTTTGGAGTTTGCTTCACGCATTTTATTTATTTTATTTTATGACACAGTGACTCAACCACTGTTGAATAAATGGGCTAACTATGTACTTTCGTTGTCATCAGTCTTGGATTTCTCTGCACTTGCTGTTGGCTATTCAGTATTGTTATGACCTGTCTTGGTGTCCTCACGATTACTGGCTTATTGAGATGACTGGCAACCCCTGGCAGAGGCAGTGCCCTCACCTCACCTGATCATGCAGTGCAGTGAGAGGTAGGGAGGGCAGAGCAGGATGCTCCGGACAGGGTCTATTACCAGTCCCAGATGGAGCACGGTCATCAGTCAGGCTCTGGACACAGGACTGCAGACAGGACTAGAGACAGGCTATCATGTATACCCAGGGTATATTTAGAAGACAGGACTAGAGACTTGCACATCACTAGCAGTGCTCAGGTCAGGTCTGGGTGCCAGCCTTGAGCTGACATGAAGCCTCTCCAGTAGGAGAGGGATCTTCCTCCCTGTGTGGGAGCTCCCTGGGGAAGATGAATCTAGTCAGGGCCTATGTATGCCTCCAAGACGCTTATGATATTAAGCGCCTGCAACTGCATACCTGAATTACTAACTCATATTATATCCACTTCATTAGACCTACATACAACATCAGCTTCCTGAAGGACCATTTTATAAATTCACAAACAAGTTTCATCTCTCTTCTCAGACACTAGACGATTTTACCTATCCAAAATGGATAGTCTATTGCTGTAAATATTTAAAAGATATAATTCATCTGTGTAACCTAAACTGAGGTGGTTTAACCAAATATTGCTCAAAACTCTTTGTCATGCTCATATACTTTTAGCCCAGCAGATGTTCAGCAGGTGTCACTCAGACATCATTTTGAACCTCTGCAAGTTGACAGCAAAAGCCATACTAACACTGACCAGTCAATTTTCAACTTTGTTTTCTGGGTTAAGCTGTAAACTGGTAACCATCAGGAGTTCCTACCAGTTTGAGAGCTCTTCCTGTTGAGGGAAATGAGAAAAAAAGAACAGTGGACTGGTGAGGAAGGTAGCAACTTCAATCAGCCCTGCTTGATCTGCCACTGCAAGTCTTCAAACAAACACAAACAAAGCCAACCAATCTACCAACCCATACAAAGTAAATAAGATAATTACTGGGGAAAAAAAAAAAAAAAAGAAAAGAAATTCCTAATCAATATTGTTTTAGATTCCACATCACGTTTTAGATTGCCATCACAACTTTGCACTAGAAATGAAGTGTTTGATTATCATGGTTTTCAAGTGCGTGAGCGAGAAAGGATTGGAGCTAGCAGTTAAAGTTTCACCTCTCTTCTTTTTATTGCTACGGTTGTATTTACACTTCTGTTTCATTTGTTTGTTTGCTTGTTTTCCATGTACTAAGCTGGCCAGAAATACTGGACTATGTTTATGTCATATGATATCTAAACTAAAAAGTATATTGAGCACTCTTTATTACCCATACCCTCAGGACCTGGTCTACAGTCACTTACCTTGGGCTCTGATATAATTGATTTGACTTAGCTAGTTTTTTTCTAGATTGAGAGGGGATAATATTAAACAATTTATCAGCTCCTAGAAAATCTGCCCTTGGAGACATGGGAGTAGTTCCTTTGGTAATATCTCCTCTATAGTCATCCTAAAAGTGGGGTCGTGAAGTTTCTTCCTATGGATTGGATTACATATGGATTGGTTACTTATACAAATCTATACCTCTGAGTTACAAGTGGGTAGAAAAGTCTCCTGTTTCTGTAGTGAAAACTCTATCAAGTCTGCTGAATCAGATCACACCAGCTGCACAACTTTTGATATAATGAATCAAAGAATTGATACAGCTGTGCCAACACCCTTCTACTTCTGGCCATGCCATTTTTTGACACTTTAGAGAAATGTGGAAAAAAGAAATCCATAAACCACCTGGCCAATTGTTCAAGTTACATATCTTGATTAAAAAGTTATGGATGAAGAATCACAAGTCAGGGAAACTGATGATCTTTTTCTAGTTGAGTGCTCAGAAAGACACCTTGTATTTAACAGTACATGAAGAAACTCTCTTTTGTTTCTCATTATTTTTCTAAATTCTGATCTTTTATGAAGCATGTGCATACTAATTCACAGACATACACAATTGGATGATTAAGACTCATCAAATGCATTGATTTGTCTTTCTTCTTTCTGTTTCTTATCAGTAATTAATGATTCACAATGACTTGTCTCCCAGTTTTTTCATCTGTTTTCATCTATATTCCTCATATTTTATCATGAACAAAGAGAAGAGTTGTGCCATGAAGGCTCATCAAAGTCATAATTACATTTCATTCATCTGCATTGAACTGTCTGTCATCTGTTAGCATTTTGAATGCTCTGTATGTCTTTCTGCACTTGTCTGCATTCTTCCTCATTATTTATTTCTCTTTGACCATCCACTACTGATTACTAACTGCTTTCTGATTTCTGCTTTTATTTACTTATTTATTTATTTATTAATTATCAATTGTGTTTGTAACCTTCTGGCAGTTACAATCCAGATATATCAGTACTAGTGTTTTATTATTATTATTATTATTATTATTATTATTATTATTATTATTATTTAATCATCATCATCATCATCATCATCTTTCCGACATTTAGCAAGTGTATTAAAACACAGTGTTTATACCCTTAACAGTAACGTTTATCTATGAGACCAACGTGCCAAAACAAGGGAGGGATCTTGGGACTAGGGATCAGCCATGTCCCACAACTGTCTACACATTTTTTCCTAGTCTTTTACGCTTTGGACACTGTCTCTGACATAGCATAAAACTCAAAAGCATTCTAAATTCCTTGCTGTAAGTGATTTCTTTTGTGATGTAAAATCAGCAGCAGATAATGACTAGGTTGGTGGCCATGAGGAGGTAAGGACTGTTGCTGATGATTTTCATACTTTTTATTATATAACATATTTTGTTTTAATGTAAGTGATTCTCTTACTCTCTATTTTGCATGTAACTTCTTATGCTTTTCTTTGAGATCTTTGTCCTCCTAGATACCTGTTTCATTTATTATATCTTAAATATATATATAGTTCATGTTATCAGCAAGACTGTCTTTTTATACATGCATAATACCAGACAAAGCTAAGTCCCAAAAGGCAATTTGCAACTTAGAAGAAGAATATGAATTTTAAAGATTTGCTTTGAAGGAAATAAATGTCAAAAAACATTAATTGTGGGCTATACAGATACTGTATTCCTTATCTGTAAAATGGGACAAATGAACATCATTTCCTTCACAAGGAAATCATTCCCATGAGTTATCAGATTCATGAAGGTTATCAGACAGAAGGTTCCTGCAGAAATATAAAAGAGTATATGCTTCATTTTTCAGATTATTGGCTGATCTTCACTTATGTAACTTAAACAGAATCATTGAAACCATGATGATTTATACAAAAGGAAAACATGACTGCGCATGAGTTTCTCTTTTCTCTTTTATTTTCTTTTCTGGACCCTACTAATGATCTGAATAAATACATATACATACATACATACATACATACATATTTATTTATTTATTTATTTTCATGCACCTACTTACAAATGATGATCAAATGACATATTAACCTTATTTTCACTGGTGAAATGAATTAATCTCCTTAACTCACTTAACTAATGAAATACTTTCTTTTTTCTTCAACACTCTTTTGTTGGTTACCAGTTCCTTGTCAACTATACATGTAGCATCACCCACCCACGCATCCCAGCTGCCACTGTTTCATTTTGCATCCAAAGCAGTGGAATGCATCACCTGTTATCAATACTGGCATTCATCCTCAAGAAATGATCGAGATAAGGGTACTTATCCAAGATTATTGGCAACTATCCATGTTTGAAGGATTAAGGAATTCTATTCGTATTCTACTTCCTGAGCTTCATCTGCGTATACTATGATATGACTTTGGAGAAACTTCTGAACTTTCACTAGAAACAGCTAGTCACACAATGGGGATAGAACAAGTTTGTGGTATTGCCTAGGTAGCCTGAAAAAAAAGATAATTTCCAACTTCAGCAGTCAGAAAGAGCTCCTTTATTCTGTCCCTGTGGGCTACAGACAGGACTGTATCTCTGACTTCACATGTCCTTAGCTTCTCTCCTGTTCTGTGGCAAACTGTCAGTTTTTCATCCAGCCATTTCATAGCCTGCTTCTTCCTGCCATTTAATTAGCCTTGCCAATGTAATAGCACATTCAAGGCTTTTTTTTTTTTTTTTTTTTTTTTTTTTTACTGCCATTTAATTACCTTTGCTAGCTTTTACCTCCTTTCTGCCAATGGATTGACTGCTCCATTGCTGCCACTTGCATAATTGAGATTGTTATTCATGCTGTATTATTTTATTCTATGCTGTGGTATGCTGTGGATTAACTCTTTCTTACTATTAGTTCTTAACTTTGATTTATTTATTCATTCAAAGGACTTAACTCTTGCCATGCTACCTGCTTTTCTCTTGTACTCCTTTTCCTTATTTCTTCTACTCTTTCCTTTGTTAACTTCCTCTTATCTTAGCCCCGTAATCTCAAACCCCAATCACTAAGAGCAATGTAATAAGCACAAATGACTGTTCTGTTATAAAAGAAAATGAAAAACGCCAGGGAAAATACCCCACTTAATCTCTGCCCTTGTATTACAGTCATTTTCACCCCTGCAGAACAGATAGCAAATGATGGCAACCTTTAACTTTGCCCCATCTTGCCCATAGGCAAAGCGAGATTGAAGTGGAAAACAAGGAACGGTGAAGCCGAGCAGACATGCATATTTTACAGAAATTACATATTCTTGCATGCTCGTGTGTGTGTTTTTCCCACAAACTATATTTTCCATTAGAAGTTGCTCTCCCTATGTTACAACCAGGGCTTTGTTGTATATAAATGCAGCACGTGGCATACTAGGGCCTACCACAGCACACTCAGTTCTGTTTAGTAATGGGAGGTGAAAGCAAAAGACCCTGGAGCTTATTTAGCTGACAGCACAGTTTAGAGCAACTATTTGCTTGATGGGTTATTTCTACAGCCTCTACACATAACAGTAAATGCCATGTGTTTTGGCCTCTCCTCTTCCTGCTATACTCCTGTGAGGGAAATTTATGAGAGGACCAGGCCTGGGCCTTCTACAGCTGTATGCTAAAGAGAGAATGTGGCTAGATTCACCAAATCAGGGGAAGAACCCTTGACTGGAACAGGCCCTGCAGCATTTTTGGCCACACTTCCCAAGTCCTTCCTGAAAACAGTAAGCCTATGTTGTGACTGAAACTTTAAATAGATACCTTCTGGTCATTCCCTGTAACACAAAGGAATTTCAAGGATAAAATTAACATGTGATCTGTTATACATTTTTGGACTGTATTGGAGATATTTTGGGCTTGTGCTTAGTGTACGGAGAGAAACTTGTAAAAGGGGATAGGCCTCACTGTCTTCACCTAAACAGGTCATCTAGCTCGTGTATTTTCTGCATATGTTTGTGCCTTCTCCCTCCTTATCAGCTCCTCCCTTCAGGGTGAAAGAATGACAGTATGGCTGATGGCACCACAGCTAATTTAAAAGCTATTAGCAGAATAAATCCCCTTAAAGAAAAAGATGCAGAAAACAGCTGCGAGATAAAATATTTGTGCAACCTTCAGTGGAAGTATGAGAAGAAGACTGAGAAAATCAAAGACATGAAAAGTAAAAAGTGTGAGGTAGGTACAGAGGGAAGTTTGGGAGCAGTGGACAGTCTGAAAGCTGTTTCATATTCATTGTGAATCAGTGTGCTGTTGACCAGTAGACTGTATTTTCCTTCTCCCCATTGAATATATTTTTCAAACCATGAAACAAAAGGACAAACTAATCTGTTTTCACTGTTAAATATAAGTCAAGGTGTTTGCTTTATTTCCTTTTGTAATGTAGTATTTTGTGAAAATTGTTACATTATTCCTTTAAAGCATAGGCCGGCATTTTCATCCACACCTATGTATACTGTACGTATGTATGTATACACAAATAAATGTATCTGTATAGCAAGGAGTCTACCTATACTGGAACAATCTTTAAGCCAAATTCAACATTCATACAATTTGTCTTCCCACATTATCCTAGTGTAATCAATGTGTGTTTGGATTAAGCAAGTAAGAAAAGGCTAACATTGATAGCAACTGTGTATTTTTTTGATCTCATAAAAACATGCAGATGAGTGCAGCATATGTATATTTTTGGAACTGGTAAGTGCAAAATTGTGTTATCAAAAAGTTGCTGCTGTGATCTCAGAAGATCCAGTAACATTCTGTTTAATTGTGCATCTACAATTTTCATACATTTCTGGAGATTTGTAATAATATTCAGGTTCAGCATTATTTTTCATAAGTATGTTTGACTTGCAGCTGAAGAGTAAATAGAATTAAAAGAAAAATGCAGAAGTGTAAAGTATATAATATTTGCAAATAGAGGAATATCATGATGTGACAGGATATGTACTTACACAATGAACAATAATGGCTCTTCTGGCCTATTGAGTGAAAAAAAAATGCATTTCTTAAAGCATTCCAATAATACTTTCACAGTAATATGGGGGAAATGAGCTAATTACTACTGAGGCTGTTTAAATGAGTTCCCTGTATATATTTACCTGAGAGACTCATGCTGTTTGAGAGGAATTTTCAGCAATTATTATTTAACCTCCTAAATAATGTACTTTTTAGTTCTGCTGGAAAAGGAATAGGCTTAAAAGTCGTAAGCAAGACTTTAATTTAATTTGGTTACTTAATTAAAGATAAACAAAATTTTAAAGTCATTCACACTTCAAAAACAAAATGCAGCAAACCCAAAGAGAAAGAGGTATATTAAAAGGAAACTCAGTGAGACAGAGATCTAAAGATTTGTGAAATATGGTTCTGATGGGCAGAGGTATTAAGATATGTATGATCCGTTATATTTGGCTTGGCTGGCACAAATGGCTTTGACATAATCATTCTAAAATGTGCTGTGACTGAAATAATTTATTTTCCTTGGTGGGAAATTACCATGAACTAGAAGAGGAAGAGTAGAGTTTATTCAGAGTAATGCATAATGCCAGAGTAAAGCAAAATCCTTAATGAGACAACTTGACACCCAGGACATTTCTTTTCTTCCAGGGGCTTCCTTTCCACTGTACTGCTTTAGTCCAACACAGTGCTGTAAGCAGGGTCTACTGATTGTCAGATGACATTTCTCAGGGTCTTGTCCTTGAATACATCCAAGGATGGAGTCTGTACAGCCCCTGGGCAGCCTGCTTCATCTTGGCTGTTCTCACAGGTAGAAAGTTTTTCCTTATATCATCCAAACACCTTGTTTCAGTTTATGCCTGTTGTCTCTCATCCTTTCACTACACACTACTGTGAAGTGGTTAGCTCTGTCTTAATACCTTCCATGTAGTGTTAGGTCCCCCAAAGCCATCTCCTTTTCCAGGTTGAACAAGCCCTGGTCCATCAGCTTCTCCTCACTGGAAAAACGTTTCAGCCATATCCACTGTTAAGATTGCCTCTGCTGAACTTGCTCCTGTTTATCAATGCCTTTGTTACATGAAGTGGGCCAAAACGGGACAGAATAATCTTGTAGTGATCTAATGAGTGCCATATAAAAGGGAATAAACACTTTCCTCAATCTTCTGGATGTATTTTGTGCCTGCTTATTTAATGCAGGATGTTGTTGGTTCTTGCCAGTGTGCGTTGCTGACTTATGCTCAGTTTACTGCCTATGATAACTCCCAAGACCTTTTCCACAGAGCTGCCTTCAACCAGTCCATTCCCAGCCTGTAACATTGCTAGAGGTTCTGCTTTCCATGGATAGAACTTCACATTGTCTTTGCAGATCTTTGCATTTGTTTTTGCAGAACCTTACATTAGTCTTTGTGGAATTTGACAAGGTTCCTCTTCACCCTATTCCTCCTGCAGCTCTGAGTCCTGACAACTCTGCCATCAACTATATCATCTGGTTCCCTCCACACACTTGGTGTCATCTGCAAAGTTGAAGGAAGAGCACTTTATTACCTCATTCAGGTTATTAGTAGAGATGTTAAAAAGGACAGATACATATGCAACATCTGTGCTTCAAGAATTCAAGTAGTTCATTGAGTCTTCCTGCTTCTGAACCCACCAGTCTCTCCCATAGCTGTTCTTAATTCTGACCAGTTAAATAGATTTGGACCAAGGGTAAATTGATGGGCTGTATTGTAACACCAGAAGATGTTTTTTCTTCACTGAAAATATTGCATGAATGAAGGCTGAAAGATTCTGTCCAGTATGTGGTTCATAATATAGGGCAGGTTTTCAACAAAAGGATTTCAAGAAAAGCTCTAGTTCAGCAAATGCATAAAAGCAAGCCTTTTGATTTCCATAGCTGTAGAGTGTAGTGCTGGTATGATGAGCTTGGTGTATAATCATTTCTAAGAATGAATTCTATTAAAGTTGAAATAAAAGATCTCTCTGAGAATATATGAGCTCTAAAATGTGAGTGCTACATTCTAAGGATTGTCATTATTTTGAAGCCTTAAAATAAATAAATGTTTCCAGAAGTAAACGCATACTATTCAGATGCCAAACTCTTTTGTTTTCATAAGTGTCCTTTTGAATGCAATGAATTCAGCATTTAGCACTTGGCATCTAATTAATTTGTTATAAGGGAGGAAGACACAGTGCAATGCAATTCCCCATAAGTACCAGAATTTGTTTTTAAAACTGTGGAGGCAGAGCACTAATAATAACAGGTTTCTCAGCTTAAATACTATTTCCCTTTCAGCTCCACATCACACCTTAAAAAAACCCTTCCCCAAGCTTAGGAAAAATTTAAAATTAAAAATTAAAACTCCTAAGCAAAATATAACCCTGTTTTTTTTTGTGTTTTTTTTTTTGTTTGTTTGTTTGTTTGTTTGTTTTTTTCCCCATTATTGAATTGAATCATATTGTTCCTTTATTCTGCTTTGATCTCTTTCTTTGTGCTTTTGTTAAGTTGATGTTTTGTGCTGTTAAGTTGATGCAGGTAATATTCTGAGGAAGACGAAACAGGGAGCTTGCATATTTTCTATAACTAGACTTCCAAGAGACCAATTAATTTTAACTGGAATGATGGAGGGACAGTTCTGTCATTCACCTTTTCAAAGTGCAAAACAGGCCTCACTTTTACTGAGTAGGCTCATCAAATTTACATCACCATTTAATTACATGTTTGTAGCAATAATTGACCTCAGGAGTAAGTCATCTGGTAATAAATAGATTCCACTGTTTCTAAATAGTAGCTTACTCACTCTGAAAAGCTATTCATAGCCTGGTAGCTTTGCCACAAACCTCATCAACAATGTATTAAATGCATGTTCCATTGTAAAATTGACAGTGAATCAGAATGACATTTAACAATAGAGATTTCAGCACATCACCCAAACCAGAAAATAAAACACATTTCTCTGAAACTCTGTTCTTTTCAGTGATAGATCAAAACTGATATAGAAAAAAAAAAACAAAAAACTAATTTAGTCTTTGCATTTTTTTTAAATGTTTAAATAATTTTGTTCGTATCTCAACTTGAGTTTAATAATCTTTCAAGTAAAAAGGCGTGAGCTTTATATTAGTTTTGATGAAACACAGTAATAACCCCAAGAAACAAAAATGGGCATACATTTCACATCCTTTCCCCTCCAAACTGTCGATTTATTACTCTGCTTTTGTTTAAAACCTATGAGCTAAGTTCAGAGGTGATGCATAAACTGTGTAATTTAGAGTCTTTTATGCTCAGTTGGACACGCTAAGACCTACTTACACTCACTTACTAGAGTATAAGTCAGTGAAATGGAGTGTAAATGGATGTGAATTACATGTGGAGGAGCTGGAAGAGTGAGAAGATATTACTTATAGGAGGGAATAGACTTTTTATGAGCACTTTCTAATATTCAGCTGGTTTTCTTGCTACACCTCTGTCCCTCTGAGTAAACAGGTTTGCATTTGCCTACTTAGCTACTGTGCATTCAGTGAGAATTTCTGTGCCAAAGTCACTGATGATATGTAGGAAGTGTGATAGAAGTTGTATGCTGAGGAGTATGAGGTTTATAAATAAGTAAAGGCTCTGCTTCACATTCCCTTTTGTAGTTAGCTGCAAAAACAGCAGTTTTGCACTTACCTGTAATGACTGAAAAATTTCTCATGTGAGATGCTTGGTCTGACTTCTACTAGGAATATTTTTTGCATTGAATACACTCTGTACATTGTGCTCTGGTGACTTGTTTGACAAGCTGGCAGGTAAGAGGTAAGCTCCATCATGTTTTCTCTGGGATAAGAACATGTAGCTGGCTACCACATTGCTGTAATTTCACACTCTGTCTTACCCTGTGGTTAAGTTGCTCTTTTGCCAAGTGAGCTTTGTAAACCCTTGTCAAGTCCCAGCATTGTACCACTTGAAACACATCTGTTACAGTACTACCCATATCAAGGCAATTCCTCCATGATAAAGATCCATAAGTCTATTAATCTTAAATTCTATCTCCTTGAAAAACTCTATTGATAATACACCAATGTAATTCTTTTTTAGAAAAAATAATTCTTGATCATAAGACTTACTCTAAGATCATGATTATACACATAAAATCTTCTAGTTTAAAATAGATCTTAAGCATAATGAACATATGTAGACGGAAAAGAGAAGGAAGAAGGGTAGAGGAGATGTAAAATATTCTAGTTAAGACTGTGAAGTCTTTGGCCTGGACTCCTCTGGAAAGTTTTGCAGCATATGTCAGATAAAGTGTGAAAAACAGAACAATCTATCCAGCTTTTGCTATTCTGTCAAAATCAGGCAAACTTGTTCTGGCCAAAAATGCTTTAGCTAGTTCATTTTGCTCAAAGGACTAACACTGGCATTTATTTATTTATTTATTTATTTATTTATTTTATATTTTTATGCTACTTTTTTAGAAAGACCTTACCATTTAATTATAGTGATGTAATTATCTATTTTAGTATACGGGACGATACAGATACTCAGATGTGATATATGTCTAATTTTTACTAAGTATATTACTGTGGTATACAAGTACAATTGCAATTATATATACAGAAAGAGTTAAGCTTTCATATTAACTCATTTTCCTTTTCCCTTTCCTTTTCCATATGAAATATCTTTTTTTCCTTCCTTCCTTCCTTCCTTCCTTCCTTCCTTCCTTCCTTCCTTCCTTCCTTCCTTCCTTCCTTCCTTCCTTCCTTCCTTCCTAAATTTTCCACATTAAATTGGAAACAGTTAGCTAAAACATAATAAGAAAACCTACTCTGAGATTAAATTGGTATTTCAGTTTTCATTCAAATCTTTATTTATACTAAGAAGTTTATCCAGTGTAGCCAAAAGCTTTTTCTATCTAGGACTAAGTCTAAATAAGGTTGTATGAAATTGTAGTCAAGACGAGACAAGTTGCTTTTTTTTACATATTATAATTAGAATGATTGTATTCCCCCATATTAATCCATCTTCTCTAGAACTAGCTTTGTCTTGATTAGAGTACCTGAAGGTGCTAATTAATTCCTGCTAGAAAAAAAAAAAAAAAAAAATATATATATATATATACCCTTTTTTCATTTTTCATGCTGAAATTTTAGAATCACCCTTGGATTTAGACAAACATTTTTTCCCATAAATAATTGATTTTAAAATGTTGTATGTTAGAATCACACATTTCATTTATAAAGTCCTTCATTCAGTAACGACATGATGCCATCAAAGAATTTTAACAAATTGTCTGATTTTAACGAAATGTCTGATTCTAAGACAAGAAATGAAAAGGAAAGTTTGGGAAATATTGTAGCTTAACTGACAATAGGGATCTTTCATGTCGCTCTTTGATTTAAAAAAAAAAAAAAAAGATGAAAGTAAAAGGAACTACTAAATTTAGAATAAAAAGGAAATATGCTTGCTAGCTTACCTTGAACATCCCCAAAGAGGATAACCGATATTAGGTTACTTGGAGAAACTGCTGATGTTCACGTGATCAAATCTGTATTTTAAGGAAAACTGACTCAGCAAAACCAAAAGTTAGGAGCAAATGTCAGTAAAACAATTCTCTATGAACCAGTAAGACATTAGAAAGAGCGTGGATGTTTAAATGCAGTTTAGAAATCAGCAAGGCTACTGCTGGATCGCCCTGGCTACAGTAGGGAGTTCATCAGAGTGTAGTCATCGCATGCATGGAAGTGTTGGTTTACCAGCATCACTTTGGCATTTGAAAAGCCTGATTATGGTCCTGGTCTCATGCACAAATGTACTGGAATTAACTAAGCAGAATATAGTCATCTATGATATTTATATAATATCATAGTTACTGCACTGTTTTGGTGTCATCTGTAAAGTTCGGGTGTCAACAGTGGCACGATACTTCTCTTGCCATGGATCACATGAGTGTACACACTTTCATATTCCCTTGTCTTTTCTGCATTTTTCCTTTTTATAAGCTGTTGAGGGGCACCAAATTATTAAGATTCACAATTAACACGACAAATAAACAAAAAGTAAATCAAGATATAGATCATTTATTATTATTATTTTTAATAGTCACTTCAGACATAAGTTTACCTTGGCACACACTGAGATAGGAGTTTAGGAAGTGCATTTGGACTGTGAATTCTTTTGAGGTGAAGCCCCAGAAGTACTTCATAGATAATTTACTACCTAGGTGCAGTAATTCTTGGTCTTTCTCCTGTTGAATTTAATCAGTTTACTTGGGACAATTTGATTAAATTACTTTTTTTTTTTTTCATTTCTGTTTTGCAGACTTTGTTTAATCTGACAGCAGAATTCATTGAATAAAATTAGCAGCTATTTGCCTGCACTTTCATCTCCTCACATACTCAACATTTTTTTCACCAAATTCACTGCCATTCATGTCAGGCATGGAACAAAAAGTAAACCTGCATAACTTCCCTTAAGCAGTTAACAATGCTACGGTATTTAAGGACAACAATATTTTGAAATAAAATGAAATGAAATTAAAATGAAATAATTCATTTTCTGCTTTGTAGAAGTCTTAATAGGCTTTGCATGAGTAAATGAGGCATTTTCTTTAAGCATTAGCCTTATATCTGAGCAGTTCCTATACAGCGTATGTAAGCAGTTTGTATACATGTGTAAAATGTGCAAATTATCCAAATTAATCTGCTTGTTCAAACCAAGCTGTTTATTGTGTAGTTGCTTATTATGCATGTTCAGGGATACTTTTTCAAAGCTATATTGTCTTAAAAAGCAGGTAGGTAGCTAGAGGCATTTTCAAAGGAACCTCATATTTCTAAGTTAGCATTGCATATTTAGGAGTTGGAATCTTTTATAAAATTTGATCCATGAGGTTTATGCATTGACATAATCCCAATTACTATCTGTAGTCTTCTACTCTGGAGGGCAGATTGTTGTGCAATGTTTTTTTTTATAGAATGGCTATTTTGGGGGTGAAGAAAAAATACACCTTTAATATCACATAGCCCCACTGAAGTCAAGGATCTATATTCTATCATGACTGAATGATTGTATTTTCACTGAAGTAGAAATAGGGGCTCCAGATTGTCAGAAGTGTGAAATGAGAACAGGATCTTTCCCTAGCATGCATGTCTGTGAATTTTAACACCATACATATGTCTAAAATCAAAAGTGATTCATATCTATATTTGGCATTGGAAGCATATGACATTTGAATGAGCTGCTTTTTTTTTTTTTTCAACCAAGAAAAATAAAGAATAGTGGATAAAGTTATCTAATGCAAAGCAAAATCAGGTGCAAATGGCATATGAATGAATCAGTGAACAACTGATTGATTCATGAATAGTTTATGTCCTCTGGATCTTTATAGTAAACACAGCTATTCCTGATTTTCTGATGCTACCTGTGTTGAAAACAGCACATTCCCTGACCACAGACAGGTAGCTCTGTTGGGCCATGTTTTTGCAACTGTGTTCTTCAAACAAATTCCCATTTGATATTACAGAATGAGAAAAATCAATCCTCAGGAGTAGTGTTAATGCTACATCTCACTACCTGTATTTCAGCTTCACCTGCAAAGGTAACTGTTGGCATTATAAAAAGAGGTGTATGTTGAAGTAATGGCATAGGGAATGTCTGGATCAGATTTACAACAAGTCAAGAAGAGAAGTCTTTGTAAGGTCTGCTATAAACCCATTGGGGAGTGATCAACGCTCACACACATAGCAAATGCTTATGAACATTTCTTGATGTAGAAATCTTCATTGAGATTTTTAATAGAAGGCAGGAAGTGTCTGTGTTTCAATGGAAGTGAAATAGCTAATCTGTCATATCCTCAGTTTCCTCCTTTTTAAGATGTTGATGCCTATGCCTTGGGCTTGAACTCAGGCCACTCATGATCTTGTTCAAAATTCCTTTTTTCTTATCTCTGATATGTCAAGCAACAAAAGAAGGCTAGGTACTATTAAGAAGAGGATAGCTCCTGGACACATTCCCAGAGTGCCCTCCCATTTTTTTTTCCTTTCACCTTTCATATTTGCTTGAAAGATGTTTTGATGACACACACCATCAGACAGTGTGTAGGAAAGACACATTCTATTTAGAAAGCCCATTATAATCTCAGTGGAGTATTTTTCACTTGGGCATGCACAAGAGCAATTTTTCATTATCTGGGTGCTCCATTTGCATTGTTTTATTGAACAGAATGAAAAGAAACAATCAAGCTCCATCAAAGCACTTTTGGCAAAAGATCCAGGCACAAATGTAGTCACTAACAAATTCCTCGATTCCCTACCAGAGCATTGGTTTCACAGCAAGCAGTGAATGCTGGTGGTTGGGTCTTTCCTCAGTGAGGAGTATGTGCTCTTTAGCTAGAGTCTGTACTGGATGAAACAGGGTAGGATTCAGTCTAATTTCTAAACTGAGTCTAACTTAGATGTTGGTCCTGCATTGAGTGGGAGTCAGACTAATGGTCTCTGGATAGCCTTTCTATCCTAAATTACTGAATGATTCTAAAATATTTTCGTCTTCTTAGATCCAGGTTGCTGGGCTTAGGACTGAAGTTTGCAACTGTTTTTACTGGAATAAATAAATAAATAAATAAATAAAATTAAACTGTAGTCAAGAACAACTTCCTTAAGATAAGCCAATAACTGAATTAGTCAGTAAGTAATATCAATATGCAAAACACAAACTGCTTTATATTGCACCATTAAAACTCAGCTCCTTATCCTTGGGATTCTCTTCAGAGACGATTGGTGAATTAGACAAGTGAATTAGATCTCAAGATTCAGAGCTTCAGAAATCACATTCTTTCTATTGTTGTGCCTCAAAGGGCAGGCTTTGTCACACTTTCAGAGTGTATCCTGGACATCCTGCTTAAGAGGTGACAAATGGCTTCTTTTTTCCCCTCCTTGACTGTTTAGACTTAAATGGGCTGAAGTGAACAACAGTGGTGACATCTTTCATCGTCTTTTGTTTTTATTTTCATTTACCTTGGGTATCAATTAGTTCAGAGCTTGGATTGACTTGGATTTGAACTGCCTCTTGGTAATTTATGGGCTGTCTCAATAAGATGAAAGGATTAGTTTAAAACTCTCCTACCAAGGACAGAAGCACAAGACAGCTAGCACAAGCCATGTGCTGCGGCAGGAACAGCTGCACTAAAGGTCTTCTCTGGGATGGAGCTAATAAGAAGTAACTCAGAGAGGGAAGGATGAAGGCTAAAGAGCTAACCCCACTGTTGCAGCAATGATTCTTCCAGTTGAATTTTAAACACTGAACAGAACTAGTCCTTTCACTAGTGTTTGCATCTGGGAAATTTTCAGGAAAAAAAAAAAAAAAAGCATAAATTCCAGGAAAGAAGTTAGACATACATTTATAAATGTATTCACTAGACTTGGTCTACAAAAAATCTATAAGTGAATATTGAAAAGTTGACACATATATAAATCTAAAAGGTTCATCTCTGTGTCAAGTGCATTTTTTATGTTGTTATTTCTGCCTCCTGAGTACATTATGTTTGTGATCTGGTTAAATAAACTGAGGCTGTGAAACCAAATTTGTCTTTTGTCAGTGTGTCTTTGAGCAATTCTTGTAGCACGATGCAGTAATTATGTTCAGAACATTATCAGTTCCTGTGCTTAGGGTCAGTTAAAAGGGGGAGCAGTTATAAGATTCCTAAGTTACAGATAGATGAAAGAAGTGATTCCAGTCACTGTTCGCAGCCAATGTTCACAACCAATGGCCCTGCTATCATATTAAGTTCTTGTAACAGTGAATACATACTGAAAGAATGAAAGCAGCTAAGAATTTCACTGTAGCAAAAGCTGTATCTTGAACTTTGCTCTGAACTTCTCATCCTGTAGAGATAATGCTCCTCTTGCTGCTGCTGAACTCCTAAGCAATAAGCAATATCCAGAGTCATCTCTGCAATGTCTGAAACCTTCCATTTTGTGCCTGTGAGTAAACAGATAGGATCTGAAAAATTCTTTTAAATAAAGCTTAGGAATCAGTCTCTCTACTTATCTGCATATCCCTGGCTATAACCTAAAGGGTGGAAGACAAGAAAAATGCTTAAGTATCTTTGAGGATATTGCTTTAAGTGTCTTTAAGTATCTTTGAGGATATTGCTGTAAGACACTAATGTTGCTCCTTTTGGCACAAAGACATAGATAAAGAGAGATAACTGGCAAATATCAACTTATCAGATACCTCAGGAGAGGGAGAGATACCTATATACAACACATTTATATAAATAATTTCCCCTCCTTTCTTTAGTTTCCCTGTCTCTTAAATAGCTCTGGTTACTCTTATCTATCAGAAAGTGTCTTCTAGGAATCACCCGGAAGAACTGTGCTAACATACATTCAACATAAGCTCAGATATTTAGTCACTATAACACCGTAATTTCATAATTTTGACTGCAAAAGTGTGGTGAATTGTGGCTTAGAAAAATACAGTAGAAAAAGATTTAGCAGTTATTTAAAAGGTTGACTTATGAAAGTTATTATGCTACTTCACTGTTGTTCCATCCTTACAGTGAGATGGATTTCCAAAGAAAATCCCTGTTCCTCAGGGAGAAGATTGTGTGATCTCGTGCTACAAATCTTCTCTCCTACAAGACAAGAAATTCTGACCCATTTGCAATTCAGGTCGGTTTAGACTCAGGACAGTTTATTCATTGGACAGTTGTTTAAAATAAGTTTTATCTACTTTTACTTTAAGGCTCTCTCACTTGGGTTAACTTACTAATGAATTAGTGGACAAATACTGCTAGGTTTCACCACTAATAGACAAATTCTTAACTATAGTCTTATTCTTAACTAAATATAGTCAGAAATAAAGATTATACCTTAAAGAAATTCTAGTACAAAACTGGCAGGACAGCAGGATAAGGTTACAGGCATTTTATAGCGTAATTCTATTCCAGCGAATTATAGACAATGATAACAACAACAGCAAGATCATGCCTGTCGTATCTTTTGGAGGGATTTTATTTCAAAACATAAAATCTTAATATAACTTTGAGGAAATGTTTGTTCACTCATCTGACTCAACTTTGCTCCTTTCTCCTTTCAAGGCTCTCTAAAGAAAATATATCAGGACCTTTTAAAAGTTGGGACAGCAGAATTACTGCAAAAATAACTATGTCGCTGACAACAGAAATCTAATGGTTTGGTGCATTCGGTTCCATTGGTTATTAATGAGAATTCATGACGGATTTTTAGCAAGAATATCAAAGCTATAAGTACAGTTTTAGGACCTTAGTGATTCAGTAAATTAAGGCTTCTCGGCTCCCTCTATAGTTTATTGCATAGCCTTTCTAACAGTTTGCAGCCATGTAATCTTTCAGGTGCTGCATATCATTGTGTAAGCAATGTAAAATATGTCCAGTTAAACAGAAAGCATGAAGCATTGTACCATGGTGTTTCAGTCATGGTACATGACTGAGCATGACTTGCTTCCTGTTTCCAACACCAAGATTTACAGCCTTCCTTGATGGAGTTATCAAGGTGCATTTCTCTTAAGAAAATGAAATTATGCATATCAGATTTCCTTTAAGGATGAGGTTTCTAAATACCATTGCCTTCCTTTTTACATAACTAGGACTCTGGGAGTGGCTTTCTTCTGTGTTCTTTGATACTGGTGTACTGGCTTCACTAGGCTACCTTCTAATTTGTAGTGATTTCAGCAAGAACAGATTCAGGTCTTTCGTGCTGGAGATTTGCATGAGCAGCTCTGTGTTCTGTATGCAAAATTGGTGTAACTTTCAATGGGAAAGTAGAACTCACTGTATCTGACCTATTTATCACTTTTTTTTGTTCCGTTTCTTGAGATAAAAGCATCATATAGATGAATCACAGACAGCACGGTATGTGTGTTTGGTTACTGTCACTTTTGGTAAATCATGGAGAAAAATCTTTTCTAATCAGCTAGCCTTTAACTTAATAACACTTTTGATAAATTGCTTGTATACAATAGGTTATCAAACCCAAACATTAAAGACTTCAGTGACACTGCAGGAATGAATCATACAGACACAAAAGGCCAAATTTACAATTCTTTATCTGGAGTAAAAAAAATAAAAATAAAAAAAAAAAGTGTCAGTTTCAAGACCTGCACTAATGACAGAATAAGGAATTTTAGATCTGGCCCAAGGAAGTTAAAGATATGCTTGAAGCAGAACCGTTCATTACCATTACAACAACATTTCAAATCCATCTACTAGCAAATTTTAACACTCTTTACAGATTATTGTTATGTAATTAATTGCATGGTACCATAAGAAATTCCTTACATATCCATTATATGTTTTTGTTTTGGTTTGTTTTTTTCCTAATTTATTAAAATTTCTTGTACCTTTTGGCTTTTCCTCTTGATGGAGCTGACACAATTGAAAATATGTGAGTGACAACAGGTTTGACAGCCTTTGGAGCGATGAAGCATCCACAGTAAGTCTCCTTGGCATACTCACAAGGTCAGTAGGGATAGTGGCATGGATGGCAGCAGCATATACTCCTGTCAGCCAACAGTTTAAAGTGAGTGCAGCCATACCTTTCCTCACAACAAAAAGAGGAAAAGCTGAAGAAACCTTCAGTAGACAGCGAGCTGAAAGATTAGAATGGTTTCCAACTTATAAAACAAGATTCCGTTCAGAGTACTTTGCAGACAGGCCTGCTTCACATTTCTGTCATTTGCACACTGTAACAAGTCCTTACCATAGCTGTAAACATAATTTATTTGAACTTTAGAGTCTTCTATGCTGCTGGAACATTGTGCTGAGGCTTCAGTGTAAATACAAACTAAGCATCTGCTTGTGCCATCAAGGCCTTAATTTAGGCAGCTTTAGAAATCCTCCTCTCAAAAAAGGTGATCATGATGGCAAAACAACAGGATAACCCTGACTGCACAAGGGAAATAATTCCTTCAGTTTCCCCAGGACTCGGACATGTATGTCTTGCCTTTATCAGCCAGGCCTGTATGTGCACATGCAATTACAAGCCTACTTGCTCCTTATACCTTGCTTGTGGCCAGCAACTACAATCACAGGTGCAAAGAGACCTTCTTCAAGGAGGTGATGGTAAAGAAGGTATATCTGGCTCATTTGTTGGGTTCTGACTATAATTTGTGGCAGGCACAGGGGAGCAGCCATCTGTTTGGAGGTCAGCATCTGAGCAGCAGGTGGTTTCAGCCTATTCTAATATGTAAAAAACAAAAATGCACTTCCCTTTTCATCTTGCATTACAATGTGCTCCATTTTCCCAGTTGCAAAGGTAATAATCATTGGCAGATGAAGACGATTGAGTACAGTGAGCACTTAGCATGTTTGTTGGCCCTACACACCAGTGTGACTAAACATCCTGAGGCTGAGAGAAAAAGATAGCACATCTCCATTCCCATTGCACACCCTCATAATAGCCAGGTAAAACATGATTTTCACAAGCTTGTTTTGATACACATAAAATAATAGTAGCCTATTTAAATTTGGTGGGTAAAGGACTCAAAAGTTTCTGGAGTATGAAGGAGAATTGGTGTCTGTATTTGCGATGGAGTGCAGGAGCCCTGACTTCTGTCTTGTGCTCCCACAGCCAAGTCCTATCTCACAGAGCTGTACAGTGGTGATGAATGTGCTGTGGAATTTGCTTTGCAAAACAAATATTTAACTTTCTACAGATCAGTGAAGGCCTGATAAAACTCCTAGGTGTCACCTAGCCAATTTCTCTTTCTTTTAAATCGAAGATATTTTTTTCATTCCTTTCATCTATTTGTATGGTTCAAATAAAATTGGAAAGGCCATTTATTTTTATATTCAAACATCTATCATGAAACTAGCTTTCACAAAGTTATAGTGTTCAGAAGAAGACTTTGAAAGATAAATTCCCAGTTATTTCCAAAATAGGCATCATGTTTGCTATTAGTCAAGAAGGCCAATCCTTCCTTCTTAATTTCAGCTATGGAGTGATGAACAGACACCAAAGGCAAATGGCCAGGCAGGTTGGGTGATATGCACAGCCTTGGCAATCTCAGCACTACTCCATGGTGAGCAGGCCTGTGGAGCAAATTCCGCAGCGGGGAAGGGTGGACCAGGAGCCAAACAAGCTCTTGAGAGAGTAAGATAGGGAAGTAGATAGTTCCTTCCCAGCAAAGGTACAGGAATGCCTGCATGAGCTAATAATTTGCTCAGCACCGGTCTCCAAAACAGGAGATCGAAAAGCACAGGAGGCATTCAGAACATGACAGGAGTAGGTTTTTTTTGTTGTTGTAGCTTCTTTTGAGAACTGAAGGCTTATATGTTTGGTTAGAACAGCAAAGACAGCACAGATGCTGAAAATATATACAATTATGAAGACGGTAGGAAAAAACAGTCTGAAAATGCCTGTTTGAAGAAGGTGGATTTTACGTGGTGGGTTTCTTTTGAGCCATTTTTAAGAAATTAAAAAATATTACCTACATCTTTGTTGTTGTTGTTGTTATTATTCACTTAAGTCACCTTGTGTAGAGTAATATTCCAATTTGACAAAATCACTTTTTTTTAGCTTAAGATCTTATAGCTTTAAATTGGAATGTCAAACTTTATCCCTTCTTCACTCCTCTCCAGAAAGCAAAAGAAGCCACTTGAAAATGTTGAAATATTTCTTTCTATCAGTTTATGATATTGAAATACTCTTTTTTTTTTTTTTTTTTTTTTTTTTTTTTTTTTTTAAGGAAAAAAAAAAGCAATCCAGGCTTAAGAATTATTTGAAAATGGACTGAATATGAAAAAGTCATTGTTACCACATATATTGGTGGAATGCTGCAACACTGCATGCATTTCTGATCTTCTTATCCTAAAATGAGATGCAATAAAACAAGATAAGGCCCAGCAAAGCAAGAAAAGGCTGCTTAAAGAAACAAATTACTTCTATATTAAGAACATATATGTAGACTAAGACAAGACAGAAAAGACACAAATGTAAGGAAAAATAGAAAGATCTAAAGAGGCATTATTTGCCTGGAGAAAGCATGATTATATGGAGTGAGTATTCACTGCTTCCCTGAATATACGAAGCAATGGTAATCAAATTAAATTTTGATACAATAGATTCAAACCAAAGAAAATGGCTTTTTTTTTTTTTCAACACAACAAAGTATTAATCAGCACAGCTTGTTGCTACAGTGTTGTCAATGCCAAGAATTTACATAAATTTCAAAACTTATTAAGCAGAGTCAGAAAAGAGTAAGCTATCAAAGACTAATAAACATAAGATACAACCTGTCATTCAGGAACACCTTGAACTTCTGATCAGAGGAAGCTCATAGAGCATACTAGGAAAGCATGTCTTTAATAAAATTTGCCATGTTTATATACTCTCCTGTAGTTGACTCTACTCTGCTGGCACGTTGGTCATCATGGAAGACAACGCACATGATATTTTGTTCTATATGGATACTTTGTTCTACCAAGCTAAGCTACGCTTTCCCCCCCCCGCCCCGCCCCCCTCCCGGAGCTCAAAATATCTGAAATATCTGAACAGAACATCCAAAATGTAGCAAAACTATGTATTTTGATAGTCAGAAAAATATATGCCATATTGTCATGATTTAACGAAAAAATGAACTATATATTTAAAGGACAGAAAATCTTCTTTCTGCACCTATTCATATATACTCACAGTCATTACTGATAAGAGTATATTTCTGGGAAGGTTACTTAAAAATATAATTACATTAAAGATACAGATAGAAAATAGTAAAGCAGGCAGACTCAAACAATATGAAAGTAAAACTTACTTTACACTGGACTATGTTTAAAACAAAATTTTATTATTATCTTTGGACCATCTCCAATGAAGACATTAAAAAATCCCTTTTTATTGTTTTTGAGATGTTTTGCCTTGGAATTATTTTGCTGCCTTGCTTGCCTCATTCTGTTTGCCTAATTTTCACCATCTAGTCCTCTAAAAAAGCAATTTATAAGATCTATATTTTAACAGAGCAATGTGACTTTTTATTATTCTCTGCTCAGCAATGACATGATTTCTTCTTCTCTTGCTTTGCAGGTAATTATACAATCTCCTCCAAAATTCTTTATAAACATAAATCTGCCATTTCTGGGGGTTGGTAAAGAACTACCCTGATTTACACAAATAGGGCACACCTAATCCTAACAAAATGTGTCAAAAACAAATTGAATAAGAAAACAAACTAAAAAGAACAAACCTGTAAAATTTTAGTAACAGAACTGACTTTATCACCCCTATATATATATAGTGTACTAAGTATACAAATTAGCTTTCACATCATTACATCTGGAAAGTCTTAGCATTTATCAGATTTATACTATGATTACCATTTTAATTCAGGGAATTCTGATGTTGCATAGGTTTTTTTTGTTTGTTTGTTTTGTGTTGTTTTTTTTTTGTTTTGTTTTTTTTTTTGTTTTTTTTTTGGTTAAACTAACTGAAACTAAACAAAGTAAAAAACTGTAAAAAACAGACAAGCTTTTACAGACAAACCTTTTTTTTCAAGCAAACCTTTATTTGGGCCTGAAAAATAGGTATTTTCTGTGCCAGAAAAACAGATTATTTCTTTCAGTTATATCACTTCTTTTAATGACAAATATTTCCTCTTCCTACAAAACCTGCATCTTCCCTAGCCTTGAGCAGTCCTGTCTATGATGACAATATTAAAACAAAAGAGATCCTGAAGGATCGGCAGACTGAAAGATGATTAAGAAGAGGTCAGAGCTGCCACTGTTTGTTTAGGAATAGATACCCTTCTGTAACTGGTATGAAGAGGAAGTGATGATCTGGCAAAGTCAGAACTGGATCTGCTTGCTCTGAACAGCTGGAAGAGCAAAGGTGAAGCATGTGTGATTTAGTGTTAGAAAAACTTTGTTAGAAAAATCCAGAGCATCATGGGAGTGATCTGTAACTGTGGTTCATCAGACTGGTCCTTCTGCAGTATAGATAATGTCTGAGTGTGTTTGAGTTTGCTCAGTGTCTGAGATAAGGAAAGACTTAAAATCTTTTTACAATTCCTTAAGAAATCAGACCCCTGAACTGCAAACATATGACATAAGCAGCAGTGGTCAATAATTTAGAAGTTTATCTCTCTCTTTTGTACAATTCAGTGGGTGTTTAAACATTGATTTTATTGAAATCAGGCTCCTGGGTTTAAAATTAATTTTTAACTAATGTACAGAAATAAATGCTTCATTAAGTTGCTGCTACTGTATTATATGTCACAACCCTGTGTTTTGCTGTTGCAGAGTTCAGCAGCCCTTCATCCTCCAAGCTAAAAAACTGTTAGCCTAAATCTCACTTAGGACTGGGTGATATGGGAGCTCATGTGATCATTAGCAGTCCGCTTTGCATTTAAGAAGAAAACAAGGGTTGAGAAATACTCTTTTAAAGCTGTTTTGCTTACCCAGGGCTTTGTGTAAGAAAGCTGCTTTGCTTCATGGATTCTCTTTGGACTCCCAGGTGTGTACGAAACCCTAACCTATAGTCCAGAGTCAAAGTCTGAATGTCCTCTTCCTGGAGTTTTTGATTTTGCATAGGCAAATTGTATGCATTGTTGGACTACAGTTCAGTAATGTGACATTCAACTTGAATTAATTTTCTTTCTATTAAGGGAAACATGACTGTTCAGTAAAATTAATGATCTGCTATCTGCTTGACATTACTGGACTAGGTCACGCAATCTGAAATTTTGTGTAATAACCTGCAAAACACTTAGGATCTTCTGATCTTTTATTTATTCTTGTCACTCACAAGATCATATTAAATACTAAACAACAGCAAGAAATACGATGGGATGATTTTTATTACACTGAAGTTATATATTTGCTATGTTATTGGTATGTCAGGTTAAGGTATATTTTAACAGCAAAGCACCAAATTACCTATTTGTGGTTCCAGTATGGTAAATTAGAATGCCATAGATAGAAAACTCTGCACAATTATGCAAGGCTCTATATTTTTTTTCTATTAATTTTTGAATGTCTCTTCTATACATGAATGGACAGAATACTAATAGCCAATGTATACCCATAACATATATATGAGTCTGTATATAGGTGATATACTTTGTATTTAAAAATAAAGATGCTTATATACATTCTGTTGTATATTGTTTTAGCTGATAATGTACAGATGGTATTTTACATGTAAAAACAAACATAGTTGCACATCAACACATAGGTCATAAGCCTACATTGACCTTTGAAGTCAATTAAAATAATTTTAGTGACTTCAGTGAGCTTTAGTGACTTCAGTGGGCTTTCAGTTAGATCCTGGGTATAAGTATTGGTACTACCGGAGATGTAAACTTTAGCTGCAATAGTAGATAAAAGTATTTACAGCAAAATGCATCAAGACATAACTGCTTTGTTTTCACTTACTAAGCTAAACTGTATTGGTTTTGTTCAGAAAGCTTTTGCTCAGCTTCGCTCTCATTTCAGTAAAACAAGAATAAAATGTTTTAAGCCACTTTTTTTGCCTCGCATAATTTTACCAAAGAGTTTGGTGGTTCATGGATGGTTTCAATTATGTTAAGATACCATGTTCAATTTGGATAAATCAATAATTTGGAATAATCATGTTTATAAGTTCAAATGAACAGAATGAATAGAAGAAAATGCCTCTTTTCATCTTGATATTGTTTTAGGTTGAACAAATTTAATTGCTGACATTGGATTTTATTACTGGTTGAAGTTCAAATTACAACCGTGGTGGCGTATTTGTTTCAAGTTTAAATTTCTTTTTGTTTTAGTGTAACTGTCAAATCATGAAAAAAGTCAGATCATACAAATGACAATTTTAAATAGAAAAAATATTTTACAAGGCAGTTAAATTTCATTTGTCTTAGCTTCAAAGAAGAATGGGTTATTTCAAATTTGCAAAGTCACTAGCAACCAATTTTGTATCTGATTTGCTTCATTTGTAAAGGCATGCTGAAGCAAGCAATTTCCTGCCCTTGTTCATTGTAAACACATCCCCACATTTCACAAACCATCAGAGATATTAGGTTCTAAAAAACAATTTGAAATACTTCATGAAGAAAGAGCTTTTTTTCATGTCTCTTTCATCTTCTTACTTTTCTAAATGCTCTGACAACAAGCAGGCTTAAATATGATTTTTGTCTGTATTCAGAATGAATCACTTGAAAGTGTTAAGAGATAGTACTGGACAAAGAAATATTGAGGAAATTCTGTTGAAATGTAAATCTAAGTTTCTTATAATGTGTATAATTTGCAAAGACTCATTTTGGGAAAAAAAAAATCACAACAATATTAAATCATCTCATGTTACCATTTTCAGAACAAAGATTTTCTGCTTTTAATGTTAACATTTTCATTTTACTTTCTATTTCTCATGTGTTTTATCTCACTTCATAAAATTACAACACCTTAAAAATTTAATCAGCTATAGTAATTTTCCCTCCCTTAAGGCACCTCTGCAAAAAGTTTCCTTCCTGAGGGGTTTGGCATTTGAGCTGTTTGTTGTAAATTGGAAATTCTTCAAAAAACATGACCTATAGCTCCTGCACAGCTCTAAGAGCTTCTTTCTTTCTTTCTCTTTCTTTCTTTCTTTCTTTCTTTCTTTCTCTTTCTTTCTTTCTTTCTTTCTTTCTTTCTTTCTTTCTTTCTTTCTTTCTTTCTTTCTTTCTTTCTTTCTTTCTTTCTTTCTTTCTTTCTTTCTTTCTTTCTTTCTTTCTTTCTTTCTTTCTTTCTTTCTTTCTTTCTTTCTTTCTTTTAATGACTTGGAAAACCTGAAGAAGAAAATGTTGATGGCTTAGTTTCCAAAGTTATGTACATTTTTAGTTTCTATTAACATCAGTGTTTATATACTGTTGTTTATGCTAAGCATTCTTCATTATTATTACATTTATTTTGTTCACACAGTCACTCCGTGTTTTTGTTTTGCTTTGTTTTCCACAGAGGTATACACTTTCTTCCTTGAAGGAAATAATATTTCATGGATACATACTGATTACTGTTTTGACTGTTGTTGTATATTTCTGACAACATATTCATATTTTTTTAAAAAAAGATTTTATGTAACTGGCTGCCAGTATCAGAAAGAACATTTCAAGATAAATCTTTGATGTATGTTTACTTTTTCTAGGCCAGTTGAATAATGAAAACATATTTAATTATTTCCAGCCTCTCAAATGGTGTACAGTATGATTAGCTATGATGTGTATTTCCCAGCTAATTAGAGAAAACTGTATCACCAAGCTAATTGGACACAATGGTACCTCTGAAGAGCAATAAAACCAGTTTACCACTTCCTGTGATTGGCATAAATGTAGTATGAATACAGTATGTAAAACAAAATGAGGAATGCTGTGAAGATGATCTTCATAGCAAGACAAATTCCTTACTGTTGGTTCATATCAGAATCAAGTATGTCTTTGCCTTATTTCATTCAGGCCTCCTTCCTTTTAAGCATATTTGTCTACCAACTCACTGGGTAATACTACATTAAAATCCCTCACTTCTGTAAAATAAATGATCATTGTATTTGCTTCTTTGATTGTGAACATGGTCAGTTCTTTCTCATCTGATTTGGGAGGTAAATGGAACATCAGGAGTGGAGAGCACATCAAAATCAAAACACAGCTGGCAAGTTCTTTTAGATCTTAGCACCCATGATAATATTTGTGCCCTCTGCAATGTAATCATGGGTAGCTGTCCATGTTTTATGCCATACTTCTTCCAGGCAGACCCATGCAGTCACACCTGTGACAATGATGTTGTTGGGAAAAATTATCACTAATGATCTATGACAGGATCTATCTAAGAAAGCGCAGCTCTATAGGCCATAACTACAGTTAAACTGTAACCTGAGAACACTCATATGCACACAGACATGAAATGAAACTGTAAGCTCCTGAAACGCTGGAAACAATGCCATTTCTATTGATGTTATCACCAGTTAAACTGTACCCACTGGGAATTAATTGTCCAAAAAATCCAAGTATAGAAAAAGCCACTGTGAGTGCAATTGTTCATTGTAAATGGAGAGAGATTAAAAACATTACAAAAGAGATATTTTCCCCATACATCCTGTTGAGTCTGCGTTTGCATAGATTAAGCATGAAATGTTATGACATTTTCAGACTTTCCTTTAAAATGGCTCACAGCTAACAAAAGGAGACACCTAATTCTGCTAGGTTTGATACACAGCTGTTCAAATAAATTAGGCATTAGGGAGATGACCTTCTGGACTATTTGCACTTGAGCCTTTCTTTCTTAAAAGAATAAGTCTGTGTTTTTCTTTTAATTTCTCTAAGAAGAGCTGTAGACCTTGATTTCTCAGCACAGAGAAGATGGATAGCACAAAAACATAAGAAACAGGCAGAACTGAACTGAACTGTTTTTTTTTGTTTGTTTTTTTTTTTTTTTTCCCATAACCTTGCCTGCTTACTGCAATAAGAGGGCTCCAATAATATTTGGCAATGCTAGGGTCCTGAGAGCACTAATAGGGTTTAATGACCCTGACCTGTCACACCTGAGAGATCCACCTCCTGCAAATGGCCCAAGAGCTCCATTTAAGCACTAGTTTGGGAATTTAGTCCTTTCTGAAACTGATTTATTTCTACCTCTATCAATCCTGCATCCTGGATGGACTGTATCATGTAGGTATGTAGCCCTTATTCTTCAATCCTCTTTCTTCAGGTGGTTTTGCATCCAGCAGGGTTTTCTGTTTGTACATGGGACCACATCTATCCCTACATTTTAAGGGTCTAGCCTACACCTTAGAATAAATTTTAATAAATCTACTTTTTTGTTTTGTTTGTTCTGTAAAGTGTTCTGTGCCTTTTGGAGGTAACCACAGAACAGTGTAATCAAACCTTTCTTAACTTCTTGTAATGGGGCCTAGAAACAGATGGTGAAGAGGTACATATGTATCCATGGTATCAATATGTATCCTATCCATGGAAGGAAAATTTTTCCTGGAGGACCAGGATAGATTGTCTTTGATATGATTTGTGCCTTCATAGTCATAAAAAAGTTGTAGAGTGAATATGCATGCTTCAAAACAGGTTAGTCTCTCCCATGTAAGTTCCGTTGTACCTAAGCTTCCAATAGTGAGACTGAATTTGAAACAGTCACTAGTATGTTACATCGTATTGCATACATAGAACTCATGAATGGTTTTAAGTCCTTCTTAAGTTCATTCTGGTAACAGAAGAAGGAGGTTTAACTTACCTACTTGACGTGTATTTGAAGTAAAAAATGTTATCTTAGTCTGATATAGCTAAGGACAACGTTTGATGATTATGTATTAGGCCCAGATTAAAAGGTCATTAGCTGATGGTCATTTTACAAGCAAAAAGAAAGTAAGGAATGTGGATTCTGAAACATATGTGTGAAGCATATGATTTAAAAGCACTAATGTGCTTTTTTAATTAGTGTTATCCAGAACCTATTGTACGTGTGGAAGAAGTAATTTCTCTATTTCCCATTGAAGCATTTGTTCAGCTAAGAACTAGACCTGAGGAAATGGTGTTTTTCTCTGGGTTGGCAGCTGATGCTTAATCCTGTTTAAAAGGCACAGTCTTTCATGTGTGGTCTCCATCCTCAGTCCAGGTTTTGACTAGGACCCTGAGATAAATAGGAGGGGTAGGTGTGAGGAGGTTGACCCAAACAGAACTTTTCTCTGAACTTAATATCAATTGCATTTCCCTTGCTAAGCACTGTAAGAATTATATATATGAAGGAACCTCTATGAAACTGTAGATTTGCATGTGTCCAATGCTGTTCTCTGAAGCATAAACAAATGTAAAATCCTAATGGCTTACTTTTTTCTTTTTTTTTCTTTCCTCCTGTGAAATGTGCTTATATACAATGCTGGAAAAGATTCCACTCACTCTGCAGCCAATCTAGGCCACAAAGGGAAACTCATATGGAATGTACTTTTTAAAGCAGAATAGCTTATACCACCATCCTTCCTAGCTGAGCTTAGATGATATTTTCCTGTTGGCTATGGGTAGGGAAAGGGGCTTTAAACTACCATATTGACAGTCTCTTTCATGTCTCCATGAGATTTTATGGACCTATAACATAAACAGAGCAGCTCAATGCTCCTTGATTTCTAACAAGTTGAGGTTGGCACACATGGCTGGAGACTAAACTAATGTGAACTTGCTTTTTCACCCTTCACCTCTTCATTTATGTTGTGCATCGCTCTCTTCCTTACTAAGCTGTGTGTAGTTCTGTCATGGTTTTGGCTGGATTTTTTTAAAGTGTTCTTTTGATTCAGGAACAGATTATATTTTAAATGTTTGTATCAGGTTAATCAATGCAATTACACAAAGTGTGATAAACTTAGGGGAAGCTTTTGGGTAAATACCTAACGAGATGAAAAAGCAGTGTGAACAGTGATGTAAAGAGGACATATAAGACTTAAGGAATTTTCAGAAAACTTATTGTTCTGGCATGTTCTTGTCTGAGTTTCAGGAAGTATTTAAGAGAACAAAGACTTGATTTGATGAGTTAACAATGTGCATATAATCGAATAGTCTGGAATATCTGTCACATATTGTTGTTCCTGAAATCATGTTCATTAACAGAGGCTTTTCAAGTGTTAGTATGTATTGATTAATGACAAGATTAGATGGATTACCAGCCACTGTGTGACATACTGATAGAGAATTTTCTGCTCTCTGTGAATGTAGAAATTAAACTAAGACGCTGGATGTGAGGGTTCATAAAAATGGATGGATCTGTGTTGCTGTGCCTCTCTTTGCATGGCAATTGCCCCTCTTTATGCCCTTTTACACCCAGGATTCCTGCACAGTTTGTAGGGAAGATATGCACCAGGACTGACCTTCACAACAGCCAGAACTATAAATTAAAGAGGAATCATAAGAGAAGATAAGTTAGGCGCCTAAGACAGTCAACAAGAAAAACAGTAAGATGCTGTAGTTTGAGGCTGCCACCTTCTCAGACTTTACATTTTTATTCAGTCTTTTCCTTTAAAATGGTGCTAGAGGTGTGGGACAGTGATACTCTTCCTTATATGTTTTGACTATTATAGTAAGCTAGTGTGGCTGAAATGCTGAAATCATAGATTCCAAGTTCTTGATGGTCTATGCACATTCAGATCGGCACTGTCCTATCTCCAAAGAGAATAATGGTTAGGAGAACAGTAGACTCATCTTGGTTTCAAATCAAATGGATGTTTTTCTGACATCATGTTTTAGGTGACATAAAGTATTTGGCTCTCTGTCAGAAGGAGTTGACCAAAATTCCTTACAGCGTATAGACAATCCAGTGCTTATCTTTGGCCTTAAAATCTGTTACCAAGGGCATGTAACTTGTAAGTCAACTGCTAATCCTTGCTAGTATGCTTGGTAGCAATTCACCTTTAATATTCATTCCTCTTACTGTATATGTTGTATTGCTACATGCCTTAAATTATTTTCTTAGTTGTGTAATTCATCATTTCAGAGAACTGAAATTCTTTGAGATTTACTATTGGGTGTGGAGTCCTTTTTATGTATTGATAATTTGTCTTGCATATACAAGACTTTTTCAGATAAATATTCACTTTTATTTCATTTCAGTGTGTTTTATTTAGAAGATATTTTTCTTACAATAATATCTACAACCTAGAAAATAGTAAGCATAGTTCCTTAAGCGTACTGGCTGCTAATTATTGGCCTACCAGACTACTTAGTTTTTGTATTTATATATTATTGTTGTGCTTTTTCTTTCCCATTTCATGATAAAGCAAGCTTATATAAATGCTGGCTTCCTGCTTTGTTTCACTGTTCTGTATGTGCTGAAATGACAGAGGGATGTGTGTAGGGTCTGATGATCTGATATCAGCTGTAAGGACATATCAGAAAGCTAAGTGAGATACTTTTTTTTTTTTTTTAGCAATGATCTTAGCATGTTGAGTAGAATTGAGCTCCAGCTTCACTGGTAGTAAATGGTATTTGATCACTGGTGCAAAGGACCACAAGAACTGTAGAGGTGCATCCACAACTATCAGCAGTATATTAGGTACAGGTTTGATGTCAGGTGATAGGCTGGAAATAGGGCTATAACAGGCAGCGCAGGGATTCTGGAAATGGTTTATACTATAGCACACCTTGCATACTGTTTGTTCAGATGTCCAGTTTTCTATTGTGGACAGTCATGAATGCACCAGACAAAAAAGCAGGCTTAAAAGCACTTAACTCCTTTGACTTCTGTTTTCTCACCCACTATGTTCTACAGCCAAAGTGTAGTATACGATTTCTGTAGCGATAATGGATGTCTTTATATTAACATAAAAAAAAAAAAAGCCCTAAGAATTTCTATGAACCCGTCTATGTATTTATATCTTAAAGATTTCACTTTCATATGAAATCTCAATCTAGCTGTCCTCCCACTCTGCTGGGGAGTGATGTATGTCAAGTGAAGCATCTCCAAGCCCCAGGAGAAAAAGCTATCTTTGTAAGTTTCTCTGCAAGACATCCTCCTTGTAAGATAGTTCCCTTTCACCCCCTCACTTACTCTGTACCAGTTTTCCCACCCAGTCTGCTTCTTTTCATGTCTTATTTTCTCAGTGTTTTCCCATTTTCCATCCTTAACCTATGCACACTCTTTCCAGATGTGTGATAAACATTGCCTTTCACAACACTGTTCCAAAAACAAAAACATTCCAGAGGCTAATTTATCTCAGAACACTGAAGGCTTTGTGTGAGCAGATACCAGATGAGTTCAGAAACTTGTGGAGGCCTCTACTTCTAGCCTTCCTGGTAATGACTCAAAAATCTTTGGACACAGTGTCACTGGAAAGCCTACTCCTTCTGACACTGGATGGGGCACAAAAATGAGTCACTCTTTATGAAATACTTGAAGCTGGTTTATGTGACAGGTTGCAAATTTTAAGTAAAAACTGACCTTATTGTGGTTTGGCCTTGCTTCTCCAATGGATCTGACCATATAACGAAAAGAACTAGTAGCTGTTGTGACTGGAGTAGATGATTGACCAGGTTTATAGATATACAAGGGTTTTTAAGAAGTTAGTATTTTATTTACTAGTAGAGAAGACTATGGGAAAATTAAGGCACTAGGATGAAAGCATATGCTATTTCTAGGCAGTAGCATGAAATTTTTCTGAAAACTTGTGCACATAAGCACATAGAGGATAAGAGACCAGAAAGCCAAGGATGCCTGGAGATAGCTCCTAATAAAAGCTGTGTGTTTGCTGTTAAATTCCAAGCATTCTGGAGAACATATAACCTTCAAGCTAACAAATATTTAAATTATTTACTGTTTCTCTCTATATAGAGATGTTTCTTAAAGGCATTTTAGTTGGCTTTTGTTTTGAGGTTATGACTTTCCTTGAAAGCGAATTCAAACCCCTTTTTGTTCAAATCAGTTGTTTTTCATTTTATTACTTAGTGCTTTATAGAAAGAACCTGAAGTGGTTCTTGGTGTTAACTAGTAATACGTATTCCAGGAAATATCCAATGGCTGAAATCAAGATCAGAACAGCTGTAGTAGAGAAGACGTTCATAGTCTTAAACATGTTGAAAAGAAGCATGTTGTAGTAATGGACCATGACAGTTAAAAATTAAGTCCTTCCCAGTCTTTGTCATTATTGGTAAGATTGAGACTTGGAACTATTTGTATAGTGTCAAGAATCATTTGTGAATAACTTGGTTCACAACTGACACAAACATTTATTGGATATACTCTTTCTATGTGTACTCCATCTTAGTAGCTGCATAGTTTAAAAGAAAATGTACGGAATATATCCCTTCCTTTCAAGCAAGCTTTCCTGAATGTAGACGAAAAGCCTCTATAAGACGTACCTTGTTGATAACAGAACAAACGTGTTAGGTAGCAAAACCTTCTACATAGTTTTTGACCATAAGATATTTTTTTTTTGACAAAATTGAATTTACTTTCCCTGCCCTTTAATTTATTGATCACAGCTCTGAGACGGACAGCAAGGCAGTGGAATCTTGTGTAGACAGAGAGGGTAAGATCTAGGCAAAATTCAGTGTTTTTTTTTCCACTGAATTTTTTGTTAAACTGCAGGATAATAATCTTCTGTCACTATCAGCTTGGATCAGAAAAGAAGCATTAATGGTATTCTTCATATATTTCTCTGCTACACAAGGTATTGTTACTTGTTAATTTTTATTTTTTATGTGAAAATACTTTCTTATACTTTCATCCTGTTTTAACGTGAACACTTTGATTATATAGTTGCATTTATTTTATTGTAAATATCCTTTTATCCTATTATCCTTTGTAACTTTGTAACACAGTTTGAACATTAGACCTATTTCTTCAGAGCTTTTTGGGTGAGTTCTGTTTATGCATGAAATTCAGGAGAAGTTTCAACAGTTTTTCAGAAAGTGTGACTGATATTTGATTAGGTAGATTAAGTTAAACTACTCAGGTTTGTCTTTTTTACTTGTATGCATTGCTTCACTTCCTTTTCTCAAATGAAGGACAGATTTATATGCTTTATACCAGCAGATCAATATGCATTAAAGGCAGTCAAAGAAAAAATATGAGTCTTTGTTATTCGTTCACTAAGGGGTATAAATGAAATAATGTCAGTTTTGGAATTCAGTGATGTAAATTATCCATGTCTTATTGATTATTAGGCGTAAACTTAAAGGATAATCTAATGTCATTAGGGGATCATTTGCAGGATTAAAACCTCCTATTCCAGAGACTGATTTTTCTGGTTTCTGTTTACTTGCAAAACTTTCAGTAGTGTTTTTTCCCCTTTTCTTAAACAAAACAAACAAAAAAGTTTCTTCAGAAAGAATTCCTCTCTTAAGTATGGTTTAATTCATAGTTTTTTGCCATGTCATATCTGCAGAATTCAAACTTTTTCCATTTAATTGGGCTATTCACTATCTTTCTTATATCTAAAGTTGAAATTTTGTTTTTAATATTCTCAACTACATTTATTAGGTTAGAGTTGTGTTTTTACCATAGTTTTCAAAGCCCCAAAGAAATTAATTCTAAATTCCTGTGATTCTCAAGGTCAACATGAAACCAAGTATTCATTCTTAGTTTAGCAACTTTTATAGACCTCTGGTTAATCAGGGATAAGAGTGATCAGATTTTGAAGGAAAATGCTAGAACGTCATACAGATTATTGTGTTGGATGACAAAAATATGGGTACTAGACTTTGTCTGCAGAGAAATTTGCATCTGAAAATTGGTTAGCATGCTGAATCCCAAAAATTATCTTTCTGAGAGCTTTATCACCTCTTAATAGTTTCTGCTATTAAAAATCCTCTTTTCTGGTTGCATTCTTCTGAGATGAGAGAGGAAGAGATGTGATCATGATTGAGAAAGAACAGGTGGGACACCAGGACATTGTTTCAAACAGTTTTTTCTGAATAGTTACTGTTTTTACACAGCACCACTATTTCCATAATTTGGCTTTGTCGCTCTTCTTGCTGTAATTAATTCATTTATAAGCAAGGATACTTGTTTGGTAATAGAATAAAATATCTCCAGAGCCATCAGAAGGCAGTAGATTTTCTTCTGGGAAAGAAGTCAACAGAACTACATTCTGATTGGTTTTCAACCTGCCTGACAAGTTTATTGCAGAGCATCCTTAGCTTTAGAGATAGAGGATCTTTCATTCTCATCCACTCTGGTGTACACGTCTGGAAGCTGGTGTCACCATGCTGATTCAGCCAGCTGGGAATGACGGTGTTTGTGTGGCTGTACAAACCTGGAATCTGGCTCCCGTGGCTGTTGAGATTAGATCAAGATCAGCCTGTAGGACAGGATTAGGAAAGCGGAATCTGCATATGCAACAAGCACCCTGTGAAAACTGATTGGATTGTGTTTTTACCTTCCTGATGCTGCAAACCTAAAAGTGCTAGGGAGCATTATATTGCTATGAAAGTACATTTTTTTTCTACTACAACTACCATTAAACACAGCTTCTTCTAGGGTTTGCAATATATCACCTAACTAATATGCCTATTGAACCTTAATTGACTGCTTGGATAAGAAATTAACGGCGATGTGTTTTATACTTTAGCTGTACTAATAAATATATCTTCAGGCTAAGAAAAATATACAAGGATGACTGATTTAAAACCTTGTCAGCTCCATTAGTCTGTGAAAAGACATAGCATTAATCCCAAATTTAGAAAATCAAACTTCTTGATTGATTGTACTTGATTCTACAATCAAAAAATAAAAATGTTTGTCTTGCAAGGGAATACTGTTGGTGAGCTAATAAATATTTCATATCCTTAGCCAAAACTCCATCTGGAAGCATCAAAGAACTAATGTCTGTGATTTTTAAAGATTTTGTGGCATTTTTTTGGCAAGAATAGAGGTGATAATAGAATTGAGAGAACCATAGCCAGATTGCTCCTGTGGGAGGGGAGGTGTGGTTTGGTTTTTATTCTGTTGCTGTTGTGAATCTGCTGACATCCCTGAAATCTCATGGGATTGTTTTGAATTCAAGGGCTACAATTAAGATTAAAATCTAGCTCATCATCACAGCATAGTCCTAAAGGCATTCTCTAGGCCAGAACAGGCCCATGGGATATTTCATGCAAATTGTGATTTTATGTTAGGGAGGTAGAGAAAAACTAACTGGACAATAAATAATTATGTAACAACTAACACTATTCCTTACTCCTGAAAGTGGCTTGGTATAAAGATATGTAGACATTGACATTGCCATGGTACTTCCACTGACCAAAGAAGAAAGGATACGTTAGGTGTTCAGTATGGTATCTATCTCCATGGTGGCCAAGACTAGGTTCTAATTAAGAAATTGTTACACAGATTGGTGTTTGTTCGGTCCTGTTGGATAAACCATATTGCCTTGCTCTTATTTCCCCTTAATACTTATTCTTTCCTCAGTAAATTAAGTAATTACTGCTTGTCAGACTAAATGATGGACTAAGCTTTAAAACTTATCAGAAAATAGTAATTTCCAGTTTTCCAAAGGAAAATACAGATTTTTACTAAAAGTAGCATTTTCTCTGAGAATGTCTGAAACATGTAAAACACTTCAACAGGCAAGAGTCTAGGCATAAACAATCAGCTGATAAATATAGGATCTGAAAACCTTTGGGCATTTGCAGAATCTGCAGGAAAAGATATAGAAAGTACAGATCATGAACTGAGTCAACATGTTTACTGTTAGTAAACAGGCAAACATCAAATTGGGCATATGAGCAAAGCTATGGTTTGGAAGGCACAAGGATAAACTGTAAGGATTGGGCTTTCAAACATGAGTCCTTTTAATCTCATTGCTTGAGCAATTGCTACTAGCCCAATTGAGGAGAGCTAATGAAGTGATTCAGGAGCTCATCTATAGAACTTGAGTGAAACAGCAGTGTTTTATGCTACAGAAGGTCAAGAAAAATACGCTAAGTTTAAGTCAAAAAGCTGCTGAAAAGGATGGTGTAATCTGCTGTTTCACTGACCATGTAAACAATAAGAAATGATGTGCCTAACCTGCACAAAGAAATTCCATTAGAGGACTTTTCAGTCCACTACTAAAATCAGCAACGTGAGAATCTCCAGGGAAATGGAAACTGATATGGGGGTTTTGAAAGGTGGTGTTCTGTGAGGTGAATACATTTGTCTGAGGAAATAAAGTACTCAAATTCAGAGAATTATAATTCAGGTCTGTCTAGATCTGAGCTCATAGGAAGAAGGAAAAGGCTTTTGAGATAAGTTCTGGTCTGAAGAGGTTTGGAGCTGTGATGAAGCTCCTGTTGTACTGCTTTGTTCTGTTCACATCAGAAAAACTCCAAATTAAAAAAACAGACAAACAAAAAAACACCAATCCTAGAAGCCTAGTTCTTCAGATACAATCCTTTTTTTTTTTTTTTACTTATGCATTTTTTTATATTTATAAACTGCATATTGACCAGAATAATTATAAATAGTATATTAAAAGTACCGTATAACTATGACTTTTGACTTAATCTATCCATGACAGATGCTTCATTATGTAGAATAATGCATTAGAAATTGTTTGTAAACAAATTTTTATTCAATATAAACTAACTAGAAAAGTATTTACTTTGGTCATAGTCTGATGTAACTTCAACAGATAAATGCCTGGTCACTGGCAGTCTTAAACGTAGACAGATGAGACTATTAAAGTTACTGGATATTCTTGGAGATGAAAGGAATCAATGAAACTAAAGTTAGGGAGAAGTTTGGTATTTCCTATTAAAGCAATATGGTAGTTTGGTATTTCCTGTTAATACACAGTTCTTATCACAGGTCAAATAAGCATGCTAACAAAAAATGGAGTATTTCCAACCAAAAAAAAAAAATCCAAGAAATCCTTAGGAAATATATGAAATTAATAACAACGTTTTTTCCTACTTGAAATTCCTAATTAAGTGTGAAGTGATGACATACAGGATATAGACTGAGGAGCTGTGTGTGAGAAAATCACAAATGGCTAAGATACCACTGCAGAATATCTCATTTGTCAGAATGTCATTCATGTTCAGAATTATAGTATCCCTTTTATGATGACTATAAAATGATTTTGGTTATGAAGCTAACTTAATATTTCATGTCATATTAATTTCATTCAGCATAAAATTAGAGCTAAATTAGGAAGTCTGCAAAAGAACCTATAATACTGAATTATTAAGACTTTCTAACCATGAATTCACCTTGTTTTATTCTAGCACGTTAGGAATGATCATGGCCTATCTCTTGGCCAGAGTTGCCAGAATGAATTCTATAAATATTTTTTTTAAGTATATAAAAATTGTCTTAGTGGAGCTATCAATCCTAGGTCTGTCTTCTGCTACGGGTAATGGTAGAAGTCAAAAGCTTAACATGCTCCCTTTCACTCAGTCTAGCTCCAGTATTTCATCATGGTCAAATATTTTCTACTGTCCCCTTTTCATGCTTTAAAGGACACCTATTGGTTATCTTTGTATATGTTGAAGTTGATTTTCATCAGTAAATGTATATATTTCAAGAATGCATTGAAAGTACGCCCCAGTTATGCTATATGACAGTGAATTTCACAGGTTAATTATGTATTATGTCTGTGGTTGAGGCTTATTTGTAGTTTTACTGCTTTAAGTTTGGTCACAAATGGTTTTGTGAAGCAAATATATTTTGTGGTACATCACCAATTAGGGAAAATGAAGTAGAAGAGACTATGAGCAATTACTAACAAATACAGCACCTACAACTTCTTGTGTAGGACTTCAGTTTATTTTACTTCTCAAAGATACCAAGACTGAGATAAATTTTCTCTTACGGCTGGACAAATCATGTTGTTAGGGTACCTGAGAGATTTTGGAGCTTAGAGGAAAATAGATCTATCATAAATATTGGATGCAGAAATATCATAAACATGGGAAATCTTATAATTTAGATAGTTTGTACAGTTGCTGTTACTGTATCTCATGTAAGAAGTCTTATATGGGTTCTTGTCCATCCTGGCCATCTCTGCTGGTCTCATTACACTCTTACGCTGCAGCTGAGTCTGTTTGGCAATTAAATACTTCCAGCTGGTTAATTCCCACCCATTAGTAGGACTCTGTTGTCAGGTGTTACTCCTGCTGTTCATTGACAAATTTTACTCCAGAACAAGCCTCTTCTTCTGTTGGTGACCCAATGAGGTAGGACTTTGTCAAAGATGTGGCTGTAATTAAGTTTAGACTTTGCTTTGTTGTGTCCTGATGGAATAGCTTGATTAGGATCCTGTTTCAGTGCTTAGGGAATTCTTCCTCTGTTCTTGAAATTGTCAAACAAGCCACTTTTACTTGGTGCAGATAAATGTGGTCACCTTCTATCTGCTGTCTCATTTAGTCCCATGCTGTTGCCGTGACACATGCACCTGGATAAGAGTCATTTGCTACTGCTTATGCTACAAGGGCACAAATCAGATAACCAATATTTGTGTTGTTGTGGGTGCCTTGTGTGCATAATAGGAGAATTTGGGAGTGCCTGACTACTTTTTCTGATTGCTAGTAAAGCATCTTCCCTCTGTTTAAAATAAGGTAATTACAGTGAGCTGAGTTTCTGGTGTCTTTCCCATGACACCAAACTAGACTTTTTTTTATTGCTTTATCCTTTTTGGCCTTTTTATGACTTCCCATACTAGCAAAGGACTACGTGATCCTCAATCTACTGCATAACAATATTAGATGATTCTGGCCCTAGGTTTAGAAGCTGTGATTTATCCTGATAACTCAGTTCAGTGGAAACTCCTATCATTACTTTACAGTATCATCATGTTTTCCAGGTTTTAGTTCCCTCAAATCTACCAAATAGAAGAATGCTTTTTCTTTCAGTCTATTTCAGTGTCTAAAAGACTGCTTTATCTGTTACTCTTGCTGAGATTTTTGCTTCAATTGCTGTAAGAAAATCACTCTGTGGCTAATATTCTGAAGAATTAGAAGAGGTTCATAGCTGTTGGGTTAAAAAAAAATATATATATCTACCGGCAAGTCCTGGAAATATGATAAATAGTGATTCCATAACTTAAATTTTACCTGAATTTCTTTTAAAATAGCTACCTGCCAAACAAGTAAATAAAACGCTTATTTTTCTGTTTTCAGTGGGACTATGCAACTTTCAACCAGTAACTTGTGCTTTTCTGTTTTCTGTTCAGTCATTTTAATATTTTATTCTTGAGGTCCTTGTACATGTGATATGACAGCTTCATTTCAATGATGTTGCTAGCTGGTCTAGGGAAGTGATTGTCCAACTCTACTCCACAGTGATGTAGCTTCACCTTGAGTAATGTGTGCAGTTTGGGGCACCACAATAAAAGGAGGACATAAAACTATTAGCATTCAAAGGAAATCTGAATATGGTTAAGGTCTAAGGGACATACTGTATGAGGAGCAGCTGAAGTCATTTGGTTTTGAAGCTCAAGCCTGAGGGGCAACCAAACAATTTGGTTGGCTGACGGACAACTTCGGGGTGGTCAACAGCTTCCTTATGAGGTAGAATAGAGGGGGAGATGTTGATGTCTTCTCTCTGACAGTGATAGGACTAAAGGCAACAGCATGAAGCAGTAACAAGGAAGGTGCAGGGAAAGGGTTCTTTACCCAAAGGATGTTTGGGCATGGGAACAGGCTCCCCAGGGAAGTGGTCACAGCAGTAAGACTATTGGAGTTCAATAAATGTTTGAACATTTCTCAGACATGTAGTTTAACTTCTGGATCGTCCTGTGTGGAGCCAGGAGTTGGACTTGATGATCCTTGCAGGTCCCTTCCAACTCAGGATATTCTATGGTTGTATAAGCTTTTTTTGATTATTAAAAAAAAAAAAAAAAAAAAAACAGACTTCTCTACTGTTATTCTCACTATAGGCACTGCTTGAATCATACTTCAGTCTTTTCTGTGTTTTCCTCAAAATCCTGTGTAAGTAGTAAATCTTGTAGTTTGATATCAATCTTACTAATTCCTTAATGGGGTGTGGGGAGGTGAAGAGTAATCTTAAGTCTTCTTTGCTGTTGCTATGCTTGCATTTTCCAGAACTTCATTATCTTTTTTTTTTTTTTCCTATGGCATAATGATGATTTGAGAATCTTGTCCACATCTTGTCTAGACAGCTGGGTGGCAAGCAGAAGAATCATGCCATAAGGAACCTGATGTAGAGTGCTCAATTGAGTTGGGACACAGAATTTAACTGTGCTTATGAATGCTGCTGTAATGTAATGAATGCTTAGTAAGTCTTAGCTGTTTTCTAAATCTGCAATCTTGGAGAGGAAAAAAAATTACAAGTTAAGCAACTTTATATTTGAGCCTTTTCTGTATTTTAAAATGTTGTTTTTTTTTTATAGGTGAAAAATCATAATTTCTATAAGTTTCTCTGAACAACCATTTTGCCTTTGTTTCCAGTCCAATCTAGTATTACGCATTGAAGCTGACTCATTTTCTTTTAATATTTTTATACAAGGGAGAAAACTAGGCATTGCAGTTCTGTTCATTACTATTAAACAATTGATATGCACACAGTATATTACAGAAATCTCCCTGGAGCTAAAAGTATTTCAGGAGGCATGTACAAGTGTTTAAGATTCAGGTGTCTGTCTGTATGTTTCAGAGACATTAAAAGAAACAGACTGACTAACTAGTAGGTGTAGCTTAGTCATAAAATCCTACATGTAGTAGTCATAACTCTAGTCTATTATTCCACTGTCTATTTTCATTAGTGCTATCAACTCCCCTGCATAGCTGGACTTAGAAGCAAGATATATATTGTAGAGAACTTTCGAAATAAATGCTATAGTCTTTTCACTGAAGTGTCAAAGCTGAAGGGCTTGTAATATCATGATGATCCTTAAAAATATAAACGTTAAATAATCTCAATGTGTTTTTTAAAACATCTAGAACTTCCACCTCAATCTTAATTTATTTTTTTATTTTTTTTTCCCCATCCTCTGAGCGAGATCTGAGACTTTACACCAGTTGTCCAGGTGAAACTTCTATTTTTCTGGTGCAATTGTCATGAGAAAATATCCTGTCTTTCTTGTATGGTAACATTTCCAGAAGTAATATGTTGTATTAAAGTATTTGAGTTGTTTTATTTTGTACACTTTAAAATCCTTTTGCTATGATCATCTGGATTGTATACGAAGATGTTCAAAAAAGGTTTATGTCCCAGAACAAGTTTAAAGGACAAATCATACAAGAATTCATTTTTATGGACTCCCCAGCATAGATAGCTCCATAGAGGTATACAACACAATGTATTACTGAAAAGCAATATAGGGTTTTGTATATAATGTTTTTATATGTAATTCAAGAATAATTTCATTTTAAACCAGTATTTAAGCTCTAGCTTCCAAAATGGGTGGAACAATAGGTTCTTCCAAGTTTGAATCAAGAGATTGCTTCATCTGCAAAATGAATTGTACAGAAGTTTCAGGTATGTGATTCTGCATTATGTTGTATACAAAGCTCTCCTTGAATCAGGTTCCAGTTAAGCTTTGTGATGATCTTAGTGGGTGTGCTCAACACTTATGAATTGTTCAAGCTTATGGGGTGGGGGGAAGAGAGGGAGAGGGAAGGGTTTGTGCCACAGTTAGTGATAGAATTTTTCTTGAAGGGGAAGCAAAATCACTTTCTTCACAGATGAACCTTCCTGAACTTCATTTATTTTGCTGCTTAGATGAGATCAAAACAATCAAATATGCCTCTGCTCTCAAAATATGAAATGGGATCTACTGTTATAAGAGATTTCAGTAAGTACAAAAGAGACTGGAAAGTGCAAGATATATCCCCATATTTGTGCCAGTTATGAAAGTTTTATATATGCCCTGGTTCAATAAATATTAGAGAACAGATATAATTGATGCTGAACCACAAACATCTTGAAGGTATTTAAGCTGTGACATTAAAAAGGAGTCAAACAATTTAGCGAGGAAAAATGTAATGTTGAGTTGCTAATCACTCTACTTATGATTATGTGCAGCTCTTGGGAAGCTTTAGGAGTTCCCAATGGGCATTAAGAGACTGATAATGGGCTACAAAATAGCCCATGGGATTTCTAATAGTATGTGGGATACACTGCTGGCAAGTGGCTTGATGTCTAGCCTATGTCCTTTTACTGTCATATGCAGTGGTAGTTAAGTGCCTACTACGTAGGGAATTAATTGTTAACTTTCAATTAACTACATTCCTAGTGAATGGGCAAGTATTACTTATACAACTGGTGAGTTTCTTGGTCCCTTCAATTTAGGAAAGTAAGAATCAATGAGTCCTCGTAGTTCATTAAACCTAATCCCATACTTTTGTATACCATCTGTATCTTAATATTAAATTTGATTGGTTTGTAGAGAATTAACTCCTTTTTTGTTCTCCACTAAAGTGATATTATGGAAGAAATAGTTGGATAAAAAACATAAGATGCAGAAGTTCTTTTGCCCATGAGAAATCTTCTAGTCTGTTAATATATTTTTGTCTAAATGACTGGTTTCTCCAGCAGCTTAATCTTTTACTAAAAAAATCTTAATGCTCTATGGTGCTTAATTCATTTGGTATATGTGGCACATGTGCCACAACTGTGTGGTAGAAGTAGACTTTTCCCTAGACCACCAAGGAAATTCTTTGGAGGAAGTCAAAATCTTTCAATTTTCTGTACAACTTCTCTTTTTGTTCTCACAATCAGCTGAATTAATTTGAATGAATCTTACTGAATACTGGTGATTAGAACACATCAAGTATTTTAGAGATCTCAGTGCCTTCTGTTTTGTTACTGGGAATATTGCTTGATACCCACTAAAATGTTTTTTATCAACACATTTAGGGCTTACAGTCAGTCTTTAATTCATTTTATTTAAGTCTTTTTTTTTTTTTTTTAGGCTTGTGTCAGGAATAGTGTAGCCAGCAGGACCAGGGAGGTGATCATCACCCTGTACTCAGCTCTGGTGAGGTTGCACCTTGAGTACTGTGTTCAGCTTTGGGCCCTTCACTACAAGGATATTGAGGCCCTGGAGCAAGTTGAGAGAAGCTGACTACTAAGATGGTGAAGGGCCTGGAACACAAGTCCTATGAGGAACAGCTGAGGGACCTGGTGTTGTTTAGTCTGGAGAAGAGGAGGCTCAGGGGGACCTTGTCACTCTCTACAACTACCTGAAAGGGAGTTGCAGGGAGCTGGGGGTTGGCCTCTTCTCACAGATAACTAGTGATAGGACTAGAGGGAATGGCCTCAAGTTGCACCAAGCAAGGTTTTGGTTAGAAATTGAGACATTTCTTCTCAGAAAGAGCAGTCAGGCTTTGGAACAGGTTGCCCAGGGAGGTGGTGGAGTCACTGTCCATGGAGGTGCTTAAGGAATGGTTCAAACTGGTGCATAGGGACATGGTTTAGTGGGTGATATTGTTGGTAGGGTGATGGTTAGACCAGATGATCTTTTCCAACCTTAACGTTTCTAGGATTCTATGAAATGGACACAAAATAAAACAGAGGAGGTTGTTTGAACATTGGGAAACTTTTTTTTTACTCTGAAGTTGACCTAGCATTGTATCAAGTTGCCAGGCTGTTGTGTCTCCTTCCTTAGAGATGCTCAAAAGAACATGGTCCTGGGCAATGGGCTGTAGGTGTCCCTTCTTAATCAGGGTGGTTGGATAGGATAACCTCCAGAGTTCACTTCTAGCCTCAACCATTCTGAGATTATGTAAAAACTGACTTTTTTGAGGCCTATTTGATCTAAGTAGGTAGTGGTGTAGAGCAGATGTTTTAGTCGTTCTGTCTTTTTTTTTTTTTCTCCCATCACATAGAGCATTGCTTGAGGATTTTGAAATTCTTGTATACAACTACATGTATATTTACTCCAAAATATAAAGAATGAAGGCAGGAAGAAAGAAGAATAAAAACAAAACCAATTGCCTGTCTAAGCAGTGAGATAAAATGCTTGAGCTCAAGTCATAAGTAAGATTTTTTTTTTCATAGAATCATAGAATTGTTTGGGTTGGAAGGGACCTCATAGATCTTCCAGTTCCAACCTCCCTGCCATGGGCAGGGATGCCAGCCATTAGATCAGGTTGCCCAAGGTCTCATCCAACCTGAACACCTCCAGGAATGGGGCATCCATAGCTCCTTTGGGCATCCTGTTCCACCTCAGGCCATCCTCACCACCCTCTGGAGAATTTTCTCCTAACCTTTAATCTAAATCTCTACTCTATTACTTTAAAACCATTCCCCCATTGTCCTGTCATTATCTGACTGAGCAAAGAGTCACTCTCCATCTTTTTTTTATAAATCCCCTTTAAGAACTGAAAAGCTGCAATAAGGGCACTCCAGAGCCTTTTCTTCAGGCTGAACAGCCCCAGCTCTCTCAGCCTTTGTTCATAAGAAAGGTGCTCCAGCCCCCAATCATCTTTGTGGACCTCCTCTGGACCCATTCTAACAGATCAAAATCCTTCTCATGCTAGGGGCCCCAGACTGGACACAGTACTCCAAGTAGGGCCTCACGAGGGTAGAGAAGAGGGGGATGATCACCTCCCTTGACCTGCTGGCCACTCCTCTTCTGATGTAGCCCAGGATGCAGCTCACCTGCTGGACTGCAAGTATGCACTGCTGGCTCATGTTGAGCTTTTCATCCACCAGAACCCCCAAGTCTTTTTCTGCAGAGTTGCTCTCAAATGTGTTCTTCTCCCAGTGTGTGTTCATGTCTGGGATTGCCTTGACCCTAGTGATACACTTTGACTCATTGAACCTCATTAGGTTCTCAAGCTTTGACTGAAAACTTTTTAAATGGCCTAAGCTGGTGCTGGTGATCATTCTTTCATATGTCTTGTCCTATGGGTGTCTTGATCATAAACTCATCCATAAAGCTATTTCAGTGTCATAACCAATGTATTTATCTAGAATCAATGCAGGCATCATTATATATATTGATGCATGTGTTTGACTATATAATTAGCTTTATATGCACACATACATTGTGTATATATAGCTGTCTTTCACTTCTCATATTCCCAGCTATCATCTCCCTCTGCCATTTTATGGATTTAGTTTATATCTTAGGTACACTTCACATGTAGCTGTGCCTTTCAGTATACAGTCTGTTTTTGAGTTGTTTTAAGTTTGACTTATTTTCACAGTACTTCATGATAAACCAGAAGAACAAAGTCAGCCATGGCACATAATAAAATATTTAAATGATTTTAGACAAATATAAATGGGGATAATGAAGCTATGTTGATTGTTATGACCTTCTGAGTATGATTGAGAGGGTGTTAGCCCTCAGCTATTTAATGTTGTTTTTTTTTTTTTTCACTGAATTAGAAAATAGTTTAATCCTAGCTGGTGAAGAGAACACAAAAACATATGGAGTTATAAATAGTGAAGTGTTTATAGTAAAAGAAATACATCAGTGTTACAGACTTGATCTACTGGTAGCTGGGATATAGGAAAAAATAGTTGTTAAATGTAGCCTCTTTTTTGTAGGAGCAAAGTAAATGGTTTATATTTTCAGAACAGAGGGAGCTCATGGGAAATAATGTTTCAAGTCTGTGTAGAATGCAAAAAACTTATGTTATGGCAATTTCTTATAACACTGCAGGATATCTGATATCATCCCCCAAACACCCAGAGATGGATCAAAATGTTATTGGAAAAACCTGACAAATTTTAAGGCAGTGGTCTTTGAAGCTTCATGACCTCAGAAAGGGCCTGGATTATAAATAGAAGAGGAAATTTCTTTCTATCCACCTTCATCATGGAGAGTTTTGTGCCAGAGCTGATGATACAGATCAAAATGAAGTGACATGTTAGGATCAGACTTGGAGGCTTAGAACGTGAGACCCCTGCAGGCTGGCCATGACTGAGACTGGCTCTAAAGCAAGCTTGTTATTACTTGGCTATAAAGATCAGTAAATACTATAGTTAAGTCAACCCTACTTAATCATGAAAGTAATGCTAACATATGAAGAGAGAAACCTATTGTAGGAGTGACTTTAAATCTGACTTTAAATATTGCATAGTGTAACAGAAACAAAATAAGCTACCTGCTGACAAGCTTTATTTTTTAGTTTGTGGACATAATCACGAACCATGTTTAAGAAAGCTAATGAGCTCACAAAAATGAGTGTACAACAGTCTGTTTTGACAGGTAAAAGGAAGCTCCCTTTGCTTCTGAAAACTGCAATGTGATAGAGCCACAAAATCTCATCCCCCCCAAAAAAAACAATACTGTTCCCTTCAAAACATGTGGAAGAGTGGTGCTGGGAACAGTAGACAAAGAGAACCTGTAGACTGTTAATAGCTGTGATAAATGAGGAGCTGAAGTTCAGGTTTTCCTTTTTCTCTTTTTTAGATATGTATGGCTAATATTTCCAAAATCAAGGCATCAGTTTAGATTTCATAAATTACCTTTCACTGACTAATATGGTGTTTGATATTTCTAAAAATAATTAATTTATCTGTATTATAATATGAGCTTTGAACTTGAATCTTGGATTGCTCTTTATAGACAATTTTATAGTGTGCTGACTGGTCTAACTGAGGTGTAAGAAGGAAATGCACAGGCAGTAGAATCAAGGACATGTGGCCGGGGAAAAGTACAGGGATGCAGTCTGAATGTGTAGGTGTGGGATCAGGAAAGTCATGACATAGATAGAACAGTTTGGCAAGGGATGCAAAGAATAACAAGTGTTTCTATGGTTACTTTGGCCAGAAAGGAAAGGCCAAGGAGAGTGTACCCTCTGATAAATTAAAAGAACTGGTAACCGTCGTGGTTCTGCTCGAGTGGGCAGCCGAGCTCTACCACAGCTGCTCTCTCACTCCCCCTCCTCAAAGAGGAATGGGGAGAAAATATGATGAAAAGGGCTCAAAGGTTAAGATGAGGACAAGAAAATCACACAATAATTATTGTAACGGGCAAAGCAGACTCAGCATAAGGAGATAGTAAGATTTATTGCTCATCACTAACAAGCTAGAGCAGTGAGAAACAAAGGAAAGAAACCAAAAGCACCTTCCCCCTCCCCCCCCAATCCACCCTCTTCCACCTCCTCCTCCCGAGTGGCGCGGGGGAACGGGGGAATGAGGGTTATGGTCAGTCTACAGCACTTCTTCTCTGCCGCTCCTTCTCGGTCACTCTCGTCCCCTGTGCTGTGGGGTCCCACCCACGGGATGCAGTCCTTGATGAACTGATCTGGCGTGGGCTTCCCACAGGCAGCAGAACTGCTCCAGATATGGGTCTGTACCACGGGGTCCATCCCTCAGGAGCAAACTGCTCCAACCTGGCTCCCCCATGGGCAGCAGCTCCTGCCAGGTCACCTGCTCCTGCGTGGACTCCTCTCCACGAGCTACAGGTCTGGCCCGGAATCTGCTCCGGCAGGGGTCTTCCACAGGCGGCAGCCTCCATCGGTGCAGGGCCACCTGCTCCACCGTGGTCTCCTTCACGGGCTGCAACATGGAACCCTGCTCCACCATGGTACTCCATGGGCTGCAGGGGGACATCCTGCTTCACCATGGTCCTCACCACAGGCCGCAGGGGACTTCTGCTCTGGCGCCTGGAGCACCTCTCCCCCTCCTTCCTCACTGACCTTGGTGCCTGCAAGGCTGTTTTTCTCACTCCTCTCACTCTCCCGGCTGCTGTGTGGCACAGCGTTTTTTTTTTTTTCCTGTCTTGAATATGCTCTCACAGAGGCGCAAAACAACATTGCTTATTGGCTCAGCTCTGGAAAACAATGGGGCCCTTACCAAACACGAGGCAGCTTCTAGATCCTTCTCACCGAAACCACCCCTATGGCCCCCTGCTACCAAAACCTTGCCACGTAAACCCTCTACAGTAACAACAGACATGGATAAGGCTGAGGTATTCAAGTTCTCTGCTGTTCTTCACTGTCTGTCAGGCTATGTCTCTTGAGTCTCTGAACCTCTAGAGAGGGGCTGGGCAGAGCAAAGTCCCTCTCACTGCAAATGAAGGGCTGGTTAGAGGCCACCTTAGAGACCACCTAATAAAACTTAACGGGTACAAATCTAAAGGGCCTTATAATTTGCATCCCAGGGTCCTGAGGGAACTGGCTGATGTAGTTGCAAAACCACTCTCCATCATATTTTAGAAGTCTTGGCAGTCAAGTGAAGTCCCTGGTGACTGGAAAAAGGGAAACATCACTCCCATTTTAAAAAAGGGTAGAAAGAAGGACCCAGGAATCTAATCTACAAACTAATGAGCCCCACCTCTGGCTGGAAAAATCCAGGAACAGATTCTCCTGGAAGCAATGCCAAGGCACATGCCAGACAAGGTGATCTAAGACAGCCAGCATGGCTTCATCAAGGGCAAATTGTAGCTGACCAATCTGGTGGCCTTCTATGATACCTCCTTTGAAAAGGAAAGACTAACCAATGCCAGATATGTGGACTTCTGTAAGGCCTTTGACATGGTCTCACATAACATCTGTATCTCTAAATTAGAGGGATGGATTTGAAGGGTGAACTCTTCAATGGATAAGGAATTGGCTGGATTACCACATATATAGAGGTGGTGGTCAACCGCTACATGTCTAAGTGGAGGCTGGTGACTAGTGCTATCTTTCAGGGGTCTGTCTTGGGGCCAGTGCTGCTTAATATCTTTATCAAAGGTAATAGTAGGATCAAGTATACCCTCAGAAACTTTGCAGACAACATCAAGCAGAGTGGTGAGGTTCATACAACAGAAGGAAGTGAAGAAATCCAAAGGGACCTGGACAAGCTAGGAAAGTGGGCCCAACCTAATGAGGTTTAACAAGTCCAAGTTCAAGGTGCTGCACCTGGGTCATGGCAATCCCAGACATGAGGAAAAGCTGGGAGAAGAACTCATTGAGAGCAGCCCTACAGGGAAGGACTTTGGGGTTCTGGTGGATGAAAAGCTTGACATGAGCCAACAGTGCACACTTGCAGCTCAGACAGCTTTTTTTTCCCCTATTTGTATGGATGAGTACTTAGGGTTCAAGGCAAGTCAGAACTGGGATAAGCATGAGACTTTTTGCCCTGCTCATCTGAATAAGTTTATTCCCTCAAAAAGCTACAGAAATCTTCAAGAAGTTAAGTGTTTGCTCAGAACAGAAGTTCTGTGGGCTGCGTGGGGGCAGAAACTACCAAGGAATGTTTCATATCAAATTTACACCCAACAGAGTGGGGATGAGTAATTGTTAGGTGAGAAGTTGCTATAACTTTGTGTTAGCAGTTCTGAGTTCAGCTACAAGATATTATCTAAGACTCGATGGAGAGCTGACTAGGTGACTCAGAATTAGTAATGACTTATACAATCATTTCTAGTTTATGTTTGTATATATTGAACTTTATTATTGCAAGTCATTGCTAGCAAATGATTCTTCTGTGGTCCCTGTGGATTAATTGTTAATCTGTATGTTTTAGTGAATAAATCAGTTAAAAGAACAGCTACAGCAGGCCGTATTTGACATAGCTGCTGATTACAGCAGTAGAAAATAAACACTTGAGCATCAAGTGTTTAACTGCTCTCTCAGTCCAAGATGAGAAGACTAACCATATAGTCAACCATGTTGAGAAGGTAGAACTGGAAGGTGAAAACCAGGTAAAATCACTGAAGCATCTACTCTGATAATCCCTATTAGAAAGCTATATACATTTACCAAGTTCTCTTTGAATTGATCAATCAAGCAAAAATATGCTGTGCTTGAATTAAAACTAACCAATAACACTGCCTAAAGTGCTGAATGTTCCCTTAATGCTTTGAAATTACTTGCTATCTGTAAAAGACTATCCTGTTTAAGGAACCTGTTCCTTAAACAAAACTTGTTCCCTTAAGGAACTTCACTTAAGGATTTTTAAGGGAACTGTTTCCTAAGGAAAATGGAAAAAATTACTAATAGCAAATTAGTGATATTTCTTATACTGCAGTTCCCATTTCTCTTGATGTGTCTGAAAATAACTTGTTATACATTAGTGTTACTGTGCAATAATTAGATGCTTGAGAAAATTGTAGTACAGGTCTATTAGATGCTGGAAAAAGCTGCTTTTATGCATGTGTTTTCAATATATATCTGTACCTATGCATGCATTTTAATCCTGGGTAGAAATTTCAACTTATTACAGTCTTGAAGACTGGGCGATGAAACTGACATGAATCAATGTTGCTAGAAGTGATAGCAAAGTCTCATTGTGTCCCTCTTTGAGATATTTCCAACACTGGCTTCTCTGTTACAGACACACTGCATAGGGAAAGTGCCCGAAGACCACCACTTTTCTTGGTAAATGATCTCAAGCAATATGATGGCACTAGGAAGTGCCAGCACAGGAACATTGTATCTCTTGTCTCAGGGTTAATGGGTTCATAAGCATCTGGTACATGAATGAATTTGATCCATAGGAATCATACCTCTATCAATGTCAATGCTTTAGTTACCTTTTCTTGATAGTCATGTGAACCGGAATGACAAAATTTTGCTTTCTTGTGAAGCATAGTTCATCGTGGCATGTGGGCAACAATATGTAACAATTGCATCTGAATGCAGGAAACTAAGCAAAAAACTAATTCCTCTACCTTAGCACATGTTTAAATTTAAATATAAATGCTTTCCTAAAGTATGTTTTTGCTAATTGGAGCTGTAATGAAGATGACAAACTTTAATGGTGTTTTTTTTTCCCCAGTTACATTATTCAAAACATTTTTTTTCTCATACTTTTTTTTTTTCTAATTACTTACTAAGCTGTACTGGAATCAAAGAAACTATCTTTTGTAAAGAATATTATTTTTCTATGCAGAATGCTATCTTTCTCCTGGTCTACTTTTAAACCTCAGTGCGTAGATACTTCTTAACTTCCACATTCTAGTAGAAGGGACTGTGACACACTTTTTTCCTTAGTTGTCCCATCACTGTTTGTTTTACAGACCTTACTGTGGTAAATAGGGTAGATTAAAGTCTTACAAATAGGCTTATTAGCTAAACAGTTCTTTAAGGATCTAGACCTTTAGCTTAATAATCTACAGATATATGGAAGTTGTAGAGGATGTCTTATGTCTATTTTCTTATGGCATCTTCTATCCAGCCTATATGTGGGTGTTCCCTGTAGAAGGTTCTTAACGTATTTAACAGAACACACTGTAAGGAGCTCTTTATTACTGCTGTCATTGCACATTTGAATTAAGTGAGCATAATGTCTATCTTGCATCAGACTATATTAAATGATTTTCCAATTCTAAATTGGAAGCAACTGAGAACTTTGGGTGCATATAAACTTATTTGGGTGTAATAATCTTAAAACATTAGTTCAACAGCAGTTTTCCTTGTGAGTAAGATTCAAGGGCTGCACTGCACATGAGAACTTCTTGCATAACTGTTAGTGGTTGCTGTGAATCATCCCTGGAAATGCAGCTACTTTCCATTGGCGTAAAAGGTAGTGCATAAGGTGCGATAGAAACACCTGTTCAGAATAGATGTGAAGATCTTGGACAGGAAATATCTTTTTCCTAAATGTTTTGCACACACAGACTGAGGTGTGTTTACAGCAGCCAAGATCTGCAGACCTAATTTACACTTGATTTGAAAACAACAAAGTATCAGACAGGAAGCTCTATCCTGCTGTCACAAGAATGTGTTATTTGCATGTCTTCATTTAGAGCAATATTTTGCCTGGAGGCAACAAGGTAGTTTTCAGTGATATTAGTAGACAGTGAGGTTTAAATCACCTTCACTTAGCTTCTATGAGTAGTACTGAATCCTTGATAGAGGTGGAAGATCCTCAAATTTACTACACTTCTGAAATGATACAGTCAGTACAACGTGTAACTGACAAGGGTTATATATATGCTGCAGAAATATATGGATGGGGTGCTGCTGTTGTTTTCTTTTGCATTTTTATGAAGGCAGAAAAGTTATTTCAACTTGTAAAAAACAAACAAACAAACAAAAAAAAAACCTGCAAAGATAAATTGGGTTTGCTATTTTGACTTCTTTATGAATCACTTAGCTGTTTTTGAGGCTTAGCGTAACTCAGTTCATAGCACTAGCACACTTCTAATGAAATTGCCCATTTCATATTAGCAATGCAGGTATGACCTCTTCATGGTCCAGAGGAAATAATTTTTTCTACTATTTAATCCTTTCAGAGTTTAAATTCTTGTCCCTTTAATGAAGGAAAAAAGATATTTAATGGAGTTTTACAGTTTTAAAATTATTATTTCCTCTGAAAACTTCACAGAAATGCATTTTGAGTTAGAGAGAGGAAAGGAGTCTCCTTCAGAAAAGGAGACAAGCACTTCAGATCAGAGGCAGCTCTTACCAAATGCATGTTCAATTTGGCTTATTTTCTAGGGATAAGATGAAACAAGTTATGTTGCTTGAGGCAGTTGAAAGCTGGGAAGGAGATGGGGGTTGTTCTTGACCCCAGTTGCTGCTTGTCAAAAATGTGTGATTTGCTCTCTTTAAATATAGACTTTAAAGAGCATGGGGGTGGGGGTGTGTTGAAAAATGGAGGAAGAAAAAAAAAAAACAAAACTGTTTTTTTTGGCAGGTTAGCCCATCAGGTCTCACCATACGCATTCTCATGATATGATACCAACCTTGCAGTGCAGACTGTAAATACTGTAAATATGCCTTTTCCTGAGTGGCCATACTACAATCTTAAGGTTTAAAAAAAAAAAATATTTTAGCAGAAAATTTGTTCTGCACTAACAGATCACTAATACTACTTTTAAGGAACTGATTTATTAAAATGTAAAATGTGAAATGTGTGTTATAATGTCATATGGGTTGTCTCTCTAATTTGATTGATAAATAAAAAAGGTATAGTGCTAAGCTCCTGCTACAGGATAAACACGGCTTTTCTGAGATGCTTCTGGCAGATCACAAACTTCAGGGTCAGGCCCCAGTTTTATTTAACTGGAACTATGGAATTCAAGTAGAGGACAGTGGCAATGTCCCAGCTTGAAGTGAATTACCTGAGTTATAACAAGTAACCATGGAAGAAGTTTGTGTTCTGAGTGTAGTCACCTGCTGGGAGATATCCAGGTTAGTTTTTTAATGATCCTGTATTTAAGGTTCAGGTTTGCAGTCTTTGCATGAACAGAACTTCTGCCAAAATTACTAGCATTAACTTGATGCATTAAATAAGGAATTTTTAACATCTATGGTGCTTAACATCTATCTTGAAAACCTGCATAAATAATCAAGTTGAGGTTGAACAAAGCCTTTTATCCTGGAAGGAAATTCCCTCTCCCCCCAAAATCTCAGGTTTGCATGTTGTCACTGTATTCTGTCAATGTCTATAATATATATGTCAAAATATGTGTATAGACATTATATATAGATACACGTGTATATCTATATATAGACATTATATATAAAAATATGTCTAATATATAATGTCCAAAGTCTATAACTTTATACTCCGTATACTTTCAGTAATCCAGGTGAACTCATTAGGAAGTAGAAATATTAGAAATGCTTGGCTAGAATCAGTTTTTGTTTCTGCATGTTACAGGTGCATAAGTTTGCATATATCAAACACTTTTGGAAGATGTTGGTAGCTGAGAGCATCCATCTATTTCCCCCATGCTCTGTGTGTATAATCTACCAATTCTTCATGTATCTTGCTTTCTTCTATAGAACTTGAAGACAAGGGGCAGGAATTTAGTGGAAAGACATAGTAAATGATTAAATATTGGCAGTCAGAAAAGGAAATACCAAATATGACTAGAACATATCTACATCCCTATCACCTATTCTTTTTTTGTGACTCAGTGAAATTGTGCAATGTCTCATAATTCGATCTCACAGATTAATATCATTTAGGTTAAATATTTATCAGATTAAAAAAAGGTTGTGATAGAACAAGTTGCTTAATTTCTCAAAAACTATGTAGAATATCTCTGGTTAGGATAAGCCTTGGAAATGTGAAACTTGCATTTGGTATGGCTTTGCTATCCTGGAATTACAGAATGGTTGAGGTTGGAAGGGACCTGCAGAGATCATCTAGTCCAAACCCCTGCTCAAAAAGGGTCACCTACAGCATGTTACACAGGCATCCAGGCATGTTTTGAATGTCTCCAATGAAGGAGACTCCAAAACCTCTCTGGGAAGCCTGTTCCAGTGCTCTGTCACCTGAACTGTAAAGAAGTTCTTCCTCATATGGCAATGAAACCTCCTGTGTTTCAGATCATACCCATTATCTATTGTTCTGTCACTGGCCGCCACTGAGAAGAGTTTGGCCCCGTCCTTCCTACATTGTCCCCTTAGGTATTTGTAGAGGTTGGTAAGGTCCCATCTCAGTTTCCTCTTCTCTTGGCTAAATAGACCCAGCTCACTTAGTCTTTCCTCATAAGACAGATGCTCCAATCCCTTAATCATCTTTGTGGCTCTATGCTGGAACCTTTCGAGAAGTTCTACATCCCTCTTGTACTTTAGGGACACGTGATGCTGACTTTTTCACAAATTATATGAGTCAGCAGTTTTAGCTGAAACTGTTTGCTGAAAGCCATATGAGAAAAATGGGGCATTAATTTTCAGAAAGTAGTTGTATTGGACATTTCCAAATTTCTAAAAGATATGGCCAGTGCATTCAGTTAACCTCGTGACATTAAACATCAGTCCAAACTTCAGATCTGAAGGCCAGACTGAGTCTAGGCTTCCAGATGCTTAGGAAAATAAGATTAGATGTGTTCATATATTAATTGGAAATGATTTAATAAAAGGGCTTAGACACATTTTTAAAAGAACATAAACATGATGAAATGACAAAGCTCTGTGGATCTAACATTGGTAGATTTCAGCATTAACCTTATAAGGTGATGTAAAAATAGTGATGTATTAAATGGTGTAGAATAAAGTCAAAATTCCTAGGAAGAAAATATATCCTTGTCAGAAAGGTTTTGGTTCTCTCAAATCTTGGTTAATCCAATCTTTTAGTCAAAATATATTAATATCTAGAAGGGAGTTTACATCTGGATTTGAGGCTAGATTGTAGGGCACTGTTACTTGAATTACCCATACTTTATGAAATCTATGTTGACTAGAAACTTAGAAAGATTAATCCTACCTGAGCACTTCCTAGGACTTAAGGGTTTTTCACATCAGTACAAAGATAGCAGCTTACTTTTCTCGGCTTTGTCTGCTTATTTTATCTAGGCTGTATACACTGTTTAATCATGTGTTGCTGTTTCTGCCATTTGTCTAGGGGACATGAGACATTACAGCTTGCATGCTACAGACATGAGGAGACATCTTATCTGATGGAAAAGAATTCCAGGCTGTGGTAAAAACACACAACAGTTAGTCAGGAATCATGCTACCTACTAATTATGGTTCCTCCAGCTACTAGCTGCATATCCATAGAACATATTTAACTCTAGAATTAAAAGGCACTTAAAGATCTAGGCTGATACACAAGACTGTGAATATACCAGGGGTAGAACAGCTTCTGATATGTGTGATTGTTGGGGAATATGAATGGGGAATAGTGCTGATTTTCAAGGGAAGATGTGTACTTCCTTGGTGAGGCACTGTTGAACAGATAAGTATTACTTGAACAAAGACCAAAGAGGAGGCTGGACAGATTCAGGTTCAGTCCAGAAGTAGATCAGCCAGCGCAGCTGGGTCTCTGAAGTGGGAGACAGGAGGCAGCAGGAGTAGGGGCAAGGAGAAATGAGATGGCAGTGCTGACACCAAAGGAGGAAGTGACAGGGAACTAGATGCACCAGTTTTCATCTCTTTGCTGTACTGGGTTGTGTGGGTGGTGTATTTTCAGGGAATACAGGCAAATGGATTCCCTCATATAGGATGGAAATGATCTGCTGCGTTACTTGTATTCTCTGCTTGTTTTATAGTGTGTAAATACATTGTGCTGTGACTGGATATACTTCTTTAATGTGCCTAAAAAAAAGTGGTTCTGTACTTCTGTAGAAATTGGAAGACATTACTATCACCGGGGTACTTTCCCATTGCATTAAAATGAAGCAAGTAATACTTATGATCTGGTTATTTTCATGTGAAGGTCAATCATACTGACTGAGGAAAATGATAAAAATTCTAGAATTGTTTAAAAGTTTGACCTAGAACATTGATTTGTATAATTATGATGGTATCCATTTTTGATTACTGACTTAAATTATGACACAGGTGCATTTAAACATTTAAAACAGTCTTAATAAACTGTATTTGAAGTACGCATCTCCAGGTGATTTAACTGATCTATAGGTTCTTTCACTATTGAAAGGCTAACTCCTAGATAGCACATAACCACCGCACATGTCATTCTACTTCATGTGCGTGACAGTCAGTACTTATGCAGACTATCAGCATACCAAACTTCTAAGGTAGCTCAATAAAATCACAAATTTAATTCTGAGTCTCAATATGATCTTTCCTTAGCTAAAAATGTTTTTTTTTTTTTTAATTAAGATTACATTTCATTTTCTTATATTCTTGTCACCATGGTTATATAACATTAAGTCAATATCCTTCAGTGTTGTTTTTTTTTTTTTAATGAACACAACTATTCATTATTTTTTTTATGTACTGAAAGCTAATACAAAGAGGTAGGTCTTGAACTATGGCATTAACAAACTGCACATAATAAACTAGGGTTTTATTACTAATTTAGGCAGTAAAGCAACATCTGAGGATTAAATGCTCTCATTGCATGGTTCAGATGAAAGGTCTGGAATATCTTCTGTATCATACTGGTATGCAGTCCTTTGTAGACACCCGATTATTTGCCCACGGGGTTACATGTAAGCTAGCTTCATCCTACTCCGATTAAAATCTTTGCTGTTCACAAATCAGCAAAAGAATGAGAAAATCTAGATGTGGAGGGAGAAGGGGGAGTCAGCTGTAACTGATGACAATGTTTAAAAAAAAAAAAATAATAAACAAAACTGGTTTGCCTATAGGAATTTAGAAGAACAAAGAAAACCTAGCATCTTCATCTCAACATGACCAGCTGTGTCAGAAGTCTGCTGCCAAAAACATTTGCAAAACGCTGTATAGTGAAGGTGTCTTGAGATGGAGGGAAGGAAAAAGTCTGTTCCATACATAGTGACTGCCATTAAGTCTGCTCCTAGATCATCCTTTCTCTTCACATACCTTTGAGATAGGAAAAATGGATCATAAAGTCTAGAAAAGACACCTAGTAAATAAGTGTTTCAAATAGACTTTTCAAAAGCTCTAAGTCCTCTTTTATTTTGAACATCACATTATTGCCATTTGTTTTCTCCTGATCTAGGAGGCAACTGAAGGTGACATAGAAAGAAATGAAGTTTTAGGGAATCAGAGTACAATTGGGATTTGGATGACTCAGATTATTTAGTACTTCCAGACAAGTGTTTGAACATAACAACCACCTACATTGTTGAGAAGGGAGAGAAGCTAACACATTTTCATACTGTGTATTTGTAGGTATAACAGTATGTTTTGAGAAGGTTGGAAATAAGGAATGTGCTTTTTTTTTTTTTTTTAGTACTATTAACAGGTATCTTACTGTTACTTTGCTTGCATTGCACTTCCTTGGATCTCTCACCTTAGACCCAAACTAGGTTAGATATTAAAGATTTCTCAAAGGGATTTAATTAGCTTAGTTAATTAACTTTGTTTCTCTCAAGTTTCAGTCACACTTCCAGATGTAGTTGATCATCATGTTAACAAACTCTATATGGGGTATACAGGCTTCTGTAGCAGAAGAAAAGCTCTGTTGCTGCTGTATAACCAGGAAATGTCAAAATACACCTGAGGCTGTTTTCACAGCCTTACAAGTTCTGTGTGACCTAGTGCTGGTTCAGTGTGCCACATTTTGTGGCAGATGTCTTCATCATGTTCCGTCTGCTCCTTCAATCAAGGTTGAAGGCATCTGTACTAACAGCCCTGAATAAAAAGTAGTTCTTTGTCCTGAAGATCTTAAAACACAGGGAAAGGGAGAATAGAAAAATATAAAACTAGTAGCATATGCAAATAAAGAAGCTAACTATGTCTAAAATGATGGCAAGATGTTTGTAATCAAAATCAGGATTTGGAAATTTGTTTCTATTGAAAGTTAAATTAGTTAAAATGTCTTATGTATATCCTGAGAAGTCAGTTTCAGCTGAATGTGGTGACTGTCTATTTCAGTCTTGTGAGATATGCTAATGAAGATATCTTTTTTTAGAATATTTAATTATATATAAAAAGTAGTATGATTGTAAATGATAGAGGGGAAAAGTCAAGAAATATTAAGTTTAAATAACTAACTTTAAATTTCTGATTTCTTTCTAAATATCTTGTATGTAAATAGGCCCAATCACTTAATGCCTGCAGAAATCCAATGGCTTGCTAGTGCTACACTGGTGACTTTTTTTGGCTGAAAGTTCTTTCAGAACTTGAAAGTAATGGTAGTTCTACCTAAGAACAAGAATACGAGGTGTTGTACAGAAGGTACGAAAAAAAAAAGAAACAAACCACAAAACAAGAAAAAATCAGTCTCCTGATCTTCACTATTATAATCGATTTAATTAGTAAATGCTTTTTAGTTTTGGTTAAGTTTTGAAATGCTGTTTTAGTTAGAATCCTATTGCATTATGGGAAGGGTAGCCATACGCATAAGATAAATGTAGTCTTGTCTACATGAAGATATTTAGGAAGATTTTGTAGTGTGAGATAAATCTACATAATTACCTTACACTTTCATTCAGTAATCAAAAGATCTCTGTAGGAGTAAATCTCACTTTGATCCTAAATGAGAACAAATGCAAGGACTGTTAACACTTTAAGTTATGCAAATTGATTTAAGCTTTAGTGGATTTGCCTTAACTTTCCTGACTGGTGCATTGTCAACAAACTACTAAAAGCTCACTTTCCAGGTGTTAGACAAGGGCCTAAACAAATTGTCTCTTCTTCGTAGTTAGCAAATGACCCGAAGTGCGCATTGCACTGTCCTGATATGGCATTGAAACACAAAATTGGCTTCATCTACTGATGTCAGTTTTTCTCACTATGCTTAATTAGCTTATTCCCATAAGAGGAAAAATCATCAGCATTCTACTTCATCTTTAGTCTGCTTCAGTCCTAATCCTAATTTAAGGATAGAGTTTATAGAATGAATAGCAAAGTAGTTCAGATTTAATAGTTACTCTAACAGATTTTTGTAAACTTTTCTAGTTCTTTTGGAAAACCTCAGAAGAGCATTTGATTTCTTTGGTTTCAGAATAGCATATGCTGAGTACAGCTAAAGATGGACATCTAAGGAACCAACTTGTTTCTTCTTTTCACCTGTATCTTCACTTTGAATTGCTTGTTCATTCTGTAGGTTATCACTTATGCTTTATTTGCTCAAAAAGAGGTGAGGGGGGGAGAGAATAACACAAAATCTATACACTTCTTAAAACCATTGTTTTCTGATGTCCAAATTCTACTTTAGGAAAATGCACAAAAGAACACAGGCATTAACAGGGAGTGCAAGCTTTTTTTTTTTTTTTTTTTCCAAATTGTAGTGATAAGAGGGATTTATGCTTTGTGAATAATAATATACTAATCCTAATTTTAATCCTATCACGCTTCTGTGTAATCAAAGAGCTAACCTACTTCAGACATGGTTGACCAAGCAATGTCTTCTCATCTAAGGGAAAAAAAATGCAGAATAATGAAAATAAAAAATATAATTAAAATTATTCTCTTCCTATCTCTGCTTTATATAGCTTCTTGACTGTTTTCCAATACTTTTGGAGCATCATTAAAGGATCTGATGATAGAGTTGGACAGAAGTTAATCATGTTCTAGGATACAGGAAGACTGCCTACAGAGACAAGAAACTATACATAGCTTTCATTCATGTACAGTGGGCTTGGATCCCTTCAAGGAGAGAATCCCTTCAAACTTCTAATACATCTGGGCATTTCTCTACTCATAGTACTAGTACTGAAGAATAGATCAGAAAGACTGGTGATCTAATTTATTATGGCATATCTTATTTCCTGTGCCACTTGTTTCTGCTCACAATGCTCAGTCTTACTCAATTTTCATTGAGGAAAAACTCAGCTATGCTTCAGCTAAGATTTTGTCATTTAGGTTCTGTTCTATATTCATAAAATCTGGAATTAAACCAGGAAATGGCTTGTGCTACTTTAAAACAACATTTTAAAGAAATATTTCAGTGTCAAATCCACTGGCCTTAAGGCTTCTTGATCTGGGTCAGACTGTTATGTTAGCACCTATAAATAATACTTTTGTATTATCAATATCAGGACCATGAGCAAATTTTGATTGCTCTGAGGTAGGCTTTGATGGGTGGTCCCCATGAGTGTCCATGGTTGGTACTGGTCACAGTGTGGATAAGTGAAGCTGGGTTGCAGGAGTGCATGAAGCTGATTAGATTTCAGCACAGGAGGTCTCAGGGTTAACATAGATGAAGTATTACATGCCTGGAGAGAGACTGTGATCTTTATTCAAAACTATGATCCCAAAACACCTGACTCTGATAAATAAAAGCACTAAATTTTAAAATTATTTTTTTGTGTGTGCAAATCTATTTAATTCCTATAAAGCTATATATAAAGTTCCAAAGTTTGTCTTAGCTTTGTTGACATCCAGATGCTAACACACCTCAAATTCTTTTTGGTAGTGCTAAGACTCAGTCTGATAGACATACTTTTTAAACTTCTTCTTGTCTCTCCTTTTGACACAGTAAATAGCCAGAATTATTAAAACAAAACACCACCACAACAAAAACATCCTTATAACCTTTTTGAAGTTGCTTTCAGTATTTATTCTTTTTCCTGCAGCATGAGAGTTACTGTTGATACACAGGCAGTGGTAATAATTCAATAACTAATTTTTGGCTTTCCTTAATATTTTAGGATTCATACTAGAATCCAGGAATTCCTCAAGCATGTTCCTGCCTGCACTAATCAGGGGAGGGCTGTATTCCTCATCCTTCTTGAAGCATTAATACCAGTTGCAAAAGAATACAAATAGAGCAGCAGAGTCAGCAACAAGTAGAGTGGGTAGAAAAGGCCCTAAATGTCAGGGCAGTAATAAGCCTGGGAAATGGTAGTTGAATTACTTCATGTCTTAGAGCACAAACCTTTAAAATTGAACTACTTTCTGTTATTTAAATGAGACATCATAATTGCAAGTGAAATGTGTGGCTTTGAAGTACTTATTTTTGTTTCAGAAAATAATTAAAATAAATATAATTGAGCTTTTGAACTTATTAGTATTGTTGAATAAATAAAGTTGAACTTTATTAGTATTCTTTTCTTCAATCTTAAAATAGGAAGCATTATTACTGTAATGAGTCATGGATTTGCTGGCTGGATAAAAATACACCATAGCAAAACTGACCAGGATGCTAGAAACTAACCAAGTATAACAATGGCTTCTAATGGCAACTATGCCTTAAAGCTTCTAAAATATGTGCCTAAGGAAAAGGAAGGAACCAGTGGGTTGAATTTTTGCTGGAATACCCTGTATTCCTGTGAATATTCAGCACTTCTCATCTAGTGACTCAGGTAGGTCACAGATGCATTCGAGCATTAAGATTATAAGACTGCTCAGGAAAAAAAAAAATCTGAACATATATAGGACTTATCATGGAAAAGATATTTTGTAGAGATGTACGATCTGATAGCTGAGTTTTTTTGAGTTCAGGAAGATAAAACTTGTAAATCGACTGAATTGAAACATCTTAGCCAAAGTACTGATTTATTTTTTTTGGGGTGGAAAATGCAGTTAGTGACTCAGACTCAAACACGTTTTGGATTTGTTAGTTTCAACATACTGTTTATTCAGAAGAATCTGAAAAATTTAAAAGATCTAATTTCAATACATTAAATACATTAAATATTTTATTTTCTAGACTTGAAAAGAAATCAGTTCTGATAGCATTATCTTTTAAACTGGCTGTAAATGTTAAACAGACCAAACGGAACTAAAATGTTTTGGTTTTACCACCGAACAAAAGCTGAATCAGTTTTACCACAGATCTTGTTTTTCCACTTTTATTTTTTTCTAAAATTGCCCCCCCCCCCCCCAGTTATTGCAACTATTCCAGCTGTGCTTGTAGCACTTTATTTTTTTTTTTTATATGAACGTTGGTATTGATCAAAGCATAACCAATAGAAACACTGGGGTTAGGACTGGCATCCATTTTGTATGTCATGTTGGTTACAGATGGTTGCTATTTCAGCTTTACTTATGAGGGAGGGTCTTCGTTATCTGATATTTTGTCTGCACTTTCGTATTTTACAAGACCAAAAAGGAGAGCCAGGTGATGAGCAATTCTCGGTTCTCAAGGCTACAGAGTCTACAAAACTCATATAAGCTGTTAGTTCTGAGCTGGAGTTCTACTTTTCTAACAGAAGAGTCACTCAGGTGAAGGTTTATTAATTCTTCCCTGCCTTCATGAGGCTTTCATGGGTAAGATAATGCTTTCTAAAGTTAGAGCCTTATAAGATGCAAGGAACTGATACTTTTATGTTGACACTCACATAACTAACTTTTGATACATACTACCGACAACTATTTGAGCAGGAGCTAAGGATCAGTCACCCATTAACCTGATGCTAGTTGTACAAGCTCCAGACCGATTGTTGGCAAGACTTTTCCGTGTTTTGGTATGGGTGTGAGGCTGCTTTTCTTTTCTAGTTTTGAAGAGGAACACAAAATAAATGCTATAGCTATGCTGTAAAAGCTGAAATACGCCCATATTACAGACTTCAGCAAGTATATTTTGCTAGAGGTTATGAACAATTGTAATCAGTAATTAACTTAGATATGCAGATTAAAAGTTGTTTTGTCAACATAAGTAGTTTCACAGAGGAGTGGAGAAAACTTAAGGTGGGTCATATTATGCAGCTCCCACATAAGTTTTTGCTGGCATGGGATAAAGTTCTACTTGTCTATACTGGCAAAGTTCTTGTAGTATACACATAGTCTGATAAATCACCCTTGAAAGAAAATGATAAGAGGATTTTATTTGTGTGCACAAACTAAAGTGCAGAACTATGAACGTTTCATTGGAAGTTGGCATTTATATTTTTTGGAGTAATAAAGTGAGTTTACGGGGTGGGGGAGGTGGGAAACAGAATTATTGACTTAGCTTTTACTTAGAGGTAGCTCATAGTGTTAAAATATTTGCTTTCTTTACAATGCTTATCATTTTTCCTGAACAGTGAAAAAAAATCTTAACTCTGAAATCATAATATATGTTCTCGTTGGAAACTGACTGGGAACCATGAGAATTATGTAACCTTTACAGTTGTTAACACAAGTTTTACAGTGTGCAATTATTTCAAAGAGTGAAAAGAAGCTGAGTTTCAAAAGAAAGGGTAGGGTTAGAGTAGAATTATATGTAAACTTGTTTCTATATCATTTTATCTCACTTTATTTGCTGTGATTTAAAATAAATGTGATAAGCAAGGATCCGAAAGGGGAGGATGTAGGTAATATTTCCTTACCAGTTCTAAAGTTTTAATGGGGTAGTAATTTATTAGTTGAGAGAGTGAGAGATTACGTAATTCACATCACTTTATTCTCCTTTAAATGCATTTACACACTAGATCTGAACGTGGACTGAGGTCTAATATGTCTGGTAAATCTGTTCATCAGCCTGTTTTTGTTTCTTTTCTGATTTGAGCCTTTGTAGGCTGTTATGCTACAGACTCATAAGATTATTCTTGAAGATCTTAATATGGTCCAGGGCATACAAAAAGTGTGAGAACATCTAGTTATTTGCTAGAAGGAGCAATGAATTGTTTATCTGCTATATGGCTACCTGAGAAGGACGAATTCAGATAAAAGCAGCAAATACCATACAGTATAAGACCTCAATAATCCCTAATTTTACACATCTAGGGTTATAGGCAAATCTGTAATAGAATGTCACGGGGAAAATAGCTAGATGGCAATTTAATAGCAGTTGTACAATGTTGCACTATATTGAAGGGAGATGCACTACAGATAAGTTTACACTTTTATTATATATTTAGATACTTCATTGCATGCATAGAAGAATGATATTTTTTTCTCCAGCTTTTAGCTTCTGCTAAGCCATGAGGTCAAATCAGTACCTTTTATGAAGCTGTGAATAGGTATTTGTTAAAAAGAACAACTAAGAAGAGATGTAGCTAAAGTCTGATCCAAAGCCTTGTAAAAATCAGTTTCACTTCCTATGTTGAGTTCATTGGACTTTGGATTGGGCTTCAAGGCACTGAAGACTTGGGAAATGTTACAAACACAATTTCAAAAACTCTTAAGAAAGCTGTGATTCGCTTTCTTGTTTTCAAGGTTCCACTTCTCTCTTGGAAATGTATGTTGATACATCCTTGACTATACTGTCTGTAGTCTGTAGTTGTGGTTGCAGGGACATTCACAAGGGGGGGGGTGGGGGGGTCACAATCATTTTGGAATAGTGACAGCTCACAATGTATTTATGAAAAAGTATTATAGACTGTACAAAGCCTCAAATGAATGATGGAAGTCACTTTATGTGTCTCTTTTAAAGATGATAAACATGTTTCTTGACAATCTATCTGTAGGGCTTAACCCATCTTAAAGTGAGAGATGTTAACCTAACCTTAAAATCAAATTAGAAATTGACTATAATTCCAAGTCTTTAATGGCTTCAGATTTTTGACTTATATTTCAAACCTATTTCTATTTCATATCAAACATATGTATTTGAAATAACATTTGTTTTTTATTCCCTCCATGGTCATTTCTGAAAATGTGTGTCATATGCATCATTTGCACTGAGTCCATGTAAAAATTTTCTGATAAAATAAAAAAGCAAGAAAGCACGCATATCTGCTTAAAATATTAAAGATCAACACTACTGGTACTGTTGGTTCTCTTTGGTATGTTCTTTAGTAGGGTTCACAAGAACAAGCTATGGGGAACTCCAGCATTAAGTCTGACACTTATCCTTATGTAGGCATCTCCTGACAGGTTTGGCTAAATCCAGGCTGTGAATCCAGGTATTCAAGTATCCAAGTATATCAAGTATCCAAGGTGTGCAATTTGTGTTAGTCAATGAGAACCCAGATCTAGGAAAAATATAAGATTTCAAATTCTTATCTCCTTAGCTTGTCTCATCTCATCATCATCAGTGTTTCTCACTGCTTTCTCCCCTGATTAATATGATGGCAATTGTTAACTTCACTTGAATGCTTCAGAATACCATCCTTATTTTGCTTGGTATCTAAACTTTTGATCTGTTATTTGTAGATACCAATGGGTTTGTAAACCGAAGTAGTTTAGAAATTGAAAGTTGGGAATATACCCACTAATCTTGTACAGTTTCTTCCTCAAACTGGGATGGAGTCACGTTGCAGTGTCACAGAGAGAGGCTGTAAAGGAGCATGACTCTGAACCAGGGTGTCCAAAATACACCCATTAGATCACATTTCCTCTCTTGTTCCACAGTAGATTTTTAGTAAAGGACCTCTGCCTCAGGAACATGTAGACTGCAATTCTTGTTTAGACAGTGAAATTGGGAATGACTGTTGCAGTTACTTCCAAAGTTTTTTCTGAATACCCCTTGAAGAACTAAATGGTTTATTTGAAGGTTTGTATGAATGTTCACAACATGAAGAAAAATAGAAAATTGATTCTAAATATTGTTTTTGGTTGAGGGCAAGTTGCAGCTCCTTTACTAAAGACAGTCCTATCTCTTTATTATTCATTCACAGTTTGTTCTGCTTATTTAACTAGGAAGAAATTATTAAAAGGCAAACAGAGAATTCATTCAGTTCAGAAAAGCAGGTTTATCCATGCCTTACTGAACTATGAACTCACTGAGCTATACTGAAACATGCAGTACTATAAATGCCCTCATTGTAAGTTTGTCATAAATATTGTCTATAAATTCTGGCTCCTGAATAATATACTTACTTGAAAATGTTCAAAGACGTACTGTATTTTAAACTGTAGTAATACCAATGTCAGTTCAGTTACAAACATCTGTTCAGAACATTTTTGTAGTCAGCACTGTTTCTTTCACAAGCACAAATCTAAAGAAAATGTCAATCTATAGCCATTACATCGGTTATAGACTTTTCACACCTCTGTAGGGTACAAGCTTATACAAGCTTTCACAAATCAAACTTTAAATGAAAGCCTGCCAATATTTTCCAATCAGAAGCATTCCTGAAGTTCTCTCATTGACAGGTAAAAAGAAAATTAACATCCATGGCTAAATATGGGTCTCTTAATTGTCTGTGTAAATGAAGTATTTTTTTCAATCTCTTAGCAAGATGAAATCTATGAAAATAAAGTGATATCATGGGTAACATTATCAGCAAGCTGGTGAAAAAAAATATCAGAAGTTAAGTTATCAGCAGAAAAAAGTTATTTTCAAAACATCTCTGGAGGCAAGTCTTATGAAGCCTGTGGAGTTTAAACCTTTACAGTGAGCCCATAAGGTTATCTATTGTCTGTCTTTGATTATTCAGACAGGACTACAAGATTGCTCTGGGGGGCTTTGCACCAGCACTTTTTTGTTTTTTAAAAGCTTTTGTCTTTATAGACAAAAATACACGAGTCATGGCATGAGCTTATTGGCAATAGAAATCAGAAAGGGATTCTGTCCAGTTTAAGTAACACTCTCATTCCTGGTGTAGTAATGTGTCTTTCTTAGAAATGGGAGGTGAATTGAAAGATTTGAAGTAGTATATTAAACGGCATTAAAAGGGAGTTGCATACATCTACTCTTTTGTTATTTTAATTGACCATTCATTCTTTTTTGGTGACATTTTTGGAAGCAACCAACATAATACCAGAACACACGTTATGGAGAATTTTGCTGCTTTATATGAATTGGAAATGTTACTTACCTATATTTTCTTTCCTTTACATAATAGAATCCAATATAGATTTCTAATTTTCTCTTTAAATGATTGCAGATGTAGAGATGTCAGAAGAGAGGCATTTTACTTTTAGTGTTTTGAAGAACTTTGCCTTGGTCAAGTTAAGTTTAAATGACAAGCAAAACTACTATGGCCTTATTTTACTTCTGTCTCAACCCCTGAGGCATTCACGATTTTTTTTTTTTATATTTCTGAATATTTTTCTAATCTGAGGCTCTTTGCTGTGATTTTAAAATTATCTTTATTATTAAGAAGTTAATAAGTACCATTATTCATATGTTCTTAGGTATAGATATAATGCATTTATAGCATAAGAACTTCCTAAATTTATGTTCTGACATCATATGCAGTAAAGCTAAGTTTAGCCAAACCGTGTGCTTAACTGAATTAAAGCAAAAATAATTGACTGATCCCTGCTGCACATCTGGGATGGACTGAGATAGTTCACTATAGATGCTGTGCAATGACACTGGGTACGTGCCAGTCCTTATCAGGCAGTGAACTCCTATTTTATCTATGTGCAGCTCTGTTAACATAGAAGTAAAATTCCAAGATGAAAATATGATAAAATTTAACTTTGATTAGAGTATTGATATGTTCTTTGTGAACCACAAGGAAGCTTGGCTAGATTAAATATGAGGGTTTTTTTAGACTGTTACATGCCAAACTGTCTGGGAAAGACAATGGTAAGGGGCAATGAAAAGAGGTAGATATTGGATGGTACACAATGAATTTCAGTCTTAAGTAAATGTCACCTATGTCACCTCTTTTTTTTCCTTTTCTTTTTTTTTTTTTTCTGTCAGAACAAGGTAGGTGTTATGGTGGTCATTCTAAGAAATCAAATAAATGTGGAAAGTATCTATTTCCGAAACAGTTTTCATTGGCTTTGAAGATTCACTGCAGAGCATATGTGATATGAGGTTATTTGTAATTGCTGCTTTTTTATTTTTTTTTGTTTTCACCTTCAAGTTTTTTTTACTAGATCTCAGATATATATATATATATATATATTTTTAAGTTAAAATGTAACTGCTGAGCTATTCTAAAATTCCTAAGAGCAAGATATTTGATTCCTGCAGTGTTTCTTGCTTATTTGTTTCTGTCTTCTAAAGATTTCTCTGGTATTTAGCTGAACACTAGTTTTATTTGTTTATGAATGGAGGTTTTTTCTGTTAACGCTTTGATATTTACATTACAAAACCAATGACCTTATGTGGTTTTTCTGTCATCATCTTTAGTGGTTAACTGGAGAGTAACACAGCCTTCTTAGCTGTAAAGTAAATCCTCTAGTTTATGCAACACATTTTGTGTTCAGGGTGTTCATGGAAAAAAGCTCATAGAGTCAAATTCAATGATACATTTCCAGGAATGGACATCAAGTTTCTCTTTGTAATATTTCTATATAATTGAACTCGCTGTAAGTATTGCACACACAAAATGAGTCAAGCATAGTTCTGTGTTACTGCCGTTTCCCTCCATTTTATGTTGCTTTTAATATATGTTATTGGGAGTGACTGTGGGAAGATTCATTCACTGAGACAGCATTGTCAGGGGACTTGGTGAAAATATATATTTTTGTTGTTTATAGTTGTAAATATTTGGATTGGTAACACAATGAGAACATATTTTTGGATTTTATCCATCATATTAGTTAAATGATAGTACGTGCACACTTCTTTATTTGAAAAGCAACATTAACACCCACTAAAAAGTTTTTTTTATATAGAATAAAAAATATTTAGGGATCTGACTACATCAATGAAAAAGGGTTCTCAGCTTTATATTCGTCATGTTAACAAGCTGCTATGTATTCTTTTTATATTAGAAGTTCACACTTTAATTAATAGGGTTCATATTGTATTGATATATTGAATATCTATTTACACAAACTGAGAGTTTTATTAGATGAACAGAACATATGGCAACAGCGGGTACTAGATTTCAATTCTTTTTGTGTGTATCTACATGAAAGATGGAAGTGCCTTGTGGAAGGCACAAAGAAAGTTACCGTGGGCCCACAGACCCCCATAACTGGTCACGTATGAGCTGTTCCAAAATACACATATTTTTTTCAATAACCAGTCCTCCTCCCCACCTAATTATGACTTTACCAGTCATAATGTTCACTTTGGCTGGTTTAGGATAAGAAAAGTCTACCATGTGCCTGCAGAAGTTTTATGAGTGCATTGAGTGCATATCTCAATATTTTGTAGGAGCAGAAAAGAAAGTTTCTACAGAGGGAAAAAAGATTATCTTGATAGTCCTTTAATATATTTTCTGAAAAACACACCTTGAGAAAAGCTCTATCCAACTTGTTGGAGAGACATTAACCTTCACATAAACAGATTTATTTTTATTTTTATTTTTATTTTTATTTTTATTTTTATTTTTATTTTTATTTTTATTTTTATTTTTATTTTTATTTTTATTTTTATTTTTATTTTTATTTTTATTTTTATTTTTATTTTTATTTTTATTTTTATTTTTATTTTTATTTTTATTTTTATTTTTATTTTTATTTTTATTTTTATTTTTATTTTTATTTTTATTTTTATTTTTATTTTTATTTTTATTTTTATTTTTATTTTTATTTTTATTTTTATTTTTATTTTTATTTTTATTTTTATTTTTATTTTTATTTTTATTTTTATTTTTATTTTTATTTTTATTTTTATTTTTATTTTTATTTTTATTTTTATTTTTATTTTTATTTTTATTTTTATTTTTATTTTTATTTTTATTTTTATTTTTATTTTTATTTTTATTTTTATTTTTATTTTTATTTTTATTTTTATTTTTATTTTTATTTTTATTTTTATTTTTATTTTTATTTTTATTTTTATTTTTATTTTTATTTTTATTTTTATTTTTATTTTTATTTTTATTTTTATTTTTATTTTTATTTTTATTTTTATTTTTATTTTTATTTTTATTTTTATTTTTATTTTTATTTTTATTTTTATTTTTATTTTTATTTTTATTTTTATTTTTATTTTTATTTTTATTTTTATTTTTATTTTTATTTTTATTTTTATTTTTATTTTTATTTTTATTTTTATTTTTATTTTTATTTTTATTTTTATTTTTATTTTTATTTTTATTTTTATTTTTATTTTTATTTTTATTTTTATTTTTATTTTTATTTTTATTTTTATTTTTATTTTTATTTTTATTTTTATTTTTATTTTTATTTTTATTTTTATTTTTATTTTTATTTTTATTTTTATTTTTATTTTTATTTTTATTTTTATTTTTATTTTTATTTTTATTTTTATTTTTATTTTTATTTTTATTTTTATTTTTATTTTTATTTTTATTTTTATTTTTATTTTTATTTTTATTTTTATTTTTATTTTTATTTTTATTTTTATTTTTATTTTTATTTTTATTTTTATTTTTATTTTTATTTTTATTTTTATTTTTATTTTTATTTTTATTTTTATTTTTATTTTTATTTTTATTTTTATTTTTATTTTTATTTTTATTTTTATTTTTATTTTTATTTTTATTTTTATTTTTATTTTTATTTTTATTTTTATTTTTATTTTTATTTTTATTTTTATTTTTATTTTTATTTTTATTTTTATTTTTATTTTTATTTTTATTTTTATTTTTATTTTTATTTTTATTTTTATTTTTATTTTTATTTTTATTTTTATTTTTATTTTTATTTTTATTTTTATTTTTATTTTTATTTTTATTTTTATTTTTATTTTTATTTTTATTTTTATTTTTATTTTTATTTTTATTTTTATTTTTATTTTTATTTTTATTTTTATTTTTATTTTTATTTTTATTTTTATTTTTATTTTTATTTTTATTTTTATTTTTATTTTTATTTTTATTTTTATTTTTATTTTTATTTTTATTTTTATTTTTATTTTTATTTTTATTTTTATTTTTATTTTTATTTTTATTTTTATTTTTATTTTTATTTTTATTTTTATTTTTATTTTTATTTTTATTTTTATTTTTATTTTTATTTTTATTTTTATTTTTATTTTTATTTTTATTTTTATTTTTATTTTTATTTTTATTTTTATTTTTATTTTTATTTTTATTTTTATTTTTATTTTTATTTTTATTTTTATTTTTATTTTTATTTTTATTTTTATTTTTATTTTTATTTTTATTTTTATTTTTATTTTTATTTTTATTTTTATTTTTATTTTTATTTTTATTTTTATTTTTATTTTTATTTTTATTTTTATTTTTATTTTTATTTTTATTTTTATTTTTATTTTTATTTTTATTTTTATTTTTATTTTTATTTTTATTTTTATTTTTATTTTTATTTTTATTTTTATTTTTATTTTTATTTTTATTTTTATTTTTATTTTTATTTTTATTTTTATTTTTATTTTTATTTTTATTTTTATTTTTATTTTTATTTTTATTTTTATTTTTATTTTTATTTTTATTTTTATTTTTATTTTTATTTTTATTTTTATTTTTATTTTTATTTTTATTTTTATTTTTATTTTTATTTTTATTTTTATTTTTATTTTTATTTTTATTTTTATTTTTATTTTTATTTTTATTTTTATTTTTATTTTTATTTTTATTTTTATTTTTATTTTTATTTTTATTTTTATTTTTATTTTTATTTTTATTTTTATTTTTATTTTTATTTTTATTTTTATTTTTATTTTTATTTTTATTTTTATTTTTATTTTTATTTTTATTTTTATTTTTATTTTTATTTTTATTTTTATTTTTATTTTTATTTTTATTTTTATTTTTATTTTTATTTTTATTTTTATTTTTATTTTTATTTTTATTTTTATTTTTATTTTTATTTTTATTTTTATTTTTATTTTTATTTTTATTTTTATTTTTATTTTTATTTTTATTTTTATTTTTATTTTTATTTTTATTTTTATTTTTATTTTTATTTTTATTTTTATTTTTATTTTTATTTTTATTTTTATTTTTATTTTTATTTTTATTTTTATTTTTATTTTTATTTTTATTTTTATTTTTATTTTTATTTTTATTTTTATTTTTATTTTTATTTTTATTTTTATTTTTATTTTTATTTTTATTTTTATTTTTATTTTTATTTTTATTTTTATTTTTATTTTTATTTTTATTTTTATTTTTATTTTTATTTTTATTTTTATTTTTATTTTTATTTTTATTTTTATTTTTATTTTTATTTTTATTTTTATTTTTATTTTTATTTTTATTTTTATTTTTATTTTTATTTTTATTTTTATTTTTATTTTTATTTTTATTTTTATTTTTATTTTTATTTTTATTTTTATTTTTATTTTTATTTTTATTTTTATTTTTATTTTTATTTTTATTTTTATTTTTATTTTTATTTTTATTTTTATTTTTATTTTTATTTTTATTTTTATTTTTATTTTTATTTTTATTTTTATTTTTATTTTTATTTTTATTTTTATTTTTATTTTTATTTTTATTTTTATTTTTATTTTTATTTTTATTTTTATTTTTATTTTTATTTTTATTTTTATTTTTATTTTTATTTTTATTTTTATTTTTATTTTTATTTTTATTTTTTGTATTATTAGTATTCTTTGCCTCAGTCTTCCCTGCCAGTTAGGCTTCCCAAGGCTTCTATTTCTCTTAACCTGTACATGGAGGCTGAGGCAAAAAAGTTCCTCCCACTGTAAGTGAAAAGCAGATATGAGACCATCCGATGAAACTAAACAAGTACAAGTCTATGGGGCCTGATAACTTGCATCCCAGGGTCCTGAGGGAACTGGCTGATGTAGTTGCGAAGCCACTCCCCATCATATTTTAGAAGTCTTGGCAGTCAGGTGAAGTCCCTGGTGACTGGAAAAAGGGAAACATGACTCCCATTTCTAAAAAGGGAAGAAAGGAGGACTTGGAGAACTCTAGACCGGTGAATCCCACCTCTGTGCCTGGTGAGATCATGGAAAAGATCTTCCTGAAAGCAACGTCAAAGCATGTGCCAGACAAGGAGGTAATCTAAGACAATCAGCATGGCTTTACCGAGGGCAAATTGTGGCTGACCAATCTAGTCGCCTTCTATGATGGAGTAACTGCATCAGCTGACAAGGACAGGGGAAGACTGACTGTTGTCATCTACCTGGACTTTTGTAAGGCCTTAGACACAGTTCCACATTACATCCTGGTCTCCAAAACTGAGAAAGAAGGATTTGATAGGTGGACCCTTGAATGGACCATTCAAGCCAGGAATGGGCTTGAAGGTCACACCCAGAGAGTAGTGATTGATGGCTTTATGTCCAGGTGGAGGCCAATGATGAGTGGTATCTCTCAGGGGCCTGTCCTGGGACCAGTATTGTTTAATATCTTTATCAATGACATAGACAGTGGGATTGAGAGTACCCTCAGCAACTTTGCAGATGACTTAGGAGTTGGACTTGATGATCCTTAAGAGTCCCTTCCAACTCAGGATATTCTGTGATTCTATGACATCAAGCTGAGTGGTACAGTTGATAGAACATAAGAAAGGAATGCCATCCAAAGGGAGATGGAAAAGCTTGAGAATTGGGCCCACATGAACCTAATGAGGTTCATCAAGTTGAAGTGTGAGGTGCAATACCTGGGTCAGGGCAATCCCAGACATGAGCAGAGACTGTGAGAAGAACACGTCTGAGAGGTATTATGTGATGAACATCTCAACAGTTTCCATTGAGGATTCCTAGCATGGAAAAGAACTTAATATTTATTTTGGATCAAACACAAAGTGATACCTCAATTCAGGCTTTTTTTTTTTTTTTTGACCACAAATTTCAGGTCTTTGGAATAATGTTAAAGTTTCTTAATGTTAACTGATTTTTTTTTTCTATTATGAAACCTATGCATTTAGTCAGAATGTGAATCTTAGCCACAGTTTGAGGAACATAGTCACATTAAAGGCAGAAGTCACTTCTACTCTTTTGGAACTTCAAGTTTTTTTTTTTTTTATCTATATACACACTGTATAACTAAATACGGAGCACAGGAAGTTCCACACCAATATGTGTAAGAACTTCTTCACAGCGAGGGTGACAGAGCACTGAAAGAGGCTGCCCAGGTTGTGGAGTCTCCTTCTCTGGAGACTCAAGACCTGTCTGGATGCCTACCTGGGCAACCTGCTCTAGGGAACCTGCTTTGGCAGGGGGGTGGGTTGGACCCGACTATCTCTGGAGGTCCCCTCCAATTCCCTACAATTCTGTGATTCTGTGATATCACTAAACAATCATTTTTATTTCATTGAGCAATCATCATTACATTAAAAAAATATCTTTCAGCAGGTAGTTTGTTTTAACAGTCTAATAAGTAAGAGCCTGACAATGTATCAGAAATATCAGAAAAATCCTAGAGTAGTTTGAGGAGTCAGTGAAGAGCTTTAGGGAGATGTGTGTAAATATGGATGCATATTTATATATATAAAAAACACAATACAACTTTATTCAGTTATCGGATATAAATTCTTAGTGTAATAAACATACATAGCCAGTGTGCTATTGTTGACATTTGCTGCAGAATCAAACATTTAGAGCATGATATGTGGTGTCAGTGTTATGATGGTGTGTGATAAGATGTACCACTGAAATTTGTGACTTTCTTAGTAGGTTCTTATGAGAGCCAATGTTATTACAAAATATGGCATAAATGCTGATAATATCAATAAAAAAAAAAAAAAAGTAGCTAAAAAAGTAGCTAAATACTATACCTACTGAAATAATATGGTGAAACTTAGAAGATTTCTGTCCTGTATGGCACTGCTATGAGAGAAAATTTTTCTGGGGACTGGAAGTTTGAGGACAAGTCATGCATAAACTAAAGCAGCTTATGGGTAGCAAAAGGAATTACTGGAGACTGTTTAATAGTAATGGCAAATCACAATGTTTCGTGACCTGAGTAAGCTGCAGCGTATAATGTATGAGAGAGGAGCTCTCCCCGTTTCCTTCATACACATCATCTTTTTTCTTAGGGAGAGAAATATACAGCAGTAAGAAGGTAAATAGATATGCCTTTCAGGTGCCTGTGATCTAATTCAGTAATACTTAAAGACAGATAAAGGCAGAGGACCTTGTCACTCACATCACTGCCTGTCTTCCCATAGCTCATTGCATTTGTTGTATCATTGTATTTACTTAGCAAGTGGGTAAATCCTCACGCCTAATTTTAAGTTGTGATGGGTGAGATGCTGTGTAAGGATTACTTTACCACTTGTCTAGATGGACAGTTTAGGGGTTATAAGTTTGTCGGTGCCTTACATAGTATGCTGATGTGTCTGGGGATCAGAGAGGTACTGGAGTTAGTTATGGTTGTATAACAAGCTGAGAAAGACAGTGCACAAACATTTTGGTGGCATGAATTGTTTTTTAAAGTATATTATAGTATAATCTGTGTACATAAAACTTTAGTTTTCTAAGTATAATACACATACCCATACTCTCTCTCACACATGTGTATTTATATATGCAAACTTCAGGTTTTCCCTTCTTTGTGACCTTTGCTTCTGATCATCACTATGTGCAGAAGAGCAGTTGTAAGAAAGCCATACTTTGACATAATCACTGATCTTCCACCCACAGGGATAATAACCTTTGAAGATCATTGTCTGGGAAAGCTACTCAATTTGGGGATGATTTGGTGTGTCAGGACAGACCTAGAGCCATTCACGGCTGAGTAGAACACAGGTGCAGTTCTGTCTTTGTGATCGTTATTGAAGATCAAATGACAAGCAGTAAGAAGCAAGACCTGAAAAACTTATTCTGAGGTTGTATCAGCCAGTTTACCAAAGTGGTCACCCTTACCTTTTTCAGATCACAGTTTACTCTCCTTTTGATTCAAAATCCTTTTTTTATTTGATAATAAAAGAAATGGGGAACTGTTACCTCCTAGCTTAGATCATCTAGCAACCAGTTCTGGAAACTGTGATACATATATTAAGACTAAAATCTACTATATACGTAACAGTGAAGCAGCCAGTACTTGCAAGCTGAAAAATACATACATACCTGTATTAAAGTGATCTATTTGGAGATGGTCAAGTACTTTTGAACTTTGATTATTTCAGAAGAAAATGAGAGATAATGTCACTTTAATAATATAATGAGAGATAATGTCACACAAGACAATGCATGAGTGGAGCTTTTGTGAGTTGGCTATTGTTACTGTCAAGAAACTGTTAAGACATTAAAATATTTTCAAGCCAGTACTTCAAGGCACTATATTTTGTTATACATTAAAAGTAATTTGGTTGTATTTTAAAGCTTTGTCTAAGGTGGGATGACAATACTTCAGGTTAGACATAGCAGGAACTAAAATGAGGGCAGAAACTTCGGACGAGTCAGGAAGCAGCTTTATGTATTACTCATGGGAAATGTGTGATACCATTGCTGCTAATCAGTGAAGATATTCTTGCCAGTTACTTAAAGTATTAATATCGCCTAAATAAGATGGCTTCTGTGTGATATGAATCCACAGCTACCCTTCAGAATGTCAACATATGAAGAGGTGCCAGGCTAATGCTCAATGCCAACTGCTGTCTTTCAAAACAAGTAAACAAGTTCAAATACGGAATCTTTTCTTACAGTGGGCTACAAAAGCTGTCACTAAAGACTATACCTAGAAGAAGGGACTTTTATTATTTATTTATTTTTTATTAAGAAATCTTATGGGAGCTGTTTATTTGCTTCCCCTCTGAGCCACCCAGCTGTTCCTTCCATTTGTGGTCTTAGGGCTAATTACATAATGTCCCTAATTTATACTCACTGGTAAATCAGATCAGAGCATTACCTGGAGGGCAAGCTCTAATTAGAGGAATTTCAGAACAAATTGTCTAAAGAGCTTGTTTAGTGTGATTAAATATAAGTGATGGGCCTCTCTCTCTCTCTCTTTATTTTCTCCTCTTTAAAAGCATGAATATTTACCTCACACAAAAACCTGGCAGATTTAAAAAAAAAAAAAAAAAAAAGAATCCCAGCAATGACAGTCCTAATTAAAGGGATATAAAACAAGTGGAAGTGCTGTCCAAGAGAACAAATTGAATTCCCTGTATGTGAATAAATGCAGATGAATTCTGTATTCTTTCACTAGTGATTTAGTGTCTTAAAGCAGTGTCTTAAATTATGGATGATTTGAAAATAAAGAGGTAAATGTAAATCCCTGATACATATTGTGTTTTCTGTGAAAAGAAGAAAAAAATTGAGGCCACTTGTCTAAAAACCCTAAATATCATTTTAAAATGTCTGTTTTCATCTTTATAAAAATTAAACTATGGCACATATTGGTCGAAATGTTATAGTCCTTGCTAAGCAGTAGAAAGGATTAAGTTGAAATGCCCCTCTACTTTGATTGAGGAAGGATGAGAAGCACCTCAGTTAATTTCATCACCAAAAATTAACCTTAAAGTGGGACTTTTTTTTATTCCACTCTCTGGAATATCTTTCTGGAGTTCATATGAACAGCCAGTGGGCAGCCAAGAAAAGGAGTGAGGTCTAACAAAAGAAGAGCTGTGACTCTTCTGTCTTGCTGGTGGTGCAGCTTCTGGTTGGAGACTTTGGAATCAGATTTGTCCAAACAGTAAAATAAATAAATAAATAATAATAATAGTAAATACTGGTATCATAATTCTCTTTGGTCTTATGGTAGTATAAATAATCTGTTTCACATGAGAATGAAGCATACTACCATGCTGCATCAACGGCCCTCCTCCTGATCCCTATCAATTCTTACTATACCATGTGAATTTGAGATTGTCTAATATTCTATAATTAACTTTCTTGTCCTCAGTTGACCTTGATTAAATTGACTCCATTATCCTACAGCAGCTAATGTAATGTAAAATCAACCTTCATTTTGAAGCAACACCCACTTGTGTGAAAGGACCTCGTGTAAACCTCCCTTCCCTCCCACTCTTCCCCCAGCTGTGCAGGAGATATCCTGAACTTTATCACCTTCTTGTTATTAAAAAATAACAAGAATTTGGGACCAGTACTGCAAAGATAAGTTTAATATGTACTTACTTCTTAGGTGCATGTATGTGCCTTACTGCTGAACAGGTTTTGAGATGTTTTGATTTTCTCTTAGACTGATCTTTAGAGCGTTTAAGAATTATTAGCTTTCTAGTCTTCTTAGCTAAACAGCTCTGTTTAAAAGAAAATATTAGCCAGCTGAAAGTGGTGTACAGAATACTCCGTTAGAAAACAGAAAATGCTGCTGGAGTTATGTGACTGACGAGACTTCTGTAATAAAAGTGGTAGTTCATAACTCAGGCAAGGTAAAATAAAGACAAAATCTTCAAAGGCTGCAACTTAGAATATGATGCCAATCACCCCAAAGGGTTAAAAAAAAAAAAAAAGTCTCAAGGACAAAAATACTTCAAACACTTATTTTTCTTTTTAGAAGAAAAGCACTCTTTGTGATTTTTATTTTTTATAAGATAGGTTCATTTCTCCAAGTCTCTGGCTATAGTGAGATTTGTCTGCAGGAGCTCCTGTGCACATATATAGGCAATAAGAACTGCCCCCAAAACCTTTGTCTTGAACTTTGAAAGAGCTGAAATTTCTTGATGTACAGTTTACTGTTATCTCTAATAGTAAGGGTCCTTGAAGCCCTCTGACTGTATAACAGCTCTTTTTAGTTGGTCTATCTACAAATGCACAGTTTCTTCCAGTTGGCCCATATGGGCCAACCTCCCATATGCAGCAACTATGTATAGGACCTGTTACAGATGTGTATCCTACAGCTAGTAACAGTTACTTTTTTTAACCTTCCTTCATAGTGTGTTCATGGCTGGCCAGCTCTGCAGTTTCTAAGCATATTTTTTACTAGGTTCTGAGAGGCTATGCTCTACCTTGCAGCGGGGAACTCTAATTATATATAGTGACTTTGACAGGGTGGAAAATAAGAGGAAGAAAACTTTCCTTATATCTTCTTCGAATTGTTTTGGGAGTTCAGTGAAGGAGTGGCCATCACATAGTGAGTCCTGGCATGGTATCAGACTTGTGTTGATACAAGTAAGTGTTTTCTGTTGTGCATGAAATATTTACCTAGTGGGGAGGAAAGGAAATTTGGAATGGTATAAAAATAAAATCATATGAAGCGTTTAAAGACTCATTCAAATTTCCTCAGTTATGTGGATACTGGAAGTAAGGTGAAGCAAGGTAGTGTGTTGCAGAGACAGAATTGGCCACAACCCCTTGGAAAAGATAGATCTGTGGTGGTGCTACCAGTTCTGTGCCACAGGAAGATGGGATTGTACTGGGTCTGGCTGGAATGTTAACTTTCCCGGCAGCAGCCCATACAATCCTGTACTCTGTACTTGTAGCTGGAACAGCAGTGTTATCACACCAGTGTTGTGTCTACTGCTGAGCAGCAGTGGCACAGCATTGGACCTTTCTCTAACCCTCCTAGGGGATGGGCTAGTGAGGAGAGAAACATCACTAGGGCAGCTGACCTAAATCAATCAAAGGGATATTCCATACCATGTGATGTCACACTCAGCAATAAAAGGTGGAAACAGGAAGAAGGGGGGGGGTGGGCTCTCGTGGAGAAAACATCGGTCCTCCTCTTGAACACCGGCTGCATGCGTTGAGGCCTTGCTTCAAGGACGTGGTCAATCATCGCTCATTTGTGGGAAGTAGAGAGTAATTTCTTTCCTCTGCACTTCCATATAGCTTTCATTTATTTTGTTTGTTTTCCTCCCTTCTTTTTATTTTTCCTTTTCCCCTCCCTTTTCCCCTTTCCCTTTTATTTCCCCTTAGTTAAATTGTTTAGTTCATGGTAGTCTTTATTTAATTATTATAATTATTTCCCTTTAATTAAATTATCCTTATCTCAACCCGTGAGTTGTTCTTTGCTTTACTTCTTCCCCTCCTCATCTAAAGGAGGGGGAGTGAGAGAGCGGTTGTGGGGTTTAGCTGCCCAGCACGGTAAAACCACCACAGACAATGCTATGACTGGTCTCCAGAGACAATGCTGTCCAGGTGACTCTGGAGGTACAACATGATCCCTTCAGCTCATGGGGGAAACAGCCATTTCTTTTACAGTGGACATGCACCTACTTCTATATGTACCAATTACAGGTTTCTGTCAACAGTAAACCACCAGGCATATCTTTTGAAGGTGGCTTGGGAGCTGCCTTCAGGATTAGGCCTGTGAGGCACACTCAAAGAGAGGTCGTGCGTGTTTTGATTCAGGTATGTGCATTCTATCGGTACACCCACTGTTGACTCATGCAGTGCCAGAGAGATGGAGGGTAGTAGCTCATTCAGGTTCAAAAATCATGTGGACAACTACAGAGAGGAAGCAGAGTGTTCAGTGAAGAGCGTCTGCTGTTATTTTAGACTGAACATGGCAAGCTTCCAAAAATGCCTAATGTGGGTGCCCTATCCTTACTTTCCATGAGTAATCACATAGCTATTTGTACTAACACAAGTGTGTTCCCCTTGGCTTGAGGATAACAAGAAAGCTAAAAATTCTGCCATATGGTCAGCTTTAAATTTAGAGGTAATGAAATATTTCTCTGGAATGACTGGGAAAGCTTGCATGGCGTACAAGAGTTTGAAGATCTGTATTTCATACTCCTGGTATGATCCTAAGTATCAACTTGTAATCTGCCTATGTCTGAATTTTCCTTCAATGATGATGATAATAATGCCTTTCTTGTAAACATTTCTCTCTCTTATCTGTATAAGTTTCTGGCAAAGGAACTATCCCTTTATTGGTAACTTGTAAAGAATCTAATACACTGAGGCCCAGTTCTTGGCTCATGTTCTAGGCAGTACTGTAATATAAATAATAATATTGATATACTTTTGAGGATTGTAATATATGTATATATATATAAAGACTATTTTGAGCAAAGCGGAATTATACTGAAATTAGATTTAAGACTGACACATCATGAAGTGACACCATGGGACTGATGTTTAAGACTGACACCATGTTTTACAGGCATTTAAAAGTGGTATTTTAAAGGAATGGTTTCAAGGGTATAAATAGAAGTTATGTTGCACAGTAATTTTCATCCTGTGACAATTAGCTATTATTAGATATTTTTGTCTCTGAAGAATATCTTTCTAAAACATATATAAAAGATATGACATTGAATAGAGTAATGGTATACTGAAGTTTCTAATATACTTTTAAGATCCATAACTCATAATCATTCATTGTAATTATTTATGATGTCCTTAGTTAAAATAAATGCCAACAATTGCCAAATAAATGACAGTTTTAAAGCAGAGGTCTCACACACTAGTCAAAATCAGGTCAATCTTCTTTTTGGGTTACTTCATTCATTAGCCAATTCAATGCACACAGCCAATATCCAAAGCTTGGCTTCACACACCAGTGCTTCTGAGTGAAGGAAAGTGGCAGAAATAATTTTTTAACCTTATATCTTTGATTCACATTCTTTCTGTTAACTGCTCTATTAGGACAAGTGAAGTTTATAGTGCTTGATTGAAAATTTATTTTATTTGCTCAAGCTTGAAGTTAAAAGTTTGCTCTTCCTTGACTCTCTGTGTCTATAAAATGGACAGAGTTGATAGCCTGTAAAATAAAATAGACTAACTTTTCACTGGCATCCTATCAATATTTTGGCATCTGAAAAGAGCAGGGAAACTAGAATTAAGTAGTTTCATTTCTTCCACTTCAACAGTTTGGAAAAAGATGTTAAAGAAAAATAAAGCTAATTCTGACAGAAAGGTAGAGTTTTTCTGTGTTTATTTTTGTTTTAATGAAAAATGGTTTCATTTCAAAGGGAAATTATTACTTTTTTTTTTCCTTTGATCAAAATTTTCAAAAACAGGACTCTGCATGCAGGATCATTTGCTAAACCCCCAAATTTTAAGGACCCCTAATTTCCAAGTTTATTGAAAATAATTTTCACTGAATGGTATACTATATTTATTAAAGGTTGTGCTACTCTATAGTTTACATATTACACAGTTTTATCCAAGTTTTCACTTTCCCTAATTTATTGGGTTTATGGGGGAAGGGCCTCATAGCAAAAGGCTGCAGGGGCAGCCTCTGTAAGAAGAGCGCAGCAGCTGCCCTGTGTTATAAGGGCCAGTTTCAGCCAGCTCCAAAGGGACCCACCGCTGCCCACACCCTAGCCAGTGAGCATTACTGGTTGTGCCTCTATGAGGGAAGATTTGGGGCAGGGGTACAAAAAACTGCTGTACAACTGCAGCTGGGAGAGAGGAGTGACAAAATGTAAGAGAACCAGCCCTGCAGACCCCAAGGACAATGCAGAAGGAGGGCATCAGGTGCTCCAGGCGTGCAGCAGAAGTACCCCTGCAGCCCATGGGTCCCACATGGAACAGATCTCCACCCTGCAGCCCATGGAGGAGTCCCTGGGAGCAGGTGGATGTGGTCTGGAGGAGGCTGCAGCCCATGGAGAGCCCCTGCAGGAGCAGGGGGTTTGGGGGGGAGCTGCCGCCAGTGGGGGACCTGTGCTGGAGAGGTTTGCTCCTGACAGATGGACCCCGTGGTACATAGCCATCTGGGAGCAGTTTTTGAAGAGCTGCTGCCTGTGGGCAGGATCAGTTTGGAAGCACGACATCCCGTGGGAGGGACCCCACGTGGAGCAGGGGCAGAGAGTGACTGTGAAGAAGCTGCGGAAACAAAGTGTTAGGGACTGACCACAGCCCCCATTCCTCATTCCTCTGCACCACTTGAGGGGAGGAGGTAGAAGAGAGTGGACTGGGAGGATGGTGTTTTTAGTTTGTTTTTAGTTTCTCAGTACTCTGGCATGTTAGTAACAGGTAATAAATTTATATAATAAATTATATTAATCTCTATATGCTGAGTCTAATTTACTCGTGATCATAATTGTTGAGTGATCTTGCCCTGTCATTATGTCAGACCTTGAGCCTTTCTTATCGTATTTTCTCCCCCTTTCCCTTTGAGGAGGGGGAATGAAAGAGTGGGTGTGGTGGAATTCAGCTGCCCAGCAGGGTAAAACCACCATACCATATACTTTAGGTGAATGTTCAATTGAATTTCAGGGTCTGAATGAGTTGGCTCTTCCCTCATTGTGATTTAAAGCTCTAAACTTCTTGTTGTGCATAATATGCCCTCTCCTTCCTTTCAGCTTTCTGTGAATCCCCTGAAGGCTTTTAAATGAGTATACAAAAGAAAGCATTTTACAGTGCTAAGTCTGGCAAATTGGAGGGCAGATAGCAACATTTCATAAAATTAATCCCTGTAAATATGCATCAGTTTTTCAAACAGCAGTTTCAGAATATACCTCTAATATGCCTTTAAAAAAAAAAAAAATCTGATTATTTTAAAAATAGCTGTCTGTTTACATTCAACCACCAAACAATAAACATGGCTAATGACCTTTCTATTCAGTGGATATAACTATAGTTACTGTAAAATTTCAGGTATGCACAAAAAGGAAATGTGGAAGTATTTATTGACTCTCTAAAGCACAGATTCAATCTTTCTTTTGCTTATTATAATAATAAAGCATATTTATGAGTCAGTAGATTCAAACAAGTGTTTCTTATTTGTTTGTTTTGTCTATTAATTTTGTTATTTTCCAAGCTGCTTTCAGAGAGGTGGTATAAAGAAAATCCTGGTCAATGTAGTATTACAGGAATGCGGAACCACATAAAAATTTAGGTTGGTAGTAATCTCTGGGGGTCTCTAGGCCTAACCCCAAACAGGGATTTGGAATAACTTCAAAGTTAGATCAGACTATGACAGGTGTTACTGACTGTTGAATATATCCAGTGTTGGAGAATCTGCATTTCCAGGAAAACTTTTCTACTGCATATCCATGTTTATATATTATTATTATTATTATTATTTTCCTTGTATCTGATCAGAGTTTTGCATAGAATCATAGAATATTCGGAGTTGGAAGGGACCCACAAGGATCATCTAGTCCAGCTTCTGGCTCCACGCAGGTCTACCCAAAAATTAGAATTCAGACCATATGACTGAGAACATAGTCCAAATGCTTCTTGTTGCAACATATGACTTATAGCCAGAAATGTCTGCCTCAGTCTTCCCTTGGATTCGCCTTCCTAGGTGGTTGAAGACTTCAGTTAGATCCCCCTTAATCAAGCAAACCCCACTCCCTCCTTATGGATCATGCATTCTATATCCCCCCCATTGGACCTTCTCCGATTAGTCAATATTTATTTTGTATTGGGGGACAAAGTAAACGTGATCTTAGAATTACCTAACAGAGGGGAACACTCTCTTCCTTTGATCTTCTAGTAATGCCCTGTCTCATAATCTCCGACCACTCATACTTGACTCTTCTTATTTGTGGCACTGGGGCCTGGCTTGACCAGGAGCTTCTTGGCAACACCTTCATTGCTTCAGCTTTTGCCCAATGCCTCTGTGGGTTCTCCAAGTGACTTTCTGTAAATAAAAGGAATCCACCCTCTTCCATTTTCCACTGTCCTTGGGCAGTCAGTTTCCATGCCCTAACCCTAGGTTTGCTAAGGTTGACACTCTCAGCCTATCCTCTCTATTGCTTTCCATGGGATTTTAGAGGTTTAGGATTTTCAGTAGGTTTCTGAAATATATACTTTGAGATTCACCTGCACCTCAGGACTGAATAGCAGCAGGAATAAAATGGGAAGAATATAATAGAAATCAGTCTAGTTGAAAATAAGAGTTTTTACATATTGGAGTGAATTCTGGCTCTCTGTGAGGACTATAAAAACTCTCACTGACTTCAGGGGATGTGATGGTTTTACCCAGTACAGAGGAGTAGGACTTATCCCTGTATTTACAGAGAATCCCTTCTCTGGTCAGGCCCCAGGATCTGAAATAGCTTGTTGCCTTTGACATATGGGACATGTCATGCAAATTTTTCTTTGATATTAATATAATAAATCAAACACTTATTTTTCTCAGGAAATGTGCTTTTAATAACTGTATGATACAGATTTAACATGTAAGTCTTTTTCCACTAAATATAAGTAGTATATTTATTGGAAATTTAAAGAGCTTTTCATTTTACTGTTATCAAGAATTCATAGTTCTTAAACACTCCTGGTAATTACTCTGAAATAGAATTAATTTAAATTAGGTTGTTCTGTGATCAATAGGTATGTTACTGTGTCTCACAAGGGTCAGGAGAAGTCCATGAAACATTGAGCACAAACTGACTACAAGGCACAGCGGATTGAGATAATTGAATTTGGAAAAAATGTATATATATATAATCTATGTGCATAGGGATGACTACTTGGGGTCTTTCCATAATACCTATCTCAAATGAAACACTAGGGACTTGTGGGAACACCATTTTTAAAGCTAAAAGACAAAGCAACATGAATCTCACCTGTTGAATTCCTTGCTGTGGGAAAATCTGTAAAAACAAACAAACAAAAAAAAACACACACAAAACAACAACAAAAAATTATTCTTGCTCAGAAAGTGGCTATGGAAGCTATTTATTAATTACTACAGTGATAAGACAAATACACCTGTGTTAAGAAGAAAAGAAACCACAACTGTTGTGGTGGATTTCATAAACCATTAGTCATTGTCTGTTTTACCGTTCTGATAAAGATAATCCCTAATTGAACCAAAGGTGACCAGTCTTGTCTGGTAGCAGCAAATTTTGTGACACTTCTCTCACCACTAACCTAAACAAGCACAGACTGTTACCTCTGTAAACTATTTCTTGTGAGAAGACAAGTAACAGATCAGCATGTGGGTTGATACAGTATATATGTATATCTCCTGCTTGTTCTTCGTTTGCTTATATCACGGACTTATGGAAACTCCAGCCACTTTAAATGCCAATCCTTTCCGTGGAAAACTGTGCAGATCACAAGGGGACCAGTTGTGATCTCAAACTGATCTCATCCCAGGACTGGGCTGGGACATGGTCTAGGAATACAACTGAACTTGAGCTTGGAAGTCTTGAGATTAAAATTACTGACTTAGTGTTTTCAGCTGAGGCCACTCAAACTCTCAAAATGCTTTTGTTCCTTTTGCATATATTTTATATACACGTAAATAACATATATATAAATAAAATATGTGTATATATGTGCTTTACTAGAACCTGTTTTTGTAGACCTCTGTGTCCATGCACGACCAGATGGCAGCTAACTTTTACAGAATTTAACTGTGTTTCTATTCTAATAGGTACGCTAAATTTCAATTTATGGATAGATTATAATTAAACTCTAGATAGTTATAGTTAAACCCTTAGAAAAAGAAAAAAAAAAAAGCCACTCAGATTCTAATGACAGGACAGTATTTTGTTTTACATAAATATAAGCTGGATGCCAGTGGTTGGGCACTGGAACAGGCTCCCCAGGGAAGTGGTCACAGCAGCAAGCCTGCTGGAGTTCAAGAGACATTTTGATAATGCTCTCAGACACATGGTTTCATTTTTGGGTGGTTCTCTGTGGAGTCAGAAGTTGGACTTCATGATGGAGGTTGGAACTAAATGATCTTTAAAGTCCCTTTCCCCCCCCCCCAACCAAACCATTCTTTTATTTTAAGATCCTTCTTCGATCCCTTCCAACTCAGGATATTCTATGATTCTAGGATAATATAACAATAAAAGCAAAAAGTTGCATTATAGAAATAAATGTTATTCAATAAAGCATTCTCAATTTAATTGACACCAGACCTACCAAATCACCGAGCGTTCATCCCTTTCCTCCTCTCCCCTTGTATTGCAGCCTGTGAAACAAGCTAGTGCTTAAGTGACAGCTGCTTTATAACCAGATGATATACATGTATTCCAGGAGACTTTGGTATATCGAATCCTGTTTCAAGAAACAAATTCCCAGTGAACCCGTGCCTGTGACATCTAGTTTTAGAACTTGGCTTGTGTGTGTGTATTCACTATTACTTCAAGAGCTTTTAGAACATTCTAACATTTGATTTTGATCACAGGTACTTTTGCCTGGAAGAAAGCCTGTACTGAAATAGGAGGACCCTTGAAGGATGTTAACTAACAGAAATGAATGCTTTAATAAGGAAGGAGGGTTTCATTCTTCAAGATCCCTATTCAGAGTGGCAAGTCCAAGAACGTTAGATTATGTCACAAAGGTATCATTTTTATTTCTATGGTTGTATTTTAGTTTGCTAGCCCACTTCCATGTAAGTTTCTTAAATGTTAAAATGTTCTCAAAACAGTATAAAGTGGTATTCATTTCTTATGGTTAGTGGTGTGCTTAAGAGTAACTTTAATTATGTAGATTTGCAATGAACTGTTTGGTTTTTAAGTAAGAGTTATTGGAACAGTTTTATCATCATCATCAAAAAAAAAAAAAAAAAAAAGTAACTCCTTCACCAAAACTATTTTGAGCTTCAAGGTTGACTGAACTTAAAGATTCAGACAAAAAATGTGATCATTCTGCCAGTTTTCATCTGCATCCATTCCTGGCATATGAAACTTGGATGAGGTTTTGATACTTGTGGAGCATATTGAGAAAATACAGTCAGTCTTTAGATTTATAAGGAATCTGCACCTGCTCCCCATGGATTTAATTTCTTAATTTTTCAGTGACTTTATGTGACCTTGACTAATATGAACACTTCATTTTTTCTATGTTTAATGTTGCCTAAATATAGAAAAGCTGTACTACATTATCAGGGATGTTACGGGTTTAAGTAATTGATTATATATGTTTTTGAGGACATATCAGTAAATGAGCATTATAACTTTACATGTTTAAGATTTTGACAGTGACAGAGGGACAATGATATCTTTTCAGATATTTTTTCCTTTTTATGTATCAGTTCACATGAATCAAGCTTACATCCCCTTTGTTTCCTGTAAGTGCTCATTCTCTGAAGCACTTTGTATGGATAGGTTTAGCTGGCTAGACTGTCTGTGAAACCTGCATTTAACATTTATACATAATGAACATTTACTACTGGCAATGTCAACACAGACGCCCAATCAGATATTTGTAGCAATTTTGTACAAATCTATTGACCAATCACATCTAACAAGTACAAATACAAGTACAATAACAAATACAACATTGAACAGAGTTTGATGTGTTTGAATAGTCCTTTTGTGTGCTACACTTTTGATCCCCCAGAAAGCTTCTATTCAGCATAAGAGAGGGTACTGAAGGCTAATCCACAGTTTGTACAGACAGGAGGTTTTCATGACCAAGCTGTAAAAATTAGGGAGTAATAATTAACTGGATAATTTAAAATATGTCCCTAATAAATATATCAGTAATGGTCAGAAATCTCTCATAAGCAGAAAAATTAGATCACTGCAGAATGATTCACTTGTGAATTATTCACACAGCTGTAGAAATGATTCAGACTGACAGATTGATGGGTAGAACATGCCCATAAAAACAGGATATTCTGCACTCTTTGTTATCCTTTATGTGTTACACATTCTATGGCTTTTTCTGGGATTCTGTAAGTATATGCAAAGCAATGAATGCCAGCCTGCAGAAAAATCTCAGGTTTTCCTTCAAGCATCAAATTAGAGGATACCACCCAACAGGAGCAACTGGGTGAGGAAACAAATGGAAATTACATTCTCAGTTAATAGAGTAGTAATCAACTGAACTTCTTTGGCCTCACTTTTATGGAAGCTGTGCATAAAAGTTCAGGACAAATCAATTTTTTTCCTTTTTCCCCTGATGAAGTAAAACATTTCCTAGTATAAGCAAGCAGTCCTAGGAAATGGGTCATCGTTTTTATTGCAATACAGAGCAAACTTCCAGTGATTAAATTAGTGTGATGAAATATGCTGTGGGGCATAAAATTTTTCTGAAATAACATGCTTTGGAACTGACCTATCCAGGCTTCCTTCATGTGTGATTTATAATATTTCTGAAGTTTTAGATATGTTTTATTATTATTATTATTATTTATTTATTATTATTTTTTTTTCTAATGAATAGAAATTCACAGGAATAACAATCTCATTCAAGTTTAGCCTGATGAATTTACAAATAGTTCTTTTTTACATTTACCATAAATTACTTTCCTTTACCTAACAGCAGCTTCTTTGCTGGCAGTTTAACAGCTTAGTAAATGTAATTATTAATAAATGGAACATAGTCTTCAAAAAGACAGAAAATAAGTCTGTCATCTTACTTGAATATGTAGCTGCTCCTTTTGAAACAGCACAGCATAGCATTACTTTGATGAAGTAATGCCTATCAAGTGGATTATTGTAAACAGAAATTTTACAGTGCTTTTATTTGGATAAGAGAAGCTAGATTTATAGACATGCACTATGTTTCAGTTGGATATTGCAATGAAGGTTTTAAGCAAAGAAGCAGCATAAAATATTTGCCCTTCAGGATTTTTGTTTGGCTCTGAAGCCATCCCAATAAGATTTGACACTGTACATGAAATCAGATGTTTTGCCTTTATTTTTGGTGTGCTACAGTGTGCTAAGTACCTACCAAGAGTTAATAAATAAATAAATAAATAAAAATCTAGTCTAATTCCCTAAAGAACAGTTATGGCATTTTCTTCACCTTTTATAGCATTATGGGCTGTATTATTAATCAGGTAATTTCACTTACACAGTGCTCCTAAAGGATTTTTTTTATTTTTTTTTTTAATGAACAGAAATGAAGAAGTGGGTCCTATCTTAACTAACTGGTTTCTTATCATGATTCTGTGAAATCTTGAGGCATGAAAACAGTAGTTTTAGTAGATAATCATATGCATGGTACTTAAAACCCCACTTTTCTCTAAAAACTGTAAGCAACAGACATCACTTACAAGCTCTGCTCCAATAATGTTTTAAGAATCTTGTTTAATTGCTTAGGAGTCTTGAGATGCATAGATATCTTTGTTCATAAAGGTAGTATCCTAATCCAGGAAGAATTTGCAAGTACAGAAAATACATTCAAAAAGTCACTGTCCATGAATAAGAGGGAGGAGACAATCAAAAACTTTTGATAATGACCTAATGACTGGGGAACTAGTGTGAGAAGTACTAAACTGGGGTTCCATTCTCACTCTTAGCAAGCTCAGACCCATATTTTCCAATTCAGTCACCACATTTTCTTCAAGAGTGGTTTTCAAAAGAGTTTTCTGGACACACCTTCCACATCTCTTGCCCAAGCTAGTCCATTGTGTGGTAAGGAATACAAAAGTCAGAAGAAAAGTCAGGCCAGAAGTAAAGAGGTGGGAAATTAATCTCTATATCAGAATAAAGGTAGATTACTTCTGCCCTTTTCTATACAAATTCTGTGTAAAATCCTTAACCCTTTTCTACTCTCCTTTTCAGCAATTTCATATGCAGTTCCTGTAAAATTCAATAGTGAATAATATAAAAATTTGAGGTCTTTTGGAGAATTAGAATTTAAGCCTAACAATGAGAGTAATTCACTTTCCTTGCAGTGCCTAGGAGAGCTGCATACACACACTGAATAATGTAACAGGCAGCGTGGGTGGGTGTACATGTGCAGGCAGAACATCCCAGTGCCACTGCTGGTTCACAATGAAAATTCATTCCCAGACATGTCTCTTCTACACAATCATTTTAACACATTCCTCCTAACCTGAACATGTTGAGCACAAAGGAACTTCATGCATCATGCTGTTTATCCTTGACCTTTCCTGTTGGGTTCAGAAAGGTACACATGGCCTCTACTTTCTCTTGGAAAATTCTAATTAAAAGAGAAGGGAGAGATTTAAATGTGTGAAATTTTAATAGAGTTTCCCAGTGTAGCAATTGTACATTATGTCATCTTGGATAAATTTTGACTGAATTAGCTTTTGCAGAATGCCCACCAGACCTGCTTCCACAGGCTGTTTTGCCATCTGCACTATTAAAACATCCCCATTAAGTGTGCCCAGGGTCTAATCTTTTGCAACTGATTACAAATTGTCCATAATGCACAGTCTGAAATAGAATTGCTGGAATTAATTTTTAAAAATTAAACTTGCAAATTTGTTATACCAGAAACAAAAGGATATATCTAGTTATAATAATTTTAATCTGGAAAGAGTGAAGATTAGCTTGGTCACAGACAATGATAATAAAGATTAGATATTAAAAAATACTATCATTTGCCTCAGGGGTGTTCAGAAAAGTTTTAATGTGTTTATACTGCAAGTCTGACAGAAGCTCTTGCATTTCTTTGCAAGTCTGGTCGGAAAATCCCACTGTATTCAAGTACTGACCTCTCACTTGATTTAAATGATGCACTCTCAGTAGACTAAACAAAAATGACTGACAAAACTGATTTGTAAACCAAATATTTGCCCTTCTAGATATCTGGAAGGGGAAAAAGATTTACTATTTTCCTATAGCATTCTAAACAATGGTCTTGTTATAAAATAATCTTTCTCACTTTTGTCTCTGAAAAAGGGAAAAAATAGTAAGGGCAAGCCTAGAAGGTAATATCTGGAAACTGAAGCTAGAGGTTGAAATGCTGCTCTGTGATTCTCACCTTTTCTCTGTTCAGGCAAGTTGTGTATATCTTGCCCTGCACTTCAGTTTCCTCCTCAGTTATCCATACATATCTCATGGAAGGTATGGTTGCTGTATTAAGACAGAGGGAGATAGTCACACTGAGCCTTGAGTCAAGGTCAGCATTGTAGCATTTAAAAGTCAGGAAGTTAATGGGTTTCTAGGATGCATGTCTATCAATCTAGCACTAATGGTATATTTCCTGTTTTTGGATCCCTTCTTCCCTTTCTGCATCAATATACAGGCTGCTGTGGGAATTCTTCCTTTGCTTGGTTTCTCTTTAAAAGTAAGTGGGAGAAGGGAGAAGGACGGAGGGGAAAAAGAAAAAAAAAAAATTAAGCTTTTTTGAAAATCAGAGCTGTGTTAAACCATGAAGACTATTGTAAGTCTTGACTTGAATTGGTATTCCCATGATTCCAAGATTCATTTTGTCAAGGCTGAAACTTGAAAGATAATGGATGTCCTTTAGTTTGAACTCCTAGTGCTGTCAAGCTAGAGGTTTCCCCTACAATGCAATTTACATCGTGAGAGTGCACCAAGACACAGCAGCTGGGAGCTCTAATCTCTCACTTTCCCACTGCAAAAGAACATGGTCATATGCCGTCATGCTTTGACAGCAGGTTTTATGGACCAAAACACTTCGATAGAATTCAGACATTCAATAGAATGCCCTCAAATTATGCTTTTGGATACAGAAAGTGTTTCATCTGAAAATTACTGATTCCATTTCTAGCATGCTGAAGGAAATGGCATTTTCTGATGACAGCCCTAGTGTCTACCCTGTGGAGTCATATGCTACGTGCAATATTGTTCTGCACTTTTTCTACCCTCTGTGTCCCTCTTTGTTCCCAAAAATGTCTCAGAAGTTGAACAATGGAATATTTCTGTCCTAAAAAAAAAAAAAAAAAATAGGAAAAAGCGCTGTAATCAGATTTATAAGGTAAAAAGTCCTAGTATTCTTGAAGAAGTAAAGAGAAAGAAGATCCCTTCTGACACTGAAATAAACATTATTGCACTCCTCTGATGAATCCATGTGGATTCTCAGGCTATTGATATTCCTTGAAACATCCATTACTTGAGTGTCAAGTAGCTGGGAATTTTGACTAGCACATCAGACTCTAGACTCTTGGTTCTTGTAGAAAAATTGCAGAACTCCAGACTGCCTTTTCTTTTATGACCTAATAGCAGCAATTAAGAATGCTTAGGATATACATAAGTATGCCCTCATCTAACCCTCAAATGGCTGTCACCACTCTATTGTAAGTGAATAGTGCATTGATCAGCATGTGCCTTATTACCTTGTGCATGCAAAGACATTGTAGTAGTTTATTTCCTCTTTTGCACTTTGTACACCACATCTATCAAGAAGAAATATGGTCTAGGCAGTTCAAAAGGCAAAAGAAACTGTTTCAGCAATAAGGGAATGACTCAACAGGGAAATGACACAGGGAGAATTCAATGTATATCTCTTCGAAAGGATGCAGACAGATAACTGCTCACTCATTCTGAAGCACTAGGTGTGGCAGCTCTTAGCTCTCTCTCTGATCTTGTACTCAGTCTAAACAGCAGCTAAGAATAATGTTGCCAAATAAGGCAATGCTTTTAAAAAGTTCAAATAAACATCTGCATCATACAGCTGCCTTTCCATTAGTGAGGTCTAAAGACCAGTGAAGGACTTTATTCAATACACTAAACACTCCTTGAAGTAGTTGGACGTCAACTTGTTTGCAATGACTTAATGGACAGAGAAAGAATCCAGTTCAGGCTAGCATTAGGCAGAAGATTTTTATTTTTTTTTTTTAATCAATAACCTCCAGATCTGATGTATTCACATCATATCATCATCCACAAGGCAAAATAATCGTACATTTTCCAAAACAGGCCAGCAGCAAGAGCACAAGGGAAGGGGGCTCTCCATAGGTACATTAAAGGAGGCTGTAGCGAGGTGGGGACTGGTCTATTCTCCCACGTGCCTGGCGACAGGATGAGGGGGAATGGGCTAAAGTTGTGCCAGGGGAAGTTTAGGTTGGATATTAGGAAAAACTTTACCAAAAGGGTTATTAGGCATTGGAATGGGCTGCCCAGGGAAGTGGTTGAGTCACCATCCCTGGAGGTCTTCAAAAGACATTTAGACGTAGACCTTAGTGATATGGTTTAGTGGAGGACTGGTAAGTGTTAGGTCAGAGGTTGGACTCAATGATCTTGAAGTCTCTTCCAACCTAGACAATTCTGTGATTCTGTGATGCTGGAGTTTGGGATAAGGCCAGAGTGTGAACAATGGTCAGGATAACTGATCTCTCTGGATTCTCTAATTCTAGTTCATGCTGAGACTCTGAAGAGAGTTTTCACTTCTGTTAGGATACTTAGACTGTCAATAGGGGAATGCTAAAAAGAAGCAGAGGAAAGCAAGCAAGTGGAGGCCACAACATGCTGATTCACACTTCAAAAACTTTGTGTTGACCCTGGCAAATCCAGAAGCAGCAGTAGGGTTTTCTGTGGCTTCCCTGAAGAGAAGGGAAATAAAGTCCTCTTTTGCATCTATTGCCTGGACATGCCTCAGAGCTGGGCCTTTCCCAGGGCTGCCGAAAGCCTTCTAATCCTGGTTTCCACCTGCTCCAGCACATCGTACTTTGCAGCTCAGCATGACTCTATCTTTAGCCTCTCAGCAGTGGTACATTTTGGGCAGGCCAGAACAGATGTAAGTGCATCCTGCAACTAGCCACAGATGTATTATCAGCATAAGCTCTCGATATTGACAAGAACATAAAACATGATTGTTGCTTTGCCCTATTTCTGATTAATTGGTTTCTGTTAAACATGAAGGAAGAATGTTTATAGCTAAATAACAGTGATATTCTCTGCAATAAAATATCATTATACTGTGCTTGTATAATTTAGCATTTGTTTGAACAAAAGGAACTGAACCTTATAAAGAAACATGAGCAAAAAGATGACTTGGCTGAAGAAAATGCACCACACCAAACATTACTAATACTATGTCTAAATGACATATCTCTGGCAAATCTAGATGGTTAAATCAAAGAGTGGGCAGGGAGAGTTTTAATACTGATTTGGATGTAGCTTCTATTTGTATTTTATTATTTTAAAACATTTACCTGTAAAATCACAATATTTTACTTCATTAGATTTTCTTGTACAGTTTCTTCATTGTGGAGTTACAGCAAAAACACAATTTTACTCTTTTTTTTTTTTTTTTTAATTATTATTATTTTTTTAATCCCCTGAAGACTTGAAGGGGTATTGCAGTTTAGAAATGTTTTGTATGAATCCTGAAGAGCAGGTGTTTTAGACTGGAAAGACTATTTTTACTGTGACGCTACTCATGCAACTGTCTTTGCTTTCTGTGAGGATGAGGTTCCTCGTATAAGATTCTCTCCTCTTTTGAAATGTTCTTCTTCTTTTGGAAGTGAGATATGTCCTTGCTCTGAACTTGGATTTGGCAGAGTATTACCATGTGCCTGGGACCTCAGCCAGAAAAGCATGAAGATGTAGGGAGGGACAAGGGAAAAAATGGACTAGCCTGAGGGAGAGGTTAGCATACTGTGGCCAAGGGTTACAGAAACTCGAAGTATAAAATCTTCACTGAAGCTCAGTTCTAGAAAAATTAAAAATTATTTAGGGCATGGTTCTTCTGAATCATAACAGTGTTCAGATGGAGATGTGCTGGGCTGAACTCCTAGTCCCCGTGCACAGCAGAACTCCACTGATAGTATTGGGAGTCTCATAAGGGTAAAATTGGGATTCTTATTTTTTCCACTTTTTATTCCACTTTTTTCACTCATTATTTCAACTTTTTTCTTCAGAGTTGCAGGGTGAAAACGAAAAATGAAATTAATTGAGGTGACATTTTTAGTGCACATTCTAGAGTCTGGTTTGAGATGTCTCTTTTTTTTTCTTCTATTTTTGGAAGAAAATCCATATATATCTGTTGTGAATCTATTAGATAAAAGAAGTAAAACATTCATGTTCTGAAACAAATTCTCACTTTTGGTGTGAACCCCATCCAAAACCAGACTGATTTTAAACAATTACTTTTTAATGAGGAGGCAGTTTTTCACAGTCTGAGGAGAGATGAGATTGAAAGAAGGTATGCACATCTGTTTACAAATCATAATTTATCAGTATGAACTATGATGCTATCTATGTTTCTTTAGGCAATTATGACAGTCAGTTATGTGTAACAAGCACAGAGTTAGGAATAAGGAAAGCACTCGTTTTGTTTTAATACTTTTTTTTTTCTTCAAGCAACTAACCCTTCAGCAATCATACTTCAGTTTCTGCTTAATCTGCATTTAACTCCTATATAATAGTAAATAATAAATCCTTTTAACTCCTTTTTCCATTTATGATAGAAAATACTTCATTTATGAAGAAAAAAAGAAATTAAATTATGAATCCTGAGTTACCAAAGAAGACATACCAGATAGATTACCTAAAATTCCTGTCTGCCTGTAAAATCTGTACATTTTAAGGTGGGTTATTCACTGTCCCAAATTAATCTTGATTTTTAAGAATAAGTGCTCAGAGCTGCACTCACTTGGAATTCAATGTGCAGCAATCACTGTGTATGAACGTAAGCCACATAATTACATATGCACTTGTCCCCTAGGCACACAGAAACTGTCATGACATTTGCGAGAATTATTTTTACTGAAATAAGCCTTGCCTTTAGAGCAACCAAGATTGTAAGCAGACATACATTTTCTCTGCCCAGAAGAGCAACCAGAACAGGAAACTGGGGTGTGACACCAACTCTTTGGCCTCTATGTGCAAATGTTATTGTCAAGCCCTTATGAGTAAGTTATATGCATGACTCAAACTTAATAAGCATTTTAGTTGTTGCTTGAAGCAGTGTGTTCTGTGTTGTGATACCTTTAGGGTAAATAATCCAGGGTAATCCAGAGTAAATTCTGTGTAGAGTTGCCTTATTTCCTTGCATTGTTCAACACTATCTAAACCTCATGCTGGAAAGCTTGTCAGAATTGTCTGATTTATAATTTGCTGTAATTGCTGGTGTGACAAAGTAGCTCTTCATCCTCTGAGAGTTCAAATGTTGTCCATCTATAACAGGCAGTCATTTTTTAGATGTACAAATCTGGAATATATTTAAGAAAACATAGTTTACCAATTTGTGTAAATACGTTATGTGTAGTGGCATACTAATTCCTTCTCTTAAATTAAAGACTAGGTATTCATGGTCTGAACTTTTAGGTAGACCTGTGCGGTGTCAAGAGTTGGACTTGATCCTTAAGGGTCCCTTCCAACTCAGGATATTCTATGATTCTATGATTCTATGATTCTATTCATGTGAATGCTGTTGGTAAGTTTTCGTAATGTTGATGACCTTTATCAAGTCACAGGTATAGTGGTACAGTAGTACAAACATTCTTCACAGCACTCAAACTCCTTTTTCTAATGCCAAGATACGCACCTAGTAAGCCTCCTCATATGAGTATGAGACTTAAGTTAAAGCAAAAGAACTGTTTGGATGGATATTAACTTCATCATCATCATCAAAATCTCTGCTGTACCTCTAAGTATAAGGAGAAGGAGTGAGAGAGCTGGTCTTTATTAAAGAGCACTCTTCTATTAAAGAGCACTCAACTCTTCTTCTCACCTTTGTTGTCCTAACATACCTTTTCAACTTTGTATATAATCATATGCAATTTCTGCACGATTTGAAAACAGAATCAAATCTCTCCTTTCAGATGCATTCATCCATCCATCCCTTCAAAGTGAGTCACTGATTTCATTATCAACCAACACAGTAACAAAATGCACATCTTATTCTTTAATCGTATTAGTAACATCTTTTTTCAAGAAGGAAGCTGTTGATGGTCTATATAACAGAGAAACTGAAACTGGCTACCCACCAAAATCTTTCTCAGAACAAAGTTTTAAAAACTTGTGGAAAAAATAATTATGGTAATGGTATCTGTTACCTACGAATAGACAATAAAATTGGTTTCCAAACTCCCCATCAAATCAGTAAAGAGCCGTTTGCATAGTTTTGGATGAAAAAATTGGTCATAATTCTTGAGACCTCAGAAGAAAGCAGAATAGTTTTGTACATTAGCCTCTAATCTTCTGGGAATAATTTTGAAAAGAGTAAGTTTGGAAATTCGAAGCATGTTCTTTGGTGGTTGATAATTTTGTTTACTGATGGAAGAACAGCTTAAACTTTGTTGTTGTTGTTGTTTATTTTTTTAATATAGAATCTTTTTTTTTACACCTATAAGGTTTTAAAACTGCTCATAGAAATGTTAAGGTTACCGAACAAAGAGTTTATTAAACTTTATTAATATGCTGGTCAAAGCAGATGATGACTTTCAATTTGTAGCTCATATAAAATCATATTCTGAGAGCTAAATGAAAGAGAAATGTATCTGAAATTATGCATTATTTTTCATTATTTCATAAAAAATTCAGACATTCATAAGTATATACAAAATTATATATACACATATATGGTGTATCACTGTATGCATATACGTGAAATGAGAAAATAATCATAAAAGAAAACTAAGAGAAGAATGCTCAGTGTCTGAAAATTATCATTGATGTTAAAGAAACTGTATTACAACATATCAGATGAGAACCTAGTCTGTACAATTCATTAAGACAACCTTTCAGACATATTTCTGCATTCAGGAAGATGCTTACTCATGTATTCGACTTACATCAAGGTTAATGTAAAAAAAGGTGCTGAACTGGAATCGATCAGAATGTATATTCTCTGTCCAAATTTACACTTGCAGAACAACATACATGCAAAAGTTAAAATTCATTGCTTTCCCAGAAATGCTGAATTTATAATTTAAACATTTTGTGAGTAAAAGCTGAAGTTCAGAGAGAAACAGCCTGGAGATGTTCTCATTTAGTAATGGAGTATGAAGCAGAAATCCCTCAAGTTTGCATCCACATAGCATAAGAAACACATCAATATGCTAAAAAGAAATAAAATCTCTGATGCTGTCCATGCCGAGCTCCAAAGACGACTTATACAGAAAGACTTAACTGGATCTCCTGTTAGGATTCTTAAGAATTTGCCTTTAAATATTTATTTATATCCTCCATATATCTATCTACAACTTCATCTATATAGCTAGACCTACAGCTTTCTTACAGTGAACTTTGTACGAGTGTCAAAAATATGTTATAGGAAAATGTCTTTGCTTTCAGTATATTCTGTATTATATACTGGAAAGAACAAGCAATACATCACAGAAAAGATTTTATTCAAAACATATAGAGTGCAACAGAGACACAAACAGTTATATTACAATTCTCACTAGGCGCTGGGACCACATATTTCTAAATATTTCTGCTTTAAATTGAAATATTCCAGTGTGGGAGCATTCACAGAACGGACATGCACACATAAAATAATCATTAACATCTTAATCCATAAAATAAAATAGATCCATAAACCCCAGGTATTTGAAAAACTTTCTCAGTTAGTCATCAATACTCACTGCAAGAAATGATCTGACAGAAAAAAAAAAAAAGAAGACTTTAACATTCCCCTGCCCACCCCACTTCTGCCTGAAATTTTGATTCAAATCTCTTTTATCTAACTGAAGTGACACCTACGCAGCTCAGAACTGGACTGACACACAACTTCAGTCGCTTTAACTGAGTGCAAATTCCCTGTGTTTCCATTATAGTTAATGGAGAGAGATGGACACTCTAAATTTGTAATTCAGGTTCAAGACGAATTGTTTATTATTTTCTGCCGACTACAAGAGGAATATAGATTTAGTAAATTACTAATTTAAGTGTCTCTTTTAGATACTCAAAGCAAGGCTTCTTAAATCTCAACAAAATGTTACTGGTGTATGTGAATGAGGGGATACATGCTGGCTTATACTTCACTTTTCGGTGTTGTAGCAGAATCACAAATGAACTCCGAGCACTGGTCTTTTCCAGCTTTTATGAAATGTATTTTGATACTGAAATGCCTTGCTTTTATCTGAAGCTATTTGTCATTTACATCCTCACTTGTACTTTCTAATGAACTTAGGGAGTTTATTTTTTTATTAGCAAAACCTTTGCCACTCTCCTTCAAATCTTTAAACAAGTAGCAATAGCTTACATATATTAAAAACATGTATAGCTATCCACCCTAGAAGAAAAATGATTGCTTTAACATACTAAAACAAACAAACAAGTCCTTGTTTGACATAACCACCCCAAAAACTTGCTGGAAACCGATGCATGATATGACAAGTGGTTTATTTTTCATACCCGTCTCTTTTTTTGCGATTGTATATTCAAGTTATGGTACTTGATATTAAATTGCACACAGTCTAAAACACACAGCTCCATGGGCTATAATGATCTGTCACTGCTGTGCCCAGACTGAAGTAAACATCGTACATGTGGTACTCATTTCACATAAATTTCAGTTTCTGATGGGTGGTTACTGTCACTCGTTCAAGATAACAAACACAAAATTATGGGAGAGCAATGTGGTGCAAAGTAGCCTGGAAGTTATCCACAGAGCACGTCTTTTATATCTCAAGTTGTAATCCAGCTCACAAGAATGCCTTTCATGTATGAAGAAAGAGGTTATTATCCTATCAGTATACAATCTGTTAATGACAAACATCAGGGGAGAGCAATTCATTTGCCCTGACAGCTTTGTTGAACAGGCTTAGAAACTGTTCTGAATAGACGAATACATTAAGAAAAAGATGTTATTTATGGCAGAAGACAGGAAAGGGAGCTTTCCTCTTGGAATTTAGGGAACTTCAGCCAGCCAAAACAGCAACATTTCCAAAATACATTTGCAAGATTAATGAAAAACAGACCTCTATATTTTCACCTCAGATTTAAAGGTGAAGGCCATGTCATTTGGTGACACATTTTTCAAGGAACAATATTGAAAAGCTATCAATTTTACTCATATATGTTAAGTAACCTTCTGGGTCCAAAATTGTAGGCAGATATGAGACAATATGAAATGCTGTTCATTTTATTGTTCTGACCTCTGATTTAATTTGGTTTAAATATTGTTAACCTGAATAATTCCTTTTATTCAGTTTACACTTTGTGCTGTGGCCTTATCTTGCCTTTTCAAGAAATGTTATGGAATAGGATAAGCAGGCAACCTACTCATGCCTATGTGTGGGCCTAAAGGTGTCGTCTGTTGACATAGTGAACCACCAGACTTACTGTATGCATTTGCTGTATTTTATATTATTTTTGTTCTTTACGTTGTTATTGTATTTTATATTTATGTTTTATAAATATTAATACAATGTATATAGTTTAATATTGAAGGATATTTTTATTACTTAATATCCATCTCTCTGATTATGGCCATTTAGTACCATCAATTCCACTTAGAACTAATAAAACAAGAAATAAAAATGAAAATATTATTGGTTAAAAGCATGTATGCTGGCCACTATTTGGTACCTTAATAAATGTTTGCACAGACATGGACATGTATCTTAACAATTCAGAAATTCAAAGTATCTAATTGTATGTATTTTACACAGTGGGATTTGTAATATATGGTAGATTTGCAACAGGTTCTTTACAGTTTTACCACTAAAGTTCTAAAAGTGTCCAGCAAGGTATACTGTGTGCTCCTTCAATCAGTTCTTGAAAAACAAGGAGGTTCTTGTTTTAAGAGCTTATGTACTTCATAAATAATAAAACTTGAAACAGATCTAGAGGATTCTTTCCTTCCCTTCCTCTCCCTCTACCCATCAATGCTAAATCTGTCAATAAAATCCAGGTTTCCTCACTGTCTGGTGTATTCATTACTTTCCATTTACTAAAATAGGGTAAAAAATTTACTAAAATGGGTTCTGATAGCTGCTCAGAAAATACATGTATAAAGGATGATGAGCACAGAGTAAACATCAAGTTGTGTACACACTTCAAATGAATAGCACAAAAATCCCACTGTTGAATTTGACTTTACTTGGTTCCCAGTTTCATTCCTGTTTTTCCCTTCCCTAAGGCTTTGGAATGAGCCTTTGGTATTGTTCTATACCTCCCACCTCCTATTTTACAAGAGTGAAATTATAACACCTGCAACAAACCTTTAGTGAAAAGGGGCTTAGCAATTTTTTCACTATTATGTTGTAAAATATAGTGTTATGTGTGTTTTAAATTCATGTGACATAATATGAAAGAAATAAAGTGAGAAAACAAACAAACAAACAAAAAAGTAAGTTTCGGTTTTCCATTTGCGAAGCAAACATTACTGTCCTTAATAGAAGAGAGAATTCAGCAATCCAATTAAAGTATTATTGATCTTTTATGGTCATTACACAGTGAGCAGATAGACTATGGGCTATTTTCGTTATAATTATTTATTAACATCTCATGGTTATACTTTTTTTTTTTTTTTAAATGAACTTGCCAGCTGATTAAAAAGTGCTGAACTTTTCAGCTGTAGACCTAAAGTCCATTATTTATGTAAAAAAAGATGTGTACAAGCAGAAAATCACTTTTTTCTTTTTATATGTGGAAACTTGTTCTCTAAGGATCCAACACTTCCTCTCTACAGCCCTAACAGTGGGAGATCATGTGAGGCAATTAATTCAAAAAAAAAACAAACACACACAAACAACCGTTGTAGGTTTTTGTTAGGTATAGGTTAGCATAGCCTCTAGATAGCATAATTAAATTAATTACCAATGGATCTGGAATTCTGACTTGTCAATCAAACTATGAACTTCCCCACTCTAAATTGCATTAGTGTCCTTCAACGTCCTCAGAAGAGAGATGGAAATCCATGGTAAAGAAAGCATTATCTCTGGAGTGATAGCCAAACAGGTATGTACTAAATCACAAAGGTTGAACTAGTTGGGAAGCTCCATTTTGCAGCTGTTATTGCTGATCTGATGAGTGGGGGGAGTAGTGGATCTCCATCCAACCAGGATATAAAGGTTAATGTTTTCCTATCCCAATGGCATTTTTTGTTATCAGTCTTGTATCTTCAGGATTAACAGTTCATTAATATTAGACACATGGATGTGTTATTGTCGAAATTTCTATCAAATCTCTCACACAACCTGAAAGGAAATCCACAAGTGCATTCAAAAATTCACACTTTCCTTATGAACTGGTTGACTAAAATACAGTTACCCTCATGCAAGAGGTAAAGATCAAAGATCCCAAGGTCTGAAGACCAAAAATGCCTTGACCACAGGTACATTTTTAATTGCACATGAACCTCTGCTTAAAATAGCAGTGCTTATTCTTTAGCTCAGGTAATTAGGAAAAAGGAAAAATTCTCATATACATTAAGTATAAGAAAGTATCTACCACTACAAGCTCATTCATTTTTATTTATTGATTTATTGATTTATTTATTTTTCCTCATTTCAGCTTAACTGGCTTTTAAGTGTGCTTTGATTCATGATATTTCTGTATCATGATATTTCTGTAAGGGTGAGAATATACTGAATCCCATGATTTAAATGAAGAAATAGAAAGTAGAGAGATTTGCAAATGCATACGGTAGCAAGTTGGTGGAGTTCAGCAAGATTCTGCATTAACACAGAATCAAATGTGCTTCTGAAGGAAAACTCCCCTTTTTTTAACCAGCTCCCTGAGATTGTTATTAAGGTGTTCCACTGAACGTGATTCACTTACTGCAGCAATTCTTTTCTGATCTTACTGCCATATTAGCATTGAGGAGATCAGCATATAATATACACATATAATCACCATATAATACACACTGGTTTTGAGCTCCTGGCCTTGTATTGCAAACAAATGTTCCCTTTTAAATTGCAAGTGCTCAGTGTGACATTCTCTCAATAAAGAGATGTGCAGAAGTTGGAAAATCCATTTGGAAGGTGATGGGAGAAAGTAATTTTGTGTAAGAGAGACTAATAGTAGTGGCATTTAATTCAAGAGAGATGTATGGGATTCTACCAAAGTAGCAGAGTTATTCTGACAGCTGCCTGGCTTTTCCCATTTTGTGACTAATTCTTGTGTAGATACATTCTCTACATGCTCCAGAGAGACAAACCAATCTCTGTGACATCATTGAAAGAGAGATAAAAGTTACTGTCTCTGGCATAAAACATATATGAGGAAACTGAGACTGATAAATAATGATTAGCTCAAAGCCTCAAGCACGAAGTTGGATAAAGAAAGAGTTATCTAACATTACTATGCTTCATCTCATTTTCGGTTTGGAAATCTGTTTTCATTCTTTTAAACACAATCATAGATAAAAAAATAAATAAAAACATTGAGGACAAAAATATTCAGAATAGATGTTTTTTTCAGAGAGCTTCTCAAGATAAGCTATATGCACACACACGTACATATGTAAAGCCTGCAGGATTAAACTGTTTTGGAATGCGCTAACAGTATCTTGCTTTTTCTCTAATGATTTTCATCTGAGAAGATCCTGAAGAGCCTTAAAAAATGTAGAACGTACAAAGCTCTGCTGAAAACCAACCAACATCAAATATGCCTGTATAAGAATGGGGAAGGGAGAAAGTTCTTCTGCCAAAGACAGAAGAACAAAAATCCTTGTTTTTGAAAGTTTAAAAATGAGTTCATTCCAGAGAATGAACACTACATTTTATTTTCTCTCAATATTTCATCAAGGAGATGATCTCTTTGACCTCAGTAAAACTGGAGAGATCAATGTGGAGAAAAGTATCTAGAACTTACTTCATGTGTCACCAGGAAATACCAGCAGCTAAGACAAATTATAGGATTTTGTTTTCCCTTTCACTGAGTCCTGGAGATCTTACTCGGTGTTACTTGTACCATACTGAAACCTGTGATATCTCTACAAGCTGAATAAAATTTTCCAGTGACATAAGGACATGTCCCTTAATGTTCATGGCATTAGGTTTTTGTTCCTAATAAAAGTACTTGAAGAAAGAAAAAGAGCTACAAATACTTATTCACATGGATGTCTCTGTGACTTCACAGAATACTACAGGGGGAATAACACTAATAGCAAAATAGATGTAACATATTTCTTATTCATAATACATACAAAACCTATTGCATGGGCTGAAATGTGTTCCACCAAATACATTTGAAAATGACATAAATATTTTTGTTTTGCATTCTTGATTTGTTTCTTATTAAATCATTTTAAACAAAGATTATGTTAGTCAAAATAATTTTCTTCATCTGTGTCATCTGCTGAACTAGTTAGAGCTATTTGAATAATTTTACTTCAGTGCTTTTTATTATTTATACAATGCCAGCAATAAACTAAATGTTCAAGACCTTCAAGATTTGTCTTTCTTTAGAAATGTTGCCTAAAATATTTAATTTATCTTTCAAGAACTTTGGATAGAGCTTATACTGAGCCAGTCCTTTTTAAACAACAAGCCATCTTTAAAAGCTCTTAATACTTGCTGGTTTGCTTTTATAGCATAGTTTCAACATAGCAAACAATATTTCTGTTTTTCTGCTGATGATTTGATTGGCTTACACTTCTGTACTAGAAGCAAATGGCACAGTCACAAGAATGTAACAAGTCTGGATCGAGAAGACTTCCAACAAGTCAAAGTAGAATTCTTAGATTCTTTTTTTTTTTTTTTAAGTGAAAAAGACATGTTTCTAATAGAATTATAAGTATTGGAAAATATTGTGATGAAGACAGTTCACATAAAATAAAACCCTGGCAACAGTGAACTTGATGAAGAAAAACCCATGAACAAATATGAGCTGAACATAACCATGAACAAACCCATGAACAAACATGTCTGGGTTATAATATCTTCTTGAGCTGTACATAGCTATGAAATAGTAGATGAGATGGCAGAGCTACATTTTCCTTTCTATATACATTGTTTTGTGTTACTGTCTGAAGGGATTTTGTGAGCCAGACTCTATTGAACATGTTGCAGATAAGCATGCACTATACTCTCTAATAGAAACATTATCTTTGTTCTTACTTCCATATATAGTTTCCCCTTATAATAAAGTAAATCATTGAAACTGAAATGTATTTCTGGGCTTCAGGTTTGTTTAATGGGTTGGTTGCAGTTGGTTTTGGTTTTCATGTCCTTAAGACTGCTAGATTTAGATTTTAGAAAAGATCCATGAAGTCTCAGAAAAGTGATTTTATCATATATTTATAGTTCAGTTCATTATCTAGATAGCTGAGCGATATGAATAAATATCCAACAACAAACTAAACTTCCAGATTTGTCAAAGTTCAATAGAAAGTGACAGTGCATACTTTTTTTTTTTTTTTTTTTTTTTTAATATATATCTGTAAGATGTTGTTATAGAAGTTATTAAAGTGGTGTTATCCGCTTTGAGGTGTCTTAAACTAAAGTTTTCCAGAGTGCCCCAGGGTATAGGGAACAGTTGCATGTTTTCCTTATGTTTTCTGATAATCCTAGCTAGATTTGGCTTAGCTTCAGAAGACTTTATTTTTCTCTTAGAAGTTCCATGACCATAAATGTTATGTCAAAGGGTTCTGTTTTGTTTTTTGAATCTTATAATTACTAGCTACAAATTCAAAACATCTTAAAACGAAGCAGACTTTGGATTTCTGATTTGTGGGTGGAGTTCTGAATTATTTTTAAGAGATGAGCACACTAAAACATATCAGCTGTTAATGTAACTGTTACTAACATTATAATTAATAAATCTGTCATATTTATTTGTATTTCTGATAATTATGTTCAATGATGATAATCTTTATTATTGTTCTTATTAACAATAGGATTTAAATGTGTCTGAAGATAATCTAGGCTAATTTATAAGACATTGTACAAATGTGAACATGGAAAGAAATCTTGCTTTTCATAATAAATCCCATAAAACCATTTCAAATAGAGTTTAAAGTTTTCATACATTTTGTGACTTGTTTACTAAGACAAATTGGTGTTTTGGCAGTGTGTAGGGAGACAGACATAGAATACTTCTCACAGCCTTGCTGCCTTGCATGCTGCCTTGCCTATGGTGCCCCGTCAGGGATACCCAACCATTTCTATGCTAGAGTAGAGGCTCTTTGTTTGATTCTAAGATCACAACACTAATGTGTCTGCTAAATATTATTAAGATGATTATATCTTTTATATATTTTTATCATTGCTTCCAGAAATAGCAACATCTTTTTCCAGTCACTATACAAATTGAAAAGCATACATAATACCCACCCTGAAGAATCTGCTATAGGTAATAACTAACTAATGTAGGTGTGGGTTTATGCTTTTTTTCTCTTTTGGTTTGGGCAATATCGTTTGACTCCAAAGTTAATAAAAATCCTAAGGATAGAAGAAAAAACAACAACAAAAAAAGACATTAAATTGCCTTGGCTTTGGCTACCGCATTGTTTTGTCTACATACGCATGCAGTCCTCCACAACTGCTCACACCCACCCTTCTACCCACCCACATACACACAAATCACAGTATTTTAAAAATAAAATAATTCCTTACTGCCTAACCACAATGGCAACCCTGTCAACTCAATAGGTTCACCATGCATAAAATATATGGAATATCCCACTACCAAATCCGTTAAAATGAACAGTATTTAAAACCATGGTAAGCTTCTGGTTGTTGAGCTGTGTTCTTCATTGTGATTCTGTGCTAGTGTTAACACAATTGGAGTTCACAGAGTTCATGATAAGTCAAGATCATGAAGTACTGCAGACCTAGCAGTACTAGCAGTACTGCAGTACATGCTAATCTGCTCTGGAATGTTGCCTCGTCCCATCAGAATAATCTGTATTTGTGCTGAAGACATAACAAAGGAAACTTCTGCTTTCAGACTAACTGAAAGTATTTTAAATACCCATCATGCTAGGGATCTCATTTATCATCACTGCATTCAGGTATCAGTTCCATAAATGCATGTTTCCATATATCATCTAGTCACTGGAGATTTTCATCTCACCTCTGCTCAGGGAATCCAAAAATCAACCAATCATCTCTTATTATTTATTTATTTATTTATTTTCCTTCCTTCTGGTGGGGCTAGCTATTTCGCTTTAAAACTGGGAATCATATACTCATATGAACTAATGCCAAATCCCACAGTTGCAGTGCTTTTAAAAGCTGGAACAAGTTAAGATATATGTTTTCTTGTTTATGAAAGAAGTAAGGAATGACAGACAAAGAAGGGAATAGGATAAAGAAATTGCACTTCTCTAATTACCATGTAAGCGTGTATCTACAGAGTCTTTGCAGAGACTGTGTGATGCCGGCCTTTCTCACAAAATAAAGATAACACTTTAACAATGTTTAGAGAAGCTGAAATGTTTTGCAGAACAAACTCATCCTTTGGTGCACACTTCTTAATGAAACCAGCATCTAATTTCTTTCCCTAATAACCCATTTTCAATAGTTAAGTTAAGTTTGGGTGCAATCATTAACAACTTTCATTACTAATATTGACAGAGGTACAGCATAGTCTATAACACAGGTGTACACGAGTACATTTCCATATTCACACTGTTAAAAAGTGATTGCAAAAGTGTTGCAAAGTCAAGGAGTCAAAAATAAGAAAAAGTTTTCATTCTAGCTGCTTAGGCACATCCATTATGCAGTTTTGGATTTCATGATCCCATAATGCCTTAGTCACTGCCAAGGATGGATGAGGTACTATAAGAACCAATTATTTGGTTTCTTTTTGTATTTAAATTCTTACCAATATAACTGAATTACTGTAGAATAATTATGACAAAATTCCTTTATTTGTATTATTTTATTTTATAAGAAAATTGAGTACCTATTTTTTACTAATTGAGTGCCAGTATTTAGCTAATATTGATGAATTTATTTCACATTATCATTCATAAACATTCAAGATGATCAGAGAGGATAAACACCCTCATATTACCAATGGTGAACAGCGACAGGGAGCCAAGGAATAGTATCTGCTCATTCTGGATGCTCAGGTACTGATTAGTTCCAGAGCATTTTCTGTTATTGTTCTGTTCATTTTTTTCCCCCACATAGAATAGGTGCATCTGTGCTCAACATTTCTGCAAACTCGTTACTAGACTTTTTATGCTGGCTAAACCTTCCTTCCTCCTTTTTCCAGCTCATGTGTCCATCAGGTTGGTGGCTGGCCAGCCGGACTGACCAGTCAAGACCAGTGAGGTTGCAACCAGCATGTGATGTGGAGAGGCCCATGACACAAAATGCTGCAACATGAATGAAGTCAGAGCAAAAGCAAGAGCATTCTCATGCTCAGCACGAGAATGAATAAATGAATGTTTTTTATCATAATATACAAAGGGGAGGAACTGAGGGTGCAGTGGATCATTGGCTCTCTTTTCCTCCCATTTAGTTCAATTTTTCTCACAAATTCCGAGCACAACTGACGCTTTTAGAGCAGATGACTATTATGTCATAGGGCTTTGCCTTACAGGTCAGGGCTAGATGGCCATCCAAAACAGAAATTTCCCCATGTTCTTATTTTTCTATAGATCAGACACAGAGATGTGATTTCCAAGAAACCAATCTTCAGCAGGGTGGAAAGTAGCTCGTGCAACAAAATATCTACCAAGCACATGAAAGCTGTGATCTAGCAAAATAATGCAAGGCAAAGTGGTCAAAGGTGAAAGCTGTGTTGTTTAAAGAAGAGCTAAATCAAAAGTTCATTGAAAAAAAAATAGATTAAATCTTAAAACCTTAAGAATATCAGAATTATTGCTTTGGAAACCTTATTCAATAGGTCCATATTCTAAAAGACTTATTCTATTTTTAGTGCCATTCGAGAGTGGGAAAAAAAAAAGAGAGAGAGAAAAGTAGAGAAACCAGTGTCTTAAACACAAATATTTAAAGCTACAAGGAAGTGAAAAGACTGTATTATTATTGTAAATGTCAGAAAACTTAAAAGCTAGGAAGTCTAACCAGTTCCGCATATCATTTTTAACACATCTGTTTATCATTGTCATCAGAAACTCATCCTCCCATAACTGATAGATTTAAAATTTTCTATTATAAGTCTAATTCAAAAAAAAAGAAGAAAGTTAAAACACTTTTCCTTCACAATGAAAACTGATAGGGTGAAGAAATGAAACAAAACCTGGAGTCAAATTTCTGGAGCAGAGTGCAAATGAGATGATACATTAAAAAATTACAGACTGCAGAAAAAATAAAATAATAATAATAAAAATATATAATACACACTAGAAAATACACACTTAGGTCAAGAATGAAACTATATTCCTTGCTTTCATACAAAAATCCACAGATTAAACTGTATATTTAAAATCTGAATTAAATCTAAATAACTTTAAAAAGTAGCAAACCTAATTTTGCCTACTGTGTGAACGTATTTCCCATTATGAGATTTCCGTTCCAGTTTTGTACTGATCCCGTATATAGTGAGTGAGAATCACATGACATTTCTTCTTGTACACACAGAAGAAGCTATATCTATAGGTTAGCTGTACCGTTGTAGAGTTATACTGTGAAGAGATCAAGCATTTTGTGCTTCAAGAAAGATTTTAACTTCATATCCAATTCTGCTGCATTTCAGGTTTAGTTGCTAAAGAAGGTTTTTGCACCCATAGTCTAGAAAAACAAGTACCTTAGAGCTTTCCTGGAGGCCAGATAAAACCTATATTTCATTTTGTTTAATATTTCTATGAGGTATGGAAAAGAATATTTTGAGAATTTTGATACAGGGAATGGAAATAAAAATCTTCTTATATAATTCCATTTTAATTCTTCAAATTATTATAATTATTATTTATTCTCCTTCATTCTTTATTAATTAAATTTATTTATTTATTTTTAATAAAACTGAAATTTTTGTGAAACTTACAATTCTTCGCTGCAGTTAAGTTTTAAGAGCCCTTGTTGCTGAAAATATCAAAAGAGTTTCTTACCTAGTGTCAGCTTTTGTCTCCTTTTGTTTCCTGATGGTCATGTGCTAGGATATTTTCAGAAGTCTAGAGCAAGTCATTGTAAGACTTACTCTTAACTCACCTAGACAGGATATCTTTCTCACAAAATGCAAAACAAAAAAGTAGCCATTACTTTTTCTCACATAAAGGTGGAAATTACTATCCTCACATAAGGTGGAAAATAAATAAATCTTTTACATTTAGTATTAAGGCTTTTTAAGTTGCGATGATCTATATTACTCCTGCTGTGGAAATAGCTATACTGGTATGATGTTGGATCAGCACAGCTAAATTCCCCTTTTCAACTAAATTCCCCTTTTCAACAAATTTCAGCCTCCTGAGATTCTAATTACATTTCAAATCTTCCTGGACTAATTTATTATGAGAAATTTCCTGATCTTTTTTTTTTCCCCCTCCATAGAGCAGTCCTTGTGAATTAAAAGTAACACTTAGAAGCAGCAACATTACGCCACATAAAATGAAAAGTATGATTAATATTTTATTGTTTCTATTTATCAATATTTAATATTAATATTTAATATTTTGCTAACTGCAGTTTTGACCAATGCTAATAGTAGCACGAGTACAAAAAAGCAGAAAGCACACAATTTCTATGTCTAAAAATAACACACTTTCTAACTTAAAGGTAAATAGTTTTGATTATCTTTATAATGCTCTTTAAAGGGATCTTTTCTCAAAAATTGTCTGTGGCAAATACGTGCTTATCAGAGTTTGACCGCAATAATATACTAGATGGTGCAAGAAAAGATTGCCGGGGAAAGAAATAAAACCTATTTTCACCGTGTTGTTTAAATTATTGTGAACTTCTAACAGTTTCTTTTCTCTGACAGACCTGATTAGCTCAGGGGAAGACACTAAGAGGGATATAAAAATGTGTGGAGGGAAGGCATCACGGAGGATCCACCCCCACACTCTCAGAAAGAAGCTGTGTCTATCATAGGAACTCCCTTGCTGTCTGGGCAGCATATGAGTAAACACAACACCGGTCACAAAACTCGTGGGAAAGAAAACACAAAATGTTTGAAAACCTGGCACTCAACAGCATGAGACTCATCGATTCCACCAGAGGTATGTGGTACAGGGGTCAGGAAACAAGAGGCTCAAAGCTGCTCCCCACACCACTATGAAGAAGACTGTAAGAAAAAAAAGAGATATATTCAAAGCAATTATTTTGATCATTCACTTCCTAGGAGTTGTCTTTTCAAGTCAGGAAAAAAAAAAAAAAAGCCATAGGAAAAACTTTGGGCTAGCTATACAATTGCATGGCAGTTGTAGCCCTTTAAAATTCATCATATAATATAATTCATCATATAATTATATAGCATTTTTACAGTGCCACAGTGTTTCACCATTTAGAAGTCCATTAATTAAGACTTCTGTCACTACTTATAAGTCTGTTAAAAGAGGCATTCACTTCAAATTTTCTAGCAAATCTTAGCAAGGAATTCATTGCTGTCTGAATTAAGACACTTGTGGCAAATTCCTGTATGTAGCAAAGAAAGGAAACATAACTGAAAGTTTGGGGTGTATATGTATAATTTTGACCAAATTTTTCAAGCAAAATATTCAGATGGAATCCACAACTGTAGTGTTTTTGTTTATCTTTTTTTTTTTCTTTCTCTTAATAAACAAAACAAAACAGTGGCTTTCTAACAGTATTTTCATATAGGATTTCAGCAATTTGTTGAGAAGGATAAACCTGGGCCTTATGCTGGAAAGATAAAATCTTTGACAACAATAATCTTTGATGTGTAACATTGAATGGCTGAAGTCAAAGCTTTAACTGAGCCAACGTTTCAAGTAAGTGTCTAAAAGCAGATATTTTCTGGTTTTTACTAATGAAACTTCTTATTGATACCAAAGGAATAGTGTCTACTTATGAACTTGGCCCCAGGTTTGAAAAGCAGACCTTTGCAGTGGAGTTTTATTGTATTAACTCTCCCTGTAAGGTACTGATATATTAATATCAATGTAGCTGTCTAAGTTGAGATTTTACATGGTTGGATAGTAAATTATAAGTATATTTCAGCTTTTTGAATAAGCTTTCCAGCATCCAGACATTTTGTCTGAAGATGTCTGTAATGATCACACAGGTGTAAAACAAAAATGAATGCCAGAAGACACATAATTAAGTGTATAATTAGTGTAGATTTAAGTGTCTATTTTGGAAATTATATCATGACAACAAAATAACATTGTGAATTGTATTGAATATACATTGAGAACACTTTTATGAATAACTTATTTTTCAAGTTTCGTATTTTTCAAGTTTCTCTTTTTGGATCTCCTTCTGCCTAGATCATCTGAAGTTAAGAATCCAAAATTAAGAAATGAAAAGGAAATGTTTCATTTTTGTCTGTTTCCCTTAGCATAATAAAGAATCGGGTATATTTCTTTGCAAAATTTAAGCAAATGTCTCCACAAACCATAACAATAAAATATCAGAACAACAACAAAAAAAATAGTTGATTTCAGTTCTGTTCTTAAAGAGATATTGTCTCCAAGGCAAAAGAAAATTAAAAAGCAACAGAAAGATAGTAATACTTACACGTCTGCTGTCAGCCTCAATAGACACAGTCTTAGGTAAGATTTTGCCTAAAAGAACCAAGAATGTCCTAAAATGCAGTCCAAATCCAAACAGAGGACGTTTGTCAATACATTAGCTACATTTTGTGAGAACTGTGACAATTCAACAAAAAACACAGGAGTGTGCACAAAGCCCTGAAAAGAATGAAAAAAAAAATAAAATCATCATAATAATTAAGTAATCCATACATAAATAATACATAGCTAAACTGGCAAAAGACCCGATCTTGGTATGGTTATACCAATAAACACTGTCCTTGCCTGCTCCTGTCAGAGAGCTCAAATCTGGCAAAAAAGGTGTAATTCCGCAAAGGATAGTCTTACAGACAAAAAGTCTCTAGTATAGGCAATACTATAACAAACATACTTATAAAGCAGTGGTTGCATTAGTATATTAATTAAAAATATTTCCTATCTCCTATCCAACATCTTTCACACCACTTCTATTTAGGATACAGAACTCGTAAGGATAAAAATATTAAGCCTTTACTAAAGCTAAGGGAGGCATTTGACTTTATGCCTCAAATACCTTCATGATAATGCTATGACACACAGTTACACCCACATGATCACATTGCATAAGAATGTTACTGGATTTTATCTTAATTATTTCTCAATCTCATATCGAATAGGACTTTGCACAATAGAACTGTAGAGTTTTATGCAAATGTCTTCTACCCACCCACACAAAAATTTGAATTAAAATGGGTTGAGAGCCAGACAAGCTATTTACAAAATATCAAGCTTATGAGATATATGTAGATCAAACACTTCTCTTAAACTAGACATCCAACAAAGACAACAAGAAGTGATAAAATGATTCTAATAAGCTTCCAAAACACAACCCTGCAGTTATCAAAAGTGATATTACCTGTACAGTAATTAACGTACTTAATTTATTCAAGCAGTTCAAGATTTGCAAATAGGACTAATGTCTGACTAAAAGTGGAGCCCCAGAGGCAAAATGAAATAATCAGATGCTAAGAAAAAATAATAGCTGTACATAGAAATGTTAAAAATCTCCTACAAAATACATATGACATATTCTAGTAGGAGAGTATGTATGACATGGAGAGTAGAGCTCAATGTTCTTAGTGTTGTCTCCAGACAGTACTAATTTGTCTCCAATTAGTAGAAAATGTAGTGCAACTGACTGAACAGACTAGTTGTCACAGGAATATTGTCTCCACCTGTGATCTTGCCACAGAAATCTGTTCCTTGTGCTACTTTGCTCTCAAAAAAAAAAAAAAAATGTAGTGACTTGTCCGCTTGTCATGTACTCAATCGTTTTTCTTTTTCTTTTAGTAGAACATCATTTGTGAGAACATGCATTAGTTTAGACACCTCCTCAACCACGTTAGATGCCACTACAGAGGAGAGGATTTGTAGCTGCTTTGGTGGAAATAATAATGAAGTAATTGAAACGGATTATAATACTGTACTTAAGCCACTTGCAACAGTCTGCAAGGCTCTGCATGAGAATTATATACTGAGAAAAGAGTAATGAACTCTTCTCAACTTTTTTTTTTTTTTTTTTTCCCCAGGCAGCTGGTTAATGCCCTAATCTTTAATAGGAAAATGTTTTCTACACCATTGTAAGAGTAGGTAATTGTTTCCTTATGAGTTTTTTCATTATATCTTTCTGATGCCTTTGCAGTTCTATGTGAGTAACCCTCAGCAATGCAGAAAAAGAAGCCACAGTTTCTGAAGGACAATGGTGGATAGTTGTATTGAGGTGATTCTTTCTCTCCCCCTCTTGCTAAGCTGTAGTTTAAAGATCAGGAAGTTGAAAGAATGTTAACAACTCAAAAGGGAAACGACTTCAAAAAAAAAAAAAAAAAAAAGAAAGGAAAGGAAAGGAAAGGAAAGGAAAGGAAAGGAAAGGAAAGGAAAGGAAAGGAAAGGAAAGACAGCAATTGTACTCAGATCACCTTGTGATGTCCCAGTCCCCAGTCCTTCAGCTGCATGGAACATGGAGGGGGCAAGGAAGGACTTAGAGTCTAACTCAAGTGGCACAATGCTAAAACTCACTTCTAGGGCAAGTACCTGGTCACACCAAACAGGACATAACCACTTCTCCAGCAAACCTTGCAAAATCAACTTGGTATAGTAAGGGCCAGATACTGGAAAATGAAAGGCTCATAGCAAATAATTGGAAAGTTGTGAGAGATAAGTATTTAAGGAAAGAAACAAAGGCTAAATGTCTTTCCACTTCATGCTAAATGGCAGTTTATATTGCATTATTTGTCAGTGGTGCAGCAGTAAGACAGCAGTCTGAGAATGAAATATTTGAAGCTTTATCTTTGTCATTAACTAGGTGTGGGTTATGTTATAGGCAGGTCACGTCAGTTGCTGAGATTCTTCAGATGTAAATTAATACCATTTATTTATTTATTGTAGACTGTTATAAATGAGGTCTCAATCTGAATTTTGTAATATTTATAAAACAAATATTTCTAAAAGGTATAAAAGCTATAAAAAATATAAAAGACAAGTAAACAGTGCTGGGTGTGTGGGGAGTCTACGCTCCACCAACACGCACACATGAACATCAAACATTCTAAATATATAGAACATTGCTTTACATACCAAACCCGAGTATGCCTAAACACATTCACGATCAGAAAAGGTAACAAACAGTCCTTTAAGTTCCATGACTTAACAGTCTCCATTTTCCATTCCTTTTGAACAATATGTCTCGCTTTAAATTGTCAAGCAACTCAGTCTTCAGGCCTTATGTATCCTGTTCTTCCCAGATTGAAGAAAAGCATATCCCTCTCCTTTTCAAGGCCGGTAAGGCCTGGGTCAAAAGGCACGTCCAAGTCAGCAGGGGGCGTAACAGCAAAAGCCTTCGATGGCTGTAGCAGCAGAGGGGCCCATGGCGTAGCAGTCGGATCAGTAAATGAGTCCGCAGCTCCCTCACTGTCTGACAAACCACACGTTTCTGACTGTGGTCCCACAGGGCTCTTTAAGTTCTCAGAGACTGCTCGCCAGGTGCCAAGCAATCCCACCGCAACCTTGTCATTTTTGTTGCAGAGTCCCACACCTTGACCTCAATTTGGTCCCATATTTCAGGATCATAAACTGTCCGATTGTTAATGAGGAGAATAAGCTGTAAGGTTACCAGGACAGTCTTTGTTTCTAAGGACGTATGATTCCCCATAACGCACAACTGCTTACCAGCCAGGGGCAGTTGTGTGCACAGGTCCGCTTCTCTCAGCTTGAGCTTCTTTCCAGCTCCAGTGCGCCTATTTCCAGCGACTTTCAGTACGAGCTTCTCTGAGCAGTTTGCTGAGTCTGGCCGAACCTATCTTCATGAGGCAATCAAAGTGCCTGTTCCCGTCCTGGTCTCCGTTCTGCTAGCCTGTTCCTCTTCACTCCTTTTTCCTGCTTCTTTATTGATCATAACTTCATCACATCGTGTTGCCTTCCTTTTGCTTTTTTTTTTTTTTTTTTTTTTTTCCTTCTCCTTTCATGAGGGCAGGCTCCCCTCTTATACCCTTCTCTCCACAGCAGTTCTTTTCAAAACAACTTTTCATTGGTCAAACAACTTTGAATGTAACAACAACAGCAAACACCCAGAAACTTCCATGCCTTAACGGCTGGAGAACAAGCAACCCATCTGGAGAACAAGCAACCGGAGACTGCATGGAGTCTCCTGAATCACCCTTATCTTTTCTCTCTAAACTCTTTTATATTCCTGATGGCCTCATCGTTAAGAGTCTAATGTTGTCTCGGCCACGGGGCTTTCCAACCCCCATGGCCACATTCCCAAATCTCCCCTTTCTTTATTAATATCAACCATTTTCTTGACACGAATTACCACTCCATATATAACATAGACTATATAATCTTTATCAATGAAACATGAAACATTAAGTCATCCTGACTATTTCTTAAATTTTTCCTCTTACTGTCTGGGATACCATGGAAAGAAATAATATGTTAGAAATTTAGATGAAGTTTAGTGAGTTTTATCAGTGAGTTTGGAAATTTATTACCCTTGTCATCAAGTAAAGGCTCAGTAATATTATGTTTTGATTTCATAAAAAAAGACAGTTTTTTTAATTTAATATTTTCATTGGAAAATTAGATTCGATTTTACTTTTTTATAGCCCTAGTTTTATGTCACTTGTTAAATAATTGTTTGATTGTTACCCTATACCTTCAATTGTTGCTTTCATCAAGTGGAAAAGGAACTTCTAACCTTTATTATAAAGTCTTGCTCTGAGATACTTGGTAAAGTCACTTGACATTCTTCTGCCTCAGTTTTCTTAATTTAAAACACGTTTGTTAAGGGTTATCAACCTATATTAATTACTCAAATCTCTACCTCCTTAATAGACACTGTCTTGCAAGGTTTTGTTTTTTTATAAATCATCACTTCTCATTGAAAAGATATTGTCACAACACTTCTGATCTGTTCTAGTTAATATATCACCAGCAGAGACAAACATACTTTTCCTAGATACACATAAATAACATATATGTTATTTTTCAATTTGATATGCTTACAGCTATAGGCCAAATAAATCAAAATACCCTACTCACATATACAATTTATGTTAGCAGATAGCTTTATTTTATTTTATTTTATTTTATTTTATTTTATTTTATTTTATTTTATTTTATTTTATTTTATTTTATTTTTTACATTTGTTTAAAAGACTGACAAAATATAACGCCTGAAAATCAAAGTCTTCTTATCAGATTGTGTGCTTATTTGGTTTGTTTTTGTTTCTTGATTTTGCAACTCTTGCTACTGCCATGCACAGCAGGAAATTCAGCTGAACTCAAAGACTAAGCAGTGGCTTTAGAGTACTTTAGTCAGAGCCAAGTCCTGAGTTAGAGGGCAAGTCAGCTAAAATAAGGAAGGTGAAAAATCATAACAGTATAAAAATACTTCATATCTTTCCTATCATAAAGGACACTTCATTCAGTTGTTAATTCATTCAGTGATTTATGTATTTTTTATTATTTTTAAATAAAGGAAGTCATGGAGGGAGCTTGCTAGCTGCAGAATAAACAGAGCTAATTCTGTTTTGGGTGCATACATGTATGTGTGGTTCCTATTTGACTCAGAGGAGGCCTGAGGCCACAGTTGGGCCCTCAGTGATTTGTGACAGCTGGTGAACTCTCTAAGCAGAAATCAAGGGCTTTGGGTAAGCATCTCAGATTCTTGCCTGGGAAGATGCAAGGGCTTTGTTATAACTTGTATTTCAGCAACCTTTACCTGTCATTAAACCTTATATAAACACAGGAAGTGTGACAATGGGATAAAAGTATTAAACAAATGTAGGCACAGATGCACAAAGGTTGTTGACTCTGAGTGCTGGTTGTTGTCATCTCCCTTTAACAAGACATGCAGCCCAGCCTGACATATGAACATGGTGGAAAGGAAAATAGCCCAGCCTGACATATGAACATGGTGGAATGGAAAATAGGTGGAAAGGTGCATTGCATCAGAATGATCAACCCAAAGGACATGTGAATATGACACACTAACTTTTGCAGAGAAAGACCTTCAACTTGACATCACCGTACTATAATATTATCAGTTTGTTGTTGTACTATACCAAGATAATTCAATGGTCCTCCATAAAAAGAGTTTATGCTAAAATAAATATGTTTTAGAAATGAGAACCTCTTAAAATTAATAGATGTGGTATATAGACCTGTGCCTGGTTTTAGATGACCCTTCTAATGACAGCACACAGCACTTTGGAAGCAAAATTGTATGTTTTAAACATTGACTAGGAACAGGTACACAGATTTGCAGACATAATTTTTACCAGAAGTTTTATGCAAGCACGTGAACCCACATCCCAGCAAATGCTCTCTTGAGCTGTGTGATTTGACTAAAATTTCAAGCATTCAGTAAAAGGATAACTTGTCCATCTGCAATGGGATATTCTCATGTTAACTCCCAGAAGAGTAGTGTTAAATTGATGTTATGAGTTTTTTACTGCACCCACAGTACTAGTTCTGACACCAATTGCATGCAGGTGGATTATAATGTATGATATTGATCTGAAGGATTTTTTTTTCCTTCAGCTGTATCTTAGCTTCTAGCCTTGATCTTAAAAGTTAAGATGGATGTTAAGCATTATTATCTAGCAGAAAGGGTAAAAAATCAATTTTATCTCCTGGTGCTTCAGTCCCTCATCTTCCAGTACTCAAGCAGTGGGGCTGTAACTACCGTCAGCATAAAATCATTTATTAGATGATGTTATGACAACTTCTGACAGATGAATATATTATGGTATGTACCTTCATGCTCCTGAAATCAACTTTCTGATTAAAGATACGAAAAGAGCACAGCAACCAATCAACTGTTTTTAATGTAGTAATAATTTCATGAAGCACTGCACTGCGGAAGGAAGGTAGTAAGATATAAGAAAAACCTATGTGTAAGCCATGCATTTTCCAAGACTGATGGTAATAGATGGTTGTTACTCATTATAGTTTATGGATTTTAAAGGTGACCTGAACAGACAAAAAAGGACAGTTTCAAAAATTTTTGCTTTTTACTTTAAAAAAGTAATGAAATCAAAGGAAAGATTCTGATCTTTACTAACAGTGTGCTGAGTTACCAGAAAAGATAATCAAGAAAGCTGTAATTTTTGATCAACTTCTTTGGAGGGCTTTCTTATGCTTTGGGATTTCGAAGTAAAAGATTGTCTTCCCACCCTGTCTTCAGGGCAAAATTCAGCTTTAGTTGAAGATTTGTGTCAGTATCCCCTGGTCTTTCCTAACCTTTTAAACCTCATTAATCCTTTCCTCCCATATTGTCTGTAATTCAATTTGCTAAATGCATGTGTCATTCAGCTTTCCGTTAGTCCAGTAAATCGTTTGATTGTTGATTATTTTACACAGGTAATGCAGATCAGGATCCTTGCAAGATCATCGCTACTGAAAGCAACATTGAACTGTTAGTATATCTTTATCATGTTGATGATTCTGTGCTCATATATAATAAATTCTTGTATGATACTGTCTACACAATATAGTTAAAAATGTAACAGAGCAAGTTAACAAGCTCCACTAGCACTATTTATGCAATCAATTTATGACATTAAATAAAAGATATTATGCAGACTGTTGACCTACCAAAGAAGCTGGATAAGGTAAAGATTATAAAATACACATTATTCTGATCTTTCTTAAAACAATATAGTCAGGGATATTTCTATTTAAAAGTGCCAAATTTTATACTTACTAAAGCTCACTGAATGACACTGTAAATGACTACATATAATGAAATCATCAGAGGATTAGTGTTCTGCATATTTTATAAGATGGTACTAAAATGATAGTAAGATACAACCTATCTCCCTTAACTTTCAAATAGAATTCAATCTATTTTTGGCAGTTTCAACATTGCTATCAAAAACTGAGCCAGAAATCATGAGATTAGATTAAACATCATGTAGTGTAAAATAAATTCTATATATTTATTTTCACATTTCTTTCCACTTTACTTTATTGTTTCTGAACATTCAAGGTTATTAGAGAAAAGAATTGAAAAATATATATATATATATATATATATATATATATATATTAGACAGATGATATAGCTGGGGAAAATAACAGCAAAGGTAGGAGTAGTAGAAGTAAATAATTAAACAGCCAACATTATAATGATTTGACTCTATGACTCAAAAACTATAAAGAATTAAATATTTATTAATTAAATTAAATATTGTAATACATGCAGAGACATCTACATTCAGCTTGTATGTAGAAAGCTTTCTGACTTTCATTTCCTGTTTAAAATCAATATATTCTAACGTTCTTTAGAAGAATAAGCTTAAATCTATTGGTGTATGGTCATGCATAATTAAATATATTTTTCAAAATTATATTTAATTTTGAAATTAAGTATATCTGTTTGTTGAGTGGTTTCAGTCAAGATACCTCACAGAAATTCTGACGGAAAAAAATAATTAAAAAAAACTTTTATTATATTTTTACATTAACACATATAACAGTTACATTAACAAGGTCAGAAATATAAATCTCTGTTGTTGTTGTTAGAATAAGTTGATTTTATATTGATTCATGTACATTTTTGAGCATTTTCTTTTAATTTCTCACAAGGTATCCTGCTTAACATAAACAGTCTCTGAGATCAAGTAGTTAAATAAAACCTTTATGTAACTGTCTATTTTTGGCTGTTCATTTTTGTGCCCCAAGATTTGAAAATAATATTTTTTTTTCTTTAAGAAATGAAAAACAGGAGCTTTAGCAGCATGGTATACATTATTGCAATACATGGTAACTAAATATAATAAACCCACTCTTTGTAATAATGTTTATACATGTGACAATACATCAATGAAAATTATTCACTTGTGAGCTCTTAATATAAAGGCTGGCACTGAAGCCAATTGAAATCCCTAAAGGTAATTCTATACCTCTGAAAATAATATTTTGTTGTGCATCACATTCTATGTTTATCATGAAAACAGCACCAAGTAACAAAATAACACGTTTTACTTCTTTCTATGCTGTTGACATGCTATCTTTCATTTTGAAGGATAAAACACACAAGCACACATACAAACTGTGCTTGGAAAGGAAAACTCCTCTAGGGTTGTTATGTACAGGTACCACGATGATAAACCTGCTTTTCAGATGGTGTTGACATCCATTCTCTTCTCATCTGTTTGGGATTCAATTCTGCTCTGCTCTACTCTACTCTGCCTCATGTCTCTCAGTCACAGTGGGTTCAAGGTTGCTGATGACACCATGCTCTGTAGTGTGGTTGACACACTGGAGGGAAGGGACGCCAGCCAAGAGACGTTGACAGGCTTGAGAGGTGGGCCGGTGTGAACTTCATGAAGCTCAACAAAGCCAAGTGCAAGGTGCTGCATCTGGTCTGGGGCAATCCCAAGCACAAATGTAGGCTGGGCAGAGAATGTATTGAAAACAGCTCTGAGGAGAAGGACCCAAGGGCTGGTGGATGAGAAGCTCATCATGACCTAGCAATGTGCACTTGTGGCTCAGAAAGCCAACCATATCCTGGGCTGTATCAGAAGAAGCATGTCCATCAGGTCAAGGGAGGTGATTCTCCCACTCTACTCTGTTATTGTGAGACCCCACCTGGAGTACTGTGTTCAGCTCTGTGTGCTCCAGCACAAGAAGGACATGGACTTCTTAGAATGAGTGCACATGAAGATGATCAGAGGGCTGGAGCACCTTTCCTATGAAGACAGGCTGAGGGAGTTGGGGGTTGTTCAACCTGGACAAGAGAAGGCTCCATGTTGTATTGGCCTTCCAAAAAGGGCCTACAGGAATCTGGGGATAAACTCTTTGTCAGTGATAGGACAAGGAGTAAATGTTTTAAACTAAAAGAGGGTAGATTTAGATTAGATATTGTGAAGAAATTCTTTACTCAAAAGGTTGTGAGGCACCGGAAGAGGTTGACCAGAGAAGCCGTGGATGCCCCGTCCCTGGAAGTGCTGGGTTGGATGGGGCTTTGAGCAACCTGGTCTTGTGGGAGGTGTACCTGCCAATGGCAGAGGGTTGGAATTAGATGATCTTTAAGGTTTCATCCAATCTAAACCATTCTATGATTACATGATGCTACATCTGGATAAGGGATAGTGAATTGAGATTATTTTCTAAACTTCCATCTATTTTGAAGAATGGACAGAGAACTTGGGCTGTAATAGCAGATATTACTGTTTTGTTCCAGTGAGAACATGTCCCAGTGTATTCCTATACAGGTAAACGAATCCAAATACTTAGAAGAGCAATGCTATCCCAAAGAGAAATTAGTTTAATCCTCATCGTTAGTTAGATATTACTCAGATCTTCAGTGGCACAACAGTTTCTTGTTGCAAAAAGAACGTAATTGATAAATTAGTTTGGTATCTAACCAAAAAACGTTGGCATTCATAAAAATCCAAGAAAAAAAGAACAAACTAAGTGTGACAGCAGGTTTCAATTCATTCCCCATGTCCACAAAACTAAAATTTTCATAAAAAAGAAATGTGGCTGATCTATACTAACAACAACCTTCCAGATTTAGATCTATTTTTTACCTTTAGATCTATTATTTACCTTCAGTCAAACTGTAGATTATGTGTCATATGCATTGTATTGTTATTTTTAAATTGTCTGTCAGAATAAATAAATAAAAAGAATGTAAATCAGGAAGATTGCATAGAAATTCAGTATAAAATTAATTGCATCAGGTTAATGTATTTGTGTGTATTTAAAGTTGTGGATTTCTGCAGAGCATAATTCAAGGTAGGACTTAAAAACAACATTAAACAGCTGTCATAAAGCTGAGGGAGACTAATATCAGAAGAATGATAACTGAAAATACAGAAAACACAACATATCAATCATATCAAGAAATCAGAGACTTTTTTTGTTCTTTTTTAAATATGTTTCTGTGTGGACTGCTTGCCACACACATTTGTGGAGTGGTAGTTTTGGATCTGATTTTCTTTTTTTTCTTTTTTCTTTTTTTATTATTTTTTATTTTTTCCCTTGGGAAAGCACTGCTTCTCTTAAAAGGATTGTTTTGTCTGAAGTGGTTTTTGTTGTTGTTGTTTTGTTTGTTTTTTTGTTTTGGCTGTTTGATTGGTTGTTTTTTGTTTTGTTTTGAGCTTATATTTTTATTTTATCTTACAATGTTCAGTTCTAGTACATAGGTTGGTATGTATTATTTAGGTCTGAACACTTAAAAATTTTTCCTTGAAAGGGAATGTCTGGACTGACCTGCCCTGTAGCTACATTACCCCTTAATCTATATTTCTTCTATCTCAAGAGAAAAGCATTGCTTTTTCAGGATTTTGTACTTTATAAATAATTTCTTTCAGATCATGTTCAAGAAAACTGAGCATATTAATTAAAAAGGCATAATGGAAACAGTTGTACAATGTTATTCATTTTAAACAACTATTGCAACCTGGATATTCTAAGGAATATAGGCCTAATTTCACACATTATGAGCCTAAGCTCTGCTTTCTACAACAAGTAGGCAATTAGATGAACAGAGCCTGTTGCAAAGGGCAAACTCTAGGAGGGTGCACATTCCCCAGATCTCCTCAGCTTCAGTGGAATTACATCTCCTGAAGTCCAAAGCAATTCTGAACTCTTGAAAACACCTGCTTGTGAGTTATTTTTTCAGCTCATGTCTGAGCTGCTTCACTTCTGCGACAGCCTTTTGATGAGGGAACAAAAATAAACCAAAATGATAAACTTCAAAATGATAAGTTATGTAAATGTCACACATGTAGAGTAATATGTTGTTCCTGAGAAATAATATTGTCAAGCATACTTTTGGGCATGTCTACATGTGCTCATAACACTGCTCTTTTCACTGTTGTTTGGATTGAATATTACTGCCACCTAAAATCCACCTCCTGTGAGGAGCTTCAAAAATCCTTCCATTAAGGTTCAGAAACTGAAAGCTTCACTTTATTGTGGTTTAACCCAGCTGGTAGGTAAGCACCACTCCCCCCCCCCCCCCCCCCCCGCCCCCGCCTCCCCACTCTGTGGGATGGGGGAGAGAACTGAAGAAAAAAAAAAGTGAAAGCTTGTGAGTTGAGGTAAAGACAGTTTATTAGGACAGAAAATAAGGGAAAGTAATAATAATAATAATGATAATAGTACTACCACTAATAATGTGTACAAAACAAGTGATGCACAATGCAATTACTCACCACCCACTGACTGATACCCATCCCATCCCTGAGCAGCAGTTCCCCACACCCCCCCATATTAATTGCTCACCATGATGTCAGATGGTATGGAATATCCCTTTGGCCAGTTTGGGTCACCTGTCCTGGGTCTTTCCCCTCCCAGGTCATGTTGCACCCCCAGCCTGCTCACTGGCAGGACAGTGTGAGAAGCTGGAAAGTTCTTGGTTTAGTGTAAGCGCTGCTCTGCAACAATTAAAACATCAGTGTGTTATCAACATTATTCTCATCCTAAATCCAAAACAGAACAACATAACAGCTACTAGGAGGAAAATTAACTCTATCCTAGCCAAAACTAGGACACACTTTTAAAGCAATCAAATGAATCATTTTGCATAGCTATTACCACTTTGTTTACGGGTCTAAATAAGCAAGCAAGCAAACAAGGTGTGATAATGGAGTTTGTGGCTGAGCACTGGAGCACTGAGGATGCCATAGATAGAACCAGATGATTTTACACTACAGGACTACAGGGATATGGTTGTCAAAGTGACTGGTACTGTTACTCTCACAGACAATGAAAAAGGATTAGGACAGCTGCAAAGATGTCATATAATTCTGTGCTAGGTCTGGAGAAGAGGTGATCTTTGACATCCCTTCCTACCCGAGCCATTCTATGATTCTATGATTTTATGATTCTATGATCTCTCGTATCTAAATCATATCCTGGAGATCTATAGTAGGTAACCACTTATATGCAGCATCTCTTTTACCAAAAAGAGATAAAAAATATTATTTTCCCCAAGCAAGTAATCTTTTATCTGTACCATCCCTGCTTTTTCTAGTTTTCTATTTGTTGCATTAGTAATGTATGATGACATCCTAGTGCTTTATCTTTAACTGTTTGTTCAATATTTGTATTCCAGTTATGATTATCATTGTCATCTTAAATGTTGCATTGTCACTCTCAATGGATACTAATGCCTGAGAAGCCACTTATGTGAGTGGCATTAATTACATCCTTACACGTTGTTAAGGCCAATTGTATTTAGCAAGTCTTATGTTAAAGGAAAGCAGTAGTAATAAGAAAAATAAAATAAGAAAAGTAAAATAAGGAAATATCAGTATGACTATTCTGTGGCTATTTCTTCTGCCTCTCTTTCTGATAGGCATAGCAAGAATTTAAGTTGCAATCTAGAACAATACAGTGCTTTCCCATTCAAGGTGACTGCAAATCTAGTTCTTCCTGGCAGCATAAATTATTCACCTCTCAAGTTTTCCTTCTGACACTGAAATAGGTTGCACAAGAAAATGAGTCTAGCAGCCTTGAAATGGAAACAAATTGTAAAGAAGGGGTAGCAAAACATCTAAACACTCCTGCCACATCTTGTTAGCAGATGGAATCTGTAATACCAGTCACTAGTGCTTGCAACTCCAGTGCAGTTAAGGGAAAGGAAGCATTCATCAAACCATTTTTTTCTCATTCTTCAAACAGAGGGCTGTTTACATCATGTCAGCAAATGATTACCCTTTGCTGCTGTTGTTGTGCTACCTATTGGAAAAGGTGAAGAGGTTATGTTTTGATATCCCATGGAGGTGTTGATTAAGGAAACAAAGGAAGCTAGTTCTTAACACCGAAGAACAAAAAAAAAAAAAAAAAAAAAAAAAAGGAAGGAGGTAGACATCATCCCACTCACATCTTGGACATGAGAAATTGAGAAATGATGATAAATGGATTCTTCTGGGAGAGAATGATGAATTCAACGCACAAATGCATACATGTATCAAGGGAGAACCAAAGGCTCTAAATGCTTTCCCTTCCTACTGGGTAATGACTTTAGGCCCTTTCTTTAGTTTTAGGTCCTTATTCACGTTTCCTTGGCTACTTCTTAAGGCTTACCTAAGAATGTAATGTAACCTGTATAGTAGTCTGAAAATGTAAAATGGTAAATGATTGGGCCATCAGTGTAAAAAAATAAGGCTTTGTAAACAGAAAATGTTGAGAATTATTGTTTTAGGCGTTGAATTTTTGTAGGGTCTTTGTCAACAACAAGAACAAATTTAACAGCTCATGAATTTGAGTCTTGGTGACAGAGACTTCAACTCAGAGAAGACACATGAAATAATTCTACTGCTAAAAGTGGAATTTGGCTTATTTTAAAATATCAGATGTAACTGCAAAAACTATACTAGCTAGATTTCCATATTTTAATTTGGTCCAGGCCATCTTCAAGGTCTGTTTTTTTTTTTTTTTTTTTTTTGAATATGTGCATTTCACCACTGTTGAAGATGACTGTTTTTTCTTCCTCAGAGATTTAGTTGAATATCTAGGTTTAGAGAAGTATTTAGAAAATTATTCTGTATGTATGTAAAACAGAAAACAGTATATTCATTTAGGATTACAGACCTACATGACCTTCTTTGTTTCCTTCTAAATCATTCTGCAAACAATTCAAACCTTCACCTGCGTGATGACTTTATTTTACTTTCCTTAAGATTTAAAAATCTTGTAGACCTTCAGTTCCTTTTCTATCTTAGATGATGAATTCAATTATATATATATATATATGTATCTGTAAAAAGCATACATTCTTATTGTATGGTAAACTGAATTTTAGGATCTCAGGAATGTTGCTTAGTAAGTGGTTATTATATTACACAGTTTATATTCTTCCTTCTCATTTATATTTATCTCTAGTCCAAAAGAGACTTCATCCTTTCTAGAAGTGGCAAAATTCTACCAAGTGTATTGCATACAACCTCTTTCAGTTCAACTATCTACATTTTAATTGACTGTTTCCAGCTTTTTTACCATGTTTTTTGAAGTATGACTGCCTTTCCTTGTTATCCTCTGAAACTTGTACACAAGTAACCAATACTCCCTTAGTTCTGCCCCAATATCTTCCTGTCTGTGCACTTGAGTGAATCCTACAAAAAGAAGCATCTGCTAGAACTGAAATTCACTTGTCCTTAGTTATGCTCTACAGGACAATGCTGGATTCTGTATTGCTTCTGTTCCCAGACACAGTCCCTGAAGAAGTTAACCTGCACTTGAGAGCTCAAATATGATAAATACATATACATTTATCTCAGTGAATATTGGAGGTGAAATACAGCTACTTTGAATGTTTATAATGATAAAACTATCTCAGTTTTATATTCAAAGAAAATGAGAAGCCGCATCTCATACACATAATTAAACCAAAATTTATATTTTGGTTTAGAAAAAAAAATAATAAAGAAAGGATAAAAAAGAAACTTCATCTCAGATTTTTCTCTTTTTCTTACTTATAACAAATTTATTTATAATGAAAAATTAAATTTATTATAACGAAAAGTGCAGCCATCATTTTGAGGCTTTTGGGACATCAATGACTGTAATTACTATGTCTGCCTACAACTAGAGCACTCTAGAGATTTCTACAATGTTTTTATTCTGAAGAATGTAACTGGAAAAAATGTATATGACGAATTTATCATATTGATGAAACAGGGCAGAACAGAGTATATGACTATATAGCAATACAGGCAGAGCTGTATTGACTACCACTGACTATCATAGCTGGCTGATATACCCATGAAGGAATATGGACAAAGAAGAGACATAACGACTCTGGTATGCCATGTAGTTCTGTTTTACCTATATAGCTGAGTAACTTCCCATTTCACAACTTCAGTCAGCCCTAGTAATTTTGCAGGTGACAATCCTCCACCCCTGATCACTAATAGGAGACACTAATGACAGAATGGAAAGCCTAACCTACCATTAAAGGCATACCTTTAAAATGTTATGAAAAATGTTAACCAGAAATATAGTGCATTGATGAGTTATCTGCCTGCCATAAAAGCTTTTTGCCTTTTGTTTTCTTTATATATTTCTTATATATTTCTTTATATATTTCTTATATATTTCTTTACCTGTCATTTGTTATTTGACTTAACATGATATACAAAACGCTGTTTAAAGAATCTGAACCTTGAAACAACCCATCTGACATACCCATAACACTTTGACTGAGCATGATTGTAGACAGGGTATACAGAGTGGAACAGGCATGTTAAGCATGAAAATGTCTGCTTTTACAGCAATACTCTAACCCCTGTTAGCCACAAAAGTTTTGAACAACTGGGAAATGTGCAATCAGCTTGTCATTAATACAATACAACACTACTTTTCTTATTTCTGACCGAATGGTTATATGCTATTTATTTGGCAGTTCTCCTCAACTTTTCTGTTTCTGATTCGAAATTGCAGGTGCATGGTAACTTACAGCTAACACTGTAACTCCTGCATGGGACTGCTAGGTTTTATGATCCTAGGTTAGGTAATTCTCACCACTGCTGTTGATGTTATGAATGGCTAGCATAAAAAGAACACATGATTAACTTTAACTAAGTCACAGACATTGACAATAAAAAGAAAATTGTGATTTGCACTGCATAAGCCTAGATAGTTAAAGCAGACCTTTTAAAAACAGCACTGTTTTGAGTGTATTTGAAACTTTTACTCCTTCAAGCTAAGTATTTGACAGCTAAGTATATGTATAAACCAACAACATACATGAACTGTACAGATGTGGTAGTGTAGCTGGAGGGACTGTTTCACAATCAGAAATTCAGCAGTATCACTAAGGCTACAACTGTTTGCCAAGGTATGCAAGTTAATGCTTTCTTTTAAAGAGCATATTAGAGCATAAGGTACAATTCTACACCTGGAACTGGTATATCACCTGAATTAAGCATGGGGTTTAGTAATTTTGGATTTCTGATAACTTTTTACTTTAATCTGTAAACTGTATTTTCAATCTCCTCAAAGTTGCATGACCAGACCTAGGATCACTGAGTTCCCCAAACCCTTCCTGAAGCCTTTTCAAAAGTCATTCACTTCATATAGCACATCACAAAGGATGTCAGATTATTACATAGCAGCACCTGGAGACCTCTATTCATTACAGCTGAGAAGTTACAAGACACAATTGGTTTGTATACCACTGTATACCACTTCAGCAACTACAGAAACTGGAATTCAGATTTGGATTCAGTCTCAGGTGCAGTACTTGGAGGCTGCAGTCATTCTCCAAATAAGTCAAGAATGACAGACCAACTTTCCATATTTGAAATATATAATATATATATAATATATATAATATATATATATATAATATATAATATATATATATTATATATAATATATATATATATTTTCAAACAGAAAAGTACAATGTGCAGTACTATATAGGTATTGACATGAGGATATCCATAGGAGATCAAAGGGGAAAGACAACATTTCATTAATTAATTGTGTAAGCTGGCAAATGAGCTTTAATTACTATTTTTTAAAAGAAGGAAAATATTTCTATATCCTGTATCTGAATAAATTGGCATTACAGTAATAGAAACATGAGAATAAATTAAAGATCAGACTTGCAAAGGATTTTGAGAGATGATCTAGCTTATTCATTCTCCCAGGCCATAACTGTTATAATTTTGCCTTTCTTAATAACAAAAAGATATAAAACTCTGTAGCTAGGAGCACTGCTAACTGAAGCAGAAATGTATAAAGTGTGTTTATGGCAAGGAGTGAATCAAAGATAAAAGAGTGAAACTACAGTGAGGAACTCGAGGCACTGGTCACAGATCCAAAACAGGCTGCATCCCAAGGTGATTTAATATATTAAGATAAAATATAAAAATAATTTAAAATAGTATGAATTGTTTTTAAAATACTATTTTATAAAGAAAGGTGGTTATAATAACTTAGTAATAGTAATTTAATAGTGATAATACAACGTATGCAAAATGTAATACATAATATATAGTGTATATGATGAGGTTATATGATGATTATAATGTTTTATATATTGCATACTATTTACCATATATTTCATAATAACATTATTATAATAATACATTACTCTTATAATTACCTAAAAAATATCTTAATGTTCAGAGATACTTAAATCTGCAATTTGTTCAGTGGAAAAACCTAAACAGCCAGGAAATTTAACAACATGCTCTTGAGTTTGTTTTATTTAATTCTTGATAGATGAGATCTTATTTCTCTCTTCTCATCCTGATGTTTTTGCTCTCTTTTGCACCAAATTGTGCTGCCACACTTAGGGCAAAATCCTCCTTCTCTACTTCTGTTTTGGAGCAGCTTTCCTGTAATTTGTTGGCTCATTAACTCATAAAATCATATGAAATGCTCTCATCTTTCAGGTATGTGAGTTTTAGCTTCTCTTTCTTTTTACTGACATACTAATACAATATTATTCAGACTATGAGAGTTCATATCAAGACATTCTGATCCTACTACCAGATTTGACATAGGCTTAGTGCATTCCTCTAAGACTAAATCAATCTCTTTGAAAAACAGAAAAAACAACAACAGCAAGAAGTAGAAACTATATGAAATATATCCCTTATAGATATCAGCCCATAAAATTGATTTAATTTATTCATCATGAATAGAAGCATTCTGTAACATAAATTAAGCTAATTTAGGAGCTTGTTAGTTTAAAAAATGCTACCTACATTAAAATGGAATGATGCTGTGATATGATCAGAATCACTGACTATCTGAGAATATCTCCAGTACATACTTCTTCCAAATGGATTAATTATAAGAATTCATGGCTTGATTTTCAAAGTTGTGCACTCCCACAAACTAGCAGATTTCTTAGTTATACATGAAGTTAGTAATTTTTATGTGCAAATAACTTACTAGATTATTCACATAACAAATTATTTTATATGCATGCATTTCATAGTTACCATTTTCCCTCTTGTGTTTATGGGCATAAATAAGGGTTTCAAATAATTAGGAAAATTTATCTGTTACTTCTTCTCTACGTTTCTTCTTACAGAGAACCTTTACTTTGGTTTTGTAGCTGGGGCACCAAACTGTGAACTTTTTGATTATTATACTTTTTAAGTATAAAGCAAAGGAATATGACATTCTTAACAATCTTCCTTTATAACAGTTCCCAGGGCTTGGAGGAAATGGGTCACTGGTGTTGTTAACAGTATTGAACAGTTCACTGATGCGAAGAAATATATTTTTTCTTTCTGACATGGCAAAAGTAACAGAAGAGAAAGGCTCTTGTTCACTGGCACTTAACCATACTGTCTTCTACCAGTCATGCAACAAATACATCTAATATTTTATTGAAAGGAATCAACAGACTAACACAACTAGACAACTCAACATTTAATACTGTGTTCCATGCCTGTCAATGACTTACTGTTTAACCCTGTAGACATAGTTCATTTAGCCAATGTACAATTGAATATATTAATATGTACATAAACCATGAAAAGTTTTGATAACATACTTTGCTTAAAAGTTTATGCAACATGGTCTGTTTTGATGTTACAAAACACACATAAGAACATATCGTACATAATGGTAGGGCAAGCAGCAGAATGTTAAGAAAAATGTTTAGCTTTGCCAATTGCTAGAACTTTAACTTTTTTTTTTTTTTTTTCATTTTAATTTGGGATAAATAATAGTAATCAAAATCTGAATTTAGCTAAAGTATATATTTATGTCTGTCAGAGCTGTGTATTTCAGTGAAATGGTCCTTCAGTGATGTGGTATGCACTAGCCTTAGAAAAGGTATTAATTGCAATGGAAAACAGGAATCAAAAGAGTAAAATTTCTGAATGTCTTAACTAATGGTGTAACCTTGAAAATTTCCAGCTAGTGATTTGCCTTATATGCCTGATGAATTGAATACAAATATTGATTCAAATTGTATTTTATTACTCAAATATGTAAAATTGTCTGGATTTTTTTTTTTTTTTTTTTTTTTTTTTTTTTCAGTATCAGAGTCTAAATCTTTATAATACTATTAAAATTTTATGCCTCCCCAAAAAAATATTTTTTTAATTGTCTGTTGTATGAAGGCTACATGTGTTCAGTTTAAGGTATAATATTTCGAAAGTGTTTCAGAAGCACTCTCTGTAAAACATTCAGTAACGAACAACTGGTTACAATAGATATTAATTAAGGATTATATATCACATTAAGGATTATATATCACATATATTACACATCTATCATTATAAGAGTATTGTTTTAAAAAATAATAATTAAAAAAATAAAGTGAACAAACATGCATTTGTCCTGCTATGAGCATCGGGGTGAATGAGAAAAAAAAGTGAAGCAGACCCTAAAGGAAAGAGTATATATACCCTTGTTACTGTTCCATATTTACCACTGTTCCAGCAGAATCTGTGGGAAGAAAGTCATTCAGAATGGAAGCTTCTATTTTCTTTGTAAGATAAGATTGTAATGCAAGGGGACAGATAAAATAAAACCAGATGGCAACACTTTTAGAGAATGAAAATCACATTTACATCTGAACTTTGATGATGTTCAGGTAATCCGGATCCCAAAATTCTGGTTGGGATTTATATCTAATCACCTCTGCCTTTTGGTTCACATCAGTGTAAACACTTAGATGAAGGTTTGGGATAATTTCTAAACTAAACAAAGTATCTACATTGCTTTCCAGCTGAAGCCTAGAGATCTATTTGTAATACAATACTGGTCTATTTCTTTTCAGGACTACTGATTTTCAAATCTGTGAGGACAATCTATAAGTATGGAAAAGAACACAATTCAGACCAAATTTTCAAATTCAATGATTTAAATCTTTATCAAAAAGAAATATCACAGAATCACAGAATGGTAGGGGTTGGAAGGGACCTCGAAAGATCATCAGGTCCAACCCCCCCTGCCAAAGCAGGTTCCTCAGAACAGGCTGCCCAGGTAGGCATCCAGACAGGCCTTGAATATCTCCAGAGAAGGAGACTCCACAACCTCCCTAGGCAGCCTGTTCCAGTGCTCCATCACCCTCACCGTGAAGAAGTTCTTTCGCATGTTGGTGTGGAACTTCCTGTGCTCTAACTTGCAGCCATTGCCCCTTGTCCTATTCCCACAAACCACTGAGAAGAGGTTGGCTACATCCTTCTATCCCTCACCCCTCACCCCTCAGATATTTATATACATTGAGGAGATCCCCTTCCCAACCTGGTTCGCCCCTCTGACTATTATCTTATTTTGATAGTCCAGGCGGGCAGTGATGACATTGAAGAGAGAAGCCTCAAAGCTATCAAATGGGACTTTAGGGGGCTGGGGCGATTACTGGAGGGAGCGGGAGTACCGGTGGTGATTTCGTCTCTCCCTATGGTGGCAGGGAGGGGTACTGACAGGACACAAAAAGCTCACCTGATAAACACATGGCTCAGAGGCTGGTGCCAGCACAGAAATCCTGAGGTTTTTCACCATGGGACACTTCACTCGGCACCCGGCCTGATGGCTGCAGACGGGTCCCTGTCTCTAAGGGGAAAACGGATCCTGGGCCAGGAGCTGGCGGGGCTCATTGAGAGGGCTTTAAATTGGTTAAGATGGGAGATGAGGCTGAAACAAGGCTTGTTGGAGCTGTGCCAGGGGGAACAATAGCAAGGCCGAGGGATAAGGCAATGGCCCAGCTGAAGTGCATCTACACTGATGGACGCAGCATGGGTAACAAACAGCAAGAGCTGGAAGCCATCCTGCAGCAGGCAGGCTACGACTTGGTTGCCATCACAGAGACGTGGTGGGACCACTCTCATGACTGGCGTGCTGCAATGACTGGCTATAAGCTCTTCAGAAGGGACAGGCAGCACAGAAGGGGTGGTGGTGTGGCTCTCTATATTAGAGAATCTTTCGATGTTGTGGAACTCGAGGCTGGGAATGAAAAGGTTGAGTCCCTTTGGGTTAGGATTGGCGGGAAGGCCAACAAGGCTAGCGTCCTGGTCGGGGCCTGTAATAGACCGCCGAACCAGGATGAGGAGACAGATGAGGAGTTCTACAGGCAGCTGACAGAAGTTGCGAAATTGTCAGCGCTTGTTCTCGTGGGGGATTTCAGCTTCCCTGACATATCGTGGAAGCACAACACAGCCCAGAGAAAGCAGTCTAGGAGGTTTCTGGAGAGCGTGGAAGATACCTTCCTGACGCAGCTGGTTAGTGAGCCTACCAGGGGTGGTGCCCCAATAGACCTTCTCTTCACAAACAGAGAAGGACTGGTGGGAGATGTGGTGGTCAGAAGCTGCCTTGGGCAGAGTGACCATGAAATGGTGGAGTTCTCTATTCTTGGCGAGGCCAGGAAGGGGACCAGTAAAACTGCTGTATTGGACTTCTGGAGGGCTGACTTTGAGCTGCTCAGGACACTGGTTGGTAGAGTCCCTTGGGAGGCAGTTCTGAAGGGCAGAGGAGTCCTGGAAGGCTGGGCACTCTTCAAGAAGGAAATCTTAATGGTGCAGGAGCAGTCTGTCCTCACATGCCCAAAGATGAGCCTGTGTGGAAGAAGACCAGCCTGGCTCAACAGAAAGTTGCAGCTTGAGCTTAGGAGAAAAAAGAGGGTTTATAATCTTTGGAAAAGAGGGCAGGCCACTGAGGAGGATTATAAAGAGGTAACGAGGCAGTGCAGGGACAAAATTAGAAAGGCCAAAGCTCATTGGGAACTCAATCTGGCTACTGCCACTAAAGACAACAAAAAATCTTTTTACAAATACATCAATGCAAAATGGAGGACTAAGGAGAATCTCCATCCTTTACTGGATGCAGGGGGAAACCTTGTTACAAAAGATGAGGAAAAGGCGGAGGTGCTTAATGCCTTCTTTGCCTCAGTTTTTAGCAGCAATACCGGTTGTTCTCTGGATACCCCATACCCTGAGCTGGTGGAAGGGGATGGGGAGCAGAATGTTGCCTTCACTATTCACGAGGAAATGGTTGGTGACCTGCTACGGCACTTGGATATGCGCAAGTCGATGGGGCCGGATGGGATCCACCTGAGGATACTGAGATAACTGGCAGAGGAGCTGGCAAAGGCGCTTTCCATCATTTATCAGCAGTCCTGGCTATTGGGGGAGGTTCCAGCTGACTGGCAGCTAGCAAGCGTGACACCCATCTACAAGAAGGGCCGGAGGGCAGACCCGGAGAACTATAGGCCTGTCAGTTGGACCTCAGTGCCAGGGAAGCTCATGGAGCAGATTCTCTTAAGAGTCATCACGTAGCACTTGAAGGGCAAGCAGGCCATCAGGGCCAGTCAGCATGGGTTTATGAAAGGCAGGTCCTGTTTGACAAACCTGATCTCCTTTTATGACAAAGTGACGTGCTTGGTGGATGAGGGAAAGGCTGTGGATGTGGTCTACCTAGACTTCAGCAAGGCTTTTGACACCGTTTCCCACAGCATTCTCCTCGAGAAACTGTCTGCTCGTGGCTTGGACTGGCGTACGCTTCGTTGGGTTAGAAACTGGCTGGATAGCCAGGCCCAAAGAGTCGTGGTGAATGGAGTCAAATCCAGTTGGAGGCCGGTCACTAGTGGCGATCCCCAGGGCCCGGTGCTGGGGCCGGTCCTCTTTAATATCTTCATCGATGATCTGGACGAGGGCATTAAGTGCACCCCAGTAAGTTCGCAGATGACACCAAGTTAGGTGCGTGTGTCGATCTGCTCAAGGGTAGGAAAGCTCTGCAGGAGGATCTGGATAGGCTGGACCGATGGGCTGAGGTCAACTGTTTGAAGATCAACAAGGCCAAGTGCCAGGTCCCGCACCTGGGGTGCAACAACCTCAAGCAGAGCTACAGGCTGGGAGAGGAATGGTTGGAAAGCTGCCAGGCGGAGAAGGACCTGGGAGTATTGGTGGATAGTTGGCTGAATATGAGCCAGCAGTGTGCTCAGGTGGCCAAGAAGGCCAACAGCATCCTGGCCTGTATAAGAAGCAGTGTGGCCAGCAGGTCTAGGGAAGTGATTGTCACCCTGTACTCAGCTCTGGCAAGGCCGCACCTCCACCTCGAGTACTGTGTTCAGTTTTTGGCCCCTTGCTACAAGAAGGACATGGAGGTGCTTGAGCGAGTCCAGAGAAGGGCGATGAAGCTGGTGAGGGGTCTGGAGAACAAGTCCTACGAGGAGTGGCTGAGGGAGCTGGGCTTGTTCAGCCTGGAGAAGAGGAGGCTCAGGGGCGACATTAGTGCTCTTTATAAGTACGTTAAAGAAGGCTGTAGTGAGGTGAGATGAGTGTAGTGAGGTGTATTCTCCCACGTACCTGGTGACAGGATGAGGGTGAATGGGCTAAAGTTGCGCCATGGCAGTTTTAGGTTGGATGTTAGGATGAACTTCTTTACCAAAAGGGTTGTTAGACATTGGAACAGGCTGCCCAGGGAAGTGGTGGAGTCACCATCCTTGGAGGTCTTTAAAAGACGTTTAGATGTAGAGCTTTGTGATATGGTTTAGTGGAGGACTTGTTAGTGTTAGGTCAGAGGTTGGACTCAATGATCTTGAGGTCTCTTCCAACCTAGAAATTCTGTGATTCAGTCTTCTTTTCTCCAGGATGAACAGACCCAGGTCTCTCAGCCTTTCTTCATAGGGAAGATGCTCCAGGCCCCGTATCATCTTTGTGGCCCTCTGCTGGACTCTTTGCAGGAGATCCCTGTGTTTCTTATACTGGGGAGCCCAGAACCAGACACAGTACTCCGGGTGAGACCTGAGCAGGGCAGAGTAGAGCGGGAGGATCACCACCCTTTACTTGATGGCCACGCTCCTTTTAATGCACTCCAGGATTCCATTAGCCCTCTTGTCACAAGGGCACACTGCTGGCTCATGGTCAACCTGTCGTCCACCAGGACCCCCAGGTCCTTCTCCTCAGAGCTCCTCTCCAGCAGGTTGTCCCCCAGCATGTACTGATACTTCGGGTTGTTCCTTCCCAGGTGCAGGACTCTACGCTTGCTCTTATTAAATCTCATTTGGTTTCTTCCTGCCCATCTCTTTAGCCAGTCCAGGTCTCGCTGAATGGCAGCACAGCCTTCTGGCGTGTCAGCTACTCCTCCCAGCTTTGTGTCATCAGCATACTTGCTGTGGGCAGACACTATTCCCTCATCAAGGTCGTCAATCAAGATGTTGAACAAGACTGGACCAGCACCGACACCTGGGGAACACCACTAATCACAGGTCTCCAGCCAGACTCTGCGCCACCAATCACCACCCTCTGAGCTCGTCCAGTCAGCCAGTTCTCAAGCTACCTTACTGTCCACTCCTATATCCCACACTTTCTCAGCTTTGCTAGTAGGATGTCATGGGAGACCCATTCTCCAGGACCTTTCAAAGATGATAGAGAGCGGTTCGGTGATCACATCTGCCAGCTCTCTTAGCACACGCAGATGCTTCCCATCGGGACCCATGGATTTGTGTACATTGAGCCCACTCAGATGCTCACAAACCACTCTCACATCCACCAGGGGGGAGCCCTCCATTTCCCAGACCCTTTGTCCTATTGCCAGGGGTGAGGAGTCCCAGGGGAGTCCTTGAAGCAAAGACTGAAGCAAAGAAAGCATTCAGTATCTCTGCCTTCTCAGCATCTCCTGTGACCAGGACACCCCCCCTCATTCAGCAAGGGACTCACATTATCCCTAGTCTTCCTCTTGGTGTTTACATACTTGAAAAAACCCTTCTTATTATTCTTTATCTCTTTTGCAAGCCTCATCTCTAGGTGGGCTTTAGCCTTCCTCGTCACGTCCCTGCAGGCCCTGACAACACATCTATACTCCTCCCAAGAGGACAGGCCCTTTTTCCACATTTCATAGACCTTCCTCTTCCTTTTGATCTTATTGATGAGCTCCTTGCTCATCCACATGGGTTTCCTGCCCCCCTTCCCTGATTTCCTACTCTTTGGGATGCACTGATCCTGAGCATGGAAGAAGTGCTGCTTAAAAGTAGTCCAGCTCTCACATGTACCCTTGCCTTCTAGCAACCTATCCCATGAGATACTCCCAAGCAGGTCCCAGAAGAGGTCAAATTTGGCTCTTCGAAGTCCAGGGTAGCAATCCTGTTTTTAGCCTTACTTCCTTTGCCTAGTTCCACCTGGAACTCTACCCTCTCTTGGTCGCTGCATCCCAAGCTGCCCCCAACCTTCACATCCCTAACAAGGCCATCCCTGTCGGTAAGAACAAGGTCCAGGAGCACCCCCCTCCTCATCGGCTCCTCCACCACATGCATCAGAAAATTGTCCTTAACGCATTGTAGGAACCATTTGGACTGCTTGTGCCTAGCCGAGATGCTTACCCAGCAGATGTCTGGGTAACTGAAGTCCCCCATGAGGACCAGAGCTCTTGATCATGAGGCTACTAGCAGCTGCTTGTAGAAGGCCTCATCGACTTTCTCCTCCTGATCTGGAGACCTGTAGTAGACCCCCACCACCGTGTCTCCCATACCAGCCCACCCCTTAATTCTTACCCACAAGCTCTCCACTTGTCCTTCACCCTCCCCCAGTATATCATTCTCAAAGTGCAAAAGCAAAAAAAACCATGCCTTCTATTGGTAAAATAATATTGCCCAAACAGAATTTATTGCATAGTAAGAGCGAATGCATTTTACCAATTACTCTGTTTATATGTAAATATGCATCAATAAAATCTCTATAAGGAGAATCAGCAACTCAGCCATCAGCTTTATTTTAAAATTAGGCTACAGCTTCTAGTGTTGATGTTATCAAGAACACTATTATAAATAAAAGCACATTCCTCACATTCAAGGTGAGTCTGAATTCTCTAAAACTCTAAAATGTAACTATTTTAGAGTATCTTATATAGAAAGCATTTCTCTTCACTGTCAGTACTCATACAGTCCATTGAATGAATACTCAGGGACTTCACTGGTCTTCTATTTGGTATCTGAAAATAAATATTTCAAGTAACATATTTTATTGTTTAAAATTTAACCATCAAGTAATATAAATGATCATATGCAATACTGTCTGCTAGCATTAATCACTAAGAGTTAAAGTACTTAAAGACTAATGGGAAGTGAGTACATTTTTTTTTTAAAGAAAAAGTACTTCATGTAACATTGCTCATTTTTCATCTAATTGACATATACACTTAAATTATATATATAACTACTGTGAAGATCATGCAGAAAATGACCTTTACCCACTAAGGAATATCAAAGATGCAGATGCAAAGTCTTATTATTGAAGACAGAGGGGAAGGATTTTGTTACACATCATAGTAAGTGTCTCTTAAATTATACGTCTCAGGGTAATTGTAAAGGTGTCTACTTATCTGCCATGTATGAACTCTTCCCTACAGACATCAATCACATGAGCAATTAACACTGAACCACAGATGATTCTATATATACATATACATTTACACATATCTGTAAATTGTATAGGTTGCTTCTTTTTGTCTTTGTCAGAGATTAGATCAGTGTGAACAGAGTTTGTGTAACAAGGGATCTAATCTGCGTGATAGAATATGTGAAGTCTTCAGATGCATGAGAAAACTCTGAAGTTTGAGTGCCAAAGGCCATCAGATAGAAAAACTTAATGCATTCAGTAACCCTTCTGCCTGCATACTAAATCAATCTTCACAATCAAGGCACTGTATCTAGGCTATCTTGATACAAAAAGTCTGCAACGAAAGCATGCCTGCCTCCACCACTGGCTTTGTAGAGAATGGTGTAAATCTCTGTGTATGTTAACCAGATATTTATGAGGTGCCACAAGGTGCTTTCCAAAGTACACATAGAGCAATGTCATTGAATCTACCACAAGTGTTCTGTTCTGTTCATTGGTATTATAGAAGTGCTGCCCAACTGTGTAAGCCAGGGACAGCACAGCCAACCAGAGCCAAGTGGAGTTTCAGAGGAAATGTCAGATGGAGAGATTATAAGTATATGCAGTGGAATTTGGCCATGCCACTGAAGTTAACACTTTCAGCTCTTCTTAAACACATTATGCGATCTTGAAAAAATGCAAGCAGTTGGGATGTTTCATAACTCATCCCAAAATAATGTTCTTCTATAGCATGAAGCTCCCTGAAACCATAATGTAAAATATGTAGGTTATTATCTTGGAGGGTAACAGAGATACCTAGAAACTAGCATGATTTAAATGATATTCCTAATTTATACATGTGTGAAAAAGCAGAAAGTTAGGTATTGGGTTTCCTCACTTTCTTCCTTGGGAGGGGCAACAACCTTATGAAATCCTGGCTCATTTGTTAGGCATTTCCAGAGCAGAGGAAAAGCTGTGCCAAATGTTGCAAATCACATGTGGTCTGAGCTCAGGGAACCCAAGACTATTTCATTTATGAGGAAATAAAGTTTACTCTAACAAATCGTGATCACACAGGGGAAGACCTGTTTCTCTATTCCCCGTATTCTGAACCTCCTTGATACTGACTTAAGTACTTTCAGGTTGTATTTTTTCAAGCCATGCTCTGCAACATATATTTTATCATCTCTAATTAGAACTACAGTGCCAATGCAAGTATACATTATACCATTATACATTGCCAAATGTCTTTAATAGAGACATTTTAAAAGACTCCATAGTTTAGTTAGTATTAAGTATAAATCAGTCTGATAGCTATAGTATACTATTAAATGAAAAACAAAACAAAACAAAAAAAAAGCATAAACACCTTCAGAGAATGTTCTGAATGAAGTAGCCAATTTGGTTGTACAGATTCACTGTAAGGGAAGAATTAGTCTGAGTAATCTTTTGTTGTTTCAGACAATGATTTTCATTTATTTATTTTATATTTTTAAAGTCTATGTATGTAAAAGATGTTAAATACTAGAGATATCTTAATTGTTTAGGGAATGAATCCTAAAGAAAATTGGTGTCATCTGGATATTTTAATCCCTAAATACCATTTTGACATGTCAGCAGTCTATGCAAAAGCTATTTATTTGATGCTTTGTCCTGAAAAACTAATAATGGTTTTGATTTAGTTTAATATCTATGACCGAAACTGAAATTGAGAGAATGTCTTGGATAAAGTTAAATATGCATTTTAAAAAAATATTTATAAAAAGAAAAGCTTCTTTATATTCTATTAGGGCATTTTAAACAAATCAGAGCAATGAGAACGATGACCTGAATTTAGGCTTGGTTTCACTATCTGTAAATCCACTTCATAATCCCACAATTTGATCCAAATCAGACAATTATATTACTGATGAATTAGTCAGAATACATGCTCTGGAGATTTTTATGCTGGCATTATGCCAGCCACAGAAGGACAGCAGTTACATTGTTTGGCACAAACCCTGCTCATTCAAAATTAATGCATCACAATTTTTGATCATATTTAAAGCAACAGAGTAAATTATATCTACTTAACATATTGCATCAGCTAGCCAGAACATATCTAAACACAAATTCTAAGCTTTTGAAAACTGGATTTTCTGCCCTGATGACCAGTACACAAAAACAGCAACACAAAAGACATTGTTAGTGGTCCACTTACCATTATAAAGAGGAGACCCTAAGAGTCAGTCTGGTGCCCTCATCTAACTCTGAGGCCTCAAAAAATGTGCTTCTCACCTTTTCAGAAAGGTTTACTAATCCTCTTGCCATCTGCTCTTAGGGTGATGTATTTCTCATTTTTTTCTTTTGATGTTTTTCTACTTTGTATTAGAGCAGAGGAAACATAAAAGCACCAAAGTAGTGTGACATTTAAGGCAAATATTCTGGACACTGGTGTTTATGATTTCATTTGAGGGAACATTTGCATATTTAGGATGAAACAAAATATTTTTATTTTTTTTTTTAGAAGAGAGTGACTGATAGCTTATACATATATATATTAAGTAGGTTTGTTAGTGCGTTCTAATAAGATTTGAGGGATGTGTGTATAACAGATTCCAGGATATAATTTGATATGCATTAATAAAAAATAAATAAAAACAATAATAATAATAAAAAAGTGACTCATAGCTTCTCCTCTCCTCTCCTCTCCTCTCCTCTCCTCTCCTCTCCTCTCCTCTCCTCTCCTCTCCTCTCCTCTCCTCTCCTCTCCTCTCCTCTCCTCTCCTCTCCTCTCCTCTCCTCTCCTCTCCTCTCCTCTCCTCTCCTCTCCTCTCCTCTCCTCTCCTCTCCTCTCCTCTCCTCTCCTCTCCTCTCTTCTCTTCAAACAAGGGAATATTGTGGCAATATTGTGGCACAGCCATATATTGACTCCAGCTCTCCTGACACTTCTCAGCATTCAAAAAATAAGACTTACTTCAAATGCGAATTCAGACTTAGAAATCTGATGGTGTTTGTACATAAAATTTCAGTTTGGCCTAGAAGGCTATTTCAACAAAAAAAATCTCCTTGAATCTACATTTTCCTGTAGATCGTGAGTGTTCAGATTGCATGTTTAAGTTGAGACTATATTATGTTAAAAGAGATGGCCTGGTTTCTGAGGGATAGGTTTGGCACAAAACAGCAACAGGATCTACAATGAGTCCCCTCAAAATGGTTTTCTCAGCCCCAGCTGTGAGTCTGGATCAATGTGTTTCAATTACAAACTACTGCTAAAAACTCTGCTGGCAGATAATTAATAGGGAAGAAAAAAATAAAAAATAAAAAAAATAAAAAAAAAAGAAAGAATTGATATCAAGGAATAGGAAACTGTTTTAAAGAAACTTTTAATTTTCAAATGTGTGTTTTTTTTTTTTTTCCTTTATTTATTTTTTCCTTTGTGAACTTCCCACTACAGTAGTACATAGATTAAGACAGCATTTGGTATTTTGAATATATTTATTCTTTGAGTCCTGTTTTGTTAAAAAAAAAAACACAAGTGCAACAACCAATAATTTTCATTTTTTAACTTTGTGTACTTTATTTTCACAAATTCATAGGAATTACTGTAAATTCTTTCCACTGCAACAATATGTCTGTACATCTCCAGCATAAGTAAGCAGAAGTCACAGTATCAGCATCTAATTTTTCATGACAGACAGTTCATTTCTATGCTTGCTTGATTGTATGGAAAGCATATTAATTAAGTATATAAATTTCATACAGATTTTATGAGATTAAAAATGACTTTCATTTGAAAGAGAACGTCATCTTAGTTTGTGGAATGACACAATTTCAGAAGGATGGCTTTGAGTGTGAATGCATATGTCAGTATGTTGGGCTTACTCATTTCTGAATACCCTGCACTGAGTGTAAATCTATGAACATGACAAAATGACAAAACCCATGAGAATTCTTGAGGAGAGTTTGAAGGTCTCTCTCAGTCTTTTCTCAGAATTCCCCATTTTTAAAATTTCACCATTTCCTTTAAAGGTGATACCAAGCAGTTAAGGTTTGTGATGTCAATTCTATTGTACAGCACTTTTAATTTGTAAGAATGGATGGACTAACCTCTGCACGCTATGGCAATGATGGTTTCATTTTTTCTCTGCCTATCAAAGTTTATTTGAATGTAGTGCCTAACTTTGACTGCAAAATTCTTACTTTGTCTATCTCTTTTTATGCTGAAATCAGCTTTTGATTTTACCTCATCCTCCTTTAAAAGGTTCTGTTCCAAGAAAATTCAACCTCAGAGGGTCCATGCTTCAGTTATTAGAGAATCACTTCCAGAGGAAATTATAATTAAAAATTATAATAATGTTGAAAAAAAATAGAAAATCTTATAATTGTGATTCCTTTCTTAAAACAAATCTGAGTACAATTTTGTTTTTGTTCATTTCAAACACAGCTGGTTAAGATCATGCAACTTTATAATAATTAGAACACAATTCCCCCAGACCTGCCACTATTGTAACAATTCATTAAAGAGTCGAAGTGTGAAATATGAGGGATTTGGTTACTCATGGGATTAGTAAGAGCATACGGAGTTTTTCACCTCTAAGTCATTGATTTGAATCCAGCCTAGTCCTATATACAGCAGCTCTTGAGTTGTTATGCTCTAATGATTCTTCCGTAGCTCACAGGATATACCTATGTAGTTGTAGTCTCATTCTTAAGTGTCTAACACACAAAATTTCTGAACATTACTTTGACATTTATAGCTAATGGGATGAATAGTAAAAAAATAAAAATAAATAAATAAAATAAAATATAGACATTTCTTTTCTCTTCAGTGGTCCAGTTTTGAGATACAATAAGGAATTTGTAGAGATGATCTCTTAAACATTATTTCAACGGTAGATTACAAAAGCGGTTGTTTTCCAAATATTTTACCTTACTATCTTCAGTTACTTTCAGAACTAAATTTTATTATATCTAACCATTATTCCAGGTAGCTCTCTGCCTGAAAGCAGAGAGTGATTTCAGGGCAGAAGACCTTGTGTAAAGAAAGGCTGATTTTCTGTTTGTTATCAAGACTTTGTATATATGTACACATATTTTTGGTAAGGATATTTTCTTATATTGAAAGATGTAAGATAAGTAACGGTAGCGAGTTGCCTCATGTCCCAGTGGTCTGTGAGTGTCTGGTCTTTAATTCATGTAAATAGTGGTTGGTGAGGTAATAATATATAACTGAAAGAAATCTGGGGAAATATATAAATGATTAGCAGAAAGCAAGACAAATTCTAAATTTATTTTAGTCTATGCAAAATATTTACACTTCTATGTACAATCCTTCAAAATGTTTTTATGTCTAGTCTCCAGTTCATTTTTATTTTTTTTCTAAGTCATAAGGCAAATGCTTCAGTTAGGAGTTCTGCTGTCATTGGATTGGGATTGGGCCATCTTTGCTGCTTTGGTGTAACATAAGTTTCTGTGTAGCAGGTGGTCTTTCCTGCTGTTTATAGTGCAGCAAAGAGAGGTCTGTCGGATGTAACAGCTCTTCTTTATCTGCATAGAATTTTGGTAAATCACAGCAGAACAGATGGAAAAATAGCCATATACCACCACAGTCCCACCTTGTAGCTTGTAAAATTCCACAAACATACCCAACTCCCCAAAAGAGAAAAAAATGATGGGTATGTTTCTGAACTGCTGGAGGATAATCATTTTGTTTATACATAACCCTAAGTCTGGCAATTAGGAAAAGAGAACCAAACGGGCAACCAATTTAAATGATCACAGTTGTTCTGTACATATATTTGACAATTATATTTCAGATTTCTGTAGCAAAATATTGAAAAATCAGAAGTTATAACCTAATCTACTGTGGCAATTCAAAATGCATGTAAGACCCTTTCCCTTCCCTTCCCTTCCCTTCCCTTCCCTTCCCTTCCCTTCCCTTCCCTTCCCTTCCCTTCCCTTCCCTTCCCTTCCCTTCCCTTCCCTTCCCTTCCCTTCCCTTCCCTTCCCTGCCCTTCCCTGCCCTTCCCTGCCCTTCCCTTCCCTGCCCTGCCCTGCCCTGCCCTGCCCTGCCCTGCCCTGCCCTGCCCTGCCCTGCCCTGCCCTGCCCTGCCCTGCCCTGCCCCGCCCCGCCCCTTTTTTTATAAATATACCATGATCATATATATATATATTATTAACAATTTATGTTTCTTCCAATCTGATTTCTTTTTACTTGTTCCAGTTTAGTTCCAACTCCCATTTGTTTATAAATTGAAAGGAAAACTCTCAGAAGTATAAGTATGCCCATTAATACATATATATATATTTATATATATATATATAAGATCAACGAAAACCCATTTGAATATTACCATTGATTCTATGATTCTAACTATATGAAGAGTGTAGGGTGTAGGTGGGAAGATGGTTCAGTCTTATAGGAATTTTATTCAGTTAGGAATTGCTAAGCTTCTTTTCTTTATCATTTCATTTGTAAAAGATAAATGACAATTCCCTCTCTCACAGAAGAGATGTAACAGCACAGTGCGCATTATGGAATGCTCAGATGGTTTGATATTGAGTAGTATATAAATATATTTGTACATTAATATTTGACTAAAAGACACCATTAAGTTCTTACATGTCTAAGAAGTTATGAACAACCCTCTGCCCATCTGCTTCACTTGGCAAGTTCATAATTTTGGAGCTGAAATCAGTCTACTTGTATAAGCAGAGGCCAGAATTAAACTAATTTTGTGGACATATTTATCTGCAGTAAATAACCCTAACTTTGCAAAGTGTGTTTTAATAAAACAGATTATTTTTTAAATAAAATGGATAATATTAAGAACCATGAAATTCCATTATATAGGGAACAGGTTTGCTGCTATATTATCTGATTTTATTTTTTTTTTTACCTAGCTCTTTCTAATGATTCTGTATCTGACTTTTAAAAAATTAATTACCAGGAGGAGCACATTTTGTTTTATGAATATACAGAACTAACACAACTTACACAATGAGAGTCTGATATTTTACTGAACTCTCTAGACACTACCATATTATAAATAATAATGTTACAATAATGACTTTTTAGCCTATATGCAAATTTAGGACAATAATTAATTCTGTTTTTCACATATTCAGAAAACTTTTCATTAAATAGAAAGATTCTAGGGTTAAAGTTTATTTCATTTGCCAGTACCACTGGAAAAAAAAAAAAAATTCTTTGTCAGCTACTTGTAATGCAAAGTTCTTACTGGAAAGTAAACCGTTCCCTTTAGGCATTCTCTTCCCCACTGAACTGTCTCCATCAATTAAAGGTAGCACAAAAAAAGCTCTGTGTTGTCTAAGTAAAGATGAAAAAAAACACAGTGAGAAAAAGACGAAAAAAAAAACGGAAGTGTCTTAGCAGTTTTCCACTTCTTCTTTTGAGGTTACTTATGTTTCCTTTTTACAATGCTTTCTTTTGCCAAGAAAAGGGAGAAAGAAAGAAAGAGAGAAAGATAGAAAGAGAGAAAGAAAGAGAGAGAGAGAGAGAGAGAGAGAGAGAGAGAGAAAGAAAGAAAGAAAGAAAGAAAGAAAGAAAGAAAGAAAGAAAGAAAGAAAGAAAGAAATGAATAAGGAGGTGTCCCATTAAGCATCCAGTGTGTCAGGAAAATCCTGTGAATTTCAGAGCTATACACCAGTGAAAACACACACTTAAAAGAAAAACAGAATTAATCAGCAATTGCAGACTAAAACTAAGCTCTTCATTTCCAACTAAAAATAAAACTGCTTAGTGCTGATGCAACTATATATTTTATGTGATCTTCAATTTAATATTTTCTGACATATTTAAGATCAGTACTTAAGGCCATGGTAGATAAATAATAATTTTCAAAGACAGTTACTATTTTAATTAAGACCACCTGTCTGTGCTATCACACCCTAGAATTATTGTTTTTCTTACCCTGCATGGCTAGATCATCAGATTGTCGTTATAAGAAGCAATATCATCCAGCAGTTAGAAAAAAAAATCCACTGATAGTTTTTTTGGGTCACTGGAAATTTGGGGAAGTTTCTTAATTGTTTTTGCCCTGATTAAGGAAAAAATTATGTATATTCATATAATTTTTGTCCTGCTTATTTCCAGAACTATATATTCCTGTTTAGATTGCTGTCTTGAACAAGGGTGCTTCCCTATAATAATTTAATCTATTGTAGTATTTCATATTTATATTGGGTATGGTTATTTTTATTTTAATAACACATTCTGAAAATATAATTTCTGTTAATAAGGTAGTTTGACATCTTAGAGCAAATTTTAAAATGCAATTGTAATATGTAATTCATAAGCTAAGTGATTTCACAGAGAAAAGAATCATTTCACAGAGAAAAGAACCATTTTCATGTGTTGGGCATAGAAAGTTCTGTTACAAGTTTTCAAAATTTTACTACATGTATTCACATACATGTGGCCTGTTATGAAAACTACACTTCTTGTTAAGTGATTAGTGATTACTTATCTCTGTGCACTAATAATATTTTTGACCATGTGACATTTTTTAGAAGTCTTGCACAGTCAGAACAGAAAACAGATTGTATTCATGATTGAGTAATGAGACTTTGTGAGCAAGGTGGTTAGAAAAAGTTTTAAAAGGAGAACAAACAGATGTATTTATCTTATGCATCTTATTCTGTTTGACTCCTTAAATATACTCTACCTCTTGAACCTTTGAATGTCTTTTAAAAAATAAAAAAGACAATTAGAATAACAGCTACAGCTGAAGTGAACAATCATTAAGCATATACTGGTGCTCTCTGTGCATCCAGCTTGAAAATATTGTTGAGTCTGCACTTCAGCATTTTACTGTGATGTCTAATGATGTTTCTTCCCAGTTTCAGTGCTTCTAAAATATTGCTGAAAACTGAAATCTTTCTTTCGCTTGAACTGCTAATTAGTTTTGTCTATATGGGATTTATGAAGTACCGTGTGTTTAAATCTCATAAATCTGCCTGGAATTGCTCTGAATTAAAGTAAATAAATAAATAAAATCAGCATCCTAACAAATACAAGTTTTGAGACTTACTTCCGTAAGTGCATTAAAAGTAGTGTGGCCAGCAGGTCAAGGGAGGTGATCCTCCCCCTCTACTCTGCCCTGGTCAGGCCTCACCTGGAGTACTGTGTCCAGTTCTGGGCTCCCCAGTACAAAAAAGACAGGGATCTCCTGGAAAGAGTCCAGTGGAGGGCCACAAAGATGATACAGGGCCTGGAGCATCTCTGCTGTGAGGAAAGGCTGAGAGACCTGGGTCTGTTCAGCCTGGAGAAAAGAAGAATGAGAGGGGATCTCATCAATGTCTATAAATACCTGAGGTTTGGGAGACAGAGGGATTGGGCCAACCTCTTTTCAGTGGTTTGTGGGGACAGGACAATGAGTAATGGTCACAAGATAGAGCACAGGAAGTTCCGCACCAACATGCGAAAGAACTTTTTTACGGTGAGGATGATGGAGCACTGGAACAGGCTGCCCAAGGATGTTGTGGAGTCTCCTTCTCTGGAGATATTCAAGATCCGTCTGGACACCTTCCTGGGCAACCTGCTCTAAGGAACTTCTTTGGCAGGGGGGTTGGACCAGATGATCTTTCGAGGTCCCTTCCAACCCCTTCAATTCTGCGATTCTGTGATTCTGATTCTGTGATTCTGTGATCTTATGGACAAAATTGATCTTAAATGTTTTACCCAACAGTTGTTGATTTTCCCAATTCTCTTGTTTTAATTGTACTTCCTTTAATTCAATCCTTTATCCAACCTACAACAGAGACATCGTTCTGGCCAAGAAATAACGAAAACAACACACAATGCCAGGTCTCCCCATCTCCCTGTCTGTCTTGCTGACAGAAGAAGGTTTGTACAAATTTTGTACATCTTCTGTCATCTGATATTCAGGATCATTGCCTAAACAAGAGAGAAAAAATATCCATATAATGATAAAGCTTATATTTTCATCTTCCTTAGATTGTGTAGACATTGTCTTATTAGGAAGTCAGTCTGTCAGGAAAAATAAAGTCTATGTAAAGAAAAATTTTTATTGGCACTGTGTTATGTTATGGTACTTTTATTAGATGGTGACATTCCTGAGACAGCACCTGTTGTGTGCAATTGGGCTTTTAGCCAGAAAAGAAATAAAAAAGAAATGTGTGGCTTAAGTCTGAGTGGCAATGGGCTTCCATTACCGTAACAAATACACACATGCCTGAACAGTTGGGAAGTTGGAGTGAATCACAGTTATAAGTATTGGGGATAAAGATATGTATAAATGTAATTGTCATCACTATAGCTTTCAGAGCAACAAAGATATAACATGTCTCTTGTACATCTGTTCTCCTTTCCCCTGCAAGTGTGACTGTTGAATGACATTTTCTACCCAATGTGGATGAAAGCAGAGAACTTTTTAATTTCTTCATTTTGTGGATTAGTTAGCTCTCTCTGGCCCATTCTACTGCCAAAGCAACAGAATCGGTAATGAGAAAAAATAAGATAGCATAAAATTCTATTTATTCTTATATCCCTATAAATCTGGAGTAGCTCTAGATTTACTGCTGTATGAATGTGGCTGAAAGTAGAGTTATATCTAGAAATATTTTTGGGTTTCCAGGGCTGCTCAAATAATAACTAGTCTCCATGTGTTAACATTCACTCCTTAAAGCCAAAGGAGCTAAACAAATCCAAAGCAAAATGTACTTTTCAGGCATGATATAATTGATCATTCTTAATTTGTGGGTTTTGCATTTCAGTTCTTTTTCAGAAGAGGGTTATTTTGGCCTTTGAGACAATTGTCTGTTTAAGTTCAAGGGTGTTGATTTTATAGAATTAGACCAGATGACCATAACTTGCTGTGAGGCAAGTGCAAGTAATTGCTCAGTGCAAGTAATTGCTCAGGATTTTAATGGAAGATGGGTAAGGCACAAATCAATTGTTCTCCAGATTACCATAACTTGCTGTGAGACAAGTGCAAGTAATTGCTCAGTGATTTAATAGGAGATGGGTAAGGCACAAATCAATTGTTCTCTGTGTGATAGTCACAATCTTCTGCTAGGTATAGGACTAAAGCAAACATTTCATAGGTTGAGTAAGGATACCTAATGTAAACTTTATTGGTATTCCCTTGTTTAGCATCTGTCTCAATGTTTTGGACATTTCCTAAATATTCAAGACAATTTCCATACTGGGAAACCTCATAATGATTGGAATACATTAAGAGATCTTTGGCTATGTTTAGAAGGTATGGTTAAATATTCCTTCATGGGAGGTCTTATGAGGTTGGAGATAGAGTGAATGCATAAGTTTCTGTAATGCATGCAACTCAATGGCATAAACTCGCAACTAGTTTTGTAACTAGTAGAAAAATATGTTTCCCTGGGTCTTGGTTCCAAACTGTGGGTAGCGTGGCAGCGTAGGATTATGTAAAGGAAATGATAATGAAGTGTTTTCTAATGTGTTCTCTTTTGAGCCTTGCTAGCGTGAAGGTATAATAATGTGAGAGCAAAAGAGAGCTTTTAACAACTTGAAATTGGACACACTCTATTCTGCCGATATCCTTTATTTACACACAGTCTTGCACCTGTCTCCCCTCATAAAAATCTTTACGTATTCTGTTTTGCATATGCTGTTCCATCTTTTGGTTATGGGGTTTGAAAAGAGGATGAAAGTAAGTGGAAGTACTATTCTCCAAATATTTGGCATATTATTTAAACATCAATCCAAACAGATTGCTTCTGAAACAGGGTTAGAAATAGAGAGTCTTAAACACTTTGTACACCCATCAGTGGTACCTGCTCTACTTGCAGAATAATGGATTAAGTTTTTATCTCCATTTCCCTCCTAGACTGAGCTGTACTTCCTGACCCCTCAACACTGAGTTATTTACATTGCTACAGGTCACATAACCTGAATCCCTTATCTTCAATCAGCCTTTCTACCTGTGTTACAAATGAGAGACAACATGTTCGCTAACTGAGCAAAAGGGACTACATCACCAAGTACTTTATAAACATGTGCTTCTTTAAAAAGCAATATGTTTGCTCTCTAGAAACACAGATTTTTCTGTTTTACATATTCCCTGTCTTTATCCTGTTTATTGCACCACATTGTTAACATGAGAAACAATGCAAATTTATATGGAGATTCAAAGAAAATTAAAACTTAGAAATACTGCATTAACCGTCTTCTTTCCATTTTGCATATTGTATTTTGTTCTGGTCTTTAAAATAGACTCAGCCTGGCAGCATTAAGCAGGGATATTATAGATCTCATAGTATCATTGTGCAAGTCATTTGAAGAGTTCTGATGGCTTAATCGTCATAAAAAAGAAAAAAAAAAGGAAAGGTCATAAAGGTCATAGAGGCAATGGCTGTTATGACTTTTAGGCTTACAACAGTCAACACAGTTCTACTTATAACTGTAAGCAAATAATGGTTGTCAATTCTTCACTAAGGAAAATATGAAAACATGTATTTAATAAACGTTAATTTCTACATCTTTCCCAGAAGGAGCACTGGGACAGGAAAAACCAACCAACCAACCAACCAACCAACCAACCAACCAAACAAACAAAAACTCCCCAGGAAAAGCACAGGGAATTATAATTATAATAAGATTCTTCATTAGAATCTTATTCTAGAATTCTTATTCTAGAATCTTATTCTAGAATCTTATTCTAGAATCATTAGAATCTTATTAATAAGATTCTTCTGTCATTATAATAAGATTCTATCAATGTAAAATCACCTATGAATCAATTCTGCAACAGTGTTCAAAGTAGATCAAGCCTCATTCAAGGACTTGAGGGCTCTGAAATTTCTGAAACTTTGAAGTCCCTTTGAAGGTAAGACTTCACTCTTCCTTCAAGGGACATAAGTTTAAAATCCAAATTACAGATATGTGGCTTTGGGTGTGGGTAGGGAGGGATGGGCTCCTTTTTTCCTCTCTAGAATTTGTCGATCTGCCTGTGTATAGATTGCGCAGGAATTGTTTTGTCTTCATGAAGCTCTACAGTCACACTGCGTTTTTAGAAACTGCAAGCACATGAACTAATATCACATTTTCAACCTTGTGCTTTATGTTTTCTCCTGTCCCCCTGAAATAACTTTCTCTTCTATGTTTTTTTTTTTTTTTTTTTTAAATGGGTTTTAAAATACAAGATTGAAAATGATTTCTTTTTTCTTAAATAGATCAGATGAGAAAACATTTCTCATTTTAATTACAAGATGAGGCTTAGTATGAAATGATGGACGTTGGTCCAAATACTCATTCTTTCCTTCTGATGTAGGTCAAGAGTAATTCATTTCTATTAACAAAAATATAGCACTATCACTAAAAATGCAGCCTACAAAAATAGCTAATTATGTCACCTTACTTTGCTGATTTCCCCTCCCATCCCTTTTTCTTAAGAAAAAGCAGGAGGGAATTGGTGAGAACATATTCCAATACCCATTATCCTTCCTTGTTCATCTCCAGTAATCTGTCATGTATCACATTTTCCATCCTTGAAGGCATAAAGTGGATATTAGTGTTAATAGCTGCAGCATGTATATCCTGGCTGTACACACCCTTGTTTGACATGTTAGATTGGTGAATAGCATTTACCTTGACAAAAAGAGTTGTGTAAGCCTTTACTTTTTATGCTTTTATGTACATCTAACACTTTCCTAAATGCGAGTAAGGAATGGAGTTTCTGTTTGGATTGTAACTGATTTTCATACTATTCAAAAATGAATCGAATACGGTGTAAGACAAATGAACAAAGCTTGGCAAGTGTCACCAAAACAACTGACTGGATCATTCTTCTACTATAAGAATATTGGCGAAGAGACTGTGATTTTGTCTGGTCTTCATAGTTTGCACTTAGAATATTTTATAAGTCAATAATGATTTTTCGAAAGAGTCCCCTGTGCAGTTGCAATAGAATTTGTGCACACTGAATAATATTTATATGTGGAAAATGAGCACAACAGGCACAAAAAAAAAAAAAAAAAAAAAAAAGGATAAATTTCACCACATGAGCTGGACAATAAGGCAATTAAATATAAATATGAATATGAGAGAATTTAGTGTTTTAGATCAATCCCAATTTTCTTTCCTGTCTGTGATCTCTTTCTGGCCTTGACACATATATAGACCAGAAAAGGAGTACACAGTATTCACAGGATATGACAGTTGTTTATTTAAGATTCAGTCAGGCATTTCTGTTTTGTTTTCAATTTTTTATTTCTATGGGAATAAAATATCTGATCAATTTCTGTGAAGGAAAAGGAAAAACAGAAGAGAATTAGGGATAAATTGCTGTGGAGACATTATCTCCATATAATGTCTGGAGAAAGTTAAGTTGTGCTTGAAAGGTTCTTTCTCAAAAACAAACAAACAAACAAACAAAAAACTAATTATAATGAGAATCATTCATCTTGGGTTATAAATCATAAAAATAAAAATGGAAAAGGAAAACAAAAATAAAAGAAATGAAACTAAGCTGAGTTTCTATCCTTGCTTGTGCAAACAGCATTATCTCACACAATAAATTCCATTGACTTGAGTCATTTCTGATTGCAAAGTATAAGACAGGGACAATCTTTCACTTGTGTAGTATATAAAGCAAATCATACCTTATTTGAAAAACATTTACAGATACTATTTAAAACTTACCTGAAAATATATGTGTACATCTGTGACAGACCACATTTTCACATTCACATTTTTTGCAGTTTCCAGGAAGTAATACTATGTATTTACTTCCTCCTGTATTAGGATTTTTCACTTGTTTTAGGATGGAGGCAGTCCATCCTAATAGAGTCCTGTATGTCAAGTTGTGATATTTTAATATAACACATAACATGTATTTTTATTAGTCCAATTGAAGTAAGTGGGGAAAATCCATGCAATTAAGTAACTTCAATTAGGAAATACTAAGTAGTAGTACTGTGACTTTGAAACAGCTGCTCTGCATTCTGTTTGATACTTTTTAGACCTAGAGTTCTGTAAATAACTATCAGGGTTGGCAACTGCTCAAGCAAAGGAGAATTTTGTAATAGTTCAATAAAATATTCCAGAGTTAGACTCACTTAAACTTGCATTTTCTCTGTTGTAACTTTCTTGCTTTTTTTTTTTTTTTTTTTTTTTTTTAAGTTCATTTACCTTCTCCTTCTTCCCTGACATGCAACAAAGACAGCTTTGTGCTAGCAATATTTAAGGCATGTGCTAGGAAGTATGTATTCCCAGGAAGTAATTCTGCCATGATAATTGCCTTGATATCTAATGACTTAATTAGATAATCATATAGTTGCAATAAGTAAAGAACTTGTGCAAAAAGGAATAAATCATTGAAATTAATTTTTCTTGGAGAGGAAAGTGTAAATTTTGAATTTCATAACCTTTGCTTATCAGCAACGCTAATTAGTGCCTTTTAATAATATTCCATTAAAATAGCTGTTGAGAGGCTAGCTAGATATATTTTTGCTCAACGAATCTTTATCTGTATCATAATGAACATATATGGTAACAAAAATGTTCCTTCTTCTCCCTGGAAGGAAACAGCACATTCCATTATCTCCATTCTTTTTTTTTTTTTTTTTTTTTTTTTTTTTTCCTTTCTCCCTGAATGATAAGAATAAATCAATTAGGACTGAGTTAATATGACCCAGAAGTTAATTTGAGGGTAGATGGGTTCAAGTGGTTATATTTTCAATCCCACCTTCCGTATCACAGATCTGAACTCCTAAACTCCTTGTGGAGTCTTTTGTTATTCAACAATCACACTAGAACAAGTCAGTTTTGCCTGAGGAAAAGTTTTCGATTTGGAGTATGCCAGACACAAGGTATTCAGAAAAGTTGCTTGGGCCAAATATTTTATTAGTTATGACACAATCAAAGATGTTATCTGATAGTCAAAAAATCTAATATTTAGGATTACTCAGTATATTCATTACTATCACTGGCTAAGCATATTTCTTGATGGTTGAGAAGGTTTTTTAATGTAAACATCTGACATTTTTAGGATGCTTACTTCATCATTAAAATGATCAGGAGGAAAACATTACATGGAATTATAGGAATTTAATCTGTTATAGGAATTTTTAATATCTGAGGCATTATTTGTTTACATCAACGTTAATTCAGAGAACAATCTCCTGTAGTTTGCCATGAGAACTAGATATATTATCACACCTTTAAATCTCATTGTTATAAACATCAGAGATGAAATAATGCATGATGTAACTTTATTAAGTTCTCCTCTGACATTTTTTTCTTTATCTGTTTCTGCACAACCAGTATTTTTAAGCTTGACTGCCTACACTGGGATCCCCAAAATGCCATTAATGCTGGCAACTGGATCAAAACTCTATATCCTCAAAGTGGCAATAAAATATATGACTATGTAGATATGACTACAAAGATAAAGTTTTACATGTTAGCTAAGTTACTGGTTGTGTTTCCCAAAGTCACCAAAGTCTACTTCAGGCATATGTGAACTAATAGATTGGGTAGTAGTTGTAGCAGCACAGAGCACAGTCAGGCTATAAAATCTGTCTGGAAAAATGAAAAAATATTCAGATGTTTAGTCAACGCTGATATCTATGCTGTTGAGTCTATACTGCTATCTACAGTGACTGCCATGTAATCATGCCATATGTCATGCAATCTGGCCTTAAATTCTTGTTTGTTTTCTTCTGGGGTTTAGGTTCATGTTCCTTTTGGTCTCATACAACTGTAACAGTATGTAAATAAGCAAGAAGGCTTCCTTTGTATCTATTATTAACAAGGAATATAGTTTACAAAACATATTAGCATAATCAGAGAGAAAATGGCATTTTCCAGATGTGGATTTCCTGGAACTACGAACAGGAGATGATTTTCAGAGGCTGCTAGGGTAGTATTTCCATGTTCCCTTCATCAGGTACTTGCAAATCATCCTTAACATGAAGGCAAAATTAAAGAGCTGAAGTTTAGCTACTAGCTATGCAATTACTAAATACAGAGGGATGTATAAGAATTAAATATCATCAATTTTATAATATATTTTGCTTTAGATTTTAATCTAAAAGATCTGAGATGTGATTTGCTAAAATTAGGAAAGAGTGCTGAAATAAGGCAAGGCTATTTATTGTGGAAAGTGTTCTAAAGAAGTGTTTTAGAGGGCTGTGTATGTCTGCTGTGAGGAGCAAAAAGTTGATATAATATCATACAGTATACACTCAGTCAATAGCAGCATGAAATAACATGACAGGTGGAAGGATCTGCAGATTTCATAATCAAGTATTTAGCTTTGAAATAACTTTATCTTTTCAGTCCTGTGCTTTAAGATTTAATATTGTTCAGCAGAGCCACTACTATTCTCAGATAATAATAATTTAAAAAATAATAAAAATAAAAATGAATATTTCTGACTTCTCTGTATACATTTTTTTTTTTTTAATTGCACAGTAAATTAATTACATTCATGTTATGAAACTGTGGTTCTTTCTATTTGTCCTGGTTTCAGTTAGAACAGAATTAATTTTCTTCCTAGTAGCTGGTGGAATGCTGTGTTTTGGCTTAGGATGAGAAGAGTGCTGATAACACCCCGATGCTTTAATTGTTGCAGAGCAGTGCTTATACTAAGCCAAGGGCATCTCAGCCTTTTGCTCTGTCCTGCCAACGGGCAGGCTGGGGGTGCAGTAAGAGCTGGGAGGGGACAGACCCAGGACAGGTGACCCAAACTAGCCAAAGGGGTATTCCATACCATCTGACGTCATGCTAAACAATATATAGGGGTGGCTAGCCGGGGGGAGGGGGCCGGACTGCTCGGGGTTAGGCTGGGCATCGGTCAGCGGGTGGTGAGCAATTGCATTGTGCATCACTTGTTTGTACATACTATTACTTTCGTATTATCACCATTGTATCATTATTATTATTATTGTTATTATTATTTTTGTTATTATTATTTTCCTGTCTTATTAAACTGTCTTTATCTCAACTCATGGGCTTCACTCTCCATTTCTCTACCCCGTCCCAGAGAGGGAGGGGGGAGGGTGAGCGAACGGCTGCGTGGTGTTTAGCTGCCGGCCGGGTTAAACCACGACACTATTTCATTAAAACTATAGTAAAACCAAAATTATACAGCCAGTATGTGTGCATGCTTGTGGGTAACACTAATAAGTTGTTCAATGTAAGTCATCCAGTCTGGTGTCTTACATTATCCTATGCATGAATTTTTACTGAAATTCTTTTGCAATTGGATTTGTTGACGGGCGATAAGAAATTCCATAATATATGTTGGATTAAACTAATTTACTTAAGGTTAGGCATTTGATTTTTGTCTTTGCAGTAAATCAACTGCCTAATTTTACACAAGAATCATTCCAAAGAAATCAAAAGAACTAATCATGTGGTTCAGACTTTAATTCTTAGCTTACACACATTTATTTTAGGATGCAATAGATCCAAAATCCACCTTTCTCTATTCAAGCTAGCTGGCATCAAGAGATGATAAAAACGTATATAAATACTGGCTCAAGTCTTTTATGTTTAAGTTTCAATATATATTTATTTTTAAGTTATGTATATTTTCTTTTTCTATTTCATAAAATACTTGGAAAGTTTTATTGAAGATTTTTTAAGAGGGTAAATATAAATATATATATGTATATAATGAAAACAACAAATGTTTCCATTAGATTTCTGTGTGTTCAAAATTATTCAGAAACATCTTACACTTTTAAGGCCTTCTGATGGACAGGTAGACAGATGGCTAAATTGAATTGGCAGATAGATATCACAGTTTATTTTCCTAGTGAAAAGGAAAAAGTTGATTACATTGGGAAAGCTGGCTAAACAAACACAGGGGATAGAAGAAAACAGATGGCATGCATTCCAGTGCCTGGTGGCTCTTTGAGCTTTAAACTTTTTTCTAAACCAGTTCCCTCTAAGTAAAGGATCTGTATTTTTGTGTTTCTTTAATTAAATTAAGACCCAATGAATAATTGGGAAAATAATGAAGGAAGAATGGATTTTAGAGCTTGTTCTGTCATTTAAGAGACTTAAGAAGTATTCTCTATGTATCCAACCCATTAAACTATCGTAGGAAAGTCTGTGTTTAAAATGAAGATTACATAAATGAAAATATAAATACCTGAAAGTAGAAACAGGAAAAGGTAAAACTCCCGAACAACCATGTAAATGTTCCAAAATGATTTATTCTTTTGTATCAGCTAGCTTTAAGACAACTTTTCCTTCCCCCCATTCCTATTGACTCAATAGAAACAGAAGTGTGCAGCTTTACTTGCAGATGTATGGCAGAATGTAAGCTCTTAAGTTTTATATTACTGCTATCCTAATATCAGAATCAATGACATTATACAAACCTGGCTCACACCCATCACCTGCAATTACTATGAATTGCTGTTCTGTGCATGTGTGGTTGTTGTTTTTAAGTCACTGAGGATTAAGAAAGAGAAAAATGTACTACAGTCCCAACTCATGAAGGAGAAAGTGTGTGAGAGTCACATACACTATATATTTATTTACTTATGATGAGCCCCAGCCACGAGCCATCAGCTTACAGTTTCTCCTACAATCACCCTCATTGGCTATTCATGAACAGGTCATGAATAGCAGGATTATATCACTTTGTTTTTTCTTCCTAAATAGGAGCTATTAAAGAGTCACTTTTCAGATTTGTATTATTAACTCTTTGTTAGGCTACATTTTACAAATAGTATTTTCCTTATTCAGAACAGGAGAACTGCATGGAGAATTGGAAACGGTTTAAAAAGTAATATGAGCATCAAATTATTTGTAAGACAGGAAATAATAGGTGTACATTTGCAAGTGTACTTTGAATAAAAGAGCCACATACTTACCCTACTGTAGAGACTAGAAGAGTTCAGATGGTTGGTTATTCAGAACAAATTTGCACCTCTAGTATCCAAATTGTCTATATTTTCTTTTCAAATCAGTAGATTTTAAGGCCCCAAAAGGGCACTTAAATCTTAACCCAATAACTAACAGACTATAGGACAATGAATTTCAAAGTGATCCAGAATGAAAACCATGATTTCTAAATATTTTAAAGAGAAAACTAAACCCTAACTTCACTGTAATTATTTGTCATGCTTTTGGTTAGGATAGAGTTAATTTTCTTCATAGTGGCTTGTATGCTGCTGTGTTTTGGATTTTTGTATTATAACAAAGCAGTTATAATACACCAAAGTTTTAGTTGTTGCAGAGCAGTGCTTACACAGAGCCAAGGACTTTTCTGCCTCTCCTGCTGCCCTACTAGTGAGGAGGCTGAGGGTACACAAAAAGTTGGGAAGGGACACTGCCAGGACAGGTGAACCAAACTGGCCAAAGAGATATCCCATATCATATGGTGTCACGCTCAGCAATAAAAGCTGGAATGCAGATGGAGGAAGTAGGGGTGATGTTTGGAGTGATGGCATTTGTCTACCAAAGAAACTGTTAGACATGATGAGCCCTGCTTTCCTGGGAGTGACTGAACACCTGCCTGTTGATAGGCAATTTAATTCCGTTTTTCTTTGCTTGTGCGTATCACTTTTGCTTTAACTAGTAAATGGTCTTTATCTCAGCTCATGAGTCCTTGCGTTTTTACTTTTCTGATTCTCTCTCTCTCATCCCACCTGTGGAGACTGAGAAAGTGGCTGTGTGAGTGAGCAAGCCATTAGCTGCCTTCCAGGGCTAAACAACAACAGTGTTGAAACCACTTTACTTTATGGCATAAAAAATTACTCCATCCCAGTAAGATGTCTGAAAGGTTCAACTATTTTTTTCATTAAATGCGTACCATGATCCTAATCTGAATTTGCCATGAATGATCACTTTTTGGAAGCATTATAGGTGTCTTAAGAACAAGTGGAAAAAGTTACACAGGGCAACAAGTTTTTGCTATTGTAAACTGCTGATAATTCCTTGCCAATAAACCACATGATTCTCAGTGCCCCCTTTTCAGGTAAGTGTAATTGTATCGAGTAAAATTAAATGTTTGCTTCACTTCTGGTTCCAAATGTCAGAATTTCACTTGCAAAACATGTCAATGATGTTGACAAATTTGTGCCAAGGTGATTAGACTAGAAATAATCAAACACTTTTTTAAAGGTCTTTACATTTAAATTTATATTTACATTTAAATGGTCTTTTGTTTTGGTTTTGGTTTGGTTTGGTTTAATGAAGAATATAAGAAGCATAAATATCAATGCAGAAAGAGCAAATTTAATCTGATTTTTTTTTTCTTTAGAGTATAATATTATGGGACTTTATTATTTTTATCTTCCTTTGTTCTGTTTTGGATTTAGTAAATACACTATTAAAATTTCAGGATTTTCTTTCAAATTGAAGATCAGATGTTAGCCAAACCACAGTTATAACATTCCTTTACTTATGAAGCATAAAATTTATTGTTACTAGGAAAATAAAAGAATAAGAGTTACACAAAACACAGGAGAATATTTATTGGAGAAGGGCAGACTTCTGTACATGTTGAATAGAAGAGTTAATATTTAATTCAGTACTTCATTTCAACTAAGTAAGAAAACAATATTAGAATTACAATAAACATTAAATCAATCAAACATTCTCAAGATAAAATCCAAAAATGTCTCACAGAATAAAAAGCATGACTGTTGGTATATCTGTCCCAAAATGCTGAAGGGCAAAAGGAAACATGCTAGAATTTGACTAAATGTGTTTGTTTTCACTGCAGTTAAGAATGACTCTGACAAGAAACTTCAACTATTCAGGTTCTCACTCTCTTTTGTTTTGCATGTAAAGCACTGAAAATAATAAAGGTTTACCTAAAATTAAGAGATCAAAACTCTTTTGTCTTCTTTATTAACATAAACTTGAAATATCAACAACTCACAAGAGATCACAGGATCTTAGGATAAATCAGGTTGAAAGGGAACTCAGAAGATCTCGAATCCAAGGCTCTCTCCAAAGCAGCAAATATGAAATCAGCACTTGTATCCAATTTAATCTCAAGGACTTCTAAGGATAAAAACTTTTGAACTTCTTTGCTCTACCTCTTCAAAAACATAAACATTCCTGTGTTAAAAAAAGTTTGTTCTTGTATCCAGTTTGTCTTTATAGCCTTTCATTTTCCACTTACACACCACTGTGAAGAATCTGGCTTCTTCTCAATAACATCTGTGTTGGACTTAGGTCCCCCCAAAACCTTCTCTCTTCAGCGTGAACAATCCTTAGCCTCTTGACTTCTCCTCAGAGGAAAAGTGCCCCAGCCCCCAATCATCTTAGTAGACTCTGCTGAACTTGCTTTATTTTATTGACTTCTTAGGGGGGACCTTAAACTGGATACAATATTCTTCATGTTCTTATTCTCAGAACTGTCAAGTACAGATGCACACAAAGACAGATTTTTCACAAATAGGTGACAATGTAAATTTTTTTTTTTAGGGGGAAGAAGAGTCTCTGTATTTAAAAACAACATAGCATTAGCCCTAGTGATATTGTGGAGTGCATGCAAAGGTGCTTGAAAGAGTGTTATACATATGTGTAGTCATGTGAACTGCTAGGACTGGAAACCACAATGCCGCAAGAGACACACTGACATAGACCCTCAAGAATGAGGATGGACATTCCTTCTCCATAAGATGCCACTACAGAAAAATGTGTTGATAAGAATGGTGTCTTTTCTAACCCAGCCCGTAACATAAGCAAGATTACAAACAGGTCAATAGAAAAAATGACATACAACACAGTTCAAAGACTACCAGTTTCTTTTTAAAACTGGTGAGGAAGCTACAGATTTATTCTTTAAACTATTAACCATCATTTTATTTATTTATTTATTTATTTATTTATTTCCCACTCCAGTCCCCTAATTCCCCCGTTTTCACAGAAAGCAGCAAAATAATTATAAAAACTATACTCCCATTTTTTTGGGAATATCAACATTTTTGCTTATATTGCTGTGTAAGGAAAGAACATGAGTGGGGGAAAAATGTCAATTCCTAAGCTAGTGTAAAGAGGCTGTCGTCTCTTTCCACTAAAATATATACTTTCAAATGTGCATATTTCAAAGTATTTGTAAAATTTCAACACTTAGGTCAGTACATTTAACTCACTGAAGCATTCAAGACAATGTATTTTTCCTTTGTTCCTTCAGACTCATATACAAATTCATGTTGCCCATGTTGTTCAGAAGTTGAAGCAATCACAGAGTAATACAGTGATTGTTTCAAGAAAATGGAAACTGTGCCAGGGTGTATTCATTCCAGGATTGTCCTGCACAGTTTTTCATTAGCATCTGCAGTTTACACTTGTGAAATTGTTTGGGATACTTGATATCTCTTACAGACGAATGGTTAGAAATTTCTCCACATTCTCCCATTAGAAACACAATAGAAAGCCTATCTACAGGAAACTTAAAAGGCTTCATCCAACCAGATGGAACCAGCAACTCAGAAATATACTTGCACAGCTAAAAATACAGAGATGTATATAAACTTCAGGTAACAGGCCTAAAATGCTGAAATCTTGACTTTCACCTCTGTCTGTGAACCCACTGAACTGGAATTCTTTCTTGTTTTTATATTACAATTGACTGTCTTCTTCTGCATTAGGAGTTTTGGGGGTGGGCAGAGAGAAGTCATCACACACACATGCAAAATTAGTATTCTATTACTAATACTAGTAATAGAATAGTATACTATAATATACTATATACTAGTAATAGAATATACTAGTAATAGAATGACTAGTAATAGAATTACTAGTATTAGTAATAGAATACTAATTTTATTTCTATTATTTATTTATTTATTTATAATATTAATAATAATATATATATTAAATATTATTTATTTCTATTTCTAGTACTATTTTATTTCTATTTTAATTCTATTATTAGTATAGTAGACTATAAATCCAAATACAGCTATCACTGCTTACAAAGAAAGGACACGTTACTTTTGTTGTTGTTGTTGTTACAGATTTCATTGGAAAAAAAAGTCTGTTTTCAGCAATAGTTAGGAAGAAACAATAGAGCTCAGGTCTCCTTGTTCATATTAATTATACCTATGCTACTTGTCAGTCACTGACACATTTTCTTCTTTGAAAAGTATTTCCAGCCCTGTGGCATAAAAATGTACCTGTCTTTTCAACCAATCTCTGCCTGTTCCTTGTAAACTGATACCTCTGTTTTATTAGCTTTAGTGCAACACAGTCTTTTGTGGTGAAGTTATTCCTACCTTCCCCCTTCTAATGAATAGACTCATTGTTGAAAATTTAGTGGTTAAAGTTTTATTAATCTTGGCTGTCTGCAGAGATGCAAAAACATGTTGGTTAGTCAGAAGGGAGGCTCCTTTTCATGTGGTATGACAATACAGATAATTTTCCTAAGTTTCTGTTCAGGTGCCAGACACAAAACAGAACATACCCATCCCAATCATTTTGTTATGACTTAGGGCTTTACGGGTGCATGCCTGGGAGGTTGATTGCTGAGCAAGTTTAACATGGTCTCAAGGGAAGAGGCGAGGGAAGTTATTTAAAATAACTAGTGTGTAAATATAGCAAAGGGGATTTCTTCTGACTAAAGGGGCTAATTGTCTATTACAAAAAAAAAAAAAAAAAGAACATGAGAGTTAAGGACATCTGAACCAATAAGGTTCAAGGTTCAATATTTGTATTTCTGGAGGGGAGAAAAAATAAAAATAAAAAGGAGTGAAGTGAACTTTTTATGAAAGCTGTGAGAATTTGAAAGAAAAACAAAAACAAAACAAAAACAAAAACAAAAACAAAAACAAAAACAAAAACAAAACAGCTTGTTATTCATCTTGGTCTCATATTCTTTCACCCACTAAAACAAAAAATGGAGAAGTGGTAACCATATCTGCATGGAACTATTTTAGCAGTACATAGCAGCTTGACACAATCAGGGACAAGAAAGGCTGGATCTGGCCAAGCATCTCCTGAATGGTTCTGAGAGCATTCACTTAGAGGACAAGTGAGATGCAGTTACCTTCAGTTTCCTTCAGGCTTAAGAAGTTTCTTCTAAAACAAAAAAACCAAAACCAAAACCAAACCAAACCAAAACAAACAACAAAACAAACAAAAAAACAAAAAACAAACAAACAAAAAAAAACCAGCAGCAGCAACAACAAAACTCATCTTTCTCTAGTACTGTCATGTGTCACTGTTTAGCTCCCACTCACATTTTTCTTCCTCAGACTTGTATTATGCTTCCAGTTAGTGTTAAATTACTTGTGACAATCATTATAATGATTTCTGAAATGACTTGAGAAGCATAGTCAGGGCAGCAGATGTCAAAGGTGATATCTGCTTTTTCTCAGGTGAGTATTGTTAGTAGAGTATTCACACTTTTTATGTTTCCTTGACCACTCATTTTCAGTCAAATAAATATTTTGGTAATACTGAAAAACTATTGATCTGATATTTCATTCTGAGTTTGCTTTCACTGAAGTAAAAGGGGAGAAGCTGAAGAAAAATCAGTTCCCAGATCATGTGAAAAAAGTGTTGCTCTAGACCTGATCCTTAAAATCATTGCATAGCTAAAATACAAAGAGTGTACATCTTGAAATGTAATTCAGACCCAGCTAGAAGAATAGAGAGCCTAGGAAAGAAAGATTTAAAATTATGGCTCACATTTTTTCTTACCTGAGTATGGTTGTGTAAATCTAAATTTACCACTCCCCCTTTCTCTCTGCAATCTGAGACGCATTCTGCCCCTCTTTTTTCTGAGTTTAGGGACTGTTGGGCATAAAGGGTTTGTGGGTTGTCAGTAAAGACAAGAACAGCAATGGTATGTGTATACAGTTGAGGGTAAATGTGTTACACATCTGTTGTTTTGCTCTGTAAGGTATGAGTAATCCTTAAAGGGTGAGACCTAGGAAATACAACAGACGTGGTCTGAATGGCCTTGTGCCACAAGAGCAATTTCCTTCAAATGCTGATTCTATTCTATTAACCAATAGCACATAAATCATCAGGCGAAATTTATTTCAGATGTACAATTCTCTACATACTATACATATGATCACTAGTTGGGATTAGATGAAATATAGAATGGTAGCATAAAATTCGCATTAAAATTTTGCATGTGAGCATAGCCAGGAGAGGATGGACACAAACCTTCTAGAGCAAAGAGAAGCACTGAAAAGTGTGTAATTGTGACTGTGGGCTGATACAACAACAAAAGATTCTATTACAAAGAGAAATAGAAAAGATTCTATTATAAAGAGGAATGCCTAGGGGTAATCATTAGTGGGACTTTAAAAATAAAAGTAAATATATATATATATATATATACATTTTACTAAGAACATTACATGAAAATAAAATCACTGATGTTTTACTCATGGTCCTTACTGCTCTGTATTTTCTAAGAGACTGTCCTGAAATGGTACCTTTGCATGTGACATACATGACTGAATCTTGCCCTCTTTCATCCAGTAGCAGTGAAATTGGGTGATTACTTTGCAATCCCTGGCAGTGCTTTACAAGGCCTTAATCTCATTCTAGAGGTAATACACTAAGGAATATATTGAGCACACCGGGTAATTAACTGGAATTGAAGTAATTGAACAAACAGAATAAGTGGCACTTGCAGGCAGAATCTGAAAAAAAATATATATATTGTAGTGTGGTTGATAACAAAGAACATCTAGAACTGTTTCAGAAACATGAACAGTAAAAACAGAAAATTAAGGCTCTGTTAAGGGTTCAAAGCAACAAAACTTGTGGAACCACTTTGGCTTTTTCTGATTTCTAAAAAGTATCTTTCCTGTGTATATATTCTTTTTCTGCATGCAAACAATTTTACTAACATAAGGAAAGCTCAATCAACTCTGTGTGTAGGTAACTGAATTTTGCTCAAATATACCCCATCTGTTAAAACGGAATTGTATACACATCCTACATGGTAAGTGGGTAAGTTTCTAAGGCTGTCAAAAGGACTTTAAAATGTCTTGAGATCTTCAGGGTTGAGGCTAGGAGGTTGAATTTTATATTTGGGTGCTAAGCACCATACACTGTGCTGGCCAGCCTGATGAAAAAGAAAGCTGAATAGTGTGGTGGTTTTACCGTGCTAGGCAGCTAAACACCACAACCGCTCTCTCACTCCCCCTCCTTAGATGAGGGAAAGTTAACATCCCAGTTAACATCCCAGACAGACCCAGTATAAATAGTATCCAAGCACATGGTACAGATACACAGGGAATGAGAACATCTAATGGAGTGGTGAGGGGGGGCTAACTATGCAAATGTAGGATTTGGAAACATAAGAACGGAAGCTGAATGACTATGAGAGTATAAAGTAAGTTGTATATCCTTTATTTCTCTTGACAGGGAAATTGATAACAATGCCGTGTCTTTCACTCTAATTCAGGCCATCTGGGGGAAACAGCGGGACCCAATAGCCACATCCCTGTGAAATGGCACTCCAGAGACTGGTTATCCTCTTCAGAAATTACTCAAGTACTGGACAAGGACATTTCTGGTTGTGTTTCTATTATAGTCCCAGTCTGTTATCCCAGAGTGCTTAGAGTACTGGCTGACATCATTGCAGGACCTCTCTCAATTATTTTTCAACAGTCTTGGGAATCTGGAGAGGTCTCAATTGACTGGAAGCTGGCAAATGTACTGATTTTCAAGAGGGGCAAAAAAGAGGACCCTGGCAACTACAGGCCTGTCAGTCTCACATCAGTGAGAAATTAGGGAGAAGATTATCATTGAAGTGCACCTGGTGGACAATGCAGTCATTGGTCCCACCCAACATGGGCTCACGAGGGGCAGGTCCTGTTTGACTAACTTGTTTTTCTTTTATGATAAGATCACTCATCTAGTCAATCAAGAGAAACGAGCTGATGTGATCTTTTTGGATTTCAGTGAAGCTTTTGACACAGTTTCCCATAGGATCCTACTGGACAAAATGTCCAGCATACAGCTAGAAAAAAACATCACATGATGGATGAACAATTGGCTGTTGTGTAGGGTTCAAAGGGTTGTGGTAAATGGGTCCACGTCAGGCTGGCGGTTGGTCATGAGTGGGGTCCCTCAAAGCTCCATTTTAGGACCAGTTCTGTTCAATGTTTTTATAAATGATTTGGATGTAGGACTAGAAGGTGTTTTGAGAAAATATGTTGATGATAATAAACTTGGAGGACTTGTGGATTCTGTTGAGGGTGGAAAGGCTTTACAGAGAGATCTGGACAGATTGGAGAGCTGGGCAATCACCAATCACATGAAGTTTAACAAGAGCCAGGTCCTGCACCTGGGATGGGGCAACCCTGGCTATACGTACAGACTGGGCGATGAGACACTGGAAAGCATCCCTGCAGAGAGGGATCTGGGAGTTTTGGTTGATAGCAAGCTGAATATGAGCCAGCAGTGTGCCCTGGCAACCAGGAGGGCCAACCATATCCTGGGGTGCATCAAGCACAGCATTGCTAATCGGTTGAGGGAAGTGATTGTCCCACTCTATTCTGCTCTGGTGTGGCCTCACCTCGACTACTGTGAGCAGTTCAGGGCACCACCATAGGAAAAGGATGTGAAACTGTTGGAGAGTGTCCAGAGGAGGCCTACGAAGATGTTGAAAGGCCTAGAGGGGAAGATGTAAAGGAGCAGCCAAGGTTACTTGGCCTTTTCAGCTTGGAAAAGCGGAGGCTAAAGAGAGACCTCATTGTGGTCTACAGCTTCCTCACGCGGAGGAGTGGAGGGGAAGGCACTGATCTCCTTAGTGAAGGCACTATTCTCTTTAGTGACCAGTGACAGGACCCATGGGAATGGTGTCAAGCTGCGACAGGGGAAGTTTAGGCTGGATACCAGGAAAAGGTTCTTCACTGAGAAAGTGGTCGCGCACTGGAACAGGCTCTCCAGAGATGCAGTCACAGCACCAAGCCTGTTGGAGTTTAAGAAGTGTTCAGACTGTGCTCTCAGTCATATGGCCTGAATTTTTTGGTAGATCTGTGTTGTGCCAGGAGCTGGACTCGATGAACCTTATGGGTCCTCTGGATATTCTATGATTCTATGATAGTCAGACACAGTATTGAGGGCCTCATAGTGTCCAGACCTGAGACCTTTTAAAGCATCCCACAATATCTTACATATCTCAGAGCTCACTTTTCCTTCTAAAAAGAGTAGGTGAAGCAATGATGTACATCTAGGTTTCCACCCACACTGAATGGACTTGCACTGTTGGTGTACCACAGAACACATCTGTTCTGCAGAATGTGCCTTTAGTATCTGTCTCTTAGTACAGTTCTTAGAAACTGAAGCCATTATAACCCTCACTGGTGGCTTGCCTGAAATTAAGCACTCAGTAGGAAAATCAGGAGAGAGGAGATGAAGATGTAGGAACTGACAAAACTGGCAGTGCCAAGAGAAGCCTCATTTAGTACCCACATCACCAATTCACTGGAGTGAGCATTGTTACCTTGTATCACTATAAGGTGGAAATTTAATTCTCTCTCTGTCAGACTAGAGTTTGTATATACCTAAAGTTATCAAGTTGACTAAAAGCTCCACATTTCAGATTGTAAATAATGATGGTTATCACTAGAATAGAGATGGAGTTTTAAAAAGTCTCTGCTTAATCCAGACTCTGTACACAAGCATAGCAATAAATAATTATATAGAATAATTATAATGAAGATTGTAATCACTTCTTTTCTCCTGTTTTTTTTTTTGTTTTTTTTTTTTTTTTTAACAAGCCTTCTACCAAAGAGGAATAATTTGAGAAAGATTTCTGGTGTGTATTAATGACAGTAATTCTCTTTGCTAAGGTTGACTAATATAATGACCAGTATTTTAAAATTAAGTTTGATGTGTACTTCTGTCTACACCTGTTAATCCCATTTTAAGTGATTAATGCAACCTTCATTGAAAAACTCTAGGCAGGGATGGATTTGATTCCTAAATAAATTCAAGCTAAATCTAAATAGAATCCATACATGATTTGAATATGGATGTTTGGTAAATTGCTCATACCATGTCAAGATGTTCTGTCTTGATATGATTCAGGGAATAAAATCATTTCTCTTGCTTCTTGATTCTCCTTTCACTCTGTTATCTCCTTTTTGGTGTGAAATTCTTGTAAGGATAAAAACACTGAAAAAACAAAGAGGTGAGGGGGAGGGAACATGAAACCAGACTTACAAAGATATTTAGGTGACCATGTTTAGAGCTAAGTTGTTAGCAGCATTTTAAGTGTGTGAATAATGTCTTGTTAAAAAAGCACTGGTGTTCAGGGCCATAGAAAGATGCTTTTGAAGAATCTGGCTGTTTGAAACTTTATATGTTCAAATGTTTTTTGAAGCTGGACAATTCTTCATAGAATTACAGCCAACAAAAGAATAGTACACTTTGTTAATCATATGTGATATATCCCTTCTGATGTATCACTAGAAAATAGGATATGCATGTATAAAGTACTAAAACTTTTAAAAGGGACTGATTTTTATTTTTTTATTTTTTCAAGGGGAGCAGTTGTATATGGATATACATGCTATGTGAGATGCAAGTTAATCGTGTCTTAGGGTGTCACCTGATCTTTATGAAGTAAACCTCCTTCCTAAGTGCAGTAGAGCAGAACTGATTAGGTCGATTACAGTAATTTGTGCTTTTCTTTACAAGACACTAAACTTCATGGACTTTCAATAGATTCTAGTATGAAAAAATTCCTCTCTGGACATAAATTGCAGACTTGGCAGTTGAGATAAATTGAACATGGTTCTTGCTGGTTCAGTCAGAATAATATACCTGGTAGAATTTTAAATGGCCCAGATGAACTGTGTTCAAAGTTTAATTCTCAGTGAAGTTGAGGGAAATGACCTCTATGTATTAGTTCAACCATAAGACAGACTCACTGTTTCAAGATCACAAGTACTCATCACTATTTTTACAGAACAAATATGACTGTAGTAAGAACTGTCACATCTTTTAAAGCATGAATATTTTTTCTCAACGTTTTCTACTAAAATTTTATTAAAAATAAAATAAAATAATAAAATAAAACAAAAATAAATTATAAAATTTAAAACAAAATCTGCAACTATTGACACTGGCAAGTGAATTTACTTTTCCATTTTTTTTTTCCTTATATTAGTTTGGGAAAGTATGTTTCTTCTTATTTGTGCTTTCACTTTAATTTTTCAAAAGATACTCTAAAAGGTAAACAAAAAAGAGAGAATGTCAAAGTGTGAAAAAGAAAGACTCCAAATGTGAATGATGCAAATTTACATTAATTTCTTAAAATAAATTAAATATCTACCTTTTTTCAAAACTTGTGAAAGTAATTATACAATTCATTTTTTTTTTTTTTCCTATGGCATTCCACTTGCAAAATTAAGCATTTTTTACTAGTTTTAAATAAAAACTAGATCAAACATTATAAAATCAAACAGAAAATGTTTTTCTATACTTTCTCTTAAAATGTGTGTGATTTTTGTTTGCTTGTTACTTTTACTGACATGATTTTCCTTTTTTCTTTCTTTTTTTTTTTGGTTAAATTTATAACAGAATTCTAATTACCTCATAGCAATTTTACTCTACCCTTTATTGATAAACAATGCACTGTTCATGGATTGTTCATGAAAGCTTGAAGTGTTGTCCATGATCCAAGAGAAATTAAAAAAAAAAGTCACGTGTGAAATGTTGTAGATCTCCACTTACTTAGACTATGACATTTGAGCTAGTTTTTAGCACATAGTTATTTCTTCTGATTTTATCATGTCTAAAACTGGATCCTTCCAAACAATTATTCTCTTCACTTTGCATTCTACATGTAAGTGATGTACTTGTAACTATATACTTTCAGATAACTGTAATTTGACTAAAGGTTACGTTTTGAGTAATGTCCTACTCTGCCCTAGAATGAGATTGTTTTTTTCCTGTATCTTAGATTTGGTTGACTGGCCCATCAGTCTATCCTTCTGTGAAATAGCATAGTTTCTAAATATATCTATTGACAATATTTATGGACTAGTATACAGAAACAAAGAAACTAAAGAAACTAACCAACTGAGAAATAAAGGACTGGCTATACCTTTTTATATTCTTTTTTTTTTTTTGTAAGTAATGGTATTTAAATAGGGCTAAGAGAGAGAAATTAACAGCAATACTAACATAAATTATCAATGTACCTTAAATAAAGACAATATAAGCTACATGATTCATATCTTGTTAATTTCAGTTATGCTGATGGTTTACATAGAATTATTTTCTATTTTTAATCCAATGGTATTGGTGAGATAAATCTGTGGTTCAGTAGGGGAAACTGTCAAGAGGATTTTTTTAACTCAAACTTTATGTTTCCACTTTCAACCTGCTTCTGTCCTAGTGAATCTCCTACTACCAAATAAATAAATAAATAAATAAACAATCTACTGCTCAAAAGTTAGAAGACACAATATTAAACTGTGGAAAAAAAAATCTGCTGAAGAGTTTCTAAGAAGATTTAACTTTAATGCCCAGCATCTGAGGATCATATAATGAATGGCTGGTGACCCTTTTTTTTTTTTTTTTTCCCCTTTAAAGCTTTATGAATCATGCCCTAAACCTCAAAGTCATCTACAATATGGTTTCTAAGAGAGTTTAAAAATAAAGAAGTGGAATGAGGACAAGACCATAGTGTCACATCACTCAAAAGCAAAACATTATACTGTACAAATTTCTAGGATAATAGCAATGCCTTTCCTTGTCTTGGAAATAAAGGGCTCACTGAACATTAGCTGTTCAAATGTCAAATAAAGAAAATCTGAAATCCCACGTTTCATCTCCACATTTTTATTTTATAGACTGATGAAAAGTCATACAGAAACTGAAAAGGTTTCACAGCTGATACAGAGGTCATTCAACCCCAAACGTAGTTAGAGTGTATGAAGAGTAACCAGTGTCCCTGTTGCATCTTGCACAGGGAAAGTAGGGTAAGACAACAGAATGTATGTAGAGTAAGAGGCTGTTTTAATAATTTCCTGATAGAATTGCAACAAGTCAATGTGATGAGCAGATTGAACTAGGTTTTCCCAGTGCTTATTATCATTTTTGGCTATGTAGTATTCACATGAATTAGCTAAACACAACCGTGACAACCAAGTGTCATTGAAAAGTAATAAATGTAAAAAAGAAAAGTGTAACAAAAGTAAGAAAATGAAAATTAAAGATTGTCTTTCTTTTACAACTCAGTTCAGCTGTCCAACCCTGTCAATCAAGGCATGTAAACCTACTCTGTCCTTCAAAACAAATGCAATGGGACTTATGCAACTACTTGCAAGTGACCATGTGGGCTTTTTTTTTCAGCACCATTTCAAATACCTTGTTGAAAGAGAACTCTTATGATGGAAGTCTGACTGTGTCCCATCAGCCAGATAGCTACTGTAAAATCTTAAGGAGACCTGAAAAATTACAGCTAAACGAGAGAAAGAGAGAGAGAGGAAAAAATATAAAACAGTAGGGTTCTCTTTATCTATTTTAAGGAAATTGGTTAATTTAGCACATGAATGCAAATGTGCCTTCTCCATGAAATGTCAAATGAGTGTGGTATAATTATTCAAAACTACAGAATGCAAGTATTATTCTGTGCAATCTAAGATCAATCTGATGTTTTCCATGAGATAATGTGTAAGACATGAAAAAAAATAATCTTCTTAGTACTGATATAATCCAATGTTAATAGGTGCTGGATTATTATAACATTTTATGAATGTTTTACATGTCTTTAAAAGTAAAATTAAAAGCAATATTAGTAAAAAATGTAAGATTGTCTGTTCCAAATGATAAATTGTCTCTTGTTTATTTTCAGTTCAGGTAGAAATTGAGGTCTGAGGGCAAAAGAAGATGGAGTGCTTTCTATGCTCCTCTGTATTACTCTTCAGTTGTCTTACAGATCTATCTTAACTCTGAGACCACTGTAAGGATCTAAGAGCAAGAAAGTAAGTTAGTTTTCTAAAGGTCATTGAGTCCTCACTTCTAAGATCATTAACAATTCAGCTAGTGTGCCTTGCAGTGATAAAAACTGCAATGTAGGTAGTTGGCACCTTCATCAACACATTATACATCAAGCAGACTTCACAGCACCAAATGTTTTATATATTCTTCAGATTTTCTTATATAGCTTTCTTAAATGTAGCTGTATGAGATGGTGTGCTGGTTAACTCTTTGCAATAGTTCTGCATTTCTCCCTAAAAACTGAGCACCATGCTTATACTTTGAGACATATTTGTACTTTGTAGAGTGTCAACATCAGAAGGAAAGACCATGAGTCATTAGTGTTGTTTTTCTTATTTGACCAGTATGATGGAAGTCTGACAATAGGAGAATACTTAATATCTCTTCCTGTATTGTGTTTAGACTGTTCCATACTTTAGGCGTAATAAAAAAAAAAGGTCTTAGGTTCTCCTACTAGATGAAATGCAGGTTGGAAATTGAGTGCAGCACTGTGTATATGCTCTTCATACCTCCAATAGTCAACATAGAAGATCAACTGAAGATAAGATAGCGATCATGTAAGTGTCCTAGGGATAAAAGGTACTAGATAAATATAAAACCTGATGTTGATGGTAACATCTTTTTCATATCGAAATGATGAACAGGGTGCTAATGCATTAAGATTTCTTACTGGATGGATGTGCCATTCTGTAAGCTGATGTTTCAACATTAACCTTAATAGAAAAAGATTTTACTGCTATGCCTCACTTTTAAAAGGATTACCATAGCTGCCTATACTCAGCACATACATTGGACTGAAAGAAGTGCCACATACATCCACCATTGCCAAATGATAGATTTTCATCAATTCTTAACAAAATTGAATTGCTTGGACAGTCTGCAGAGATAAATTCAATGTTTAAAAAGAGTATTCTTGGCCTTGGCAACTGAATATGAATCATGCAATAAGTTATTAATAGATCAGCAATTTAATGCATAGTGAAACCCCTAAATTTAATAGCATGGTTCATTTCCTACTGTTTTTAGTTGCCTTTCTTTTCTCTTTTATATTTTCTAAGAAGAATATTTTCCCCAAATTTTGCTGAAATCAAGCACTGATAGTGCTTGGTTGATAGTGCTTAAAATAGACCTTTCTCTTTCTGTTTCTGTGTCTCAAACAATTCCTTGACCCATTAGAAATTCAATATCCCACTTATCTTTAAAGAAATTATCCCATAGTACTCTCATCATAACATGGCAGAGACTTAACTTGTAAGGAAAGTGGTCTGTTCTTGTAGACCTCCAGAACAATTATCCAAACTAAAATAATTCCATTATTCCACTATATCAGGAACTACTTCAGTGCAGAGACTTCATAGTATCCAGGTTGTCCTTGCATAAATGAAGAATGCTTCTGAAGAATGTTACCGGTTAGTTGAAAACATTTAGGAAGTCAAAAATAAGACAAAGATTTATGCTAAATGTTCAAACATTCGATGCTTGATCTAGTGGAGCAGAATGGAGAGAACAATATTCAAGAAAGTCTGAAAAAAGAATTACATTGTAGGAGGTCTTTTGGTCAAAAAGCTACTGTTATTTTTCTTCTGATCCCTGAAAAAATCTAAATTTATAAGCACTTTTTTTTTTTTTAATTGATGTAACATATTACTGTTGCCAGCTATACAACACTGTATTTTCTGTTGTATGCCAACAGTATTAGAAACATTCAAAAATACAAACAGTTCAAATCAATGAGTAAGCAAGAGATGTCTCCTTAAATTACAAGAGTTCATGATAAGCTGTATTTTATTATGTGCTTTCACTGAGATTTATTTGATGGTTGTGGAGAGCTTTGAACCCTTAATTAATTTTGTTAATCTTAAATTTGAACAAGCCATTTTTGGAAATTTTGTTTTAAAGTTTATTATTCTTTTCTGGTACACACATTCTTCATATTGTGCCATGTTCCACATTAAGATCCTGAAAGTTTTAGAGTTTTAAAACAGAATAGTAATTTAGTAACTCGGGATATCTATAGAAAAAAATTGTTCAATGAAGAATGAGTTCTAAAAATGAGTTTGAATTATCAGAAAATGTCCCACTTTATTATTTCTTATGTATTTTCTCATAACACAAACTCATTTTCAGAATTCATTCTTCAATGAGCTATCTCTTCTATGAGCTTTAGCCAAGAAAATCATCCAAGCATGCTTATTTCCTGGTGCATTTGTTTCCCAGACAAGATTTCTGTTTTAAAGGAAGTTATATTCCTTCTGAAACTTGTTTGAATTAAGATGTGGTTTCTAGTGAAGAATGAGCATAACTTAATGATCATTACCTTTATACTTGGAAATATATATATATATTATTTATTATTATATATATATTATATTATTATAATTATATATGTACATTATATATATAATATATACAATGTATTATATATTATATATATATATTTATATATATTATTATATATAATTTACTATTATATATATATTTACTATTATATATATTTACTATTATATATATATTATATACATGTATAGTATGTGTGTATATATACATACACACACACACACATATGCTTGGAAAGATTCTGCTAAGCTACAAAAAATGTCACAGAATCACAGAATTGTAGGGGCTGGAAGGGACCTTGAGAGACCATTGGGTCCAACCCTCCTGCCAAAGAGGTTCCTTAGAGCAGGTTGCCCAGGTAGGTGTCCAGACACGTCTTGATTATCTCTAGAGAGGGACTCCACAACCTCCCTGGGCAGCCTGTTCCAGTGCTCCATCATTCTCACCGTAAAAAAGTTCTTTCGCATGTTGGTGCGGAACTTCCTGTGCTCTATCTAGTGACAATTACTCCTTGTCCTGTCCCCGCAAACCACTGAAAAGAGGTTGGCCCAATCCCTCTGTCTCCTAAACCTCAGGTATTTATAGACATTGATGAGATCCCCTCTCATTCTTCTTTTCTCCAGGCTGAACAGACCCAGGTCTCTCAGCCTTTCCTCACAGCAGAGATGCTCCAGGCCCTGTATCATCTTTGTGGCCCTCCACTGGACTCTTTCCAGGAGATCCCTGTCTTTTTTGTACTGGGGAGCCCAGAACTGGACACAGTACTCCAGGTGAGGCCTGACCAGGGCAGAGTAGAGGGGGAGGATCACCTCACTTGACCTTCGCCACACTCCGTTTAATGCACCCCAGGATCTCATTGGCCTTCTTGTCCACCAGGGCACACTGCTGGCTCATGGCCAACCTGTCATCCACCAGGACCCCCAGGTCCTTCTCCTCAGAGCTCCTCTCCAGCAGGTCCACAAAAAAAGCTGTCCTTATTCCCGACAAGTGAATTAATTTTTTTTTATTGTTGTTAACTGCTATCAGAAAACAAGAAATTCCACATAGTTTAATCACTTGTGAAAACGAGTTGGACGGGACCCTCAAGGATCATCAAGTCCAACTCCTGGGTTAGATGGTCAGGATGATGCGTTCCACCACCTTTCCTGGCACGCTTTCCTGGCTGACAGTTCTGTAGTTCTCCGGGTCTTCCTTATGACCCTTCTTATATATGGGACATTAGCAAGTCTCCAGTCATCCAGGACCTCTCTGGATGCCTGGATGACCATGATCACTGATAGATGATGGAAAACGGCCCAGCAATCACATCTGCCACCTCCCTCAGCACCCTTGGGTGGATCCCATCTGGCCCTATGGACTTGTGACAGTCCAGGTGCAGCAATAGGTCTCTATCTGTTTCCACCTGAACTGTGGGGGGTTTCTTCTGCTCCTCACCCCAGACTTCCAATCTGGGAGGCTAGTAATGACAGATGTAAAGATAGCATTACGAACCTCAGCCTTTTCCTTATCCTTAGTAGTCATGTTCCCCCCTGCATCCAGTAAAGGATGGAGATTCTCCTTGGCCTTCCTCTTACCGTTAATATATTTGTAAAAACATTTTTGTTACCCTTAAGCATAGTGGCCAGGTTGAGCTCATGCTGGGCTTTAGCCTTCCTGATTTTTAATATGCATAAGCAAGTAACTTCCTTGTACTCTCACCGAGTTTCCTGTCCCTTCTTACACTGGACACAAACTCTATTTTTCTCCCAGATACTCAGCAAAAGTTCCCTGTTCAGCCATGCCTGTCTTTCCTGCCAGCTCATTTTATGGTACATGGGGAAAGCCTGCTCCTGTGCCTTTAAGACTTCCTTCTTGAGGAGCCTTCCTGGATCTCTCTGCTCCTCAGGACCCCCAAGGGACCCTCCATACCAGTGGTCTGAACAATTCAAAGTCTGCCTCCTGGAAACCCAAGGTATCAGTTTTACTGACGGCCACTCCAGTCGTAGGAGTGGCCCCAATACATTTCAGTAATGGCAACTAGGTCATGGTTTGCCTGCTGCATAATGGCTTTCAGCTCCTTCTCTTTGTTGCCCGTGCTGCATGCATTAGTGTAGATGCAGTTCAGCTTCATTATTGCCCTCATCCCCAATCCTGGCATTGCTCCCTCAGACTCATTTCTATTGAGCCTCATTTCATCCCCATCCCCCTTCACACCTACATGTAGTTTAAACCCTTCTCAACGAGCCCTGCCAGCTGCTGGTCTAGGATCCATTTCCCCCTTTGAGACAAGTGGGACCCATCTGCAGCCATTAGGCCAGGTGTCAAGTAAACATCCCCACAGTCAAAAAAACACCAAGAAATTCCGGTGATGGCACCAGCCTCTCAGCCATGTATTTATCAGCTGGGTTTTCCAGGTCCATTCAGTATCCCTCCCTGCCCCTGAAAGGATAGAGGAAAACACCAAAACACCACCTATGTTCCTACTCTATCCACTAACTGCACCAGTCCCCTGAAGTCCCTTTTGATAGCCTTCAGGGTTCTCTCAGTGATCTCATTGCTGACAGACTGAATTATCACTAAAGGTTAATAATCAGAGGGGTGAACCAGGCCAGGAAGTTTCCTGGTAACGTCCCTGACCTGGGCCCCAGGTAGGCAGCAGACTTCCCTATGGGGAGGGTACAGCTGGCATATGGGGCCCTCTGTTCCCTTCAGAAGGGAGTCACCTGCAACAATTACCCTTCTTTCCTTCTTGGAGGAGGAAGTCTTGAGGTGTGGAGTCAACTTCCTTGCCCTAGAAAGCCTCCTGTGTGGACCTTTCCCCACATACTCACCAACCCATCCGTCAAGCTCTAGAGACTCAAACCTATTGTGTAAGGGCACTTGGGGAGGCAAGGCAGGGAGGAAGGGGAGTTACCTGTGATGCTGAGCAGGGACCTGTTTCCATTCCTCTTGATCTTTTTGGTCCACTCCCTTTGTCTGATTACTATAGGGCAGGTGGTCCACCATGATCACAGAATCACAGAATTTCTAGGTTGGAAGAGACCTCAGGATCATCGAGTCCAACCTCTGACCTAACACTAACAGTCCCCACTAAACCATATTCCTAAGCTCTACATCTAAACGTCTTTTAAAGACTTCCAGGGATGGTGACTCCACCACTTCCCTGGGCAGCCCATTCCAATGTCTAACAACCCTTTCAGTAAAGAAGTTCCTCCTAAGATCCAACCTAAAACTCCCCTGGTGCAACTTAAGCCCATTCCCCCTCGTCCTGTCACCAGGCACGTGGGAGAAAGACCAACCCCCACCTTGCTACAGCCTCCTTTAAGGTATCTGTAGAGAGCAATAAGGTCACCCCTGAGCCTCCTTTTCTCCAGGCTGAACAAGCCCAGCTCCCTCAGCCACTCCTCATAGGACTTGTTCTCCAGACCCCTCACCAGCTTCATCACCCTTCTCTGGACTCGCTCAAGCACCTCGATGTCCTTCTTGTAGCGAGGGGCCCAAAACTGAACACAGTACTCAAGGTGCAGCCTCACCAGAGCCAAGTACAGGGAGACAATCACTTCCCTAGCCCTGCTGGCCACACTGCTTCTTATGCAAGCCAGGATGCTGTTGGCCTTCTTGGCCACCTGAGCACACTGCTGGCTCATATTCAGCCAACTATCAACCAATACTCCCAGGTCCTTCTCTGCCTGGCAACTCTCCAACCACTCATCTCCCAGCCTGTAGCTCTGCTTGGGGTTATTGCACCTCAGGTGCAGGACCCGGCACTTGGCCTTGTTGGACATCATACAGCTGACCTCAGCCCATCGGTGCAGCCTATCCAGATCCTCCTGCAGAGCCTTCCTACCCTCAAGCAGATTGACACACGCACCTAACTTGGTGTCATCTGCAAACTTACTCTTGATCTTTTTGGTCCACTCCCTTTGTCTACTATAGGGCAGGTGGTCCACCATGATAGGGGGTGCCTTTCTCTCAGGCATGGCATGGAGTTAGTTACTCCACCAGACTAACTCATGCTCACACTGATAGTTCTTAATCTCTCCACCTCCTCCTTGAGCTCTGCCACCAAGCTGATCAGATCCTCTGACTCCACCCCAAGCCTTGTCAGCTGCCCTCATGAGGGCTGCTGGGTGCTGGTGGCTCTGTTGGCTGCCTCAAGCACCCTTGAAGCAGGAAATTCCCTGCCTTCCCCAATCTCCCACTCCACTGCAGAATGCACCTGCCCTGGAGCCGATCACCTCAGATTCTGTAAAAATACAGAATACCCATCTATGATGTCACATGAAAAATTACATTCAAAATTTGGTGATCTCAAAAGAAATTTTTCAATTTAATATTAGTCTTATACCAAACAAAATTTTCAACTTTCAATTTTCAGTTCCAAACATAATCATTGTTATTTTTTTAAATTTATTTTTCAGTACAAATCTCTGTATCCAAGTGATGTATCTAAGTATGTTTAATTATCTGATATTGATCCATGGAAGTTGAAAAATTTGAAAAAGACATGTAATAGAGTGTAGAATTTTCAATATAAATGAGAAAATGTATTTATTTATTGACAGTATTGCATTAGAAGTATCATAGCTCAGCCAGAATACCTTTTCTGTATCTAAAGCTGTGAACTGCATTGAGTGGCAGAATTATTTAACTATATGCATAAACCCTAAAGACTTAGCTATGTTACCAGCATGTTTTTATAGTGTGAAAACAACTCTTATTACTCCTATTAACTCCTATGTGGTTTTACTGTCTAGACAAAATAAATATGAATGGTTATAAATAATTTCTACAACTTTTCTTTCTTTTTTTATTTTTTTAATTAAGAGAACAGAATTTCGTGCAGAGTTCCACAGTAGTACCAATTCCATTGTACTGATTAACAAAAATTCTCTCAATTGCTCAGGGAGTTCTAAAAGTATGCTAGACATAGAGAAACACCACAAAGCTAGTAGAGAATTAACTAGAATTAAATATAAACTACAGATCACTTTTTCTAGAGAGCTAGGTACATGCTGGCCCTCACCTCTTCACTTTTGTAAATAAACAGACGCCTCAGCCCATCTGTCCAGCCTATCCAGATCCTCCTGCAGAGCCTTCCTACCCTCAAGCAGATTGACACACGCACATAACTTGGTGTCATCTGTGAACTTACTGAGGGTGCACTTAATGCCCTCATCCAGATCATCGATGAAGATATTAAAGAGGACCGGCCCCAGCACCGGGCCCTGGGGAACGCCACTAGTGACTGGCCTCCAACTGGATTTGACTCCATTCACCACGACTCTTTGGGCCTGGCTATCCAGCCAGTTTCTAACCCAACGAAGCATATGCCAGTCCAAGCCACGAGCAGACAGTTTCTTGAGGAGAATGCTGTGGGAAACGGTGTCAAAAGCCTTGCTGAAGTCAAGGCAGACCACATCCACAGCCTTTCCCTCATCCACCAAGCGCATCACTTTGTCCTAGAAGGAGATCAGGTTCATCAAGCAGGACCTGCCTTTCATAAACCCATGCTGACTGGCCCTGATGGCCTGCTTGCCCTTCAAGTGCCATGTGATGACTCTCAAGATAATCTGCTCCATAAGCTTCCCTGGCACTGAGGTCAAACTGACAGGCCTATAGTTCTCCGGGTCTGCCCTCCAGCCCTTCTTGTAGATGGGTGTCACGTTTGCTAGCCGCCAGTCAGCTGGAACCTCCCCCAATAGCGAGGACTGCTGATAAATGATGGAAAGTGGCTTCGCCAGCTCCTCTGCCAGTTCTCTCAGTATCCTCGGGTGGATCCTATCCTGCTCCATTGACTTGCGCACATCCAAGTGCCGTAGCAGGTCACCAACCATTTCCTCGTGGATAGTGAGGGCCACATTCTGCTCCCCATCCCCTTCCACCAGCTCAGGGTACGGGGTATCCAGAGAACAACTGGTATTGCTGCTGAAGACTGAGGCAAAGAAGGCATTAAGCACCTCCGCCTTTTCCTCATCTTTTGTAGCTAAGTTACCCCCTGCATCCAGTAAAGGATGGAGATTCTCCTTAGTCCTCCATTTCGCGCTGATGTATTTGTAAAAAGATTTTTTGTTGTCTTTAGTGGCAGTAGCCAGATTGAGTTCCCAATGAGCTTTGGCCTTTCTAATTTTGTCCCTGCACTGCCTCGTTACCTCTTTATAGTCCTCCCGAGTGGCCCACCCTCTTTTCCAAAGATTATAAACCCTCTTTTTTCTCCTAAGCTCAAGCTGCAACTTTCTGTTGAGCCAGACCAGTCTTCTTCCACACAGGCTTGTTTTTGGGCACGTGGGGACAGACCGCTCCTGCACCATTAAGATTTCCTTCTTGAAGAGTGCCCAGCCTTCCAGGACTCCTCTGCCCTTCAGAACTGCCTCCCAAGGGACTCGGCCAACCAGTGTCCTGAGTAGCTCAAAGTCAGCCCTCCAGAAGTCCAATACAGCAGTTTTACTGGTCCCCTTCCTGGCCTCGCCAAGAATAGAGAACTCCACCATTTCGTGGTCACTCTGCCCAAGACAGTTTCCAACCACCACATCTCCCACCAATCCTGAAGAGAAGGTCTATTGGGGCACCACCCCTGGTAGGCTCACTAACCAGCTGCATCAGGAAGGTATCTTCCACGCTCTCCAGAAACCTCCTAGACTGCTTTCTCTGGGCTGTGTTGTGTTTCCAGGATATATCTGTGAAGTTGAAGTGCCTTTCTAATCTTCAGCTGCTGTACAGTTTTCCTTTCCTCTTGAGAATCTCAATCTTTTTTTTATTCCCTTCTTTCCAAGACAAATTATTTCTGATAAGATAGCTTGTAGCTGTGCTCTCTTAAAATATATGATATAATAAATAAGAGTTAATTAGATCAGGAAATTACTGCCTATATTACTACGAAGTGCTCAACTAATCATTCTCTAAACTTTAACAAATATCTTTAAATATCATAGAATCATAGAATCATAGAATATCCTGAGTTGGAAGGGACCCTTAAGGATCATCAAGTCCAACTCTTGACACCGCACAGGTCTACCCAAAAGTTCAGACCATGTGACTAAGCGCACAGTCCAATCTCTTCTTAAATTCAGTCAGGCTCAGTGCACTGACCACTTCCCTGGGGAGCCTGTTCCAGTGTGCAACCACTCTCTCTGTGAAGAACTTCCTCCTGATGTCAAGCCTAAACTTCCCCTGCTTCAGCTTAACCCCGTTCCCGCGGGTCCTGTCGCTAGTGTTAATGGAGAAAAGGTCTCCTGCCTCTCGACACCCCCTTACGAGGAAGTTGTAGACTGCGATGAGGTCTCCCCTCAGCCTCCTCTTCTCCAGGCTGAACAGGCCCAGTGCCCTCAGCCGTTCCTCGTACGTCTTCCCCTCCAGGCCTTTCACCATCTTCGTAGCCCTCCTCTGGACACTCTCCAACGGTTTCATGTCCTTTTTATACTGTGGTGCCCAGAACTGCACACAGTACTCAAGGTGAGGCCGCACCAGCGCAGAGTAGAGCGGGACAATCACCTCCCTCGACATACTAGCGATGCCGTGCTTGATGCACCCCAGGATACGGTTGGCCCTCCTGGCTGCCAGGGCACACTGCTGGCTCATATTGAACTTGCTGTCTACCACGACCCCCAGATCCCTCTCTTCAAGGCTGCTCTCCAGCGTCTCATCGCCCGGTCTGTACGTGCAGCCAGGGTTTCCCCGTCCCAGGTGCAGGACCCGGCACTTGCTCTTATTGAACTTCATGCGGTTGGCGATCGCCCAGCTCTCCAACCTATCCAGATCCCTCTGCAAGGCCTTTCCACCCTCATTCGAGTCCACAACTCCTCCAAGTTTGGTGTCATCGGCAAACTTGCTCAAAATACCTTCTATTCCTACATCCAGATCGTTTATAAAAATGTTGAAAAGTACCGGCCCTAAAATGGAGCCTTGAGGGACCCCACTAGTGACCGCCCGCCAGCCTGACGCAGCGCCATTCACCATAACCCTTTGGGCCCTGCCTGTTAGCCAATTGCTCACCCATCGTATGATGTTTTTATTTAGCTGTATGCTGGACATTTTGTCCAGTAGGATCCTATGGGAAACCGTGTCAAAAGCCTTGCTGAAGTCCAAAAAAATCATATCAGCTGGTTTCCCTTGGTCCACCATATGGGTGATCTTATCATAAAAGGAAATCAGGTTAGTTAGGCAGGACCTGCCCTTCACAAACCCATGCTGGCTGGGACCAATGACTGCTTTGTCCCCCAGGTGCGCCTCAATAAGTTTGAGAACCATCTTCTCCATGATTTTACCAGGCACTGACGTGAGACTGACAGGCCTGTAATTGCTAGGGTCTTCTTTCTGACCCTTCTTGAAAATCGGCACAACATTTGCCAGCTTCCAGTCTACCGGGACCTCTCCAGAATCCCAGGATCGTTGAAAAATAATAATATTAATAATAATAATAAATAAAATAATAATAATAATAATAAATAAATAAAATAATAATAATACATAAAAATATTAATAAATAAAAATAATAATATTACTCAGTGGGTGGAGTTTCTGCTGTTTTTGTAGGGAGGTTACTCGAAACTCCCTAAATCTCACCAGTAGGAAATGGTGCCTGATACTGAGACTACAATGTATTTGGCTGCTCTGCATTTTCCTATTCTTGTCTGTGCCTCCCCCTACCACTGCCCAAGTTCAGAACATATAATTTCTGCATCTCAATTCTATAAACTTTTGTAATATATGTGATTATTGATTATTGATTTGATTATGATTATTCTACTTAAGACCTGTGCATTTTGGATGCACGTGTCTTTCTCAAATAACTAGCAAGTGGACCATAAAAACAAAGTATATGGAATAGTAAAGAAATTTACTCTGCCTAAGTCAAAAAGTTAAGAAGAATGAGGTAAGGAGGAAGTCCTGGGGTAAAATAAATAAATTACTAAATATATATAATCTGAAGTTTTATGTCTCACTAATTTCACTCAATGAATTAAAGCACTATATGTGTATTTATTTTAATTGTTCTTATAGTCAGTGATAAAGCTTCCCTTTGTGCCCTGAAGCACTCATAGCCCCAACAATTAAAGACTGGGTTCTTTTTAATACTTTTTTTTCCAGGATATTAGCATTTTGAACAAAGATAATGCCAACAAAATAAGTAAACCTTTTCCTTCTGGGCAACTATGCTTTCTGGCTCACTAGAAGCTATCAAAAGTGTAGAACAGGAGGAGTATTTTTCTATGCATTCCCTGCTCCTGGCAGCCTTAACCTTTTAACACATTCAGTTTATACTCATCCATAAATGTAAAATAACTGACAGAAGAATGTATTTTAATTGCTCCACATTTCTTCTAGTTAAAAATCAGTTTGTGATATATATACTTGCTTTTCCTTCATTTGTTTTACATTGTGGTTTCAGGTTTCAAATATTCAATATCATAAATTGATTTCACACTTTCATGTCACCCAGACACAGTGCAAAAAGATGTAAGGCTCAAATGAAATCACTGACAATAAATTCCCTGACTTTTTCTGTGTGCAAGTTTCAGTCTCACAATGTTTCTTCAACATAGATCTTGGTGCATTAATATGATATATTCCAGCTATTAAGTTTTAACGTGCATAGCAGGGTTTTTATGAGTGAAGTTTACTACCCAAAATACGAGGCATTTTAAGGCACCTGCTTTGGCATTTCAAGAAATATTCCCTTAAAAGCAATGAAGTACACTAATCATAAGCTACTCAGAAATATGTAACTCCCTATCCTGATCACCCTCTGCTAAATGAGATTTCACATAGTACTGTACTTGCCTGAGAACTACTAGAGATCTTCCTTTCACTGTGCTATTTGAAGGAAAAAGAAAAGGCTTAGCAGACTTACCCATATGTAGATACAATAAATTATACACATCAGTCTAAACATAACCTCCTTTAGTTTCTGCTCCAAACATATTAAACAACCATTTTATAAACTGCAGTCTAAGCACTGAATTCTTTAGCTGCTTAGAGACAGTGATTTAGAGTTTGACACTCCAGCTATCTATACAGTCCATATTAAATTTTAATTAGAAACAGATCGCTACTATGAGCAAAGATAGATAAACCACAGAAATTTCTTTCTTGATTTCTATTAAACCTGCCCACATATTAGATGTCTGGGATGATCTGACTCTGCTACTCTTTGTCTAACTGAAAGAACAAACTTCGTTTCTGTGTATTACAAGCAGTGATGTGTATTTCATAGCTTTAGTCTGTATATTGAAAACCCTGGATGTTTATCCTCTGAATCCATGGCAACTGAAAGATTATTAAATCAGGCCTGGGAAATGAAGTAGCAGTCTGTAAACTACAAATATTATTGACTGCTTCTACACTATGTCAGTATTCAGATGGTATAGGCTAGACTCCCAAATTCTCTCACACAATAAACTGAGTCAATTAAAAATATGTGAGACTGGTGATTCACAGATTTGAAAAACTAAAGGCAGTAGCATTTAAAAGTAATGTTTAGTCTGTCCTCCTGCATAAAGCATGTCCTGGGAATATCCCATGTGCCTTTCTTACTTTCTACAAATACTGTATCTTCTGTAGAAATATCCCAATTGGATTTAAATATTTAGTAAGGAATCACCTACCACTATAATCTTTTGATAATATTTGAAGATTCATAACTTTAATTCATACAATATTCTGTCTGTATATTTATACATATTTAATGTATAATATTCTAGAGTTAAAAATATAGAGAGATTCATTTCTTAGCTTTTATTTTTCTTTGCAGTGCTTTTGTCAGCTTAGCTGACAAGCCCTGTTATCAAACTGTTATCAAATTCATAGTTCCCTCTTTCTACATTTATATAGACATACAATTTTGTTTGAAAGGGCAGGTCATCATCTAATGTTTTCTCTTTGCCAAAATAAAGAAAGGGTTTTATGATAATGTTTGTTTGTTTGTTTGTTTGTATTTGGGTGGGGAGTCTTCTTCCAACTTTTCAGCATTCTTCCTGAGATGCTGATACACTGGAATTGTACACATCAATTTAGGAGTGGATAGATATAAAACAAAGATTAAAATGATATGAATTCTCTCCTGTCAGTCACGTATGCATCAAGATCACATTCTTTTTGTTATTTCATTTTCAACTTTCATTTTTAGAAATATTATTCTTGAATTGATCTAGTGATCATAAAACCAAAGCGGATGACCCAGTATCTTTTAAAGACAAACATAGACATCCAGTCTAAATAGATTGTCTCTCATTCTTTATCATCCTTTCTTGCTACTTGTCCTCCTCAATAACTGGAGTAATTAAAATTTGGGTTACGTCCACAGGAATAACAAAATTAAGTGACCATATGTGTTAGTAAAGCAAACAAAAGAATTTTAGACTGGACCATGCTTGGGAGAGGAAGCTGGGCAGACACTATGATCTTTCACTGGCTAATGTCTTGGACATTAAGCTGCGTGGAAAATCTGTGTCTAACATGGGTCATAATGAAAATCAATATGAACTACAGATACAGAATAAAACAGATTTGAGGCTCTGGAGATTGAGAGACCCGTGGGTGAGGATGAGGTAGGAAGCCTACCCAGGAGGATGCCTAGGGCAAGGAATTCAACTCCATGCATCAGGACTGCCTCCACCAAGAAAGAAAGAAGGGTGATTGTTGTAGGCGATTCCCTTCTCAGGGGAACAGAGGGCCCTATTAGTCAGCTTGACCCTACCCGTAGGGAAGTCTGCTGCCTCCCTGGGGCCAGGGTCAGGGACTTTGCCAAGAAACTTCCCAACCTGGTTCACCCCTCTGACTGTTATCTTATTTTGATAGTCCAGGCTGGCAGTGACGATGTTGAAGAGAGAAGCCTCAAGGCTATCAAACGGGACTTTAGATATCCACCTGATAAACACATGGCTCAGAGGCTGGTGCCAGCACAGAAATTTTGGGGTTTTTCACCATGGGACGCTTTACTCGGCACCCGGCCTGATGGCTGCAGACGGGTCCCTATCTCTAAGGGGAAAACGGATCCTGGGTCAGGAGCTGGCGGGACTCATTGAGAGGGCTTTAAATTGGTTAAGAAGGGAGATGGAACTGAAACAAGGCTTGTTGGAGCTGTGCCAGGGGGAACAATGGCAAGGCCAGGGGATAAGGCAATGGCCCAGCTGAAGTGCATCTACACTAATGCACGCAGCATGGGTAACAAACAGGAGGAGCTGGAAGCCATCATGCAACAGGCAGGCTACGACTTGGTTGCCATCACGGAGACATGGTGGGACCACTCTCATGACTGGCGTGCTGCAATGACTGGCTATAAGCTCTTCAGAAGGGACAGGCAGCACGGAAGGGGTGGTGGTGTGGCTCTCTATATTAGAGAATCTTTCGATGTTGTGGAACTCGAGGCTGGGAATGACAAGGTTGAGTCCCTTTGGGTTAGGATTGGCGGGAAGGCCAACAAGGCTAGCGTCCCGGTCGGGGCCTGTAATAGACCGCCGAACCAGGATGAGGAGACGGATGAGGAATTCTACAGGCAGCTGACAAAAATTTATTGGATTATTAGATTATTAGATTATATTAAAGACTATATTTACGACAAAATTATTGTCCCTGTCAGAAATAGCATAAGTTTTTACAATGAAAACAGTGACATGAAGACCATCAACTACCATAATATCAATAGTGAGGCTGTGCAAATGCAAAGACATTACTGGAGTTCCTGAGGGAATTGCAATCATGTAATATATATACTATCCTGACGAAAACCTGCCATTGATGTTTTAATGAGGAAGCCAAGAAACAGATAAATCCTTTTGCCAACAGACCTATAAACAGTCTGGATTATTGGGACCAATATTGCCATTCACAAAAAAAAAATATATATATATATAATTAAATTAAATTAAATTAAATTAAAATAAATTAAAAAAAAAAAGGATAAATGGAATTCACTCTGTTCTGGGGATGAAAGTTTAAAATATATTGATTCAGAAATAGTGGGAAAAAAATTCTCTTTCTTTTATTCTCTGTCAAAAAGGAAGCTTCCAAGAGTCAAGGGAATGTCTATTCCTGTCAGAAAAATACTAAACTAATGATACAGAATAAAGAAGCTCAGACAATTTTTGGTTTTTATATATATATATATATATATGTATATATATATTACTTATATATTACTTATTATCTGCAGTAACCCTGACTTCTGAAATGTCCATAAGTTATTTGAATTTATGTCAATGGGTACTTTTCCGTACAAAGTCCCAGAAGACTCAGAAATATTTCTTGTACACAGAAGAAGCTACTATTTTTTTTTTTTTTTCCCAAACTGTAGGAAACTTAAAGAGACAATACAATGCAAACAACACTGGAATATTACATTAATCTTAGTTCATGTGTGGGAAAATTGTGTCACATTATTTTTTTGTATGACAGAGAAAGTCAAATGGCCTGGACACCCACAGGTGATATTGTAGGCAAACCCACGTCCAGCCCTGATTCCAGCTTGTCCAGCCTTGTGAATTAACCCCACTCTTGCTCTTTGCTAACAATTTTCACTTTATTTCTTCCTCCCCTCTTATTTTCTTCATATTGGTATGGCTTCTCTAGCTTGGAGGTGATCGCTTACTTCTTTCTTGTTTTTAATGACGTGAAGTCTTCAGACTACAGTTTATTTGGAGGCCAAAGGGATGCTAATAATACTTGAAGTTTGAAGTTCAGAAGTCAAGTGTTTTTAGAATGTCATCTGGGTTCCAGAGAGAGAAAATTCAAGGAATCCTTCCCACTTTTTCCCTTCACCTTTGCAGGTCAGCCTGCAATGTTATAATAGTAGTACTACTTATGTTTAACCTCAGCTGCTTCAACTGACTTCATGTCTCTAGAGGGGTTCTGATTTGAAGGTGATTTGCTTACAGCCATAGATCAACAGAACTGAAAATGCATCTGTTACTCTCAGTACAGCCCACATTTTGTAACTCAGTTTGTGTGCAAGCTTCCAACAACATCTTTGTGTTATATACTTAGAGTTTAACCAAAATATCTAGCTTGTAATCCTTCCCAGCCTCCATCTGCACTTGTTGGAAAGAGGAAAGCTCACTCAGAGGTTCTGTGGGATCTGGTTTCTGTCTTTTAGTAAAATATAAAACACAGACTCTGATCCAGGACATGATAGAGGCTTAATTCTAGAACACTTCCTTATAAGCAAGAATCTCAGACATGTGCTGCCTACATTTTCATGTAGCAGGGAAAGAAATTGCCTTGGTCATGAATTTCTCCTCCTATAGAGGGGAATGCTCAGTGTTCAGAGGATGTACTTGAGCCCTTATCACGTTTGTGTTACCCTGGGAGGAAAAGCTGCAAAGGCAGAGATTACAAACTCTATCTGACAAAGGGGTCATGTGAAGGGAAAAATTAGGTAGACCCAGGCAAGGAACAGGCAAAGTGAAATAACACTTCCTGCTTATTCCTCATTCTACTGGGCGATCTCAATGACAAGACGGAGACAATTCATTTCAGATTCTATTAAATATTAAAACCTTAAACTAATTTTGGCAAATTTTGAGTTGATTTTTTTCTCATCTCAAAACAGTAGGTAAGTTTAGTTAATTTCTGTGTGATTCACTGGTATCAAACATGGTGCTCAGCACTTAGCTCAAATATGGATTGATTGGTCTATTGATCCATTTAACTACCTGAAGTCAGGTGATAAGAGGAATTAATAAGAAGATAGAGTAATCTATTATTAAGAGGAATCACACAGGGCTTGTGTTACTACCACATCTTAACCTACCAAAATATAAGTTCAAATAAAACATCAAAAAAACAACAAACAAGTATCCTGAAGTAAATTAATATCCAATTTATGAATGTCAAAATTGGAAAGAGGGAAGGATAACATAGGGAAAAGTCTCTTTATTATTTTAATATTAACACAATAAGCTTGAAATATTCCTTTATAGCTTTAAGACCTGCTTTACATGTTATAAAAAAAAATGCAGCTGAAGAGACTTCTACTTAGGGAAATTTGCATATGTAAATTATCATACAGTGGGCATGTCATTCCTGTCATTCCTGGATTTTTCTGTTTCATTGATAGTTATTCTGTGTAAGAGTTATCTGTGTACAAATTAACACAATTTTCTGTACAGTTCTCATTTTGTCAAGTTTCATTAATTTAATAACTAATCATTCTCAGTCCCATGGTTATTTGGAGCTGGCCAGCTCCCATAAGCTATTAGGCCTATAACTTTAAGTAAAGTTTATATTCAACATAACTACAGAGTAAATTAAATGTCAACCCGATATTTGCTGTTTAGGGAGGATTGCATAGCTATGATATATAAAGCAGAAAGGATTTCCAAAAATTTAGCACAGAAATTAGACTAATTGAAATTGGTTTGCATTTCATTTTATTACTTGTTTCACCAATACATAAATCAGTTTCACAGTATTATGCACATGTGTTTTATACTAGCGATCACATATATTTACAAATATAATGTATACATATATGTAAAAAAATACATATATTTTTTTCTTTTTACTGACTAATATAAGAATGGCAATTCCTTTGCAGTCTTACTGGAATTAAAACCAAAGACACTATAGACCATTGTGAAAACCAAATGGCTATTCTTGGGTAGAAAGCTGATATAACTAGGGAATTATTTCTTTTCTAAGGTATTAATAAATCCTGCCTTCCTATGTCTGTTTTTCTATTCCCAGGGAGTGTGAATCATTCTCAGTCAGGGGTTTTCTCATCCCTGTAAAACCACCTGAGGAGACATAAGAGAGGAACAACAATATTAATAACTAGTTTTTGGGGTAAGACCATGGAAAAAAGGATTGGTAACTGTGGTATGAATTTTAGGGTCTGAATTTAGCAAACTATAAAAGAAATTACTCATTGGCCAAGTGGTGTCTGAATAGAAAGGAAAGCAGTAGTGGGAGTACAGTTTGCAGTAGGCAAGCTTTAATTGTTTAATGCTTGGTTCAGGAACCAACCATGCCTTGAACAAGCAATTCTAATTAATTTATCTCACTGGTCATTACAACACCCTCTACAGTAAGCTCATTAGCAGTGTCAACATTCTCATACATGAACTTCATAGTTGGGAAAGAATCAGGAGGTATTCCACAGTGACCTGGTATAAAGCAAATGTTTGTACGCTGAAGCAAAAGAGACATTCTCAAAGGGCTTGTGGTGTTGCTGCATGCCACATGCAATTCCCTCAAAAATTAACTTTCTTAGGGTGTAATTTCTTCCTGAGAACAATGAATTCAGTGTGCATGCAGGGCAGATTCAAATAATCACCCAATGAATTGCATGAAATTGCCAGCTGAATATATAGCATTCGTTACCATGTGCATATATATTGCTAAATGATTCCGTGGTCAAGGTTCTTCAGTTTCACAATGTTTTTGTATGAGAATGCTCTAGGAATGATACGAAAAATGTGATATAATTGAGTTAACTTCTGCCCTTTCACTGAAAGAAAAACAAAGTTTTTAAAATGAGATAACTGTTCTTAAAGAGCTAGGGAAGAGGACTGAAGGGACAGAGAAGACTTCCTTCCAGATCCTGTGTCACTGAAAGGCTACATTAGTTTCACATTGAAGCCATTTGGGTCAATTGCTTTTCCAGATTTTAACATCCTATGGAATTACCTTGTTGGTGTGACAACCAAGAGAAAATGGGATAGGAAAAGGGAGGAAATTGCAAAGCTGAGAGGAAATTAGGTCAACTTAGCTTGTCAGAACTATAAATTGTTGCACCCTGGATCAATTACCAACATTAGCTGAGGTTGTTCCTCAACAGTATAAGCCAGATTTTCATAGGTGAAGCAGGAATTGGAAGCCAGGGGTACAGTGATTGATCTAAACCCCAGAATTCCAGACTTTTATTTTTCCCTCTGTTTGTCTTATTTGTCTATTTTATTTAGTTTAAACTGGGTACAAAATATAATATCTTTGAGGAGGGAAACAAAGAGAATTATGACTCAGGATAGTAATCAAGAGATCAGCTCACAGCTCTGAGAGATGGGAGAGATGTTCAGTAGAAATGCTAGTTTAATTTGGTTAAATGTTCTATCAACTTGACTACTAGTTATTAAAAAACAAAACAAAACAAAACAAAAAAAACACAACTTTTTTTTCTGCCTGGGATGTTTGAGTCAATCAATGAAAGCCTGTCATATGTATCTTCAAAGCTAAGCTCCTAGAAGTGCTTGTTAGAGGAAAACAACCTAGTAATCATAAATATATATTTTTTGAAAAAGTCTTTTCCCAAATAACTTATTACCTCTGGTGCTAAATTATTTAGGCTTATGAAGACTTAGGTAATTTAAGCATAGTAATCATTGGAAATGTAAACTCCTAGGAAGGAATCTCAGAAGGTTATATGACAGTTGAGTGGGAGACTGCAGGCATTATGTTTACCTAAATATGGACTTTGTTGCTTAAAACTAAGTAGGACTACTTTGTCAATTTAATCTTTCTAGTAGCTGCACTGACATCAATAAGACACAGAAAAGTTACCTAATAAAAGTATACATAATTGCAGCAGATGTGTAACCAAGGAATTTAGAAGATTTATTTTATTTTATTTTATTTTATTTTATTTTATTTTATTTTATTTTATTTTATTTTATTTTATTTTATTTTATTTTATTTTATTATTTTATTTTATTTTATTTTATTTTATTTTATTTTATTTTATTTTATTTTATTTTATTTTATTTTTATATTGGAAAAATATTCTCATGTGTTATTATGAAATCTTCAAATGCAGTATCTATTACAAAATATTTTGTAAACAATTATGGAGGGTTTTTTTTTTTTGATTGATTGATTTAAATTCTTTTGCTATTCAGCATGAACTGTTCTGTCAAGGTCATATTTTGTGTTTTTTCTTTAATTTTTATGATTTTTTCAGACTTCATTGTGTATGTGTTCTAACAAACACACTGAAAAAGTGCTATTTTCAAAAAAATTGTGCATAATTCAAAATTGAATTTATTGCTGTCATGCTTCTTAACCTGTTCTATTTTGTTTACACAGACTTTTGTGAAATCAAGTTGTAGTTATTTTAATGATGAGGAAAATGGATTCTAGTATTTCATCTATGAATACTGAAGAAAATGATTTTGTATTCAAACGTACAAATAGTCCCTTGGGAAGAGTATACCCTATTATTTAATCAGACATGAAAAATAATGACGTGATTTATACATGTCATGCAGATTAGCTAACAAAGATTTTAAAACAGGAAATAATGTTCTACTGGCATCAGTCTTATGCAAACTTGCTACTGTGAATCTTCGAGTAGATTTAATTTGTGGCCGCTGAAAATTTCAGATAGTTTGATTTAGGCAGGGTCTGGTTAATACAGACAAGGAAAAAGAAAACACTATATGCATAGTAGGTGTTAAAAGCAATAGTTGAAACAAAATTTCTTTTATTAGGACTTCTTTTTGTGTTTTTTTTTTGTTTTGTTTTGTTTTGTTTTTTGTTTTTTTTTTGAGCCTTCAGATGTATTTGGGTTTGCTTTCTTTGGATTCACACCCAAATAAGTTGCTACATTCAATGACACTTGCTATCTTACCAGCAGGTCCTCCCACTGACAAAGTAAGAGAACCCTTTACCTTAAAAATAACTTTTCCCTTAGTGTCTGCTATGTTCTTTTCTTTTTCTTCTTATTTTTAATTGTAAAACTCATGTTCATTGTGGAACTTTCTAAAGCAACCGACAAACAAAAAATGTAGAGAGATATTGCAAACATAAAAAAAAAAAAAAAGAAAAATGTAACAAAAATTACTAAAGTTTTATATACTTATTAGAAGGACAGATCTTCTATTGAGGGAACAGAAGACCAAAAAGTTTACCAATGAACATTTAAATTCTCTTTGGAGATTAAAAATTTTAAAATTAATAGTAATAATAGTAATAATAATAATAATAATAATAATAAATGGATAAGTAGGTAAAGAATATTAAACATGGCCCAAAAAAAGCTTAGCAGCTTTAAAAGCAGCTGTTACTCAAACTGCCTGAGATAATTACTTGCGTATAGCAATAGCAATGCTTCCCCTAATGTCTTAGACTTGAGACCTGGCACATTCTGATAAGGTTTGTGATTGAGCTTTTCACATGTTTGGGTTTTCTTCCAGACTCTTTCACATTCCCCTTCCCTGACATTTACAGCTGTTTTGAAGAACTTTGTTATCAGCTGCTCAACTGGGAGACAAACACACAGTAGTTTGGATATTTAAATTCCTTTCAGATCTAATCATTTCACCTTGTCAAGAAATAGGGCAGAACTAACAACAGCAACATAATGATAATGATGATGATGATGATGATGATAATAATAATAATAATAATAATAAATAATAATAATAAAGTTGATGCTTTAGACTGAGCCAGTGTGGTGGTTCCGCTCGAGTGGACAGCCGAGCTCCACCACAGCCGCTCTCTCACTCCCCCTCCTCAAAGAGGAATGGGGAGAAAATATGTGAAAAGGGCTCAAGGATTGAGATAAGGACGAGAAAATCACGCAATAATTATTGTAACGGGCAAAACAGACTCAGCATAAGAAGATAGTAAGATTTATTGCTCATTACTAACAAGCTAGAGAAGTGAGAAACAAAGGAAAGAAACCAAAAGCACCTCCCCCCCCATCCACCCTCTTCCACCTCCTCCCCCCGAGCGGCGCAGGGGAACGGGGGAATGGGGGTTATGGTCAGTCTACAGCACTTCTTCTCCGCCGCTCCTTCTCGGTCACTCTCGTCCCCTGTGCTGTGGGGTCCCACCCACGGGATGCAGTCCTTGACGAACTGATCCGGAGTGGGCTTCCCACAGGCAGCAGCTCTTCCAGAACTGCTCCAGATGTGGGTCCGTACCACGGGGTCCATCCCTCAGGAGAAAACTGCTCCAACCTGGCTCCCCTACGGGCAGCAGCTCCTGCCAGGTCACCTGCTCCTGCGTGGGCTCCTCTCCACGGGCAACAGGTCTGGCCTGGAATCTGCTCCGGCAGGGGTCTTCCACAGGCGGCAGCCTCCATCGGTGCAGGGCCACCTGCTCCACCGTGGTCTCCTCCACAGGCTGCAGTGTGGAACCCTGCTCCACCGTGGTACTCCATGGGCTGCAGGGGGACATCCTGCTTCACCATGGTCCTCACCACAGGCCGCAGGGGACTTCTGCTCCGGTGCGTGGAGAACCTCTCCCCCTCCTTCTACACTGACCTTGATGCCGTTCCTCACTCCCTTCACTCTCCCAGCTGCTGCTGTGGCGCAGCGTTTTTCTCCTGTCTTAAATACGCTCTCACAGAGGCGCAAAACAACATTGCTTATTGGCTCAGCTCTGGAAAACAATGGGGCCCTTCCCAAACATGGGGCAGCTTCTAGATCTTTCTCACAGAAACCACCCCTATGGCCCCCTGCTACCAAAACCTTGCTACGTAAACCCACTACAGCCAGTTCAACTCTAAATTGCATCATCTACTTTTTTGTTTGTTTGTTTGTTTTTCTCCCTCTTCTTTTCCATATTGGTTGCACTGAAGAAGAATTAAACTCATAACTGGAATGGTATCCTTCTGTCTCTGTCCAGGTGTTCACATACCAGTTACATATAGATCAGTACATGTTCTTCCTTGTTGTCTTAAAGTAATAGCAGTAATAATGACAATGAAACACAGGCATATGATATTAGTTTTTGATGGCTGATATCATGTGATCATCCAGAGGCCTTACTAACTTATTTTAATTAGCAAATCAAGTATAAATTTTAAATATTGTCAAGACAGAGACATTGAAAATGCAAAACCAGTTTTCTTTCTTAGGTGAGATTATACTGAGACTGTAGTGAAGCTTCCAAAGTAATCTGAATGCTGTAGTGAGAAGAGGATATGTCCTTCCTGGATGACTGATTTTCAGTTGGTGGCCTGTCATAATTTATAAAACATAATCCATAGAGCAGTGTGAACAAATGAATATCTGGAGCGGCCAATGTTTATCAGAGAACCCAGGAAGACATCTGCTAAGTATAAATAATGCTGTAGGATCATTGAACACCACTTTGTTTTTGATGTTCTGTCTCAAATTCCTTCATAATTTAAGCACACCTGATATCTTTGGGGAAGAAATGGAACTTAGTGGGGTTGCATTAGCAACAATAATGGTTTAGAATTGTTAATAATCCTGGGAATGTCATCTTCTATGCATCCCTAAAAAAAATAGAATTCTTTTTTGCAAGAATAAGGATGTACACAGGAGTCTGTTTCAGATTTTTTTTTGCATTAGTGCATTAGCATTATTTTGTTTGGGGGATTTTGTGACTCTAAGGAGAAGTGGCTGAAGTAGAGTAGGTTTGCCTCTTCTTTTGTTTTTCAGGTGCATATATAACAGAACTTAGAATAATTGCTGCAACAGAAGACGTTTGTTTACATTAATGATTCATGGTTTTTTTTTTTAAATGGGTAGTAAAAGTACTTTAGACAAAAAAAAAGTAAATAGCTTATTGCTTAAATGCACTTCAAATTTTCTCCAAAATTAAAGTTTTTGTTTTGGGGGCTATCAGCTGAACCAGTGAGGCTGAAAGCCAATCTCTCATGTGCTCAGCTACTCCTATGATAGTGCTAACCTGGCCAGCTGAAGTTATACATCTTGTCCTTGTCTGACTCATATTTTCTATTGGTGTATATATATATATAATCTGTTTGGTAGAGAAACCCATTGCCTTTTAGATAAAATTAACTAATAAAATGGCTGATTTGGAGAAATCAACTTGGGGAAAGAGAGGTCGTCAGGATTTGTTATTATCTTTTGGGTGTTAATTTTATATATTCTAGCAATGTTCCTCTTCAAAGGGGTGTACTGAGTCTGGCTGGGATGTTAACTTTCCCTGCAGCAGCCCATACAGCTTTTTTGTGCTTTATTGAAAAAAAACTGTAAAGCTCATGTTTCTGCATTTTTTTCCTGTGGTCTTGGATTCATATCTGATTGCCTGTGTATTTATGGTCAAATTCATATCATTTAAAACAGCAAGATGTTGAAAGATGATATAATGTGCAATGGGTCTTAAGGTTAGAACTATATTAAAAACATAACTTACAGGTACTGGCAAAATTTTGCTCAGTGAAAACTTTTTAAGCTAAGACACTGGGACCTTTTACTTCAGATGATCTAACTTCATCTTTTTTTTTATGTTTATGTACGTGAAGATCTCTAATGATGTTTAGAAATATATCATAAATAATTCTCAGTCTGAGAATTATTACAAATGCTAGTAACATATATATATGTATTATTTACTTATCTGGGAAATTGTCATTTAGCACCTACTGAATTCAGAATAAAATTTTGGTTTTCTATAACAAAAACTATTATAACAAAAAGCTATAACAAAAAATAATTAAGACAATTTACTTTTGAAAAGCACATCAGTACACAGAAGAGGTAACTTAAGTCATATTTAGGCTACGGTATACTTTTTGTCTTGATAGTTCTAAGAAGTTTTTTTGTTTTCAGTTTTACAGAGAAGAAAATAGCTAAATCTAGTGTTTTGAACACTGCTAGACAATACGGGAGTACTTGTGTATTACTGAAGGGTTCCGACATTTTCTTAGATGATTCTTTACTAGGACTTTTATCTAGCTATTTAAAAACTTTTAGGGCTAATGCTTCTGAAGATGGAAAGAAACATCTTCATGTTCTATAGAAGCATATGGGAAAAAAAAATCACTGCAGGTTTATATAAGGTTAGTACCTCCATTACCTCTCAATTCAATATCTTTCACAGCTTTGAGGAGTTTCAGGATGTTTGTGTGATCACGTGGAAATTTCTAACAGGAATCTTTCAGCTGTGGAAAAACTATGAAATATCCACACAGGTCAGCTTTAGTCTTCAGTACCAAACAAAATAAAAGCTAATCTTTCCTGTCCAATGGATAGAGAAATTTTCTTCTGCCTTTCTTAGAAATTCAAGCTCACAGTTAACAGCAGAAGGAAAAGCAACCCAACTAGTTTACTGAAGATCTGAAACTTAAATATATATTCAGAAAACAAGTGAAGACTATGCCACAGACTTTCTTTTGTGTTGAAGAGCTCAAAGGAAAGATGCTAACAGTGAGACTGTCTTTACTCATTGATTTGCGACTGTTCTAGAAAATAATGGGGGAATATAACAGATTTAATTTTGGGGATGTGTATGCTCTTTTTCCATACAATTTTAGAAATCTTTTCATGAGAGGAACTGTTGACTCATTATGTTTCCATGACATATGTGATTATTCTTTGCATACCAACACATATTGTGGATAGTCCTGTTTGCATCCTTTCTCTTTATCTTTTCTGTTCAGTTCAACTATAAGAAACAAGGGTTTCAGAATTCTCTGTCATAAGGAAATGCTAAACTTTTTTTTTTTTTTTCCCCACAACTTTCTTTTTAAGACTGGTACTATGATGTTGGTCTTACCAGAACAACAGCCAATTCAGTCATAATGTTATTTTTCTGTATTAAAATAATTTCTTGTGTTGTCAAGTTAAGATTTTATGAGAGCTTTTTTACTCCGTCATTTATCTTTTCTATGGAGCAAGACAGCTGAGTGACAGCATTATTAAAACATGTGACAAGATGGCATTTGGTGTTATAACCAGTGTCTTACTAACAGAAGGCCATGGTGTCTTGTAATTTCTTGAAGAAAAAGGAAAACAAATTTTAATTTTGTTCCAAAGGGAAAATTCACAGGGGAAAATAAGTAAATAAGTAAATAAAATGAGAGAGAGAGAAGTACTTGCAACAAGAGCACAGCCAAATTTGTGATAGTTGATACAGGTTCATGGTTTTTTTTACTGGCAGTATAAACTAATCAATCTGCTTATGCCCTCACAAATTTATATAACATGCACATATTGTTGTATGAGCAAGAATACACTTTTTGTCTTTTTATTTCTATGTGTATACCACCTTCCTACCTTAATTTCAGAATGGACTGGCATTGCAGAAATTTTCTCTATGAAATGTTAATGATGGCAGAAATCATCCCTATAAGCTAAGCTAGTTCAAGATCATTACAATATTTGCAGATTTTCATTGCACTGTTTTTTTGTTTTTTGTTTGTTTTTTGTTTGTTTGTTTGTTTGTTTTTTGTTTGTTTGTTTGTTTTGTTTTGTTTTGTTTTTTTGTTTTGGCACCTATGTGCCAATTAAAGGTATCCAGTTCAGTAGCACATTTCAGTTTCTGATTTATTTTTTTTTCAGTTGAAATTTTCCTTCTTTGCATTTTAAATTTTTAAATTATTATTTGGTTAACTCATATGTACTTTGGTTAATTTTCTACAAATCCTACTGTGTGACAGTCCATTCCTTTTTTGCCATGTGGGGTATTTCTAAGTCTGAATTACAAGATATTTTCCTTCTGTAAGCTTTGATTAGCAGGCCTGTTAAGTTCTCACTGTTTATCTTAAAAGCTCAGGAAGGAACATATGCATCTCATATGCATATAGGTCTAAGAGGATGCTCATTTCTGAAAAAAAAAAAAAAAAAAAAAAAAGCAGTAATTCAAAATTGTGACACTAAGAATTCAAACAAATTTAAGAGGTTTTCTGAAGGTTTTCAGAGAGGGGAAAAGATGCAATAGGAGATTTTGAATTGAATCTATTGATTAGAAACGAGACAATCATGATTCTGCTACTTAAGAAATGTTGACTTGTTAATCTCTCTTGCTATCAGAATGCTGAGGAGACTGGGGTGTTCTTTAATTCCAAGCCTCTTCAGGGAAATGCTTTCAATGTGTTTATTAAGCTGTGTGGGTGATAAACTATTTTCAAACATTAAGATGTTTGCTCAGCTGATAGTGAAAAAGGGAGAGACAAGTAGACACTGCTCTGCTTTTGACAGTGTTATGAAGGAAATTACTTGTGAGAGGGGCTAGAATTGTGAATTGTGCTATTGCTCACCAAACTGGGGTGTACCAGATGCAGTTACTGCCTTCTCACAGTCCTGAAGGGCTGTTGGAATAGTCAGAAACAAATAGTATTTCACAGGGAGCACAGGAAGGGGTAAGATGGCTATGCTTTATTGCTCCAAACACATGTCCCTGTGGTAGGAGTTCCAATAAGGTGCTACTTATGCTGTTTTTGCTGTGCATGTTTTTGTATGATATATGCACTGACCCGGAAGTTGAGATCAGCAACTGAGACATCCATTTACTTCACATAAACAAAGAAACGACTACTTATTAATGACAACTTCTAGTTGACACCATCTGGGCTGGCTTTAGATCAGTGCCATGAAGAAGGTAACTTATTCTATAATGACATTAATATGAACTGCATGACCTAATATTTGCATAAGGTCCCAAAATGTTCACTTGCACATAATGTTCTGAGATAGGAGACGTGGTGGAAGAGAGAAGCTTATGTGCACAGCTGACTTTATATACATTGCTTGAAGATACAACTATTCTTTCCTCTCTGAGCTGTAGAGAAAACTTTTCTAAACAGTTTAAAATAGTTTCAGGAGGAGAATCAGATTTTGTAATTATTATTTTTTCTCTAATACATCAGACTACTTGATACAGGCAAGTGGCATACCTATTTCTTTCACAATGTATTTATATTTTGCAAGTGCCATCTCAAATGCATTTCCCTGCTGGACAGATAGTGTTTGACATGAATATGCTCTGACAGTTTGAAATAATTACAGAGAAGTTTGTAAGTCCAAGTTGGCCATATGTTATACGTTACATACAGTACTGCAAACCCAAACCTTATACTGCATGGGCACTGGTACTGCCACTGCACTGGTGAGGATGGCTCCAGGGAAATGTGTGAAAGTTGAATCACAGCATCACAGAATCATCTAGGTTGGAAGAGACCTCCAAGATCGCTTAGTCCAACCTCTGACCTAACACTAACAAGTCCTCCAATAAACCGTATCAGTAAGCTCTACATCTAAATGTCTTTTAAAGACCTCCAGGGATGGTACTCTACCACCTCCCTGGGTAGCCCATTCCAGTGCCTAACAACCCTTTCAGTAAAGTTTTTCCTAATATCCAACCTAAACCTCCCCTGGTGCAGCTTTAGCCCATTCCCCCTCGTCCTGTCACCAGGCACGTGGGAGAACAGACCAACCCCCACCTCGCTACAACCTCCTTTAAGGTACCTGTAAAATACGATAAGGTCACCCCTGAGCCTCCTCTTCTCCAGACTGAACAATCCAAACAGACTGAAAAAGCGAGGGGCCCAAAACTGAACACAGTACTTGAGGTGTGGCCTCACCAGAGCTGAGTACAGGGTGACAATCACTTCCCTAGACCTGCTGGCCACACTGCTTCTTATACAGGTCAGGATGCTGTTGGCCTTCTTGGCCACCTGAGCACACTGCTGGCTCATATTCAGTTTACTATCAGCCAAGACTCCCAGGTCCTTCTGTGCCAGGCAGCTTTCTAACCTCCCATCTCCCAGTGTAGCACTGCTTGGAGTTGTTGTGCCCCAAAGGCAGGATCCGACACTTGGCCTTGTTGGACTTCATACAATTGGCCTCATTGGTCCAGCATAAACTGTGCTTGACACAGACGCAGGGAGAAGATTCATCCTCTTGAGAATGACTAGTGAGATTTCGTAATGTGTAAAGTCAGAGCAGGGTTTTCATGAATGCAAGAACAGCCTGGGCTTCTTTTCACCTGTATTATGGTGACATTATACTAGTATTATACTGTGTATCATGGACATTATATTAGTTTTGCCAGTCCCAGTTAGAACTTTTTATGAGTCCTATGCTTATTGTTACTCAGCTGTCAGTACCAGCTTTATGAATATTTAAGAAATCTCTAATCATTTTAAAATTCTTAAAACTGATTGTAACTGGACATGGGACAGAAAATGTTTTAGTTCTGGTATATCTCTAGTTTATTGATAGGAACCAGCATGCCATAATTAAATTAAGTAGTTGCATTGTAATATTAAACTGAATAGTTGTCTATATCTTTCTATATATGGATAGATGTATAATCAGATTTATCTGTTCTCCTTAGTTTTTCCTTTTTTTTTTTTTTTTCCCATTTCAATATTTGTCCTGAGTTTGGAATTTTTTTTTCCTCCTTGACAATAACTAGAAAATAAGGAAGAGAAGATGGAAAAGGTAGTCATAAATACTAAAGAACAGGATAGATCAAAATAGAATGGATAAATAAGATACAAAGTGGAAATTATGGATAAGTGATATTACATTGACAGTTTTCAAAGTGATTGCTTTCTAAAACAAACATTTCTGATTCTCCTGAATGAGAACTATGTCAACATTTTTTTTCCAAATAATTATTTCTCTTCTGAAGGGCAAAGCTCTCTTTTTTTTTTTTTTTTTTTTTTTTTTTTGATTTTTTAAGAAGACTTTAAATTTCATGGTCTATTTTGGAAGGTCAAGTCTTGAAAAGCAGACTGGCAGTTTGTTATACAGTGAGTCAGTTCAGTGGACTGATGCTTATATTGACTTAGCAGAGGTAGAAGTGTTTGGGTTGAAGTCTTGTGTTGAACCTGAGATCTCTGAGGAATTCATCCAGATGGCTACTTACCTGGGCTAATGGAAAAAGAAGATACTTGACAGAGGTGTCTCTTGGTAACAACCAGATAAAGAACTTGAAAGTCTGAATCTGTAAAATTTTAAAATAAAAAAACAATGTGATGTATTAATAATGTTATAAAATAAAGTTGGGTGAGGCCCTGGGCAACTTGATCTAGTGGCTGGTGTCCCTGCCCATGGAGGGTGTTGGAACTAGGTGATCTTTAATGTTGCTTCCAACCCAAGCAGTTCTGTGATTCTATGATTCCATGAAAACTGATGATCTATCACTTCAAGGACTTTAAGTCACCTCACGTGAAGTACAATCTATAAGGGCAAAATTGTTAGATAACATAGATTGTTTTCGCTTCTACAAGTCTGTGAAAAGCTAGAAAGGAATATGATTATTTACCACATGACTAAATAAAGAAAGCCTTTAGCCATTAGGGCAGTTCAGATTCATAATCATGGGAATTTGATTAATTTGAATTCTCAACTCCTTTCAAAAAGTACAATTAGGACTATTAATTTCATGCATGTCAGCTATTGACTTCAAGGGAAAAGGAACAAAGAAACCTAGATGTGCAATAGTACTTAAATTTTGTTAATTTCTCTTTGCTTTCTACTCGGATCACAGATATTTTAAAGTGCACACGGTTCTATCCACGTTTATGTTTTGTATTCAACATGTTATTTTACATGTACAAGCACTAAAGTTTGAAAACACATCCTATACAGAATATAGTTGCATAATTAGTTTTTTTCAGGTCTTTGGGACATTCTGAAAGGTTATAAAAGACTTACAATAGCAATTACCAATGGAGTGCCTCAAATAACACACCACTAAACCAGGCAGATGTCCAGAGTTTGAGAGACTAATTATCATTGATGACTTTGAGGTAGTTCAGACAAAAAAACTACTATACAGGAATTATTCAGGTACTGCCTGGCTTATATGTGCTCAACACCTTCAAGGAGAGGGGAGTTCCCCCCAGTTGAAAGCCACTAAATTGTACAGACCATGAGCTATCACGGGACTTTTAGGGAAGTTCAACAGTTGAGTCTAGTTATGCCTAGAGCCTCTGAAGCCAGATTCATTTAAAACTAAAATGAACAAAGGTCTGTTGAGTAGGAGCCAAAATGAGGAACAAGGAACAGAGATGAGAGCACAACATGAAAATAAAGTTTTGTTTCCTGTTGCTTGTTGTTTACAGATTTAAAAGCTTTACAAATGGGAACATAGCCAGAAATAGCAGTGATTTGGATTGTTTTAGTTGAACCAGAAAACTAACAAATAGCTCTTGAAATGTTGATCCTGCAAAGGGATTTATATTCTTCTATATTCTGTACTTACATCCAGAGGCATGTTTAGTCTAGCCTCGAAAAGGGCAATATCATAAATCTAAATTGGGAATAAGAATCTATTTAGGGTTGTAAAAATCCAAAGCATTTGGATAGGTACATGCAAATAAAAGCACACAAAATACTCAAACAAGGCCAAGGAAAATGTAAACCAGTAAATAAGTCTGAAAAGAGAAGTAAATTGTGGAGCCTTTCATCCAGAGAAGCTGATGAATAAGATATCCAGAGTAGTTTAGCAGGAAGAATATTAAATGTCAAGAATATTTGCAAGGAGGTGTGTTTAATTATAGAGTGGCTGTCTAAAGTAAGAAACAGAAGATTTCAGTTTGCTTAAAGATTATTTTTGAAAACATGTTTCTGTTTCTATTTTCAACCCCTCCCATATTCTTCCCCTTCCTACACTTCTGACAACTAGCAGGTGTGTGTAAGTTTTTACTGTTATTATTATTAACACTATTTGTATTACTATAATTGTTACTGAAATGTTTGTTTATACACTAATGTTTGTTTATAACTCTGCCTGGGCAGTCTTTTTTTTTTTTTTTTTTTTTTTTTTTCCTGTTAATGATTGCACACTGTTTTAAGTAATAGTTTTGAAAGTGTTGAGACATTGCTATTATTAAGTTCACACACTAAGATCTTTGCACCCCAGATAAACTCTTTTCAGAGCGTAGTAACTATTTATAGTAAATACTTAGCCGATCTATACACACCTTTCAATAAATGTTCAGGTAACTGCTTAATTCCTCATAGCAGTGCTTTGTGCTATGTACTATAAAAAGATTTTCCCATTCAAGAACTTTGATCAATACTAAGGTTAACCAACTTTACCTCACCAGTTGCAAAGGTATTTTTTGCCAGAGATGGTATACATACCTGTACCTTAAATATATATATATATATAGTTTCATAGAAGGCTATATCTCTGCAAAGCAGGGAAAAAACAGAACTAATGTATGAATTTCCTGTTGGTTTTTTTTTTTTTTTTTTTTTTTTTTTGTTTTTGTTTTTGTTTTGTTTTTAACCAATTCCTTTGAAATAATGTCGTGGTTTAACCCGGCCGGCAGCTAAACACCACGCAGCCGTTTGCTCACCCTCCCCCCTCCCTCTCTGGGACGGGGGAGAGAAATGGAAAGTGAAGCCCGTGAGTTGAGATAAAGACAGTTTAATAAGACAGGAAAATAATAATAACAAAATAATAATAAAATAATAACAATAATAATACAATGGTGATAATAGGAAAGTAATAATAGTATATACAAACAAGTGATGCACAATGCAATTGCTCACCACTCGCTGACCGATGCCCAGCCTAACCCCGAGCAGTCCGGCCCCCTCCCCCCGGCTAGTCACCCCTATATATTGTTTAGCATGACGTCAGATGGTATGGAATACCCCTTTGGCTAGTTTGGGTCACCTGTCCTGGGTCTGTCCCCTCCCAGCTCTTACTGCACCCCCAGCCTGCCCGTTGGCAGGACAGAGCAAAGGCTGAGATGTCCTTGGCTTAGTATAAGCACTGCTCTGCAACAATTAAAGCATCGGGGTGTTATCAGCACTCTTCTCATCCTAAGCCAAAACACAGCATTCCACCAGCTACTAGGAAGAAAATTAATTCTGTGCTAACTGAAACCAGGACAAATAATTACTAATTATACAGACTATTTTAATAGTCTGTATAGATCGCCACAGCTTTTAAAATATTGCTTCCCTGAAAGATCAGTGAATATCAAACAGAGGCTGGAAGCAAAGACAAACATGAAATACCAGCTTCAGTGGAATCAGAGAAGTAGTTTAAACTCAAAGCATAAAGGAAGAAAAAAGATTATAAGAACTATATTATTATTATCATCATCGTCATTATTGTTATTAATATGATCACCAGACTGCTAATCTTGACTCTCACAGACTTTAAAGCACTCAGCCTACCACTAAATGATAGACAGAGTTTAACAGAATAAATTAAAATGTAATTGATACTGTATAACTGCAGGACTTAATAAGGTTATACCTTAATAAAAAATATTTTAAAAACTTAGCAGATGGTGATATTCTGGAACAAATTCATTTTCTCTTACAGAAGTTTTTAGTTTCTTTTTTTTCAGGGAAGGTGCACTTTACTGATATTTCTATTAATTGATCAATAGAAACTAGCTCGCTATACTAGTTCATTGTTTCCAGAGCTACAGGCTTGGTGGAGGGAAGTAGATGTCATAACTTACTCTTTTCAGAAAATGGAATTAAAAAAAAAAAAAAAAAAAAAAAAAAAACACCTTAGTAATTGGTACTTTTCTTTAACATATTTATGTAATTACCTAAGCATTGAAATATCATTCGTATATGGAAATATCATCTGGTATCACTGGATAGCTAGAAATGGAAAAGTTTAAGTCTTGATAATTTTTTTTCTCACAGTTAAAGTAGTGTCATTAATTCATATCCACCTGGCCCACTCTCTTTATTTCTTCTTGGTTCATCTTCTTCCAGATTTAGGAGTTACCTGAAAGCAGCCACAAGCGCTTTGCTTACAGACCTGTATTTACTCAGGGGATCCAGAGGGCTTGCTTCAGGAGAAGTTGCTCAGCATATGTCCTTCAACCACATCAAAATCTATCTGGAGCTATATTACCGACCACCTCCCCTTTTTGTTGTGGATTTTATTGTAAGAAACAAAGTCTGAGATTCTTGTCCTTTAGCAAAGCTTTTCACTTCTCTGGTGCTTTAGACTTTGGGAGGGGGAGAAAACAAAAGGAAATCAAAACCATATGATGTATAACCAGTTATACTAAACACAGGTGGGTGAGGGGGAGAATCCTTTTCTACCACCCATAGGCAATTAGCTTACAATAGAGAGTCATGCGATGTCATTAGTTGCTGTCCTCTAGATAATATTGCTGCCTTCTCAACATGCCCACATACCATGTGCTCTAATCAGCTAATTACTGGTATGTTTCTATCTTATGCTATTGCACAAATGGAATTAGTAAGTAGATAGATAATGCCACAAACCTTCAAACCAACTTTCACAATCACAGAATCACAGAATTTCTAGGTTGGAAGAGACCTCAAGATCATCGAGTCCAACCTCTGACCTAACACTAACAAGTCCTCCACTAAACCATATCAGTAAGCTCTATATCAAAACCTCTTTTAAAGACCTCCAGGAATGGTGACTCCACCACTTCCCTGGGCAGCCCATTCCAATGCCTAACAACCCTCTCAGTAAGGAAGTTCTTCCTAACATACAACCTAAAACTCCCACGGCGCAACTTTAGCCCATTCCCCCTCGTCCTGTCACCAGGCACGAGGGAGAAAGACCAACCCCCACCTTGCTACAGCCTCCTTTAAGGTATCTGTAGAGAGCAATAAGGTCGCCCCTGAGCCTCCTTTTCTCCAGGCTGAACAAGCCCAGCTCCCTCAGCCACTCCTCATAGGACTTGTTCTCCAGACCCCTCACCAGCTTCATCACCCTTCTCTGGACTCGCTCAAGCACCTCGATGTCCTTCTTGTAGCGAGGGGCCCAAAACTGAACACAGTACTCAAGGTGCAGCCTCACCAGAGCCGAGTACACGAGGACAATCACTTCCCTAGCCCTGCTGGCCACACTGCTTCTTATGCAAGCCAGGATGCTGTTGGCCTTCTTGGCCACCTGAGCACACTGCTGGCTCATATTCAGCCAACTATCAACCAATACTCCCAAGTCCTTCTCCGCCAGGCAGCTTTCCAACCATTCCTCTCCCAGCCTGTAGCTCTGCTTGGGGTTATTGCACCCCAGGTGCAGGACCCGGCACTTGGTCTTGTTGTACATCATACAGCTGACCTCAGCCCATCTGTCCAGCCTATCCAGATCCTCCTGCAGAGCCTTCCTACCCTCGAGCAGATCGACACACTTAACTTGGTGTCATCTGCGAACTTACTGAGGGTGCACTTAATGCCCTCATCCAGATCATCGATGAAGATATTAAAGAGGACCGGCCCCAGCACCGGGCCCTGGGGAACGCCACTAGTGACCGGCCTCCAACTGGATTTGACTCCATTCACCACGACTCTTTGGGCCTGGCTATCCAGCCAGTTTCTAACCCAATGAAGCATATGCCAGTCCAAGCCACGAGCAGACAGTTTCTCGAGGAGAATGCTGTGGGAAACGGTGTCAAAAGCCTTGCTGAAGTCAAGGCAGACCACATCCACAGCCTTTCCCTCATCCACCAAGCGCATCACTTTGTCCTAGAAGGAGATCAGGTTCATCAAGCAGGACCTGCCTTTCATAAACCCATGCTGACCGGGCCTGATGGCCTGCTTGCCCTTCAAGTGCCACGTGATGACTCTCAAGATAATCTGCTCCATAAGCTTCCCTGGCACTGCGGTCAAACTGACAAACCTATAGTTCCCCAGGTTTGCCCTTCGGCCCTTCTTGTAGATGGGTGTCACGTTTGCTAGCCACCAGTCAACTGGGAACTCCCCCAATAGCGAGGACTGCTGATAAATGATGGAAAGTGGCTTCGCCAGCTCCTCTGCCAGTTCTCAGTATCCTCGGGTAGATCCCATCCGGCCCCATTGACTTGCGCACATCCAAGTGCCATAGCAGGTCGCCAACCATTTCCTCGTGGATAGTGAGGGCCACATTCTGCTCCCCATCCCCTTCCACCAGCTCAGGGTACAGGGTATCCAGAGAACAACTGGTATTGCCGCTAAAGACTGAGGCAAAGAAGGCATAAAGCACCTCCGCCTTTTCCTCATCTTTTGTAGCTAAGTTACCCCCTGCATCCAGTAAAGGATGGAGATTCTCTTTAGTCCTCCATTTTGCATTGATGTATTTGTAAAAAGATTTTTTGTTGTCTTTCTTTAGTGGCAGTAGTCAGATTGAGCTCCAGATGAGCTTTGGCCTTTCTAATTTTGTCCCTGCACTGCCTCGCAACATCCTTATAGTCCTCCTGAGTGGCCCACCCTCTTTTCCAAAGATTATAAACCCTCTTTTTTCTCCTAAGCTCAAGCTGCAACTCTCTGTTGAGCCAGGCCAGTCTTCTTCCACACAGGCTCATCTTTGGGCACGTGGGGACAGACCGCTCCTGCACCATTAAGATTTCCTTCTTGAAGAGTGCCCAGCCTTCCAGGACTCCTCTGCCCTTCAGAACTGCCTCCCAAGGGACTCTACCAACCAGTGTCCTGAGCAGCTCAAAGTCAGCCCTCCAGAAGTCCAATACAGCAGTTTTACTGGTCCCCTTCCTGGCCTCGCCAAGAATAGAGAACTCCACCATTTCGTGGTCACTCTGCCCAAGGCTCTTCTGACCACCACATCTCCCACCAGTCCTTCTCTGTTTGTGAAGAGAAGGTCTAGTGGGGCACCACCCCTGGTAGGCTCACTAACCAGCTGCGTCAGGAAGGTATCTTCCACGCTCTCCAGAAACCTCCTAGACTGCTTTCTCTGGGCTGTGTTGTGCTTCCACGATATGTCAGGGAAGCTGAAATCCCCCACGAGAACAAGCGCTGACAATTTCGCAACTTCTGTCAGCTGCCTGTAGAACTCCTCATCTGTCTCCTCATCCTGGTTCGGCGGTCTATTACAGGCCCCGACCAGGACGCTAGCCTTGTTGGCCTTCCCGCCAATCCTAACCCAAAGGGACTCAACCTTTTCATTCCCAGCCTCGAGTTCCACAACATCGAAAGATTCTCTAATATAGAGAGCCACACCACCACCCCTTCTGTGCTGCCTGTCCCTTCTGAAGAGCTTATAGCCAGTCATTGCAGCACGCCAGTCATGAGAGTGGTCCCACCACGTCTCTGTGATGGCAACCAAGTCGTAGCCTGCCTGCTGCAGGATGGCTTCCAGCTCTTGCTGTTTGTTACCCATGCTGCGTCCATCAGTGTAGATGCACTTCAGCTGGGCCATTGCCTTATCCCTCGGCCTTGCTATTGTTCCCCCTGGCACAGCTCCAACAAGCCTTGTTTCAGCCTCATCTCCCATCTTAACCAATTTAAAGCCCTCTCAATGAGCCCTGCCAGCTCCTGGCCCAGGATCCGTTTTCCCCTTAGAGATAGGGACCCGTCTGCAGCCATCAGGCCGGGTGCTGAGTAAAGCTCCCCATGGTCAAAAAAAACAAGATTTCTGTGCTGGCACCAGCCTCTGAGCTGGGTGGGCTTTTCGTGTCCTGTCAGTACCCCTCCCTGCCACCGTAGGGATAGACGAAATCACCACCTGTACTCCCGTTCCCTCCAGTAATCACCCCAGCTCCCTAAAGTTCCGTTTAATAGCACTGAGGCTTCTCTCTTTGATATCATCACTGCCTGCCTGGACTATCAAAAGAGGGTAATAGTCAGAGGGGCAAACCAGGTTGGGAAGCTTCCTGGCAAAGTCCCTGACCCTGGCCCCAGGGAAGCAGCAGACTTTCCTACGGGTAGGGTTAGGCTGACAAATAGGACCCTCTGATCCCCTGAGAAGAGAGTCTCCCACAGTAATAACCCTTCTTTCTGTCTTAGTGGAGGCAGTCCTGATGCGTGGAGTCAATTTCCCTGCCCTAGGCATCCTCCTGGGTACACTTTCTGCCTTTTCCTCAGCTACCGGTCTCTCAAGCTCCAGGGCCTCAAAGCTGTTGTGTAAGGGCGCCTGGGAAGGTGGGGCCAGAAGGGGAGGGCATCGCCTGTGAGGTCGAGCAGGAACCTGTCTCCATTCCTCCTCAACTCCCAGGTCCCCTCCCTCTTCCCGACGGCAACAGGGCAGGGGGTCCACCCCCTTTTGGGTTATCTCACCACGGTACCTCTCCTTGAGGCCCTGCAGGGAGTTGCTCCACCAGTGTATCTTCCGCTTGCACTCCCTGATATCCCTCAACCTCTCCACCTCCTCCTTGAGCTCCGCCACCATGCGGACCAGGTCATCCACCTGCTCACACCTCACACATGCAGTTTCTTTACCTCCTGCCAATGGCAGCAACAGGCTCAGACACTCCCTGCATCTGGTGACCTGAACTGCTGCATTTGTGAACGGTCAGTCTGTCTGGGTTTGTACCATCTTTCTGGAGAGCACACTGTGCCTTGTGGAGACCATTGGCAGCCTAGCTAACGGCTGTCGTTACAGGAGGTGTTCGTATGGGCGGGGGAGAGCGCTCTGCCCTTCCTGCTCACCCTGCCTGTGCGAACTGCCGCGCCACTCCCTTCTGACGTGCCACGCCCTGTTTGCCTTCCCTGTTTGCCGCGCTCCCTAGGGGCAGCTTTTGAATGGCTGGAGAGGGGGCGCTGCTGGCTCCACCTACGCCTCCTCAGCCTCCCTCATGAGGGCTGCCAGGTCCTGGCAGCTCCCTCAAGTAGGCTTGATGCCGGAAAAATTAGCCCTGCGTGGCCCAATCCCGTGCTCCGCTGCAGAATGCATCTGCCCCGGAGCTGATCACCTCAGCAAGTGAAATGGTCTATGATAAATTCCACTTTGGGCTACAAAGGCCCCTTTGCTTTGTCCATACATATGTATTATGTAAGACAAGCACCTTATTATACTCAGACATTTCCATAGATAAATTCGACCAAAGGACTTTTCAGAAGACAAAACAGAAATTCTTTAATCTCTGGGGCAGTATGGATTGGGGTGGTAGTAAATGGTGCTCGGCTTTTGTTTTCTACCTATTTTCATTCATCAGGAGTTTAGACAACTTTACTCTCTATAATCTGTTCTGAATGTCCTTGTGCAAAAACTTCACGTATTCTCTCTTTCCCCGATTTTTCAGTTTTATATTATGTCATGTTATTTAGTGTTAAAAATGAAGTCTCAACTCATTCTGAATTTAGAAATATTTATACTTATAAAAGGTATAAAAGGTATAAAAGCTATAAAAGCTATAAAAGGCAAGTAAACAGCACTAGGTGTGTGGGGAGTCTACGCTCCACCAACACGCACACATGAACATCAAACATTCTAAATATATAGAACATTGCTTTACATACCAAACCCGAGTATGCCTATACATACGTACAATCAGAAAAGGTAGCAAGCTATCCTTTAAGTTCCATAACCTACTAAAATCGAGTATGCCTATACATATGCACATTCAGAAAAGGTAACAAACAATCCTTTAAGCTCCATGACTTAACAGTCTCCATTTTCCATTCCTTTTGAACAATATGTCTGGCTTTAAGTTGTCAAGCAACTCAGTCTTCAGGCCTTATGTATCCCATACTTCCCGGATCGAAGAAAAGCATATCCATCTCCTTTTCAAGGCCAGTAAGGCCTGGGTCAAAAGGAACGTCCAGGTCAGCAGGGGGCGTAACAGCAAAAGCCTTCGATGGCTGTAGCAGCAGAGGGGCCCATGGCGTAGCAGTCGGACCAGTAAAGGAGCCCTCAGCTCCCTCACTGTCTGGCAAACCACACGTTTCTGACTGTGGTCCCACATGGCTCTTTAAGGCCTCAGAGACTGCTCGCCAGGTGCCGAGCAATCCCACCGCAACCTCATCATTTTTAGTTGCAGAGTCCCACACCTTGACCTCAATTTGGTCCCATATTTCAGGATCATAAACTGTCCGATTGTTAATAAGGAGAATAAGCCGTAAGGTTACCAGGACAGTCTTTATTTCTAAGGACGTATGATTCCCCATAATGTGCAACTGCTTACCAGCCAGGGGCAGTTGTGTGCACGGGTCGGCTTCTCTCAGCTTGAGCTTCTTTCCAGCTCCAGTGCTGCCTATTTCCAGCAACTTTCAGTACGAGCTTCTTTGAGCAGTTTGCTGAGTCTGGCCGAACCTATCTTCATGAGGCAATCAATGTGCCTGTTCCCGTCCTGGTCTCTGTTCTGCTAGCCTGTTCCTTTTCATTCCTTCTTTCTGCTTCTCTATTGATGACATAACTTAATCAAATCGTGTTGCCTTTTTTTTTTTTTTTTTCCTTCTCCTTTCTTGAGGGCAGGCTCCCCTCTTCTACCCTTCTCTCCACAGCAGTTCTTTTCAAAACAACTTTTCATTGGTCAAACAACTTTGCATATAACAACAACAGCAACAACAGCAAACACCCAGAAACTGCCTTAACAGCAACAGAACAAGAAACCAGCTGGAGAACAAGCAACCGGAGACTGCATGGAGTCTCCTGAATCACCCTTATTTTTTCCCTCTAAACTCTTTTACATTCCTGATGGCCTCATCGTTGAGTCTAATGTTATCTCAACCATGGGGCTTTCCAACCCCCATGGCCACACTCCCAAATCTCCCCTTTCTTTATTAATTTCAACCATTTTCTCGACACGAATTACCACTCCATATATAACATTTAGTTTCAGCTACAGGATGCTAGGGCTTTTGGTGTTTATTCAGATGGGATATTTTGACACGTTACAGCCAACATAAAATTATGTATTTTATGTCATTTGTTTATATAGGAGTATTATAGCAAATGTATCATTGTAATTATTTTGTCATTTAAGTACCTCTAGCCACATTTTTTTCGTTTCCAGATCTATCTCCAGACCTATCTTTATATGTTGAAACAGGTCTTCTTTTTCAATTTCAGATAAATATGTATTTAAATATGTATTGACATATAACTTCTTTTTACATCTCAGGTAGTATTCTGATTGAGATCAATTCATGTTACTGAAATGTTCAAAGCTTTTTTTTTTTTTTTTTTCTATTTTTTTGTTTTTTTCCACTTCCCAGTTAGTCAGTGTCAGAAGAAAAAAGCTCTCTCCTGAGATTTTTGGTGTTTCTGAATCTATTCCTAGCCAAAAAATGTTGTAAAGTCTTTACTTTTTATTCACTTTTACTTCCATTATTTTTTCTTTTTTCCAGGAAACATTTTGATTCAAATGTTGTTTTATTTATTTCCTAGGCCATTGATTCAAAAATCAGTTTGGGGTACTGAGCACACTTGTTTTTTATTAGAATAAATTATTACTTTTTTAAAAACCTAATATGCCAGTAAGTATTCATAATAATTTCATTTTATAATAATATATTGAGTTGAGAAAATACAAAAGATATTTCTTAAAATTTGGAATCTATAATTTTGTTGTTAAAAATATATGTTTACACAAATACTTTCTAATAATAATAATTAAAAATAACTAAAACTAACACAAAATATTTAGATTATATATGCCTCAGAAATTGAAGTCTTATGTGATCTCATAATGTGAATGTATTTTTGCTGTAAAATGCTATGAAATTCTATGCTCTAGACATAAAGATGGGTTTAATCTCGTATCAGAATGTGTTTAAAACACTCATGTAGCCTGTTTAATTACTTTCTTTCACCATCAGCTATGATTTTAATCATTTGCAGTATCTTACATTTCACAGGTGTGCTTGTATGTTTGTTTGTTTTTCACTCAACATAAAACAGTTAAACACACTCTTGCTGTCTTATTAGCATTCTGCCATCTCGGCAGGTTACTTTCCTTTTGTGGAGGAAAGGCTAAAGAGTTGTGTTTCAGAAGCAGAGGGCATGAAGAAGGAATACTGCCACCTACTGAAAATAGCTCTTTCCAGTCCACCACCAAGCTCAGTCTTAGAAGTGTCCAAGATGAAGTTGCTTGCTTTGAGAGCTCCAATATCACCACTGACCCAGCAGTGTAATTGAATACGTTGATGTTGAAAGTCGCAAAGAACTTGCTACGTATGCAACAAAGAGCCACGAACACCAGCTACTCCTCACTTTCCTTTTCTTTGTACTTCTTTGCTGGTTGGGGAATTCATCTTAATACGTATAGCAATGATAAATGGAAAAGGCATATGTAGTGATAATGTCTCCGTGCTACTTCCTTTAGAAGATACTGCATGCAAGTGTTAGAAATTTTCTTGGCACTCACACTCAAAGACATGTGTCTGACCAATATGTTAGCAGGCATGAGGCCATTTGGCAGATGGATATAAGCATACTTAGCCAACAAATATGTTCATCAACTGTATATGTTGAAGGCATAATATTCACCTTGGGAATTGAAAATGGAGCTCTTTCCATATTTATTTCTACACCCATGGTAAAGCTGGCAGATAAAAAACTCAAAATCCAATGATTTAAGTTATAAAAATTAGGATTTATTTCAAGTAAGTCATATTTATATTGCTTAATTTGACTTAAAGAATGTCACTTTAGAATGGGGCCTTTGAGGAATGTATTGAGACTTCTAGCATCATTCTGACTGTTACCTGGTCACAGATAATTTTTATAAGCTTATCTAAACATGTAATAAATTAAAAACAAAAAAAAATCAATTTGACAAACTCTCCAAAAATTAGACAGAACTGTCTCTTCTTTAAAGACTTTTTTTTCACTCTTTTTGGTTAGGAAGACCAAAAGTCATCAAAGTAAATTATAATTTTAATTGACTATAAAGTGTTTCAGCTCGAACTAAATCTGGTTTTCCCATCAAGATTTTGCTTCCCATACTGATTTCATCCATTTAAGAAAATAAATAAATAATAACATTATTATTTGCTCCTAAACCAAAAATTAAGCTCAATTCATTGAGTGCTGTAAGCAGCTTCCAATTCTTTCAATCACCCGTTGGAAACTGGAGTAAATATAATTATTCCATCTGACTGTCCATTCTTGAGTTATCTGATTTGTTACATATTACCTATCATCATTACACCTAACTACAAAGATGAAATATATCCTCTGAAAAAAAAAATGAGGTCCTGGTTACAAAGGGGACTGTTTCTAAAACTAAATATCATGAAGATAATGCATTTTCTGATTAAGAAATCATGTTCTGAATAATATCTAACTTTCCTCAGCTGTATGTGTAAAGAAACAGATTTACTCCTAGTGAAGGTTAATGAAAAGTCTTTAAGGCTTCCACTTCTTCTGTGTATCTTCTAGATCTGTGTTGGAATTAATCAATGTGAAAAAAAGGAAATACAATTTTATCTCTTTTCTGTGCACATGGTTACTATTAAGTCTGACACAAGTTACTATTAAGGCTGACACAAGACACAAGCATAAGGACAGAATGCACACCTCTTTTTAGGTGATCCTTTCCATTGTTTGCAATCACATTTTGAATTCCTTTCATTTAAACAACATTTGAATAGTAATTTAAAAGATCATTCATATTTCCATCTAAATCATTGAAAACTGTTTTCAATTAAAAATAAATTAATTGTTTTATTTGATCTTAAATTGTACTGTCTCTTAGAGTTCTTACAAATTTGGTTACTGTTGTTTCTTGTAAGCAGATATGTTGTCTTTCTTTACCACTCATTATGTCGTTATTGTGTGTCTAACTATTTAATTTCAATAGCCTCGATTATTGTTTATGGTACTGCTTTCTTTGTGGAAGTATGCATTCCATATTTCAATTTATGTGTTGTTTTTGTTTTGTTTTGTTTTGTTTTAATCAATCAGTCTTTTAATATTATCTGTTATTTACATGTACATTCAACTATTTAATTTTGCTTGCATATACTTTTTAAACATTGTGCTCAATGAAGGCAGTAAGAAAAAAAACACACATTCAATTCAGATCCAGTCCTGCTCAAAAGTATTAATTAAATAAATTCACTCAATAAATTAATTAAATAAGTATTTTCCATGAGAGGCCATAATTAAATGTGCTAGAAATAACACTTCATCCTTATGTAATAATTTCTATTTGGACAACTTAACATTACTTATAAAATTCTATAGCACAAGTGTAAAGCACTGGGTTAGATAAATGTTACTTAATTCATTTTTGTTGGTAAAGAGAATGAATATAAAATGTAAGGACTAGATTATTGAATATATTATGTTTTCATCTCTAGTTCATTAAATGAGCACACCATTATCCATATACACAGAGAATTTACATGCCAATTTTCCACTGATTTCAAGTTGTCCTTTTGGATCACTGTACATGTATTTCCTTAGGAATATGATATCATCCCTACAGGCTGACTTACTAACTTTTATTCTGGTGAGGGTTTCACATTGAACTAAGAAAAGGGATCACTTGATGTTTGTTGCCTACCAATAATATAATATCTAAGTTTAGCTGAATTTGAAAGCTTGTTCACTATAATTGACAAAAACTGTGATTTACTACTTACATTCCCTTTTTCCTATGGCATTTATATAAACATGTATAATATGGAAATATGGAAACATAATATGGAAACATGGAAATATTATGGTATCTTAAATGAAAATGACAAATTGAACAACTGAGCAGATGTATTTATTTATGTATTGAAAGGCATACATCTTCATTGAGAAGATGGTCCATATCCGTTTTATTACAGGAATGCTGGCTGGAAAAAAATTGAAGAAAACAAGCAAGAGGTCAAAAGCCCCCAGTATCAGAAATACTTACAATATTTTGCTATACATTGAGAGCTGCAATTAATTATTCATAAACATGTTCGAATCTGACAGCCCATGGTTTCATGTATTACAGTCACAGGGTGAATTTACCTAAATCAAATTTAAAATTGAGAGAGATAATGATTTAATATCTGAGTATGCTAATGCATTATTTACCATCTTAATGCAATTCAGCAATAAATGCTAAATATGCAAATATTTTATCATTCCCTTTGTCTTCTGAAAACAGCAGCACCAGTAGTCCCAAGGTGGCTTCAAACTTAGATACACAAGGTCATCAAATCATTGTAGGCTTCCTTTTCAAGTGCCAGATCTTGTGAAACTGGAATATGAACTGGTGGTAGCAAGTAAGAGATCCTACCTCTTTTGCACCATGTATATGGGGAAAGGGAGTCACAAAAGCCGGCAGAGCAAGTGAGGCATTGCAGAAAGCAGTGGTGTGGCAAGGCATGCTGGCTTACTTCCTGCCTGTCTCAGGGACATGAGACATGTCTCTGCAGTGCAATGCAAGGTTTTGCTAGGGATCACTGAATGTGCTCTCAGTGAGCCAGTTTGTTTTACGCAGTAAAGTGATGTGCCACTGAAAGATAATCATTTGGATCTATGAAGCAGTACAAACATGTCAGTTAATTAGCCCTGCTCCTCAGTTTACACAGCTGCAGTGCTCCAGGTTGTGAATGATGCCATATTGTATGGTGTAGGCATGCCCCTGGGACTCTCCTCTGAAGATACCTAATCCTGATTTCCTTTTTCAACTTAGCCACCAAAATGATTCTTCAAAAACCATACAGCTATTAGTGTTTCCAAATCCCAACTTGAGCTAGTGGAGTTTGAACACCTTCACTTCTATGCATAGATCAATAGTTAATATCACATTCAAATGAAAACTGGGAGAATTTCATTTCGGTACCTACCCTGCCTACATTAAGATACTTTAAATGGAGCAACTTCAATGTTAGGAAATAATTCAGACTAGCTTCAAACTAACTATCCATAGTGGTCTCTTGGTTCCCACCAATGAAAATCTTTCATTTTGTATGAAATATCCCATTTCCACTTGTACATGCTTTCCCCTTCTTCCAGGTGAAGGAATTAGGTGAAGGTAACTGCCTTCTTCTCCAGGCAGAGGGAGGGAATAGGAGAAACCACAATCACTCTATTTCCATCCTTTTTCAGGGATGTTAAACAAAATAAATCTTTACCAAAACTTTATTAAGTATAAACTGTATCAAAATGCATAAAGTAATATTCAATTGAATCAGTCTTGAAAATTCCCAATCAAGTTCTCATGTTACTTCTCATGTTACTCAGGTGAGAGCCAGGATCCATTGTGAGGTCCTTCAATGGCCAGAACTGCATTAAACACTTAAGGCAAGTCATCAGAAAATAAATAAATAAATACCCACTTTAAGTACCTGATATTTGCACTGAAGCTCTGCAGAAATTTTGGTGCATAATATTGGGGAGATTTCTCAGTTTTAATCATCTTCATCTATGAAATCATGTTCCTGCTTTCTTATGATGTGCTCCCCAGTGCAGGTGATTGCTGAAAAGCATGAGGCTTTGCAAATACTTCATACAGCAATGTCAGGAAATAAGGCTCTTTGAGCAGGATAGATCTGTGTCTCCCTTGTATTAGTGCAACAAATTCAACACTCATTTAAAGAAAAAGAAGAGAAGGAAGGAAGGAAGGAAGGAAGGAAGGAAGGAAGGAAGGAAGGAAGGAAGGAAGGAAGGAAGGAAGGAAGGAAGGAAGGAAGGAAGGAAGGAAGGAAGAAAGGAAGGAAGGAAGGAAGGAAGGAAGGAAGGAAGGAAGGAAGGAAGGAAGGAAGGAAGGAAGGAAGGAAGGAAGGAAGGAAGGAAGGAAGGAAGGAAGGAAGGAAGGAAGGAAGGAAGGAAGGAAGGAAGGAAGGAAGGAAGGAAGGAAGGAAGGAAGAAAGGAAGAAAGAAAGGAAGAAAGAAGGAAAGAGAAAAAAGAAAGTGATCTAAAGATTCTTAGCAGGAAGGGAGGAGGAAGGGCTCTGGAAAAGTAAACAAGGAAAAGCCAATATAAACCAAGCCTAAATCAAGCAGCTGAACTCTTCAGCAGCTGGTAGCTTTGGGGAGTCTTAAGTCCTCACACTTCTCATACAGAAACACTCCATGAGAATGAGTCAGTTCTGTATGAGTGTGACAGAAAACTGAACAGGAAAAGACCTCAGCAGGTCATGTAGGTTTTGTCCCTTCTCCAGTCTTTATTGTTCTAAATAGTTTATTTATTTATTTATTTATTTTACTTCTACTGTAGCATATGAATCATAGAATCATTAAGGTTGGAAAAGACCTCCAAGATCATCTGGTCTAAACAGATGGTAAATATCACCCACCAAACCATGTCCCTAAGCACCACGTCCAACCTTTCCTTAAACATCCCCAGGGATGGTGACTCCACCACCTCCCTTGACAACCTGTTACAATGCCTGACTACTCTTTCAGAGAAGAAATGTCTCCTAATTTCCAACCTGAATCTCCCCTGGTGAAACTTGAGGCCATTCCCTCTAGTCCTATCACTACTTATCTGAGAGAAGAAGCTGACTTACAGCTCCCCAACACTTCCTTTCAGGTAGTTGTAGAGAGCAGTAAGGTCTCCCCTGAGCTTCCTCTTCTCCAAACTGACCAACCCCAATTCCCTCAGCCACTCCTCTCAGGACTTGTGTTCCAGGCCCTTCACCAGCTTCATAGCCCTTTTCTGGACATGCCCCAGGGCCTCAAAGTAGTGAGGGGCCCAAAACTGAACACAGAACTCAAGGTGCAGCCTCACTAGAGCAGAGTACAAGGGGACGATTACCTCCCTGATCCTGCTGGCTTCCTGATACAAGCCAGTTGGCTTCTTGGCCACCTGGGTACACTGCCAGGTCATGTTCAGGCAAGCATTGACCAACACCCCCAGAGCCTTTTCCTCTGCACAGCTTTGAAGCCACTCTGTCCCAAGCCTTATGATAAAACTAAGGCCTCCTATTTTATATTCAAAAATAACTACAATAAGTTGTGAACTCTGGGATCTATTTCTGAAGTATGGCATTTATTACAGTGGAGGAATGGAAAAAAAATTTATCAAAGGATTTTCAGTTTTGTTTCTAATTTGGGTTGAATAATTTCAGAGTTCCTTTTCATATTATTAGCAGTACATCACTAACACACAGTTGTTTTGCAAATATCTTTCATTTTTATTATTATTATTATATTTCCTGAGGATTTCTTTGTATTGCTTCATAACAGTATACATACAAAATGGAATGTAAAAACAGAGAATATTTGAAAACAGTGGCAGACTGTTTTTGTCCAGTGAAATACACAATTTTCCTTGTGCTGAGACAAAACTAAATGATGTCAAAGCAAAAAAAAAAAAAAAAAAATAGCACAGTAATAAACTTCATATATGCCAGGATGTTTACTTATTTAGGTGAGAGAAAAAAAAAAAAAAAAAAAAAAGAAAGAGAGAAAATGGAACGAGAACTATAGGGCATGAGAATCATGTTGCAATGGAGAATAAAGAATACTTTTTTTTTTTTTTTTCCTCAAACTTTTAAGAAACATTCCACTACATATATTAGTCTTGATTAAATAAGCTCCAGCTGTTTATCTCGGAACAACATCACTCCTCTCCTATATACATTTTTAAAGGATTTTATTTTTAAAAAACAAGAAGATAAAATCTCATCCATGAAGAAATTCAGAGGGCTTTGTCAAGCAGAACAGCTATTTCTACATTGCATAATTCAGTTTTCCATTCTCAAGGATTATATGATGAATATGTTTATTTTCCCAGTTGAATTATCATTATTTTGATGTATATTATTCTTTATAAAGATCCTCAGTAAACAATTTTGAAACATTGAAAGGAGTTGTAGGGTTATATGTTCTTTTGGGCCTCTGCATGTTTATTTCATGTGGTGTGTCTTTGCTTCAATAATGTTTCCAGAGATGAAATAATACTCTCCTTAAAAAATAACATTGTAAGGAAGTTTTAATATTAATTTTACAAATATTTTTTTTCCTTTAATACCACACAGACAGAGATGGATGTAATACTTCAGTAATGCCAGGAGTGTTCATATTATTTTTTTGTTTTGTCTCTCCTGTTCAAAAGGTCCCACTCAGATGAACTAAATTAGCTTTGCAATGTAAAGAATGTAAAGATGCAGATGAAAGACATGAAATGTTAATGCTCTGTGTGAATTTTGTCTTTGTCAAGTCATCTACAAACAAGACATAAATAGGATGTGAATTGAACAAAATAATCCTTTAAATAGTTACCAAGTGTCTGGTTTGAGATTTTTGTTGTTGTTGTGGATTGTTAGTTTTGAGGGTTTTTTGTTTGTTTGTTTGTTTGTTTGTTTGTTTTTAAGCCAGGTGAAATAACCTATTTTATTTTGCCTTGAAATTATTCCAGAACATTTTTTCTTTCTTTTCCACACACTGATTTCAGTATGATCCCAGTGAAACTGATTTACCAGCTCATATTTCCTGTTTCAAAAACTGAGATTACTGTGAGCTAGAAGTTTATTCTCTGAAAAGACTGTATTTATTTACATACTACTAATATCAAAGTTATTCATCATGATACTGTGTCATCTTTTTTAATTTGGTAGATGGAAAAAAAAATTTCAACAGTTAAATATTTGCCAATCATTTGGGATAGGCAAGTTTACATTTAAGATTTGGGAAAAACTGAACCTGAATATCTGATGGAATTTAAAATAATGTTTTCTAATCAAATCATTATTTATTCATCTGGAAGATGTGTGTTTTCTGATTATAAATGAAAGTGTCTTATGGTTTGTCCAAGGATATAATACAGTACCAATACTAATGTAGTGAAAAAGCTGTTAACACAATGAACTGGTCTAGATTTGCAGACTCAAGAGGATCACTTCTCAACACCAAGGAGCAGAATATAAGTTAAGTTAAACGGAGTAGTAATTAGACAAGAAAGTGGAATTTGCCTAATGTAAAACATATTGGAATCTGAGTCTATAAATATGGCAACAGTTTCTCAAATGTTTTGCTAAGGATTAATATTGATAGTGGGATTTTCTTGCCCCTTTTTCTTGCCATGTAAACATGTTTATCTGTGGCAACATTCAGAATTGTACAGTGCTTGCTAATTTTGTACATACAAGTATTTTCATTTTAAAGAAGGTTACAATACTGGAGCTGTATAAATCTACACAGTTCTTTCTGTGGTTTCATTGGAAACTCGTAGGTTGACTTTGGCTGGCCGCCAGCCACCCACCCAGGCACTTTCTCACTCCCGCTTCTCAGTGGGACAGGGGGAGAAAAATAAGATGGAAAAGCTTGAGGGTCAAGATAAAGACAGGGAGATCTCATACCAATTGCCGTCATCAGCAGAACAGACTCAACTTGGGGAAAATTAATTTAATTTATTGCCAATTTAAAATAAAGTTGGATAGTGAGAAAAAAAAAAAAAATACATGCGTGCTCCAGGTTTTCTGAGGCTCACTTCCCATGCTCCAGGATAGAACCTTCCTATGTAGTATGGTCCTTCATGAATTAACTGCTTTACCATTGATACTCCGTAAACCACAATTCCTGCCTCAAAACCTGCTCCTGCATAGGCTCCTCTCCATGTTCCTGCTGGTAGCCTACTCTGGCTTTTCCACAGGCTCGATCTTCTCCACAGGCTGTAGAGGAATTCTGCTCTGGCGCCTCCTCTTCCTCCTTCATCCTTGGTGTCTGCAGCATTGTTTCTCTCACATTATTTTATTTTTTTGTCAATTGCTGCGGTGTTTTCTATGTTAAATTCACAGAAATCACCTCTGCAGCCTCCTCCCCATTCCCCTATCCCTACAAAAACTTTGCTATGTAAGCACAATACAGAATCATCCCAGAGAATGTCAGGTGATAGTTTTGATCAAAACGTGCTTTCCTCAAAGAAGGTTTGTATTATAATTGATAGTTTGATAGTTTGTAGGTTGTAGGTTGTCTTAATTTTTACTGGCATTAATGAAAAAATAAGAATCCAGCTACCACTTCTTTCCCTAGGGTTCCTTTAATTTATTTCTACATTATTATTATTATTATTATTATTATTATTATTATTATTATTATTAATTATTAATTATTAATTATTAATTATTAATTATTTATTTAATCATAATTGGCAGGTTGCAAATAAAGAACATTTCATACAATGGGGTGTTGCCAATTCACTCCATCTGAGCAACTAAAACTTTTAAGTAGCTGTTCCAAGGCAAGGTACCCAAATCAGTAAACTTCTGTTAGTGTCTAAAACAAAGTAAGCTCTTCTGCATGTGACTGTCCTTGGGATGTGTTTAGAGGAGAGTTGTTAAACTTAGAGAAAAAATTCCTCACAGAGAGGAGAGAAAACTTGGACAGAAAATTCCTCTTACTGATCAAACTCGTTGGTGAAAACTTGACTGTAGTTGCCACAGAAATTATTCTATGAATATGTTATCATCTAATTATTATTAAAATTACCTATTACGTATATTATATCATATTATACACATAAATAATTTTAAGTATTAAAATTAATTATTATGCTGTTTATTCTAAAAGCAAGAGCTTTTAGAAAAAGGTTTGAATTTTGGTCACCTATATAATATCTGCACTTGATTTGCAGAGCCTATGATAATATTTGTACTTTACTTTTACTTAAGTTCATTTAATGGGCCTAAACTTAAGCATGTATTTAAGTACTCTGACTAATGGCAAAGAAGGAGAATGCTTATCTAAGCATTCATTGCATTTTTGGGTAGATACAAAGTCTGGGGTTTCTTTTTTTTTTTTTTTTTTTTTTTTTCAGTTGCATACAGATAGCAACTGTGAGATTTTCAGAGAAAACTCTGTTCTCATTTATTTTGATGTTCTTTACACTTAATTTTCTGTATTTTCATTGTAACCCCAGATTTCTCCCAGTGTAGCAGAAAGCAGCATTGGCTTTTACCAGTTAAGACAGAAATAAAAGAAAACACAACTAAATTGCTGGTTTGAAAAACCCTTTCCAAACATTGAAAAGAAAAAATAATTTTATAATCTTTCTTGCTTTTTCTAGACAAGGGAGGAGGTGGTAGTGGGGAATATGATATCAGTGTTTACAATGCCAAACATATCTGCAATAGGGGATTAACATTCTATTTCCTCCCTGAAGCAGACCAATGTGCAATCTCTTAGAGCTCTGTAGGTGCTCTTAGATAATGTAAAAGCCTCAAAGAAAGATAAATGAAACTAGCCTTTTGGTGAGAAGGTCTTAAGATTTTGGCAGAATTTTAAAAAATATATTTGAAGCCTCCAATTCCTCTTCACTGTTACAGATAAAGAAGATAAACCCTTAACAGGAGAAGGGACTTTAACGAAGGTGAGTAACTTAAATTAAATTAGCCAATATTAATATACGTAGGTGACAAAAAGGCAGGAAGAACAGTAGAGGTAATTATTTTTCAGTTTTTAACGGATTTTTATTTGTGGTTTTGTGCTGATGTTTACTAATGATAATTGCCTTTCCCTGTACTGTTTATTTTTAATGAGCCCCTCAAAATGGAGCATAAATACTGAAAAATCACAACCATAATTATTCAGCTCTACTTATAAAAGAGTATGAAAAATAAACAGTACACTAGTGAATTTAGGGCTTAAATGAAGTTTGAAAAATTATGTAAAACACTGTTTAATATCTCAAAACTGGAGAACATGCTCAGGTTTAACTTCCATAAAAATGATCCAAAGCATTATCTTGAGACAATGCTCCTGCTCTCTGTGTTTCAGGTTCTACTCCAGTTTGTGTTCAAAAGTCATTATCCATATTGAGTAATGTAGAACCGAGCACCTACTAAAACAACCTTGAAGCAAACTTTTACTTTTCTATTATGGCACAAGTTTAAGTCCCTTAAAAAAGGACTGGCTGAACCATATCTGATGCGACTTTATTGATTCTGTAAGAAATCCTTTTGTTACTGATTTAAAGATTCTCTGATTTTAACTGTGGGATTGATGATGCCCAGAAAGGTGCTTGAGCACCTCTACCAATAGTGAGGGTCCAAGAGTGTCCCTTCTGTATAGAGGGAGACAGAGACAGAAAAATAATAGGGAAGCCCTTGACTGTGTCATTGTATGTTTAGCCTATTCAATTAATTAGGAAGGAATATTTTCAGATGCTGAAACATCATCATGTATTATCAGAACAGTTATAAGGATGTCTTGCAAACAGCACTCCCAAACAATGTATCTGCATTAAGTAAATATATAAGTATATATGTTTCTGTATATATTTGTAAAAACCATCAGATATAAGAATGATTTATGAATATATAAATATCTAATTTCACAATTATGTGCAATTAATATTAAGAAGGTAAATATTAGTTCCTAGATCTCTTCACAAATCCAGTTTAAAACTACTGTACCACGTAAGTCAGAGTGTATTCATCAGAGTATTCATCTCATTAATTCTGAAAGTAACCACAGCACTTTCCTTCTTCCCTGAAGGGTTTTCAATTGTTCTGTGCTAAAGACCCACCCCACCAACCACATCTCTCAGAACTGTTACCTTCAGTGTAACTTTCCATGATATGTTGAAGGATGGTAGAGAAATATCTCTCATCATAACTGTATGCTTTTGGGAAAGATCTGGTCCAAGATCTGAAGTTTAGGTAATTACATTTCATGCTCGAGAATCAGAGGGTTAATGAAAGCCTGTTTGCTTTGTACCCATCCCTATGCGGTCTTGTACTCGTACTATATAACTCAGCACTACCTCCTGTGATTTTCTTTCCTCTGAGGAATGGTAGAGTTCAAAGAGTGCTAATTCTCCAAAATTTCTAAAGTATGTGTGTGCTAGGCTGTCAATATTCTCCAGACAGATTGCATGGTGTAACTCCTTCATGACTTTCCATTTCCCTGTGTTGGCACATTGTCCCAGGGTCGCAGTGCCCAGCTGCAGTTTCCTGAAGCATGCATTCTTAATGCTGCCAGTGCTCCACATTGCTTCCTCTGACAGCTCTGCCTACAGGGGTGAATTTTTCATTGCTCTCCTCATTTTTGTGCAGCACAGTGGAGAGAATGCACAGCTTCCTAAACGTACATGCACTGTACAGACCTTTTTGTTTAGCTTGGGATATTAAGAGGAAACTCATTAAATCTTACAGGGAAAGCATGTCTGTAGTGACAGACCATATCCTCTCAGAGTTCATTTGAGCTTGTAAGACTCACTTGCCAAGGCTACTGTATTTCCATACAGTCGTGATATTTCCTTTGTTTTCTCTGCAGTGTGTTTTAAAGCAGCTAAGAATGACAGCTCTCAAAAACATTCTCTTCTTGGAATTGAAGCAAAGGACATACTCATACAGAAGGATACTTGTCCATATCAGATCAATTAATTCATAAACATATCACAAGCTATTTTACATCCTAGTGAGTGCTAAGGTGCTTTGATTTTGTCAAAAGTTCTGAGGCCTGGATCTGACTTCTCAGAAAGGTAAGAAAATATAGCCACACCCTCATGAGCTTCCTCTTTGATCCTCAGCCCTCTGTGACATTCAGGGAAGACCTTTTTTGCATGTAGGAAAAAATAATACCTTGACTTCAGGCTTCAGTTAGGCTTCATTTTCATAGGCATGTATGCAAATATAAGAATTAATTACTGCTTCAAGAAGGACATCTCATTCTTGTCTCTTTCCCTGTAACTGTACCTCCAACTTTTTTACAATACTGAACTACTTTCTAGTCTCATCACATCCCATGAGACTGTCCTAGTAGCATCTTTCCTAGTAGCATATGCAATAGTTATGGCATTTATAAAAGACAAATCAAGAATCAGAGGCCCAGATATGTCAAGTGATTTATTTAAAACCACGTAGAAGAGGGTCAATCACAGAGCTAGAGCTAGACACAGCACTACAGCTAATGCAAGGCAAAAGGAATAGTCTCTGCTATGGTGCCTTTCTCTCTCACTTATTCTCTTCTGTGATGCAGATTTTATTTTATCTCAGAACAATATTAGTATAGAGCCAGAAGTTTCTCTCATCTATCTGAGCACAGTTTCTTTGGGGGAGGAATTATGAGTATTATTTTTTAAAACCTTAACCTAGCACACTTTTGTCTGTCATAACATGCACAAATTATAATAACAATAAACAGTAAGAATGACATTATTTACTATCATGAAAAGAAGCAGTAATTTCCTATCTCTTTATAAGCATAAATAATAATTGCACACAACCTTTAGTGAAAGCTACTGTAGCCAACTGAAACGGCAGACAAATCATGAATAAGCTGAAGTAAATTGGGTAGAAACCAGAATCCTCTATAGAAGAACTTGCTTAGTTTTTAAAATGAAGTTACATGAAGTCAGTCTCACGTCAGTGCCTGGTAAAATCATGGAGTCAGTCTCACGTCAGTGCCTGGTAAAATCATGGAGAAGATGGTTCTCGAACTTATTGAGGCGCACCTGGGGGACAAAGCAGTCATTGGTCCCAGCCAGCATGGGTTTGTGAAGGGTAGGTCCTGCCTAACTAACCTGATTTCCTTTTATGATAAGATCACCCATATGGTGGACCAAGGGAAACCAGCTGATATGATTTTTTTGGACTTCAGCAAGGCTTTTGACACAGTTTCCCATAGGATCCTACTGGACAAAATGTCCACCATACAGCTAAATAAAAACATCATACGATGGGTGAGCAATTGGCTAACGGGCAGGGCCCAAAGGGTTATGGTAAATGGGGCTGTGTCAGGCTGGTGGGCAGTCACCAGTGGGGTCCCTCAAGGCTCCATTTTAGGGCCGGTACTTTTCAATATTTTTATAAACGATCTGGATGTAGGAATAGAAGGCATTTTGAGCAAGTTTGCTGATGACACCAAACTTGGAGGAGTTGTGGACTCGAATGAGGGTGGAAAGGCCTTGCAGAGGGATCTGGATAGGTTGGAGAGCTGGGCGATCACCAACCGCATGAAGTTCAATAAGAGCAAGTGCCGGGTCCTGCACCTGGGACGGGGAAACCCTGGCTGCACGTACAGACTGGGCGATGAGACGCTGGAGAGCAGCCTAGAAGAGAGGGATCTGGGGGTCGTGGTAGACAGCAAGTTGAATGTGAGCCAGCCGTGTGCCCTGGCAGCCAGGAGGGCCAACCGTGTCCTGGGGTACATCAAGCACGGCATCGCTAGTAGGTCAAGGGAGGTGATTGTCCCACTCTACTCTGTGCTGGTGAGGCCTCACCTCGAGTACTGTGTGCAGTTCTGGGCACCACAGTATAAAAAGGACATGAAACCGTTGGAGAGTGTCCAGAGGAGGGCTACGAAGATGGTGAAAGGCCTGGAGGGGAAGACGTACGAGGAACGGCTGAGGGCACTGGGCCTGTTCAGCCTGGAGAAGAGGAGGCTGAGGGGAGACCTCATCGCAGTCTACAACTTCCTCATAAGGGGGTGTCGAGAGGCAGGAGACCTTTTCTCCATTAACACCAGTGACAGGACCCGCTGGAACGGGGTTAAGCTGAGGCAGGGGAAATTTAGGCTTGACATCAGGAGGGGGTTCTTCACAGAGAGGGTGGTTGCACACTGGAACAGTCTCCCCAGGGAAGTGGTCACTGCACCGAGCCTGTCTGAATTTAAGAAGAGATTGGACTGTGCACTTAGTCACATGGTCTGAACTTTTGGGTACATCTGTGTGGTGTCAAGAGTTGGACTTAATGATCCTTAAGGGTCCCTTCCAACTCAGGATATTCTATGATTCTATGATTCTATTCTATGAATGTTAGAGTAACAAAAGAGAATTAAATAATTCAGTCTAGCAACTCAAAGGGCAATGTGGGCAGCTGATGCTACTGCTATTACAGAATCACAGAATCACAGAGTTGTAGGGGTTGGAAGGGACCTCAAGAGATCATCGGGTCCAACCCCCCTGCCAAAGCAAGTTCCCTAGAGCAGGTTGCCCAGGTAGGCATCCAGATTGGCCTTAAATATCTCCAGAGAAGGAGACTCCACAACCTCCCTAGCAGCCTGTTCCAGTGCTCTGTCACCCTCACCATGAAGAAGTTCTTTCGCATGTTGTTGCAGAACTTCCTGTGTTCCATTTTGTGGCTGTTGCCCCTTGTCCTGTTCCCACAAACCACTGAAAAGAGGTTGGCCAAATCCCTCTGTCTCCCACACTTCAGGTATTTGTAAACACTAATAAGATCCCCTCTCAGCCTTCTTTTCTCAAGGCTGAACAGGCTTTCCTCATAGGGAAGATGCTACAGGCCCTGAGCATCCCTGAGTGACACGCCAAAATGCCTGGTCCTTAGTAAACTAGAAAAAGCAACGAGGATTTCTACCCTCTGGTGAAAGAAAGGGAAACCTAAACTGAGAACTTTGACAGGTGATCCACTTGAAAGACTGAAGACAGCAAGAGTGAATGCAAATCGCACAGAATCACACAGAATTTCTATCTTTGTGTAGAATCACAGAATCACAGAATTTCTAAGTTGGAAGAGACCTCAAGATCATCGAGTCCAACCTCTGACCTAACACTAACAAGTCCTCCACTAAACCATATCAATAAGCTCTACATCTAAATGTCTTTTAAAGACCTCCAGGAATGGTGACTCCACCACTTCCCTGGGCAGCCCATTCCAATGTCTAACAACCCTCTTGGTAAAGAAGTTCTTCCTAATATCCAACCTAAAACACGCCTGGTGCAACTTTAGCCCATTCCCCCTCCTCCTGACACCAGGCACATGGGAGAACAGACCAACCCCCACCTCTCTACAGCCTCCTTTAATGTACTTATAGAGAGCAATAGAAAAGTGTAATCACTCTTTAATTATGATGCAGTGGATGCATTGTCATTGCTGTCAGTGATTTCTTTCTTTATTTATTTTAATTTACTGTTACAGCATCTCAGTCAGTACATGAACATTGGGATGAGTGCTACAGATATACAGAAATATTTCATTCTTAATCTTAGGTCATTAGAATCTGACTTGGGTCTTCTAATTTATTTCAGATTGCCAGGGCAGCTATTTTTATCTATTCCAGACCTGCACTGACTTATATATGACATGATCCAGGTCTCATGTTTGATCTCCTGCATCAAGCAGCCTCCTGATTAAAATTATTCATATATTTATTTACTTACGATGGAACACAAAATATTAAATTTATTTTGGACCCAGAATGTTCACACACATATGAAAAAGTTGAAGTTCTTCATACGTTGCCTTTGTGAGATGCTCCATCATCTTTGTGAGTGCTACCATCATCTCTAGGATTGAGTATCTATGCAGTTGTTACACCTTTCCTGTCCACTGCTACTAAACAGAACTTTTAAAGAAGCTACAATAATCAGCCACAGAAATTTTTATGGGGCTGGCTGTGTACCATTCCTAGATCATTTGGGATCACAAAGAGGATTTTTTTTTCTTTTTAAATAATTATCTATAAGTATGCATTGTCTCATACTATTTCTATATCATGTTTTTCTACTTCTCTAGCTACCTAGCTCTTTCTCATTTTGTCTGTAATATACCTAACAACAATTAGTGAGGCCTTCAGTTTGTCATGGTTCCTGCAAACAGGACTATTAACAGTGATGATACAAGTTTTTACCTTCTTGACAGAAACTTATACCACATTTCATGTATTTGTCTCTTCCTTTTCTTCAGACTGATGCTGAAGAAATGTTTGCAATTAATAATGAATAAGTTGCCAATACCAGAACTCACTGTGATTAATCCTTAATGATCCTTATGACAATCCTTAATGACAATCTTGAATTTGTGTACCAAGACAGCAAAGTCCAACACATAGGTCCAACACAGATAGCTGTCATCAAACGAGAGTACTGTAAGTAATAAAATTCTAAAGAGAAAGAAGAATCATATTACTGTTTTTTTTTTTTTTCCCCTGAATATTTTTTTTTTCTCAGACTGATTTTAGACCTGATATTTATACATAAGTTAACTGGGAAATGAAATGAAGGTGAATCCATGCAAGCCTGGATAGAAAGAATAATATCCTTATTATTGTGCTTACGTAACACCAAAGAATAGTCATAAGTGACCTTAACCATCTGTTCCATAGGAGACAATGAAGTGAATATTACACAAATAAAACTGGCAAATTAGATTTAGAATTAAAGAAGAAAAAACAAACAAGCAAACAAAACAAACAAACAAACAAACAAACAACAAAAAAACAAACATAAAAGGATAATGGTTATTTGGACTAATTAAACACCATTTTATCAATATTTAAGACTTTACATTTTGTGGACTTAGAATATTGGGATTTTTGTTGTTAAATACTTTTTTTCATTTTATGATCATCAAACTACATAAGGTTTCACAAGTTTTTGAAAACTGGGTTTAGTCAAATAGTACATGAAAAAAAGGGAAAAAAGTATACACCATTTTACAGGGATGGTAATCTGAGGAGCTATGTGTCTTAGATGAGCTCATTTATATAGTGTTTAAAAAAATTAATGTAGCTGCAGTGCAAAGAGGATAAATAAATATTCACGTTTATATAAGAATTTGAAGGACTGACAAGGAACTGAAACCTATATGGGTGTCTCTTGTTAACATCCTAACCCTGAAGTATTTTACTTCTGTAAGAGAAAAACATCACTGACAGATTGTCTGTAATTTCACAGTAAAAACTGAAAGCAAAAGATCTGACTTCTAATTGACTGGTATAACTCTTATCCAAGGATTATTCAACTGCAGTACGAATAGTTCAATTAAATAAAACAAAAACAACAACAACAAAAAATCTGCATAGGGAATACTCTGCAATAAAAATGTATTTTAGTTAATGTAATAAACATTTTAGAGGTATTCATCAGAAAAAAAAAATCAATCAACTTAATTAAATTACATACTTTTCTGTAGGAGAGTCAGTAAAGTGGGAAAAACTCAGTGAAGCATCAAAGCATTTATAAGTCACCTCCCTCCCCCCCCCCCCATGAAGACGTTGATCTAAAAATGGCCTGAAGTGCACTGAAATACTGTTTATCATTAAATTATCAAAATATGGATCAAAACAGATGTATTCTCTGTAGTCACTAATGCTAGCAATTACATCTAGTTGCTTATGAATAGTTCTTGCACAATCTGTAATTACTGTACAAACTAGAGAACCCTCAAGGGACTTTCTATTGTGTACAGGAAGCTCAGCAATCCTATTTTCTAAAAGCAGTAGCTGATTTAGCTTTCATGTATCCCACTTCTGTAAAACAAAATATAAATTATGCTTTCTTTTATTTTCTATCTCAATGCATTTTAAAATTCATTCCTTCTTGGGAAAGTAATAAGAAGATACTCTTCTGAGACAGAAAATAAGGATATGATTTCAGTATGGATGAGAGTAACTCTGTTCGATCACAGCTGTTCCTTAATTTCTTCCATTTCATTACAAGCTCAGAGCTTGACCACCTATATCAGGCTCAGACCTTCCCCAGAGATGGGGATGTTTGGTTTCTTTATGTTTTATTATTATAGCGATTTTCATTCTCTTCCTTTAAATATTGTAAAGTAACAGAAGGTATTACACTACTCGATGACTTTTACCTAATTTTCTACCATGACGTGTCCTTCCATTGTTATGGCAACCAGCTAGATATATCTAAAATACCTATAGCTGGCAGGAGAATCCCTTGCCATATAATATCTGACTGAATACACTTAAGTTTACTGTTTAAAATCACCTAGTTTATCAGCCAGAAATATCAATAGAATTGAACCTTTCTTTATCTTCAATGATTCTTGACTTCCTAAACTTTAGTGGGGAAGAAAAAAAAAGAGATGATTTTAATATAAATCAATGTTTCTTATAATGTTTCTTAAAGAGGGTAGAACACAGGTTCTGCTTCATCAAGCACAGAAAAATTGAAAACCTAAAATCCAAACACTGGAAATGTCTTCTCTCTCTCGATTTTTTTTTTTTTTTTCTTTTATTCTTCTTCTTCTTTCTCTTCCTTTTTTTTTTTTTTTTTCTTTTTTTTTCTTTCTTTTTTTTTTTCTTCTTTCCTTTTTTTTTTTTTCTTCTTTCTTTTTTCTTTTTCCCTTTGTGTCTTACTTACCATTATTTCTGACAATGCTGCTAAACACTAGTTTCAAGAAAACATGAATGCAGGCAGCTGTAGACTTAAAAATTCCTTGAGGTCTTTGGAGAGAGATTTTATGGATGTCTTTCTCTTTAGTGTCTATTTAGATCTTGTCCGCTAGATACAGATATTACTCTCAACACATTCTTCCTATCTTTCATTTAGGTGCCACTGAAATGAAGTTATCTTTTGCTTGCCTTTGTGACCTGTTGCTGATTTCAACATCTCTGTTCATCTACAAAGAGATTCAAACTGGTTATATGTGAAATACACTTTAACTGAAAATCCTTGCAAGCTATTTCAGTTGAGGCTGATTATGTTTGTACAAGAAAAAGAAAAAAAATATATTTTAATAACAGACACATATTTAATCATAAGAAAAATTGCCTTTCATGTTGATTGACAAACTCACATCTTGGCTTTTCAACAGTCTTCTATGTTCTGAATATGCTATTGAGTGTAAATATATATATATGTTATTAGAGGAGGCACTGTGATTAATTATTAACTTTAAAACATTATTTATTGTATTACCCATACAAAACCATTGCCTTTTGGTGAACAGCAACAGTTTATTTTACAACAAGTAATGATTTTAATAAAAGACAACAGGAAACATTGATACTCCTAGAAAGCCTAACAGTGCACACTGTTTGATGCCCTTCCCACCCAGACCAGTTTGTTACACACAAATGCCTAATTCTGTCCTTTCTCTGAAAAGATGTAACTATTTCCTCCTCTAAGTTGTAAAATAAGTGTTATATGACCCAGTGAATATCTACACAAGCAGTCAGTCACAGATAAAAGTAAAACAAAATGAACCGCAACAAGCCCTTTTCCATATTCAGACATCAAAATCACTTTTCCATGACTAACAGGCTCTATAGAGATCATTTAGTGTCTCCATCGGATGGACTTTAGAGTCTGCATATGACAAACATAGTCCTAAAAACTTCAAACAGGATTAATAATCCTAGCAGTACTTGACTGGTATGACACAGAACTCTCGTAAAACCATCTACTGGTGGAACATGGGACAAGCACTAAAACAGTGAGAGTGTGTTTGGAGTGGAAGGATTTGTAGTTTCAACACAATTACACTTCTAAGAGGTCTTCTCAACCCCCTAATTTAAGATCACAACATGTTTCATTTCTATCTTGGAGATTTCAGGTTATGGGTTCCCATTTTGGATATACTTCTCTACTAATAGATAGCAATAGTACTATTAGTGAGTAGTACTACAAGTGAGTACTATTAGTACTCACATGTGGAATGGCACAGAAACTGCTGATACCATTTATTGCATATAAGAAGGTACCTGCATAGATCCTGGACCAAAACCAAAACAAACAAATAATCATCATCATCATCATCATCAATCAATCAAACAAAAATCTACTTATAGCCTTATTATAAAAATGTCCTTCATGTTACGTAATGATGTATTAAGATAGGATAAATGTAAGTGTCACTTGGTTTTGATTCTTGTTCTTTTGAGTTAAGTGTGAAATACATTGAGAGAAAGTGTGGAGGAAGTGCACAGTAGTTATAGCACAGACATGAAAGAAAGTAAAGCTAGAAACTTTGACTTCAAGTCATTCAGTTTCAGTTCAGATCCCTTCATGAAATTCACATTCAATAACCTTAAAAATAAAAAAGCATACATTTTATATAGAAGCATCTGTACAGTTTGCCTCAGCAGTTTCAGAGAGCTATTTTTACTTAAAATGTAATAGACAGAAAAGTCACTGAGTATACTTCTGCCACAATTTTTTTAACTCATTTTAGATATGGAGTTGACTGCACACCAGCAATCTTCTCATCTTTGAGTAAACAAGTTATTTTTTTTTCCTTTATTCAGAACTCTATTATGTCTCATACCATCTGATGTATACATCCTATTAACTTTATATCTGTAGGTAGATGAACAACTTTTTCAAAGTTGTCTGGTGTATCCTGAGCAACAATCAGATTTTATTCATATATCTGAATGGATTGAGAACATCCCCGAGGAGAAAGATGTGTGAGTGTTGACTGATAAGAAGCTCATCAAGACCCAGCAATGTGTGCTTGTAGCCCAGAAAGCCAACAGTACCCCGGGCTACAACAGAAGAAGTGTGGCTACCACATCTAGGTGATTGTCCCCCTCTACTCTGCCCTTGTGAGACCCCACCTGGAGTACTGTGTTCAGCCCTGGGGCCCCTGGGGCCCAGGAAGGACAAGGACAAGAAGGACCCAAGAAGAACAAGGACATCTATTAGAATGAGTCCAGAGGAAGGCCACAAAGATGATCAGAGGGCTAGAGCACCTCTCTTGTGAAGACAGGCTCATCCAAACTGGTCTTGAAAACCTCCAGGGACGGGGCATCCCCACAGGAGAGGCACCTATTTGGGCAACCTGTTCCAGTGCTTCACCACCCTCTGAGGGGAAAATTTCCTCCTAACATCCAATCTAATCTCCCCTCAAGTAGTTTAAAGCCATTCCCCCTTGTCCTGTCATTGTCCACCAGAGCAAGAAGTTGCTCTCCTTTTTTTTTTTTTGTAAGCCCCCTTCAAGTATTGAAAAGCTGCAATTTGAAAAAAAAAATTCAAAAGAAAGAAAAGATCCATATTTCTCAAGATCACCAACTTAACCAGGGCGTGGTCACTGCAGCCCAGGCTGCCTCCAAACTTGATCTCTTTAATGAGTTTATCTGCATTGGTGAGCACCAGGTCCTTCTCTTCTGGTTGGTTTGTCTAATACCTGAGCCAGGATGTTATCCTCATTGCACTCTAGGAATCTTCTGGTTTGCTTACAGCCTGCTGTGTAGCTTTTTCAGCAGACATCTGTGTGGTTGAAGTCCCCCATCAAAATGAGAGTGTGTGATTGTGACACTTCTTTTAGCTGAACTGGGAAGACATCATCCACAGGCTCCCTTTGATCAGGTGGCCTGTAGTAGACTCCAACCACAAGGTGTTCTTTATTTGTGTGGTCCTTAACTTTCACCCACAAGCTCTCAACCTGCCCATGGCTGTTTCTCAGACATCTCTTCACAATCAGTCCCTTCCCTAAGATAGAGGGCAACACCCCCTCCCCTCCATTCCTGCCTATCTCTTCTGAAGAGCTTGTAGCCCACTATTTCAACGTTTCAGTTGTGTGATCCATCCCATCACATTTCTGCTATCACGTGATAGCAATCAGATCAAGTTTGTCTAAGTGCACCGTGGTTTCCAACTCCTCCTGCTTGTTTCCCATTCTGCATTCATAGAGAACCTCAGCTGATTGAACAAAGATGGGTCAATATATCCAGGAAACTATTGCTGTGTTCCTTCAGTGTTATATGAAAAGAAAAATGTCATATGTCACCTGAAAATCTAACGTGAATTATTTCTGTTGATATAAATACAGAGGTTTTCCTTTCCTAATTGCAGTGTTCCTTGAACCTATTCCAATGTGTATGCAGAACTTCTCTCTGGAAATAAAGTAAGTTGGTGAAGCTATTTATCCCTCGTATAGGATTGAACTCCAGGTTAAGACACATAGGCATCTAAATGCAAACTAAAATCTGTGCTGTCATTCTAGTTTACCAATGTCTGAGGAATAATGCCAAAGCAGCTTAGCTGGCCATTCAGCTTATCCTAAACCTGACACCTATGGTATGGTCAGCAGAATAAATCTGTGTGTCTAGACCAATGATACAGACGAGCCCTCTATTAAACTGTTAAACATAGCGGCAGGTCTGTCAGCTCACTCTCACTCACATATTGACCTGTAGGTACTTGGAGAAACCTATTTTTATTTTTATTATTTTTATTATTTTTATTTTTATTTTTATTTTTATTTTTATTTTTATTTTATTTTTATTTATATTTATTTATTTATTTATTTATACAGAATTACAGAATCACAGAATCATCTAGGTTGGAAGAGACCTCCAAGATCACTTAGTCCAACCTCTGACCTAACACTAACAGTCCTCCAATAAACCATATCAGTAAGCTCTACATCTAAATGTCTTTTAAAGACCTCCAGGGATGGTGACTCCACCAACTCCCTGGGCAGACCATTCCAGTGCCTAACAACCCTTTCAGTAAAGAAGTTCTTCCTATCATCCAACCTAAACCTCCCCTGGTGCAGCTTAAGCCCATTCCCCCTCGTCCTGTCACCAGGCACGTGGGAGAACAGACCAACTGCCACCTTGCCACAACCTCCTTTAAGGTACTTGTAGAATACTATAAGGTAGCCCCTGAGCATCCTCTTCTCCAGACTGAACAATCCCAGCTCCCTCAGCTGTTCCTTGTGGGACTTGCTCTCCATACCCCTCACTAGCTTTGTTGCCCTTCTCTGGACTCGCTTGAGCACCTCAATGTCCTTCTTGTAGTGAGGGGCCCAAAACTGAACACAGTACTTGTGGTGCGGCCTTACCAGAGCCAAGTACGTGAGGACAATCACTTTCCTATTCCTGCTGGTCACACTGTTTCTTATACAAGCCAGGATGTTGTTGGCCTTCTTGGCCACCTGAGCACACTGCTGGCTCATTCAGACGACTATCAACCAATACTCCCAGGTCCTTCTGTGCCAGGCAGCTTTATAACCTCTCATCTCCCAGCCTGTAGCTTTGCTTGGAGTTGTTGTGCTACCCAGCACAGGTGCAGGACCCAGCACTTGGCCTTGTTGAACCTCATACGGTTGACCTCAGCCCATCGGTCCAGCCTATCCATACCCTCCTGCAGAGCCTTTGTACCCTCAAGCAGAATGATACATGCACCTAACTTGGTGTCATCTGCAAACTTACCGAGGGTGCACTCAATCCCCTCATCCAGATCATCGATAAAGATATTAAAGTGATCTAAGAAATAAGAGGAATCACTGACAACATACTGTAATCAAGACAGATAATAATGGAAGTACATATGAAAACACTATCCATCCATATGTTCATCCATATGTATGTCCTTAAATGAAAAGTAAGTCACCACAATCATGGAGAAAGTTGTCCTTAAGAAAATAGCTTTCCCTCATTGTTATCTTAGCAGATAAAATATATAGGAAACATAGATACTTCCTACAGTATAGATACTCTTTTATTACCCATTTTCAAGTTTCTGTTCTGAATTATGTACAAAGACATAGTACCTGAAAGTGAATCCCATAGTGCAGTATCAGACATTTTTAAGAATTCAGCAATAAATATAATTTTAATATGGATTTAGGCTGTGATGCCTTCCTTTGTTTTTAAAAGTCTTAAAGTAAGGCCATGTATAAAGCATATCCAAGATGAGCCCATTTTTCTTCCTGAATATTCCATAAAATTTAGGAAAAATATTTCAAACAAACATGGTGTTTTAATTTTAAATTTATAAGTCAATTTTCTAAAGCATTTTTTTTTAACTCAAGTATTTTAGACAAGCATGTTTTATGTATGAATTTTAGTACTCAAGTGAAATGGATAAACATCTTTGTGAATAAATACCTACTGACCCCATCATAATTTATCAGTAATTTAAAATATTAAAAGGCATGTAGGTTATTATTACTTTAGGCTTCCAAAAAATATTATTTAAATAAAAGTTAAGTTTGAGCTTAGCAATACAAAAAAAGTGTGCCAGCAGATCTGCATGCTTTGCATTTTAATGATTCTGGATGTTGTTTAAATGTTCTTTAAGCCTATCCCAGAGTTTAGCCAGAAATTTCTCACATACACCAAAAATGGAAACAATGTAGTGTTATCAACTCAGCCATCAAAGTGTGTCTTTTATTTTTGTATTGTAAGGCCTTCAATATCTGCCACATAATGAGCATAATTCCCCATTAAATTATGCTGTTGGACCTAAGAGCAGAGGGGGGAAAAAAAACACACAACTGCTATAAACTTAGTTCTCAAATCAGTTTTGAAAACTTAAATAAGAATTATCAATAGGGTTCATATATTGAATATTTAGAATAGGTTTTAAAAGAAAGGCTGAACATTGTCAGGTACAACAATTACTACTCTGTGATTTTGATCTAAATTAAAAACAGACTGAACCCAAATAGTTCCTGCTACTGAGACAATATCAATGAAATGAGTAGGACCCTTTTTAACTGTCACGTACTTCACCTCTCTACTTTTTAAGCTGTTCTTGCCACTCACTTCAGGAGAGATCAACTTGACATTTGTAGTGTTAGGCATTTGGTTCAATTGCTTCCATGTAAGTAACTAGTGATGGGCATTTGAGATATCTGTCAGGGCAACTACATTATGTCAATGAAAAAAGATATTTGTAGAACACAAATTGTTTAAAAAAGATCCCATATTAAAATATAATGGCTGTTTTAAGGTAAAATGGAATATTCTGTTGAAGTACCTGGGGTTCTTTTGTGAACATCTAACGTTTGATGAGGTAAATCCCATCTGAATTCCTAGTAAAAAAGTTCCTGATTTCCATCAACTATAAGGTTATAGAAAGGTTAAAGAGACATATAAAGTTATAGGCATATAAGGTTAAAGGCATATAAAGTTATAGAAACCTCTACTAGCATTCTTGTAGTAATGGGGATGAAAAACAAGGGGCCAAGACAGCCATCTAAGATGAACAGAGAAGTTATTTAGATGCTAGTCTGACACATTGGCACTAGAATAAGACAAATAAGTAAACAAACACTTATAAATAATGTCATATCAGGAGTACCTATATACTCTGTTCAATTTAAGGTGACATTTTATTATTATTATTATTGTTATTACTTTATCTCCCAGAAGTTGAAGGAAGGTATATTTAATAATTTCCCAGCAGGTTATTTAGCCCTTTTACATTACTTGGATCCAGAAACTACTGTATAATTTTTTCTGGTAGTTTGGTTTTCTTACAAATTCCAGATTGAATTAGCTGGTAAAGAATTTTGAGAGTTTGAAATAGTCATCAAGACTTTTGCTATTATAGTCTGTAAAACTTCTTTCTAAATGATGTAACATATCAGAATGTGAAATTTTATTGTTTGGTACTACTATATATCATTATGTGGCTAGGTAAAGAGAGAAATAAATTGAAGGAAAAATAATAAGAAAATAAAATGAACAAAACCCCACAGCCTTATACACATGTACTACTCAGACAGTGAAGAGAATAATCAGCTGTTCCCTGCAGCAGTAAGAAAAGCCTTGACAGCTGTGAACCAATTACGGCCCCTGAAACCTTCACCAAGCCCTAATCAAGAAAAGTGTTTGTTATTGTCTTCCAAACTTTACAAAGTAAACAACATGACTGAATGCCTTGGAGGCAAGGAGGCAATTATGCAATTAATTTGCATAAATTCTCAGAACTGTTTTTGGGTGTGTTTGTATTCCTCTCAGAAGATGGAAAACTTTCTAAAATAATACATTAAGTACATTCCCCAAAGATATACCCTTAATAAGTAATTCTGACATGAAGTTTTCAGCTCCCTATCTTTATGCTACTGAACCTTTAATTCTTTTCTCTATGGAAAACATTCATCACACCCCACTTTGTCCATCTGAGCCTACCCCACCCCTTCCAAATTCCTGAGTGAAACCATACCCAGAAATATTCATAGCACTTGTCCAGAATACTTAAAATTATGCAGGAAAAGGCTCTCATTGATCAAACCTGACGAGTTTACTGCTGCAAATGTTTGCAGTGAGCTTCATTTAAAACTTGGATTAACCAGCTGCTGTATTTGGCTCCAAACATCCTACCCAAGGAGGGTGAGATCAGGGAGTCTGTGTGAGCATGGGAAGCTACAAAGGGCTGGGAGCTTTGAATCTTGCAAAAGAAAAGAGCCTTAACTCATTGAGTACTTTCTGTTGGTAAAACATCTATGAGAAATTTAGTAACAAAGATACGATATTGAGACTAACTATCTGACTGAAATCTAATGTAAGGTTTAGTTCACAAGAAGCCTTTATGCTGTTTTCTCTTTGTAGATACAGGATGTCTCTTTGATACTTGTACAATCTAAGCTTATCACCTGAGGGCATTAAACAAAGAACATCTTAGCCTTAAGAGTTAATTATTTTTAGCACAATTAGGCAACCAAAGCTGGAATGAGAGAATATAAACAAAATTCACATGCAATAAACCAAAGTAAACCATCAGAGATACCGAGCTGTTAGTGGGAAAGTTTGGATAATTTCTTTAAAAGATTGTACTCTTTCTTGATTTAAGCTGAAAGGTGGACAAGCCTATGGGGTTGGGCCAGCTTTCTCAAAACATTTCACAGATATGTGTTCCATCATCTTTTTAAAGTCTTCCGACCCTTTTTAAAGTCTCATGATCCATCAAACCCAAAAAATAAAAAGAAAAAGCTAGACAGAACAGTTGAGTCTGACCTGATTTTGACACAGAACCACAAATTCTCCCTAGATTCATTCCAGTCTGGATGTGGCTTTCATTCAAAGGTTAGAAAAACCTCATGTTGAATCTGGGCAGAAGATCCAATAATAAAACTCCAGGCCAAATTATGGTGGTTTCTGAATTTGTAATGGAAGATTTATGAATTCTAGAGGTCAAATACTTCAACAGAAATGCTTACAAATTTTCACATTTGGCCTTGAATACTGTTTATGTTACTTCTTTTTTGTGTTGGATAGGTATATAACTTTTCAAAATTTTAACAGAATTGATGTGGGTTTATCAGGCTCAAGATAGTCTAAAGTGCTCTGATACTATAAAAGTTTGTCAGATACATGGAATAACTGTCTCAAAATTCATATTCTCCTGCACAGCCATAAGGAAGCTGGTCTGACATTGAATGCTACTAGAGAAGTGGACCTAAACTGGAAATGCCAGAACTAGAGACAAAATAATCCAGAGTATCTGAGACTTTATGTGAGTGGAGACCTGATGTGGTGATGGAGCACTGGAACAGTCTGCCCAGGGAGGTTGTGGAGTTTCTTTCTCTGGAGGTATTTAAGGCCTGTCTAGATGCCTACCTGGGCAACTGCTCTAGGGAACCTGCTTTGGCACGATGATTTCCTGAGGTCCTTTCCAGTCCCTGCAATTCTGTGATTCTGTATTTGTGGCATATCCTGAGGCATTGTTCCCCTAATCTTAGAGACAAGGAGTTTTTCAGGACACAAGACAGCAGTCACCCAACCAGTGCCTGATTTTCATGGGAGAAGGAGAAATGAAGGGGACAGTGAAAAGAGTGTGAAATAATGTGATATCTAGATTTCTGGATGGATGTGTCCAGAGAAAACTTCAATCTGGTAATCAAGACCCCTAAAATTTGATAGAAGTTGGGTTCATACATGTATGTCACTCCTTTTTTAAGTATCAGTGTACCAATTTAACAGGTGATATTAATCGTTGGTATTTATTAAAGAAAAAAATGTGATTTGCATCAGTTTGCAAACATGCATTTGAAAAGGATGCAGATTATGAGTCAATATTTGGTCCCAAAGAGACTGACAATATGAATTCTATGAAATCTCTCAGTTTGTGTGAGATTTATAGCATTTGTCTTGTTTTCTTGTCCCATAGCACCCATAGGAGCAATTTTATGATCCTTTCTAGATAGCATATAGCTGCCAGAATATTTCACTAGTCTTTTCTAGCCATAATTCAATATAAGGTAATATTTCATTTTAACTGCAGTAGAGGAAAACACATATAGACATGCAAGTCTAAAAAAATATCAAGTATGGCTGCAGTTATACTCTTTGGATTCTGAATATAGATTAGTGGAGGGGGGAAGTGGTTATTTGAACTTGAGTTTGTATGTTTCTTAGTCTTAAAATGTCACCTAATTTCAGGTTCAGTGAAGTGATGTTTGGTGCCTTCACAACTGCATAATGAACAGGAGAATCTATTCTTTGTACCCCTCTGATACCTTGAATCAAATACGATCTACTTCACTTTTGCTCTGAAAATATTTTCATGCGAGGTTTCATTTTTCCACCTGGTAGACCTTAACAGATATGTTCTTCTCATCAATTCTAACTTTAGCAGAAGCTCCAAGGATCCCAGAACAACGTGGAAAATAATCATTGCATTAAACTTACAAATGAGTGACAGTTGTAGACTTTTCAGCTTTTTATTTTCTCTTTTAAGACATGTATGTAAAATTTTATTGGTTTTGAGTATATCAGTGTGAATAGGGGACAATTTCATTTGGTATGAAGGATGGCCCAGAAGGTCTCTGTTTCATTCAGACTAATGCATTTCAAAAATAAAATAGTCCTATGTATAAAATGTATACCTATTGCACAAAGGGAAAACAATAAGCACCTAAATGCTAACCAATCTGAGCAATGCACGTATGATGGAGTGTTTTTTTTTTTTTTTTTTTTTTTTTTTCCTAATTATTATCCATGACTACGTAATGGTTTCTGTTTTACAATCCCTTTAAAATCTATCTCCGAAGTCCTGATGTCAAGAGGCACCGATGGATTGTTCAGCAGAAATTTCTGCTGTTATGCAATTTAAAACACTCCCTATCCAAAACAAAAACAAGAACAAAGCAAAACAAAACAAAACAAACAAACAAAAAAACGTCAGAGTTCAGCATGAAGTATAGTTCTTTCCAAATATACATTATCTGGATCTTTTGCTTTTGGTTAGAGCAACAATGACAACTTTTTCATTTGTGCTTAACCATTTTTACTCTAAGATTCAGTTAGAAGTCCAAAAAAGTTTTTTCTTTTCTGATGTAATTTTTTTTTCCATTTGGCAAACATTGATATTTTTCTTTTGTAATACGGATGAAACCTGACATGATGGCTATTTTCTTCTAACTGCTATAAGCATTTCAATTCTCTAACATCTTATCAAATCAATGTTATTCATTTAAACTAAATCGTCCATTGCTTATTATTATTTATTTATGATTTGCAGTCATAGCAAGAACTCTCACTGCTCAGAGTAAGGTTAATACAATATAATACAAAACAAAAAGGTAGGGCCTTACCAACAGACTGATGAAACCAACAAACCTTTAGCTTAAGGCTAAAGGCCAAAAGCTATTTGTTTTTTTTTTAAGTGCTTTGACAAGGTTGATGCTTTCATTTTCTTAACTTTTTATCTTGCTTCAAAACAGTGGAGGGAAAAAGCTCATTTAGAAATAAAATCATTCATTTACCATTTGCAATATCTTCTACGATCTTTGTGTGTGTGTAAAAAGACTTGACATATTCTTGTTGATCTAAGTATTTTCACTTTTATTTAATCTTGATTCTAGATTCTTGATTCTAGCTCTAGAATAGGGCTAAACACACATTTAAATTAATGTCCTACGAACCACAGAGGCACACACAAAAAGTACACGTTGAGATTGAAAACAAACAAACAAATAAACAAATAAATAAATAAATAAACAATCAAACAAATAACTAAGAATTATTATCTTGTGATAAACACAATTTTTACATGCTGTTTTATTTAAATTAGACTATCCATTTTAGGAACTAAATAAGCACATGTGTTACTATGAGTGGCCTGGATAGTTTGTTATCTATTTTTTTTAAATTGTTAATTTATAACCCAACGTGATCTAGTGGGTGGCATCCCTGCCTATGGCAGAGTCTGGAGTTAGATGGCCTTTAAGTTCCCTTTCATCCAAAGCCATTCTATGATTCTATATTTTACTTTCACAGAATCACAGAATCACAGAATTTCTAGGTTGGAAGAGACCTCAAGATCATTGAGTCCAACCTCTGACCTAACACTAACAAGTCCTCCACTAATCCATATCAGTAAGCTCTACATCTAAACGTCTTTTAAAGACCTCCAGGAATGGTGACTCCACAACTTCCCTGGGCAGCCCATTCCAATGCCTAACAACCATCTCAGTAAAGAAGTTCTTCCTAACATCCAACCTAAAACACGCCTGGTACAACTTTTGCCTGTTCCCCTTCGTCCTGTCACACCAGGCACATAGGAGAACAGACCAACCGCCACCTTGCTACAGCCTCCTTTAAGGTATCTGTAGAGAGCGATAGGGTCACCCCTGAGCCTCCTCTTCTCCAGGCTGAACAAGCCCAGCTCCCTCAGCCACTCCTCGTGGGACTTGTTCTCCAGGCCCCTCACCAGCTTCATCACCCTTCTCTGGACTCACTCAAGCACCTCCATGTCTTTCTTGTAGCGAGGGGCCCAAAACTGAACACAGTACTCGAGGTGCAGCCTAACCAGAGTCGAGTACAGGGGGAGGATCACTTCCCTAGCCCTGCTGGCCACACTGCTTTTTATGCAAGCCAGGATGCTGTTGGCCTTCTTGGCCACCTGAGTACACTGCTGGCTCATATTCAGCCAACTATCAACCATCACTCCCAAGTCTTTCTCCGCCAGGCAGCTTTCCAACCATTCCTCTCCCAGCCTGTAGCTCTGCTTGGGGTTATTGCACCCCAGGTGCAGGACCCGGCACTTGGCCTTGCTGGACATCATACGGTTGACCTCAGCCCATCTGTCCAGCCTATCCAGATCCTCCTGCAGAGCCTTCTTACCCTCGAGCAGATCGACACACGCACCTAACTTGGTGTCATCTGCGAACTTACTGAGGGTGCACTTAATGCCCTCATCCAGATCATCGATGAAGATATTAAAGAGGACCGGCCCCAGCACTGGGCCCTGGGGATCGCCACTAGTGACCGGCCTCCAACTGGACTTGACTCCATTCACCACGACTCTTTGGGCCTGGCTATCCAGCCAGTTTCTAACCCAACGAAGCGTACGCCAGTCCAAGCCACGAGCAGACAGTTTCTCGAGGAGAATGCTGTGGGAAACAGTGTCAAAAGCGTTGCTGAAGTCAAGGTAGACCACATGCACAGCCTTTCCCTCATCCACCAAGCGCGTCACTTTGTCCTAGAAGGAGATCAGGTTCATCATGCAGGACCTGCCTTTCATAAACCCATGCTGACCGGGCCTGATGGCCTGCTTGCCCTTCAAGTGCCACATGATGACTCTCAAGATAATCTGCTCCATGAGCTTCCCTGGCACTGCGGTCAAACTGACAAACCTATAGTTCCCCAGGTCTGCCCTCTGGCCCTTCTTGTAGATGGGTGTCACGTTTGCTAGCCACCAGTCAACTGGGACCTCCCCCAATAGCCAGGACTGCTGATAAATGATGGAAAGTGGCTTTGCCAGCTCCTCTGCCAGTTCCCTCAGTATCCTCGGGTGGATCCCATCCGGCCCCATTGACTTGCGCACATCCAAGTGCCATAGCAGGTTGCCAACCATTTCCTCGTGGATAGTGAGGGCCACATTCTGCTCCCCATACTTTATTTGTATTCTGTCTGTATCAATCATAAGATTTAAAACTATTTTTATTATTTTGTTCTCAAGAACGTTTTCTTGAGTGGTTTTGAGTGGCTGCCATATTTCAGATACAGACAAAATGGGATAAAAAAAGAAAAAAATGACAATTAATTTTGTGTTAAAAGTACACTCATATTACATAACAGTAGGTAGGGATGAAAACGTAAGAGGTTAACCTCTACATACAATTCCACATGCATTCACATATATATTTCCACACAATTGTCAATATAAATAAAAATTTCTCAAATTCCCAACAAATAAAAGAACCATTAATGCAGTATTTGAGTGTCCCATACTGTGTTACTTAACATGGGGTAATAGTTGTTTCAGGTCACAAAGCCATCAGGTGTTTCAAGACAAATGAAATATAAAAGCCTTATTTGGTGGGGGAGGAAGGTTGTCAAAGTTTGAATGTACCCATTGAATCTCAGTAATTACCACTTAGTGTTTGATTTAATGAAAGCCACTGAATAAAGGCAGCCATTTCTTTTGTCATGGTTTGTGTTCCCATTTGTACTATACCTTTTGTGTCTTCCATAGACAGACACACTCCTTCATTTCAGAGTAGCACTTCCCTTCTGCGTTCATCTTCATCTGCATGTATTTACGCTGTGTTAAATAGCTCTGTTAAAAATGACTATTTCCAGCTCTGGAGCTAATGAGCTTGCTTTGATTCAACCTTAGACTGAAAAGGCATAACCACAAAACCGTGTGCCTTTCTGCGTGTCCTAGCAGAAATATTTGGTCTTCATTTTTTTGTCACTGAAACTCCTTGCAGACAGACCACTTGCTGTGTAAAGGGTTTACAACTTCTTTATTTTGCTTTTTCGTAAGATAAAGGTGAGTCTGACAAACCTAATAAACTTGCTGTGTTAGTACAGTGAGGCCAGGGTGCTATTGAATCAGCTCGGCTCTTCTGATTGTTAAGGACCTGTTTGGATGACGGTATTTATGAAGAAATAAAGAGAATAAGCGTAGTAAGAAAGCTATTTGTTCAAATGTAGATTTATTTTACTGTTAACTGCTACTAAAAAGGTCTCTCTTAGTTTATGTCTCTTGAGGGACAAGGGGATTCTTTAATTGTTTCAATGAGCATTTTTTTTTAATTTTTGATCCTTTTGGCTCTGTTTATGTTTGTCTTAAATGCTATATCAAATTTCAAAGCAAACATTTCATTAAAAAAAGGTAGATTTGAATGGGGATTGGAAGCAGATTTGCTGAAACACCATGAGAAAGACATTTTTATCTTTAACTTTTAAGGACTGAAAGTGAAAATTAATAAGAAACTTAACTACATATCTGTACAGTTGAAAATTTCTCAGCTGAATTTAGGGTTTAAATCAGAGTTGATTATAAAGGTAGGATTCACAAGAGTAGAGGACACAAAATTCTCCATTGATATTATTCTTCTTGAAAAAATAAAGATGAATTTTGGAGGTAGTGCAATGGGCAAGTAGGTGAGAATTTAACAAATGTTTATATATATATACACATACATGTATTTATATATATATGCAAACAATGGATTGGCATAATAATTTCATTATTAAGGCCTCATCATGAGCAGAACAATTGTTCTGGAATAAAGTTATTTCTGTTGTAAAATAAAGTGTCTGCAGAAGACCTGTTCTAGGCAAGTCTTCAGGATCCTAGATTAACAGTTACTTCTAAAAATTGTTTCAATGCTCCAAATTCAAACAGGTGCTTTTGTAAGGGGGAAATAAAACATACAACAAGAAAAACAAGAAAAGCAGGAATATCTTGACTGAATAGGAACGCTACATGTCAGAAAGCTTGCATCAAACTTTTGGATTCTTTAAAAAAAAAAAAAAATAGTTAACTCTATAAAATTAATTTTGTACTTTCATAGTTGCAAAATTTTTATAGGCATAATAAAACTTATCCTTCTGTCTTTTTGCTCTATCTCCAAAATTAAATTAAAAAATATATATAAAAATAACAATTTTCAGTCAAATTGCAATGGATTTTTGTAATTTCTTCTGAATCTCCCTGGTTTGCTTCTTTCTCTGTCTGGCTACAATTTTCCTGAAAACCAGTATTAGGTCTAGCCTGGATCTGACAGTCTATTTATTTAGAAATAGAAGAACAAGTTGGAAAGAAACTTGACAGAAGAAGTAGGTATTTCTAGACTTAGTTAGACTTGATCTTAATTGGACTTGGTTGCTTTTGAACTCTCTATGCAGCTTCAGGTAGAGTGCTCCGGCTGTGCTGCTGAGCAAACACCATCTGTTTTATAGAGCATGCCAAAAGTATCTATGTAGAATGTGTCTGCTGGCAAGTATTTCCAGTATTGCATATCCTGGTAAACTACATCTGCTGCAAAGTTGATTTTTTGTTTGCTTGTTTGTTTTCAATTGTTTTGTTTATGTCTTTGTTTAGTTTAGTTTTGTTTTGCTTTATTTTGCTTAGTTTTGCTTGGTTTATTTTTTAAAGGCAAAATGAGAAATTTCCAAACAAAATGAAATTGTTCTGCTGAAAAAAACCACCTCAGGTATCAAAATATCAAAATATGGGAAGTTTCAGCTGCTCTTCCCAGCTGATGCAGAACTGTCTTTCTAGTGTTCCAAGACATCCAGCAGCAACAATGTGCTATGTGCAACTCAATATTTCATATCCATAATTCATAAAATGGCCATGAAATGCAGTGGAAGTCCCAATGCACTTTCCATACTTTCTATTCAAATGGGTAAATAGTGGCCCAAGTCTGATTAGGCACCTGATACAAACTAGAATAAAATAAGAAACAAGAGTTCTGCAGGTTGAATTTCACAGCACTATGCAGTTCCTTCTTCATCCCAGTCAGCATTACAGGCATAAAATTGTGCTTTTATTAATTTTTCAATAAGCATACTAAAACTTACCAGCTTGTAGGTGAATGAAAATTCACCTTTACTGTTCCTGTTTGTAATTAAAATGGAAGTCAGTGCAGGATTTTTTTATGACACTCGAAGCAAACTTTTTTTTTTTTTTAATATTACAATATATTCTAATACTATATACTAGCATATATATTCAAATATAGTACACTAGGATATATATTCTAATACTAGGATGGAGACATAGGATATGGAAGGATGTGCAGTATAGTGCAGTCATATAAAATTTTTCCTGTTCTGTAACCATCATTAAGAATGATAAATTCTGGGGCAACAACTTTGAATTGTATGTGTACTTACTAGACTGTTGTTATTTTTTTTTTTTTTATGTATGTATGTACACATGTACATACATGTACATACGTACTGTATGTATGTATTTGTATACCTGACTCTCTGGGAAACTTATTTGTAGATGCAACATATCATTTAGCAGACTTTTAAAATGTTTGGATGAGTGCTTAGAGCATAAGACCCTTCAGAAAATAAACTTTATGTAGTTATTCTTTCTATTACTTATCCTGGTATTATTGACTTTCCGTATACTTCATGAAAAATACTATGCAAACCTAAATCTTTAATTTTTTATTATTATTTTTTTTTAAATAATGTGATGACAGACCTAATAATGCCCCATAACATTATGAAGTCTATTTCTGTAGCAGTGATATGGAGGGGAGATTGCAGAAACCTGTTATAAACTACGATGTTTAAAGCTTTATTATCCTTTATGTAACACTCATCACTACACAAGAGGCAGAAGATACTGTTCCACAAAAAAAAAAAAAAAAAAAAATGCTAAAAAGAAAATGAGTAGAAAGGTATTTCTGGATGTTGCATTGTCTTACGAATCTTAAAGTTCTTTTTCCTCCTTATAGGTGAAATAATACTGGAAAAAAGATTCTGCTTATGCCTTACCAAAACTGTTATGAAAATTTCCTTTCAAATGAACATTCTCAAATGTAAATTCTCAAGTAAATTTCTTATTTTCTATAATTATATCTGTTCTATCTTTTTTTATTTTTTATTTTTGCTTTGCCACCAGCTTTGAACATCTGATATTTTATGTTAGCTCAACATTCACTATAAGTGGTAACAATTCTTCAATAAATGAAATACTTTTTTCTAAACTGCAAATGACTGCCCTTTTAATATGGCAAAATAAAATTTAAACATGTTGTATGGCTGTACCAGCCATAAATACTTCTTTGTGGGTGTTCCAGCAGTTGGGCAATGTATGCAACATTTTTTAAACCAATATAGCCTTGATTCAAAATTAGTATGTTCACATAAACAAAAAGAAACGTTATGGGCCTAACAGACCAAAGCCACAAAAAGCCACCTGCGCTTCTCTGTATCCCGTCTGCTAAAGGGGTGGGAACTGGAACCAGTAAGATGTTTGTGCTGAAGTTGTTAGAATGATAACACAGGCATTTCCACTGAGTTTCCATCCAAAACTGAAAGCCAACAATTATTAATGAAGATTTATGCTTTAAAAGATTTTCTTTCTTCCTCCAGCTACCCCTTTTATCTCATTACTATCTACCTCATTTGGGCCCAGGTTCTAGCTGTCTTTAAAATTATTCTATTTTTGTTCTAGTATATGTCACAGTTCCTTTTCCTCCTTACATCTTGTGGGTAACTGCTTCTTTTTCCACAAGAAATTTCCACAGAAATTATTTGGACTGTCTAATGCAGATTCTGATGTGATAGGTGTTCCAGCAGTCCCTGCCTTCCCACAGTATGCTGCTGTTCAGTTGTCTTTCTGAGCCAAAGATCTAACAAAGTCCTACTTTAGAGCGCAGCCTGAGCCCTAGTGATTTCATTAACATAGACTCAGAATTGTTTCCACATATTTCATGCTCACAGCCCTTTGAGTTGAAATTATTTCCGCATACCAGGCATCTCACTAACAAATAGGTTAAAAAGCCTATTTATCTGTAGACTTCAAGATGCTTTATATAGGATGGTTCCATATAGATACGGAGAAGCATGGAGAAACAAAGTGTTGTAAGACACATGGAGAAACACAGTTGTAAGGTTAGATGTGATTGTCAGGGTTTCTATGTCCCAACCAAAACTCTGATAAACTGACTCAACATCTTATCACCCATAAAAATAATGATTAAGCTTGGGAAACTTGCTTACCTTTCTTTCCAACATTGTCTTCTTTTCACAGAAAGTTTTGGAAGATACAAACTTGTCAGTACTTTCCTTTTTTCCAATGTAAAATAACTGCCCAGGAGCACCAGGTAATGCTAACTTCAGTGCTGTTTTTGTATATGTAGTCTCTTCCATAAACTCATCATGTCATTTGCCCTAGTCTTGCTACACAACTAGGCAGTAGTAGTATTTTCCACTGGGGGGGCTAAATAGACATCTCACAGACACAGAAAGATTAAGTTTTTCAGAAAACATTAGAGAAAGAGTTTAATTTCAGCTCTAAGGAAGTGACTGACCCTTAGCATGCAACATTGCTTCCTGTCCTCCTCTTGCATAATTTTCACTTTACATCATTTTGCTTTGAGAAATCCTAAGTCCATCATGGAATTTCAGTGGTTCTGTTAAGCTTTGTTACACTGGTAGCTGTCCTCAAGTATTGATGTGTCAGACAGGCAGAATCATAAAAATATGCCATATCTGCTGAAATTAATAGTTTCTTCACTATTCTGCTTTTTCCCAGCCTCAGCATATGTTCATTGATTTGCAGGTGCCCAAATAATTTCATAGAATTTCATAGAATCATTAAGGTTGGAAAAGACCTCCATCTGGATCATCTGGTCCAACCATCCCCTTACCATCAATATTACCCACTAAACCATGTCCCTAAGTACCATATCCAACCTTTTCTTACACTCTCCCAGAACAGTGACTCCATCAATGCAGCAAAAGCTTCCAAAATGTTTCCAATGCAGCAAATTTTCTAGGATAATGCACCATAAAATGATAATAGAAAATGTGGTGAGGAGTTATTGTTCAGCACAAGAATAAGATTAATTATCATGTCTCTGTTTGGGAGGCACCCTTTCCAATCTAAATAGCTTGCAATAATAAAATAATAATTGTAAAGAGCAAGTATTGATACAGCTCTAAAGTAAGGAATGCATTTAATGGATATCTTGGTAATTTTTCTGTGTACATGACAGAGAGAGAAAGAGTGAGTTGCCAGAAATGCCCGATCCAAATCAAAAAAATTTCTTCTCAGTCATAATAATAAGTCAACCACATACAATGTTGATTCACTTGATTTTTTTTTAAGCTACAGTTCAACCTTTGAAACATATCATTTCCAAGATTCTCATTTTTTTTCTGTTAAAGCCAGTGCTAAACTGAACTGAACTGAACATTTTAAGGTGTCAAAACTTAACAATGTAACTGCCAGTTGCACTGGACAGCTTTTAAAAAATCATTTTATCTCTACTGTTTTTAGAATTATAGAATCATTTACATTGGAAAAGACCTCTAAGACCATCAAGTCCAGCTGTTAAACTATCATTGCCAAGGCCACCACTGAACCATTTCCTTAAGTACATCTACACAACTTTTGAATACCTCCATGGATAGTGACTCAGTTACTTCCCTGGGAAGCCTCTTCCAAAACTTCACAACTCTTTCAATGAATACTTTTTTTCCTAATATCCAACCTAAACCTCCCCTGGTGCAACTTGAGGCCATTTCCTCTTGTCTTATCACTTAGTACTTGAGAGAAGACCATTCCCCACCTTGCTACAACCTCCTTATAGGTAGTTGTTGAGAGTGATAAGGTGTCTCCTGAGCCTCCTTTTCTCCAGGCTAAACAACCTCAGCCCCCTCAGCTGCTCCTCTTAAGATTTGTTCTCCAGACTCTTCACCAACTTTATTATACTTCTTTGGACACACTCCAAAATCTCAATGTCCTTCTGTAGTGAGGGGCACAGAACTGAACACAGTATTTGAGATGGGGCCTCACCAAAGCCAAGTACAGGGGAACAATCACTTTCCTAGTACTACTTGCCAGACTATTTCTGATACAAGCCAGTATGCTGTCGGCCTTCTTGTCCACCTGAGCACACTGCCAGCTCACATTCAGCTAACTATCAGACAACACTCCAAGGTCCTTTTCCAACAGGCAGCTATCCAGCCACTCTTCTCCAAGCCTGTAGTTCTTCATGGGGTTTGTCCTGCTTTTATTATATCTCTGTGTATTTCTTACAAGGCTATTGTCTGTTCAGCCTAGGAACCTGGACAAGAAGTGAAATGAAACTTAGCTAGCCCTTTAGCTAGAAATATTAGTATGTTCATGCTTGTACCATGATGCAGTTTGCAGCTCTTGGTATCATCTGTAAATATATAAATGAATAATTAGAAAGACACTGAGTTGTGAGGAGAGTTTTCTAAATATGCATTTGAGATCACTGCATTACTCCCAAATGGCAAAAACATGAGTGAATTATACAGGTTGTCCCAGCAGGGCATTAACACAGTTATGTTACCACCCCATACTACAAGCAATCTGCCACATATATTACACTAAAAAAAAAAAAAAAAAAAAAAAAAAGAGCTATTTTATAAATGTGTTTTAAATGAGTTTTATGAAAAAATAAATTACAGAAACCATGTCATTATCCTACACCTGTGAAGCCAGGTGCTTTATTTATTACAAGAACCTGAAAGAGGTATATATTATACTAATAACACTTTAAAATGTCTAAAAAAGCTCTTTCTGTGAATTGGAAGCCCAATTCACTTGGGTATTTCACAAGCTTGTGAAATACCAGAATTATATGCAGGGACTATGTCCTCATCAGGAGAAAAATATTACAATTTCCCACAGCAAAGAAATTGTTCTTAAGATTAATGATTAATACTGGTCTGAATGATAAAAAACTAAAAGTGATTCAGGATTGGTTCTGTCTTTTCTGTTCTTTCAGAGACATGTTAAAATGCAACATTTTCTAAATAAAAGGAAGACCTTTTCTGAATTATGCAGTTTAACACAGAAGGCAGCTAAGTACCACACAGCCATTCACTCCCTCCCCCCCAACACCATGACAAAACAAAAGGAAAAAAATAAAAAAAAAGTAAAAGCTCATGGGCACAGATACAGACAGTTTAATAGGACAGAAAGGGAAGAGAAATAATAATGATGATGATGATAATAATAATAGAATATACAAAGCAAATGATGCACAATGTAATTGCTCACCACCCACTGACTGAAGCCCATCCCATCCCCAAGCAGTGGTTTCTCCCACCCCAGCCAGTTGCCCCATATTAATTGTTCAGCTTGATGCCATATGACATGTTCCTTTGGCCAGTTTGGTTCGGCTGTCCTGGTTCTGGCCCCTCCCATCTTCTTGTGCACTCCCAGCCTCCTTGTAGGCAGTGTGAGAAGATAAAAAATCCTTGGCTTATTATATGAACAGCTCTGCAGCAATAAAACATCAGTGTGTTATCAACATTATTCTCATCCTCAATCCAAAACACAGCACCATAAGAGCAACTAGAAGGAAAATTTAATCTCTCTCTCAACTGAAACTATGACACTGAATCACCAATAGTCTGTACATGTTGTAATATGTACCAGTAAATTGTAATGAAGCTTTTCTGCATTTCTGTGTGAGAATTCAGCATATGATTTTTATCATATAAGCAGTCCATTTATTTTTTTTGCTAACTTCTGTGGTTATTTCCTGTGGTCTTTATACTCATATATACTTCTCTCATATCTTTGAGTTGCATACAACTATTCTGACTTTTTTTTTTCTTTCAGGAATTTAAACACAACAAGTATATACTCCCCAATGCAGCAAATGGTCCTTATTCATACCCCTCCAGCTCTGTAGTAATGATGTCACTGAATCAATGTTCAAGATTTGTTCTGAACATGTCTTTGTCGGGGTAATTAGCCTCCTTATCATCCACTCTTTGTATTTTAAATGGTTGTACTAAATGGCTTTTGGGTAATGTGGTTTCTGATGCACCATCAAGCGAAGAATAAAGATACATTGCCTCAGTGAGAGTGTTTGACAAGTCTATGACTTCACCATTTCATATTGAATCTTGTCATTTTATTCCAGAAAATGCATAAAGACAGCATAGTTCACTGACTTAATCCCTTGAAACAATAACGGTAATATGTTTCAGTTTTGCAGCCACAAGGCAGAGTAATAACTACCATTATGTGGTAGGACACATTTATTTGTAGGCTATCTCCTTTAGTTTAGAATCAGTTTTTGTCTTCCAGAGACTGCTTCAGTTTTTGCTGTCCTCAGTGTGACATGGTCCTTCAAGCAGCAAGCTGCAGAAGTAGCAGATTATTTTTTTTTTCCTGTCATTTCAGTGTTCTTAAAGGTCTCAACATCTCTTTCAGCAGGGAGAAGGCTGGAACAGACTGCTGACTTTCTTATGCTAATTGTCAAACTTGACCAGTTGGCAGCTTGATCAAAACAAACAAAAATGTGCTGAATATATACAAGAGTGTTCACTAGCAAGTTGCTGTTATTAATAGTGCCCAGAATACTGACTAGTGGTGTTGGAGTATCACAAAGCAGAAGCTTCTAGAGAAACCTTCTAGAGAAAGTTGAATAAAGATTTTATCCTTGTCCCTAAAAGAATTATAGAAAAGTACTTATATAGAAGCAGAGAGAGACGGCACAGCTTTGCTTAGTGCCATTTTTTTTTTTTTTTAATGAAAGAATCTATTAGTCTTTCTAGATTGAGGATCCTCTTCACCTCACCATGCTATCAAAAGATAAGCAAACAATATTCCTAGGCTTTTGTGCACAGCCAACGTCTCACAGAAGCCTCAAGAGATCTTTAGAGATGACAGGATGAGAAGCTCTGGTCAGGTCATCTGTATTTACATAAAGATTTTTACTCCATTCTTCAAAACCTTCTTACACCTATTCAGCAGCAGAAATCATATTAAGCTAAATGTAATTTATCATTTAAGCTGCATTGACCTGTAGAAGATGTTTTCAGGAACTCCACTAACAACTCCAATGCCTATTTTTCTGGAAAGATTTTTCCAGGAAGCAGAAAGAAGCAAGCTAGTCACAGCACGAGTGGTGACCTTTTTGTTTGGAGAGTTCAATAATGCCAGAAAACTTGAACTCCCAAACTGTTATTTCCTTATTTAATCTCCTCTTGGGGTGTTGGCTGCTGTAGGTTGGTAAGAATAACAACAGACCTCATAGCTTTGAACAGTAACAACTGTGTAACCTTCTAACTATACTGCAAGTAGATACTGGTTTGCTAGCTGACTCCTAAGGGGAGCAGTGGAATTTTATCAAAAGTTTCTGTAAAGTTAACATAGAAATAGCAAGGCAAAGAATAGAAATGCATCAGTGTTGTCCTATTTCATATTTGTTCTTAATAGAACCTGGACATCTTCACTAAAGAGAAGAAAATACCACTGATTTTAGGACAACAGACTGTTTGAATGCTGTATGTGTATAATGTATGAAGTTTTCCTGGACCTGCAGCTTGAAACATTTCCCAACTCTTCTACCCACCATTTATCATTCTTGACATGAAACTTTTCTTGTTTCCTGTTTGGCTGTAAGATAAGCTGCTTTCTTATGTACAGGTTTGTGTTTGTTTGTTTTTGGTTTTGTTTCTTTTTGTTTGTTTGTTTTTGTTTGTTTAATCTAACATATTTGTAATACATGCACACCAGTTAATACAGATATGACAGACATCTTTTTCTATCAAAGTAATTTTAATGATGGCATTTGACAAAGGCAAAGTCTCTTATGAGACATCTCATGAACACCTATGAATCTTTCCTACTCACATATAACGTCTTTTGATTCGGTTTTATAACTGAACTATGAGAGAAGTGAATTTGGTCTCCAGTCACTTCTATTTCTCAGGCATTTTTAAGTAATTCTAAATTTTGTCTTTTGGTGAGCTTGATTTGCTGTAAGATATGATGTGATATGTGAAGATAAGATAGTGACAGTTTCTTACAAAAGACATTTCATTAGCCTCTGACTACACTGCTTATTTGGATAGTTTGGCTATCTCTGATGTTGTCAATATCAACTTTTATATGTTGATGCAGTCAAAAAGGTGGCAGTGCTTGGAATGTGAATGCATACAAATGCTGTCAGTTTGAGTAGTGTGTATTTGTGGTTATCGCCATAAACATTAGTTGTAGTATGACAGGTGAATATTCTTTAAGAACGTGGTGCTCTGTTCTGAAATTTTGAAGTTTTTCCAATACATTTATTATTATCTCCCAGTGTGATGAGACTTTGTCACTTCAAGAATTCAAGGTAAATATAGTTGTACAAACTGAAGCACTCTTTGATCATTACTTTGTTATGGACTGTTCATTGGTATTAATAATGGAGTGACAACTACATAAGCCAGTTCACCATACTTCCAAGTCAGCTTTGGTGTCCATTAGGAGGCAAATACAACCTATAGGAAACACATATCACAAGATCTGCTCAAGATAACAGGTTTTCATATTTTCTCACTTTCTGATCTGGTTAAAAGAGAATTGACTCCAAATTCTTCCAAGCTGAGCTTTACCAAGGAGGCAAGTTTTGTCAGAATCTGCTATGTCAGTATTGGAGCAGAAAATATGAGACTATGAGAGTCCAGAAATGGTCTGGGTTACTCAGGTCCAGCATCACTAAAAGAAGTGCTCAGAATTTTCCCTGTCTGTGTGTGAAGAACGATGCAAACTCCCACGTGCACACAGTCTGGAGCTATCACTGCTCTGTGTCCATTGCCATTCAGTCAATGACGTGACTGGCAATTGGTGAGGGTGTAATAAATATAATATTACATAAAACTGATGAAAAGTGTGCATAGAAAAAAAACTGAGTACTAGTTCTAGTCCCCCATCTCACCTGTTGAGTTGCTGTAATTTAGTAGAAAATGATGACAAGATGTCCACTTGAGTGTGGGCCACAGTATATACGGATCTTATACCAATAATTATTTCCTCTCCAACTATATACATACTGGGTTTTCCCAATGAGCAAGTCACCAGAGAGCTAGGAACAAAATCAAATATAATAAACTGTAATGCTCTGTTTGTTAGGCATATTGTCTGTATCTTCATTGGCTTGTGTAAAGCTGTGGCTACTTCTGCAGTTTGCTGTGCTTCACATCACATCCGACAGTATTACAATGAAATACACACAAACCTCTATCTAAAACTCCTGATTGTGGCTTTACTTCTTGGATTAAAGTGGTGAATATATGGGATATATTGAGTACTGTGTCTTAAAAGTGTTTCAAGCAATCACATTTGATTTTCTCTATTAAGGACTACTTCCACTGACAGAAGGAACTGCTGCCAGAACTGATTATCTGCAGGCCTGGAGGTTGAAGATGGAGAAGGAAAAATGCCCAGCATACAACATGTTCAGTAAATGTATTAAATGTTTGTACTTAGTGCAATACCTTGATTAGTGAAACTGTAGGAAATAAATTATACAAGCAATCAGATCAAAGATACAATAATTCTGCAAGGAATATATCTGAAGCGTAGATTGGGTGCCCAACAGGTAAGTCTCAGTTAACACTATTACATCATTTTTACAATATTTAACATAGTTAACAATATTACATCATTATATCATAAACATAATTTCCTTTACAGTAATACAAATTGTAGAATCACAGAATGGTATCAGTTGGAAGGGACCTTAAAGATTATCTAGTTCTAACCTCCATGGGCAGGAACACTTCTCTAGACCAGGTTGCTCAAAGGCCCATCCAACCTGGCCTAGAACACTTCCAGGGATAGGACACAGCTTCTCTGGACAACCTGATCCAGTGCTTCATCACCCTCAGAGTAAAGAACTTCTTTCTAATGTCTAATCTAAATCTACCCTTTCTTAGTTTACAGACATTCCCCCGTGTCCTATCACTACACTCCCTGACAAAGTGTTCCTCTTCAGCTTTTCTGTAAGCCTCCTTTAGGTATTGGAAAGTCACTATAAGGTCTCCCCGGAGGCTTCTCTTCTCCAGGCTGAACAACTTAAACTCCCTCAGCCAGTCTTCATTCGAGAGGTGCTCCAGTCCCTTGGTCATCTTCATGGATGAAGGCCTTGCAGTGCAGGCTCCCAACGAACATGACCAATGTGGAATGTTCCACAAATAAGGGTAAATACAATGCACAAAATCAGCTATTTCCTGTGAAGTAAGGAATTTGGAAATCAAGCGTGGGAACAGCAGACAGGAACAACAGGAGGAGTTAGAACAAAGCTTAAAAAAGTAAGATTTGATTCTATGCATATTCTTTTGTCTTCTCAAGAGATGCATGAGAGGAGCAGGACAGAAATCAAAATATGTCTTTGTTACACCCCCCTCCAATTCCAACCAAGCATTTAATAATGGCCTTGGTGAGGCTGGGTAGGTGCGAAGCAGTGGATTTTGGCTTGGTTCAGCCCAAGCTGAGGAGACTAAACCAAATCAAGAACTTTAAATTCACCTTTGGAAATGTTTCATTTGCAATATAAAGCTTTACCAGGCAAAATTAAAATCAGTTCTGTACTTGATTTAATACTCTTTCTCTCTCCCTCCATACAGGATAGAGGGGGAGCAAGACACAAACACACATGGTATAGAGGAAGAAAGTAATTATGTTGCCTAATGTAGAAGGAAGAAAATTATGGGGAAATTATCTATAGCACTTCACTGATAATTGCATTGCATAGATTATGAAAGAATCACTGAAAATATATATGTAAATTACCTAAATTTTAAGCTTTCTGCTGTTCTCTATATTGTGAAACTTCAGTGAAATTTTGTGAATATAGGACTAAAATAAAAGTCAATTTATTTTATTTTAAATGATTCATGATGTGTGGCAGATGCATAAATGGTTTGTGTATGTACAGTTCTTTTGCAAAATATGCATGTGATGATGAGTTAATATACTCGTGAAAGGGAATACAGTTTGGGAATAGTCTAAAATTTGTAGCGATGAAGATAAAGCTCAATAATTGCAACTGGATTTTCACTTTTCTTTTTTTGAGAGCCTATTCTATTAAACTTTTGTATAAGTGGAAAGATAATTAAGCTATTGGTATAGTTACTGGTAATGGCTTGGAACATGTGTAATTTCACAATGTTTTGTGTACATGCATAATTATTTCCTATTGTCTGCTTAGATATTATAGTTTTGAAAGGTTCAATAAAACTATTTATTTAATCTACTTTTCAAGTCAAATATGCAGAAGAATAGGATTTTCCCGTTTCCTATATTAATTTTATTTTATTTTTGCACAGCAATATTGGTGTACTTAATTTCACAGTAAGCATGTCACTTACAGAAAATCATTTGGGGTACCTGGCAGAACCAAAAGAAGAATGAATTAAAGTTCAGGTTCCCCAGTATAATTTGAGAAGAAGATGGTTATAAAGGATGTCCAGGTAAAAACCTTTTGGATTCTGTGTTTGATTCAGATACACTGATGTAAATCAGGAACAACTCACTCTAAAACAAAGACAATTCATTAAGAGAACTCATGAGATTTGACTAGAGGTTTGAAATTTTTTTCTTGCTTTTTAAGCAAACTGCCTGATTAGCTAGCATTTCCACACTTTTTTTCCTGTTCTACTTTTTTTTTTTTAATTTAATTTATTTTTTTTTTTTAGCTGTCTATTGCTACTTCATTATATATATGCAATTGTCATGTTATTTGGCTTAAATATTTTCTTTAAGTTTAGTCAGACCTTGATTCCTGACCAACACCTCTATATGTAACTGTTAACAGGATAGTATTTCTTGCTAAACACTACAGTAATATATATGCTCCAAGTTAATTTCCCCACTGGTATGAAAAATTATATTAGAGTCAAACTTCTACCTGTCATAAGGATATAATTGGTAATTGATTAATTCTTTGTATTGGCTGGATATCTCCATGTCTTGGAACAGAAGTTTTCATCTGTTCATAGAGACAGTATGGACACCAGTCCACATACAGATGAAGCTATTTCACATTGGTTCCCTGTCTCATTGTTTCCTTCCCATATTTCTCCCCTGTTCCTCATCCCAGGATTAGTTTGACTGCAAAGGTAGAAGCAAAGGTAGAAACAGCTCTTGCAAGCTTTCAGACTCTTGGAGGAAGGTATTTCATTCACTACATAATTTTACCTTTTTTCAAGGTAGACTCTAATCATTTTGACAGAATTTCAACAACCTTGGTACAGCCATTGATAAATGGAAAAGCAAGTTCTTACCAGATCCTGTTACACAAAACCAAACAATGAAGATTCCCCAGGTTCCCTCTGATCTTGTTTTGGGTAGGCTGGAGCAGTGGACTGGCACTATTACCCTTGCACAATAAAGCACCCTGGAAGGTAATTGTGTAGATAATATAATGTAGATGATATACTATAGATGAAATAAAACTCTCTTGCATGATTTCTTCTGTTTCTGTTCCTTCACTATATAGAAGTTGCCTGGGACCAAGTCAGAATATTCATTTTTATTTAAAGTTTCTCCCTAGAACTTCCTGATTTCTTTCCTAAATCACTAAGTTTTACAACTCAGAGAATATTCCTGACATGCTTTGAGTCTGGTTCCTGCCCTTTTGAAATTAAAAGAAAAATATTTTCTATTAAATTATCATGTTACCTTTAAATGGTCAAATGATTAAAATCCCTTAGTAAGCAATTTACTGTTTAGTTATCACCCTAGAGAGTCAGATTCTATCAATAGCTTGTTTTGGATGATAGCCATCTTTCAATTCAAGAGTTTTGACTTAGCAGAAGAGAATTTAAGCAGTGTTATATGCAAGAATTTCCTTGTCATTTCCTTGAGGTTTTATCTCAGCATGGAGACAAATGTAGCAAGGATGGCAATTGCATCCCATCTACAAAATTCATTTTGCCTACTGGACATAGGTACTGGCACAGAATCCTTAACACTGAACATAATAAACAAGCTGTAACACAGACGCAATCTATAAATGTGCGTGTTAATAAATCATCAAAGGTGTACTACTCCCCATTTTTAAGGGAAACTTTTGAAGACTCATCTAACATTTGGTTTTGCACTGAATTTTCTTGGTGACACGGAATACAGATAAACTCAGAGAAGAGGAATGAATATGATCTAAAAATTGTGCTAGACTTGTTAAATGGGAGAAGTATCAACAACAGTAACAAAAATATAATGAAAACCCAAGTCATGTTTTCTGTATGTTAAATGACAGAGCTCAATACATATATATACAGATGATAGAGCTCAATACATATACATGTATATACAGATATATATATGTATATATATATATAACTGAAATTTAACTGAAATTCTACCAGTATTCAACAAAAATGTATATGTCACATGTCATGGAGACAGACCTTTTATCCAGGACAAGTTAAACTGCTTTCTATAGATACAATGACATTTGTGTGATCTGATACCTCATGGCATAGACTCAAACCATCCATACATAGTGTAAGCAATATGCTATTATTATATGTTAAAGGGCAGCACAATGTATGTATTTCAGGTAATAGGATGTAGGAATATTGCAGAACCTTTAGAAAGGGACATCCAGGAATGGGATATCAAAAGCATACAGATAACATGTTCTGAGGAAGACATGAATAAAACTGAACAGAGCTAGCAAGCATTTTCCAGCATCTAATATGGAAGAGATATAGCTTCAGAGATTATTAGGTTGAAGAGATGACCTCCTCATCATTCAAGTCACTCGAGAGACTAAGCACCTTTAAGTATTAGCATAAAAGTATCATTATTTTGATCTAGACAAAGGCTGAGAATACTCTATCAAAATGATCAGACAGAATTTGCAGTACTGGGAGGTGAATAAGAGTTAAAAGCCATAAAACTACGATTGATGATGTATCAGTAGAAAAATAGAAGGCTTGGAAATCATGCTCCAATCAGCATCTAGCAGTGTGGAATGTCTAATGTTGTTCTCTCTATCAAGAAATAAGTGTAGCCGAGAAACACTTTCGAAACCACAAACTGTCAAAAGATTTTCTTAATCAACCTGGTATCTCCTGAACGTGGACCTGTAAACATACCTTGAACCACAGACCACCTCCAGTATTTATGTTTGAAAAGCAAGTGCAAAGTCATAGTATAGACAGATTTTAGGGCTGTGAACTGCCAGTGTCATTTGTTGTTCCTGACAAAATTGCTCATAACTGAAGAGGTTGAATCTGAGCACCCTTTATTCTCTTTTCATATGCAAGATTTCATTGCTTTCATGAGACAATTATGTGCTATAATTTTCTGAAGACATGAGGAGTATTCATACTCTTTGTGAAATGATGAGCTTATATCCTGCTTATATCATAACTGAAAAGAGAAGGTGAGGACAAAATGCCACCTTGAATCTCTGTCTCCATGCTGTACTGTACTCAATACTCCAATGACATTATGCTTAGTTTGTCTCAGAATTGCACTCCTGTTTTGGAATGATGGTACTAATAGTTCAAGATTCAAATTCTGAGGTGGTGTAAGTTGCCTAAGATAATTTCCTTCACATTTACTTTAGAACTAAGTGTCTTTATACTGACAGAATCTGTTCCCAACTTTTCTAGCCCTTGATGCATGATCCAAACTAATGTTCTGCCATTCTTATCATATCTGCTATGAAAGTACATTAAGACACACGTGTTTAATGAAATTTCTTAACTACATAACATTATCTCTACCTAAATCTGTAGGATACACTGGCTTCCATATTCTTAAAAATACTATGTCTATGGTGTCACAGACATAGCTCAGACACTCTAAGCATTCTATCTACAGTTTAATCTGAAGATGACAGAAGGAAGTGCAGTCTTCTGCTCCAGAATTTGATTTCCATCTTGACTCTTGAGACCAAATTCATTGAATTTAAGACTGTTAGTTAAGTCAGCAATGAAGTAGCAGTTTCTAAAGCTGAGTGATTTTGTCCTGACATCTGTTCTTTTAAGATAACATCTCCTTCCTGTTGGCAGTGCTCATAAGGAAGCCTCCAGTGATTACATGGGCATGTTTATGGTCCAGCTGCTTTACTAAGTTTCTAAAGTATGTATGTATGCATCAAAACTCAAAGTGAATTTGAAAGTGAAGGAGACAGTCAGACTTGTAGGAAAGTTTCCTTCAAGTCTGCTGTTTAAATTCAAAATACATAGACGTATTTTGAATGGATACACTAGCAATGCTACTTGAATTCTATTGCTGTAAAAAAGTCACCTTTTTTTTTTTTTTCTTTCCCTGCCCTTCTGTTAGCTGATCTATGAAAGTAGTTCTTGCTCAGTTGTTTTCTTTTTACTAAAATCACTATTTCCCTTCAGATGCCCAATGCTTCATAAAGCAAAAGACTGCATAAAAGAATGCAGTCTTTAACTAGCACTCTTATAACTTGAGAAGAATCAGAGTCAAGCAACAGATAAGTAGTTAAAGATTTAAGTGTGCTTCAACAGCTTGTACAGTAAGAAGAATGGTTCTGTCTTCTCATCAGCATTGATGAGAAGATTCATTGATCAGAAGGTTCTTAACTTTATTAAAACTCCAATGAATAAGAATCTGTTTTCAGAATTTAAAATATTATTATTAATAATAACAACGATAATTTACATTCATAAATACCTCTTGCTGTTTTATAAAATTCTGAATATTTGTTCACAGAAGCCATTTAGCCCAAAATCACCATTTTCAGCTATTAAAAGGTGATTCTTGGCGCCCTGGCAGATCTTTACAGTCTTATACAATTTTCTGTCTTCCCATGACTGTGGTATATGGCCATGGACATTCCAATTGATTGAGAAAGGATCATCAGCTGAACTAGTTCATTTTAGATTCAGTTTGGCAATAGGTAAACATAGTCTGTGTAAACCATTGATTAAGAAGATAAAAGAGAATGGAAATGCATCCAAAAGAGAGCTTTGCTAACAAAATCTACAGCAATGTGATCAAAAAGGAAGAAATGTGAGTAAGGGAAGAAAAGAGGAATGCCTGAAGCTTCATTTCTAGCTAGGTGGCTCTTTATGCCACTTTATCTGGACTTTTTATCCTCTTCTAGTATTGGAAACCCTCAACCTAATTTTTTTTGTAACTGGCATATGTTATGTCTATTTTATCTATGTATTGACTTTTTGTTTGGAAAAAGTCAGCTCCACTGTCCTGTTTTCTGACAACTGAAAGCAAACTGTGGTAGACCACAGACAGTTAAATTCTGACACAGTGTCAGACTGTAATGAACTAATTCAGCTTCTTAGTTTTTGTTGTTGTTGTTTTTTCCTGCTTTCTTTTCAGCATAGTGAATAGCGTCCCAGTTTATATTTGTGATAACTATAGACATGAAAAGTAGGTGAGGAATATATACACTACTCATTCCTGATCTGAAAGGAAAGTTTATGAATGGCTCAAATAAAGGTAACTTTGTCTCTCCAGTGAAAGCAATCAACCTGTACATAACTTACCATTCAACTATGTGCTGTCTAGATGGCCACAAATCTGTCTGTAGAATGTAGCTGTTTATAATTCCTTTCCTTTCCTTTCCTTTCCTTTCCTTTCCTTTCCTTTCCTTTCCTTTCCTTTCCTTTCCTTTCCTTTCCACATAGTTGTAGGTTTATGACTGTTCTTGTTGTAGTCTCAAATATGTAATCAAATATATTTACCACAAATAAAAAAAAGCCAGCTCTGTAATATTTACTGACTCTGTCAGTCTTTCATGCTAGAGAGCACATGATTTTTCTAGGACAAGCTATTGCATATTTGTTTCTGGTTCCTAAGCCCTGCCCTCAGCAATGCGTTTTTCCTCACAAGAAACTAAAAGCTTACAAAATATGTGAGAGCTTATCTATATATATATATATACAGTGTTAAAATATTAGCAAAACTAAATATTATTAAGCAGTGCCATACTGTCTTTATTAAAGAAAATGTAGAAAATCTATACCTAATGTATTACACAATCCTGTCCTGCAGATACACTAGCTGAGATTATACAAGCATCCAGCTAAAACATGATCTAGAGACAAAAATCTTTTTGTTTATCTCTATAACCATTGGTGAAAATAAATAAATAAATAAATAAATAAATCAGGTCTTAGATTTTAATTGTTATTTAAACATTATTACCAATGGGAAGAGTTGTTAAAATGATATTTTAATGGGTTCTGTATCTGAGTTATCCTTTTTGAATGGAATAATTAGGTTGATGGCATTTGTCTTCCCAAGAAACAATTTTATGTGATGAGCCCTGCTTTCCTGGGAGTGTCTGAGCACCTGCCTACTGACAGGAAGCAATGACATAATTCCTTGGTGTGCTTTGTTTGTTCACACAGCTTTTGCTTTATCTAATACAATGGACTCATCTCAGCCCATGAGTTCTCTCACTTTTAACTTTCTGATTCTCTCCCACTTCCTACCTGGTGAGAGTGAGTGATCCGCATGCCAGAGTTAAACCACAACACAAAACAGCAACTCTGAATGGAAAAAAGTGTAAAACAAATCGTTTAGAAGTTGTAAAATTAGGTATAGAATTATTATTTTTTTTTTTAATAAAATATATATGGAATAAAGAATCTATCATGCTCCACAAGTAATATTGCTTCTGCCATCTTTAATATGGCTTTTATACATGCATTCCATACAGAATTTTATGGTGAGCTGTTAAAGTGAAAAAGCTTCCTGTCTCAGTGCACAAAAGAGATGATGTTTCTTAAGAGCCCTTGACTATATTGTTTTGTTCTTAGTGTTCAAAATGGATGATGCTTTTATTCTGCATGATTATTCAACACACTCAGAAGACACGATTATTTATTTTCTACAATATGTAAATACTTTGCAGAAATTAATTTTCCTTTACAACAGATTCATTATTCAGAGAAACTGAGGGACAGAATTGGCACACATGATGTGATTTTTCCCTTTTTTGAGTATGCTTATTAGCAGGTACTTTCAAAAGGCAGATCAAGCTAATTTTATTAGCATGAAAAAGGAAAAAGTAAAATCTAGAAACAACAAGTATATAGTTAGGGACCATCCCTCAGAAGTTTTGGCTTAAAAACTGGATCATTTGCCTAGCTTCACATAGGCACCCTCTGTTAGAAAGAGGAATTCCCTTGCTCTTTTGAAAACTTTTATTTCTATCAGTGTTATCATACACTGTTTTTCATATCTATAATAAGCAAGATCCAAGTTCAAAAGCAGCAGCCTGATTTACTGCATAGTTTAATTCCTTAAGTGTACTATACCCAAAAATATTTGCAAATGTTAACTACTTAGTCCACTGTCCCTCTTAAGAAAACTTCATCAATTTATTTCCTCTCTACACTACCAAATGTAATGAGGATCTTCTGCCTGGCAGCCTTCCCCACCCTATCACTTGTGTCAATGATCCTTCTCTGCTCACCCCTTGGAGTATCAGATTATGTGAGTGGTTCTGGAAAGGGTTGCAAAGAAAAGCAGTAGAACATATACATATAATTGGAAAAAGCAGAGAAACTTTTGTGAATACAAGTCCTTCCTAAAGCCTGAAATAAGAGTAGCAAGCTGCAAAGTATCTATAAATAAAGAACAATTTATTTATGGTTACATATGTCAGTTGATTAGATGAGTTCAGAGGAAAACAGTTGGTACTTTTAGAGCTGAAGACGCAAAGATTGGTATAATCCCTAGTCCCTATAGAACAGGAAGATATTTATATTTTGTGTTTGCCTTGTAACACAGAATTCTCTTACCGCACTCACCTCAAGGAAGGTCAATGGGCATTGATAGGACAGTGTGGCTGTTTATGATCTAGAATCAGTTTAACCCCTGCACTCCTGGTACTTCAGAGGGAAACCCTAACTTTATGTTATACAGACTTATCGTTAACCCAGATGATTGCATGACCCTTATATCTATTAAGGACGGAGTGAAAGTTTTATTTTATTCTATTATGTGATTTCTGCTAACTTCATGTCAGTTTTGAAATGTGCCTGAAAATTTTCCAACTCATTAAGAAGAAAAGTTCAAACTCATTTCAACAATGGGATTTTTCAACACTGCTTTTATGTCTTAAAGCTTTTGAAATCCAAAAGCTATATCTGATCAAACAGATTCTGTTCTTAGTAATATTGCAGGGCCAAAATAGCTCAGATGATATTTCCAAAGTATTCTGAATCCACAGCAGAAGCTAACAGTATTACACCACACTTTTTCATATAGGTCATGAGGGTTTTTCCATTACAATTCAGCTCATATCTTTGTTCACGTTCCAAGATCTCTACAAAAGCTGTGCAATTTAGTATCATTCATAAAGCTTTGCAGAACTATGCAGTGTCCACAACACTGTGTTATCTGTTTGACTTTTCTTTTCTTGGCTTCCAGAAATTTCCCTCACAGATCTATGGATTTGGGGGTTTGGGAAATTTGCTTTGTACTGGGTCTGGCTGGAATGTTAACTTTCCCGGCAGCAGCCCATACAGTGCCGTACTCTGTACTTGTAGCTGGAACAGCAGTGTTATCACACCAGTGTTGTGTCTACTGCTGAGCAGCAGTGGCACAGTATTAGGCCTTTCTCTAACCCTCCTAGGGGATGGGCAAAAAGTGAGGAGAGAAACATCACTAGGGCAGCTGACCTAAACCAATCAAAGGGATATTCCATACCATGTGATGTCACACTCAGCAATACAAGGTGGAAACAGGAAGAAGAGGGGAGGGGTGGGCTCTCGTTGAGAAGATGTTGGTCCTCCTCTCAACACCGGCTGCATGCGTTGAGGCCTTGCTTCAAGGACGTGGTCAATCATCACTCATTTGTGGGAAGTAGAGAGTAATTTCTTTCCTCTGCACTTCCGTATAGCTTTCATTTATTTTGTTTGTTTGTTTTCCTCCCTTCTTTTTATTTTCCCTTTTCCCCTCCCTTTTCCCCTTTCCCTTTTTATTTCCCCTTAGTTAAATTGTTTAGTTCATGATAGTCTTTATTTAATTATTATAATTATTTCCCTTTAATTAAATTATCCTTATATCAACCCGTGAGTTGTTCTATGCTTTACTTCTCCCCCTCATCCAAAGGAGGGGGAGTGAGAGAGCGGTTGTGGGGTTTAGCTGCCTAGCACGGTAAAACCACCACAGCCTTTGAATTCTTTTTGAATTGTTTTTTTCTTACCACAAAGTTAAATGCCCAACTTTGAAAGTTTGTCACCAAGCTCAAACAATTGCAGGTTAGAACCAGCTACTTTTTCTAATTGTTTTGTCACTTATTTTTCTACCTCTACTAACACTATTATTACTTATATTATTGTCTACTCCTATTCAAATTAAAACAAACAAACAGTCAAAAACATAACAATATGGTTTGTATTTCTTATCATATATGCTTGTCTCCAAAAATTAATTCAGTGGGTCTTTTGAGGCATCAAGACTGAACAGACTACAATAGAGAACTATAGCCTTTGTTAAAACTTTCTAACTTCTCTGGTAATATAGATTTCAGTCACTAATTTGAAAACTTGAACAGCAACACATACCTTTACTTTCTTCTTTTAGGCACAGAGACACAAAACACGTAAGGCAATAGAGAATGAATTTTGTGCCTCAATACTGTTACAGATCCCTGAAGCAACATGCTATCCTTATAAACACGCCTTTTATAGCTTTTCATGAGTTCAGTGTAGGTTTTGTGTCATTCTGAAAAGAACAAGTGTGGGCAGGTGCTGTGCACTTTTCTCTCCATGGCTCTGCAGATGCTTTAAAGTTTTCCTTTAATGGAACTGCACGACAGTACATGGTAGTGCTGTGAACACCTGGCAATTAATTAAAGCCATGAGGTTCTGTTCTTGACATAAACCAGTCTCACACTAAGCCCCACAGAACTGAAAGCCCACATGCTGTATTATTGCCTGGGCAGTCTCTTCCATGAATAGTTTAGTGCAGTCATAGCCATTCAGACAGACTGATGTTTTCTCCTCAGTGAATTATGGGAGAACTCACCCTCATCGTATGTTTTTTCATGTTTGTCTGTTTGTTCAAGAAGGCCATGAACCTTGACCAGAGGTCTCTTGCTTCAGTTTCTAGGCAGATTTTGGACACATTACTAACAGATATAACTCAAATTCTTCACATTCCATTCCATATAATTGACAACTTAAGTCTCTACCTAACAGTTAATGATGAATCAAACTACAATTTTACATTCTAAAAGGCACTGGTTATCTTAATACCTTCCATGACAGTAATGTTTCACCTAATGCACTCTGATGGCAAAATCACCGTTACAAAGCCTGCTAATACATTAACTGAACTTGGTTTTATGATCAATACAGATGAATTATTAGTTCATTTAGGGAAAAGAGCTGAACATTCTAAAAAACATATACAGAGGAATAATATTAGTTTTTTATTTTACTAATCCATACATTTTGTAACTTGCACACATAAAATGAATAGCCTCTTTCAAAAGAAGTACTTAGGGCAGGAACAGAGGTGACATAGTCCACCACTAAGGTCTTTCAAAGTAATAACCTTCATCACTCCTTGCACTATGAATATAAGTTGTGAAAATTAAATTATACTTTAAAAAATACACAAATTGTTCTTTATGATCCATTATGTTTAAAAATATATATTTTGTTGATATTATTATTGTGTTGGTTTCCTTACATAGTAAGGAAACTATACTGTCATTACTTTTGTTTGTTTCTGTCAATAGTGAGTTAACATTACACTTTCTCGTAATGTTGCAATAGACAAAAGAAATGCAGTATGGATCTGATATTCTTTCAAACAAAGGTTCTGGAGCAATGTTTTTTGTTTGTTTGTTTGTTTTTATCTTCATAGTATTATGGGTATCCACCTACTGACATCATAATTATGGTTTTGAAGATATTTTTTTTGAAGATAAAAAGTTACACCCCCAAAAAAGTTCTACTGTCTAAATCCAGAAAGCTAAGTATTTAAGAAAATATTTTTTTTTTAAAAACTTAAGATATATGTTCAGCCTTTTAGGTGCTTTTCTTATCTTAATTTATGACTAACTGAATGGCAGCAAAAACTACCCAAAAGTTGCTGACTACCCTAAAGTTCCTGAACAATTTTTTTGTCAGATGGATTTACTATGCCTCAGTCAGACTCACCGCTGACTCTGTGAACACCGCTGACTCTGTGAAATGTTGCAGGTCTGCTGATCACTATTTCCCAGGTGACCAATCTGCTATTTTTCAATATAAGAAACCATTTTTGCTCTGACCACGCTGATTTTAATGTGGACTGTATATCGTCAGGCAATGAGGAGAACAGAGAAATTGATTTCATTTGGCATAATAAGCTTGTTTTTGTTTCTAACCGTGTCTTTGTAGTGGAGGTGATATTGTAAGGTTTTTGTAATATTATTGGATATTATTGTAAGTTCTGTCACTTACTTGGAGATGCATACACAGAAGAAACAAATCCTAGCAGCTTCAGGGGGTGAGATGTGTCCTCAAGCAATACTCATGAAAACATTTCATAACAAACTGAAACAAACAAAACTTTTAATAGGAGAAATGATCTGTTCATACCCCAGAAGCTTTTAATAATGGTTCTTCTCCACAGATAAGGTACTCAGATAAATTGGCACACACTGACCTGGAATCAAGGACAATGGTGTAATCTGTCTGCTGAAAGCAAAGTTGACTGCATGGAGACTTCAACATCAATGGGAAAAAGAAATGGAAGTTAAACAAGCACCACTAGATTTTGTGCTTTTTTCCCCCAATGCTCTGTTTGTTTAACCAGCAGGATGGCACCAGGTGGTTGCTAACATTCTTCTACAAGGCTTTCACAGAGATTGATGTTTGCAGCAACAGCTGAGTTCATTTACAATGCTGTTTTCTGAAAGCCTCTCTGAATGAATTCCCAAAGACAATAATTTACTGTCTGTCTTCTCTTTTACCACCAAATATGCATATTCTTATTTGATGACTTGAGTACCCTTGCTTAAAGGTGCTTATACATTCTCAAACTCTGTTATCACTACAGAAAGAAGGAAGTGCTATAACTGATATGCCTTTAAGTAATTGTTGTGGACTTGATGTCCTGTAAATGTTGCAGTATGGCATTGTCTTATTATTATTGGAAGGTGTGAACAAACAATGAAACGACAGCAGCTTCTGAAAGAGTTACCCCCATATTCACTCCCATCTTCTTTCCCATTTAATGTACATGAACCTGAAGATTTATACTGGCTAGGGTTTAAAACACAGAAGAATTAAAAACCAAGAAATATTTCATAATACTTTTAAAATTGGTTGCTTTGGGATAGCATGAGCTAGCCAGCTTTTTAGAAGAATTGTTGACCTTTGGACTAGCTGTGAGGTGAGCACCCAATCCTTCATTCAGTTTGCAGACAGATAAAACTGACATAGTTGAACAGAGCTTACTAAATGTCACCCTTCATGCTTTATATGCTTAAACCGTGGAGAAGAACATTCTATAAAACCATTATTTGTAACAATTTACACATTTCATGTGATGGGGATCAGGACTGGGGATCAATAATTTATTTGTTACTTAGATCAGCATTTGGAAATATAGATAACTGACATGAACCGGCCTCTAGGTCCCTGAGGGTCTCATATGAAAGCAAACAGGTATTCTCTGAGGAACTGAAACAAAGATTGCTGAAATCACTAAGATTTCTTCTATTAACAGTATTAGGTCTTGGATCAGGTTTTTGAAAAGCTCTCCAGTTTAGCAGTAATCCCATCATCCTATCCCATACCTAAGATGTAAATGTACTTCCCAAGAAACTATAAGTACTAATTTCAGCCACCAGAATGTTATATCTTGTTAACATCTTTAAGCATTTTAAATTCACTCGCTTATTAAAATGCAAGAAATGAAAAATCAAGATGCATGGGGAAAAGGAGTTACAGGATTAAAGGAGAACATACTGCTGCTTATATCTTATTAGGATCCACAATGTAACAGATTTGCCAAATATTTTGTTATATCATTTTTGTCTGTATTCCAGAGATATACTTTGTGTCAGAAATTGCAGTGATTGCAATGTAGTGAGAGGCTCTTTTAAGTACCAAATTTTACTACCACCTCCAGGTTTTAGCTGTTCCATAAAAATAAAATGAAGAGAAAGGATTCAGTCTTTTCATTGTATAATTTTCTTATTTTCTTGCCTTTCTTTTCAGGGTAACTTGTATGACTTGAATGCATTCTTTATATATATGTATATATATATATATATATATATATATATATGTACAAGAGTTTAGATTTATAAGTAAATATTCCGTCATGTTTGACTGCTAACAACTTGCCCCTACTCCAGAATAATCCAAAATGTAACCCTAAGATTACAAAAAACAGAAGTATCTCATCTCATATCATGAACAATTAGCAAATATATGTCAGAGGGACACAGCAGTTAGCAGTTCCATAAAAATCCTCTCATAATCCTTGTGACACAGATGCACACCCTAAATAGTCAGAAAATCAAATATTGTTCCTGTTAATGTTTTGTCAAGCAATTTGGCCAATTTACAAATATAGCATGCCTTGTCCCTTGAATTGTGTATGGTTTGCATTATGCTAAGAATGAGCATAGTGCTCATTTAAATGCATCTGCCAATGGAACAGATGGCCTTGTAGCTGGAGGACAATGCAGAACAAAAGAAAGAAAATAAATGCTCAAATAAAATCCAAACTAACAAAGAAATCTAAACTAGAAGCTGATATACAGAACAAGAAATAACTTGATTTGAAAATAAATAAATAAATAAACAAATTTACATATATACTGGAAGGAAAGAGTCTGAATTGGACTTGATATACTTTCTCAGGAAAGCATGGGACGTAGATGTCCATGCTTCCATCACATTAAATCATTTCTAATCCTTAGCCTTCTGTTGGCTCATACATTGATGTAGCTAATTTGGTAATATGTTATGCTAAATTTAAGGTTTCTATAAAGGCAGGTGCATGAGGATTTCTACAACATGGAAATTTTACTTGTAGAAACACATCTTAGGATGTGAACACTGCCAAAGTAAAAAAAAAAAAAAAAAAAAGAGAGAGAGAATTAAGATAGTCCTCCTGAACATGATTTTAAATAGCTGAAATCCTATAGACATACACAGTTAAATTTCTTTTCTTATTGTACTTTGGTGACTAACTATGATTCTGATAATCAATGGCAGATAGCAAAGAACTAATACTGAGTTTTTCAATAACATAGGTTGTTCTACTACCACAAGTATCCTAGTCACATCTCCACAGTGGCAGATAGTTTACAATACTCTGAATAAGAAGATATTTTTGCCCTGTTCAGTTAACAATCTAGGAAGCAAGAAAATAACTGTGTGTATATAAAGAAATGGTCAAATCCATCTGATATAACAGTGTGGAAGACAGGTGCCATAATAGTTGAAATACTATCTTTTTATTTTCACTGATAAAGCACTGCAACAACAACAACAACAACAACAACACAAAAGCAGAAGAAAGATCTTAGGATGGAATCAGATAGATCTGCAGATATACACAGTGACTTTTTCGTATGTAAAAGAGTCAGCATGGGAAAAAGGGCCCAAACCAATTAGAAATGGGGCTTGACCTTGATACCAAACAGAAGACAATAGGAAAGGTGAATACCAGCTAAGACATACTATTAAAAAATGTGTTAAGAAAAGCAAAAGGAGAATAAGAAGGGATCTTTAATGATCTTTAACTAAAGCAAAACTGACAAACATCTCTGATTCACAGTTCCTTATGATTCAATATATTATTTTCTTAACTAATAATACTGTAGCAAACCTTATTCCAGTACAACCAAATCTATCAAACTGAGGGTTTGTGCTTTTGGGACAAAATCATAGATGGTGTAAATTCAGACAAATGTTACTTGATAGTGGTATTCTCTGAATTGTTTCTTTTTGTTGCATCAAATCCATATTTGTCCCAAATTATTTTATTTTTATTCATACTTATTGTTGGTGGTATCTGTCTCTTTGTTGTCTTGCCACCAGTGTGCACCTATAATTCTAGTTGGTTCCCCTGGACAGTATTACTTATAGTCTAATTGCTCTGTATGCACATAATACCTCATTGAAGTTCATCTTGTCTGGCTCTTTCATTTGACTGCAGAAAAATTTTATTGAGGACGGAGGATTTATCACTAAAGAATGTTTCCTGTGATTTCATCCATGAATTGTTTTTCCTATTTAGCTATATATTCACATTTAAATGAATCATGTTTCTGTGGCACCAGAATGCCTCACAGGAACTAAAAATAAATAGACACTGTTCCACACCAAGGTCCTGGGATTTAACAGATCAAATTTTATTTGCTTAATTTTCCATTTCTTACTGTATTTGCTTATTTTTCTTCTTCTCAGTATCTTTCATTTTTAGTTCTTTCATTTTATTTAAAACTGGAAAATATATCTGTTAGAACCTCTGCTTGAAAGAAATGTGTCTTGTCAATTGGTTAGATTTTGGCTCTTTTTTAACCATTGATATCTCCAAACATATATGAGTTACAAGGGCTTATCTTTATTTCTAGGGAAGATCTATTCCCTGCTTTCATGACTGTCATCTTTGATGTAGAAAATTCATCCTATATTCCTCAAGAGATCACCAATAAGGAGAAAAGACAAAAGTCTAAAGTAGCTCTTGTATTACTGAACTAATGCATTGTTTCTATTTGATGTCAAATTGTTCGTGAGTGGTCTGGCTACACTGACTACAAAAAAAAAAAAAAAAAAAAAAAAAAAGAACTGGTTCAAAGTTATAAAGAGCTGGTCAAGTAGTAGATGGGATCACAGTTTTGTCTGAAATCCAGAGGGAAAAAGTGAGATGAGTTTGGGAAAAGATCACAGAATGAGGTCCTTCCACATCTCAGATCTATGTCACAGTAGGGTAACTGTACTATGTTACAGTAGGGTGACTTCTGACAAGGCTTGCAACTTGTTCTTTAAAATCAAATTTGAAATTTGTGCATGTTCTTTAAATCGAATTTTGATTTATCTTATGTACGTAGTCAGACTGTATTTATTGCATACTGAATATATATTTTAATATGCATGACCCATTCGTAGCTCATTATCTCTCTCTATATATCCAAAGTTTCCACAATAGAGCGTATATGATATCTGCCACATGTTATGTTCTCATTAATTTTTTCGAGGCTTGTAGAAACATCAAGACAGTTAAAAATATCTGATTTTTTCTTTTATTTTCCTTTTTTTAACTGAAAGTTTCTGATATTTGAAAATCTGCTTATTTGAGAATATATTTATTAATAATCTGGTTTGTCTATTGGAGGTGTCTCAAGAATATCTCTATTTTCTTCAAGAAAAATCTCTCTTCTGTAAAGGGCAAGTGTTAAATGACTAATGGCATTGATTTATTTCTAGTAGTCACTTCATTTCTGTTAGAGGAACTCTGAGGACAGGCTGGGTTTCCAAGCTGTGATAAAGTATAGTTTAAGTATGTCATTTACTTTCATCCTTTTGTGATTAATTGATCATTTAGAATGATGATTTTTAATCATTCAAAATATTAATCAGCATTCAGCCAAATGATAGCCCTAATTTGGTATAACAGCAATGACCAGGTGGCCACCGAAAGGAAGAAATCTGTCCAGTTTAAAAGATTTTGCTCATATACTCACTTTTAAACTCACTTCCCTCTTTGCTGCTGAAAGCTCGGTGTGGAACTGGTATTTCACCAAAATCAAACCTTTTGAGCACATTTTTACTCAGAAAATGCCTGCATTTTTTCAAAATCCAAAAGAATTTTCACACAGACCAGGAAAATTTTTGTCACATCGTCACAAGATCTGTTTGCAAATACATATTCCAACAGCTCCCTCTGAGCTGATCAATGTGATGATTCTGAGTAACTCCGTAAGGGCAACCAAGCTCTCTGTCACTATGTAAGGAAATTCATTATTGCACAATTAGGTGTCTAAAATATTCCATCTATATCATCTTTGCTGTGTTTGATATATCTAATTCCCTGCTTCAAAATTCTATTTTTAATTCTACTTTTAATATAGATTCTAAATCTATTTCCTTTGGTGAATATTGGGGAATACTTTTCCACTGCTGAATACTCTGAAAAGATAACCTCTTATTGTATGCTTAGTATAACTGGGAACAGATTTGCCAAGTTGGCTCTTCAGGCTCAATATTTAGTGTAGGTTAGTGGGCAATGCATTGCTGTCCTGGCAGTTGTTTCTCTCGCTTTTATTACAAAATAGCACCTGATTTATGCATGCCTCAGTTTACTGAAAAAGACTTTTTATAGTGATGTTATTGATCTTTTTTTTTTTTTTCATCATAATATTTTCCTGAATTAATAAACATTTCCTGACCTACGTATTATTGTATTGATAAACACTGTGGAAATAATGTTAATGCTAAGAGTACTTTCGCTACTTGGAATATTCTGCATGTATCAAACTGCAGTAGTTTACTGTATGACCAAAGAGATGAGAATTTTTCAGAAAGGAAAACAGTGGGCAGACAGGTTGCAATATGCAGCTACTTTGTGTTTCAGTTTAACATTTCAGATAAAAAATAGAAATTGTAGAGGATATTCTAAATTCCTCATATCACCAATCACAGAATTATAAATGATCCTTCCAGTTTTACTTACAGTTTCACTTCAGTTTTTACTTTTTTTTCCACCTCTGCACCCCTCAGTTTCCTCTAAGCTGATAAAGTCAGGTACCTCAGCTACTTAAAAGCCATGCCCTCTAGATCCATCACCATCTTTATTGCTCTCCTTTAGATAAATTCTTCTTATTTTTTTTTTACTTGCCTTTTTTTTTGTTTGTTTGTTTGTTTTACTTTGTTTTGTTTGTTTTTGGTTATAAGACTTCTGTTGAGAAAGAATTTTTTATTCAAAACTCAGTTTGTAGACAAAAATGCATAAACATAAAAGAGAAGTTCCTGACCAAACTTAAAAATTAGTATATATTTAAATAGTCTCACAGAAAAGCCCAGTGTTAAGGACATAGGAAACCTGAGGTTCAAGCTCCCCTGCTCTTGACTCACAACGGATTTGAACCTGGTTATCTTGTATCATAAGCAGTTTTTTTTTTATCTCTGGCCTTTCCCGAGACATCAGTTTCATACAATCCTTTAAGTATCTTGTTTTTATCTCAGAGCAGAAATAGAAAATATTTTGAAGAAGTTTTCTTTTACCCACATAAGTATCTTTATTGTCTGTGAAAACAATAGTTTTTTCCCTTCCATTTCCCTCAATCTCGGTTTTTAAAACGATCAATAGAACAACAGAATAAAATGGCCCAGGAGTTGTTACAGTTTGTGTACAATGAACAGTTTGTGTATTGATGAACCAATATCCCACAGTGGCTTTAGAAAGCTGTTGACCACATGGGTTTACACTTCCCACCCATGCCAGTCAAATTCAAAGCCAGCACTAAGCCTCTTTGAAGGATATTTTTCTGCCAGTTTTTTGTTCGTATACAACTGTGGACTCTAGCGTGAAGTCTGTCCTTCATGACTAGAAGAGTACCCAGCCTAGCTGTGGTCTGATTTCACTGGAGAGCTTAATTACATACAAGAAAATATAAAGTAAATTTAAATATTCTTGATAGCATTAAGTGTATTGACACAGTGTATGTTTATGCATGATATGTGTATAATACATAATTTCCAAATAAAAACTCTCTCAGGTAATAAATACTGTGTTTGGATTTAGTGAAAAAATGTGGAGAAAAAAATTTGTCTGAATTATGATTATAATTAATTACTTCAGTTGTTAGAAAACAGAATTTAAAATGCTTATGGCTTTCAAATGTTTCTTCACTACATGTTAGCTGACTAAAACAGTAATGTCTGAGAACAGATACAGAAAGGCTCTGAGAACAGATACAGAGAGACTCATTTGGTATGGATACGTTAATATGAAGTAAATGAGAAAGTGATGTGAATGTATTTTGAGTTTAAATGGTAATATGGTCAGTGGCTGGAACATACAGAGGCATGACACTGACTCCATAGAGGATCATAAAAAAGATCATTTTGATAAAATGAAATAGGAACTAAACCAAGACTTTTGCTCATCATTATATTTCTCAAACTTAGAAGAGCAAGTAATGCTGTAACAGCTTAGAATTCTAAAATGCAACACTCGGTGGTGTGCAGATGGCCTTATTTCTGCTACAGACTCTAACATGTCCCTGTGGACAACTCCAAATGGTTCTCCAGCTACAGGCTCATACATCCCACACAATATATTGGCTCTTCAGGAATCCATGTACATTTTAGACATGTCTTGATTCTCTTAGATAAATGATGGCCAGATGTCACTGGTGTAAAATAAACAACAGGATACAACACTAAATAATTCTGCACTGATGTGTGTCTTCAAATCCCAGGAATTTCCTAGCCAGTGTAAATTTTCTGGTAACAATAAAAATAATCATTGACATTTGGAATAAATTACTGTTAATATAGGTTTTAAAATAGATTTCAATATTAAAAAAAAAATCAATATTAAATATTTAAAATATTTTTAAAATATTCAGTAAAAAGGTGCTTGAAGTGAATGCAATGTGTAAGGAGATAGATACAAATACCACAATGATAAATAATGTCATAGAGAGTGAGGATCATTTGCTTGAATATGCTCTATAACAACAATAAGCAAAATTCGTATTTAATTTTTATTCTTTTTTGAACTTTGTTAAATATGTTCTTTAGGAAGTTGAAATTAGGAGAAAACAAACAAACAACAACAAAAGGAAAATAAACAAGATAATTAGATGGGAGGTAAAGCTGAACAGGATACTGAGATCTAACCTCTTTTTCCTTATGCCTTACAATATGGCATCTGAGGACCAGAAAAGATCTTACTAGCACAAACATCTGCCTAAACTGTTGAATCTTTGATGCTGAAAAGGACTGCAGAAAAATTACACATGTATAAAATTGATAGGGAATGAACTAATAAAAACAAAGACAACCCTCAAGAAAATAGGTAGCTAAGGGGATCAGTTAAAGAGGATCCAATTAGAAATCAATGTTGTCTGACTTGGCAGACGGAATGAATTCTTGATTCTCTTGATCTTAAGGGATCATACAAAACCTCCAGGTTGAGGACCTTATAAAGCTCCATAACTTTCAATTTCTAAAGGAAAATATAAAGGTACATATTTTATATATGTATGAGAGCAAACAATATAGTGATGATCCACTGTGCTCCGTGACAAATGAAAGAGATTATTCAACTTCTGGTACAACTCTATAAAAGAATTAGAGCATAAGTATGAAATATCCTACAAAGGCACCAAACACTCAGATGGTAGAGAGATTCAGTGCCACAACTGATGGTGAGAAAGTGATGAAAGCTAGAAGATGGTCAAGAGCTTAGGCTAGCATCTAAAGCACCAGTGTATGAGTTTTCAGAAAGAGCAAATCAAAATGATAAGCTCAACAGATACAGATTTCTGAACAGAATAAGTTGGTGTTACTGGATTGATTCATTACAGGGGCATATGCAAAACTGAAGTGAACCTTGTGAGTAACATAATCATGCCTAAATCCAAAAATGAACAACTGTGCAACTAATGTGACAGCGAGTCAACAATGAGTCAACAGTAATGAAACTTTCCACTCCAGTATGCCAAATATTCAGAGATTCAGGAAACGATACCCTTTTTAAAACTAAGGCAAATTATATAAAATCTGTCTTTACCTCTTTTCGTATTAATTTGTTACATTCTCTAAAAACAATCAGGAATTTCTTTACCTTACCTTGGGAGATGAGAAACAAATGTCTTAGTGGTTGCAGTGACTTTCTATTGTGTTACAAACTGGGATTTAGCACACTGATCCACCTCAGATTTACTGTGTGATCTTTTGGCAAAAAAAAGTCCTTCAAAGACACAGTGAAATAGGAATACCACAGTTTTTATGATGTGTTTGTAGTTTGATGATAACAGATCTGTCATACTTGCACATACTGGCATGAAGATATTTAGGCTTAAATGTTCTAAGTAGCATGTAACCATGGTATCTGACACCTACAGGAAAAGAAAAACTCCAAAAACATACCAGCTCAGAGGGGAAATCTGTTGATATTTGGTACGACAGTAGGGCAGGATGGGAACATATTTGCATGTGTTATGCATGTTTCAGACATATTTCTATTAAGTAGGCAATTAAACCTCTGAGTACAGATAAGTTTGCAGTTTTGAGCACGTATAGAAATCTAGACTCACACCACATAAATGTTCCTGGAATGAGTGGTTTCCTTAATCCTAATTAGTAGCTTTCAGTATTATGTTAAATTCAAGTCCCAAATAAGACAATATTAAAAAATAGTGCAGGAGTCTCCTGTGAGCAAGGACATATGAAGAATTTTAATCTTTTTTGAGCTGCAATTGTTCAGTTTACTATGCAATGCACTTTTTCAAGAGCTGACATAGCAAACACTCTGATATGTGGAATCTTTTTTGCAATCATGTTAGGCAGAGGACAATGGAATAAGGAAAAGGTAACATGTAAGTCATAGCACCATATCACAACTGAATTCAGACCTTAGCACCTGTAAGATTTAAAAACATTAGTGAAAGAAGGCTATTGCAAGAGGAGAAACCAGTAGGCCTAGCTTCCACAATGTCTTCCACAGAGAAAGAGGCTATTGGTATAGTTCAGTTGCCGAAGTTTATTCTTCTTCTCTATTAAGCTTTTTGGTTAGCGTTTTTTTCTCCCTCTTAAATCAACACTGATTAATGAACCACTAGGAGAGTACTTGAGGGAAGGGAAAATGAGTTCACCAGAAGACTGAATTTTTTTATCATTTCCCCAAGTTGACGATTTTGTCAGAGTTTGAACAAGGGCCTTTTGTAGTGACCTTTAATTTCAGCCAAGGTCTTGTTGCTACCTATCAAGGTAGATGACAACAAACAGCAAGAAACCACTGGCCTAGGAAAAACAACAACAACAAAAACACCATTGTGACAGATACCAAAATATGAATAATGACATTGGTATTTGTTTGGTCATGCTCCACCCTTAAGTGTGTTCACATTCTCTGCACTGCTGTAGCACTTGAAGTGGGTTGGATGTGAAAATTTCACTGAAATGCTAGGGGAGGCTAGGCTGGCTCCATGAGTCTCTGGTGTGATTTTGGGTATAGCAAGCAGTCTGGGACAAACAAACTTTCTTCCGGTGTTCAGAATGTCATCGCCTTTCCTCTAAACTGCTTTATTCCTAAGTAGTTGATAAGCTCCATCTATTCTGTGACTTTTCAATGAGTAAAATAAACTACTCAGGAGCACCAAAAGTCAAATTTGCATCCTTTGATAAGCTGAGAAAAAGTGCTAGAGTTGGTTATTAGTTTCAAGGCTTCCTTTCTTCCCCTATACATAGTAGAGACACAAACTTAAAGCAGACTGGGAAAATGATTTCACAGGGAAGATAGCTGCCATCAATATAAAATAACTTTTCTTGTCTACAGATTCATTGTTTACATTTTCTTTAGGGGCAATACAAAAGAAACCAAAAGCACTATCTACTAGAAGAGTCCAGCAACTTGCCATACTGCCTGATGGAATTTCCTTCTCACCTGAGGACTGTCTACTACATAATTGGCAGTAAACTGTTAATACTTCTCAATATGACAAATCCTTTTATAACTTTTATATAGTTCAGATAGATTAAGGCTGGGATACAGAGGGAATCCAATAAATGCAAGCATAGTGCTTATTTGCTATCAATAAGAAAATGATACTGGTGACAATAATGTAAGGGCTGAAAATAATATATGTATTTCCCATAGTCTGTACAACAGAAAATTTATTCATGTGCCACACCTTAGCCCATGTCAATACAAAGAATATTTTTCTAATAAGCAAAGCAAATGTGTTTGCAGATGCACTGCAATTCACTGCATAAACAGGTTGTATTAGATGATTGAAGTAAAAACTAAGAAAATAATATTACCTAAGGCTTTACATGCTCTATCTTGCTGGTTCTTCCTTGCCTTTCTTCCTTTTTCTCTGTTTCTTTCACTCTTTACTATTGTAAGATGTAACTGAAGCTCTTAGGACTCTGAAGGTGCGTGTGTGTGTGTATATATATACATATAATATATATATATATATATATATATATATATATATATATAATATATATATTATATATAATATATATAATATAATATTATATATATATATTTTTATATTTTTTTCTACGGGTAAATAGACTTTCTGATGGATTCCTGAATATATCCCAAATTACAGAGATATTTGGAGAGGCTATCTTTATTAACCAAAGTAAGAGAGTAAGAGATAAACCAACAAAACAACATGCTTTCTCTGGTAATACATCACGACTTTCTTTGTTGGCTTTTCTATTTCTATGAACACATTCGGATTTATGCTTGTTGAAATAATTGAAACAAACAAAATGCAGAAACTTGAACATTTTGTAACATAGCTTGAAATTATTAGCAGAGCTTGAGTATAGGCAATGAGAGGAAATTCCATACTAATTGATATAATACCCCATATTCAAGGAGAACTAAATAGTGCAGAAACAAACTAAAGAAACAGAAGGAAGTGTAACCAGGCATCTAGACCCATCATGGATTTTTTTTTTTTGTTTTTTTTTTTTTTCCACAAAACAAGTCCCAAAACCTACTGATTGGAGTGATGAAGATCCTATGGACAACTTGGCAGAGTAACCTGACACTGGTTTTGCAGGGAAATCTGCAAAATTTACTTACTCATAAGCCTTTTAAAAAAGTACTATGAGTCTTGAAGAATGAGACCTAATGTTTCTCCACATTAATCCAATCTTGTGAGGTCTTGCACTGTCTCAGTTGAAGACTTGACACAGACAGCTGTATAGTTCAAGTATAAGACAAATTTTATGTGTTCATACCACTGCTGGCAGCAGTTTACCATCTTTTCATCCTTACCAATCTTTTAAGGTTCTAAGTTTTCCTTTTCCATGTATTCACACTGAGGCTGAAGACTGGGCAAGAGCCTGGAAGGTCCATCTCCACCTGCATGGTACAGAGCTCAGAGAGCTGAGGATGTTCTCAGACACACAAGTGTGTAGAAAATTATAAATTCACTTTGAGAAATAAGAGTTCACTGGCAGCAGAATTAGATTCAAAGGCAATTAGGTAATCAAAGGTAATTAGATTCAACATTCACATTTACAGAAAAGCTGGAAAAAGTTGCTCATAGCTTGAAGGTTTGGCCATCCTGTAGAGACTGAAAACTTTTTCTCCCTACAAGTCAAGAATCAGGACAATGCAAAGATTGCTTCAGGTTTTTTAGAAATATGTAGAATAAGCTTCTCCTGTAAGCTTCTTCTGTAAGATATCGTTAAAATATTCTGTTATTTACCTCACACATTAGTAATGAATTAGCTCACTATTAAGATGTGAAGCAATGCTGGGCCAAATCTTGGGAGATGAAAATACTATTTTTTTTCTTTATGAAAAAGTGACTTTAAAGTCGATACATGAGAAAGAACATGACTGTAAGATGTATATATATTTTTGATTTTTTTTTTCTTCACAAAATCTTTGCTGTTCCAGCAGATCTCATACTACATTAACATTTGCTTTCTATTTTCTCCTTGAAATCACCACAGCCTGATAAGTAGTAAATAATAAGCTAAAAAAAAATAAAAATAAAAATAAAAATAAAGGAAAACAAACAAACAAAAACAGAACCAATTTGGAATAAAAACAGTTTATCCACCCATGTTCATTTTCTTTCCTCTTGATAAACAGATAGAAAATTGATCCAAAACTAAGTAAGCACTTACTCATTTTCCCTCAGAAACTTGGATCTTTGCCTTTGTATGCCTGTAGCACACACCTTGCTGAAGTCTCTAATGTGTCTTCTAAATTTTTCAATAAAGTAGTTTATGCATTGGAATACTGAAGAAAATTTTGATGATTGTTTTTGTGTATTTGTTTATTATTTTTTTCTTGGAGAGATTCGCTATATACAGTCCAAGCAATTTAGAAAAAAGAGTTATATGAATTAATTTTTTTTATGACATAATGAGGAATATCTATATGGACTCAAACGTTCTCATGGCAGAAAAAAAAAAAAAGTATATTTTACAGCAATCCACTTCTATTCATGGTGCATCTTGTTTTGCATTTGTTTGCATTATATTAAGAAGCAATTTTGTTGGTTTTCAGATTTTATAATTGACAAAAGTTTGTGTGTGTGTGTATGTGAAATGGATGATAAGGCATAGCTATTATGACAAAAGTAGCTAAGTATATTTAGTGATTGATGGTCATTCCAGTCTCACTAACCACAAAATAAAATACCAAGAAATCTTGTTACAGAAACATCAACTTTATTAAATCAGGTAAATATTTTTGGATGAAATGCTGATATTTTTATCCAGTTGATCAGAAGCATTTTACAAATGCTCCCATCATATTTTTTACACAACTTGTGGCAGAAGATACTATTCAGAATGAAATTAAAAAGATAGAAATATATTAAAAAATAAAGATGATAAGAAAAGTCACATGTAATGTTAATAAGTAGTAAGAACTTGGGGATGTGAGGGTGGAGGGAGGGTGTTGTAGAAGGCAGAGGAGACCAAAGCAATTCTTAGGGGTACTCAGACCTGATACCTCTGTTTCAATGGATGGTGAACCAGTTCCAATAGCCAGATATATCTTTAAATGATATGATAAATAAGTCAAGAGAGAGCTGAATGGGAGAACACTGTGAAATCACATATATGTGAATAGTGTAGAAACATGGTGAAGGTCATATTCAGCCTCATGATCTTAAATTGCTATTTTTAAAAGATACATGGAATGACAAAGAAAGAAAGAAAGAAAGAAAGAAAATGCAAAAGAAAATTTACAGGTAGATCATTCTTTAGTGTTATTTTAATTTTCTTTCATGCTGATTGAAAAGAAGAATTATTTTCCTATCCAGCAAATCTATATGTAGATGAAATCTGTATCTAGAAAATCTAGATTTTATTTTTTTTTCCTTTTAATAAATTAGTGTATTTCAAAATTCAGAAATAAGATAATCAAGAAAAGTCTTACCAACAACTTGAAATTTTTGCATTTTTCCCCCCTCAATTGAAATCATTACTAGAATTCATAAAACAAGGTATTTAGGTATTTGGATGGACTTCAACAGGTTATCTTTATTTATTTATTTATTTTAATTTGATTTCTACATGAGTTCATGAGTCAACCCCAAATCCTCTCCTTTAATGTTTTTTGTTTGTTTGTTATGCTTTATTTTCTGAGAAAAAATAATATATAATACATATATATATAATCACTTAGTTCTATCATATGGCCTAAGGTATTAAAATGTAAAGTATTTTCCCGCTAAAGTTTGTGGTTTAGGGAGGAGACCTAAAAAATGAACAGTACAGAATAAATGATTAGAGATGCTAGTTTATAGGCTTTTCATTATGTAGGCAACCTCCCATCTCATAGTGCTTAAATAAAACATTTGAGAAAACATACCCTGCCAAGAAAAATAAATACAGTAAAATCCTGAAATTCTTTTCTGTAAGGGAAAAGTCAAGGCAATGAGGATTACAGAATAGTAAATGTAATAGGTGTGTCTTCATCAAACAGCCTGTGTAATGTTTGCAAATAGTGTGTCTATGGTACCCTTTCCACAAAATTCCTTCTTACCTTGTCCCTTTGTTCTCAAATGATATGGAGATGATTTTGCAGTATTTCAGTAATCAAAGGACTTGGTAATTCCGACTTACAGTTTTTGTTGTTGTTGTTGTTTTATCTTTTAAAAATTACTTTGCTTTTCTTATTCTGATTGACCACAGACATGCTAGTCATCAAGCTGCTATGCACCATCTATTTCCAGGTTTTGAATGGTGTTTTTTTTTTGTTTTGTTTTGTTCTGTTTTGTTTGTTTGTTTTTTTCCCTAATGAAATTTTGATGTACATAAAAAATTTGGCAGTGATGCTTCAGGTATCTGTACTAAATGATGTGATAAACTAAATTCTCACAGAATTATTGTCTGTAGGATAATAATAGTGGCAAGTAAATCTGTATAGATTGAATTTTAAATGGAAAAAAAATTCAGCCTTGGCATTCTTGATGGGAAAGAGAAGAAAGGGATGAATAATATAGAGAATGAACATAAATGGCCAAAAAAAAAGGGGGGGGGGGGGGGAGAAGGGAGGAGGATGACCCAACAGAGAAACTTGAAAGAGTTTTTCTGTTTATGCATATGTGTGTACTATCTTAACTTTACTGTCTTTAAAAAAAAAAAAAAAAAAAAAAAAAAAAAGCTATCTTAATTTTGTAGCTTTATATGTAATAGCCCATGCATAAATGTCATAATATTTATATAAATCTATATTAATACAAACAAGGAGCTCTGTATTACTAAAAAGAACCCCAAACCTATAGTCATGTGAACAAAAGTATGACTTAGTATGTGTGTCAGCAGAATTGAATTTCTAAATGTTTTTGAATTTTGCACGCCAGGTAGAATTCTCACCATTATGTTGTTGAGTCATTACAATATTCTGTTTACACTATATATGTTTTCTGACATTTCCTCAGTCTGTGCTTATCCCACACCCACACATGATACATATGTTTAAACCTCACAAAGACATCATTTTGTTTTTCACTGAAATACAGGATACTATTTTTTTTTTCTGTTTCATTTTTTAAGAAATGTGCTCTCAGATTGATCTTCCAAATAGACACACATGGAAAAGCCTTCTAGCTCTCAATGATATACAGACATTTGACTATTACTATATTGTGCAGCCATTATAAAATGATTACATATGTGCACTCTGAGGAGAAAAAAAAAAGAAAAAAAGAAAAAAAAATAATTATATAAAAACATATATATATAAAAAAAAAGATACATATATATCTTTTTGCTCTTCTTTTTGTCCCAGATAGCTATATGCAGTTAATACTATTAACACAAACTAATATTTGGATGATGCACATTGGGAATCAGTGCCCTCCAGGCACAATTTATGAAATTCAGTCTCCATGTTGCATTTTAATATGTTGTTATGTAACAACCTACAGTTTATGTGAGACCAGAAATGTGATAGAAAGTTTTGGTCACTATCAACTGCCAAATATTAAGAATTTTATTGAAACCAGTCTTTGGAGTTTTGAATTCCACAAGATCCTTTCACCTGCAATTAGAGTTTTTTCAACAGCATTTTGCCACATGACATTCTTCTCCTTTTCACTCTTAACTGTCTTTGCTGTATCATCTCTAGTAAAAAGAAAGGTTAGGATACATTATGATGTGAAAAATAGAAAAACATGATAAGATTTAATTTACTCAGGGTTTAAACAGGGTATGATTTAGCTCTGCTGTCAATATCTCTCAAGCTATTCAGTGATGTTTTGAATAGCAAAAGCACTTTTACTTGAAGTTTAGTGAAGCCACAGGCTTTTACATCATTATGGATTTTGTCTGGTCCTGATTCTACTTCTCTTTTAAGTAATATATAAAAATAAGTATAATAATAAATAAGTAAAAATTTTAAAGAAAAATATAGTCAGGTGTGTACAGTCATTGTGGGAGTAGGAAGGATTTAGTCTGAGAACGGTCTTCAGTGTGTTTCAGCATCACACAAGGCAGTACAAAGCTGTCAGCTCTTCGCCCACTGTTCCTTACAACTGGTAAGTCACCTCTGGAAGTGTATGGATTTGCAAAGTTTTGTGGGTTACATTTCTAGTTGAATTTCTGTTGTTACTGAGTTTTTCTTGAAAGCTTAAAAGGTTACCAAATCTGAATATATTGTTCTGATTATGGGAAGTGTCAGTCTGCCAGAGGGTAGGAAGGCCCTGCAGAGGGACCTGGACAGGATTGGTTGATGGGTACAGGCCAGTAGTATGAGGTTCAGCATGGTTCAGTTGGGTTTTGCGCTTTGGCCACAACAACCCCATGCAACACTTCAGGCTTGGGGCAGAGTGTCTTGAAAACTGCAGAGGAAATGAATATGGAGGTGTTGATTGATGCTCACCTGAACATGAGCCAGCAGGGTGCCCAGGTGGCCAAGAAAGCCAGCGGCATCCTGTCTTGTATCAGGAATATCGCAGCCAGCAGGACCAGAGAGGTAATCATCCCCCTGCACTCAGCTTTGGTGAGGCTACATCTTGAGTACTGTGTTCAGTTTTGGGCTCCTAGCTACAAGAAAGACATGAGGCCATGGAACTTGTCCAAACAAGGGCTATGAAGCGGGTGAAGGGCCTGGAACACAAGTCCTATGAGGAGCAGCTGAGGGACCTGGGCTTGTTTAGTCTGGAGGAGGCTCAGGAGAGACCTTATTGCTGTCTACAACTACCTGAAAGGAAGTGTTGGGGAGCTGTAAGTCAGCTTCTTTTCTCAGATAAGTAGTGATAGGACTAGAGGGAATGGCCTCGAGTTGTGACAGGGGAGGTTTAGGTTGGAAATTAGGAGACATTTCTTCTCTGAAACAGTAGTCAGGCAGTGGAATGGGTTGCCAAGGGAAGTGGTGGATTCACTGTCCCTGGGGGTGTTCAAGGAAAAGTTAGACTTGGTGCTTAGGGACATGGTTTAGTGGGTGACATTGGTAGTAGGGTGATGGCTGGACCAAATGGTCTTGGAGGTCTTTTCCAACCCCAATATCTCTATGACTCTATCTTCACATTTTGTGAAGAAGTTGTAGAGAACACTGGTCATTATGTAAATTTTATGAATGTCATAGGCAATGGTTCCTTTGGTCTTGGTAGGAATCATAGGAACCATATACTTTTAATAACTTTTTTATAATAACATATACTTTTAATAACTATACTTTTAATAACTTTTTTGTTATCACAGCATTAAAAAAATAAAAATAATAATAATAAAAAATAATTTGTTAATCCTTCTGGTAATTGAATTGTAATTTGACTATCTCTATATAGATACAGATACATAGGTATAGCTATTCTAAAAAATGTAGTGGTCAGAGACAAAGTTCTAACATTGTCTCTGTTAACATCTTTCTCAGTGAGGGATTCCAATGAATAAAGTAGAAATTAATACTGTAATAGCTTTCTCCTCTCTTCCTTTCTTTGGACCACTAGAAAATGCTACTTCTGAAATAAATTTACTTCTCTGATATTCAATGCCATTATTTTTGTAATAGTAAAATTCCTGCGTTGGAAAAGGCAATGACAAAATACAAATAACTAATAATAACATCACTCAATTTGATCAGAAACAAAATCTGTCTGATAGTATGAAAACCAGGATCATCCAAATTCTTTTTGAGGTCAACCAGTCCTAACTGGCTTCATTAATGGCATACCTAGGGCTTAAAATTCAATATGAATATCAAATGGGCAAACCTAGCAATTCTTTCTTTTTTATACTATAAAATAGTTTTAATCTATGAAGATTTTATATTCCTGTACAATTTATTTCTTTTATCCTTTCCTTTTCCTATGTAACATATGCATGGGTTTTAAAAAGGACTTGGTGTTGGTGAAGTTTCTGCTAAAGTCTGCAACATTCTTGTCAGTAACCTCAATGGCAACAGATAAACCAACAGTAATTTAAGAAAATACCCTCTATAAAGTTCTAGTTTCTAAAACAAAGAAACAATGATTTGATTGATTATTTTACTGTTAGAAGCATTTTACTATTAGTTTACTATTTACTATTATTGTGATAAAGCTCTGACTCTTAGTTTGGAAGCTGATTTATTTTATTTCTATTGCTTATAGCTATATTTTTGGTATTTCTGAGTGTCGTGGTTCTGCTCGAGTGGACAGCCGAGCTCCACCACAGCCGCTCTCTCACTCCCCCTCCTCAAAGAGGAAGGGGGAGAAAATATGTGAAAAGGGCTCAAGGATTGAGATAAGGACGAGAAAATCACACAATAATTATTGTAACTGGCAAACCAGACTCAGCATAAGAAGATAGTAAGATTTATTGCTCATTACTAACAAGCTAGAGAAGTGAGAAACAAAGGAAAGAAACCAAAAGCACCTTCCCCCCTCCCATCCACCCTCTTCCACCTCCTCCCCCCGAGCGGCGCAGGGGAACGGGGGAATGGGGGTTATGGTCAGTCTACAGCACTTCTTCTCTGCCGCTCCTTCTCGGTCACTCTCGTCCCCTGTGCTGTGGGGTACCACCCACGGGATGCAGTCCTTGATGAACTGATCCGGCGTGGGCTTCCCACAGGCAGCAGCTCTTCCAGAACTGCTCCAGATATGGGTCCGTACCACGGGGTCCATCCCTCAGGAGAAAACTGCTCCAACCTGGCTCCCCTACGGGCAGCAGCTCCTGCCAGGTCACCTGCTCCTGCGTGGTCTCCTCTCCACGGGCTACAGGTCCGGCCCGGAATCGGCTCCGGCAGGGGTCTTCCACAGGCCACAGCCTCCGTCGGTGCAGGGCCACCTGCTCCACCCTGGTCTCCTCCATGAGCTGCAGCATGGAACCCTGCTCCACCGTGGTACTCCATGGGCTGCAGGGGGACATCCTGCTTCACCATGGTCCTCACCACAGGCCACAGAGGACTTCTGCTCTAGTGCCTGGAGCACCTCTCCCACTCCTTCTTCACTGACCTTGGCACCTGCAAGGTTCCTCACTCCTCTCACTCTCCCAGCTGCTGTGTGGCGCAGCGTTTTTTTCCCTGTCTTAAATATGCTCTCACAGAGGCGCAGAACAACATCGCTTATTGGCTCAGCTCTGGAAAACAATGGGGCCCTTCCCAAACATGGGGCAGCTTCTAGATCTTTCTCACAGAAACCACCCCTATGGCCCCCTGCTACCAAAACTTTGCCACGTAAACCCACTACAATGAGAAAAAGAGGCTGATAAAAAATAAGGGGATCAATAAATGATCGGCAGTAAACAAGCACCAGCAATGTTAAGCTGAATTGTAACAGCTGACTGCATTCATCTGTCATTGATTCATTTTCTTCAGAAAAATAAATAAATAAAATAAAATAAAATAAAATAAAATAAAATAAAATAAAATAAAATAAAATAAAACTATTGGTCAGAAAAGAAAACAGGGAAAGTGACACAGTCATTTCATTCATGTGATTCCATTTTCTTAGGTTTTTATGCATTGCCATACCAAGCAGTCTTGCAGTCCACAGTATTTCACAATACCTCATTGTAGAACTCAATGTTTTATATACTGACACTCCTTTCAAATGAAGCAAGAGTGATATATAAATAAACGTTTAGCCTGCAGTAAAGCTTAACTGTTAGCTAGGGAGCAGTGTGAAATACTGAAGAATCTAGCTTCAGAATAAATTAGTGTTTTGTAGTTGTTGTTTTGCAGTAGTGTCAGAAAGCACTTTGCTGAAAGTTCAAATAGGGGAGATAATGCCAGTTAGCACTTCTGCACAGTATCTTCTTCCTAGCTCTATTAATTTTAATCTATTGCACCGAGGCCAATAAGTGTTACAGAAAAGCGTTTGTCATCTTGACATTTTTATTGTTTTTGTTTTTTTTTTTTTACACACATACACAAATGCAATGGAACTACAACAGTATAGTCTTCTTCCACAGCTGAGCAACCATGTGATATTGTTACAGTACTTAGATCACTCATCTAGTGTTTCTGACCTAGGAAATCAAGAGGAAGGGAGGGGGGGAGGAGTGACAGACGCCTTCTTATTTCAAATATGGTCTGAAGAGAATCTCTGGAGTTGAGTGAACTTGCTGCTTTCTAAATTTGCCCTTATACTGCTTCTTTCTGTGGATGTGTATCTCAAAGAAAAATATCCTTTCTGTTTTCTCATCTCTTACAAATAAGAAACACAGCTGGCTGATTTGGATTTTTTACATAGAAAATAGCCATAGAAAATTGACTGGGCCAAACACCTCTACTCTTTACAATAAAAACCTCATTGGGAATATATGGCATGGTTAAAGATTATAATTATAATTATTATTAATATTAATATTAGTATTTTATCAAAGTATCATCTTGACTTCGCTTGGACTTATTCCTCTGTCCTTGATGTAAAGTTTTTTTAATAATAAGACCTGGAGCCTTTTTAAAAAGTGTTTGATAGCCATGTACTTTCAATGGTGGTTGAAGTAACACATTATACAGGTAAAACTACTTTACTAATTCTTTACTAATTGGACATTCAGCTAGTCTGGGTCTTCATGTGATCATTCACCTCCACACCAGACTATATTTGCATATTTTTAAATTCACATTTGCATAGAAAAAAAAATAATAAATGCTGCTCCATCAGCCTCTTAAACTGATTAATTTAAAAAAATATATATTGTACTCAGTGCTGGAGAAGTTTGATAACTTCTGTGAATTCTAAACCTTCAGACACTTTCTTCTGGCTGCTGATTTGGACAGACATGGATAAAATTCCAATATAAGTAGCTTTGTGCCATATTCAGTTTGCCATTCAAAGAATGGTAGTAATGAAATGAAATCTGAGAAGGTGCAAAGCAACATCCTCAAACTCTTATCAGAAAGAGTCCTAGGTTTTAGTATGAGTCAGTGTGCTCTTATCCATGTAAATTCCTTAAGAAGCCAGAAGATGCTACCAACATATTGACGATCCTATCTTTCTTGCCATCTGCATGTCCAGAAGCACTTTTCACCTAAAGTGGAATACTTGTGCTCTTTAGTGATAGCCTTGGGCATGTGTCTGAATCTTTACATAGCTTTGTTATACTGTTAAGATATTGAGATATTGTGGTGGTTTTACCATGCTGGGCAGCTAAACCCCACAACCGCTCTCTCACTCCCCCTCCTTTAGATGAGGAGGGGGAGAAGTAAAGCAGAGAACAACTCACGGGTTGAGATAAGGATAATTTAATTAAAGGGAAATAATTATAATAATTAAATAAAGACTACCACGAACTAAACAATTTAACTAAGGGGAAATAAAAAGGGAAAGGGGAAAAGGGAGGGGAAAAGGGAAAATAAAAAGAAGGGAGGAAAACAAACAAACAAAATAAATGAAAGCTATACGGAAGTGCAGAGGAAAGAAATTACTCTCTACTTCCCACAAATGAGCGATGATTGACCACGTCCTTGAAGCAAGGCCTCAACGCATGCAGCCGGTGTTGAGAGGAGGACCAACGTCTTCTCAACGAGAGCCCACCCCTCCCCTCTTCTTCCTGTTTCCACCTTGTATTGCTGAGTGTGACATCACATGGTATGGAATATCCCTTTGATTGGTTTAGGTCAGCTGCCCTAGTGATGTTTCTCTCCTCACTTTTTGCCCATCCCCTAGGAGGGTTAGAGAAAGGCCCAATACTGTGCCACTGCTGCTCAGCAGTAGACACAACACTGGTGTGATAACACTGCTGTTCCAGCTACAAGTACAGAGTACGGCACTGTATGGGCTGCTGCCGGGAAAGTTAACATTCCAGCCAGACCCAGTACAACCTCCACCCCTTATTCTATAACATTTGTGTCACACTTAGATCCCGATACTTTAGCATACAAGCATTCTCATCATTATTCCTTGTCCTTAAACAGGACAAGGATTTAACAGGACAGGATTAATAGGCAGGTGTATCTTCTCATTCCATAGGTCTTTCTTGGAAAATGTTCACAAGAACTGTTGATGATTAGGTCTTCATCTGCCAAAGTGGCCACTCAAGGCAGGTGGAGTTGGATGTCTGGACACGAGCACCAGCTTAGCTCAAGTCCTTGTTGCACTGCCCGGCTCCTTGCAACGTTGACCTGTCGTTGATCCTACAGCATCTTCCTACAACATATAACTTAGATTACAGATTAGTTTTCTCTCAATGACAAATCTCCTTGAGGCACACACTTGATATCCCCATTCTTTTGCATGACCCACCAGGTATACCCTGGACCTTGGGCGAAGACAATCCCACGAGTAGGTTTGCCTTTTCCCGAGGTAGGAGCAACCCACACTGCCTTCCCCATCCACCTTCCTACATGCACTACGGGAACTTTAGCTCCTTTCACAGTGTGTAAGGGTTTTGTTTTGGCAGGACCAGCACGGCTGTCAGACCCCCTATTGTTAACTAGCAAAGTGGCTTCTGGTAGATTTGTGTCCCATTGTTTCCACGTCCCAGCACCTAATGCTCATAACATAGTCTTTAACAGTCCACTGTACCTCTCAACCTTCCCAGAGGCTTGTGGGTGATTATTATACAGCAATAATTTTAATGATATTTATTATTTTTTTTAAAACTAAGAAATAATTCTTTCTACTTATAATTACATCTGAAAATGTGTCTTGGTGAACTCATGGTAGAGAGAGAAAGTAAAATTACTTTAAAAGATTCAATTAATTTTCATCACTAATGAATTCACTGGAATTTGAAGCAAGTGATTATTCCACAGAGATAAGTATAAAAATAAATATCTGGAGAGAGACTGCAATAACCAAATAATTGATTAATCAATTAATCATTCTACATACATTTAATTAATCAGATAGAAGCATTACTGAACAAAACAGAGACTTGATATAAATGAAGCTGGAATTTTAGTCATTAAAAACAGACTGCTGTTCTTTTGATAGATAAACTCTTTGCTATAAATATAAGTATGTGCTCTTTTTCTCTCTTTTGATAAAGCAAAAAAGGGAAGTCAGGTATAAACATCTCATGTTAGATGTAAGATTTTATCTGATTTTCAACTTACACATTTTGTGACTTGTTTTTATGAGAAATATGTCAGTTTGGGGATATAATATTACTGTGTAATAATCAATAATTACTGGCAATAAGACTGCTTTAAAATGGTAGGCTGGCTAACTTGCTTTTTGCTAATGAATTTACAAGTAGATGTGTTCCCTTTAGGGCTGTGAACCAGCTTCCTTTGGCTCGTACCTATAATCTAGATGCCTATCTTAACCTTGGCTTGTTTTCTTTTCTGCCTTGCCTTGTCTTTTATGAGCTTAACTCCTGATTCCTTACTAACAATTTAGTATCTTTTTATAAGTAATTCAGAATTTCCTACATGTAAGTTACTTTCAGTGTGTCAACCACTACTCTATGAACCTAATAATAATTTCAATCTTTTCAAGTTGCAAAGTCTAATTTATTTGAGCTGGATGCCAATGGCCATATTATCAAACTGCCTAACTATGCTGCAAAATGAACTATTCTTTTCTTACATCACAGCCCCTATTATGATTAAGCTACATAGTGCAAACTTCATAAAAATACTTTATGCAAGCATTTTTTGCATGTGCAAAAATGTAAACTAAAGGAAATTCTCTTATAAGGTAGGTTGTTGCTTTGACAAAAGTCTGTTGAAAATTCCTGAACATAAAAGATTCTAATATAACGCTATGGAAATGTATAAGAATATTGCTTTTAAAAGGGGACATGTAATAATAATAATAATAGCTATAATATTTAAAAATCCTCAAAAATGAGAATAATATAAGTAATAAGAATGATATTCTTATATCATTCTTATTCATTCTTATTCATTCTTATATCAAAATAAGACCTTATTGACAATGTATTAATTTCCATATTAAAAATATATTTTTTTATATCAAACTGAAAGTTATATTTATTATTTATTTATTTATTTTAACATTGTCCTAGATTTCTTTGCTTTAGTGCATAAACTTTTGGTATTTATTAAGACAATAAGAAGAAATATGCATATATTTAAGAACATAGGAAAAGATTAAGATTTTCTTTCTCCCAGGTCTCATGAAACAGCTTTTCCAGTCAAAGAGTTCAGGTTCATTTAATTTGGATAATTTCAACAATTGAAATTACAATGTTTTCAATTTCAGACGTCACCAACCACTGACCTTGTAGCAAAAGTGAGAAATAAAATCCAATTCTTTCTGATGCTCATACACTTGAAAATAATAATAATGACTACTACGTAGAATTACAGGTATTAGACACTTTCTGATTCACCTAATCTCAAGAGAAGCTAATCAAGTCTTCATTCTCAGCATTTCAAGCTCATTGTTTTGTCAGAGGGTAAATGGTTTCACCATTTTCAATGGCTACTTTGCGTCCGAAATATACAAAAATAATTACCAAAAAGAATGCACAAAGTACAAAAGCCAGATTGTTTTTCTAATTTTTAGGTGTCAGATTCAAGTTATACAAATTAAATATTAATCCAATTATCCCAAGTTGGAAGGGACCCATAAGGATCATCAAGTCGAACACCTGGCACCACACAGGTCTACCCAAAAGTTTAGACAATGTGAGTAAGTGCACATTATGTTGTAGATGAACTTTATTTTTTAATTAATTTGTTTTTCTGGAAGATCAGAAAATTCCTTTCAACATTTTTTCTATGTCCCAGAAAAAGCTATTTAGGAGGGTAAGTATTTGATGTCCCACTGTTGGATGCATTCATTTCCAATGCAATGTTTAATTGTTTCCAAAGACATCACTGAAATAAAAACAGCCATCTGAATAGGGAGCCTTTCATAGAACTCTTGACTGAAAGGATTTCATGACAGAAACCTGCTAGTAGAAACTATATGAACCTGTGAAGTGTTGAAAACTTTTAATCAGATGTATACCCCTTAAATACATCCTTCCACTTCATTCTCTGTCCTGTTGCCTCCATAGGACACAGGGCCATAGACATGGGGAAGCTATGAAAAATGGTATTTTTGAAAAATTGTTCCAGTTTTCTTCATAAAAGTGTAAGTTCCCTGGAAAATTATTTGTATCTGCACACAATGCATGCTGAGACCAATGTAAAGCTTCTGCAATGTTCATGCTCATTCAGATCTTCCAATTGTTCCAGAAACAAGCTCCATAAGGTACTGCAAAGACACAGTAAAAGTGGGAGGAAAATATGTTCAGACCTTTGTGAAGAAGGTCTTCGTCAGTGCACAGTATTTTTACTTTACAGTACTTTCTTTCTTACTTTTTTTTACAGTACTTTCACACCAATTCAAGTGTAAATGGAAAGCTATATGGCATTTAATGTTAACTCACGGAGGAGACATCTGAACTCTGTTGCATCTTAAGTATTAGGTGCACTCAGTAAAAAAGCTGTGGAAAGTAGACGCATCTGATAACAGAACTAACATTTTTGTAATATAATATGCTCCTTTTTTTGTTCCATACAAGGCAGAAGAAGCCCAGCTGAGGCTTGGATACCCAATCCTGCCAATTTCAGCATATTCTACTGCTCCCATTCTTTTGTCCATTTTTCAACTTTTGAAAAAATATGGGAAATATTTCACAGTTGTATCGGCAGAGTTAAACTTTATGGTTTATATCCTTAATCTTCATAAGAATTGTGAGACTGATATATGCAAAACTACCTAAATAAGTCAATAATAGATCCCATTGAGTAAAAAAATTGTGTATTCTTTGCTTTGAGATTTTGGAGCCAGGTTGAAGCTGGATCAGAGGACATATATCTGGTCTGAAATACATCATTTTATTTGGAAAGGAAAAGTGAACCAGTAGGAGGGATGTTACAAAACTTCACATTTCAGTTTCCACAACATATTAGAATATTAGAAATATTTTTATAATACACTTTATTTATATAATTAACTTTAATACAACTCCAAGTGTTGCTTCACATAATGAGTGATCACTTCTGTCTTATATCATATCCTCCAGACAGGCAAGCCTTAGTAGTTTGGGGAAAAAAAAAAAGAGAAAAAAAAAAAAGAAAAAAAAAAAAAAAGAGGGAAAAAAAAGGAGTGAAGAACATACAAAAAATACAGTGAAGAACAATAAATCAAATAGTAGAACTAAATATCCATCCTAAGAGCTTATTTTCTTATATTTTATGTGAAAGGGAACAAACAAGCATCTAGAGTGTATCTGATGTTCTATATAGTAACATCTTTAAGATAAGTTTCATGGAACTTTTCTCATAATCATCACCAACCAATCTATCAACCACCAACACAACTAATTTTAAATTTTGGTAGTGACACTTGCAGAAATGTTTCAATTTTCAAAATACCTTCCAAGCAGGCTGTTGTCTACATAGTTGTTACTTTGAACACTATCTATTCTTGCTATAACTCATTTATGATTCCTTGCAATGTTACGCATTAATGAGCCCTTGCTCCTCAAACTTACTAAAATTTTGAATGCTTAAAAGACTAATACTTTGTATGTGGAAGTATAGGAATCTCTGGAAGATTCTTAAATGAATAAAGATATAGTTTCTTGAAAAATCCGTAGGTAAATACTGAGAGAAGAGAGTTGAAGAAGCAAATCAGACTTAATTTTTTGATGAGAGTAGCACAGTTAAGTATAGTACAGAAAAGCAAGGTCCACTGGTTAGAACTGCCTTATCAGACGTGGAGGAAATTAAAGGGAACATTTAAAATATAGCTCCTCATCCATGACCTAATTACAACTGTCTAGAATAATTTGTGTTTAAAGCATTGGCCATGGAGCCACAGTGAATTTGCTTAGATAAACACATAGTCACACAACATGTGCTCAGCTGTGTTTGCTATGGGATATGGCATTCTTCTATTACATTTGTAAGATGAACTAAATTAATCTTGATATTGCATGAGAGAAGTCTGGTTCAGAGAAAATTTGCAAATATTCAGGCAAGAAGATGGTGGTAGAATGTTGAGGGATTTTTGAAACAGCAAAGATCCCATGACTTGCTGCAGCTGAGCAAACCAAGCTACCAGGACAACTATGAGAAGTTCCCATGACAGTGTTCCCACATCGCCCAATTGAGGAATTTAGAAAAAAAATTGTTGCCAGCAGCTGGCTTCAAGGACGGGATCTACGTGACTGCTAATTACAAGGGGGTTGTTTTCTTGCAGGTGGGGTTGTTTTCTTGCAGTTGTTTGTCTGAGTGCTTTTGACCAATAATCTTGTGTGAGACACTATCCACCCCTGTTAAGTTTGTTATAAAAGTCAGGCTATTTGGGTAATAAGGTAGAGCATGATCTGACCATACTAGTGTCTGTTGTGTTTTTGGCCATTCTTCCTGCAACAGTAGAACACAGTGCAGTTCAACTTGTAGAACAATTCAGATCATCACACCTTTGCCACAGCCGTTAGAATAAAAACTGAGAATTCTTCAGTAAACAAAAAGCTTTTAACACCATTGACCTTAGGGTTGTCTTACCACTCTGAACACTAATGTCTGTGATGAAGTTAAGCTGAATTACCTAATTCTTTCAAAATTCTTGTTATGTTGCCTCTTTTTTGTGGTCTTATTGTGAGTTGTTTCTAATGAATGTTTGGGAGAGAAATGCATTGATTCTGCTGGCATTCTCTATAGATATCCAAGCGATGAGGTGGCTGGTGGCAATGCACTAACAGTATATTCAATATACTGGGTGCAGTAGAATTGGTGATTAGTGAATTCTACCCAGATATTCTGGAAAAAATGAATGCATTGCACACACACAATAAGCAGTGCCTTAACTGTAGAGCTGATATGGATGTAAACACAATGTTTGGAAATATGTAAATCCTGAAATATAAGGAAATACTGAAAAATAGTAGAGAAGAGTGCACTGTGCCATAGATATTTCCCAGTATATGGAATAATTCAAGCACTATCTTAAAAATTCCATTATTGAAGGACTGCAAAATAACTCATATGGTATACTCATATTAGGAAAAGGAAAGAATATAGCTTTTGAATGCTTTGTTTCATTGGTAAAATGTATGAATATAAACCTTTTTATATTAATCATACAATTATCAATATATAATCATCAATATAAACATTTTATATTAATTTATATTAATGCTATATTAATTGTATAAATATTTTTATATTTGATTATATTAATCAGCCTGGTGTCTATTTTTCCACAGTTTTATATTAATTTAAAAATGAATATATGAATACTGTTTCACTTTGGAGGATATTTTACCCTTGCAAAAGAATTTTGGATATGTATCTTCAATGAAATAGTATTTTTAAATACAATCCTAAAATATATCATTTAAAAGAAAAGTTAAATGAAACTTTAACCCTTAAATATATGTGTATCTAGATATGAGCATAGAATACTAGAATAAATTAGTATACTTAGTGCAAAAGTGTTAATTGATTCCCTCAGATCTCTTCAGGGAAATCCTTCCCAAATATTAAGTCTGCATTGAGCAAAACTTCTTCTGCTTGAAATTTCGAAATGTTAAAAAGAATGGAAATGACCACAAATACTACTTTCTATGTTTTAAAATGAAAAATAACCAATGACCTGATGTGAACGCAACCCAAATCAAAGCGAGTAATATACATTATTTTGCTTGTTTTGTTACAAATTTTGCTTGTCACTATGCCTCTTGCTTTGACATTTCTCTCCAAATTTTTAAGTTTAGAAGTTTTAGATCCTTTCAAATGGCTTTTCAAGTAGCTGTCCAGACTTCTTAAGGTTTTCAGCTCCCAGTCCTAGTTTGCCTAGACGAACTGCTTGGACACGGTTTTTAGTGCCCCCATACAGACCTTTCTTCTGTTTAACTGCAACAGGTGGCCTGTGTAGCTGTGTTGGCTAGGCACTGAAACCTTAGATTCTAGGAAAATTGCAGATGAATTTTAGCAGAGAAAAGAGCAGAGTCCAGTATTTGACACATATATGGTGAGACACGGCAGCACAGTCAAAACTATTGTAGCATAACTGTAGACTATTTCTCATTGGTTTGATTTTGTTTGTTTGTTGCTATTACAAAAAAACAATGAAAAGAAAGGACAAAGTAATTAGCTGAGTTATAGTTTTCCATGCAATTATTTTTGTACAATTATTTTGGTCCTATATCAAAGAGGATTCTCTGTGGATGGAGAGGAGGACAACTTAGATTTTCCTCTTAAACACGAGTGTTTACATGAGAAAAGTCAGGACAAAAACAGACAGTCAGTGGAATTGTAAAAGTGATAGAGCAAGAAAAACAACATAATCTTTTTTTATTTTCTTGTTTCTCCTGTTTCTCTTCTCTTCTAGGCAATACTTTTCAAGGAAATGTGCTGTGAACAAATATTTGTTACAGTATTTAAATTTATATTTCCCAATACTGCCAATTTTGAGACTTCAACAAATACACAATAACTCTCAATTTCCTAAACAATAGGGGTAAAATATTTTCTTTAAAAGCTAACTGGGAATAAACTGTCTTCAGCACTTTAAAATTAAGCTGTGATAGAGAAAGAAAATGAAGCACCTGATAATTTCCACTATGAAATGTTATAATTGCTGTCTGCCTATAAACTTAAATCTTTGTTTCATTGATCATGTTTTCATAGATTTCTCTGTATTCTGACTCTCCACAAAAGGGAAAGTTTCTTCAAATGCTGATTCACTTTAAAAAATATGAACTATAGAACTTTTTCTGACATGGATTGCCTCATATGTCATATTGACTTTTTAACCTAAAATTCATTCACAAATACAGTTACTGTACAACAGTGCACTTTTTCAGATATGAATATGCCTTCATCTGTGTATCATTTTGGGGTGTTCATAATAAGCAAAGCCTTTGCACATTCACAGATCATGGAGTATAAAAAAAAGTTCTGATCTGAAATGCATAACTGTTCTTTTAATTCTCAGATATTACTGTGAGTTGAATTTTATAGCAAATTGTCATGCAGAGATGTCTGAAACAGTTTGATCACATAAATGAATAAAAAGTATTTGAAACAATCCAGCTTGCATTTTATAACTAGGAAACCTGGGTTGTTTTGTTGCTTACACAGCTTGGGATAATATATTTCAACACATTCCACTAAATCAAAATTCTGACTAGTGGTAGAGTTATAGATTTTATTTCATCTTGAACAACATAACTCATTCTCATGCATTAGATCACAAGTGATTGGAAAGCTGGACTTTAGCTGGCTGTGAGCCAGCTGAACTGAATCCAGGGGAAAGTGCTAAGCTTTGACATGTTACCCTTGAAAAGAATGGTTGAAATGAAATTAAAATTCTTCTGTTGGAGTTAAACATTTTACACTACTTGGGAACTAATTACTATGGACATGCCAGACATACAGACTGATCTCTTTTCCAGACTAGTTGTTTTAAACTGTTGATTGTAGATTTTAAAAAATGAACAAAAAATATCCATACAGACCAGTTGTATAGCTTTCTTCATTTTTATGAAACACAACAGAAAAAAATAGGGTTGTGAAAGTCATAATTTGTTCGTCTTTAGTCAAATAAATGTGCAAGTATGAAAACAAAAACACATATATTAGCTCCTTACTAATAATACTAATGGCTGTACTGTAGTTAGATATGTCTGTCCATATGACCTTGCTTCTCCTCAGGCTTAGTCACCTTTATTTGCTGGCCTTTTTTAAAAATAAAGTTTCAATGTCTGACTTATGACTGTGTGTCCAAATACTGCAACTGTATGTATAATAAACAATACACACTATAAGCTCAAGTGGCAAAAGTTTTGGCTTTGTGTTATAGAACTCAAGAACCACAGTGTAAGACTGGAGCTATATTGCATGCTAATCAAATCCCAGTCTGTATGAAAGCTGTCAGTCTTCCTACCAGCAGTGAATATAAGTCCTGTGTAAACCAGGGGACTTGAGTAAAACTCACTGTGTTCAGGAGAAATTTGCAGGAGGAAAGAAGAAAATAGAATCATAAATACAACATGAATTGCATTGAATAATTATTGACTGTAAAAATGCAAATATGTAGAGAGTAGTAAAGGTTTACAGATAAGAAATAATTAAATATTTTAAAAGTGAAATACTGACTTGATACAATAAAACAGAAAGTAACTTGTGGAATTAGAAACAAATAGATAACATTTTTACCTCCACAATTACAATTTTACCTTACTTTCCTTTACCTTATAATTTCCTTAGGTTTACCAGTTGCTATTCAGTAATCTAAACAGCAGTACTACTAGAAGTAAAGTTTTCAGAAGCTTGCCACTTAGGCTGTCCCTTTAGCAGTAACAGGGTTCAAACACCTCCCCAAATGCAGAAATTCAGAAGAGAGGCCTTCTTTCTATAATGTACTATAACTTTGTGCTAAACTTCATAATTGGATATACAATCTGAATAATAGGTACTTAAAGTTTGATCAGATCACTTACTCTTCCTATGCAATAGCACGTAGGATTTCTCTGCACAGTGAAAGAGAGAAACACAAACCTTTCTGAGTGTTGTGTACTCTGATCAAATACAATTTCTGTTTTTCATTTCTGGCATCCTCAATGTGTTGAGGTGTTCAGACAAGCCGAAACAGACACAGTGTTTGATAGGTAATTTACATTATTTCACATCAACAAGAAAACAAAGTGAGAAGAAACCCCCAACCACAACACTAATAATCAAGTTTTTCTCAACCAGTTCTGAAAGTCTATAATGTGGGTGTTTACAAACAAACATTTTACTTCACTCCCTGAACTATCCAAAAGCAGAAATAAAATAATGCTTACATCAGCTGTATTTGGCTAAAAGATTATTTACGAAGATGGGATTACAGTTATAGGCTATCTGTATCTTGCACTGAATCGCAATAGGTTCTCATTAAGAAAATAGCAATAATAAAAAAAATAAATTAAAAAAAAATAAAAGAAATTGAATTAAAATGTAATCCTATGATTTTCCAAAAGTTATGATGCTATCTGTGTCCTTTTGATCTCTCAGGTCCTTTACTCAGTTGTGCTATGCTTAGTGCAGCATGGAAGACAGAATTAAATGGAGGCAACACAATCTTAAGATTTTATTTTTGCGTATTGGTCATTGAGTCAGAAAGGTGTTTTTTGTTGTTGTTGTTGTTTTGAAGAAGAAGTTTGTTTGCTCTCTTTTAATTTTTATAATTATTTGAATTGTAAAGAAATGATACACAGTAATACCAAAACTAGAAAAGGGAGATCATTCTGGAAAAACATAATCCTTATGATAAATGACTGAAAAAGATGGTCTTTGTACTAACCAATGAAAACTAATGCTTATGAGCATGATATCTGACATGAAGATTAAAATAAACAGAAGTGCAGATCACAGAAACACATAAGTAATTTAAACAGGTGTATTTTCAAAAAATGCATGCATCATATCTCCTCTCTCATCAAATTCAGTAGTACTTATGCTAGTTTAAAATCCACATCTGACTTTGACATTCTTTCTCCGTGAGGGGAAATAGCATAAAAACTTTGAAAGTGTTTCATGCAAAGCTGTACTATACATAGTTTACAAAGCTACTTTTTAATGCATACTTTCTATAATCTCTTTTCAGTAGTCTGTCTCCAAAACCTAGTGTACAAGCAAATGATTTAGAGTAACAGTAAACTGTGTATTGCTTGGATTAGGCTCATTTCTCCTATGGATTACATTTATTATGCTTATTTCAAAAGCATTTTTTATCTGAGATTGACAGAAGTGATTTCATAAAATAGCTTTTTTTTTTTTTTTTTTTTTTTTTTTTTTTTTTGCTAAAAAGGACTTGGTGACCCAGAAGATTCCTGGCACTCATCTGTTAATATAATGGTACTAGCATGTTTTCTTTCTTACAGATTAAGCACTGCTTGAGACCTATGTTTTACAATCATTTACATGACTGTTAAACTGTGCTAATACTTTATCATATCTCACTACTTCAACATCCTAGTGAGCCACCTACTTATATCCAGTCAGTAATTTCAGACACTGACCATATTAAAGTTAGTTTCACATTGGAGATAAAGAAGATCCCTAAAAAAAAGGGTGGAGTGTATCTGTGGAATACAAGCAGCTGCTCTGAGAGATCACACGTTGGCTACGATCAAAGGCTTGTCTTAATGATAATGAAAAATTGACTCATCAAAGCTTTGTTTAATTTCTGTACCTGCAAAAATATCAGCTCGTTTAGCTCCTTTAATTCTACTCGGGGAGGGGGAAGGGGGTGGAGAATGAAGGAGTGGAAAGGAAAGAGAGATGGGGACAAGAGAGGAAAGAGGAGAGATGACAGAGACTGAGAGAATTTCTATTGGAAACAAGAAGGCAGTAATACAAAAAACTTATCTTTGTACATAGTTCAAAGTGTGTAGTGAGATTTTCTGGCCAATATAGAGCTGTTAGAATTGTACATTAGAAAGGAAAAAGACTGCAGTGCTCCTTTTAGTAAAATGCCTTCATTTAATCACCCAGGCTAAGAATACAGTCTGCTCCACTTAAGAAACACCAAGTGAAGCAAATAGAAAGTCTGTATAGCAGAAGCCGCCAACTTCCCTCACTCCCCTACTTGCATATCAAAACTGTTACATAATTGAGAGATACATATTGCATTCCTTGGAGAGACAAGGGTGTTACATTATAGAGGAGACTGCAGTTGATGGTTTTGCAGGGATCCTGAGACTCCAGGGCTGGCTTTTGGCTAAATTTCAGAAAAACTACCAAAGCCTGTCATCAGCAATTTTGTTTACTCCCACATCCAGGAATGTAGGCCTAGAAGAGAATATGCATTCAAATTGTTTATGAACTGAATATGACTGGAGAGCCAGTAGCTGGCCTCAGTTTGAGATAGTCAGTCTTCTGAGTGGGAGTTTCAATCAGAAAGCAATGCAAGGGAAAACCTGCAAAAAACTAAGCCTCTTAAATGGTTTAGAAAGCAGGATCATGTGCCATTCTGTCTTGATTGTATGTAGTAACCTACCCCTTCATTCACTTTAACCTGGTGATTCTTTTTTAATTATTTTTTTTTCTAGTTTTCTTTAGCTTATGGTGCATACAAACCTTTGTTTAATATTGTAGACATTTAAGATAATAAAGATAGCCTAAGATAATAAATAACACTGATATTCAGCATTGTATAGTTATTGGTGAATTAATTATAGATGATAGATGGTAGAAAGTTGGGGCAAACTTGCAAGAGGGGATAGTATTCTACCACCTGGACATTACTAAACAACTCCTTGAGTAAAAAAACTACCATAGCACACTGCACATCGGTGCCCCTTCTGTTCTCACGTGACTGATATAAGAACAGTGCATTTAACAAATTTCATGGAACTGGCATTAAATGAGTCACTGAAAGACTAGCTAAAGGATGTACCAATTTATCAGCTCAATGGACTATGTTAGGAGCCCCCCCTTCCCAACCCCCCCCCCCAAATCCTACCTCCTTGATTTTAAAGAATTCTTCATCTACTGTGCTTTCTCCTTTTGCTTTTGCATTTCTTTTTGGATGCGGTGACCTACCCCTTCTTTTTCCTCAAGTAAGTGTTTCTCTATCTCTGTGACATATTCAACATTATTATATTTATATTTTCAAAATAAGTGTGATAATTTCAGGAAACTATACTTAATAGAGTAAGCTCTGAAAAGCACTAGCCACTTTACCTATTTCTTTCTCCTCTGAAGAGTCCAGCTTAGCCATCAAGAATGACACCAACAAAATCCTGCCTGATCTAGATGACAGTGGAGCACAAGGGCCCTTTCAAACCAGGTAAATAGAGTGTTATATTTTATCATGTAATTAATAAGAAAGTAGTGTCAGTACTTCATAATTATAGCTCTTTAATATAGGAACAGCTATATTAACATTAAAAAGCTTTAAAGAGAAGGAGGAAACTTTGTGTTTATATTGCTAAATCTAAATTTAATAACACAATGGAACTGGTGTAAACTAGATTTTTTCTTGAGATGGGAGTGGATAATAAATGTTAGCACTAACTTTAAATGGCCAAACTATTGAATAGAGAGTGGAGACAGCCTTTCTCCACTTTGTAACACAGTCTTCTTGATGTATAACAGCAAACAAATACTGGCTAGAATCCAAGATCGTGTCTTCCAGTAATTCAAGGAGTGTTCTTAAGTAGAGAGCTACCAAACTGCTTTCAAAAATCTAAAGTGAAAAGGTCTCAATCTGTGATACATTGATCCATATCTGAGTAGAGTCAGCAGCACTGTTTTGGGTTTTGTTTAATGCTAACTTGGCTATTTTTATTTTCTTTGAATAGTAGCAGTGATACAGTGCAAAAGCTGAATATAAAAATCCACAATCAAAAGAACTATTAGGTACTAAGGATATTGTATTTAAATCCAATAGGCAAGGGAAGACAAAATACTCAAAAGCAATGCTCTCTTTATTAATTAATAGTAGTGGTTTGGGCAAGATGGCAATTGAAGCTACTGTTCTCATGGATAAGAATAGACTCCATAAATGAGTGAGTGCTACAAAATATTTTCATTGCTTGATGCCACTTAAGAGGGTATGCTATGCCTAAGCAAACAAAATGAGTGATAACACTCCTGTCTTTACTGGCCTACATAACAAAATGCACATTTGCAATGTTCCAAACAATTACTTTGCTAACCCATCTGGCTCTTCCATTTTCAGTCAATGAGATCACAGATGAAGTGCTCATTCCCCATTTCCTTGATCTGAATGAATATGGATTTGTTCATGAACTCAACACATTTTTTGCTCTAAGGGCAGAGTAAAGAAAAACGTGTTTTTCAATTTACCACATTGTTTACAAAGTGTTAAAGGACCTAGCCCTCTTCCAGTGAAGCCAACTGAAACTTTTCTGCTTTAATTGACATTAAAGGCATTTGTCTGAGATATATACATAAGTTAACAGATTCTTCACATGCACCTGGAATGTGAAGATCTCAAAGTTCAGAGCACCGGTGTTTTGCTTTAATCTACGACGAAGATAGGGTACAAACAGAGAATATAACCACTGCCAGGTTAGGTCCTTCTGCAGTGTCAAGGAACAAAAAATGGGTATTAATAAGCTCTCAGCAATGTTATATGTTACTGATAAACTTCCAATGTGCTTTACTGAGCTACCAAAAAAAAAAAAAAAGTTTTGTTTTGTTTTGTTTTGTTTTCTGCTCTTAGGACTTTTGGAATTTTAAACAAGCAGGCAGGAAATTTCAAAAGTAACTACTTTTTTTGCAATAGTTGTTTAACAGTCAGTATTAGACACTGAAATCCACATTTAAAGATTTGAATATGCCTGACCTGTTTTTCATAAATGCTGGGCATCAACAGCTTGCAGTGTCATGAGTGTAAACAGCTCAAAACCAAACAGAACCACCCAAGCAATGTAGAAAGTACAAAAACATTGTACAAAACATTGCATCCTTAGCAATCATTCTCCTGAAGGAGTGGAAGGTTTCCTTTTAGCTACATATATACGTACTCTTCACAAGACTCCAGTACGCTTAGAAATCAGCTGGAACATTCCTTTGCTCAGTGAGGAGTTTATTAACTAAATGTAGAAAAAAATCATACCAGAAAATACTTGGCTATAGCACTGATACTATACTAAGAAACTTAAATTATATTTGTAACATACAGTGATTAACTGCCTAAACATTTAAGTTAGTGTGATACCAGCACCCTACCAGAACCTCAAGAGCTGTTCACAATTTAGGAAGTACTAGATTCAACATGAAAATTATATCAGCAATAACCACTTTTAATTAGGCTTTCCTTAACCCATGGATTGAAATTGGATTTTGGCTGTTTATCAGTCCTGAAAACAAGAAATCCTTAATGTAGTGAGAAAGCCATTAGAAAGACATAACAGAACTTGAATCAGTTTGACAATATTCCACTGTGGACTGTTCTTTCCATCCATATTAAGCCATATTAAGGTCAGTATCACAGAATCACAGAATCACAGAATTTCTAGGTTGGAAGAGACCTCAAGATCATCGAGTCCAACCTCTAACCTAACACTAACAGTCCCCACTAAACCATATCCCTAAGCTCTACATCTAAACGTCTTTTGAAGACTTCCAGGGATGGTGACTCCACCAACTCCCTGGGCAGCCTGTTCCAGTGTCTAACAACCCTTTCAGTAAAGAAGTTCTTCCTAACATCTAACCTAAAACTCCCCTGGCGCAACTTAAGCCCATTCCCCCTCGTCCTGTCACCAGGCACGTGGGAGAACAGGCCAACCCCCACCTCGCTACAGCCTCCTTTAAGGTATCTGTAGAGAGTGATAAGGTCGCCCCTGAGCCTCCTCTTCTCCAGGCTGAACAATCCCAGCTCCTTCAGCCACTCCTTGTAGGACTTGTTCTCCAGTATGATTATGTTGCTCATATAATTACTTTATCAAGGACAGAATTGTGATAAATGCTTTGGATATCAATGCAGATTTAAAAAAAAAAAATGTTTTGCACTCAGAAACAGATGCAGAAGTCAGAGAACATTCACAGTTCACTAAGCTGTTAAAGAGCTTTTAAGAACATATTTAAATGTGAAAACTAACATGAAACACATCTGTCCAAGCAGCCACATGGATTTCTGATAAGTCGTTAAGCAAAAGTTTTCTCTGACACTGGTCTTTTTTTTTTTTAGCTAGATTCCAAATCTTTTTCAGTATAAACAGATGGAAATCATCTGAAAAATGTTAGCGTGTGGAATTATTTTTATTTTTAATATGTTTCCCAAAGTTCTTTGTTTTACTTTATGTAAATTTCAGGACTCATCTTCTTAACATCCATTAACACACTTAAAAATAACACAAATTAATAACTGCAGATTCCATAGAATCATCTCCTCTATTTGGGAAGTAAAATGCTGAAACAGTGTCATAGTTTTATCTTGTTCAATCTGAAAAATATATCCAAATATAGGTAGAATAAAGAAAATTGATTATAAATTAAATGGAGGAGAAAATGAATTAATTTTAATCTGATATATTTGTATTCTCATATATCTTTGCATGTGTGCTTTGTAAACCGTGCGCAAAGTGCATGAATGAGTTGTACATATTAAACTGGTTGTATTAGAGTGGGGTTCCAGAGTGAAAGAACAGCTAATGTCATCCATATGTAGGTCACAGTGCAAAAATTGCTTTTTCTCTGACAAAATATTGCTAGCACAACCACCTGATGATAAAGATAATATTTCACAGGACCACTTGCTTTCAGCTCAGGGAGAGAACAACTAGATATTTCTGTGTCAGCCACTGAAATCTGGCACTAATAAAGCTGTCTGAAATGAATTTTGGTCAGTAAGTGGTAAGAATTTTAGAAAACCTAAAGAAGGAAGGAGTAAACGAAATAGAGCAACAGATCTGGAGCTGCAGTGTTGTCTAAAGATCAGCTTTTTGTACAGTAATTCAAGAGAAAGGAAAGACTTCATTATGCTCTTTATCTATTTTAAGTGAGGTGCTGTAGGCACAGGCCTTGTAGTTATTCTGTTTGTTTTTGTTGTTGTTGTTTTTCATACAGACAGATACAGAGTAGGTGTAATCCTAACTTATTTCCATTAGATGTTATTGTGACTATTCAAAGTCCACTTTCAAAAAAAAAAAAAAAAAAAAAGAGATTAAAGCATTAGCCTAATTCTGGTCAGTGACCTGACTTAGATGGAGTTCAAGACGTTTAAAAGAGACCATACATCTTGCCTGTGGTGGTAAGGAACTGACCTCAGCGACTGATATCTTTTCAGCAACTCATGGAGCAGCTAATACTCACAATGAAATAAGGGGTTTCTATGCAATTTGATATACTACTGTAGTCTCTTTGAGAACTTCAAGAGCTTCAAATATAATTTACATATTTCATCATTTTTTTGGACCTTATAACTATTGCTTCATTCATTTAGTTAAGCAGTTTTTAAATTTAAACTAGACTTTTCATTTGGGTCAGCTCTTTAAACCTGCAATCTGTTTTGTTGGGATTGTCTGTGTTCACAGTATTTTCCTGATCCATCCTTATTATCTGCTATCTCAGCAACTGAAAAAGCATTTTACATGTCTAGGTAAAAGTTTCATATCAGACAATTATTTTTACTGACTGCTCATTTCAGTGAAGTAATCATTTTAGAATTTTTTAATGATTGTCTTCTATCTTTTTATAGGTAGAGCACAGGGCAAAGTGAATCTGAACTGTGTAACTAGCATATAGGTAGCTTTTAAATGTAAGACCAGATTTGTGCAAAAGAATCAAGGAAACCACAAAGCCATAATCAACGTCATAAAAAAGGTACAAATTAAGTTCTATAATTACTTTACAATTTAAATTCGTTATATATATGGAGATAGTATGCTTTGTAATGTGGTTGAAATGAGATTTCTGAAAACAGATGCTTTCTCCTGCCGTCTGTGATAAGCCTGTTTGTACTTTATTCTTCTTACTTGCTTAGAAGCCAAAATAAATCAAACCAAAAAGTTTACTGAAAAGCACTGATAAAATAATTCAGTTCATTAATTTTCATACCACATCATTTCCCTATGTTACAACATAGCATATTGAATAATCTTATCAATCATCTTATGATATTCTTAATCAATAATCAAAAATCTTGTGATATTTTTATCTCATTAGCGACACAAAGAGGTTGTGTTGTCCTGAGTAGATGGACTGCATCAGACAAGAGAGCTCATCTAAGAGAGGGTATTAAGAGAACTGGCAGAGGAGCTGGCCAAGTCCCTATCCATCATTTATCAGCAGTCCTGGCTATCGGGGGAGGTCCCAGCTGACTGGCGGCTAGCAAATGTGACGCCCATCTACAAGAAGGGCTGGAGGGCAGACCCGGGGAACTACAGGCCTGTCAGTTTGACCTCAGTACCAGGGAAGCTCATGGAGCAGATCCTCTTGAGAGTCATCACACAGCACTTGCAGGGCAAGCAGGCGATCAGGCCCAGTCAGTCAGTTTATGGAAGGCAGATCCTGCTTGACGAACCTGATCTCCTTCTATGACAAAGTGACGTGCTGGGTGGACGAGGGAAAGGCTGCGGATGTGGTCTACCTTGACTTCAGCAAGGCATTTGACACCGTCTCCCACAGCATTCTCCTCAAGAAACTGGCTGCTCTTGACTTGGACTGGCGCACGCTTCGTTGGGTTAAAAACTGGCTGGATAGCCAGGCCCAAAGAGTTGTGGTGAATGGAGTCAAGTCCAGTTGGAGGCCAGTCACTAGTGGCGTCCCCCAGGGCTCGGTGCTGGCGCTGGTCCTCTTTAATATCTTCATCAATGATCTGGATGAGGGCATTAAGTGCACCCTCAGTAAGTTCGCAGATGACACCAAGTTAGGTGCGTGTGTCAATCTGCTTGAGGGTAGGAAGGCTCTGCAGGAGGAGCTGGATAGGCTGGACCGATGGGCTGAGGTCAACTGCATGAAGTTCAACAAGGCCAAGTGCCGGGTCCTGCACCTGGGGCGCAATAACCCCAAGCAGAGCTACAGGCTAGGAGATGAATGGTTGGAGAGCTGCCAGGCAGAGAAGGACCTGGGAGTGATGGTGGACAGTCGGCTGAATATGAGCCAGCAGTGTGCTCAGGTGGCCAAGAAGGCCAACGGCATCCTGGCTTGTATCAGAAACACTGTGACCAGCAGGGCTAGGGAGGTGAGCGTCCCCCTGTACTCGACTCTGGTGAGGCCGCACCTCGAGTACTGTGTTCAATTTTGGGCCCCTCGCTACAAGAAGGACATCGAGGTGCTTGAGCGGGTCCAGAGAAGGGCAACGAAGCTGGTGAGGGGCCTGGAGAACAAGTCCTACGAGGAGCGGCTGAAGGAGCTGGGCTTGTTCAGCCTGGAGAAGAGGAGGCTCAGGGGTGACCTTATCGCTCTCTACAGATACCTTAAAGGAGGCTGTAGCGAGGTGGGGGTTGGCCTGTTCTCCCACGTGCCTGGTGACAGGACGAGGGGGAATGGGCTTAAGTTGCGCCAGGGGAGTTTTAGGTTAGATGTTAGGAAGAACTTCTTTACTGAAAGGGTTGTTAGGCACTGGAACAGGCTGCCCAGGGAGTTGGTGGAGTCACCATCCCTGGAAGTCTTTAAAAGACGTTTAGATGTAGAGCTTAGGGATATGGTTTAGCGGGGACTGTTAGCGTTAGGTCAGAGGTTGGACTCGATGATCTTGAGGTCTCTTCCAACCTAGAAATTCTGTGATTCTGTGTCCTGGTTTCAGTTAGAACAGAATTAATTTTCTTCCTAGTAGCTGGTGGAATGCTGTGTTTTGGCTTAGGATGAGAAGAGTGCTGATAACACCCCGATGCTTTAATTGTTGCAGAGCAGTGCTTATACCAAGCCAAGGACATCTCAGCCTTTTGCTCTGCCCTGCCAACGGGCAGGCTGGGGGTGCAGTAAGAGCTGGGAGGGGACAGACCCGGGACAGGTGACCCAACCTAGCCAAAGGGGTATTCCATACCATCTGACGTCATGCTAAACAATATATAGGGGTGGCTAGCCGGAGGGAGGGGGCCGGACTGCTCGGGGTTAGGCTGGGCATCGGTCAGCGAGTGGTGAGCAATTGCGTTGTGCATCACTTGTTTGTACATATTATTATTACTTTCCTATTATCACCATTGTATCATTATTATTATTATTGTTATTATTATTTTTGTTATTATTATTTTCTTGTCTTATTAAACTGTCTTTATCTCAACTCACGGGCTTCACTTTCCATTTCTCTCCCCCGTCCCAAAGAGGGAGGGGGGAGGGTGAGCGAACGGCTGCGTGGTGTTTAGCTGCCGGCCGGGTTAAACCACGACATTCTGTGATCATCTAAGAGCTAGGAGGACTTTTTGGACACCTTCTGCCCATTTGAACTGAAACAGACATATGGCCAAGGTCTAGAGAAGTAGCTTGGGGGTTGGTCATGACCATTGAATTCACAATCAAGAAAGTATGGTGTGGAATAACAGGTCTGGTGTTTAAATCTGTGCTCCCTCGTTGAGACATTTGCCAGACAGACTTCCTGCATGTGCTCTAAATTTTAGCCTTAGAATCAAAATTTTATCATTTCTTTGTGTACTGCAAAGCCCTTTTTAGCTTAGAGGTGCTTGCAAACATGCCTATATCTGCTAGTTACAAATAGGTAATAGTATAACATTCAGCACAGTCACCAGCTGATTGATATACTCACAGCTGCATTGACTCTGTGTATTGGGTGGATTTGAGAAACGCTGGCTGATAATTCATTCTGTTAAACCAGCTCTTTTAAATCTGGATGTAAAATTTAACAATCTTTGATACATAATGGATCATTGTATGTGGATATGCCAGCTATAATTTCTCCTGTAAATTGTAAATTATTCTTTTTTCTTCTTCTTAATCCTTTGCTTTTTCACAATGATTTTTTGAAATAAGAACAAAGGAAGCAATAAAAAAGGGATAACAATAAGCTCGTACTTCAACTAGAGATGAAGAGGCATTTGAGAGAATATAAGAAAATCTGCCCATATGAGTTTCATGGTTCAGAACACTGGGACTAAACATAATGTTTGTTTCTGTCCTTCCAAGTTCTGTCTGCAGGCTGTGACATGTTCTGATTTTGTGGCTATTTTATGGCCAGGACACTACAGTGTCTCTGAGTGTCTCTGAGTCTTTTTATGACTAGGAAACCACTGTGTCCCTGAGTCTTTTCATCTTGTTATGGAGAGAAATAATTGTTCTAAGACAAGACCGTAAGAGCTTCAAATATAGAGGCTGGAAGATACTTCATTTCTTTCAAAACTGCTACTTCCTTCCCACAGAACTTTAGAACAGGTGAAAAAGTAGGAACTATACAATCCAATAGGTCTTTGAAAATATTTGTTAGACATTAACATTCATAAAACATTTAAGAACAGTATTCCTGAAAAGTAAAATTTCACTTACCATCTAGTTGGAATTTAGATGGAGATTTTTTCCTTCAATTACATTTTATTTAGACTCTGGACTCTAGATTCAGTTCACTTCCTCAAGGATTGTTTAATTTCTCCAAAAGATAGAGGTATCTCTTATACTTAAAAAACAAACAAAAAAAAAAAAATTGAGAGATATTACAATGAAAACCTTCATTGTGTGTTTATCACATCATAGAAGTTTCATTTGTGGGAGCTTGGAAACTAATAAATGGGAAGGAAGGAAGGAAGGAAGGAAGGAAGGAAGGAAGGAAGGAAGGAAGGAAGGAAGGAAGGAAGGAAGGAAGGAAGGAAGGAAGGAAGGAAGGAAGGAAGGAAGGAAGGAAGGAAGGAAGGAAGGAAGGAAGGAGGGAAGGAAGGAAGGAAGGAAGGAAGGAAGGAGGGAAGGAAGGAAGGAAGGAAGGAAGGAGGGAAGGAAGGAAGGAAGGAAGGAAGGAAGGAAGGAAGGAAGGAAGGAAGGAAGGAGGGAAGGAAGGAGGGAAGGAAGGAGGGAAGGAAGGAAGGAAGGAAGGAAGGAAGGAAGGAAGGAAGGAAGGAAGGAAGGAAGGAAGGAAGGAAGGAAGGAAGCAAGCTCTGGAGGGAGGGGGGAGGGAGGGAAAGAATTTTCATATGTAATTTCTAAATTGTTTTCTTGATAAAAACAGCTTTAACCCAGAAAACTTAAACAGATTCCAAGCATAACCACTGTGGACTCTAGGAAGGTTTGCACCAATTGCATAAATTAAAAAAAAAAAAAAAGACATTTGTGTACTTGTTATAAGCAAGTACTTAAGGACAACGTAGTGTCATTACTAGAAAGTAAACAGTAAATTAAAACATTTGCAATGTAATTCTCAACAACTTGCAAGCAAACTTGAGGGAACAGAAACAAGAAATTGCTTATAACTAGTACTCTAATTTGCAGATTGCACAGACGTATGGTAAGTGGCCTAATAACTGAATATCTACTTTAATTTAAGTGCAGTGAAGACCAGCTGCATTATTGCATAACACAGAATCTGAAACATTTAATATTAACGCAATTAGACTACCATGAGTGACACTGATATCTATTTACAGATTCTCCTGAGGTCAGTAAAATAGCATAGTGAGCAGATAGAATAGCCATTCAATCTAAACTGCACAAAAACATGACCTTATTTGGACAGATGAATAAAGCTATGTCTGGCAAAATTTGTCTCCAGGTAATCCAGTACCACTTCACATCCATCAGAATTCTTTCTTATAAGAAACAAGAAAATATATATATATTAGGGTTTAAAAAAAAAAAGCCTAAAAAAATTAAATTACCTTAATTCATTATTTCCTATATGGGATTAATAATATGAGTATTTAGGAGTCCTTGTATAAAAAGCAGAAAAATCTAACTTCGCTCTTATTGAGACAATTCCTTACTCTATGGGAAGCTTGATATATCTCTTTAGAGAGCTTTATTGTCTTATTGTCATACATAGGTCCATCATGGCAATGGTATCTCTGTAAGTATTTGTGAGTGTTTACATGTGAAACCGTGTGTTCATATATATATTTAAATATACTTACATGTATTTATATATACATATATACATAAATATGCTGACTTGTATTATTTACAAGAGACATAAAGTTTATTTTTTACTTTTAAAAATCTTTTGCTATTTTAGAAAATGTGCCACTGAAAATTTCAACACCAAAATAAGTAGGTGGATTTCTTTTGGTGACAAACAGTGAATATAAGTAAAATTTCTTCACCATTAAATCTCACTTTATCTCTCTCTTTTTTTTTTTTTTCACGTCTTTTTGGAATGTTGTTTTGACCTTGAAATTGTCAGTAGCCAAGGATGAAGTAGCAAAAATGTAGTTTTCAATTCTTCTTTTTTATGTATCCATTTGTAAAGGTGGAGAGACAATAAGAGAGAAAAACAAATGGCATGGGTGGATATATTTTAATGAAACAATGATGACATGAGAAAAATGATAGCAAGCTGGGAATCTTATTAAATAGGATCCAGCTGAGATTATTAGACAGAGTGCAGGAGAGCAAGGTCAAAGGCAGGAAAAAAAATAAAAATCAAATGTTGATTCCATTTTTTTAAGACATAAATGGGACACTTATGGGAAGTTACATACTTCTCTGTTGTGTGTATTTTTTCAGATAAAGCAGATACATAAGGTGGAGAAAAGTATTCCAATATATTTTAAGGTATTTCCTCTTCATCTCAATCTATTTGGCTGGATTTAAAATAACACTGATGCAAAAGTCATGAGAAAAATGTTCTCCTACAATACACAATGCTGTCAGAATGGAGAAACATAAATTTTTCAGAAAATATAAATTCTGCTTTCAGCTTGAACTGATTACTGAATCAAAGAGATTCAGGAAAGTATACCTTTGAAGGTATTGCCATAAACAAGGTTACATGAAAGCCAGCAGTTCCCAAGGCATTTTAGCTTTACATTGACACTCACTGAGATTTATCTGGTATGCTTTATGCATACAAATATTCAGACAAGCATAGAGAAAGAGAAAGTATGAATAGTTACTGTGGTTATAGTAGATTTAAACAGGGTAGGCTTTCTTTTACCAAAATAAGGGTGACAGAGTTTATTTGTTTTTAATATTTACCACTATTAAAAAACCTACAACAACAAACAGGGAAAGTCAGGCAAATTCTTAAATCTAACAGGAAGGGAGAGCAGGGCCATCATGTGGTTGATAAAGCAAAATAGGGAAGGATCTTCTCAGACAGTGCTGGGGTATAGAATCACCATTGGCACTGCTGACAGTATAAATACACCATTGACACCATGTGGATGCAGAACTAAAACTCTGGCCCCCTTATCTATGCATCTTGTGTGCATATACATACTTCTTAAACAAAGCTAAGAATTTTAAGAGAAAAGTAGAAAACTTGAATTTAACTCTTTGCAAGGAATGTAAGTTGACAAATCCAGCTAGAAAAAATAAATAAAAAGACAAGGTTTTAATCTTATAATTTTTCTCCCCATACAGCTATCTAATCATTCACACATTTTTAAATAACCACACATTAATAGTTAGCCCATTCCTTTTAAAAAGAACTATAACATTAAACATTAGGCCTATGCTTTTTCCCACTAGTGCTAAGGACACCAGATTTTATGTACAACATATTGAACATAAATATGTACAACATATGTACAAGGATGGAAGAGTAATGTGGAGGAGGTCTGAAATTCGTGACTGTTCTTAAATTACTTCTCTGAGCCTTCGCACAAAAACGTATGGTTACCTGTGTGTATATGCATGTCTGTATGCTTGTGCATAAGCCAGGTTTCAATTTACTATGCTTATACTCTGACCCAAGCTCCAGCCAAATAGGGGCATATGTAAACATAACACACAAGATAGTTATATTCACCATTTCAGTTGATCTTATTTCCTTGGCAATAACTCTTTTCTAATATGGCTGGACAGCATCTTACCAGTGTAATATGGAAACATATCTATGCTTTTTTTTTTTTTTTTTTTGTAGTCATGCCCTAGAATCTTAGTTCTCCCCTTGTCAAATAAACCTAAAAAATACTCTTCTCATTCAAAGGCAAGTTAGGAACATTTTTCACTTACTTTTATGGCTAGAATTAATGCACCTCAGACTTATTTTGTTCCTTATAAACAAGAAGCTCCTTGACCCTTAAAGCTGCATGGTGCACTTACCTGGAACTACGGAGCTCACTACTTGACCGGGAAGGTCTCCTCACAATGACATAGGCAATACAGAGACGTTTAATGCCTTCTTCACCTCTGTCTTCAATGCCAGTGATGGGCTTCGGGACCCTGGGTGCCCTGAGTGGGAGGACCATGACAGTGGGAATGACAAACTCCCAACCGACCCTGAACGCGTGCAGGATTTGCTGCTCCACCTGGATCCATACAAGTCCATGGGTCTGGATGGGATCAATCCCAGGGTGCTTAAAGAGCAGGCTGATGTCATCACGGGACCTCTCTCAATTACTTTTCAACAATCTTTGCAATCTGGAGAGGTCCCAGTAGACTGGAAGATGGCAAATGTTGTCCCAATTTTCAAGAAGGGTAAGAAAGAAGACCCTAGCAATTACAGGCCTGTCAGTCTCACATCAGTGCCTGGTAAAATTATGGAGAAGATGGAGGGATGTCCCCCTCCTGGGGGACAATGCAGTCATTGGTCCCAACCAACATGGGTTCATGAGGGGTAGGTCCTGTCTACGAAATTTGATTTCCTTTTATGATAAGATCACCCATTTGGCTGACTAAGGAAAACCAGCTGATGTGACCTTTTTGGACTTCAGCAAGGCTTTTGACCTGGTTTTCCATAGGATCCTACTGACAAAATCTCCAGCATACAGCTTAACAAAAACATCATACAATGGGTGAGCAATTGGCTGATGGGCAGGGCTCAAAGGGTTGTGGTTAATGGGGCCACATCTGGCTGGAGGATGGTCACTAGTGGGGTCCCTCAAGGCTCCCTCAAGGCCAGTCCTCTTCAATGTCTTTATAAATGATTTGGATGTAGGACTAGAAGGTGTTTTGAGCAAATTTGCTGATGACACCAAACTTGGAGGAGTTGTGGACTCTGATGAGGGTGGAAAGTCCTTGCAGAGAGATCTGGATAGTTGCATAGATGCATATGGGATAGATGTATATAGTTGCACCATATGGTCTAAGATTTTTTGATGAAATCTGATGTTGAGTACTTACACTGTCTGTTAAAATTGCTTGGTAGTTGAGATCAGCTGCCTTTGAGCCAGCGCAGCTGAAGCCACAGAGCCTGATTACGAGTTACAGGGGGATCTTGGGCCCTTCCTTCACCAGGGGTGGCCTGCAGCATGACCAGGCCACGCCTGTCAGCCTCTCTCCAGAGGCTGACAGGGAGTGGGCTTTGACAGGGCAACAACAACTGCGCCCACACCCTCTACCTAGAGAAAGCCTCTGGGAGGGCAGCGACATGGTGTCTATCACGAGCAGGGATGGGCCAGCAGCACATGTGCACCAGTGTGCAGTTGGTGTGGCAGGGAATGAGAGCTCTGCACCAGCTCTTGGCAGTCTGTGAGATCACACACCTACCACGGTGTCCACTATGCAGAAACCTCACTCCAAAAAGACTGTGGCAACAGAGGGACTGCCCAGAGATGTGGCTGTTCGGGCTTCTGTCAGCAGGGAGTGCCTGAGCCTGCTGCTGCCAGGGGAGGGCAGTGGGGAGACTGCCTGTTCTCAGGTGGAAGGTCTGCTCACCGTGGTGGTTGAGCTCAAGAAGGAGATGGAGAGACTATGAAGCATCAGAGTGCGTGAGCAGGAGGCTGACTGGTTGAGTAACTCCCTGGTGTTCCAGACAGAAGGGCTCCATGGGGATACCCCCAGACATTGGTGGAGCCCCTTTCCTTGCTATCAGGCAGTGGGAGAGGACCAAAATGATGATGAGGGTTGGAAGCAAGTCCCAGTTTGGCGCCATGGACAATCTCCCTACCTACCTACCTCACTTCCCCAGGTGCTGCTCCATAATAGATTTGAGGCCCTGGATCTTGAAGAAGAGGTAGCTGAGGATGTGGTGGAAGGCCCACCTATGAGGTCACACAGGAAGAGGCAGATAACACCACACCTCAAGACTGCCTCTGAAAAGAAAGAAAGAAGGGTAGTTGTAGTAGGACATTCCCTTCTGAGAAGAACAGAGGGCCAGATATGCAGAATTGACCTTCATCAATGGGAAGTCTGTAGTCTATTTGGAGCCTGGATCAGGGATATCACCAGGACAGTATCCAGCCTTGTGCACTCGACAGACTACTACCCACTACTCATCTTCCACATAGGTGGGGAGGAATCTGCATCCCATAGTCTGAGGGGAATTAAGAAAGATTTCCAGGCCTTGGGGTGGTTGGTGAAAGAGTCTGGGGCATAACTCCTTTTCTCTTCCCTCCTTGGGATGGGGTGATGATGTGGGATGGAATAGAAGGATCCAGTCTGTAAGTGATTGGCTATGTGACTGGTGCTACAGTCAGGGCTTTGGGTTCTTTGATAGTGGCTGGTTTTATAAGACACCAGGCCTGACAACAATATGTGGGAATGGTTTATCTCACAGGGGGTTCTGGGACAAGAATTAGTGGAGCTCATTTGGAAAGCTTTAAACTAGATCTGAAGGGGGATGGGGTTGTAGCTGAGCTTGCACCAGTGGGGTAGCGCTCTAGCAGTGATGAAGACTGGAAGACTTTTCACCCTTCTAGGGTTAAATCAGCATCCTCAGCTTGCTCCCTGAAGTGTCTCTAGGACAGTGCACTATTGTCTCTATAATACTGGAGGCTGTCCTGAGGAGCCCTGTACTCCTGAAGCCCCAGAGGAAGTCAGAATAAGGGAGGAGTCTGCCTTGTTGATGAGGGCTGGGTTAAGGACCGATTAAGCAAGCTGGACATCCACAGGTCCATGGGTACTGATGAGGTACATCCACGAGTGCTGTGGGAGCTGGTGGAAGTCATTTCTAGGCCACTCTCCATCATCTTTGGTAAGTCATGGACATCAGGAGAGGTGCCCGAGGACTGCAGGAAAGCAATGTCACTCCTGTCTTCAAAAAGGGTAAGAAGGAGGACCCGGGTAACTATAGACTGGTCAGCCTCACTTCCATCCCTGGTAAGGTGATGCATCAACTTATCCTTAGAGTTGTCTCTGTCAGGATAAAAGGGTCATTAGGGGCAGTCAGCATGGCTTCACCAAGAGGATGTTGTGCTTGATAAACCTAATAGCCTTTTATGAGGATATAACCAGGTGGATAGATGATGGAAAGGCAGTCTACAGGTTCTATCTTCATTTCAGTAAAGCCTTTGACACCATTTCCCACAGCATCATCACAGCTAAACTGAGGAAGTGTGGTCTGGACTGTGCTGCCATCCAGCAGGATCTTGACAGGTTGGAGAATTGGGCTGGGAGAAATTTAACGAAATATAACAAGGGCAAGTGTATAGTCCTGCGTCTGGGCAAGAACAACCCCTGACACCAGTATAACTTGGGGACTGCTCTGCTGAAGAGCAGTGAAGGAGAGAGGGACCTGGGGTCCTGGTGGACAGAGGGATGACTATAAGCTAGCACTGGGCCCTTGTGGCCAAGAAGGCCAACAGCATCCTGGGGTGTATTAGAAGGGGTATGGTTAGTAGGTCAGAGTGGTTCCCCTGCCCCACCCCTCCCCCCCTGACTGCCTGGTGAGACCATATCTAGAATATTGCATCCAGTTCTGGACCCCTCAGTTCAAGAAGGACAGCAAACTGCTTGAGAGACTCCAATGTGCAGAGCCACGAGAATGATAAAGCAAGCAGAGCATCTTCCTTTATGAGGAAAGGGTGAGGGAGATGGGTCTCTTTAGTTTGGAGAAGAGGAGACTGAGGGGTGACCTTAGCAATGTTTATAAATATGTAAAGGGTGAACGTCAGGAGGACGGAACCAGGCTCTTCTAGATGACATCTAATAGATGTCATCTAAAAACAAGGGGCAATGGGAGCAAGCTGGAACACAGGAGGTTCCACTTAAATATGAAATGAAGCTTTTTTATGGTGAGGGTGACAGAACACTGGAACAGGCTGCCCAGGGGGATTGTGGAGTTTCCTTCTCTGGAGACATTCAAAACCTGCCTGGATGCATTCCTGTGTGACATGATCTAGGTGTTTCTGCTCTGGTAGGGGGATTGAACTAGATGATTTTTCAAGGTCCCTTTCAATCCCTATTATTCTGTGATTCTGTGAAAATTAAATTAAAAAGGAAAAAAGAAATAAAAGTTCACAGGAATATCAAAATAATGAACAAAAGCCAGCAAATAGGAACACGCTTGCAGCATGACTGACTGATAAACCATTGTGAAAGGTTTTGTGTGATGTGTGAAAGGAAATAAAGAAAGTAGTTTTGCTGTTTTTACCTTTAACACAGAAAAATTTCTATGCATTGTAAGTGAACACCAAAGCATGGAAGAAATACTTGGTTCCTTTATGCATTTCTTTTTTTTTTTTTTTTTTTTTTTTTTTTTTTGATTAAAGTAAACCATTTCTAGAGAAAAAGTAATGACTTGAGAAAAAAATTCCTGTATCTTCCACACAGTTATATAGTCTTTATTTAATGACTTTTTAAAGATATAGGAAATATATCTTTTATCTTTGAGAAAACTCATTACACAGATCTTCATTTCATTAACACCATCCATTTCCTTTCTACACAATATATTCTGTGACCCTTATGCACCCTGCTCCAGTAAAGCAAGGGATAGTTTTCTATCAAGATCTGTAACAGAAATCTTCCATAACAGTACACAAATAGGAGTAACATTGCAAATTAAGTAAACTGGTGCAAGGGAGCTGTGTTGATTTCCCAAAGATCTGATTCTGATTTCCCAAATGTCTGGCAATTTCTGTAAGGTATATTCAGTCTCAACTACAACGTTCAGTTTATCTGAAGTGAACACTGGAGTATCAGTTTACCAATCTATGGTCAGGAACATGAAGAGATCTCACATGCACAATGACCAATGCACAGTGACTGTCAACAGCCTTTGTATAGAGATTTCCTTCCTAATAATCCAAGGTGTCTGGAATGGCAGGTGCATACTCAGGCTTCACAGTGGAGTTGCAATATGCCTAGAGTGCGTATATGGATCAGATAGTCAGAAGCACCCTGAGATCAGTAAGTCAGTCTGAACTGTAGGAATATTCACATAAAGGACAATAAATGAATTCTCAGCTACTTTTTACAAAACACCCATGTTTTGTGGGGATACAAGAAATATTTTTCCATTGAAGGCAATAGTAGGACTATCACAACAGATGGGCAATCAAACATAGTTTAACTGCAGGTTAAAAAGGCAAAAGTCAATATAGACAAATGTCTACAAAGGTCAAAGCTGTTAGCAGAAATTTATTGATGTCCTTCAGTGCCTTGTCCAAGCTTTGCTCTTTATTGCTCTATTTCTGTCCCTACAGGAAGGAATCAGTCAAGTCCACATATAGAAAATAAACAGAACAACTACCTCCCAAATCCCACTGTTTCCCTCAAATCAACAGCTGCTTTTTGGAACATGTTGCTTTCATCAAGTGAGGCTGTGGTTTAATTCCAAAGCCTTGATTGTGAGTGAAGAAAACGCAGCCAAAGCCACCAGCAGTTTGATTCAACTTTCGGCAGCCAAGGCTGTTAAGCCTCCAGAATTGTTACCCTCAAAGGGCAGATAAAAGCCCAGGCATGGGAATTAGTGTGAACTTGCACCATTAAACAGACATGTCTGCTACTGAGAAAGATGCCTGCCCTCTAATTGCTGATCCTTAGTATTCCTCTGAGTAGTGATACTAAGAGTCAACCACTAGGATAAAGAGAACAAGGAAATAAGAAAATAGAGGGGATTAATAAAAGTCAGAGATGGAAAAACATGGGTTTCTTGTAGCAAGTAGTCCAGAAATATATATATATATTATATATGTGTATATATATATATAAAAATATATATATAAGAAAGCGCTAGAAGCACAGCAACTATAGGAAGCAAGCCAATGTATTACTTAGGATTATAAGAGTTGTTTTGCTGTTGTTGTTGTTTGTGGTTTTCTGTTTTTTGTTTTGTTTTGTTTTGTTTTTGGTGTTGTGGTTGATATATTTTTTTCCCTGCAGGCTATTGTAATTTATATGATTCATCTTTGATTTTAATTAAAATGAGGGGGAAAGACTGTATTTTAACTACAATAAAGAATGCAGGCTGAAGAATTGCTCCTGGGAATTTGCACTTGGTGGAGAGTAGTAGCTCTTCAAACACAATTTCAATGCACTGAAATGTAAGTTACTTTAATTTTCCTTGTATCTCAGCACCAAAATAATACTAATACTAATACTAATACTAATACTAATACTAATACTAATACTAACACTAACACTAACACTAACACTAACACTAACACTAACACTAACACTAACACTAACACTAACACTAATAAAAGAGAGTCATTTTCAAGGAAACCTAAATGTACTCAAACCTAAATGACTTTTAATATTATGGCCTCGGTGTCAGTGGCTTTGGTGTCTTTTGAAAATCTTCCCCTAGAAAACTAGTAAAAGCTGGAATGTCCTTAAGGCATCACTTACTCATGCTTTTTTACTACTCATGCTTTTTTTACCCTCATCTATTCTTTTATTCCTACATATGTTGGTAGGAGAGGGAAAGGAGAAGAACCTTCTCCACTTGGCTTATGCAAGAAAATAAAGTCAATATTATAATCTGGGAAAATTTTTAAATAAGATTTGCAGTACTCAATTCCAATAAATATTTAAAAAACAAAGTAAACTCAATTTCTGATCCACTGCTCATATTACAGATCTTAATGCCTGACAATTCTGAAACGTTGATTAATTGTTTAAATCAATTTATTCACATATTTTGAAGAACAAATTCTTCTTGCCTCTTTAGTTTACAGTAACTACTCCCTATTTGACATGATTTATTTATAATAAATAATTTTATAAATAGAAGCAGATCATTATGGAGACAAAGGGAATTATGATTGTATTGACCGTTTTTATTATGTTAATTAATTAATTAATTAATTAATTTCCTGCCCAAATTTTATTTTTCAGATTTAGATGTAGTCTACTTTAAGATTCTTTTTTTCCACAGTGGCTTTGATATCTCTGAGAATAATTTTATTCTTGTTCTAATTGTTAAAGTGTGTGATGTTTTGTATCCTGACAATGTACAATGTGAGAAATTCTGGTGATGCCCCTCACCTCTCTTTAAACACACATATAGCTGCCTTTTTTAAGTGATTGTTTTTAAAAGGTCTGTAAAGTCTCTTCTCTCTCTGTGTGTTCAATTCTGATGCACATATGTGTTAAATGACTTTTTTTTATCTGAATATATTAACACGTGCATATACACACATAATAACTGGGGCAGTTGAATGTTTTTGTCTGTTTAAAGGCAGTTGGGTGGAGGTACCAATGAATAAAAGAAATCTGTATTTAATGATGCTTCAGAGACTTTCAGAAATTCTGTTCTTTTAAATAGTCAAATCATTAAAAATGCAATACCAAACAAAATTACCAATGTATCTGTAGTTAGGAAAAGAAACCTGAGAAGACATTTTTATTCAATTTGTTGATTTTTTGTTGTTGTTGATTATATTTCTTTATTTTATTTTGATCTCCTTGCAAGTGTTAGCTGGGACAATTCCTGCTCTTAGTTATACTGTTATAAAACCAAAATATCTAAATTAATGGAGTTGCTTGGAATTAGAGGTAAACATCTTTTTTCCTTCCCAAAGGGAGCTTATTTAACTGAAAGCCAAAGTTCCATTGGATTGTTTTTTTGAGAAAATATTTCACAAATCCAAGATAACACTTGATATATCATGTCTTTGTCCACCCCTCAGAATATTAAGATAGCTAAAAAAAATCATGTGGTGGGGAACTGAGATCTTAGCCCCTAATTTTCCTGATAAAAATCAAAACCTTGAGAATGAATCTCATATCACTAAGTAAAAGCATAACTACATCATGCTTCTTTCTCTTTTCCAGTGAACTAAAACTTGGAAAAATAGAGCAGAGCAGAGCAAGGAAAGGCAGGGCAGGGCAGGGCAGGGCAGGGCAGGGCAGGGCAGGGCAGGGCAGGGCAGGGCAGGGAAGGGAAGGGAAGGGAAGGGAAGGGAAGGGAAGGGAAGGGAAGGGAAGGGAAGGGAAGGGAAGGGAAGGGAAGGGAAGGGAAGGGAAAGCTACACTGAGAAAACAATTTACATGAGTTACCATAAATCACTATACTAGTTTATTTGACAATGTGCCATTTTTTTGGCTCATTAATACAATTTTCCCTGGGTGACTTAATCACTCATATGCAGAGGAGGTTTGTTTTTCTGTGTCTTAGGTACAGCTCATTAATGGCTCATTTCCTAACATTGTTTGCCAACTTTAATTCAGACATTTTTCCTAGTACATCCAAATGGTAGTTAGATGCAATACATTCTTCCTAATATGCTTTCAAATCATTGCTCAACTTACAGCAACAGCAAAGGATATAAAAGATATTGTCCCCAGCTGTCTACTCTTTTAGCATTAGTTATTAATTTGCTATTAGAGTAAATATTCTAATATGAAGTACATTTTATTTAACTTATGATGGGCCAAATTAAGCACAAGATAATCACATACAGCTGATGTAGATCAGCAAATCTTGTTAGCACAACTGTTCTACAATGTATGATGGATAAATATGATTTCTTCTTTGTCATTCTCTATTATTTTTTTGGATGCTTGGTTTGTAAAAGATTCCACTATATACATATATATATATAATTTACAGGATTGTATTTTGTTCTAGATTATTTATATTTGTGAATGTCTTCTTGAGTCTTATTGTACCTTTTCCCTGGTAAGTAATTAATTGGTTTTCCCTTAGATTGTCAAATCAAAAGAATGAAATTTTCACTCAGTGTATTCCTAGTCCTAATTTTATGATTCCTGTCTCTGAAGCTCTGAGGGAAGCCAGTTCACTTTGTAAACAAGTTTTAGTGATGAGTGGTGTATTATCTTCCACTTCTTCTAGCTATAATAGAGACCTAGAAGTAAGACCTCAGAAGGAATAGAATTAATGGCAGCTACTGGACAGAAGAAATTACATGGAACAGATCTCTACAAATAATAGGTAATTATTTAGGTTGTTATTCACTCTCAATCCTTAAGTGTTTCATTGTAATATTTTTTTCTGGAAGTAAGAACTCAAACCTTTCCTCTAGGTAACTGCTCTAAAAGTCAAATTAATGAATAATTCATGCTTATTCTTTTATTCTCTCCAGCCAAAATGCTTGGTCATGTCTTGAAAGCAGAATTAAATACATCAAGGGAAACTGAGAAATCCCTATTATACCAAATTATATCACATTTAATATTTTCCCATGGAAGTAAAGTCAAATCCTCTCTGACAGAACAATTTTTCACACTCTGGGAATCAATGAAATTATAACTAGTGGATGCCACATCTCCTTCTGGCACTTAACCTGAGAAGAGGGATGTCTGTGAATCCCATTTGGGGGATAAGAGCATCCTTACAGCACTGAGTAGTAAGAAGTAGAAGACTACCATAGTCTTCAAAGTTGACCTTAATGCATCCTCTTCTGACATTATCCTTTTGACTCTTGTTGGCATTTCACTGCCTCAATAGGCTGGCTGTTTCCATCTCATAGATGCTTAATTCCTCATAGGCATGAAGTAAAGAAGTAAGCACTTCATTCAAGCAAAGAGATGCTAGGAATTAAGGAGACCAGAGATTGGTTGCTGCAATAATCAATCTTACAACACTTTGCTCTTTTCTGAATCTAGTTCTGAGACTCTCCACGACTTCATTCAGAAGTTTTTCCTACTTTTCAGAAACAAACATGAATCAGAATAAATATGGAAAAGATTGCAAGGTGTCCTGATGTCTTAGGCAGCATATAAGCATAATATTACCATTGTATTACTATATAAGCATAGATGTAGCAGATTTACTCAGGATGACAATATTAAGACAGAAGACAATCATGGCAGCTTCCACAGAGGACTTATTTGATTACATATCCAGAAGGTATCTAGCACATATTCAGGTTATCAATTTTTGAAAACTAAAGGAGAACACAAAAAGAGAGGTGGGTTCCCCTCAGTGGGGCTTTTAGCATCTGTAGTGGGTTTACGTGTCAAGGTTTTGGTAGCAGGGGGCCATAGGGGTGGTTTCTGTGAGAAAGATCTAGAAGCTGCCCCATGCTTGGGAAGGGCCCCATTGTTTTCCAAATCTGAGCCAATAAGCGATGTTGTTTTGCGCCTCTGTGAGAGCATATTTAAGACAGGGAAAAACCGCTGCGCCACACAGCAGCCGGGAGAGTCAAGGGAGTGAGAAACAGCCTTGCAGGTGCCAAGGTCAGTGTAGAAGGAGGGGGAGAGGTGCTCCAGGCGCCGGAGCAGAAGTCCCCTGCGGCCTGTGGTGAGGACCATGGTGAAGCAGGATGTCCCCCTGCAGCCCATGGAGTACCACGGTGGAGCAGGGTTTCATGCTGCAGCCCGTGGAGGAGACCACGGTGGAGCAGGTGGCCCTGCACCGATGGAGGCTGCCGCCTGTGGAAGAGCCCTGCTGGAGCCAATTCCGGGCCGGACCTGTAGCCCATGGAGAGGAGACCACGCAGGAGCAGGTGATCTGGCAGGAGCTGCTGCCCATAGGGGAGCCAGGTTGGAGCAGTTTTCTCCTGAGGGATGGACCCCGTGGTACAGACCCATATCTGGAGCAGTTCTGGAAGAGCTGCTGCCTGTGGGAAGCCCACGCCAGATCAGTTCGTCAAGGACTGCATCCCGTGGGTGGGACCCCACAGCACAGGGGACGAGAGTGACCGAGAAGGAGCGGCAGAGAAGAAGTGCTGTAGACTGACCATAACCCCCATTCCCCCGTTCCCCTGCGCCGCTCGGGGGGAGGAGGTGGAAGAGGGTGGATGGGGGGGGAGGTGCTTTTGGTTTCTTTCCTTTGTTTCTCACTTCTCTAGCTTGTTAGTAATGAGCAATAAATCTTACTATCTGTCTTCTTATGCTGAGTCTGGTTTGCCCGTTACACTAATTATTGCGTGATTTTCTCGTCCTTATCTCAATCCTTGAGCCCCTTTCACATATTTTCTCCCCATTCCTCTTTGAGGAGGGGGAGTGAGAGAGCGGCTGTGGTGGAGCTCGGCTGCCCACTCGAGTGGAACCACGACACTGAGTAGCTGAGAGCTCTTTATCCACGTGGTATGGAGCTAAGTGAGCATCTCTCCCAGACACCAGCCGTGGTTTGCCACAATGCATACAGCAGAAAGGCCATCACATTTTTGAATAGATCAAGGTTTTGAGGCCCCACAGCAGTTTCAAATGAGCATAGTGGAGCCTTCCTGTTACACGTGGAGAGCGTCAGCTGCAAGTGGTGATTTTAGGGATCTGTGAGACCTCTGCCCATTGCATGCCTCCTTATCCTGGCTAACCTCTAATTGCTGTAGTTTATTTCTCCAAAATGGCTCTTTGGCAATTCCCCCTCAGACAAAGTAAGTGTAAAGTTTGTATTAATCATGAGGATTAACATTTATTGGTGCAGGAACACCTTGTAAAGAAACAAGTTCTGCCTTGATGTTCTGGAATTAGTAGTCAATCTGTGTAATTAACAGATTGGCTTGGCAGAAATCGACTTCCTTCCTGTCTCCTCCATACCCAAATGTATAGCACTAACTAAATGTATACCACTAACTAATCAAGCCTTCCTGCACTTTTCTGGATTACAGAGACATTTCCAAATCCTTAACTCTGCATTCCTATATTTTGTGCAGAGGGCGCTCTGCTAGCTCCTTTTTTTCGGAAATGAGATTCACAAGCTACCTGGATCCTCTTTGCAGTTAGGGAAATAATTACTTTACGCAATATAATTTGCTTAAAACCATGACAGTTTTAACTATAGTTTAAGGCTAAATGACTGCTCAGCAAGACAGCTGGTAAAATTCACCCTGTAATAAGACTGAAGCAATGTAAACAAGCCCAGCCCATTTAGGGCTTTAGTTAATATAGATGTCAAATTCTTCTTTCAATATCTCTAAATTTCCCAAGCCATCCGACATTTTCCTCCTCTATAAATGTATTTATAATAAATCTCATCCTTTGCCACCTAAATTCACAACATAGCTCTGTCCCAAATCCCTATAATCGATTATGTTTGAACATAAATTAACCTCCAGTGAAACATCATCTAGTTTGTTGAAACACTATAGGTACCTGTGACATAATGTACTGAGGAACTCCTGCTGCAGCATACTTCTAGGGAGCTCCAAGCCTGGCTTTTCTTACAGCTCGGAAAGTGGCTGTTCCAAGTAAAAGGCAGCAAATGACCATGCTTTACCCTTGAGAACATGCCATTTCGTGGGTGTTTGCAGTGGGGCACGCTCCAAAGAAAGCTGAGGGGATGTGTTAGTAAGAGTTAAGTGTGTGTATACCTGCTCTGCTGAATTGTGCTCAGATCTTAGAAAACTAGAGTCAGTTAGGGCTGACAATCAAACTGAGTTTAGGCACGAGAGATTGAAAGAGTTTTTCTGCTGCGACTGTCGTATTTTTAACAAATGGGGAGGCCTAGGACTAGATTTTGGGTTTCTTGATAGCAGTAGGAAGGCTGGTGTTCCCTTCAGTATGCTTTGGATTAGGTCTTTGACGTGTCTGAATCAGCCAGAAACCAGGGTACCAGGCAAGTGGAAATCATGGCTGCAGAGAAGCCGAGTCCAATTTCGGAAAACTGAATCCATTTCTACACAATGTCCCTACAGACTAAATAATGTCAACCAATTTAAATTGCAACCAGTGGGGAATAATATCTAGGGCCTGATGTCCTCTATGCTGCTCAGATAATAACAGCAATACAGTTGTAATTATGGTGATAATGTTAAAAATTCATTTGCGTTTGCCTGAGTTGTGGTGATTTATTGTTTGATGATTATCTTGCTAGAATTTTGTGGATGGAATAATCTCCCTTATTTACATAATCAAGGCTTCAAAATCTTTACAGCAGGGCTTGCTATCAGCAGCTGGCTCTGCCATGTATCGTAGGATCCCTTAGTTTTTACACCTTGTGTTGCAAAGATCTCAGTATTCATTAGACTATACTGAAAATTTACTGTTTTCTACAACTTTTGTGTAAATCACATTAATATAAGGAGTTGCTCCTGTATTAGTGACAGCTACTAAAGGCAGTTCTGAGGCAGAATGTGTGTGCTGTTGCAAGGTAGAGCTGAGAAGGACAGTTGGAATGATACCTTTGTCAAAAACCAATAAACAAAGAAAAATACACAAAGCATTAAATTCGCAGGCAAGATCTGATATGTGGATATGACTTGTAATACGTGCTTTTGTGCAAGTTGCTGAAACATTAGAAACCATGTGGTAAGTGCTGACTTCGCCTGGGGGATATGCTCCAGGCTCCACAATCCACAGAAATCCTTTGGTACCCCCTGAAAAGCTCTTAGACCCCCTCTCTCCCAGTACAAGCCACAAGCTGTCATCAGCTGCAGGACAAGAAAACCAGGTACATCAGAATTTATGGGGGTGCAGCAACACCACCACATTTGAGAGGCTGCACGGCTAAAATCTACCCTGACCTGGGCCTGTTTACTTCAGCTTAACCGAAGCTTACCATTTTTCAATCAGTTACTTTTATAAAACCTTTAAAATTATTTGTATTTCTCATGACAAGTAGATAGTTAAAATACTCGTTTTCATTAACATGTTTGTAAAATGAAGTGCATTTTAGTATGCCTTCCACTCAAGAAAAAAGAGTCAAGAGCTAGGGATGCACAGCTGCCAAATAGATCTCAGCTGAATGCTTTTTGCCACAGCTGAGCTGCTCAGACACTCTTGTGACCCTGGCAGTAAAAGTTCAAAAACTGCAGCCTGAAATTAAAGAATAAACTGCTGTGGTAGGATATGATATTTCTTTAGAGTTTTAAGAGCAAGTTAGATCAGAGTCTGTAAGAAGATTTGAGAAAGGGCTACCTGACATCAGGCTTCTTTTTTTAACTGTTTTCCCTGTAATAATATTCCCTTTTCTCAGAAATATTTCTGAGGTCAAAGGGATTTTTTTTGTGGAGGCAGTGATATTAGAAATTTCTGTGGAAAATTTATTAACCAAAATATGTATTTTTAATTAATTTGGGGCCACCTATTTCCTGGAAAGGGATGTATAACATGTTCCCGGACAGAACACTTGCAAACAGGCGGTTTTTAGCTTTTTATTTGGCCGGGTGCGCACGGGTTTTCCCAGGGCCCCTCCGCAGGGCGCGGGCCGCTGTGACGGACACAACCCCCTCATAATTGACAGAGTGACGGGCAGGGCCGCGGGCACCTCGGCGCCGCCAGCAACAGCCGTTACCCTCAGAGGCCTCGACCAATCAAAGCCGGCCGCGAGCCCATTTCCACCAATGGGCGGGCGCGATTGCCAAGGCAAAAGTGGCGGGTGCCGTTCCGCGTTGCTATTGGCTGGTGGGCGGGCCGGGCGGGTATATAAGGCTTTGTGAGGTAACCCGTCTGGTCAGTGCATGAGCGGACGGTGGATGTGCTGCAGCTGCGCGCTCTGCCGGCCTGTCCTCCTGAGGAGATCGCGGTGCGCAGCCCCATCGGGGGGCGGTGAGGTGTCGGTACCGAGTGGGAGTGTGGTGGGGCGGTGTCGGGGGGCTGCACGGGACGATGTGGGGAGAAGAGGAGACGGTGCTGAGGAGCCCGCCTGGGCTGAGGTAATGGAGGGGGGGCGAGCGGTGAGTGAGCAGGGCCGTGCTGAGGGGACTGGAAGGGGCGGCAGCATGGAGTCGGTTTGGGATTTTTGGGTAGGCGCTAATACAACCAATGTCTGTAGGTGTGGTGGGATGGTTGATGGAGGCTTTATTTTTAATTCTCCTGATGAGGTTGTGAGAAAGTTGGAGAAAGCCTTGTTCAGATGTCCCTATTGGCTAACTCTCAGCGATAGCATGGAGGAATGGATGATGTAAAAAAAAAAAAACCAAAAAAAAAAAACAAAAAAAGAGTATATGAAAGAAGAAAAACAAGAATGCTAAGAAAAATGCAATGTGTAGTAATTTTTATTTGCTAGATAGCTGGTCTTTAGGAGCAGATACTGGTAGACAGTAATCTCCATTTAAGCTGTATGTTGTTCCTTTGGCAGCAGGTGCTAGGGGAAAAAAAACACAACATAAATCAAAGGGAATGAACAGTATGAATGAGTAAGAAGAGGAGAGTAGCAGCAATGATGAATGAAGGAAAAAACAGCCTGGACAAAGGTACTGCCCTGTCAACAGGTAAGGACTTCAGCTGGTAGCAGCCAGTGCACAAGAAAGAAGACGTGTCATGTGGAACTGTGACGCAACAATGGGTGACAAGAAGACCACCAGAAGACTGAAGAGGGGGAAAAGTAAAGGCACTGCCCTGTCAGCAGGGCTACAGTAAGCAGAACAGCGCTGGCACATTAGGTGCCCGGGTTGGTTTTCTACTGTGTGACCACTCTGTAAGCAAGGGTGCAGGTGCTCAGGCTGCTTCTGTGTGCGCCCTACCCTACTTACCCAGGGTTGGAGCCGCACGGCAGAAGTAGCTTGAGGAGCTCTGTGCCTCAGGATGGTGAGAAAAGTTGATTTAAGTTGGTGTTGGTAAGACAAAGCCAGGGATCCAAACGCAGCTCCTCAAAACAACCACCCTAATGAACACAAACTTGAAAGTCCTCCCCATTTCTTTCTGGCACAGGAGGTGGAGCTTCGAACCCATGTCTAATGGCTTGTGCTTTGTTTGCAGCAGCCAGCGCAGAAGAAGGAGGAGGCATCGTGTGGAACGGCGAGGCAAGAGCGAGCGGAAAGAGGGAGCGGCAGATGGAAGACGGGCAAAGAGGAGGACACCCTGGGCAAAGGCTTCGCCCTGTTAGCGGGGCTGTAGGTAGAGGAGAGCAGTGCTGGCACGTGAGGTGCCTGGATTGTTTTGTGCTGGGCGACCTCCCTGTAAGCAGGGCTTGGGTCTTTGCGATTGTAATCGGCCTTTTGCCTTGTTGCTCCTTTGGCTGCCTGTGGGGAGCGGCCCCCTGTAATCAGGGGCACAGCTGCTCTCTCCGCACCCGGGAGGACTGTGGAGCTTGCTGGACCCCAGGGCCTCCCTGTAGTCAGGGCAGAGCCAATTCCCCACCCCCTTAATTTTAGCCGTCTGGCTCTTAGTCCATCACATTTAGACAAATAGTTTAGACAATGGAAACTTAGTATATGACTGATGCCTACGACATAATGCCAACTATTGCATAAAAAGCAATATAAAAGCGATATATATATATATATAATATGACCTATATGAATACTGTGAAAACAGATTCTCTAAAGGAGATGAACGGTAAATTATGCATGCTGTGTTTCAGCACCCCGTAGCTGGGGTGCGTTGTCCAATTGGGTCTCGGCAGAAGCCGTTTCGGCTTCTGGACGTCTCTGGCATCACTGTAATTGATGGTGCGTGGGGTACCGCCCTGTAAGCAGGGTCAAGCGTAGCCCCGTGTCTCTCGCTGCAAGGAGCCCCCTGTAGCCAGGTGGGTCTCCGTGTCCCCCGCTTTCCATGGGCTTGGGGCCACAAGAAGCAGGGCCGGGTTTTCACCCTCCCTGTAAGCAGGGCCTGGGGCCCGAGCCTCGGCATTCGGCCATCTGGCTCCGCTGGCGGGGGGAAGGTTGAGCTCTGCGGTTCCATGGGTGTTGCGGACCCGCCTTAAGCAGGCTTTGGTCCGGAGCCTTTTGCTCCGCTGGCAGCTGTGGGGTGCCTGACCCGTTAGCGGGATGCAGGCTTGTGGATTCCCCACTTTGGGGAGAAGGAGCCTCCCGCGGCCTCTGGGCCCAGGGCAGCCCTGTAACTCAGGGTGCTGATGCTCTGGTTCCCTGGGCACTTGAAATTGTCAATGGCTCCTCGGAGCCCCCCTGTAAGGCAGGGGTCCAGGCTCTTGGGCCGTTGCTGTGTGTGCCCAGCTTTCATTTGCCCTTGGTGCCAGCCTTGGAGCCCTGCCGCAGCGCCGCATGAAGGTCCTCTGCGTGTACAACACGGTAAGAAAAGCTGCTTTCGGTTGGCCTTGTTATGGCAGAGGGGGAGGAGGACCTCTGAGGCTCTCCTTGTCTGGGGGGTGGGTGGAGTGGGGCCCTGCCTTAGGGTCTTGGGTTCCATGTTTCTGTCGGGCACAGGAGGTGGAGCTTCGAACCCATGTCTAATGGCTTGTGCTTTGTTTGCAGCAGCCAGCGCAGAAGAAGGAGGAGGCGTCGTGTGGAACGGCGAGGCAAGAGCGAGCGGCAGATGGAAGACGGGCAAAGAGGAGGACACCCTGGGCAAAGGCTTCGCCCTGTTAGCGGGGCTGTAGGTAGAGGAGAGCAGTGCTGGCACGTGAGGTGCCTGGATTGTTTTGTGCTGGGCGACCTCCCTGTAAGCAGGGCTCGGGTCTTTGCGATTGTAATCGGCCTTTTGCCTTGTTGCTCCTTTGGCTGCCTGGGGGGAGCGGCCCCCTGTAATCAGGGGCACAGCTGCTCTCTCCGCACCCGGGAGGACTGTGGAGCTTGCCGGACCCCAGGGCCTCCCTGTAGTCAGGGCAGAGCCAATTCCCCACCCCCTTAATTTTAGCCGTCTGGCTCTTAGTCCATCACATTTAGACAAATAGTTTAGACAATGGAAACTTAGTATATGACTGATGCCTACGATATAATGCCAACTATTGCATAAAAAGCAATATAAAAGCTATATATATATATATAATATGACCTATATGAATACTGTGAAAACAGATTCTCTAAAGGAGATGAACGATAAATTATGATGCATGCTGAAACATCATAATTTATCGGACTTGGGGCCACTAGAAGCAGGGCCGGGTTTTCACCCTCCCCGTAAGCAGGGCCTGGGGCCCGAGCCTCGGCATTCGGCCATCTGGCTCTGCTGGCGGGGGAAAGGTTGAGCTCTGCGGTTCCATGGGTGTTGCGGACCCGCCTTAACCAGGCTTTGGTCCGGAGCCTTTTGCTCCGCTGGCAGCTGTGGGGTGCCTGACCCGTTAGTGGGATGCAGGCTTGTGGATTCCCCACTTTGGGGAGAAGGAGCCTCCCGCGGCCTCTGGGCCCAGGGCAGCCCTGTAACTCAGGGTGCTGATGCTCTGGTTCCCTGGGCACTTGAAATTGTCAATGGCTCCTCGGAGCCCCCCTGTAAGCCAGGGGTCCAGGCTCTTGGGCCGTTGCTGTGTGTGCCCAGCTTTCATTTGCCCTTGGTGCCAGCCTTGGAGCCCTGCCGCAGCGCCGCATGAAGGTCCTCTGCGTGTACAACACGGTAAGAAAAGCTGCTTTCGGTTGGCCTTGTTATGGCAGAGGGGGAGGAGGACCTCTGAGGCTCTCCTTGTCTGGGGGGTGGGTGGAGTGGGGCCCTGCCTTAGGGTCTTGGGTTCCATGTTTCTGTCGGGCACAGGAGGTGGAGCTTCGAACCCATGTCTAATGGCTTGTGCTTTGTTTGCAGCAGCCAGCGCAGAAGAAGGAGGAGGCGTCGTGTGGAACGGCGAGGCAAGAGCGAGCGGCAGATGGAAGACGGGCAAAGAGGAGGACACCCTGGGCAAAGGCTTCGCCCTGTTAGCGGGGCTGTAGGTAGAGGAGAGCAGTGCTGGCACATGAGGTGCCTGGATTGTTTTGTGCTGGGCGACCTCCCTGTAAGCAGGGCTCGGGTCTTTGCGATTGTAATCGGCCTTTTGCCTTGTTGCTCCTTTGGCTGCCTGGGGGGAGCGGCCCCCTGTAATCAGGGGCACAGCTGCTCTCTCCGCACCCGGGAGGACTGTGGAGCTTGCCGGACCCCAGGGCCTCCCTGTAGTCAGGGCAGAGCCAATTCCCCACCCCCTTAATTTTAGCCGTCTGGCTCTTTGTCTAAACTATTTGTCTAAACGTGATGGACTATGGAAACTTAGTATATGACTGATGCCTACGCTATAATGCCAACTATTGCATAAAAAGCAATATAAAAGCGATATATATATATATAATATGGCCTATATGAATACTGTGAAAACAGATTCTCTAAAGGAGATGAACGATAAATTATGATGCATGCTGTGTTTCAGCACCCCGTAGCTGGGGTGCGTTGTCCAATTGGGTCTCGGCAGAAGCCGTTTCGGCTTCTGGACGTCTCTGGCATCACTGTAATTGATGGTGCGTGGGGTACCGCCCTGTAAGCAGGGTCAAGCGTAGCCCCGTGTCTCTCCCTGCAAGGAGCCCCCTGTAGCCAGGTGGGTCTCCGTGTCCCCCGCTTTCCATGGGCCTGGGGCCACTAGAAGTAGGGCCGGGTTTTCACCCTCCCTGTAAGCAGGGCTTGGGGCCCGAGCCTCGGCATTTGGCCATCTGGCTCCGCTGGCGGGGGAAAGGTTGAGCTCTGCGGTTCCATGGGTGTTGCGGACCCGCCTTAACCAGGCTTTGGTCCGGAGCCTTTTGCTCCGCTGGCAGCTGTGGGGTGCCTGACCCGTTAGCGGGATGCAGGCTTGTGGATTCCCCACTTTGGGGAGAAGGAGCCTCCCGCGGCCTCTGGGCCCAGGGCAGCCCTGTAACTCAGGGTGCTGATGCTCTGGTTCCCTGGGCGCTTGAAATTGTCAATGGCTCCTCGGAGCCCCCCTGTAAGGCAGGGGTCCAGGCTCTTGGGCCGTTGCTGTGTGTGCCCAGCTTTCATTTGCCCTTGGTGCCAGCCTTGGAGCCCTGCCGCAGCGCCGCATGAAGGTCCTCTGCGTGTACAACACGGTAAGAAAAGCTGCTTTCGGTTGGCCTTGTCCTCTTCTCCGTTTGCTGTAACCTCTGAGGTTGTCTTTTTTAGGGTGGTTGTTATGAGGAGCTGCCTTGGGTTTCCTTTTACCTTTAGTTACCAGATTGAGAACTGTGTTGTAAGCTCTAACTGTTTTGCCTTTGGTTTGCAACAGCGTATGGAGAAGAAAGAAATAACAGAATTCTAGGGCTTGGGAGCGACCTCAAGAGGCCATCGCATTCAACACCGTTAGCAAAAAAGGTTCCCTTGATGAAATGTCATAGGGAGGCATCCATACAAGTCAAAAATAACTGCAGAGAAGGTAGCTGAGCAGCCTCGTGCAGTATTCCGTCACCTTCCACCATAGTGGTACAGAACTTCCTCTGCTCCATTCTGTGGCCATTGCCCCTTGTCCTGTCCTCACAGACAGGTGAAATATTCTTGGCCATTTTCTTCTTCCTCTTACACTGCACTTACACTTCCTCTTACACACCACTGTAATTCTGCAGGAAGAGATTTAAACTCAGGTTATTACTAAAACTGAATGGAAAGCAGCTTCCCTGCTGCCCAGAGGAGAAACGATATACACTGTATGAAGCCTGGTTTGGAAGCCTGCTTATTAAAATAGCAATTGGGAACAAAAAAAACTCAGTTTGTCTTGGAGAATTTGGGGATCTTTAGAAACTTTTTGTTTTCTGTTTAATGTCAACCTTTTTCCAAGAAAGACAATAATACAAGCATTTGAAAACCCCACTGTTGCGAAGCACGGCCGAAAGCCCGACAGACACCAGTAGAGTCAGATCATGCTTCACCATTTTATTGCCCGAATAGCCCAACTTTTATAGTGAATTTTACAGGGGTGGACAGTGTTTCACACAAGATTATTGGTCAAAAGCACCCAGACAAACTGTTAAGAAATAATACCACCTTTTGATTAGATGTTAGGAAAACAACCCCCTTTGTGCTTAACGGTCGCGTAGGCCTAGTCCTTGAGGCCAGCTGCTGATAACAATATTTTCTGAGTTCCTTAATTGGGTGATGTGGGAGTCATTGCCGTGGGAGCTTCTCACAGTTACTCTGGCAGCTTGGTTTGCTCAGCTACAGCAGGCCCTGAGATTTCTAAGGCCTACCCCTGGTTGCTTAAAGCAAGCTTAGATCGAACAATTATGCCAATTCCCAACACCCCACCTCTGTCAAAAAGCACTGAAATGGAAAATTTCTAAGTAAACATTGTTATCATGTTATTATTAATGTGATATCCATGATTTCTCACTCCCACTTTCCTTCTCCCTTTCACCCCAACCTCATTCAAAAATGTCATATAAGCATTAAACAGGTGTCTTCCTCCATTTGGCCTTCTTTGAAGTTTGCAAGTGGTGATTTGCTTTATCTATGCTAGAAAAAAAATATTAGCTGGTACTAATAAATAATTCTGCTACAAGATTTCAACCCCGAGGCAGAAGACGACCCTGAGGACACTTTCGTATGGGACCAAAGATGTTCTTGTCCCATTCCACAGTTAAATCTAGACCTCACTGGGAATTTAGCTCCAGTGTGCCTTTCTGACGAATCATGATTTCAGAAGTACCTCTGTTAAATAGCCTGTCTTGTTTTCTGGCTAAAGGAACACTGCTGAATAGCCCTCAAAATGTCTAATTTACCCTCATTGTGGGCTGCTGTAGTGGTTACTCAGTGGACAGCAATGCAGTCCATGTAAAGAGAGGCTTCAGTGGTGCTCTGCCTTGCTGATAGCACTTGTCTGAGCTCCTGCTGCTGGGTGAATTAATTGCTGGATCCTTGTGCAGTAGCATTGTAAAGGAAGCACAAAGATATGATGCAAATTCCATTCTGATGCTATAATGAATGTTTGATGGCAATGTTAAATTGCCACTAGATGAACTATATATAGTGTAAAATGCAGCCTTGCAAGAGGATTGTCCTGGAGAAATACTTGTCTGCAATAAGCTTTTGCTTCCTAATTAAAAACAGAGCGAGTGCCAGCACCGGGTGTGGAGGTGAATCTGATTATATAAAAGAAAGTCACCGGTCAGGCACTGATTTGCAAGGAGAAGCAATCAGAAAGGGACACAGCAATGAACGAAACCAAGCCATTGGTAAATCCAATTTATTATTTTATTTATTAATAATATTAATAAATCCAATTTATTATTTTATGTATTTGCCTGAGTGTAGTGGGTTTACGTGGCAAGGTTTTGGTAGCAGGGGGCCATAGGGGTGGTTTCTGTGAGAAAGATCTAGAAGCTGCCCCATGTTTGGGAAGGGCCCCGTTGTTTTCCAGATCTGAGCCAATAAGCGATGTTGTTTTGCGCCTCTGTGAGAGCATATTTAAGACAGGGAAAAAAACGCTGCGCCACACAGCAGCCGGGAGAGTCAAGGGAGTGAGAAACAGCCTCGCAGGCGCCAAGGTCAGTGTAGAAGGAGGGGGAGAGGTGCTCCAGGCGCCGGAGCAGAAGTCCCCTGCGGCCTGTGGTGAGGACCATGGTGAAGCAGGATGTCCCCCTGCAGCCCATGGAGTACCACGGTGGAGCAGGGTTCCACGCTGCAGCCCGTGGAGGAGACCACGGTGGAGCAGGTGGCCCTGCACCGACGGAGGCTGCCGCCTGTGGAAGACCCCTGCCGGAGCAGATTCCGGGCCGGACCTGTAGCCCGTGGAGAGGAGACCACGCAGGAGCAGGTGATCTGGCAGGAGCTGCTGCCCGTAGGGGAGCCAGGTTGGAGCAGTTTTCTCCTGAGGGATGGACCCCGTGGTACGGACCCATATCTGGAGCAGTTCTGGAAGAGCTGCTGCCTGTGGGAAGCCCACGCCAGATCAGTTCATCAAGGACTGCATCCTGTGGGTGGTACCCCACAGCACAGGGGACGAGAGTGACCGAGAAGGAGCGGCAGAGAAGAAGTGCTGTAGACTGACCATAACCCCCATTCCCCTGTTCCCCTGCGCCGCTCGGGGGGAGGAGGTGGAAGAGGGTGGATGGGAGGGGGGAAGGTGCTTTTGGTTTCTTTCCTTTGTTTCTCACTTCTCTAGCTTGTTAGTAATGAGCAATAAATCTTACTATCTGTCTTCTTATGCTGAGTCTGGTTTGCCCGTTACACTAATTATTGCGTGATTTTCTCGTCCTTATCTCAATCCTTGAGCCCCTTTCACATATTTTCTCCCCATTCCTCTTTGAGGAGGGGGAGTGAGAGAGCGGCTGTGGTGGAGCTCGGCTGCCCACTCGAGCGGAACCACGACAGCATCAAGAATTCTTCAAATAAGGAAATAAATCAACTCTCTGGTATGCACTTTCTAAAGAGAGAATTTTTTATTTTCCTGTGAGTTTATATAGCTAAATCATTATAGTTCATTGTTAAAAATACTCATCGTTTATGTAGTGTTACTGTTATTACTATTGTTATCACTATTGTTGTTATTGCAATTACTATTACAATTATTCCTATTATCATCACATCTTGGAGTCCAGTTATACACCAGGGCATTATTGTATGATATTATTTTCATTTTCCGATTTGATGCTGAGACTTCTCTTTATTCTTTTTTACATCTTGAATACATCATCAGAAATTCACTTGTTCCTAGTCTCTGAAGCAATGAGGATTGCCAAATTTAGCTCAGAATCAGCCTCTAATAAAATTATATCTTCTAAGAGGAAACCCTTTCCCTCTCCCTTTCTTTCTCATATACATGTTCATTCACACATATAACTGGAAACAAAAATGACATTCAAAGAATCTTTAAGGTGGCTATGGAAAATAATGAATGAAAGAAAATGTTAGTTAAAGGTGAAAGGTGCCATATGTCCTCAAGAGCCTTGGCACAATGGGGAACCACCTAAATAGCTTTTTTAATGCACCCTGTTGTGTCTAGGTATTGAAGGCCATATGGTGCATTTCACTCTAAACTGTGAATTTCCTCAAACAGCTGTAACGTTCTTTTAATGTTTTCTGTATAATGATACATTTACAGCGTATTTTATCTAGCCATTTTCCTGACTTTTTAGAGGGTCCATGTACCCAATCCATAGAAAACTGGATATTAGTGTATCATTCATCTTCTGGTTGCATAAATATATTTTTTTCACTGGACATATTACCCAAAGGGTTGAATTTGTTGGTTGCTCTGCACTATAAGACATCCATTCAAGGTTGCTGCCCTTTCGTAAGACTATGAACAAGAACAATACACAAATAGTTACAGGATTAATCATGAAATTAGCTCTTTGTCTTCACAGAGGTACAGTTAATTTCCCTGTTTTTATTTTCACAAGATTAGCAGAGAAAACTGCATGGGCATGCATGGACAAATCAAGATGGACCCAAGATGAGATTGGTATATGTATAGTACAGCATTTCCTCTCCGTGTAGTTATAATTCTTTTGTGTAGCCCCTCCTATGATATGTCACCCTTTACATAGGTCACAGAACAGTTAATTCACTTTATTTCACTGCTGACTGGTAAATCATATTTTTTTAAATTATGATCAGTTATGGCAGTGTGAGATCTAACCTACAAAACTATTTAGGCAAATAAATCAAATGAGAAAAGTTATATTACCTTAAATATTATATTTTTCATATTATTTAATATATATATATATGTATATACATTTTCAGATTATAAAATAATTTTTTAAAATGATATTATTTAGCGTAAATGAAACTGATTCTCTCAGCCCAGAAAAATTACTTGAACAATTTTCTTACTGTCCTTTAAGGAAATCATGATTGATGAAGAAACTGATGTTCTTTTCTTATTGTTAGTGTATTTCCCATTTGTTATCACCTCCTTTCTGCAAAGGGGACAACATGTTTTACTAGTCATCAGTCTCTGCTGAATAATGCGTTGAACACATAGAAGTTTTATATGATAAACCACAGCAACTGAGCATCAAAGTGGTTCAGAAAGATTGGTTCTACAGCTTTAGATTTATTTCATCTTGTTTCCTGAAAATTAGATCACATACTCAATCACAACAACTAAAAATAGCCAAGAAAAAATAATTTTATAGATCAATCTATTTAATTATATAATCACTGACTCCTGTACAACATTCCAGATTACCATGTGAAAGAGCTCACACACATAAAAATGAACTGACTGATCCTTTAATAAAAGAACTTCTTCCAGAAATGCTCCAGTCAACAATAAGTATATATATATATATATATTTGTTATTTTTTACCCCAAAAGTAAAAAATAGCATAAATATTGAGAGCTTAGCTGGTTGTTTTAGTTTGTTTTGTTTTTCCTCCAGTGATTATATTCTAGATATTTGTATGTCCCCCCAGTCATGCCCAATGTGTTGGTGTGAAAACTGATGTTGCCATTTCCCCAAGCTCATTTGATTAAGATAACTCTGGCTCTGTCATAGTTCTCACTCACACAAATGCTGATTTCTTACTCAGAGATTACTTCTACCCACCCAAATTTCAAATCAATCATATCCTGCCAGATTATGCAGTTCTGTCCCAGCCCTCTACTTTCACATCAAATTTACAAAGCAGATCCTCCTCCTCATTTAATTTTACTTTCCTGTTCTTCTCCTTCTGGTATTCTTCAGCATTTTCTTAATGCCTGGGGAATGAAGTTGCTGGGTCCTCCTACCTCTTCATGAGGAGGTACTGCACTGAGGAGGAATAAGTAATGGAAAGAACAGATAAAAATATAGCACAGCTTTCCTACAGCAACTAATTTAGTGTTTCTTTCCCAGAGGAAAGCAAATGGAAGGGAAGAGAAAGGAAAGTGGTCAGATAAGTTTCCCTTTCCTCTCCCAGGTAAGACCAGAATTTGTGAGGGTATTGGAATTTACTGTGCTTGTATCATCAGACTCAGTACTAACAAAGTACACTTTCTGAATCTCACCAAAACACAGAAAATATAAGCTTTACTCCCCCAGAAAGGTGAGTTCGTTGACTCCAGTAGAAGGAACTGAACAACCTTCAGTGTAAAAATTCTGCTGTCAACAAAGTGGTTAGATTTCAGCCAAACACATTGTACCTCAATTATAAAATAATTATATAGATCTCATTGTTTCATAAAACAAAGAGATGGAAGTTTATTTTGAAAAAGGCATGATCTTTAAGTGGTCTTGTTTTCAGATACCTATTTCATGGTTTTATAATATGTATGATTTAAAATGCAAAACTTTATCTTTTAATTAGTATCAATACAAAACCATTATGTATTATCCAAAAGAAAATTAAAATCAAAAGGAAATTTTCACTATATAAATGCTTTGTTTGCTTTTGTTGTTTATTGAAGCATCTAGTGTTCCTCACACTAGGAGAGCATAGGAGAACAACTTAACAGGACAAGAAAGTGAACTGCTTTTTCTGACTACAGAAACCTAGTCATTATGCAGCAGAACTCTGCATCTCACAAGATTACTCCCTGAATTTTTAGTGAATTAAATGTTTACCTATACCTTAATAGAAATGGACACTTATAATTATAAATTATCGAACACAATGAATCCATAGGAATTTAATACCGGAAAACATGCTTCAAGCTAAGGTTGTTTAATTTTAAGCATATTTTTAAGTGTACATATTTTAGCTTGGATTTTTGTTGTTTGCCATATTCTGTAATCAAATATACGATCAATATAGAAAGACTGGCTAAAAATGTCCTAAAATTCCATTCTTTCTTCTTCATTTGTCCACCATTTATGAGATTTCCAGCACAGCACTTCCTAATTGTTAACTTAAATACCACGTGTCACATGTAAAAGTGTTGATGGAAGTGAAAACTCCTGGGATTTAACAACAAAACAACTGCTATAGTGAAAGATTTATAAACACAAAGGAGTGTCTGAGCTTCATAAAGTCCAAATATCTCCATCAAAGCTTCCTGTTGAACTCCATATAGCTAACTGAAGAGCTCAATTGCTGCCCACAGTCTGGAGATTAAAACTACAATTAAATTCATTTAAATTACATCTATCCACATTTTTTTTCTTCTATTTTACATCATATGCAAAAATCAGCCTAGGAAAATATTATCGAAATGTGAGGTTTCATGTAAAGCATGAGAAAATTATTCTTTCTGTTCTGTTCTTTTCTATTCTATTCCTTTATTTAACAGAGTACTTAATTTAGGATATACAGTAATCTGTAATCCATAAAAAATAGGACTCTCACAAAGTCCTGATGTAATGGATCCCGAAATTTTAGACAACAATAATTACAAGAAAACATTTGTAGTGATAAGGAGAGAATGAATACCTGCACCAAAATAAACCTACATTAAGTCAATGGAAAATGTGTTTTCTAGTTACCAAAAATTCACCACCACATAGGAAGAAATTGTCCATTTGTAAACAGAGAGGCAATGGTGAGCAAATTTATTGCCATATAAACCCAAATTCCAACAGTGGAAAATATATAGGCTTAGAACTCAGTCTATATAGGTAACATTGATTAGAAAAGGATGCAATGATGAGAAGATTCAAACAAACATTCACAAAGTTTTTCCTTTTGTTGAAACATGAGATTTATGCCTGTTAGAGATTTACTTTTACAGAGAACTTCCCAATTCAAAATAAGATATGACTTCCATGCAAATACGGACTTTAATGTTCTAGATCACTCATAAACAAATACACTTCTCTTCAATCAGCCTATGTAAAACCCATTGTATTATACAATTCTTGCACAATCTTAATGTAGAACTGAAACAGGTGTAAAGTGTATGTGAGACCAGGTGCAGCTCAGAAATTTTGATGCATTCTTCATTGGCAACAACTGGTTATTTTCTCAAACGCACAATTTTGAATTTTTCCATCCCCATTTTGGTTACCTTAAAAAGCAGATATGTATACCAGTCATTTTTTTAATTTTTTTTCAAAACCATAAAATTATTAACCATAAAATTATTAAACCATAAACCATAAAATTATTAACATAAAAGTTATTTTTTTCAAAACCATAAAATGAAAGAAAAAAAATAGGTAGAGCTAGGCATTATAAAAAGGACATCCATAAACTACTATTGCCATCTATTGGTAATAGTTTGGAACTACAGGTTGTTAAAATTAGGTTAAATTAACTAAACATTTGAACCATAACTTCCCAGTAATACGGTGAGGAAAAAAGACGTTACTGAAATCATTTGCAAGACAGTAGTTTTGGACAAATATCTTTAGTGGAAGATCTGGACATGTTTGGAGGCACTGATGCCTATTTTTTTTCAGAGTTGAAAGTATACTCTATGTTTTTTATGAATTATCTTAATGAAGGATCTGGAGCTAACACTGTAATCATGTCAAAAAGTACTTTTTTTTTTTTTTTTTTTTTTTTTTTTTTTTTTACACTGTCGAACAAAGGATTTAAGTGCCTAAGACCTCCTCTGATAATTAGCTTCCATCTCAATTGGAATCTACAGCTTGAAGCCCTCTCTTCAATATCCAAACACTTTCAATGGAGTGAATGAGACCCCTTGGTGTGACAGCTCAGATAACGTTCAGAGAACAAGAGAGACAGGTTCATCTGCCCCTGTGGTGGATGTATTCCTTTTTCAAGCCATAGCCACACCTCACTGACATCACAATCTTTTCACTTTGTTTTCACCTCTTCAGCCAATGTAGATCCTCATCAGACTGGTGACTTGAAGTCTGCTACCACAAAGGTGATAACAAGTCAATTCCATCCCCACTGGATGTGGAAAACTGCACAGTGAAAGCAAAGTAGTTGTTTTAGGGACTGTTTTCCCCAAACAATTCAGTGTCCATAGTGCTACAGTTTAACCCCAGCAGGTAGTCAACCACTCCCAGGAAAGCAGGGCTTATCACACAGAATGGTTTCTTGGGAAGGCAAATGCCATCACTCATCACTCTCAACATATCCCCTTTCCTCCTCATCTTTTGTTGCTGATAATGTGGCCATATGGTATGGATTATCCCTCTGGTCAGCTGTCCTGGCTGTGTCCCCTCCCTGCTCCCGGTGCACCCCCAGCCTCCTTGCTGGCAGGGCAGCATGAAAAGCAGAAATGTCCTTGGCTCTGTGTAAGAACTGCTCTGCCACAACTAAAACATTAGTGTGTTATCACCACTGTTTTCATCAAAAATACAAAACACAGCATTGTGTGAGTCTCAGTGAAGAAAATCTCTGTCCCATCCAAAATCATGACACTTGACAGATAAATTATGTAGTCCCTGCAGTGAACAACCACAGACTCCCTACCAGCATCCTGAGCATTTACACTTTGCTGAGGTACAATAGAGTCTCTGTTTTTGAGGAAGAAGAGAGGGAGTATATTAGGGAGCCATACTCTAAACCCTGTGCCTCACTCCTGTCCTGTATCCCCCTTCAGGGATAGCCTGTAGTTTAAATGGATTTTCTCCCTAGCAAGTGTGCTTTAGAAGGAAAAGGTTGAGTGTGCAGAAATAGGAGCCGTGGCGAAGGACTGCTGAGGCTGTTTCCCTGGTCTGAGAACACTGAAGTTCCTGAGCGGCTTCTGTCTGTGGAAGTTCCTCTGCCATTTCTTCAGATTTTCAAATCAAAATTCCATCACAATGCTGCCATAGGCAAGTTCTTGCTGTGCCTAAGGCCATCCCTGGTGTAGAACAGCACACAAGCCAGATTTCAAACCGCCACTGCTCTCATTTCTGAAAAATCTGTTGCATCCCAGCATCAGCATCACTTCGAAATTGTTCAGAAGCCACATTCAGGAAGCACTGTAGTGACTGGTGCTCCTCTTTCCTAGAAATCTGACCTGTAAAAGGTATTATTCTCTAGTCATTTAGGAAAATTAGTTTTCTTCCCTTTCAACTAATTCTTGTTAGCTAAATCTGACCTAAACTTCTGCTTACTGTAATCAACACAAAGATTAAGACAAGAGATTACAATCAACACAAGAGATAAGTGACAGTCTTTATATTTTTTAACACTAAAATGCCTTCAATTAAGCAGCGTTTACCTTAGGAAAATGCCAAAGATTTCTTCCTGTGTTATGATTGTTTGGTAAATGCAGTTTCTGTAATTCTCCTCTTCTCTCCTCCCCTCCTCTCCCCTCCCCCCCCCCCCCCCCCCCCTTTTTTTTTTCTTTTTCCTGCTGATTTCTAAAACCATTTCTGTTGCCATTGCCTTTTGTTGGCATGGGACTAGTAACATAAGCACAGACATTTTTCAAGTGCAGTGCAATCCTGCTGACATATCTATACTTCTGCTAGAAGTCCTGATTATCATTATTTGCTCCCTGTTAGACTGAATCATAGGATGATAATTCCACAGTCAGTGGTTTAATTAAATAACATTTTTGAATCTACTGTTTCAAATATTCAGGTTTTTTGTAACTTGAGATTTGGGTAAAAAATTAGAGTTTCTCACTTTTAAAAGGAAAAGACCAAATAACTTGGCAATTAATCTAATTACTGCATGCTCCATAGAGGTACTGTGGTATGCCATAAAAGAAGTAGCTTGGAAGCTCACACTTAAAGAAAATGTAATATTTTTATTCCTTTTTAAAAAATTTTCTTTTCAGACTTTTTAAAGTAAGCCACTTTCTAGAACTGATTATTTTTTATGAATATGAGGTATTAGTAACACATTTTAAAGAAGAAATTGAATATGGTGACTCTAAGGATGAGATAGCAGCTCTGCCCTCACTCATTTGTTTATGGCAAAATTCCCAAAGCCCATTCCATACAGGTACTTATTATGTGCAGCCTATGGAGTACAAATAAGAAACTGCAACTTAAGAAAAATGAGTGTTGGGAGATTAGAAATGAAACTAAAGCTCTTGTTGGAAGGAAGATAAATCAAAAGAGCACTTTGATTTCTTCCATTTAAAAATAAAATAAAAATGACAATCAAAAAAATATGGCAATAGCAGTTGATATGCTGAATAAGCAACTAAAGAGCTACAAGTACCAGGTGGATTCTCTGCTTATCTTCATTCTGATTTTATTGTACTACATGATGCACTACAAAAAAAAAAAAGGTGATCAAATTCATTTTTTGAATATATGCCAACCTGTATAGCAATATGAATTTATTTGCTAGCTGTCAATTTGCCTCATTCCTGAGCTGCAACTTCCCTGTTATCTCAGTATTCCTAACCTCTTTTGAGCAGAGACTCTTAATCTTTTTGAACATATTTTAGTTTATGCAGTTCTTCCTTGAGGAAGACATGAGGCAAGCATATTAAGGATCCAAGCTTCCAGATCCATATTCATTTGTTTCTTGACCAAATATATCATTCTAAAGATAAAATCACTATAATAACTTTTTTTCAGTTTTTGTTTTTGTTTTTGTTTTTTTTTTTTTGTTTTTCTGTATGAGCCCCTCCAGAACACAATTGTGTAAAGTATGTCTGATATTTTCTGAACTTGAGGACACTACACATTTATCTTTTAAAATATGGAAATACTTTATGTGAAACAACAACAAAAACCAGCAATCACCGAAAAGCAAGCCTGACAGATGGCAAAATGAAGCTTTCTGACATGATAGCAGAGGATCACAGATATGTGAGTTATTCAAGTATTTTATACATAAGTGAAATTCAACAATTTAGTAAATTGTGTCAAAGTGAAAGTGTATTGAATAGCCCACACATGGTAAATATACAGTGACTAGAAAGCAGATATTTATTGTTTGTTGTAACACTATGTTATGCATGAATGGAGCTGACTTATGAAAATCCTCATAATAAGTACCTGGAGGTGGAGTAGAATGCAAAAGCAGCTGAGATGCAGGAAGCTGAATTAATTCAAGAATATTTTGTTTTAGATTAGGAACAGATGTAACTGTCAGTACATAAAGAGCTCAGGTTCTATTTTATTTCTCTGATAAAAACAAAGTCTACATAAAATATGCCTATAGAGTCATGCAATTAAAAAAAAAAAAAAAAAAAAAAAAAAAAAAAAAAGTAGATTCTTTTAAGATTTTAGGTTTGGTTTCCTGTTTATTTATTTATTTATTTATTTATTATTTTTTTCCAAGATCAGAGCTTTCTCCTCCTCTTCTCTTCTTCTCCTTTCCCAAATTCAATTTCTCATTCTTTAGTATAACAAAAATCATAAAACATCATTTTCAATAATCATTTTCAAACCCAGAAATTCAACAAAAAATCAGAAACTTAAAATGGGGACTAATATTGGCCTTTTTTTTTTTCATCTTAAGTCACAATTTGTTGTAATTAACTCTGGTCATGACCCTCAGCTATTGAAGTCAGTGGGCATAGGCTTTGGTCTCTGTAGACGCTTTTGAAAGAACCTTTGGGAAAAAAAAAAAAAAAAAAAAAGACATAAAAAGGTGTTTCATGTTATCAAAATACTGAAAAACATCAAATATTTGTATTTCCCAATTTGTTCAGCTGAAGTAAACTATTACAGATTCAGACTGGCATATGACTTACTCATTTTATGCCAGCTAAGTTAAAGGAACTGATGTGTTGGAAATGTGGAACCAAAATTTAACAAGCTTCTTAGATATTTTAACTGCCTTCCATACCATATTCTCAGAGACAAATTTTATTTGGCTAGCTACCCACACCTGGCTCCAAATTTCTATGACACATGCAAGCACTCATGGATGCTGAAAGTGGGATAAATTCTGGCTGCATCTCTCCCAATGTACTGAGATAATGGTTTACCTACCTTGCTGAAAGCTGAAACAGAGACTATTTTCTACTATACTTTCAAGAGCTTTGGTGTTAGCAAGTGTTGAATAATGAAAGAGTCTTTCTTTCACTAATGGCTTTATATAACAAAATCTCTTGATAAAGCAAGGAATTTCAGAAAGTGAGGGGAGCTCTTAGATTTAAAACTAAAGCTCCAGACATGGATATCTCAAGTACATAAATGTTTATTGCTCTTTTGGGAAAGAATGGCTAATAATTTACTGTCTTAGTAGGATTCAGTATTGAAAGTTCATTACATAACCAGAAAGTGACATTTGGAGTAAGTCTGAGGATTGTAGTCACAAAATAAGTGTTTCTAATGAGAATGTGGCTGTAGTGTTAATAACAGAGACGAAAATATGGTAATTCTTGAAGCATGCAAATTGTTGTAAGTTTCATATGTGCATAGAGATCAGAGAACTGTCTGAGATAAACCTATTTCTATTAGGATTGTATGTGCACTGAATTTTTAGATTGTAAATAATGCTTCAATTATGGCTTAAACATCAAAAAAAAATATTAATACTATTGGAAAATCTCCTTTGGTTTGTTTTTCTTGTTCTTTTTTCTTTTCTTTGTGTGTGTGTGTTGTTTTTGGTGATGGTGGTGTTCTTTTGTTGTTGTTGTTTGTTTGTTGTTTTTTTTTGTTTTTTCCAAGGAAAGGAAAAATATTCCTTTTCCAAGAAAAGGAAAAATGTTTTGACTGAAAAATTACAGAACTTTCAGAAATAAAGGTTTAGCTTTGGAGCAAACCCTGATGAATGATTCCAATACAACACCTGCATTTTAATTGCTAATAATAAAAACATTTGCTTCTCATGCTGCCTCTGCTTCTGCTCACTTCTGCTAAACCAGATGTCTGTTACCCTTCCTTCTGCACACAAATAAAATTGCTGTCTTTGAGAAACACTTTCATTTTCTACTGCACCAGTTTTTTAACATCCAGGGCCACATTCACATCTGGTATAAGCTTTGTTAAAGACAATGATTTTTATACTAGGTATGGTTTTCACTTGTAACATTAAGACAGATTTTATAATTATGTGCTATGTAATCCTAAAACTAGCTTGTGATAGCTTTGGTTTAGCCATGTTTGGATACTTAAAGATGTAGAGCCAACGGTTCTGTGAATCAGTATCTCACTTTTGAAGTGGGCTTTATTTTCTTTTTGTTCTTGTTATTGTTCTTATTATTCTCATTTAAGGTCTAATACAGAATTGAAATCCTCAACAAAAGCATTGAACAGCACTGATGTGCTTCTAAACTGTCTGTTTCTTGTGTCTGTTTATCTACCTTGGATTTCTCTGACAGTGTCTGTCATTATGTCATACATGGCTTGTGAGTTTGAAAAATAAAGATTACAGAAATTTTGCTGCTGAATAGAACACAAAAGGTGTTAAAGCAATAATAAAATCATATAATTGCAGTTACATGATATTTTCTTCTGAGATTTCATAGAGCACTAAAAACACTAGTATGTTTTCCATTAAGGTATTATTTTACTTTATAATGGACAAACTAAAAATCTGTAAAATTTAAGTTACTCACCCAAGACTTCACAGTACATCAGTAGCATAGTAAAAAAATCTTTGTACCACTGTAGCTCTTGTAAAATAAACAGAATGAAGCAAACCTAGAAATAGAATTTCACGTGAAGGTTCAAGACTTCTTCTTCTGCCTTTATTTATTTCAAACTGTCACCTAAATGTATTAGCCTTGATATGGTGGGATATCTAAATATTTTGGCTTACCTAAAACATCACTATAGTTTTAAAGTAGTAAACGAAACCCTAGACTGAAAAAGGTGCAATCCACTATGTCTTCTGAACATAGTGGGATATTATATGATCCTGAAAACTTCTTCAGAGATTAAAGTTCTGCTGTTTCTGGCAGTGGGTTACACCTACACACTTTGTATACACAGTATTATGAGACACAGTGCCTTATACTGTGACTACTTGGATGGCAGAACAAGTGGTATGAATTTACACTTTCTACCAAAATGTAAGTCAAACGGAATTTTGCTTATGCTAGTATTTATTCCTAGACCCAGGAATAGGGTACCTTTTCTAGTACCTTTAAAAGGCTGTTCATATTATAAAAGGCTAGTACCTTTTATAATATGAATTACTTCTGTGATATAAATTATAGTAGTGTAAGAACATACTTTCTTTACTAGGAAGATATTACTATTTTTTTTTTCTAAATATAAACTACTTTACCACAACATATCTGACAGATTAAGGAATATAACAGGTCAAGAACAGAACAGTATTTACCTTTGTCAGCAAACTAGGTGTACTTCGTGCACATACATGTGAAAAGGGATGGGTTAACAGGAGGCCATCAGAACTGACCTGGCTGCACTTGGTACTGCATGTGCTCGAGTCAAGTGACAAGCAGTGTGGGAAAAGGCTTTCAGATACAATCCTTCCATTTGACACTGTTGCAGAAACTGATCATGGATTCATAGCAATTTTTAAAGACAGTAAGCCATTCAAGACAGAAACCATCTATCTTCAGTGATTTGGGTGAGTTGCACAACAGTCTCCAGTCTCTGTGGCTCATAGATACTTTCTCATTACAAGAACCAGATGATGATGATGATAGCAATAATATGAAGGAAATAGTGCAAAACCAGTAAACTATTCTTAAGAAAACCAAAAAAAAATTATTTATTTCCACACAAGAGCAACAAAGACAGGCGAAGTAATGCCAGCTCCAATCTATGATTTACATTTACTTCTTTCAAGAAGTAGTCTTGTATGTTGCTCTCTCCTCCAGAAAAATTAAAAAAAAAAAAAAAATATCTTGTTCCACGCTGGGGTGATTTCTAGTGTGTGGTTGGCGTGATTAGTTAAAAAGGACTTGGCTGTAGTTGTGAACTGGACCTGTGAATTCTGAAAAACTTTTGATTACTATATTTCAGCATGTAGATAATACATGAATCAGTAATTTTGGGAACACCTCAAGGGAACACATGAATCAGAATACCTAGAAGATGAAGCTTCCTTTTTGTGCCCATCAACCAAATCTCATGATGTGAGTTGCAGTGTCCACTGAAGATATGACAGATATACACAAAGTTAATAATAACTCACTAAAACTCTAGGACAATATAGCCTCTCCACAGCCCAGGAAGCCTTTAGAATCAGAGTTTGATTATGTTGTTTCAAAATGTACTAGCCCTAGAGAAGACTACTGTCAAAAATCACAAGGGCATCAGATAATATTTCTAAGGTTGCAATATTTCCAATTGTAGCTTTGCTGGTTGTACCAAAGGATTTTAAGAGCTTTATACAAGTGTTTTATAAAACTGAACAATTTTACCTAAAGACTTATCCTAGTCACATACTTGCTGACCATTAAAAATATTTGATGGAACACAAGTTTATGTCTTCGGTACATTGAATTTCTTTAGACTGTAAATTGGCATCTTGGATGACATTCTATATGTGATTTTTTTCTTTTCAGAAGGAAAATTTTATAGTCATATTTGGTGTTCAGTACACTGTTTCCAAGATTTATATTCTTATAACTTATGTCTGATCTAGGGAGTTGTTAATTCTAACACATCTCATATCAGGTTATAGATAGTATCTGGCATTTATGGATCTGATGCTAGCCTTCCAAACATATGAAGGATGTTGAGATTTTGGAAAATGAGGTGTTGGTAGGTGTTACGGCCTTTATTTTAGAACAGTGCATCACTGAACATCCTACTAAAACTGAGTTTTCATTACAAATCTGAGAGATTTTTTGGATCCAGACTCAGTTGTATTAGCAACATGCTGTATACATATCTATTGCTTCAGGAACTCTGGAGTACGTAATCATCATAACTTTCTGCATGTGCCAACATGAACTAGTAAGACATTCTGTGAAGCAAGGAGTAATATATCATGTTATTGTGTTACTTTTATGTACAAGATTTAATAAAATAAGACTTCCTTTCTGCAGTGTCCAAGATTGAAACACCACTTCTCAAAGAACAAATCACATAAAACAAAAAATGGAATGTCAAAGTAAGAAGAGCTAAAACACCTTAATTTTCTTTACATTCCTATTATCAAGAAGAAACAGAAATAAGAGACATCTATTACAATACTGTCTTACACAAGCTCACTCAGTTGTATTGAGGTTACAGTTCAGATTCATGACATTGATAGAAATTTATGAAACTTCAAAGTGACTTGGAAGTGGTAAAAGGTATCAGGTGTTGCCATGGCTCATTGCTTCTGGGCAGATGATGGCCTAATGCAAGAAGCAAATACAAAAACTTCTGTTGATATTGTTAGGTTTTGTATCATTTACTATGAAAAGAAGACCAGTGTAAATTTCTGTCTTTCATTAAGACTAATTTAACATGAATCTAATATATATATATATATATATATATATATAAACTTAATTTTGATTAGTCAATTCTGAGTCAAATTATTTCCAGAGGAATTATTTTTCTCTTTCAAAAATTAATCGTTTTTTTTTTTGTTTATATCTCTATGAACCTAAACAGAAGTAATTATCAGGCTGGGTAGTTACTCAGAAACAAAGGTCAAGTGTCAGTTTGCTTGTTACATTTAATATTTTACTCATAATTTAATTAGCAATGGGTCACTTTCAGAAAAGCTTAGACTCACACCTTAAACACTTTATACTTACCTTAATTATATGTCCATCTACATTTCTGCGTAATCGTGAGATATCTGCTACTCTAAATCTTGTAATAGATTAAGGAGAAATGTTCTTTCACTATAACATTTTTACTTTGTCCCATCAATACAATCAGCGCTATGAAATATATATTTTTATGCAGCGGAATTTTATCTAGTTAAGACCCTCAGCATAAAACTTGTTTGGCAATGTAGGGAGTTTTGCACCTGATTTTTCCTAATATTTTAGTTACATATTTTCTATTTATTTAAAGAAAGTTTAGAAGTCTAACAGATATTCAGGTTGCGAGATTTTTCACACTGGCAATTAATTCTTACTATTCTTTATTGTGATGCCTTTGTTATATTTGTAATAAATAATTAACAGTGTATGGCCACTATTAGGCTGAAATTCAGCAAAATAAAGAATGGTCTGAGCTGCACAAGCAATATCAAATAAAAAAAATATATATATTAAACTATAATGTTGGACTCTTTCTTTCCTTCCTGATCTTATGGATCATGTCTGGTGAATAAATAAATAAATAAATAAATATTCTTTAAAAACAAAAAAAAATTATTCCAGTAAATATGCATGGTCTGTTACCAGCTTGTTCCAAAAGGTGTCTTTTTCTGGGAATACATCTTATGACCTATATTTCCCAAGTCCTGGGTCTGGAGGCACTTTATATATTCATATAAAGCATAAGTGGAGAATAAAGCTCAATGTGACATTGACATCAATGTGATAGCAAGTGTATTTTCTCAAGAACAACTTACACTTTTCATTTTATATCTAGAGTTGACTGCTGATTTATGTATCACTATGTATGTGCTGGATGTACGTATATTTGCAGGTATATGGCAAATCTGACACATGAAATTTATTCTGCACCTATAGAGTGACTTTATGTTACATGTACTGTGAAATCAGATATACCAGAGCTGTTCCCAGGAGAATGTTAAACCTGCACTGTGCAAATGCAGAATCCCTCTGTTTTGTGATATGGCATGGTCTTGTGACTACATAGAAATTCTTCAGAAATTATTCTTAAAATACAGAAGTTGAACTTAATCTCCTGATTATCGCTTCAGTCTATAATCTCAGGAACTAGTTTTCTGCTAAGAACAGAACTTAATCATTTTTTCTTAGAAATGCTGCATACACAGAAAAAATTGAGGTTAAAATTCAGTGTTCGGAGACTTAGTATTTTTTTTTCCTTCCAATATATACAAATTTCAGGTAAGCTTATACCGTGTGATTTCTTTTTAATGTGTTGTTTTCCACCATGAAAGTATACTGGTGCAATCCTTCTGATGCACTTCAGTTCTGAAATTTAGCACAACTTTATTTTCTGGTCCTCCTTCTATTTGAAGCAAAAATTTCCAAGTATTACAGATGCTCTAGCATTATTATTATTATTATTTTTTTTTCTAATATGAACCAGGGATTAGGATCAGGTAGTCAAACTCATTTTCATTTATGCGGTAAATGGGCTTTGAATCTAGTTTCTTCATCTGATTCACTAAGTCATAGCTCTGTTTACTTCCCTTCAGTAGAACCAAATACTTCTCTAAAACAAGCCCTTTCTGTTAAATGTCTGTGGCAGTCTGCTTGGCAGCTGTAGACACAATTTGGGTCACTGTGTTGGAATTTGAGCATATATGTATATATTCTGTGCCACCTCTGACACTATTATGTCATGAATTGAATGCACAAAAGAACAGATGATGATAGTGATTTATTCTGATAAAAGAGACAGAATGACCTGAAAGTAATTCTTTACACTAAGGACACAATATATAATTAAGAACATTTATGAGCTTAAGACCTTTTCCTACACTGCTTTCTGTATTTTCTCAAAACTGTACCCTTAATGACCTCTCTCATAATTGAAAAAATGGAAGGTCCCCATAGATGTTAGTTAAACTAAATCACCAGCGCAGAAGATATACAGACAGCATATAAAAGAAAGAGAGTAAAATTACTGTGCAATAGATCTCAGCTGGTATAAACCAGTGTTGCTACTATGATTTACAACACCAAAAATAAAAATAAAAAATAAAAAAATATATAAAAATAGAATCACCAAACGTAAGTAAGACTTGAAAAGCGAAATTATTGATTGTCATTTTATAAAACTTACATACAGTTTAGCATAGCTAACAAGAGCCATAAATAAGCAAATCTGGTGAAGAAATTTGTAATATCTGTCAGGGATAAAAGCACATTGGTCAAATACATAGACTTTATAAACTCCATTAACTATATCTATCTTTTCAGTTTTCTATAAAATAATGACAAATATAAATAGCTAAAACTGAATTACTAAGGGAATATATGTTACACTAAAAGCTAAATCTTAGATCATTTGAAGGTCATTTTGTGATTTCTGAATGATTCAATAGAGGAACTTGCTCCACCCTGACATTACCAGTCTGCAAGCTTTTCTGAGTCCAAAATCAGTGTAATGAGCCAGTTGAAATGAGTTTATGCCAAATGCATGCTGGAACCAAGGAGAATTTGGAAATGATGTATGGCATAGTTTGGTAATTATCACACTGTAAAGAGCCAAAACAATGACTATCAAATGCAATATGGATAAACACAACTTTTTCTTTGTTCTTCCCTCCTCCCCAGCAATTCTGTTTTTATAACCAGGACTATTTTAGTGCCACAGTCTCAACTACATCTGACTTTCTTCAAGCACATCAATGAGTTTGCCTTTTAACCAACTTCCTACGCGATATATTCAGATACAAATAATTTGCAAATGCTGTTATGTAATTCAGGACATATAGATGAATGACTGTTTTCCCAAATGAAGAAGGTAGAGTGAAATCATAACTACATAGTCATTATTAAGATTCATGCAGTGTCACAAATCTGTGAGTAGGTAAGGTCATGAATAAATAATTAAATAAATGAATAAGATTTTCTTTTTCTTTTTCTAGGGATTTTATTGATATGGAATAAACAGAACGTGGAAATTAGTTACATGAGCAATTCTGGAATGTAGACAGAAGTGGAGAGGGAAAGTATTTCCCTTACCTACAAAGTGTTTTTAATAACTAAGCTCAATTGCTAATTTTATTAACCAATATGCTAATTTTGTCATATAATTTGGGGAGCAAAATTTCAGATAGATGTGATCTCCAGAAGACCTAACATGATGTAAATGTGACTAAACAAATAATTTTTGTTTTTGTAATCTCCAAACAATTGGAGATTTTAAAGGAAAAGTTAATGGAAAGCTTCCAAGAAAGAGACATATTTGAAAGCTGATTTGGATACAATGTTTAGTTACAATGTCAAGATAAACATTGTCTGTTATTGGCAGCTAACTCCTCTTTTGTTGCATATCAGTTTCTAAACAATGTAAAATGAATTCTTTTTTTTGCCAGATCATACTGGTAGCATTGACAAAATGACTGTTAAGTTTGCATAGGTTTATGGGAAAATCACACACCAAGGATAACACATATTCATATATTATTTGGATTCCTTTTACAATGGTTGTGGCTGTCCTTCAACATTTTCCACTTTTGTTTAAGAATTTTTAAGCTTCTCTGGGAAGAATCACAACACACAAATCACTTTGTACAATGAAACCCCCTAGAGGAGACTTCTGAATTTTTCCATGAGAAAGAAATTCTTTCTTAATACCAGACACACACAATGTCATGTTTAGCCATTGACAACAGGATGCAGAGATTAAGACCCACAAATGAAGTTATTTCAGATTTCAGGGCAGAATTTTAATTTTCTCTTAGCAATAATAACACTTAATTTAGTTCCTTCACCATATTGGTTTTGAACTGCTTTTAATAACTGAGTAACCAGGTGTACTAAGGGTGTGATGGTCCTCTTTCAGATGCAGAATTCCAAAGAACTGTCCTAGAGTAAAACAAAATGTGTTCAGTGTAAAATGTAAATAAAATTGTTGTTTTCTTGAAAGTGAACAGTTAGAAGAAAACTTGAACACAAAATTAAGGCCCGTTTCTGTTCTAAAAATATATATATTATAAAATTACGAACAATTTTTAATCCATCAACCTGGATGCCATTTTAAGTTTTGGAAAGATAAAGATACAATGCAGATTTCCTTCCTTGACCACTTATGACTTACCCTTGAACTTAGGTGAACTGCTCTAGGGTAAAAGACTGAACTAAATTCATTTACAGCCTCATTTGATGAAAGGCAGAAGATCATGATCAAGAGCATATGGGATTGGAGGTGGAGGAGAAGTTGACATTTATATGGAATAATGATGATTTGTAAAACTGGACTATTCAAAATTCTCTGTGAACAGCTCTGCAGCTAAGACTTCTTGGTGTTCACAGATTTATTATCTATGGACAGAAACAGAGCAGAAACTTTCATCGCTAAGGTATCTCATTTCAAGAAAACTACCATACAATCAAAAAATTTGTATGTCCTGAGAGCAGAAGTGAAAGAGGTTTCTCAGTCATTTTAAGTCTTATGCTGTTCCCTGAAGAGCTTGAAGGCTCAAGAGGTCACACATTAGAACTAGTAACAACAACAGAAAAGCACTATCTATAATTTTTTTCAGATAACAAAAACAAACAAAGAAAAAAAGAAACCCCACCATTGATCATTTATTGGAGGAACCGAGTTTTTGTATATTCTCCTTTAATCAGATTTCTTAAAGTATATTTCTGTGATTTATGCTTGTTGAAGAAGAATAAGAAATACCCAAAGAATTACATAAAATTCTGGTGCTAAGAGTGCTGACAATCCATGGGAAAAAGAAAAAGAAAAAAAAAAAAAAAAAAACACTTTTCTACAAAAAACATTTTCTATACTAAGGAAAAATAATAAGACTGTAAGACTGTAAACAAAATAGTCTGAGCCTGTCTCTGAAATTAATTTCTCAAATGTACAATTTAAAGGAAAGAAAAAAAAAATCAGACAATAAAATCATGTATATGTGCACCTTAGCAAGCAGCACAATTAAGAAGGAGCACAGACTTCAAAGACACTGTTGAGAAGCTAACGTCTTTTAAACTGTATTTTGGTGTGAAGCAGATTACTTCAGATTTGGTTTGGTTTGGTCCCATAAACCAAATGCACCTTTGAAGCAGGAATGAAATAGGAGAATCTTGAGATCACATCTGCCAGGAACCCAATTCTTTCACTGTGGGATCACTCCACTATGTGAACCAAAGACAAGTGGAGACAGCTGAGATTCACCTTGCAAGTGCACTCCTGATTATATTAATACAGACACACGGTATGTTTCTTAAATTGTGATTCAGACAGATGGTTACATCTATTGAAAGAGATGGAACACTGAAAGAGAGGAGCATGAGAGATAAGTGAGAAGTAAGATGACAAAAAGTCTGAGGTGGACAGCAAGGGCAAAAAAATAAATTAATAAAAATAAAAAGTGAGAGAAAAGGAAGTACATAAAGGAGGTACCCAAAGAAAAAGTTCTCCCTAAGACATATAGTGTAGGAATCGAAACCAAAGTACTTGTTCAATAATGACAATGTTGCATAGATATGCATTATTTATATTTGCAGTTTAAAAATATATTTATTATTTCTTATGATTCAAAGCAATTGAACAGCTGTATCTGTAATGTTCTCTGATCTACATGTATTCATTATTTTATTAAATACCCTGGCTTTAAACAAACAAAATACATACTAAAAGAATAGCAGATTTATTATTGCTTTTAATGACTTTTGAACATAGTCCGAGAATAATTTTTTCAGTAATTGTGTTTATCACTATTGTATTTAGACAGTTCTCAGGAGAATACACTGTCATTAACTTTAACATGCAGTGTCAGTATTTCTGAATAAATGACCAAAACCTACATCAGCCTCTCCCTTCCCTCGTCTTTGTTATACCACCTTCAAAGAATAATCTTACAGGAGGACCCTAGACACTGAGTCATTGTTCATCATCTAAAATACAAGGCAGAGCAATGAAGATAATGAATGTACATTTGGACACGATATGTCAGTTAGAAAGATCTGTAGTCTCTTTGCAGGTTTCCCACACATTATTAAACAGCTGTCTTATACACATATAGCTGTCTTATTACTGATTTGGTTCACCTTCTTTATTATCACTTCTGTGCGACCACCTCAGCTGCAAAATATATTTAATACTACAACTTACCAGTTCTCCAGTAAAGTTACATCAGTATGCAAAAATTACAGTCTCTTTTCAGAGTTGTTCCATTCTATCCATTTAAGATAGAACAATCATAACAAAATCATAGTTTGAAGGCATCTTGATTTTTGCTTCCCTTAAGTCTTCAGGGCAGAGAACATCCAAACTAAAAGGTTATAACCTTTTTCACACTTCCTTTGTCTCCCTCACACATATTAAAAACTCCTCTTAGGACATAGTTTGATGAAAACCAGCCCCTTCACAAAACTTCAGGGAATCTGAACAAAGGGGTTTTGATATAGTAACTATGGAAATTGAAACTGGGTCAGGAAAATAGGATTATCAGCCATGACTCTGGAGAAAATTACTATAGGATCTTTAATAACCACATGAAATAAGTATATATAGAAGTTTTCAAATAGAATCATTTGTATATTCCTTAAGGAAATAAAATAAAACAAAATAAAATAAAATAAAATAAAATAAAATAATAAAATAAAATAAAATAAAATAAAATAAAATAAAATAAAATAAAATAAAATAAAATAAACATTAAATTAAAATAAAAAAGGATATCTTTTTTATTCTTTTTAATCTTTAGAATAAAACACAAATTCTGGGAAAACAGTTATTTCCCCCTTTTCAGTGCTAAAAATATTAACTCTATTAACATAGTATATGTTTTAAAATTTAATGAAAAATTGATTAGTGAATTAAAAAGTAAATAAATAAAACCCTAATCTTCACATCTGAATTTACAGTTTTATTCTAAGTTCTTATATATTTTCAATGCAGTATATCATATGGCTCACTATATAAACCAAAGTATTTCACAGTACCTTGCATTGGAGTTGTGACATTCCCTTTGTAGTTTGAAATGCTGAGGCAGCACATCTGACAAGGGACATGTAATGCTACCATCTAAGTGAAAGTTGAACCATGTAATACCACCACTTTGATCACTTCCTTTGAACATTACATCCTTATTTACAAGGAAATACGTGAGCCTTTTCCCAGAGATTTCTTTTGTTATCCTAACTTGCTAATTCTATCACCAACACTCTGTAGCACCGATATTGACACCTGGCAGGAAAAGGAAGATGAAACACATTGAAGAAACTTTATATTCACTCAAGTCATATTAAGAAACCAAAGTATGTTTTCATTTAGCATGATGACTTTTCTTTGGCACAACATTAAAAGTCATGGAGATGCTCTTTTGGCAGCTTGAAGTCTGGTGTAATGTTTACCATGTTTGATTTAGATACTTAAGTGTTCGTTTTTAACATGGTTTAGCTAAGTCCCTAGTATTATATGTCTTTTCCTTTTCATTATTCTCATTATGTAGGAAAGTATTATTGTCTATATATACATTTTAGACAAAAGGAACAAAGGCAAGAGAAAGCTAGGACCACAAAGGATTTAAGTATGCTAATTTTGCAATATAAGTGTCCACTTTCTTTACAGCTATGAATATAATACACAGTCATCAATTAATCAGTAAATTTTTCTATACATTAAGTCGATAGACGAAGAGGTGGAAATGTAGAAGTCAGAGTGCTAAAAGATGACAAATGAAACCACAAAATAGGGAATATGAGAGAAGGCTTTGGATAAGTATATCCTTTACTCCTCTTTGCTCTAACACGTCTTGGAATTCAGAGACACAGAACAGCAGAACTACCTGTTTCTAGAGTGTTTCTACAGCTGTTAAGTATAGAATATTCTTTTTCCCAAATTTGGGTTTGTCAACTTTTCTCACAAATTTGAAACTTATATTACCAAATCTAGGCCATTCAGTTCCTATCCTAATGTCAACTGGAAGTTTTGTGACATAGGTCCAGGTCTACCTTCCAGATATCTAAAATAGTAAATGCCATTCTCAAATTCTGTTGTCATAACTGGTACACCTTCATTAATTAGAAAGGACTTGCATTTGTAACTTGGCTTCCTATGACCTTGATGATCTACCTACCAAACCATCCTTTCTTTACACTGTGAAATAAGTGTATACTAAATCCCAAAGAATATAATTATTTAAAACCTGGTGTTTGGATGTGTTTATTTATTTATTTATTTATTTATTTGGTTGGTTTCTGTTTGTTTTCAAAGATTTTATAATCTATGGTGCCCTATAAACACTGCCTCCTTTTTCCTGGTTGTTGCTTTTTCTGTCACTCCTGTCATTCTTATATTGAATCTTGACACTTGAGATTTTCTGCTTTAGACTGATGACAACGGCTCTGGAGAAAACAGCCAATCCTTTACTTTCTGGAAGATGAACTGAAGAGACAGCAAATACGGACAACTAGTAGGAGTCATAGAAAAACTATAAAATCAGCTTCATTACAAAGGTTGTAATAACACACTGCTGATGCCTTCCCTGTCTATTATTGAAGTCCATCCTTGACACTGTTTTATCAGACAATGGCAAATGCCTATCACATACCATTTACGATTACAGTTTTAAGTAAGACCTTTTTCCAAGTCTTTATTTCTCTTATAGCTGTTCCTATTTTGTCTTAAGACCAGAATTCCAAATATGGCTCTGCTACTACATGGCATTGTCATTTACTCTCCTTTAGCTCTTTCTGCTTATGTGGTCTGTGAGAGACGGATAAAAAACTGCTCTATAAGTAGGAAGTACTTTTTGTTGGTGACATGGGGACAACAGATGAACCTAAAACATTTCAATACCTAAGTCATAATTGCATGTAGATGTAGCAACTTGTTAAATTGTACCACACTCTCTAAGGACTCAAAATTTCAAGAACATACATACATTCCTTAAGACTTTTTTTGCAGGCATACAGAATAAGTAAATGAAAAACATTCATATATAAACAGCAGTTTTTGAGAATAGAGACACTACGGATCACTTTTGTTGTTTTCATATTTTTGCTAATAAAAACATTTACTTAAGGAATATTAACTTCCATAAGATTGCTATGTTCATTTATCAGTAAACCAATAAATCTCCCTCTTCTGGTGTCTCAAAAAGATAAAAAAAAACTTTACCAAATCTTAAAAAGAAAGAAGGGCAGGGGAGTTAAGCTCGTAAATAAAGAACATTAAAATATATAGGAAAAATACAGAAGAAGTAAATGGAAAAAAAAAAAAGGAAATAAACATTATGGAAAATAGTAGCTATGGGAATATAATTGTAATTTACAACTTGCGCACACAGATTTCATAAATGTATTTTGGTATTTTGTGATCTGCATGTGTATTAATAGACTTCTTTCTCTGAGTCTTAAATTCAGATGAAACCTTTATGGAATGACTTCCAATAAGTTTTTGAAATCCAATTTGGTCCAAGACAATATTTAAGCAGAAAAAAAAGAAAGGAAATATATAAATAAATAATTTGCATCTCTTAGTTGTATCTTCTCATGAAGAGGAATACCATAACAATAGTTTATATATCATTTTCTTCTAGTCAGACTTGAAGAATCTTTTAGGAATGCCTCACTGAAAATAAATAAATAGATAGATAAATGCTTTTTTTCTAAGTATGATTTGCCATCTGTTCTCACTAGAGCTAAAGAGATATACTATTTCTATGTTTGAGCTTGATCTCTTCAGATTACTATCAGTAGTATTGGCATAAACTTTTGACAGCACACTGAAGAAAAGATATGAGTACTCCAGAGGCAATGTTGTATATACGTGCTTTGCAGTACCATGCACAATCAAACATGTGAGGAATGCGTAGAAGCAAATGGATTTTTCCCCTATTTGTCCTAAAGAAATGCAGCTATTCTGGCTTTTACTTTTTAAACAGAGTGCTCTTAAGATCTTGAAAGACAAAAATGTAAGAATAACTGCATAAAAGTGTGTTGGGGGGGGGGCGGGGGGGGGGGGATAATGTAACCTTTAAAAATGTTAAGATGTTAAAATGTTCGTGATAAAAGATATATGCATCATTTAGCACTATCAAGAGACCGAAAAATCTATCAACATTTTAAAACAATTCAGATTTAAAATTTCACATCTTTAAAAAGAGAGAAAATCCTAACAATAACATACAATTCTTCTTATCCATTGCACTGTAAAAACAACAACAACAAAAAGTTTATTATTATTATTATTATTATTATTATTATTATTATTAGCTTGTCTCAATAACAGAAAAAAAAATAACTTCATCTACCCTGAAACTATGCCCAGATCACAAGAATCTGAAAGCAAAGGAACACAGTCGAGGAAGAATGAAACAGAGAATACCAAAAACTGTATTTTTCCTTACTTTGTTCTCTGCTGTGAAATGCATCATGGGTCATTCACTGAGGTACCTGAAGATCTGTCTGTCACACTCATAATTCCTAATCCTAAATCTACTGTGACCAAGAGAAAGATTCTCACTTACTTCAGCAGCAAATAAAATAATGATTGCACCTTAAATTTACGTTTATTCCCTTTTTTTCACTGCTTCCATTCAAAAATTATTCCATTCAGTGTGACATACTAAATTTCATACTATTTCCAAATGAAAATTTAAGTGAAAACCATGAGTTTCAATGAAATCTGGTAGTTCTGATGAAAAACAGACTTTGGTGAATCTACCTCTGTCCAGGTTAAATGAATTATGTCGAGTAGTTGGGGATGAAGATAAAGCAATGGAAGTGTAATGTTGTAAATTAAAAACACGAAAAGTAGTTTTTTGAACATATTTTCATTTTGTCTGTTGTGTGCTTGTTTGTTTATTTTCTTTTATGTATAGTTACAAGTTATGCTACATAGGGCTCAATTTCCAATCCCCCTAACATTCCCCTGCATATGGGACACCAGCATGTGATGTACTCATGTTTGGAGTTTTCAACAGAATAGTCATGACTGTCCATGAGCTTTCTAGTCTTCTAAATGCTTCCATAAATCAAGTACTTAAATGTTTTATAGTCCTTCTCATTCTCACTTTATGTTTGTAAGGCTGAAGGTACAGATGTTTTTATAGAATCATAGAATGGTTTGTGTTGGAAGGGACCTTAAAGACCATCTAGTTCAAACGTCCTTGCGATGGACAGGGATGCTACCACTAGATCAGCTTGCCTAGAGCCTCATCCAATCTATTCTTGAACAATTCCAGGGATGTGGCATCCACAACATCTGTGAGAAACATGTTCCTGTATCTTACCTCCCTCTGAGTAAAGAATTTCCTCCTAATATCTAATTTAAATCTCCTCTTTTTAGTTTAAAACCATTCCCTAATGTAATATGACTACCCACCCATATAAAAAGTTGTTCTCCATCTTTTTTATAAGACCCATTTAAGTATTGAAAGACCACAATGAGGTCTCCTCAGAGCCTTCTCTTCTTCATGCTGAACATCCCCAGCTCTCTCAGCCTGTCTTCATAGGAGAGGTGCTCCAGTCCACTAACCATCTTTGTGGCCCTCTTCTGGACCCACTCTAACAAGTTCATATCTTTCTTATGCTGAGGACCCCAGAGCTGGATGCAATACTCCAAGTATCCATCACAAGAGCAGAGTAGAAGGGGACACTCACTTCCCCTGTCCTGCTGGCCACTTTGTCTGACTATCATGACTTTTCAAATATGATGGAGAGTGGCTTGACAACTACATCAGCTAGTTCCCTCAGGATCCTGAGATGTTTATCTTGGTCTTCATACGAAGTGGTGAACAGCTCACTAAGACTATTTATTTGTTTATTCATTTATTTATAAACCTTATTAAATACTGGTGGTAAATACTGGATCAGTTTCGGTAACTTTAATGTAATTTTACAAACTATGCTAAAAAAAGTTTAAGTAGTTATCAAAATAAATAAATAAATAACTATTTAGCCTGAAAAAAATGGTCTTATTAGATGTCTTCTTTAGTTAGTGGAGGAAAAAATGTTCTGTGAGGAATATCCACAATATCTGAATGTTTACTCTGAGATAATTTACTTTACTCTTGTAAAGTAACCTCTATTTCCTTTGAAAAGTAAATGAATTAGCTTCACTCAACAGCTGACAGTACTAAATACCTAAGAGCTCTCCTAACCAAATTTCCAGGAGGTTACATTGGACATTTGAAGATGAGGATTCCTATATATTGCTTTTAATATTACCTCTCCAGTGATTTATTTTAAAGACCATTCTGAAAATCAGATCTTAGAGATTTTACATATGTTCTTTAGTTGTGTCTAGAATTAAAATCTCTTAAAAATTGTCATTCTTTGTCAAATTCTCATAGCTACAAATGAGTTGTATAGGTATTCATGAAAACTGCAACATGACTGTATATTGAGATGAGAACTGGCTGCCATACTGTTTTTTTTTTTGTTTGTTTGTTTGTTTTCTTCTCCTACTATCCTTGTTTCCCACAGGAAAGAATATAGTCAGATTGGCCAGGGAAGCATTTTCTACTCCAAATGTTTTATTTCTGTGGATAGTGAACAAAACAGAATTGTACAATCAAACTCTGCTTCAAACAGAGCTGCGTAATTGTTTAGTTTCGATTGAGCTTCTGCAATTTTACCCCAGATTTACTTAAGTTAATTGCAAAACATACTTTTGACTGTGGTGGACTTTTGGAACATGCCTTAAATTCAAACTACCATAATATGGGACAGCACTAGTAAGTCTAAAATAAGAATGTTATTATATTGCATTTTGAAGCAGTAGTAATGCTGACATGCACATACGCAAACACACATATGTACACAACAGGATTTTTTTTTAAAGATAAGGCACAACTGAAGTGAACCGGAACTAATTTGAACTGTTTTAATGACAAGAAAATTCCAGAAAGTTATACATTTGAAAGTATGTTGATAAAACATAGAAATGAAATTCAGTTGAAAATGTACAGTGTCAAACATCATTAAGAATAAGTAATGTTATTTTCAAGGAAAATATGCTAAGGCAACACAATAGCTAACAAGGACAACAGATTTTTTGCCATGTATCTCATTTACCTTTGTTTGAAATTGTGCAACTAATTCATTAAAATCATTACCATTGCCAAATACACAGAAATACATTCAAGACAATAGACATTATATCTCTCAGAAAACAGAAAATCTGGAAGAACTGATTTATTTTAGAAGGAAGATAGGTTTTCTTTCTGAGTGCTCAAGAAAGACCTGATCTTTGGTGAATCTTATCTGAAGTGGTTTCTTTAAGCTGAAGCAGTGTCTTCATGGCTATTCTAGTAACTAGTAACATGGGAGATTTATGAATTTTACTTATTTGCTCTGGTCAGAATTTTTTATTTTATTTTATTTTTTGGTCAATTTTTTGGGGCAACTGAAGGTTTTGTTAGCAGAGAAGTTATGCCTGTCAGGGGATCGTTCTGCAGTGACAGTACCACTTTTTTTGTCCATTAAGGTTAACAGGTTTCTACACTGTAATGTAGCATTTCTTCCCCTCTTTCTTCTCTGGGTGTATGCTGACATGGAAGCAGATCAGTCCAAATAGCAGGCACTGCTACATGTTCATGTGGTTTTCAGTCATGATAATCTTCCCCATGCTCTTTTCCGCAGATCTGTCTGAGTACCATACAGACTGCAGTAAGTGGTACATGCCATCCCGCATATTTCAGCAAGTCACCACAAAGCAGGAGTTGCACTCTTGTGGGGTAGCTTTAGAACCTTGTTGATTGCCTTACGAGAAAGGTTTTCTTAAGCTACATAAATGGTTTATTATTCTAACGCATTATAACTTTCCTGTAACTGTTGAGGATACTGCAGAGAAATAATATTCTTAACTGTTAAGGATTAAGTTCATTTTTATAATGAACAGTTTGACATCACAATTCCAAAAGGTATGAGGATTACGTATACACAGATACAATCTCTTTGCTGAATAATTTTGTGATTATGGTGCCAACAAGACAGAGCCTTAGCCTTCTACCATCCACACCTTGCCTCCTGTAGATTGTGCCTATGTCACATTACAAGATTTTCAGTGCTCCTGCTGTGGGAGTTTTGACACCAAGAAGTCACGTGTGGGAGGTGTGCTTGTCAGAAAGACACTCTGTGATACTCTGTTTGAAACCAACCTGTCTTGTCATGTGTGTTTGCTATAGACCCATGCTGTTTTGAAGAGGCAAACAAGGAATCTTTGTTATCTGTCTGCTATTATGCTTCTTTTTCAAGACTGTGCCTCTTTAGGTGAAGCTGAGTTGAGTTAAGAAGATTACATCTGTTCTGAGTTCATTTCTGGCCTCTAAGAAGAGTTTACATAATGAATAAGGGTGGTAAATTTCATATATGTGTTGACTGTTTCTCAATTTTCAATTCTGCATATAATTTGAATTATATGAAAATCACAAAAATCATTCTCTCTTGTAATAAACCAATCTATCTTGTACCACTGCCTGAAGTACATACTTATCTAGATAACACTATCATTTACAGTCCACTTGAACTTTTTGATTGATGTGCAGAACTGGTGCTTTCTGAAAAAAAAAAAAAAAGGGATTTACTGAATCATCAAGGATTATGACAATAATTAGTGTTTTTTGTTTGTTTGTTTGTTTGTTTTTTTCAGAATCGCCATTGATTTTATTATTTATTCATGTATTCATTTATTTATTTATTTAGTCTGACTAGACTATGTCACCATAGGAGCATAAACACTATTCAGAATGAGTTACCTACTGCACTTCAAGAGCATGTACAGATTTATCAAGGAGTTATTACTTTCTACAGAAGAGTTTTCTAACTTAGACAAAAGTATTGTAATCCATCCCTGACTGGGTTCATAACATTCTTCGGAAGTTTACCAGCCCAGAAGTAAAGTGTATTATCCACTGGTTTAATGTGTAAAACAGAACCTGGCTGGCCTAAAGCCTTACCTATTAGGGTCAGCCTTTGTTCAAATATATTTGTTGTGTTGACATCAGAGATTTTTCACAGTATCTATGTCTGGTATCTGAGGTGCATATATACACACATATAAGTATTTGAATCTAATTGAACCTATTCTATTCTTGAATCTATTGTTGAATCTAACAGTTTTGCCTACTAAAGAGGCAGTGGTAGTAGGCTGTGGGAGCCTGAAGAAACAGGTAATGGTTGGAACATACTTTTCTTCTCTGCTCTCTAGGCAGGTGTGAATCATGACGCAAACTGGCACAAATTCTCTTCCCATGTGAATAGAATGTTGTGCCTTATATATATATATACCACTTATATAAGTGGTATAAATAGCATAAGTCAATATAGTGGTGCCAATTTACATAAATTTCTACACAGAATTTGGCTGAGTGAGAACTCTTAAGGATATGATAACACTCTGCAAGTATTTGAAGGCCATAAAACCAAGCAGGGGGAGAAATGATTTAGGGTGGCACAAGGAGACATAATTAGGAGCAATGGAAGGAAATTAAGGGAGGAAAAAATTAGGCTGAATATCAGAAACAATTTTCTGACAGTGAGATGCATTAGGCTGTGGAAAATAAGTCTCCCATTGGACATTCCTTTGCTCAAGATGTTTAGACTGGACAAAGTACTAATACATGTACAACAGGGACTAATTTTGCAATGCCTGGTGCATAGACTAGAAACCAGAAACCTTTTGAAGGGGTAAAAATAGTTCTGAATTTAAGAAAAATAAATAAATAAAACTTTTTTTTTTCCCCCGCATTCGCCAAATGCACGAATATCTATCTATGTGCGTTTATACCTACATGCATACATACATATGTACATACAGATCCTCTTTCTTTTTTTTTTTTTTCTTTTCTGGAAATTAAAAAGTGTTTGTTTTTTTTTTGTGTTTTTTTTTTTTTTTTTTTTTTTTTTTTATATATATATAAAATCTTATTTCCTTGGAAAGGTATGCCTTCTGTTCAGTGATAATGGAAAATTCTTTCTCCTCAGATAGCTATTTAAACAGAAATTGCTACAGTTGTTAACATTTAAATAAAATCTTTCAAACTCAGGTTCATGCTTTTTGTTAATAACAGAAAAAAAAAATTGTCTACTTAGTTTCTTTTAATATAGAGAGTTTTCATCCTCCTCTCTGTAAAAAAATTGGTTTTCTCCTGTATCTTAATGAATATTTTTGTGGATATTAACTTTAGTATATTTCTTACTATGAAATAGCTGGAAAAAAAAAAAAAAGAAAAAGAAAAGAAATTGCTCAAATTTTACTTTTTAATAATTTTTCAAATGAATGTTTAAGTTACTGTTCTTCCTGCATCTTGTCAGTCTTTAATCACTGAAATTAAGAAATGGTTCCCAGCTAAATGTTTGAAAGACTGATAATAGAAATACATTTCAAAACAACTTTCTCAAAAATATTTATCTTTAAAAAAAGATATCTTTAAAAGACTTAAAACCTTTAAAAGATCTTTTAAAATCTTTAAAAATATTTAAAAGATTTTTTGACAAATCAGAGCTTGTGATTGGAATATTTCTCATTTTATCTTAGATGTATGTCGGCTAAGTACACAAGAAGTGCTCTGAGAGTAGCTTCTTTCCTTTTTATCTTAATGGGTTATATGTGATTCAATGAAATGCTAATGTGAATTCTGCTCTGCAAAGTCCAGAAAGTACATTTGATTGCTTAGTTTCTAGAAGGCAACACAAGTATGGAGACCAGCTGCATGTAGCAAAGAAATCTCTTCTGGCAAAGTGAGATGGCAATAAGTAAACAGTTCCAGAACCATAAATATATACAGCCTGAACATTGTATTGATGCAAGAAAAAGAAAAGGGGAAGTTTCATGGTTTGAGCTCACAAAAGATAAATGAAATTACCTTTCAGAAAAGAAAATCATATTAGAAATACTTTAGTAACAAGTTATTCTTATTTACTGAGGAGCACATATAGCTACTAGTAATTCAGTAATTGTCAGTAGCTTATTTTTTGTTACATATGGTTCCATTTCTATTTCCTTGTAAAATTCTCAGTTACATAAATTCAAATGCATACTATAGCAAGAATTAGTTTATTTTTTATTCATTTTACAACATTCGTCTAGACTGAAAGTAGACCTACTTTCAGAGAGGGAGTAGGTCTTGCCAATTTGAGGAGATATACAGGGAGCATACAGATGTTTTAGACTCTTGTCCTGTCTACTACCAACATAATTTTCCTTGAAGAAAAATCAAGACAAAATAGCGTAATTTCTAGATGGCCCTTAACTATGACCATTCTGGACAACACTTCCAGCATCATGGCATCTCACTAGCAAAGCACTAGTTTGCTGTATGTTATGTGAGACTTGTATCCCCAAATGAGCACCTTTCAGAATAAAATAAATCTCTTGCTCTTTTGGATTACAAGAGAGTAAGAAACCTCAACATGTTGTGTACTGCTGTACAAGTACATGACATAGGATATAAATAAATAAATAAATAAATAAATAAATAAATAAATAAAAATCTTCACATTGTCACAATCCTAACATCACCAAAATCTGCTATCAATAATGTTGAATGTATTAACATAACTCTAGGAAATGTGCAGCCGGGAACTGCCATAGATATGGGCCCAAATTCTTGAGATTCTGGGACAACAACTAGCTAATTTCCAAACCAAACGACATTGATGTTTAGTGCATTTTAAGTGCATTTTTGTAACAATGTGGAGAGTCTGTGTTTTTTGAATTAGTGTTATTGTGGTCTGACCCAGTTGGCAGCTAAGCACCACACACCCATTTGCTCACCCTCCCCCCTCCCTCTCTGGGATAGGGCAGAGAATCAGAAAGAAATGAAAGCCTGTGGCTTGAGATAAAGAGAGTTTATTAGGACAGAAAATAAAGGATAATAATTAATAATAATAATAATAGTACTACTAATAATAGTGTGTACAAAACAAGTGATGAACAATGCAATTTCTCACCACCCACTGACCGATGCCCAGCCTATCCCTGAGCAGCCAGTTCCACCACACTGGCCAGTTCCCCCATATTAATCATTCAACATGACACCATATGGTATGGAATATCCCTCTGGCCAGTTTGGGTCAGCTGTCCTGGGTATGTCCCCTCCCAGCCCCTGCTGCACACCCAGCTTGCCTGCTGGCAGGACAGTGAGAAGTTAAAAAGTCCTTGGCTTAGTGTAAGCACTGCTCTGCAACAACTAAAACATCAATGTGTTATCTTCTCATCCCAAATCCCAAACACAGCACCATACCAGCTACTAGGATCTCTAATGTAAATAATTTGGTTTTAAATCACTGGAATGACAGACATTTGAGACATTCTTGATTATGTTAGCACTAATTCTCAAGTGATGATAACTTCAGTGATGATAACTTCGAATTTATGTCTTATAATCTTTATTTAGATAATTCAAATATGTATACTGAGAAAAGAAATGATCACACCCATATCTTTATTTTATTACTTTGACATCAGCTGGTGTAGAGATGTGATTTTTTATAGTATAATTACTTTCCTAGGTAGAAACACTATTTGTTTACCTTCAGGTGACACTCAATATGCAGTCAATGAAAAATACTGAAATTAATAGGAACCCAGCTAGAGAAACATGCCTTTTACTAGTGTGCCACATCATAAATCATTGAGATTTACCAGTGTTAAAATTTGCTCTAGATTTTATAATGTAAGAACTAAAACAAAAACAAAAACAAACTCTTTATTTTAGTGCTTAGTACCTGCCAACAAAAGAATAAATGGATTTTAAATAAATCTTGGATAAGAGTGTGATACAGTTGCCATTTCAACTGTCTGTGCAGTGCATAGTGTTAAAACTTTTTCATTGCACAGGTATGGGGCTGGATGTGGTGGTTTTAATCAGGTGGGCAACCAAGTTCCACTACGGCCACTCTCTCATTCCCCCCTCCTCAAAAAGAAAGGGGGAGAAGATACACCACAAAGAGCTCGAAGTTTGAGATCAGTATAATTTAATTAAAGGAAAAGGGAATGAGAAAAGAAAAAGAGAAAAAAAAAAAAAAAAAAAGGCCACGTGGAAGCACAGAAAGAAAGGGGAAAAAAAAGTTATTCTCTACTTCCCATCAACGAGTAATGTTTGGCCACATCCTGGGAAGCAAGGCCTCAAAACACGTAACAGTTATTTGGGAGGACAGCCCTTTCCCCCACAAGAGCCCCTCTTTCTATTGCTGAGTGTGACATCATGTGTTATGGAATATTCCTTTGGTTGGTTGAAGTCATCTGCCCTGGCAATGTCCCCTCCCCATCACTTGCCCACCCCCAGCCTGCTGGCTCTTGGGGGCTTGGAGGGAGTCCTGATGCTGTGCCCTATGCATCAACAAAACACTGGAGTGATACCAGTACTGTTCCAGGTACGAGTGCAGAGCACAGCACTGTGTGGGCTGCTGCAGGGAAAAGTGACTCCATACCAGACAGACCCAGCACACTGGGTAATTCAAAAAAGAAGCATATCTACTACCTGTCTCCAACTCTCTCACTAGTATTTTTGTGTTAAAAAGACCAAAATCCTTTCAAGGTAACTTTAGATCTGCCATGTTGGATCCATCTTTAGGTAGATACCATATTTCTCAAAATTGATCACGTGAGTATTACTTTTATTTCCATTCCTTTGTTGGTGTTACCTTAGAAAATTTAGATAAAGAATCTATTTTAAAAGAGTAAAAGAAGCTTTTAAACAGAATGAAATGTTTGCCCTTTAGTGTTTATTATTTATCACTTAGAAGCTCTTAAAGCAATTTAAAATCATAGAAGACTTTATTAGTTATCTTGAAGTCTGACTTCTTCAAGTAGTTAATATAAGAACATCTACAGGTTTATGAAAAAGTTTAAAAAGACAACTCATAAACAGAGTTTCACTGCATTCAGAAACCACCAAAGGTATATATAATTCCATATCATATATGTCATTTTGTCATGTGATGCAACATGATTAATGAAAAATAATTTGGGAATTATTTTTTAATCATTAATCATTTAATCATTAATCATTATTATTTCTGGAACAGATAGATTCTCTTTCTTTAATTTCATATTTGCTCTTGTTTAGATCCCCTAAAATTCAGGAGCTTTATTACAAGAACAGTTGCAGTAATCAAAGAACAGAAGAATTGGTGACAATGCATAACGCCTCTAAAGCTTCTAAGATCCCTTGCTTTTGACATCTCTAGATCAATGAAGTCCTTGTGTCTAACAAGGACTTTCAGACATCATAAGAGTCTCAGTAGACATATGTGACATTACTAGAGTAAGGATTAGTATAATCCTTACTACAGTTATAATTTCCATTTCCATAGGACCTCCTAGATCTGTGATCATAGTCTAAAATATGTTCAGCATAGAGATGAAGTGGACAAAATTTCTAAACTGAAAAAAACATCCCTAACTCGAATGTGCTTGTCTAAGACCATTTTAAGTTAACACAGAAGTAAAACTGGCTATTTAATTGCTACAGCTGAAATATAGGCTTTCTTTGAACCTAAACTGATTGAGTGAGTAAACTACTTTGCAGACATCCATCATGTTGAGTACCCTTCATTTTATCATATGGTCTTTGCAGGTGTTGGAGAGTTTCAAGGGTTTAGCTAGTCAAAAATCTAGATAACTTGTCTAACTGCTACTTCAGACAGAGTTTGTTTACTTGGAATAGAGAAGATGATTTAGAGACTTGCCCTTTCTCTGCTATCCTGAGTGGACCCATTTTCAAGGTTTTATGAAGTCAGAAAAAAAAAAAAACTTGCATGTGCAAACAACAAAGCTTTTAAAAAAGACAGTGAAAAGTAAAACCTTGCAGCTGCTGCAGTGCAGGATGTTATGAGGCTCTAATGAGCCTGAATTGGTTAGCTGCTGAGAAGCTGCAGTCTATAATGCAGTTTTTCAGGCACACCTGGAGACTGACATTTTGGCAGGACTTTAGCGGTGGTTCATTGACAGCAGATGGTTTGTCTTAGTAACCAAGTGATAATGCAAGTCTCTGGATTTTTCTTTCTTTTCAATTTTTGAAGTTCTTATAAATAGTTTATGAAGAACTAAACACATTAAAAATGTCTTAATCATATGGACTTGTTAGAAAGCATACAATAAAGATACTAAGATATTAATTCTTATAATATATTATTTACATGCTGGTTCAAAGGTTTGAAATCATTTTGTGTTGGAGCAAAAGAGGTCCTGTATAAAGCTAGTCTGCCTTCTAGGATTTCAAGCATAGCACAGCACACAATAACTAAGAATTTCTTACATGGTTTGCCATGCATAACAACAGTTATATTCCTTAATCTCTTTCACTGCTATTTTAGTAGTATCTGAATGCTGTGCACTCTTGAACTGTCACAGAATATGCTGCCGAACTTACCACTTTGGGCAAAATTGCTATCCAGCATGTTAGTTTTTATTTTTCTTTTCTATACTTTTTTTCTTAACCTTTAACATTTAGTATTAAAAATTAATAATAATAATAATAATAATAATAATAATAATAATAATAATAATAATAATAATAATATGGTGTGATAGACTGTCATCATTCTGATTTTCCAAACAGACTGTAGGAATAGCTGTAAGAGGCATGACTTTCCAAAATCCTGTAACTCAAAGTGCCACAAACTTTGTAATACTACACTCAAAATTTGGTATCATTCCCATGCATTACAGAAGTCAACACTTTAAAGAGGTAAATAACCATTCTGCAGCAACAAGACACCTGATATTTCATGTTTTCTTTATATTCTGGGAATTTTCTTTAGATTTTTTTTTCTTTTACATGTGGTTATGCTGTTGACAAGGCAGTGACAGTTATAATTGCTGTAGCAACCCATTGTTCTCTCCTTGGGGAAGAGAAGAAACTACTATTTGAAAAGCACACACTCCTGGAACAAGATGCTGGTTCCTACATCTATGTCTTCCTACAATGGTTTATCCTTTTTGCCTTTTCAACATATTGCCTTTACTGCAGAGACCTAATTTTTTATCTTTTTTTCTCTTATGTATTCCCTTATTTACTCTTCTTTCTGGAGTTATCTATAAAAGTATGAATTATTAAACTTATTTTTTTTTTCTTCCTCTGGAACCTAGTGGATTCTATATCTTCTGTAACCCATCACAAAGTGAAATCTTATCTCTTTTCCCAAGGATTCTCCTTCAAAGAGAAAGGAAGATGCTTAAATTAAAAAGTGATACAAACAGACTGGAGATGGTCCAAAGGAGGGCAAAAAGAGGTGAAAAACCTGCTGTATGAGGAAACACAGAATAAGTTAGGCCTTTGCGCACTGGAGAATAAAAGGCTCAAAGGGGACCTCATCACAGAATTCCAGTACTTAAAGAGTGGCTACAAAGAGGATAGAGGCTTTCTCTTCATGAGAGGCCTTATGGAGAAGGCAAGGGGCAACAGGTACAAGCTGCACTCAGAAATATTTCATCTTGGTATAAGAAAGAAGTTTTTTATAGTGAAAATTCACTGATTTTTTTTTTTTTCAATTAATTCTTATCATCGGAGGTTTTCAAGATGCAACTGGACAGGGTGCTAGACATCTCAGCCAAGCTCCCTTTTTCCCATAAAAGGTTGGACGTGATGATCTTTCAAGGTCCCTTCCAACCTGGACTGTTCTGTGATTCTGTGATTAATATCTTTCTTTTCTGCTGATCTGGAATAAACTTGATGGTAGAGGTGAAGAAGGTAAATGAGTTAAAAAAATTAATGTCTGTTTATTTCTGGGTTACTAAGAATGTTAATTTATTTCTTACTAATATTAACTCTGTATGAATTCTGAGTAAACCTATATACCATAACAAATTGAGCTGAATTATTATTAAAATACATCCTAAATATGTTCATCTTGCCTAATCTGTAAACTCAATATTTTTTTAATGTGTATAGATATTAGATTTAAGCTCCTTGCACCTAACTTAACCACTTTCCCAACAAGTAAAAATTATGAAAAGCACAACCTTGTTCTGCTTCTTTAGTCAAAAGATAGACACCAGAGTTTGTGGTTGTCCTATAGTGCTTCTAAGATCTTTATTTCCATGCTAGAGCTGTCTGTCTTTTGTAATTGTCAAAGTATGGACCTTGAAATCATTATTCAAAGTAGCATGCAATAAGTTAAAATCTGTAACATTCCTGTACATATATACATTTTATTTCCAATATAAACAACATTTTAGACGTGTGCAGAGTGGTTATAAGGCTGGGACTAATACATTCATGGAATTAGATTGACCAAGGTCTTGTAGTTTCTTCTGCTCTTGCTGTGAAAGATAATACCCAAGCACACTACATTTTGGAACCTCTGCTTGGCTGATTTTCATGTTACAGCCCAGGGTATCTAGATAGTCCTACATCTGTGTAGTGGTTTCATCCTGATGGACAGCTAAACTCCACCACACTGATCTCTCACTCCCCCTCCTAAAAGGAAGAGCGGGACAAAATACAATGGAAAAGGATGCAATGGTTAAGATAAGAACAGGCAACTCACTCAGCAGCTACTGTTGCAGGCAAAACCAACTCATCATAGAGAGATTAATGTAATTTATTGCCTATTATAAAACAGACAACAGCAGTGAAAAACTAAAAATACCTTCCCCATATCCACCCTCTTGTAAATCCTGTCTCCAAGCTGCACAGAGGAATAGAGAATGGGGGCTGCTACCTGCTACCCCATAGCCTCCCCTGCTACCAAAACCTTGTCAATACAATCTGGAATGGAGGAAATTTTGATTTTGATTTTAGGTTGAAACCATATAACTTTCAGATTTTTTAAATGAATTTCATTTTAAATTCCTGTCCAAGCTTGTCCAAATATCAGATACACAGTTTTCAGAGACATACATGTAAATCTGGAAAAACTGTCAAGAATATAAGAATATTAATGGAACATATTCGATACTATATCATTTATGTCTTTTAAGGGAAAGGATGAGTATAGCTTATTATAGAGAGAAAATAAAGTCATTAGGAACTGGTTAAAAATTGTCTTTGATATGTGTAAAATGATGTAAGGATACTAAATTCAGATCTCTGAGATCTTTTATAGGCTTTAGTTCCACTCCTCATATATTCTTTATAACAAGGAGACTTAAACACAGTAAAAGCTAGATTTTTCAGCATTTGAATTTGTCTCACTTCTATATGAAACTGTGAAGCTCAAAGGATGGAAGTCCAAAAATCTGTCTGTTCCTCAGTCGTGAAAGTTGTAGACAAAAGTAGTAATCATTTAATACATTTATTTATTAAACTCATATAAAATATTGCCTTTGACCTTTTTTAGCTTCCTTCTCCACGCTCTGTTTTTTTTATGTTTGTCAGCATATGAGTGAAACTGATGGAAAAGGGGGAACAAAGAACACCTAAATGTGAGGCCTCAGCCTCCAAAGTGCAACTCTTAAGTTTATATGGAAAGCAAACAAACAAAAAATTATAATTCTACTTTGTACATTTATTCAATATACTAAGTAATAGAGGATAGTGGTGGCTGAGGACAAAAAAAAAAAAAAAAGAAAAAAAAAGGAAAAAAAAGAAAAAAAAAGAGAGTATATACTGATTTAGTGACAGATGAGAAGATATGTAGTATTTAAGATAAAACTTTGATTTCAGCAAAACTTGAACACGAACACAAAATTGCCTTCCAAGGAGCTAATATTCCTCATTTATGCTTCGTTTGCTCTAAAACACTTTTTTACGAGATAATTAGCATTTCTCATTGTATTATATATTCTAATTTTGTAAGTGGAACATACACAATATCAAAGTACTTTGGGTTGGGTGAATTTTATACCAAAATTATGTTCAATAAAGCTGTCAAAGTTTGATATTAAGAACATTTAAAGTGATTTAGGCATGCATCCTTAATTTTTAATATAACCAGATTTTTAAGTTTGGTGCAACCAAAAGCCTCAAAAGTTGTGATTTTAGATCTGAAAAATATGTGTGATTTTCCTGCCTACTACTGAGACTACAAATAAAAAGAAAAAGTCTGATTTTCCCTGGGCTATGACTATAAGGCCTTGTAAGCCTCTTGATCAGCAGCAGTCTTTGATGTACATGGTCCTTTTATTGAATATCTTATAAAAGTACAATATTGCTTGCTTCATCTTGCAGCGAGGAGATACCAGAAAAATCATAGAGGTTTCAAAAAAAAAAAAAAAAAAAAAAAGATACTGTGGAAATTCCATGCTCATTTAAATTAAGGATATTTAAAATGTTTGAGTTTTTCTCTAGGTGTGTACCAGGCTTGTGAATATTAAGGAATTTTGGAAATTAAGGAATTTAATCTATTTGCAGCTGTGGAATCAAATGTATGTATTTCATTTATAATAAAGGAGCTATCAGAGAATTAAGATTCCTTAGTCCAATTCAACTACTGAAGAACTATGCAAGACTCTTCATTTTTTACAAAACTGTTAATCTATTCTAATTAGTCACCCATTCCCAGTTAATCTGAATCCATTAGCCTGCACTGTTTACTCAAATTTATTTCCTAATCTTTGGTAGAGTGTAACAGTCATAGATCACAGGCTTTGCCAGCTGTGGTGTGTAATAGGATTCACCTTCAGACTGGTATCTCCAGCAAGACTGCTTACATTATTAGAATTTGTGCTCCAACACCACTGAATTATGAAACTAGTGGAATAATACTGGTGTATATATGTACACATATCTATCTTACCTCTACAGTGTTATTTATTTCTTTATTTGTTGTGCTATTATCTAGCAGGTAGTGTTCAGGCATAGCAGAGGTTTCCATTATGTCAGATTCTGAACAAAGTCAGAAGAATAGCATCCTCTCAAATAAGGGAGATCAGAATGAGAAAACAGAACACAGAATAACTGTGTTTAGCATGAAATGCTGCCCTGGTACAGCAGCTCATCAATTTTGTTTAAAGCATCACAGCAGCAAAAGTTTTAAAGTAAGGATTTTGAGAGTAGAATTAGCCTTTCAGAGTATTTGCAGCATAAGATATCACAAGATATCTTCTGTTGGTAGAGTATCCTCCTCTGACTTAGAAATAGCCAGGATGATCCAGTAAATCTTTTCTATCTTTAACTTTCTTTTAATCTTCTTTTGCATTTATTGTGCTAAATAGAACAGGCTATTAATAGAACAGGAACTAATACCACTAATAGCACTAATAGAACAGGAACAGGCTCCCCAGGGATGTAGTAATGCCCCCAAGCCTGTCAGAGTTTAAGCAGCTTTCGGACTGTGCTCTTAGTGTGAAGTTTTGCGTAGACCTGTGTGGTGCCAGGGGTTGGACTCGATGATCCTTATGGGTCCCTTCCCACTCAGGATATTCTATGATTCTATGATTCTAAAAGATCTTCTAAAAGAAAACCAAGTAGAATTCTTGAACAATTTCATTAACAGAAATTAAATGAGATTGACACAATTAATATATTTTAATCAGTTAATTAAATCTGCCACCTATTTTGAAATGCACAAAAATTTCTTTATAGTAGCAGAACCCACGTAAGATCACTCCCCAGAAAAGATGGAGAGGAAAATACAATCCCAATATCTAATGAGCCCCTTGTGGATCTTAGATAGAGATCTTTATTGATACAGTCATATCCTGAGAATTTATTTGCCAACCTTAAAAAAAAAAAAAAAAAAAGAAACCTCAGTAGTTTCTTGTAGATGAGGTCTGATTGTTCAAGAATACTGCTACAGTACTGATGAAGCTATGCATTTGCTTAATGAAGGACAAGAAATCTAAACCAGACATACAACAATGTTATTCTGTCTTTTATCAAGATGGGTGTCCTTGGTTGTTTGAACCTTGAGCTTTCAGAAATAACAGTCCTAGTAATGCAGTTGTAATGTCCAGCTCTCTGTGAGATTTCAGTTCTGATCGCTGCAACATTATCAAGAAAAAGAGATAGTAAAAGTAAAGAGAGTTTAAAAAGCAAACAAAGTTGTAATGTTAGAATACCTGCCATTTATTATGTCTCTTCTATGTAAAGACAAAGGACCCTATTTCTTGCTGTGTGGAAACATAAATATTAGCCTGTAGGGTGTTTAAATTGCTGATGAAGCAGATGTTGCATTGTCTCCTCTCAGCAGTACATCAACACACATGAACAAAATTTCATTAGCAGTTGATAACAATTTGACATATTTGACATGTTTTGGGTTGTGAATCTCTATGAATGAAGTCAATAGGGATGATCTGATTGTGATACAATTAGAAACATGAAGTTATTTTGCTCAGCCTCTGCTCTTGTTTTAAACTGGAACCAAATGTGAGCTAAACTCATCATGGAAGCTGTTGCTTATTTTGAAAGAATCTATTTCAGTTTTTAGAATAGCAGCTCAATTTGCAAATAGAGGTAGAAATCCCATGAAAAATTGTGATTATCAGGGATATGTGTTCCAAGTTTGAAGACACAGTAGTTGATGTGCATCCAAAACACATCAGAATGCTTCCTCCCTTTAGATTTCTTCATTACTAGCATGAAAATAGATTTTATTTCCCATGTCCATTCTTGGACAGAGATTACCAAGAAAGTTGGATAAAATACTTCTCTCTTAACTTCAGAAATTTGTTTCCAATTAGGGCTAATATCAGTAGGCATATACTATAGTCCAAGGACACTTGAAATTAGAATAAAAAATTGTTTGCCCCCAGAATTTTTTTCCCTTCAGTTAATCAATTAAAAGTTATTTTTAAATGAACTTTCCCAAAGTCTTGCTGTTCAGTATTTTATAATTTCATTGTTGGATTTACTTTTTTTTTTTTTTTCAGATAAAAAAAGTAGAAGTTCATATCAAATCAACTACCAAACATTTTTCAATATAAGGTATTTTATTTGTGAATATCTTTATAACAGATTACATCCTTATCTGAAAATACTTCAAAAATCTTCTGAAAAGATACATTCTGTTGGCAAATTATTCTATTTCATGAAAATTTTCCTAAACATCAGTGAATATTCACATGCAAAATTTGTATTATTTGGAAGCTAATTATTGGACATTTATCTGAATAACAATCTTCATTGTCTCCTTAATCCACTGCAGATTATTGAAGAATTATAAAAATTCAGACAATACATTTTTTTTTTTTACAATTGCAATAATTATTCTACTTATTTATTTATTTATTTTTTTCAGAAATAAGGGCTTAGGAGGAAGTAATTTTTGTAAGTTCTAGATATTTCTAGTTTTTAACCAAAATTGGTTAAACATTTTGTTTTAAAACAACAGAGCAGGGTGTAGCAAATTAATTCACCCTAGCAATTTTAGCATTTATTTTGTGTACAATTTGCTTTTTTCCCTCAACTTGTTCCTATTTCCCTCACAAAGAAGTCTCAAAATGAAGCTGTTTTGCAAGACTGACTCTGGCCTTGGGATCCCTGACTGAGCTGGCTGGGAAATATCTATGTTTTCCATACTAATAAGACCCGTCTTTTTTTCTTTGTGTTCTGTGATGAATAAACATAATTGACTATAGCCAAATGTGAGTTAATCGAGGTTCCTGACAAAAGTTTATTATAGTACTGCTGTTCTTCTACAAAGAACAGAAGTTTCTGGGAAAGTTTAGTCAACAAGTTTGACATAATGTTATGGGTGTAATATACTAATTCATAAACAACAAAATGCTATGTAGTTCAGTCAGTATGCCAGTCATTAATGTACTTGAGATGAAAACTATAGAATACATTTAACTCACAGACTGTCTCTAATGATTTATCTCACCCCTGTACAGAATGAAAACTAGTCGTGGTGATAATACTGTCATTGTCTAACTGCATAAATTTAGAATATCTGACATTTATTAACTTTTAGTGGAAAAAAAAGCTATGGATGAATTTATGAGACTAATTATATATCATAGTTTATAATGAAAATGATAAGGCTTCAGATTTATTCAAAAATATTCAGATGTGGAGTCATGTTTTCTAGATTGATGACTGACTTTTCAGCCAGCTGGAATGCAGGTGATGTAGGTGTAGTTAATAGGCTGACCAGCTGAAGTGTTGCACTGGTCATTTTTCAAGGCCTTCCTGCAAGGAAAAAAAAATAAATTCTGCCCTACAGACACATCAAAAAGTTGTTGCACCAAAAAATACATTGGTTTTCAATGTGTAATAGCAAATAAATCATCAATATATTTTCAAATAAACTTTTAATCCACACGTCATAATTTTGTTACTTTATTGATACAATTTTGCTGATTCATACAAAATTTATGCAAATGAATACCAAAATGCTGATTCAGCATTTACCTCATAATATTTACTTATGGATTCAAATAATATTGAGAAAAACATATGTTTATTTATTTTTCACTTTATCAAATACTACACATGACTCAAGAACCTTTTTTTTTTGAGCATAAATGTCAAAGAACGTTTTAAACCATGTTTTACAGAGGCAAGATTAACATCTGAAGATAAAAATAAAAAAAAATAAAAATAAATAATAAAAATAAAAATAAAAATAAAAATAAAAATAAAAATAAAAATAAAATAAAATCAATGTATTCCCCTGATATTTGGCCAGAACATGCAAGTCTGTTTGATGTATCAGACTTATGAGAAAAATAAATTCTTATGAGAAAAATAAATGAGAAAAAAAGATATAGTCTTTCATATTGCATCACTTTAGTTCAAAAAATTAATAAATAAAATTAAAGAGGCAGAAAGTATTAGAGGAAAGTAATAAAGCAGAAAAAAACTTTGGGTTAATGATCTAACCTAACCAAAGTTTTCCAAAACATTTAGTTCCATCTTGTACCTGCAATACAATCATAGAATATCTGAGTTGGAAGGGTCCCACAAGGATCACCAAGTCCAACTCTTAGGTCCCCAAAGGACCACTCAAAAAATCAGATCATATTTCTGAGAGTGTTCTCCAAACACTTCTTGAACTCTGGCAGGCTTGGTGCCGTTATCACTTTCCTGGGGAATCTGTTCCAGTGCCCGACCACCCTCTCAGTGAAGAACCTTTTCCTGATATCCAGCCTGAACTGTCCCTGTCACACCTTCAAGCCATTCCCTTGGGTCCTATCACTGGTCACCAAAAGAGAAGAGATCAACACCTGCCTCTCCACTCTCCCTCACAAGGAAGTTGTAGACCACAATGAGGTCTCTCCTCACTCTCCTCCAGGCTGAACAATTTAAGCAACTGTGGTGGTTTTACTCAGGTGGGCAGCCGAACTCCACCACAACCGCTCTCTCACTCCCCCTCTCCTCAAAGAGGAAGGGGGAGAAAATACAACACAGAGAACTCAAGGTTTGAGATGAGAAAGGTTTAATTAAAGGGAAAGGGAATGGGGAGGAAAAAAAGAAACAAAAGAAACAATAAGTCCATGCGGAAACACAGAGAGAGGGAAAAAAAAATATTCTCTACTTCCCATCAATGAGTGATGTTATGCCATGTCCTGGGAAGCAGGGCCTCAAAACGCGTAGTGGTTGTTCAGGAGGAACAGCCCCCTCCCCCACGAGAGCTCCCCCTTTTATTGATGAATGTGACATAAGGTGTTATGGAATATCCCTTTGGTTGGTTTAGGTCAGCTGCCCCGGCAATGTCCCCTCTCCATCACTTGCCCACCCCCAGCCTTCTGGCTCTTGGGGGCTCAGAAGGAGTCCTGATGCTGTGCCAGCACTATGCAGCAATAGACACAACACTGGAGTGATATCAGTGCTGTTCCAGCTACAAGTGCAGAGCACAGCACTGTGTGGACTGCTGCAGGGAAAAGGTGACTCCAACTCAGACAGACGCAACACAGCAACTTCAGCTATTTCTCATATGTCTTTCCCTCTAGGGAAAAGGGTCATCTTTGTTACCTTCCTTTGGACACTTTCTAACAGTTTTATATGTTTCTTATACTGTGGCACCCAAAACTGCACACAGTACTTAAGGTGAGGCCTCACCAGTAGAGTGGAACAATCACTTCCCTTGAACGGCTAGCAATGCCATTCTTGATGCATCCCAGAATACAGCTGGACCTCCTGGCTGCCAAGGCACACTGCTGGCTCATTTTCAGCTTGCTGTCAGTGAAAACCCCCAGATCCCATTCTGTGGGGCTGCACTCCATCATCTTGTCCCTCTGTCTGCACATATAACCGGGGTAACTTCTTCACAGGTGCAGAATCTGGCACTTAGAATCATAGAATCATAGAATATCCTGAGTTGGAAGGGACCCTTAAGGATCATCAAGTCCAACTCTTGACACCGCACAGGTCTACCCAAAAGTTCAGACCATGTGACTAAGTGCACAGTCCAATCTCTTCTTAAATTCAGACAGGCTCGGTGCAGTGACCACTTCCCTGGGGAGCCTGTTCCAGTGTGCAACCACCCTCTCTGTGAAGAACCCCCTCCTTATGCTTGCTCTTGTTAACCTTCATATTATTGGTGATTGCACAGATGTCTAATTTGTCAAGATCTCTCTGCAAGGCCTCAACTCCCTCGATGGTGCCAACAATTCCACCCAACTTGGTATCATCTGTAAACTTGCTTAAAAAAACTTCAAGTCCTTCATCCAAATTGTTTATGAAAACATTGAAGAGTTCTAAAATGGAGCCCTGGGGAACTCCACTAGTGACAGGCCGCCAGCCTAATATAGCCCCATTTACAAGAGCCCTCTGGGCCTGACCAGTCAACCAACTGATCCCCCATCTTATTATGCTTTTATCTAACTGTATTCTGGTCATTTTGTCCAGAAGGATAATGTGAGAGACAGTATCAAGAGCTTTACTGAAACCCAGGAAGATTAAATCAACTGGCTTCCTTTCATCAACAAGCTGGGTGATCCTGTCATAGAAGAAAATAAAATTTGCTAGACATGACCTTCCCCTAGTGAGCCCATGTTCTCTCTGACCAATGACTACGTTGTTTTCTAGGTGTTTTTCAATATCTCCTAGAATAATCTTCATAATTTTACCAGGCACTCAAGTGAGACCGACAGGTCTGTAATTGCCAGGATTTTCCTTCTTGCCCTTCTTGAAAATTAGGACCTCATTCCCAGTTTCCAGTCAACTGGGACCCCTCTGGATTTCCAACACCATTGAAAAATATTTGAGAGGTCTTGTGATGATATCAGCCAGCTCTCTGAGTACTCTGGGATGTATTCCACCAGGTCTCATGGACTTATATGCATATAGGTGGAACAGCAAATCCTGCACAAGTTTGGGTTTCACTGAGTTATCCTTCCCACAGTCACAGTCCTCCAGTTCAGGGCAGCTGGGGTCCCAGAGCCTATCACTGAAGTTAAAGACAGAGGCAAAAAATGCATTAAATGCCTCTACTATGTCTAGTTTTGACAAATTATATGTGTCATTAATAATTAGGTTAATCATCACAATGCACATTGACATTCACTCAGACATTGATTAATCTATGTAGAGTACAGTAGTTTTTTTTGTTTGTTTGTTTGTTTGTTTTCCACAACTGTTTCAACAAACAAGAAATTAAGATGCATCTGTATAGATCTACTGTTATTAACAACATTTCATGGATCCAGAAGTTTCTAGATTTTTTTTTTCCCACACAGGTGGGAAGTATTACTATTTCAATGTAACAAATTGAGAGTTTCAGATCCTGAAGATTAGTATTGTATTAATATAGTATTGTTCCACTGTATCTGTGGAACAGATACATTAAGTTCAACAAGGCCAAGTGCCGGGTCCTGCACCTGGTGCGCAATAACCCCAAGCAGAGCTACAGGCTGGGAGATGAGTGGTTGGAGAGCTGCCAGGCAGAGAAGGACCTGGGAGTGATGGTGGACAGTTGGCTGAATATGAGCCAGCAGTGTGCTCAGGTGGCCAAGAAGGCCAACGGCATCCTGGCTTGTATCAGAAACAGTGTGACCAGCAGGGCTAGGGAGGTGAGTGTCCCCCTGTACTCAGCTCTGGTGAGGCCGCACCTCAAGTACTGTGTTCAGGTTTGGGCCCCTCGCTACAAGAAGGACATCGAGGTGCTTGAGCGGGTCCAAAGAAGGGCGACGAAGCTGGTGAGGGGCCTGGAGAACAAGTCCTACGAGGAGTGGCTGAAGGAGCTGGGCTTGTTCAGCCTGGAGAAGAGGAGGCTCAGGGGCGACCTTATCGCTCTCTACAGATACCTTAAAGGAGTCTGTAGTGAGGTGGGGGTTGGCCTGTTCTCCCACGTGCCTGGTGACAGGACGAGGGGGAATGGGCTTAAGTTGCGCCAGGGGAGTTTTAGGTTAGATGTTAGGAAGAACTTCTTTACTGAAAGGGTTGTTAGGCACTGGAACAGGCTGCCCAGGGAGTTGGTAGAGTCACCATCCCTGGAAGTCTTCAAAAGACGTTTAGATGTAGAGCTTAGGGATATGGTTTAGTGGGGACTGTTAGTGTTAGGTTAGAGGTTGGACTCGATGATCTTGAGGTCTCTTCCAACCTAGAAATTCTGTGATTCTGTGATTCTGTGATTCTGTGATCTGATGGGAGCTTTTCTGGTAGAAACCAGGTGGCAACAGGTACATGAAAGTTGCTTCATGTTATAAAAACATGGTCAGAAGAAAAGTAGAACCTGAATTCTAATAGATCATATTCTGATTCAGTATTCTTAAATGCAAGATCATCTTTCTCTTATTGGCAGAATAGGAATTTGAATTTGAAGTGAATTTTCAGTTTAATTAAAATTACTTTAGCTTCACATAGTAATATAGATATCCTATTTCTGGAAAAATCTAGATCGAAAATTTATTTTAGAGTTTAATTAATTTTGAGAGAGCTTCATTAATTTGAAGTATAAACTACTAAAGTTTCCACAGCAGTCAGAGCAGGAGAATCAAAATACACTGGCTCACAAACTTCTATCTTTCCTAAAAATAGCCGTGTCTCTCTGACATCCTCAAAAATAATCTCAGATCTTTATTTCAAAAATATTTACACTTTAGTTTCACTTAAATAAAAAATATCTAATTTCACTGTCCCGCATGTATCCTAGTTATGATTAAATGTATGCTTGAATTCAGAATTGCAGGATGAGATATCCTCCAGGATGAAACAGAGTCTGCTATTTATTAAGAAAAAAATGTAGTTTTTAAACTAAATGCAGCCTAATGATATCAGTCAGACAATCACACTCTCTGTCATTGTTTTATCTGTGCACATTAATATGGATGTAAAGCATTCCTAATTTAGTACAGTGCAAGCCAAACCTTACACATTACAAATATATCTGGTAGTTTTGTGATACATAGAAATAGGTGAAGTTGAAAATGAAACACAGCAAAATAAAATTTCAGATTTATTTTTACTTAATCAAATATCAGGACTTTATATTGATAAGATCTGGGGCCAGATCCCTAGAAGCAAAATTATATTGCATAGGCATATTATATCCCATACAATCCTGGTTCATCATTTGCAAATCCTTTGTGATGCCTGCTTTCTCCCCTCAAATGAGATATGTCATTGTAGATATTTCAGGCCACATCTTCTCTGCTGGTGCAAATTAGCATTGAATCATGCAAGCAGTATTGTTTATATAAAGTGAAGATCTGACATTAACTTTTAGCTCCTGAACCAAGCACAATTTTGACAACATTTGTTGTGCAGATGAACATGAAAGATAAAAAGGGAACATTTGCTTGCTTCCAATGTTACACTCTACTGCTATAGTACACAAATGAGAACAGAATTTTGTTTTGTTTAAAGTGCAATAAATAAATCAGAAAGAAAAGTCATGAGAAGCCCAAGCATCTGAGATATTCTCATGCATGTATTTAAGGAAGAAGTACAGAAGTACAGGACTTTTTTTTTTTTTTTTTTTAATAAAAGTATAGTATGTTTTTATTCAAAATCTCAGTCTGGGTCAAAAAGATTAGGCTAAGTTTTTTGTTTGTTTGTTTGTTTGTTTTGTTTTTGTTTTTGTTTTTAGCTGTAATAGCCATTATCTTGGGGACAAGTATTCAGCAATGTACATTGTTTTTCCATTTCTTTTGGACTTCAGAGAAAGGCAAGAAGTCGTAACAATGATAAACAGGGAATTCTAAGACCCTGTGTCAAGCATTTCTGATTTCTTCCAGGAATACTAAAGTTATCAAGGCCAAAGATCAAGCTTTACTTACCCTTTCTTCATCAATTCTATTTCTTGATATTTACTGTTCAGCAGGGATGGTCAGAAAATGTGTACATTAGGGTGAGTGTGAACCTGCAGTTCAGATTGCCCAGAACATCATGGCTCAGCTCTGCTTTTTTTGATACCTTCTCCGTTGTCAAGTCCTTCAGATTCAAGTGAACTACTGGATTTATGCCATAAAAACAGTGCTCAACACTAACTTAATGGACATTTGTTTAGTCCATTAACTTATGAAGAGGTTAATTAATTTAAAAATAAAACAACAAACAACCAAAACCAAAAAATCCCTCTTGTTTCTGAATACATTTATACTAAATAAAAACTGAAATTACCTGTTACAGAAAGACCAGTCAATTACATTTGTGCAACTAAGAAAAGAGAATGTCCTATTATAGATCTTAATAATAGTGCTTGTTATGAAAGGACTTAAAGTCCAATGAAGAATGGAGCTACATCATAATATGCAATATAAGAGAAATTCCTTTTGTATAGTATTCATCACAAATTAACAAGTACACAGCATGTGGGACATTCTTAATAGCACCAAGATAAAACCGTGACAGAAAGAATGAATTAAAAAAAAAAAAAAAAGAGAAAAGAAAAAAAAATCATTTGCTTTTTCTAGTATATACTTGCTAATGAAAGGTAAAATTCATGGAAAGAGGAGAGAAAGTAAGGAGCGAGGTTGCAAATATGATGCAGATAAAATAGAATTCCAGTGAAGGAAATGAAGAGATTGTAGGTGGAGAGATTGTATTAAGTAGCTTCATACTCTTTTGTAACAAATAGCTGTTAGAAGATGCCTTTCAGAAATGCAAGGGAGTTATCTGATTACACGGTCAACCTTGGTGTTACTCCATTTGCAGCAGCTACTCTTACAGACCTAAAAGTAGTCCATACTATCATCTGCAACAGCAAAATATAGTGCTGAGAACTGTCAAGCATGTGATAATGATACCATAGACACATCTATGGTTTATCAAAGAAACATGTTTTACACAGGAATAAAATTAGTTGTTTATTCATTATTCAGTTTACTGGTAGGCCCTTCCATTTATTGTTGTTGTTGTTTTCCTTTAACTTTTTACCTGCCAACACTTTTTTATTTTATTTTATTTTATTTTATTTTATTTTATTTTATTTTATTTTATTTTATTTTATTTTATTTTATTTTATTTTATTTTATTTTATTTTATTTTATTTTATTTATTTTTTTCCATAGAACTATCTAAGTTGTTTTAGGTATATATTGTTACAGCAATGAATGACAACAGAAGTGTTTGCTTATGATACTACAGGTATTCCCTTTTTCAGAAAAATGCATTGACTCTTGTAGTTCCATGTTCTTAAATAAAACAGGTCTCCTAACGTTCTGAATGCAAGAATTAAATATACATATACATATACATATAAAATATTTATATTATGTATGTATATATATGTGTAAATATCTCTATCTATCTATCTATCTATCTATGCTTTTCTTCAGGTCCAGGACACAACCAGGAAATCCTTCTTCGAGATGTGTATTCTCCTTTCTTTGCCTTCCTAATAACTAGTATGTCTTCATTTGTGTTTCTTCTGTTAAATAACACTAGAATGAAAAACAAAGAGAGGATTCAATTAAAGTAATCCCAGAAAGAAAAACTTCAAATCAGGCTTTAATTTCATAAAGTCTGGGAGAATTCAAGAAAACTTTGATGTAAGCTTTACTTAATATATATCTCTTTCAATGTTCTTTTATATTTTATTTTATTGTTTATTTTATTTTATTTTTTAGGAAAATAAAATATTGGAATCATTGTATCACTGTATGAGATTTAAAACTACATATTACATACCTTGTGCAAACAATATTTTCTTTAGCAAATACAAATTAGAAATAGACTGCAGTAAATCTAATAAATCACATGAATGGTACCACAACTGACATGTTTTAGAGTCATTATATGTAATTGGCTAATGGTGTATTGTGCTAATGGATCACCCTCAGGGATAATTCCAGTAAGTTTTGAATATCCAGAAGGATTTCTCTGCAGAAGTAAAGTAGTAGTAGTAGTAGTAGTAGTAGTAGCAGCAGCAGCAGCAGCAGCAGTAGTAAATAATGTTTACTAATTATTTTTATTTAAATTCATTTTAAACTAATGTCTGTCTTGGAGTTTCACAGCAGTTTCAAAAAGTGATGAATTTGATGTTCTTTGATGCCTTGAATTCCCCCCTTGAGCCAAGAAAAATGATTAGAAAAGGAAATGAAGCCTCAAAATTCAGAGTTCATGAAACACTCAGTATTAAAAACATATGTGGTGTACACAAAGAGGATCTCAGCCAGTGCCCTCTAGATGTGCGTGACTATAAATGATTAAAATTCTTATTCTCAGGAAAAAGAATCAACTTAGCATATTGAAAGCATAGAAGACTGCTCTGTAAGTGTAAAAGATAGCAGATACTGGGGTGCAATTGCCAGGTATATAGTGACTCTCATTTACCTAGGGAAAAAAAAAAAAAAAAAAAAAAAAAGAAGCAGAATAAAACTATTTTTTACACTAACTTGTAACAAGCTAAACAGCTCGATACATATTCTAAAGGATTTTATTTTTTCAATTATTTTGGTTCCCATAAAACTTTAATCTATGGATCTGTACATATACCTTGAAATACATTTTTTCTTATTGCTTATCCAAAAATTCAAAACTTTCAGAAATTAATTGTTCTATTGGGGAACTTGGAAATTTCTGAACTCATTTGCTGGACGATGGACACATAATAACCAAGAAAGCCCTGATGGAAGGGAAGGGAAGGGGAGGGAAGGGGAGGGAAGGGGAGGGAAGGGGAGGGAAGGGGAGGGAAGGGGAGGGAAGGGGAGGGAAGGGGAGGGAAGGGGAGGGAAGGGAAGGGAAGGGAAGGGAAGGGAAGGGAAGGGAAGGGAAGGGAAGGGAAGGGAAGGGAAGGGAAGGGAAGGGAAGGGAAGGGAAGGGAAGGGAAGGGAAGGGAAGGGAAGGGAAGGGAAGGGAAGGGAAGGGAAGGGAAGGGAAGGGAAGGGAAGGGAAGGGAAGGGAAGGGAAGGGAAGGGAAGGGAAGGGAAGGGAAGGGAAGGGAAGGGAAGGGAAGGGAAGGGAAGGGAAGGGAAGGGAAGGGAAGGGAAGGGAAGGGAAGGGAAGGGAAGGGAAGGGAAGGGAAGGGAAGGGAAGGGAAGGGAAGGGAAGGGAAGGGAAGGGAAGGGAAGGGAAGGGAAGGGAAGGGAAGGGGAGGGAAGGGGAGGGAAGGGGAGGGAAGGGGAGGGAAGGGGAGGGAAGGGAAGGGAAGGGAAGGGAAGGGAAGGGAAGGGAAGGGAAGGGAAGGGAAGGGAAGGGAAGGGAAGGGAAGGGAAGGGAAGGGAAGGGAAGGGAAGGGAAGGGAAGGGAAGGGAAGGGAAGGGAAGGGAAGGGAAGGGAAGGGAAGGGAAGGGAAGGGAAGGGAAGGGAAGGGAAGGGAAGGGAAGGGAAGGGAAGGGAAGGGAAGGGAAGGGAAGGGAAGGGAAGGGAACCTACATCCTACAAGGGAAGGGAAAGATCACCTACAAGCAAGTTAATCAGGCTTCTAATGACTCGTTGGGCATTCAGTAGTGTGAGGAAATACGTTAGAAATTAGAAAAAGGCTGGGTTAGTTAGACGTTTAAAATAAATTACAATAAAATTGTTCTACTGTCTGTAAGGTACATAATAGAGACAGAACAGAAGTGATGTTTAGAATATTTAAACTTCTCTGTCTTGTCACATCTGTCCATCCAATATTGAAAGATGCTTTCAGTGAGGATTTTCTTAGTTCCTAAAGATAAGACATAGTCTACCTGAACAGGGATTTTACATTACATGGTCTCCAATTATTTTTCTCTATTTGCAGAGGCAATATGATGCATGAGAATAGGAATTCACCTCTACATTTTATTCACTGAGGTGAAAAAAAAGATAGAAGTATTACAGTAGCAATTATTTTTTGATATATTTGCTTCTTTTAGTGCACTGATAAATTTTGGCTATATTGTTCCTAATATATATAGGAATATGTTGTATATATTGCAAATATCTGATCCTTCAATTATCTGATCCTTATAGACAAGACTTTTCTGTCCAAAATTTCAGGGAGTTAGAAAATTGAATCAATAACTGTGAAAACAAAACAAAACAAAACAAAAACCCTGCTGTAAGGTACTTATGAAATTTTTTGGAACTTAAGATCTGCTAAAGACCTAGAGGGATTGGCATGCATTTGGGCTAGTAGAACTTGAAGGTGTCTGATTTTTTAATGTTTTATTCCAGACCAACAAGAAATGATGACACTGATTAATTATTCTTTAAGGATTTAAGGAATATCCCTAGATCTGCTGTCCTTGTCCTTACGGGTGATTTCAACTTCCCAGATGTTAGCTGGGAATATCTCATAGCTGATACAAACAGTTTCAGGAAATTCCTAAAGAATGTTGATGATAACTTCGTGGTACACGTACTAAGGGAACTGATAAGGAAAGGTGCCTTCCCAGGTTTATTGCTTATAAATAGAGAGGGTGTTATGGGTGAAGTGGGAATTGGTAACAATTTTGGCCACAGTGATCATGAAGTAGTCGAGGTTCAAATCTTTGGTGATAGGAGAAAAACTGTTACCAAAACTTCAACCCTGAATATAGGGAGAGTAGACTTCAGGCTGCTCAGGGAACTAGTTACTAAGAACCCCTGGGATTCTGCTTTTAAAGTGCTGGAGTCCACCTTTGCTGGTCAATTTATTCAATAAATAAATAAATTAATTAACTAATCACAGGAGCAGGAAATTCCAAAGTGCCAGAAATCAAGTGCCAGAAAGTGGGACAGAGGGCTGGCTTGGCTGAACAGGGATCTTCTAGAGCTTAAGTGAAAAAAGTCAGTATATGGACACTGGAAGCAACATCAACCAAAATGATAGCACTGCTCTCCATTGCAAGGAGAAAAATTATATGGCCAAAGGTCAATTAGAATTGAAGCTAGACAGTACTTTAGGAGACAACAAAAAGGGAATTTTTAAGTATGTCAACAGCAAAAGATGTTAAAAAAAAAACAGAGATAGTCCATTACTTGATGAGGTAGATCACCTCACAAATAGAGATGTTTAATTAACATTAAACATCTGTTTATTAATAGATGTTCAATAAACAGAGATGTTTAATTGTTGCAGGAAGCACGGCCGAAAGCAGAACAGACACCAGTAGAGTCAGATCATGCTCCGTTTTATTGCCCGAATAGCCTAACTTTTATATTGAACTTAACAGGGGCGGACAGTGTTTCACACAAGATTATTGGTCAAAAGCACCCAGACAAACTACAAGAAAACAACCCCACCTGCAAGAAAACAACCCCCTTGTGATTAGCAGTCATATAGACCTTGTCTTTGAAGCCAGCTACTGGTAACGATATTTTTCTGAATTCCTCAATTGGGTGATGTGGGAATACTGTCATGGGAACTTCTCATGGTTGCCCTGGTAGCTTGGTTTGCTCAGCTACAGCAAGCCATGGGATTTTTGCTGTTTCAAAAAATCCCGCAACATTTAATGCCTTCTTCACATTTGTCTATGCCTGATGATGGGTCCTGGGCATCTTCATAACAAGAGCCTCCCTTCTCCTTTCTCTTTCTTACCTTATATTACTGAGTATAGCATTGTATGGTATGGAATATCACTTTGATAGGTTTAGGTCAGTTGCCCTGATGATTTCCCCTCTACATGTCGTGCCCACCCCTAATGTACTGGCTTTGGGGAGGTTTGGGGAGAGTCTTGATGCTGTGCCAGCATTGCTCAGCTATAGACAAAACATTGGCATGCTACTAATATTGTTGTAGCTACAATTGCAGAGCACAATGCTGTATGAGATGTTGCAAGGAAAATTAACTTCATCCTAGCCAGACCCAGAACAACAGGTCAGGCTCAAAGGCTTATAGGAAATATGGTTTCCTCAAGCAGGCTACAAGTCACTTAGTGGGGTTCCCCAGGGCTCCACTTTGGGGCCAGTTCTCTTCAATGTTTTCATAAATAACTTGGATATAGGACTTGAAAGTATACTGAGTAAATTTGCAGATTATACTGAATTAGGGGTTCAGTAGGTTTCAGTTAGGACAGAGTTAATTGTCTTCCTAGTAGCTGGTAGAATGCTATGTTTTGGCTTAGGATGAGAAGAGTGCTGATAACACCACGATGTTTTAATTGTTGCAGAGCAGTGCTTATGCTAAGCCAAGGACATCTCAGCTTTTTGCTCTGTCCTGCCAACGGGCAGGCTGGAGGTGCAGTAAGAGCTGGGAGGGGACAGACCCAGGACAGGTGACCCAAACTAGCCAAAGGGGTATTCCATATCATCTGACGTCATGCTAAACAATATATAGGGGTGGCTAGCCGGGGGAGGGGGCCTGACTGTTCAGGGTTAGGCTGGGCATCGGTCAGCGGGTGGTGAGCAATTGCATTGTGCATCACTTGTTTGTACACATTATTATTAGTAGTACTATTATAATCATTGTATTATTATTATTATTGTTGTTGTTGTTGTTGTTGTTGTTATTATTATTGTTATTGTTATTTTCCTGTCTTATTAAACTGTCTTTATCTCAACTCACGGGCTTCACTTTCCATTTCTCTCCCCCGTCCCAGAGAGGGATTGGGGAGGGTGGGCGAATGGCTGTGTGGTGTTTAGCTGCCAGCCGGGTTAAACCACGACAGCTAGTTTGGGTCACCTGTCCTGGGTCTGTCCCCTCCCAGCTCTTACTGCACCTCCAGCCTGCCCGTTGGCAGGACAGAGCAAGAAGCTGAGACGTCCTTGGATTGGCATAAGCACTGCTCTGCAACAATTAAAACATCGGCGTGTTATCAGCACTCTTCTCATCCTAAGCCAAAACATAGCATTCTACAAGATACTAGGAAGAAAATTAACTCTGTTCTAACTGAAACCAGGACAAGGGGGAACTGTTGACACCCTCAAGGGCAGAGAGAGATCTTGATAGACTGGAGACGGGGCAATCACTGACTTCTTTTTGTTGACCAGTTATAAGACCCAAGGGAACAGCATGAAGATACATCAGGGGAGGTTCAAACTGAATATTAGGAAAGTCTCTTCACTGAGAGGGTGGTTCAACACTGGAACAGGCTCTCCAGGAAAGTGGACACAGCACCAAGCCTACCAGATTTCAAGAAGTGTTTGGAAAATGCTCTCAGAACCATGGTTTGACTTTTATGTGGTTCTGTGTGGAGAGCCATGAGTTGGACTCGATGATCCCTATGGGTATACCCAACTAAGGGTATTCTATGACTGTATAATTTTATGAGCTGTAATGTTCATAAATGAGCAATTCATTAAAAATAAATAAATAAATAAATATTCCAGTGCTGTTCTGACAAGTCTTATCAAAATAAACTCACAGAGGATTTTTAATTCTTCCAAACTGTAAGACTTTGATTCATCTTTGCAACCCAGGCTGGAATTTTTTTGTCCATAGTAATTGCTTGCTTACTTGTCTTTTTTTCAAGAAAATGGAAAATGTTATTTTATATTTGTGGTTTGTGTTCCTCCAGCTGACCATTATAAGCCAGTCTCCCCATTCTCTTCACCCCCTAAACAAACAAAACCCCTTAATTACTGTTCAAACTACCTATCTAGACAAAATAGATAACGTGCACTTTTGTCAACAGGGAACAGTAGAAAACAATTAGCTCTTTAAAGTTCCATATTTTACCAAATAACAAGTAATAAAATTACAACAGCCTGTTTTATTAAATTGCTTTATTCTCATGATAATTTCACTTTAAATTAACGTGATATCTAAAATTTCAAGATGCATTTTTTAACCTTCAGAGAATGGAAAATAACTTCAACATGTAAAGGGATCATCAAATCAAATTGGAAAGTGTGGTTCACTTGCTACAAATTGCAATGCTTACGCACAAATAAAATCTGCACCAAAGCCTCATGTCTTAATTAAAATCACACATTTCCAATAAAACACTTCAAGGCACTTAAGCAAGCAAATTAACAGAAAACAGTAATTCTGAAGCTTAATTTTATGGTCCTAAAATATGTTCTCATTGTTTTTTGATTTTGCTTTCAGTTTTGCTTTCATTATGCTTTCCTATTACTTAAAAGTGGTTTGTTTTTAATTTGAAATAAATATCCAAATGATGTAATGGATACATAAAATTATTATCATCATCATCATCATCATCATTATCACTATCATTCTCATTATTATTATTTAGTAAATTAAATTACAGAGAGGATCTTTCCCCTGGTATCTGTGAGAAGCAACTGAGTGGACCGGTGGTATTTCAGCTCTTTCTATGACAACTGATATCACTGCAATGAGAATAAAAGGTCAGAAAGATGCCAGGATTTAACACTCTAAGTTAATAGGCATATTTGAGGATTTTTCTCTAAACCTATGCTTGCTAAACAAAAGTGCACTTCCCTCTAACAAAGTGAATGTAACTTAGATTCTCCTCAGTCAATACATTCTTAACAGGGAGAGAAAACTCCTTAAAGGGCACCTCTTAAAAAACAAACAAATCCGAAAAATATATATATATATATTTATAAAAAATATAAAAAATATATTTATATATTATATATAAAAATAAAAATAAAAATAAAAATTATATATATATATATATATATATATATATATATATATATATATATATAAATCAGATCCATTCCAGATTTGTTCCTAGATTTGTTTAGGCATACCAGAAGTAAAAATAACAGAAGGAACCAAAGAAACTTATGACTCTTAGGATGGGAAAGGAAGAGAGACAGAGAGGGAGAAAGAAGGAGAGAGAAAGAGGAACGGAAAGAAAGGATTATAATCTCAAAAAGTTACAATTGGAATGATTGAGATATAATCATTGGAACTGTAAAAATGCATGTTTTACATTCCTGTTCTTATTCATGGTGAATTCAGTGATATCAGGTGCTAGACAGATGCACCTCCCTACGTTGCTAGACAGTTGTAATGAAATGACACTCTTATCCTCTCCTCCTTCAAGCCTTACCTTAAAGCTTCACAAAGTCCAAAGATGTTGTGTCATTCTCATAAGCAAAGAAAGAAGCAGAAGACATATGTATAAGGGTAGCTTGTAATTTCCCAAGGAATTGTTGGGTATTATAGTATTGTCAAAATGTTAGTGTAAACTAAGTTTGGCACCCAATGAGATACTTTTTGCTTTGAGAGATGGCTTATCTTAGACTTCTAAGTCTAGGATAATCACAAATATCAGGAGTGTGTTACAGCATAGCTTTTCTGCCTTTCTAAACTATGTCCTGTGTTAATCTGTCTGGCATATCTGGTAACTTTCAAAAGCAGTAGTAAAAAGGCAATTCTATGTAGCAAATGTGTGAGAAAGAAATTCAGAAGCACAGTCCCTCTTTTTACAGACAGAGAAAATTGCTAGAGTGCAGTTGGTATTTTTCATTATTGAGAACAGACAGCATCTTAGTCTCACCGAGGCTAATTGATTTTCACAGCTGGTGCATGAAGATGATACGAAATTTGAAATGGACTCTTGCCTAGCCCCTGAAGCTTTTGGTATCTGTGGAGACAACAACAACAACAACAAAAACAAAAATAATTTGGAATTGGAGATACTAATGCATCCAAGAATAACCTAAGGTCTGTGGGATGTTTAAGATATCTATTGGTTTGTCCATGCTGCAGGTAGTTTACAAGGAAATATATGATTTCCTTTAGGAACATAAATTTTCTCATGGATTTACTAAAAAGATTAATAGGATTTTGACACATGACATAATTGTCTACAGTGTGAAACATCTTATAGAATAAATGTTTTGTTATTCATTACAGGCAAAACCAGATCACATAGCTGAGAAGTCTGCTATAGCTATCCCATCATTAAGAGAAGGGTTTTTCTGCAAAAGAAAAGACCTTTCAACTGTGGAAGGGATTAATCAGGCACTGCTGTAAAAGTCATTCTTTCATATCACTTAATCTTGCTCAGTATATCAGATTTCTTCATGTGTGGTCAATCTTCCTTACCACTGACAAACAAACCTGTCGTATATACACATTCAGACTGTTGAAGTTTAATCATATACCCTCCTCTATTATTGAATGCTAAAGAATTCTCTTGATTATCATTAGTTACTCAAAATTAGTTCTCTCTTGATCCATATGATATTTGTTTTCCATGTGATCTATACAATGGGAATAAATATTTTGAAAATGAATATTTTACCCTTTAGATTTATGAAAGAGGAAGGGCACTACTTAAACTGCCACAGCATCCTCAGCTTGTAACTGTGCCATGACTTCACATGAGCAACTTTAAACCAGGTTTCATCTCTAATTGACTCACTAGTAAATAACTCATAATTAATCTTGCACTTTCCTCTTTGGAAATTCATTGTTGTGCTTCAACATTAAATATTTCCTGAAAAACAATTCAAATTAAATGAGATCACAGAATCACAGAACGGTTGAAGTTGGAAAGGACCTCTAGCGATCATCTAGTCCAAATCCCTTGCCAAGCAGGGTCACCTAGAACACATTGCACAGGATGACATCCAGGAAGATTTTGAATATCTCCAAAGAAGGAGACTCCATAGTGTCTCTGGGCAAGATGTTCCAGTGCAATGTCACCCTTACAATAAAGAAATGACCTCTCATATTCAGATGGATATGTGCTTCATTTTGTGCCTGTTGCCTCCTGTTGCTGGGCACTACTGAGGAGTCCATCCCCATTCTCTTGACATTCTCCCCTTAAATATTTGTACACAGTAATAAGATCCCTTCTCAGCCTTCTCTTCTGCAAACAGGCCCAGCTCTCTCAGCCTCTCCTTGTATGAGATCTTATAAGAATTCATATTTTGACAAACACTATCAAGAGACAAATTAGAAAAAGAGTGCAAACATTTAGACAATGGATTATAAAACATTTGGTCCTCAAAATGCACCAGTGATTTTATAGAAATGTAATGCGATTTTGCCATATATGTTGATCTTCTGCACAGATGTTTTAACTCTTAGTGGAAGAAATTCAGATGTTCCTCTACTAACCTTTTTTTTTTTTTTTTTTCCATTGTGGGTAAATATGGCTTACTGTGTCCTGCAAGCCCCTTCACAGCTGGCTTCTCTTCCTATTAGACAAAAGAATCAGATATAGTTTGATTGTGGCCATGGCAGGAATTTGTAGCATCAAATTGGGATCTACTCTTGGGATCTACTCTTCCTGGGATCCAGCCAGAATGTTCATGAGATTAATTCTGTGCTAGTTGGACAGTTACCAGGTCCAGTGCAAAAGGGAGTCCAAGATGAAAATGAATAGGCTAATTGTAATACCTAAGTTATAATTTACAATAAATATGGCTTTTGGAAATAGGTGCTGATCATTTGACTGGCACCTTTGTAATCAAGAATCTTTTATACATTCTGTGCCACCAAGTACACCTGATTCACTTCACATTTGATCCCTAGTAAAGACCAGTATCATATTGAAGCATCACATACAGGGATCACAAAAAATTGGAATCACAAAAAATAGCTGTTGTTATGGGAGGTGAGGGAAAAGTCTCAGACACTCCTCTAGAGGGGTCTGGAAAACATTTATACACAAAACAGCAGTGAAGTAACATTTTTAACAAGGTTGAATTGGGTGGGAAAGGTGAATATAAGATTGCAAACATTTTGAGAATATGTCTTGGAATAATTAATGATTGACTTCCTCTTCTCAACAAAGCCATGCCTTTCTCTCACGCTCCATTTCCTTTCAGCTAACAAACTCTAATGAAATACCAGTGTCTTTCTATTTCTGTATTGTACAGATGTCCTTTCTCACTTTGACTCCTCTTGTGGCTAATTTGTCTTTCTGATTATACAATTATAAGAACATTGCACTTATCCTTGTTTCACCACTTTCATTTATTTCTATCTGTCTATAAGACCTTTATTTTTTTTTTCTCTTTTGTCTCTCTCTCTTTTCTTTTTTTATTTTTTTTTTTTAATTGACTCCTATGAAAATATATTACAGAAACAATATAAACAAATGTTAGGGGGTTTTAGACACTTCCAATTAAAATGTTAGACACACAAGTTAATCACAAGAACACAAAATGGTTCTATTGACCTTTTGAGGCCCAATAAATAGATTTACAATTTTGATTCCTTATTCTCTTCATCTCCTAAGGAAACTTTAATTAGAAGCACTTCCTTGAAAGTAGATGATGGCTGTAGAGCAAAAAAAAAAATCAAAAAAAAACCTTAGGCTAATGTGTATAGCCCAAGTAGATACAGAAGTGTAATAAAATCTGATGAAAGAAAAAAAAAAAAAATCCATTTAACATCATTTTAAAATATGGAGAGGGAATATGGGAAAATTTGATAAGAAGTTGGCCTCAATGATCCTTGTGGACTCGGTGATCCTTGTGGATTCCTTCCAACTTGGGATATTTATGATTCTACGAATAGATGACCTATAATAGATACTGTCCATCATTATGATCAATACTTGCACAATTGCAGCTGCAGCTAACAGGACAACTGAGTTGTAAGTTTACTGAGCAAGTATATGTATGAATGTGAAGACTGATACTCATTTCAAATAAATTTGTTCTGAACAGCACCATTATAACTGAGATAGAACTTTTCAACATTATAAATCTGACTGTTTTGCAAATGATCTTGGCACAAGGTATACATATTCCATACAGGAAGGCTAAGGGGCTGAGTGTATCATAGAACTGATAGAGACAGATGGAAGCCATATGTAAAGATCTGAATTTAAGTGTTATTACACATGGAGAATTTTCATTTTAAGCTATTTTCACTTAGTGAATTGATGTACCGTGTAAAATTTCTCAACCTTCTGAGGGCTAAAAATGATGACAAGAAAAAGTTATGTAATTCCAATGAAGGTTGCAAACTGCTCAAATTACATATATATATATATATATATTATATAGAAAGGAAAATGTTGTCTGATAGTATGCTGTATCTTTCAGCTGCCTGCAGTATTTTCTCTGAGTGGTTAAAAATCCTGTTTTTCTTTTGTTTTTCTGCTCTCTGTGCACCTTTTCTTCTGTCATCACATGGATCTTTGCCTTGGGAGATTTTGAAGAAATCTTTATATTGTAACTGATCTTCTTGAGGAAGAAAGAAAATGTTGGTTACTTCCTGGCCCTCAGATTCTCTCTTTCTGAAACACAGTATTTCCAGTCAGTGTGATCTGATATTAGGACAGAGAAGAGAATCTTCCTTTTCTTTTTCAACACTACAACTGATCCAAATTTGGCTTATTTTCATTGACACAGATTTAGAAGCAAAGTTTATACTACATTCAAAGAGCAATTCCAAAGTAGACAAAAGCTGAGGACCCTCTGTATCTTTCCCATACTACATCAATGTGTTTATGTCATAGGCATTCTGGTTGGCCTGTATTAGTAATTCATTAAGATGCTGGAAATCTCAAGTGTGTGGGGTCCCACAGCCTCTAAAAAATAGCCCTTGGCTATGCTCCAGCTGTATCATAGAATCATTCAGATGTGATCACAGATTTGCAATGTGAAAGAAACTGAGACTTTAAAGTTATCAATGAATCTATGAAAAAAAAAAAAAGTTAAAAAGTAAAAAAAAAAAAAATAGTTAATAGATAGTATTTCTAGAGCAATTTCTATACTCCAAAGGCACAAACGGCTTAGAATCTTTTGTAATGAAATCGTTCTGGTGGAGGTTTCAGAGAAAAAAAAATGGATTGTCCATTTTGTGTATCAATTTTGCCATTTGGCCAAAGTAGATAAATAAATAAATAAATAAATGTATTATTCCAGCTGGTGATTAGCTCTATCAGATCTCTTACTATGTGTGAGGGTATAGAATAAAGTATAGAAAAAACTTTACAATATGCTGATCCTGAAGCTAAAGTACCATTAGGATCAGGAAGCTTCACCTAGTTTCCAAATGGGGTAAAATTCCTCCAACAGTCCTGTGTCAGCTTTCCATATAATAAATGACACATAACTGTTTCTTTTTCTAAATTGTAGATATGCAGTCACCCCAATCTCCCTTTATAGCCACAGAAGATGAAACTAGACAGACTAGTGGATACCACCCATATGAATTACATTCCAAGAGAAATCCTCTCATGGATTATAGGAGTTGATTTGGATACTTCACTTAAATGTAAAAATTGTGGTTCTCTGCAATTTAAGTTTTTAGATTTTCTGCCTTCATCAGTGACCTGGGAATTCTAAAAATCATCAGTTGTTTTGTTTCAGTGTAAAGGTTTTCTCTAACTCAGTTGGTCTGGGAAATCAGAAAATAGTTTAATTCACAATTTCAAATGAATATACATTCCCCTCCACCCATTGCCTTATTTGTTCAAGATTCCATTATTATGGAATCTTATGGAAGGAGGAGAACCATTCTGTTGTGATTCAATGCAAGAAATGAAAAGTTAGACTTTTTTAAACAGCATATCTGAATTTCGATCAATCTACGGAAATCTGGGAATCTAATTTACTAAACTTTGTATTTAAGGATTAGGTAAGAAGACTGCAGAAAGAAGAACAACCAGCACAAGAGTATATAACTATATCTATATCTATAACTATATCTATATCTATATCTATATCTATTTATATGTTATTAATTCCTGCTGCTGTAATTTAAAACAAAACAAAACAAAACACAGTAATATATTGTAATCATAAACATCTCTTTAAATACTTATGTCAGGTCACTAGTATTGCACCTGAGTTTGGTGCAACATGTCCCCAGAAAGCAGATGTACTCTGTCAGTTTGGCAATAGACCAATGAAATCTGTTAGGCATTATCATAGCCTCCATGAACTACTAGTTCACCTTCAGTGAGGGAGATAGAATGAGACAGATGGTAATTAATTCTGAACAGGTCAAAAGGAATTACTGTGAAAAGAAGAGAGAAACGTTCTGGACATTAGAGCTCCTGACTTCAGTTGCTCGATGCTACTGGATCTTAGAAGGGAAATGTCACCATATATATATGCCTCTGTTTAGCTACATGTAAACTGGATGTGACATAACCCACCTTACAGTTTAATATTACAGTAGCAGTAAATATAGGTACATTGATAAACCAGTTTAAAATACAATGCTTTGAAATTTTTGAAGTTTAAATACATCTTGTGAATATATTTACTATTATTTGATAGCACACTTTTTTGTTTGCTTGTTTGTTTGAAAGTGTTTGCTTTACCTCTAACTTCAGTGTAAATTTTGTCTAATCATCTTCCTGAAGTCTACTTCTCCTTATTGCAGCATCTGTTTCACTGTAGCTGTCACTGGGGCACTGAGAAAAGGACCAGATTATGGGCTATGAACTTTAAATGTTATTAGGAATATGATATAAAGAAGTGCTTGTTTTGTTTTGTTTCATTTTCCTCAGCTGAACAATGTCTGTCTGACTCACTTATTTCTGCATCAGCTGGAACACCAGTCACTTTTAAATACCAAGATAGTATGTTACATAACTGCATATGAGCTGCTGTGCTTTTTGACCTTAGAGTAGAAAACCACAGAACAGCTTTTTCCAGAGGGGGTATCTAAAGTAATTTCAAACTCCTTTTGGTAATGTGACTGTTGACACAGTAAGACTAATCACCAAAAACATCACCTCAGTTCTTCATTAAAGCACCTTTACTGAAATCAGAAGCATTCTTGACTTTTAGCAGAGAAAAACCTTTTAGATTTTACTCTCATTAATATGTGAGTGCTTTTGATGACAAGGGAAATCACTGAGGTCTATAAGAGAGGACCTAGAGGACATGACCTAAGAGAACTGAAGAGCTTTCCTTACACATCTCTTTCCTAAACAGATTATTATTATTATTATTAATGTTTTGTGGTTTTTTTTCTTTGTTTTTGTTTTGTTTTGTTTTTCTTGTTTGGTTGGTTTCTTTTTTTTCCCCCTCCAAATACACTACCATCAAATTCTATGAATCCAACATATAGTTCCCAAAACATCTCAGATTGTGTCAATACACAGTTGTATATCAGACTGACTGATTTTCACTTTTATTTTTTTATTTTAACTTGAATATGAATCTTATCTTTATAAAACTGATTAAAGATTGCTACAACTTTTAGAGATGGGAAGACAATTTTGCTTAAACAATGACAATATTTCATCCTCACTAATCCTGGAAAGAATTCCTGGAATATAACTGTAAAACAGTCATGAGGACTGGACACCTTTGCTCTGCTAGAGCTTAAGCACAAGCTTTACATTGTGATTCAGTCATTAACTGATGTGTCAGGATTGGCATAGGAGCTTTTTAGCTCCTATGAATCTTTGCTGACACTTCTTAATCCTGACCTCAAACATTCCACTCACTGCACTCTTTTGATCAGAAAACAATAATCAAAGCAAATTGCTTGCTAGTTTTACAGTACTAACAGCTACCCAAAATATACCAACAGAGACATCAAATTACTACATTTTCTAATTTGCACTATGACCTGGACTGTGAAAAGGGACATACATATGTGGTTTTGGCTTATTTGGGGAAGTTGATCTTATTTAAATTTCTAGCTGTGTTGTTTCTATGGAGGAGGAAAAAATTCTCAGTATGAGTTATTCACAATGTCAAATTTAACTGAAAACTAGGCAAAACATGATTCTTGCATGATTCACATATTCAATTAAAGACTACAGGGAAGTTTTCACTTTTCCTTCATTTTTGTAATGAAAACTATAAACTTCTTCATCTGCATTGGGGTTTAATTTCAAGGTACCTAACTCAAGAGTATATATTTTTGTAAGTGATGGCAAGGCTTTTGATTGGATGAAATACAAGAAAATAAGTGTTGCAAACTTTTGATACAAAAAGGTAATTTTCATAGCTTGTTTTTTGGCACACGAATAGTCCACAAAGATGCGGTAAGAGTTCTGTGGATAGCTCATAGTTATACAAGCTCATGCAGCAAAACATGCAACAGCTTAAATTAAAGTTATATATTAAAGCATTAATTGAAACTTAGATCTCAAACACACATACATGTGATAATAAGATAAAACATTGATCTCATATGACATTGCAACTTAAAACAAGTCTTTATGGTGGACTTATGCATATGATGGATAAGCTATAGAAAAGTCTTTTCTCCCAGGTATATCACTCTATTAGTTACTACAGGACTAGATTGATTAGATCTAAAGATAATACTGCTACTTATTTAGACAAATAAAGGCCTAATTTGAAACTGGTAAGTGAACAAGGAAAGCATGTTAGAAAAGGAAAGATCAAGGCACTGCAGACAACAATGCAATTTCAAAGTTCAGTTAGGGTATTCTTTATTTTTATTTTTATTTTTATTTTTATTTTTATTTTTATTTTTATTTTTATTTTTATTTTTATTTATTTTTATTTTTATTTTATTTTATTTTATTTTATTTTATTTTTTTTTAATTCACACAGGTTATATGACCAAGTGTATGACTGTTAACAGCAGGCATATAGGCTGTCTTTGACACAAGCTCTCTGGGTTACCGAGGCTACAAACTGCAGATCTCAGCAAAGCTGTGCATTTAGGGCATTGAAATGAGACCTTTTTCCCTTGGGAGACCAATCTCTAACCCTATAGCAAGAAAGACAAAAGCTTGATGAGTTCATCTGAGACAACTGTGAGGCAACAGTGATCACATTTGGAAGTTTGAAGTAGGAACATTTGAGTTATTTCAACTGTTAGCAGTATTTCAAGGAAATTACATCAGGCTGTTTTGTATAAACATTGTAAATTGGTCACAATAGCAGGAAGAACAGGAATGTGTTGTCTCTTTCTCTGCCCTCACTCTAGACTGCTCCTGAAAACACAGTATTACTTTCCTGTCATTTCACAAATTGAGATACCAACAAACAAAAAAACCTATTAGTGGTCTATAAGTACCCCTTTTGACAAGAAACCAAACCTTTCTCTTCTGTCTCCATATTACCAAAGAATGCTGCATAGCATTAGCTGTTGACTTTTCACTGGACTTTTAAACCGGCATCAATCAATATATCCTTGGATCTTCCAGGCTGGATCAAAGTGGAAAATTACTCTATTTCTCAGCACTGTTAAGTTTCCAATTGTGTGTGTGGTCAGCAGCATACAAGTTTTTGCCAACTATGTTGAGACATGAATTCATCTGAAATTATGGTATAGGCCTAGTTTCTAACTTACTTTTGAGATATAATTGAGTGATTGAATTTAATAACATAAGTATACATCTAAAAAAATCATGGTTAGACTTACATACATAAACAATTTCTGATAAATTACTTAATACCTAAGTAATGGAAACTTCAGACAAATTAGAAAAGGAATTCTCTGTCCAGTGTTTTCCACAGAATGAGAAGAGGAGAGATCTAACAATATGTATATGATACTTACAGGAGAATTCAGTCATGTGATTTAAGATTATCAGCCTTTTCACAAAGCAAAGAGAAAAAGTATGTTCATACTTTATGTTCATAAGTTAAAGGGAAAATGTAGGTTTGGCTTCGAATGTGGACTGAAGGGTATTTCAGGTGACTGAATATTGCTTATACATTTGTAACTATATCAATTATCAAATTTGGTTTCATGAAGGTCTAAGATGAATGGCTTATATTACTGTTTCTCCTTTATTTTTTGTTTGTTTGTTTTGTTTTGTTTTGTTTTGTTTTATATAAGGTTAAAAATCATCTAGGAATTTCTGCAAATAAAATTGTCTTTCTTGGCATTTAGGAAAGGCACTGATGTTAGTTAACAACTGATAAGAGATCTCTTCTCCATAATTTCATGACAATACAGTCATGGGTTTTGATCATTTGTTATCTACATGGAGTTCATAAAAGGCTTCTGGATAATTGCATTTTTGTTGTTGTTTTTATGCAATGTATGGTTCCATATGAAATACATCTCACGTAGACTGTTCTGTATTAACTCATTATTTTAACTATGGGAAACAGGACAGATTGACCTTTGTTGTCCTCTAGAGAATTTTACTCCTAATTTGATTTGGGTTTTATTTTAACTAATTCAGCAGTTCCCCAGATTTATGTATTTATTTATTTAAAATTCCCAAAGCTATTCTGCTTGATTTATATGTTCTATTACACACTTCTCTAAAAACAGTGTAACATTAATGGCATAGACATCACAATAATTGCAGAGATACCAAAGTACCACCAAAGGTTCACAATGTAAGAACTGTCATTGCGTAGTACGAAGATAAACTTGAATATTTTTCTTCCAATAGTCCCTGTGACATTTTTGGAAGGGGAATATGACAGTATCAGTGACTGTTCAAAACAAGAACACATGGAGGAATTAAAAGAGAGAAGTTTTTATTGGTCTTGGGGTTCAGAACATTCTGCTGCAGCTTAGCATGAGACAGCATGCTCCTTCGCATGCTGACTGTATTTTTAGCAAAATTTCATTTTCAAATGTTTCTTTTACGAGAAAGAGGTTTTATCTTTTCTGTGGAGATTTCTTATTTCTGTAACCTCTGTCTTCCTTCTCTTTCTTGAATCCATGTCCGTTTCTTTTTTTTTTTTTGCTTACCTCTTCTTGAAATAGTTTTCACAAGGAATTTACCAAGACTTATTCATTACATTTATAAAGAGCCATCAAACGTCAAAAGTCCAACAAAGTGTCTGCAACTTGTAGTGAAGTAATAGGCAGAGCAGGCCTCATGAGTCAGCAGAAGAGTACAGCCTTTACTTATAAAGATGAGTCCAAGTGACAAAACTCTGGATTGTTAATGGAACATTGGCTGGTAAGGATGAGCAATACACATTGTCCTATTCTTGATTAGCTGATATGTTCTGAGGTGTTTGTTTGTTTGTTTGCTTGTTTTTTAAGATGCATTCTGATAGAAGAAATGGAGATATAGGTAAGACTAGTAGCATCCAGCTAAAGCAACAAGAAAAAATAAAGCTTTCAATTTTTTTCTGTTCTTGTTTTACTTCTGAATTTTACTTTTGCCCAGCTGAATACCTGAAAATTATTTCAGTATATCTACTCTTACAACTAATTTTTCCAGATGTGCTTCTGGGTAGATATGTGTATGTTTTAGATAAGAATGATTTCTAATGTCATACTTGAGACACTGAATAGGAGTAGTTTAGTCATTTGTGAACCATCCATTTGAAAAGCATATTGGAAGCAAAGAATGGGGTAAGTTTTGGGGTATTGTGGGTCTCAAATCTCTCTTTACAATGGAAGATTATCTGGTATGATATTTGACTGCTAAACTAATTATTCTTCTAAACAGGTATTATTCAGAACTTTGGATTTAAGCCTCCCATTTAAATACACTAAACTGCAGTCAAATTCACTTAATAGGATAAATCACAAAAAACAGTCAAGCGCATGTACAGCAGTAATGGATAAAATGAGTCAAATCACCTCAGCAGTTCTCAGAGGTAGTCATCCTTGAGAAGATATAGATTCTATGATTGCCTCCTTCCTGAGGAGGGATGCCAACATAGTTTTTTAAATAGTAACAAAGGAAGACATCAAAATTCAACATTGCACCATATTTCACCAACAGAAGATGCCATGTTTTGTGTTCAGTTCTTCATTTTTTGAGCAGAATTTCACTTACAATCTGATATATCCATATATCCATGATATATCCATATATCCATGATATATCCATCATGATATATCCATACGATTAAAAATAATAACACTAAGATAAAATAAATAAATACAACCAACAAAAACCACACAAACCAACATTTAAATCAAATTTCAAACTAAAGAGCACACATTAACAAAATATGGACTCAATTATATAAGAATAATTTCCTTATGGTGGAGTCTATTAGATTGTGGAATAGTTTCTCAAGGGAAACTGTGGAATCCTAATAGCTGGAGGTAGTTTAAGCTGTGGGAAGGAAATTTTAACTGGTTAATAGAGCTGGACAATGATTTTAAACATTGATTTTGTACTCTAATTTATGTGTAGCAAGGAGGGGGATACTCCATGTTGTACTGCTCTAACAAATTGACTTGTGAGCTTCAAAATTCAATGGGCAAAATGTGAGCAAACTGGGTAAACAGCACTGAAGGCAGATCTGAATATTTTCTGTGCATGTTTGTACAGTATAAATATTTCATACAGGATAGCTACAGACATGCAATTCATACAGTGAAAGTTTGTTTTAGATAGAACTCTGAACCTGCAAAATTTACTGCAGTAAAATGGTAATGCAATGATTTTAATTGACAATCCTACTTCAATTAACAAAACGTTCAGTATTCTTTTATTTCTCTTACCTTTCTTCCCCACTTTTATATTCCCTGGATATTTAATGCCTTACTTAGTGGCCTAGTGAGCATATGTTCTTGGTTAGGGACCATTGTTTATGAAATCGTTACAGGTTTTAGATTTCTATGTGGCAAGCAGAACACCCAGGCCCCTGGCTGGTAGCAATTGGAGCCATTCAGAGGTAAGTAAACATTAGAGTGAGGAATTTATGGGTCTACAGTTCAGCTCTGTAGTACAGCTCTCAATGTGGTGTTTGTTTTTTTTGTTTGTTTATTTATTTGTTTTCTTTAGTTTAGTTTTGATTAGTTTTGTTTTGTTTTTGTCTTTTGTGTGTGTGAATATATTGCTTGACTTCAAACACAGCTGAGCAGTACATGGCTGTAGGTAGAAAAGAACACCATCTGGAAATAATAACTGCTTAGCCATTAGTCTAAAGCCTATAGTAAGCCCTAAAAGAATATTCAAGTTTAAATCAAGAAAGTTGTTCTAAGTGAATTGCCCAGAGCATCTCACTCTATGCAAATAACTAGGATAAAAGAAACAAGGCAGAAGGAGACATAATTAGAGGACTGCAGTACAACATTTCAGTTACTTAATGAAAAGGAAAGAAAACATATTTTCCTGGTCAGCCAAAAAATCTATGAGTGGCAATTGGGATTATGTTAACAATAACAAAATTACATAGAAATGCACATGCAGAAAATATTGTCCTTCCTTTGCCATGCCGTGTATCCTCTAGTATCACAGAAGAATGTGGAAATTTTCCCATGATATTACATTAATTGTCATTCATTTTTTAGAAATGTCCTATTCTGATGTTAGGGGAAAAATCCATATAATCAATGTTCCTTTCAACTTTTTTTATCATTTCCGCCTTCCTGAATGTACTGCACCTTTTAAGTTTACATAACTGTCTTAAATGACACAAGGAATAGATACAGCTTTTGCAAGCATGGATAAGAATGGGTCAGTGGATTTGTCATCATTAGTGACAGAAAGGCAATTCTCAAGGCCACATACATATAAAACAATGGTGTCCGAAGACAATTATGCAATCAACTTCACCATTATTTAGGCATATGCCGAAGCTAAAGAAAGTATTCAATCAAGGAAGATCTCAGAGAGTTCTCTTCTGAAAAGCTCTGATAGCTATTTTTTATAGTTTGGCTTGGATAGAGTTAATTTTCTTCTTAGAGGCTTGTATCATCACAGTATATTGTGGTATGAATTTTTGATTAAAATATTTGTGTTAAGACACCTATGTTTTCTGTTGTTGCAGGGCAGTACTTACACAGAGCCAAGGACTTCCTTATAGTAGGACTTTCTACTTCTCGTGACCCAGGGTCACCACCAACAAGACGCGCTAACAGGACAGACTTTGGCAGTTAGCGCAGGCAGTTTGTGCAGGGCAATTCAGGCAGGGCAGAGAGGAGTGCAGGGAGGATCCTCTCTTCCCTTTCTTACATCCCCTTCTCTTCCTTTCTTCTCCTCTGGGAACTCTATCTTTTCTAACTTATAATTCACCATAGTGGGCACCCATTGCAGCAGCTGGACCGAGGCAGCAACCCAAACTGAGGGGACATGGCCTCTCTGGGCTCATGTGGGCACCCAGGTGCCCTGAGGGGCGAAGTGCCAGTCTAGACTGGTGACTGTGGGGAACTCTGGAATCTGGAGGTCCCCCTGGGTCCTGAGGGAAGAGAGGGTGGTTGTGGGTGCACCTGTTGTGGGTGCAGGTGTGCCCTGCTCAAGGAACTGTTTGAGAAGATGGCCGGGCTGCAGTGAGAAATCAGCAGGAGACTGATAGGAAGTGTCAGCCTGTCCCTGCTGAGGCCTGGCAGCCCCCTCCTAAGTCCCTGCAAGAGGTAGTTGCCCATCCAGCCGCTTACCTGCAGGACAGTTCTTGCTTCTCCTAATAAAGTGATGAAAGAGTGGCTCCCATTTCACCTTTATTGGGTTACAGATGCTGAGGAAGAGAGATTAATAAGAGAGACCCATCTGAGGCACAACAGAAAATTGACCGGTGTTGAACAAATAAGAATTCAAAATGTCACTGACTGTTTTTTTTTTCTTAAATCATCTGTTAGTTTCTTCTGACACACATAATCTCCTATTTATCTGTATATAGAATAAGCATTAAAAAAAAAAAAAAAGTCAGTACTTTGTCTTCTTACCTGAATAAATAAATAAATAAATAAATAAAATGTTAGATCTCTTGGACTGTACAGCTGTGAAAATATTCCTGATACAAAAATATACCATTCACACACAATGAAATTTTTACAAAAAATGAAAGAGGGCACAGTATAAGTAGCCTCAGTAGCAATTCAACATGAAACAAGTTTCATCCTAGTCAGTACTTTATATGGTTTGCCTCATTGTAGTATACAGAAGCACTCCAGACATATGTTAAAGAAGATGAACAGTAATATTTACAAAACAACTATGTATCAGGGAATTTCTACTAATATTTTGAAAAGGAACTTAGTAAAAAAATTCTACCAAATCAGGAAAAAAATTTTTAAAAAGTGCCAATCCAGTTATTTCTGTTTGCTTGTTTATTTAGGGCTGCAGAAGGAGAAAGTTCTAAGTTATTCATAAGATGATGAAAGGATGATAATCACAGTATTCATTTAGACAGTCATATCATTAACAGGATAAAATTAACTCTTTAACTTTACAGGAGATCTGTTGGTTGTTCAGGAAAATTTCATCCTTTTTCAAGCAGACTTAGCTTTACCTGAATTGATGTGTTGTGTTCTAGGTTCTTCTGTGACATGAGTAATTGAAAAATCAGCATATTGATATGATATTTAATTTTTATGTTTTTTATTCCCTCCACCCTAAGCCTAACAGTATATCATACTCAAATGATCTACTTGGCATTGCATAACCCAGAAAAGAGTGAATGATCTTTGCCTCTTTTAAATGAGGAGAAATTACGTAGTTGTCTAAATTTCTAAGTGGAAAATAGGATTGAAAAAGCATTTCGTCTAAACTAGACAAATATGTATTTATGTCTATCTTTATATGTCCATAAAGTATAATTATCATAAGTTTGTTATCTGTCATTATGAATAGCTAAGAGAACAATGCCCTATTAATTTCTATCTTCTCAAGAACTTTATCACAACAGACCAGTAAAGTACCTGACCTAAAACATTCTTTATTGGTCATATCCTTTCTCCCTGACATTGTTCCTGAGCTCTTGAACCAAAAGACAATTGTTTTCACTTACCCTTTACACAGGCGCAATTTTCATTTACTTTAATGGGAGTTTTGCTTGGTCTGATTCTCTGTCATCCATATGATACAGAGGAGTAGATTGCAGAGATGTTTGTAATGGCCTTTAAAACTGTCAAGAGCCCAAATGAAAATGATGTTATCTCAGAGACAGCTTTTGTGCAGCAGTCATTTGATTTAGAGCATTGTCTGTTAACTCTCTCTCTCCAGTACACACAAGAGCTAAACTCCTCTGCATGTTCTGTATTTTCCTCCCTACTTCTATAGTGTGTGCATCTGTGTTGCTGCTTTGTGTTTCTGCTCCTGATTTGAAAACAAAGTGATGTTAGATGATTCAAAATCCCTCACCATAGCAGGATCTTCTGCGCAGGACAGTAAAATTGGCCTATCAGCTTTAAGGAGACATATTCTTATGTAGTCCATAATGCTGACCATGCATTGAACTTTCAGTTCAGTAGTAAGTAACATCCAAAGCTATTTAATGATTACAGTGCTCCTTACCCTCAAGCACTAATTATAAAATCAAATGGAAGGACATATTCTTATGACAAACATGATGTAGACAAGAGCAGTATAGGCCCAGAAATGTACAATTAACAAACAGTTATTCAGGACTTGTGCAAAGCATTTTACACTGTCCTGCATGATATCCTTGTCTCTAAATTGGAGAGACATGGATTTGATGGATGGACCAATTGGTGGGTGTAGTGGGTTTACGTGGCAAGGCTTTGGTAGCAGGGGGCCATAGGGGTGGTTTCTGTGAGAAAGATCTAGAAGCTGCCCCATGTTTGGGAAGGGCCCCGTTGTTTTCCAGATCTGAGCCAATAAGCGATGTTGTTTTGCGCCTCTGTGAGAGCATATTTAAGACAGGGAAAAAACTGCTGCGCCACACAGCAGCCGGGAGAGTCAAGGGAGTGAGAAACAGCCTTGCAGGTGCCAAGGTCAGTGTAGAAGGAGGGGGAGAGGTGCTCCAGGCGCCGGAGCAGAAGTCCCCTGTGGCCTGTGGTGAGGACCATGGTGAAGCAGGATGTCCCCCTGCAGCCCATGGAGTACCACGGTGGAGCAGGGTTCCACGCTGCAGCCCGTGGAGGAGACCACAGCGGAGCAGGTGGCCCTGCACCGACGGAGGCTGCCGCCTGTGGAAGACCCCTGCCGGAGCAGATTCCGGGCCGGACCTGTAGCCCGTGGAGAGGAGACCACGCAGGAGCAGGTGACCTGGCAGGAGCTGCTGCCCGTAGGGGAGCCAGGTTGGAGCAGTTTTCTCCTGAGAGATGGACCCCGTGGTACGGACCCATATCTGGAGCAGTTCTGGAAGAGCTGCTGCCTGTGGGAAGCCCACGCCGGATCAGTTCGTCAAGGACTGCATCCCGTGGGTGGGACCCCACAGCACAGGGGACGAGAGTGACCGAGAAGGAGCGGCAGAGAAGAAGTGCTGTAGACTGACCATAACCCCCATTCCCCCGTTCCCCTGCGCCGCTCGGGGGGAGGAGGTGGAAGAGGGTGGATGGGGGGGGAAGGTGCTTTTGGTTTCTTTCCTTTGTTTCTCACTTCTCTAGCTTGTTAGTAATGAGTAATAAATCTTACTATCTGTCTTCTTATGCTGAGTCTGGTTTGCCCGTTACACTAATTATTGCGTGATTTTCTCGTCCTTATCTCAATCCTCGAGCCCCTTTCACATATTTTCTCCCCATTCCTCTTTGAGGAGGGGAGTGAGAGAGCGGCTGTGGTGGAGCTCGGCTGCCCACTCGAGCAGAACCACGACAGTGGGTAAGTAATTGGCTGGATGGTTGCACTCAAAGAGTTGTGGTCAATGGCTCAATATCTAGGTAATCAGTAATGAGTGGTATTCCTCCGGGTATTAGGACCAGCACTATTTAACTTCTTTGTTGGTGACATTGACAGTGGGATCGAATGCACCCTTAACAAGTCTGCTGATGATATCTAGCTGTGTGGTGTAGTTGACATGCTGGAGAGAAGGGATGCCATCCAGAGGGACCTTGAGAAGCTTGAGAGGTGGGCTTGTGCAAAACTCATGAAGTTCAGTATGGCCAAATGCAAGGTCCTGCACCTGGGTCAGGGCAATCCCAAGCACAAGTACAGGCTGGGTGGAAAATGGATTGAGAGCAGACCTGAGGAGGAGGACTTTGAGATGTTGGTTGATGAGAAGCTCAACATGGCTCAGCAATATGCGCTTGCAGCCCAGAAAGCCAACCGTATCCTGGGCTGCTCCAAAAGTGTGTGACAAGAAAGTTGAAGAAGGTGATTCTCATGATTCTCCTCCTCTGCTCTTGTGAGACCCCACCTGGCATCCTGCATTCAGCTCTGAGGCACCCAGCAAGTCCAGAGGAAGGCCAAAGGATCACAAGGATGATCAGAGAGCTGGAACACCTCTCCTGTGAAGATAGGCTGAGGGAGTTGTGGTTGTTACACGTGAAGAAGAGAAGGCTCTAGGGAGCCGCTATAGCAGCCTTTCAGTACCTAAAGGGAGTCCACAAGAAAGCTGGAGAGGGACCCTTTGTCAGAGAGTGCAGTGATAGGACAAGGAGTAATGGTTTTAAACTTTAAACAAAAATATAAAAAAAATATAATAGATAGGGAATTAAATAGGGAATTAGATATTTACTATGAAGGTATGAAGCTAGTGAGGCACTGGAACAGGTTGCCCAGAGAAGCTGTGGATGCCCCATTTCTGGAAGAGTTCAAGGAAAGTTTGCATGGGGCTTTGATCAACCTGGTCTAGTAGAAGGTTTCCCTGCCCATGGCAGGGAGGTTGGAACTAGATGATATTTAAGGTACCTTCCAACACAAGCCATTCTTTGATTCATTCTATGATTCTTCTGAAAAGAAGCCAGTCAAATCTAAAATGATTTTCTAAGTAACAGAATGACCTATTGAAAGTCTAAACAAATTTTCAGTCTTCAGAAGGAGTGAATACTGTGATCACTTCTGTATTGCTAGTGTACTGTACTAAGTTTTATTGTTGCCTTCTGCTACAGAGCTTCTTACAGTGAGCACTCTATAATCAAACTCTACAGGAGAATAGAAATGCATTGCAAAGAGAATATATTTGGACACTATTTCTTCTGTGCGACTAAATCAAAGCCTTTCAATGTTTCTAGTGTATGGCATTACTGAATGAAAAAAAACGTGAAAACTTATTTTTAAGCTGTCATAGTGTACTAAATGAAATTTTGTATATAAAATCAAGGACTTCCATACATTATAGAAACTACCAAAAAAAATCAATGATTTGTCCCAGTTACCTTCAGTATTCATGACATTGTTATATATTCAAAGTATGGTGCCACTGCAGAATGGCATCAAAGGCTGAAGGCTTTAATTCATTCGCTGTTTCATAGGAGATAAGAGACTTCATAAAATTTGGAACTAAGCAGAAATAATAATGCATGCTGATAGGTATTTTTAAGTTTCTAAAGTATAATATGACCTTTGTCGTGGTTTTACCCGGCTGGCAGCTAAACACCACGCAGCCGTTCGCTCACCCTCCCCCCTCCCTCTTTGGGACGGGGGAGAGAAATGGAAAGTGAAGCCCGTAAGTTGAGATAAAGACAGTTTAATAAGACAGGAAAATAATAATAACAAAATAATAATAACAATAATAATAATAATAATACAATGGTGATAATAGGAAAGTAATAATAATATGTACAAACAAGTGATGCACAATGCAATTGCTCACCACTCGCTGACCGATGCCCAGCTTAACTCCGAGCAGTCCGGCCCCCTCCCCCCGGCTAGTCACCCCTATATATTGTTTAGCATGACGTCAGATGGTATGGAATACCCCTTTGGCTAGTTTGGGTCACCTGTCCTGGGTCTGTCCCCTCCCAGCTCTTACTGCACCCCCAGCCTGCCCGTTGGCAGGACAGAGCAAAAGGCTGAGACGTCCTTGGCTTGGTATAAGCACTACTCTGCAACAATTAAAACATCGTGGTGTTATCAGCACTCTTCTCATCCTAAGCCAAAACACAGCATTCCACCAGCTACTAGGAAGAAAATTAATTCTGTTCTAACTGAAACCAGGACACCTTATAGAATGACTTAAGAATTACACAGTTGAGAAAATTCAAAATGTCTATGTAATATGTCATTAAAAATTAAGTAAAGAACTCAAGATTTTTTTGTATAAAAATTTTTCATCATTTGTTCAAACACAACCATATCTGGTATCATAAGCAAATGCCAACAAAGTACTATGCATCTAGTACTTTGTCATTTTAATTGTTTAACTGGTTTAATTGTCATTCCTGAGAAGTTTTTCAATTATAACTGCCAGAATTAATATTGAGAAACCTTTATGAATTTAGAGTTGAATAAAATTTTAAATCTAAATGATCCAATATCCTGAAAAAATAATTTATTTCAATTTCAGACTCGGGAATCTAGGCTGCAAAATCAGAAATGAACACTAAACATGGAGAAACTATAATCACAAATAGAATATTTTCTCACTACAATGATGCCTGGTTAGAATCTGTTTAGTTACCTAATTCCTTGCTTTGGACACACAGAAAGAAACAATTTTATAGCATGGCAATTTGAGTGTGATGCTTGTGACCAAAAAAGAAAAAAAAAATAAAAATTGTGACTTCTATGAAGATCAAAATAATCTGATTTTGATTGTGTACTGCTTAGAAATTATGTTTTATAGTGTAATTAATTCAAAAAATGACCGAATCTGGTATAGGCATATAGATTAAGAACTGGCATATAGATCAGCTGAACATTACAGAGTTAGCAAGTAATAACAACCACCCTGATACAGGAGAAAATACCAAATAAAACAAGGTAAAATCAATGCTTCCTTTATTCCCATCACATGCAGAACCTACAGAGAACTTAGTGATTCTTTACTTCATTGTGGTCAGGAGTGGAAAACCACAATTTAACATTAACATTTGAGAAAAAAAGAAAAAAAAAGTTACAAATGTTTATGATATTTATTGTTATAAATATGAAATGGTAAAAACATAGATTTTTTTTTTTTTTGTATTGGTCTTACTACATTGACTCATAAAGGCCTGTGTGTGGGTGTCAGTGTAGATGTGTGTTCACATGTGCGCTCTCCTCAGGAATTTTCCCTTCTCAGAGGTTCTGTTCCATGGTTGTCATCACTAAATGTGTTCTCAGTGCATTCTTATTTTTTTCCATAAATAAGTATCTGCTTGTCAGCTTGGATAACAGATCTAAGTAAACCAAGGTCAGTTTACATCAACATCTGTCTCCTTTATAATGAAAAGTGAGAGCAGAGTCACATCTTTTAAAAACAACAATTCATGTTGCCATAGGAATATCATAATCTGAAAGACAAGCCAGTAAATATCTGTGATATGTAGGCATTAATATTTACCTGCAAATTATATATAAATGCTCCAACATGGTTATTCTTGTTTTCACAGTCATATGTACCAGCAGGAGTTACAAATTGTTATGTGATTTTGTCTAAAGGTAATAGAACTAGGGTGAGGTGTGGGACAGAACACTGATTTTCCTCCAAGATCTGTAAGCATCCATGCCAATAAAGAAATTTATGTATTTGACACATGATCAGCCAGTTAACATAACTCTACTTCCTTTAAGTTAAATTTTGATCAAAGGATGAAGTAATTTCTGGATTTTAGTCCCAATAATTTAAAAGATGCTTTTTTGTGTTCTAGAAGTAGTTTTCATGTAAAATTATTCATATTTTCAGAAGTTCCAATAATTTGTTGTTAGCATATATTATGTACTTTCATCTTAATGTCTTTATATCAGTGATAGATAGCCAGGATTCGGTTAACATTTTCAAAAATCGGTATTTGCAATGAACATCAGCTAAAACAAACAAACCAACAAGAAAGCTTATGAGAATTAATTTGTCTCCTGTGCAAAAAAAATAATATTTTCCTAAAATATGGTACCATCTTTTGATTAGTATAGACAAAGAATGCAAGTACTCTGAGCAATAATCCACCATTACAGAAAGAATAACTATTTCTAATACAAAAGTTCTCCCCTTAATCCTTTCTCCAAATAAATAACTGAATAAATAAATAAATAAAAAGAAAATCTGTAGTTTATTTACATCTGTCCTTATTTATTGTGCTCAAACCACCTGTGAGAATATTACAAAACTGATGTCTTTTAGTTTTACTACTTTCTGTTTTTCATCCAAGAACCTCAGTAAATGCCTGTGAAGGGCTGTAGGCCTGGGAGTGAGAGTAGGATTCACCTGGAATTGTCTGGATTGTGAATTGTCTAGGTTGTTTCTGAGTGCAATGATTTGTGCAGAGTTTGCCAACTGTCCTCTTTAAATACTGTCCTTTTCAACTTATAATTATTAAGAGTTTTCTTTTTAGTATCATAACCTCTCCACGGTGGGCTAGGAAATCTTTGTCATCATTGTTACATCATTCTTCTCTGGACAAAAGAAAACCAGGCATGTAAGTGTATATAGGGAGAAATGGAAAGTTCGTTCAGGCAAGTGTTGAAACTGTCCGTAATTCAAATAATTTAATTGTTAAAATAAAGACTAGATTTTTAAAAATGTAGAGAAATTCCTTTATCTCACTAAAGGGCTGGTATTTCTACAAGAACACAGTTTTTTTATTTTATTATTTTATTTTATTTTATTTTATTTTATTTTATTTTATTTTTTAATTTTATTTTATTTTATTTTATTTTATTTTATTTTATTTTATTTTATTTTATTTATTTTTTTTTTTTTTAATTGAAAAGAGCGATGAAAATATCACCTCTTTCAAATGCAAATTATTATTATTTTCTAAGTCTAGTATAACAGTGACTAGCATAATAGTGAAGGAAGCAACAATGTTCCTGTCATAGAATGTATTAACTTTGGCATGTTAGTAAATTTGACAGATGACTTTATCACCAAAACAGGAGAAAGTATATTTAAGTGATATCTTGTTTTTTTTTATTAGCTGTATCTTGGGTGCAACCTGGACCTATTATGATTATACCATAATTACACTACAATGAAAAAACAGAGCATTTGTAATCTACTGACATGCCCCATAAGTTTATTTGTTTTAGTGGCTACTGAATGCTGTATTTCAAGATATAAATTGATAAAATATGTGACAAATTATATTTCCTTTCTCTGATAAAATCACTAGCCATAGATTAAATGTACATTTGGGTACATTTAAAGGTACATTAAAGTTACATTTAGGTTTTAGGTTCTTTCACTCTAGTCTTATATCAGAACCTGATCAGACTGATCACAATTTGTGAGTAAAGAGCTATATAGAATGATAGAATTCTTCAGGTTGGAAAAGACCTCTAAGATCATGTAGTGTAACCATTAACCTAGCACTACCAAGTCTACCACTGAACCATGTCTCTAAGCACTTCATCTACATGTCTTCTGAATACCTCCAGGGATGGTGACTCAGAGACTTCCCTGGTGAGCCTGCTCCAACAGTTCACAACCCTTTCAGTGAATATTTTTTTCCTAATATCCAACCTAAACCTCCCCTGATGAAACTTGAAGCCATTTCCTCTTGTCCTGTCACTTGTTGCTTGGGAGAAGAGAACAACCCCACTACAACCTCCTTTGAGGTAGTTGTTGAGAGAGATAAGGTCTCCCTTTTCTCTAGGCTCAATAATCCCATTTCTCTCAACCACTCCTTATAATACTTATTCCCTAGACACTTCACCAGCTTCATTGCCCTTCTTTGACGTGCTCCTGTATCTCAATTTCTTTCTCCTATTGAAGGTCCCTAGACTGAACACAGTTTTTGAGGTGCAGCCTCACCAGAGCTGTTTACAGGGGGACAAGCACTTCCCCAGTCCTGCTGTGGCCTCCCTGGCCTCACTGTTTCTGATACAAGCCAAGATGCTGTTGGACTTCTTGGCCATATGCAGCATGGTTCAACATTCACAACTTGTTATCTCAGCATAATGATGATAGTTTTCTGAAAAACAAGATACTGGGCCATTTTGTATTGGGATTGTCTTCTACCCATATGTCCATGCATAAAAAGAAAGGTAAAACAAAGAAGAGAAAGGTTATACTTTGGCATGTATTAGAATGATTCACACAGAAGGACAATAGGTAACTACTGTGGCTTAAGTTTGATTCTTGTTTTATTTCAAGAAGTTGGCACTCCAAATGAAGGTTTGCAACAAAATAACAGTAGAACTCACCGTATTAAATGATTACAGCAATCTATACCAAAACCTCATCAAATCTATTTTCACTTCTAAAGTTGGTCCAGCTAAAACTGATTTTGTAATTTTCTAAGATTCCTGTACTGTTGTCATCTTAATTAAAGCTACTTTTCTTTGTAGGTTGCCAGAGGTCTGAAAGCCTGAACAAAGGTATATCATTTCATCAGTAAATGTACATTAAGCCCAGTTTTTCTGGAACTGTCAATACCATTTGCATACACAGCAAAGCATAGCTGTACAGTACTTTGTGAGAAAACCCAAGCAGAAAAATGGCAATCCTGACAGCAGTCAAGGAGCCACAGAAATAATTAGAGGCTGCATTTGGAATAGCATATGAGTCTAGAAGCTATTTTAGAAAGCTGGAATTGTAAAAGTAGGACATGGAAAAATGTATTCAGTCATTCAGTTTCCCTTTGTTGATGCAAGATTGTTGCCTATGGCTATCTTTATTTTAGGGCTTTATGGCTACCTTTATTTTAGGGCTACTTTGAATTTCTTGGTGCTGAAAAACTACATATGAGTTCCAGCACAGACTTCTCTTTTTACAATATTTCCAAACCTCTTTGCACTGTGGCTTTCTGAGAAGTTGTATTTGTTGATGGAAGTGAAAAGTGCAGAGGTAGCAATGAACATGGAAGCAATAATGACATTAGCTACCACTTCACAGAATGAAGTGGTAGCATTCCCCCAAATGATCAGTTCATTGCTCTTTTCTTCTCCATGTTTCTAATGCAGATAATGAATAAAACTGGTTCCAGGAGCTACCCTATTGTGCCCCACTGCATGCTTTTCTCCACCATAAAAAGTAATGGTTAAATCCTATCCTTTTCTTTCTACACTTTAACCAACCTTCAATGCATAAAACAAACTTTTACTAATCCTATGTCAATACAGGAATTTTTTGTTAGTTTGTTTTGTTTTTTCTTAACAGCTTTTGGTGAGATCAAAGGCTTTTTGAAAATACAAACACATTGGACCAACTTTATCTTATTAGTACCTATGTTTATTGGCATTCTTAAAGAACTGCAGCAGGTGAGAAACAGAGGATTTCTCTTTACAGAAGATATTGTAGAATCATAGAATCATAGAATATCCTGAGTTGGAAGGGACCCACAAGAATCATCGAATCCAACTCCTTGGTCCCCAAAGCACCACCCAAAAAATCAGACCATGTGTCTGAGAGTGTTGTCCAAATGCTTCTTGAATACCGGCCGTCCTGGTGCTGACCACTTCCCTTGGAAGCCTGTTCCAGTGCCTGACTATTGTCTCGGTGAAGAACCTTTTCCTGATATCCAGCCTGAACTGTCCATCACAGCTTCAAGTCCTTTTCTCAGGTCCTATCACTGGTCACCAGAGAGCAGAGACCAGCACCTGCCCCTTCACTCCCCCTCATGAGCCATTGTGGCTGTAGGCCACAATGAGGCCTACCCTCAGTCTGCTCTTCTCCAGGCTGAAGATACACTGAATCTTTCCCAACAAACTGCATGTATCAATGTGTTCAAAGTTTTTTTTTGTTTTTATTTTTATTACAGATGTGACCATCCTATCAGGAATAGAAGTTGGAACTATTGCTCTCTAATAGCCATGATCTTAGCTAGATCTCCTTCCACAGACATGAATCACCTTGACAACCTGCCTGTCCTGTAAGCACAGTGTTCTCATAACCACAGAATCATAGAATCTTAGCATCATAGAATCAAAGCATCATAGAATCATAAGATAGTTTGTGTTGAAAGGGACTTTAGCACCAACCACCATGACATGGGTAGGAATACCTTCCACTAGATCATGTTTGCCAAAGCTCCATCCTACATGGCCTTGAACACTTGGTAAAATATCATCTGATCCTGGTTACTGATGAACATCTATTTTTTTTCAAACATATCCTGTTCATTGCTCAGAAATCATTAAATTTCTCTGACCTGTGTGTTATTGAGCTTATCTGCTATGGTCTTACCATAACTGACGTTTTTTTACAATTTTGCCTCCATTGACCTTTTCTCTGTGATAATCTTCTTAACTTTCCTTCTGGACTGCTGTCCTAATGTAGGATTTTGAGGTCTTTTAGTTATTTTGCTTTCTTTTTTAATTTGACATTCATTTTAATTGGACTTCCAGTGAAACCTTTTCTAAGTAGTGTTCAAGATGTCTGGTGGTTTCTTCTCTCTCTCTTTTTTATTTTTACCCCCGGATTTACTAATTTACTAATTGCTTTGTAAAGTTTTCTTCCTCTCTGGAAATTGAAAAATCACATTCTGGATATTATTTTTATTTTATTTTATTTTTTTACACGTTCTCCTCCCCTTAAACCTCTTTTTTTTTTTAAAAAAAAAAAAAAAAAGGTGCTACTACAGTTCATATCTCTCAATAATACCTCACAAAATGGGTTGTCTTGCATTGTTTAAGACCAAATTCAGAACATGATCTTTTCCTGTGTATTCTAAGACTCTACTCAAGAAAATAAATCATTCATCATTTCCAAAATGTTTATATTTGCACCTCAGCATATTCAGGCACTTATCAGATTCCTAGATAGGTAATAAGAACCTCTCCCAAATACAGAACTCACTACCATTGTCCTGATCAGGATATAGTTCCATGCTAGCTCTACATTTTTACCAATTACATAAAATTTCCACCTAAAAGGACTAATGATTTTCCTTTTTTAACTTAGCACTTTATTGTTGTTTAAGCTTCATGTTACTCTTCACATATTGTCACTCTTCCTCATAGTCTAGCTTTCCTGTGAAGCTGGAAACCTGGTGACACATCTTCCTTCCAACAAGTCTCTGAGATAACTGGGCTGGTATTTTGATTCCAAACATTTATTATCTTATTTTGCAGGCTCCCAGCATGGTTGTGGAAGGATTAACAAGTATTGCACCTATTTCACAACTTAACATCACAAATGCCATGTACATGTATGTGTACATATGATGAAGATGATGATGATGATGATGTAATCGTAACAAGAATGTCATTAATTTCCCTTCTCACTTTTAAGGACACACTCAGAATTACCCATCCAATTATGCAGACTGTGTCAGCTGCTCTTGTGCAGCATCTGTTTTTCTTTTAACTGATGATTTAAATAATTCTTTATGGGCTTTTTAGGTTTAGTTTATTTTTTAACCATTATGAGTAAGACGCAGCTGGTTTGTTTCTGTTCATGTTCCTCCTGTCAAAAGAGCTTCTACACTTCTTAACATACCTGAAACCGTTCTGTCTATTCAACCCTCTTCAACATTCAGTTCCTCCAAATATCAAGACTCTAGTCTTCTACCTCTGTGTAGAATTAAATGGGTTTGCAGAGTTCAAGGAGAGTTCTTCAGCTAAAGAAAAATAAGCTTGAAAAAAGAATGAAAGCAGTTGTGGTTAAAAGTGGACAAAGCAGTAGATTGTCACATTAAGAAAAGTGGAAGTTTCTTGAAGCCTTGAAGTCTCATAATGACCTTCAGTGCAGTAAGCATGAGTCAGAGAAATACCCATGAAAAGCTGATGTTATACTTAAATGGCTGGCCTAACTAGATTATTCTAAACCCAGGAGTTTTAAGAGTATCAGAAATGAGAACAATGGCATCTTTTCAACAGATTATTATTATTATTTTTTTTATTTATACCACAGAAAGCATGTCTTTGAAGCCCATATTCACAGTCTTTGTTTAGTGGTGCCCTCAATTCCCAAACTATGTAATGTTGAAAATATTTTCCTGAAAATGTCAAAAAATATTATTCCAAATTCCTGTCTTTCACAGTCATCATTAGTATATTTTTTCCTGTCCTTAAGATACGTGGTTTATGGAAGAAGTTTATACAAACCTTTCACTGATTCAAATTTCAGTTTTAAAGCAGTATTAAGCAGCAAGTTAAAAACAAACAAGCAAGAAAACAAACAACAACAAGAAAACTAAAAACAACAAAAATAAACAGATGAAAGTCTTAAAGAGTACTCCTTTGTTCTGTGGCGATATAAAAAGGTAACTAACTTCTCAATATTGCTTGGAAAAAAAGTTGAAAGGGGAGAAAATGTATGTTTAAACTTGGGAATGATTTTATTTGATTGACATGTAAAATACAGTCTAAATTCTAAAGAACTTGTTAGGCTACAAGCACAACTAGGAATTGAATTCATTTCTGTGTTCTGTCATATCTCTAGGAAAATCATATGTTCATTCTTATATAAGCAGGAAGATGAAGAAAGCACTTGTTTAAGAAAGTTGGAAAAAAACAGGTTCAGCCATTTTATTGTTATTATTATTATGTGTAAGTATAAAAATAATTCATCATCATATTGTTCCTAAATGATATATCCCTTATATACATAGCAGTTGCTCTTGAGAGAAACTGAAAACAAAAATTACATATACTTATCAGTCCTCTCACCCCCAAAGTGAGTCAGTATATTTCCATTTTTATGAGAGTTACCACAGGTGTTTTTTTTTGTTTTGTTTTGTTTTTGTTTGTTTGATTGTTTGTTTTAGTGTGCTATGAATTTACCTTCTATAAGTTCACATATTTCACATATTTTGCTATTTTGTAGGTCTAGATTAACCCTTGATCTCTTTGCTTTTGATTCCTTTGGGCCCTCTTTGTCCAACTTACTATAGGGAAATATTAGGTTTCTAAGAAGTAAAGTAGAATAGATTGTAATGTTAGATAATTCTTAAGAGTATTAATGTTATTTTTTAAAGCCACACTCAATAGGTCTTTGGCCACTATCATTTTAGTCTTGTTTAGTAAAGTAACTATCATTGCTTGCCTCATAGACATTCAAGTAAAAAGTCCCATTTAGAACTAAGCCCAGCAGAAGAAAAGTCTAATTTTCAGAGTTAATATTTGCAACTTTCAGTGAAAGCAGTGAGTTCTGCATACTTAACAGATCATCAGGATCCATTAGGTACGTTCATCACACTATCCAAGTTGTCTCTTTCTGACACTTATACCTTTTAAATTTATCATTGCAAAGATTATAGTATTTTCTTTGTATTACAAAGATTTTTTCTGACCCCAGGAAATGGTTTTGCACCAGAAGCTAAAGTGAACTTGAAATTTCTTGTGAAGGTTGAACTGTTCAGAAAATGTTTTTGTTGCTTTCAGGATTGCATCATGGCAATGATGATGGCTCAGACAAGCCCTTCAGTCACTGTTTATTCAGTTCATTTTTGTCACAATTTATTACTTTTGTAGGTAGTTTTGGACAAGCTGCCCATATGAAGACAACCAAAATCCCATGTTAACTATATCTACTCACTCTCTGCTATTTTTAACTTAATGTTTTATTTATTTTATTTTTATTTTTTTTACCAACTAAATCAGAGTGGACACAACAGAAGTTAGCATGGTTTTCATCAGCATTATAAATTCAGCTTGGGATAATGTTCATTAGGCTATGCTGTTGTCATCCTGGACTGTGAATGATTCTCAGTGGCACTGACAGTAGCATGCAGATATCTTAAGTGACCCACAGCCCAACTGAGATGAGAGCTACCAAAAAATATAGACATGCCTTCTTGAACCACAGCTGAAAAGTCTGGAGAGGAGCCACTTCTGGTTTAGGAAATATATGTTTAATGGAGTTACCTGCTGGAAAAATACTAGGATTCAGAATGAAGATGGGAATGTTTAGGGAAAGAGCTTGGATTCCACTGTTAGCCTTTAAAGTTGTTTTACATGCAAACACAAGATGCCTCACAACCTTGCTCCACTGGGCTCCCTTAAGGACTGAGAGCTGGCAATATCGACCAAGATACTACATCCTTCCAGTCATCCAGGTGGGTGAGAATGTTGACATGAATGTCAACACATATCAACTCCCTCAACTCCCACTAGAGCTTCTTGGAATTTTCAGTCCACTTTCTTGTGAGACAGCAGGAATGTTAAAAAGGTGTAAGTGCTCCCCTTCTAAGGGCCCCAGATTCCACCACCTTTACTCAGGCTAGTCAGTACTCTACCATGAATAATATGAGTGATTTCCATGTGACAGGGTAATTCAGTGCCAATGAACATTGTGGATTTTAGTCTTCTTATAATTTTTCTCATCTCCTATTCTTCTAACTTAATGTCCACTTCTGACAGGTTACAAGGAAACTTGTACCAATGTATCTTTATGTCACTCAGGAGCAAGGACAGCAAATCAAAATCCAGTCTAGGTTGTTTTTTCGTGTGTTTGATTGTTGTTTGGTTTAGTTTGGTTTCATTTTTGTTTGTTTGTTTTGCTTTTTAAATTAATTTTATGTCTAATCTCAGTCAAGTAATATTTGCCATTGCAGAGAGAGTCCATCGCTGAATGTTCCCATGATTAATTTTCCTTCAACCCATAAAGACAAACAAGATTTGATTTTCTGGTATACTCATTTTTGCAGATCGGTGTGTCCAAATTCTTCAATTTCTCTATTCAGATACTGTTTCCTTGGAAACAGCAGCCCACATGCTTCATATGGCTTAATGTATGTTCTACCAATTGAGAAACAGGAAATGAAAACAAGCATTATTTAATGATTTGTTAATGTTTAAATATACAGGTGATTACTTTAGTAGTTTTTTCTTACTTCTATCTCATAGCCTACACATTGAGGAATCATTTAGAAGACGACTATCAAAGAAATTATATAATTAGGAGTCAGGCCAGTAGGTTTGTTTGAAGAAAACATAACCATGAAATCAGTACTGCAAGATTCAAATTTACTGATGAAATCCTCAAGATGGTTTAATATTGAGCAAATCTGTAAGTCTGTGGTAGTTCAGGAAACAAGTGATGAAGAAAAGTTTCAGAAATGTTTTCAATTGTTTTGCTCCTAGAAGAGATTCCCGAGAAAAGATTGGGGGGATTCTACATCACATACATAATGTGTCTATTCAAATCGAACAAAAAGTAGAGTTGCTTTATATGTATAAAGGGTGCTTGCTCATGATTTCTTAGTATAATACCAACATTTTTCCTAATATTTTTAAAGCTCTTCTTTTATGTCTATTCTACTTGCCTTGACTACTATATACAGTTTTTAGAGTAGAATTACAATACTTTCCCACCAAAATCAGCCAAGCAAAAAACAACTTATGTCAGTCAAAACATCCCCTGCCAGATCCTAGAATCAAAACATAGAAAGACAACAAAAATCCATCCTGATTCCTTTATATAACTCTTATCTCATTCTTCATCTTCTTTTCAGAATAAAGGCTATTTATTACATTTCCTCAAATACTTTAAGGTGCTAATCCAAAAGAAAAACAGACTCTCAGAACTCACAGTAAATTTTAGAAATTTAGTGACAGCTAAAAAGAGTTGGAATAAAGACAAAAGTAATTCACTCTGGTAATAATGGAATATGGAGCTTTTTATTACCTATCACAGGTCACTGTTCTACTTCCAGTTGAGTGTAGTAGTAGCCCTAGAGTGTTACTTTCTGACAGCTATTTAATGATCTATATAAAATGAGTTTCTCAACTGCATTTTCCAGTTCCTAGGTATATGAATATACACTTTGATAAGATTTGGCACCATTTTGACAAGTCATACTTGAGAGGCCAGGGAATGAATGTGACATATCTTGACCCAAGAATGTCTCTTCCAGATTAGAGCTGAGGTAAATAAGTAGAGAAGCTTGAATTAGGAGACCCTGTATTGATTTTGTTCAGTGATGACTTTAGTCTCTAGAATTCTTGATATCAAATTTCTCACCAACTTTAATTTAATTTAGAAGTCATTTCAAGAAATTGATTTTCTCTTCGTAAGTGATTACATTTTATCATTTGGGAACAGGGAAGGCTGGAGGTGGGAGATACTGTTAGTTGTTTTTTAAAAGATACTTTTGTCCAGGTGAGTATTCAGGCTCTCAGATGATACCTATTCCATCAGGGTGAGAGTTTGTTATTATCAAGAAGCAAAAATCTCAAAGTGTTTGCACCTCCAACCCCAAAGGGTTAAAATTCAGGTTAAGTTCAGATTTTTGCAAAAACACTCAACAAAACAATGAAATTCTTAATGATGAACTGAGCCCTTAATTGTAGCAGGTACTGATGGTGCAAACAGAGGATATTCCAGACATAGCCAAACTCAAAGCTTTATGGATGGGACATAATTAATTTGGGGTTTAAAGGTCATAGCAATCTAAGGGACAGTTTTCCAAAGAAGACGTAAAGCAGGTGATATTCAAAATTCAACTGGACATAACCTCAAACAACCTTCTTTGAGCAGTGGAATTAAACAAGACAGTCTCCTGAGATCTCTTCCCATCTCAGCTATTCTGTGGTTTGTGATTTTTTATGTGGTATCTATATCCAGTGCACTACTGTACCAAAGCAATAAGAGAAGGAAAGGGAAAGTATTATCTTTCTCCAGCAATGGTAGATGCAGTTATAATATAAAGACAGATCTGTGAATTAGTTAGCCTTAGCTGATCATGAAATGCCTTACTTGGCAAAACACTTGCTTTGTCCATTTTGAGGAGTAGCTTAATCCTGTTCCAAAAGTTTTGAGGAGTTTGAGGAGTAGCTTAGTCCTGTTCCAAAGGAGTTATTTTTTCCTAAAAATAGATATAATGCTTCTGACACATGGATAATTTTAGACAATTCCAGAGAAGGGCGACAAAGCCGGTGAGGGGCCTGGAGAACAAGTCCTACGAGGAGCGGCTGAAGGAGCTGGGATTGTTCAGCCTGGAGAAAAGGAGGCTCAGGGGTGACCTTATCGCTCTCTACAGGTACCTTAAAGGAGTCTGTAGTGAGGTGGGGGTTGGTCTGTTCTCCCACGTGCCTGGTGACAGGACGAGGGGGAATGGGCTTAAGTTGCGCCAGGGGAGTTTTAGGTTAGATGTTAGGAAGAACTTCTTTACCGAAAGGGTTGTTAGACACTGGAACAGGCTGCCCAGGGAAGTGGTGGAGTCACCATCCCTGGAAGTCTTTAAAAGACGTTTAGATGTAGAGCTTAGGGATATGGTTTAGTGGGGACTGTTAGTGTTAGGTCAGAGGTTGGACTCGATGATCTTGAGGTCTCTTCCAACCTAGAAATTCTGTGATTCTGTGAAAAGCTAGACACCCATAGGCTTGAACACAGGTTATTTTCAAGCAAAGGTAATGAAATGCTTTGACCACCAATTATCCCTCACCTATATTTTCACTGCTTTCATAGGGAGCCTAATTAGACAAGCTTTGCCTCTGTTTTTGTGTCCCACTACTCCCTGTACAGAACTAAAGGGCAAGTCTTAACTCCCACAATCCCACTCAAGTCCATAAATAAAAGTTCATAATTTTGTCCTAACTAGAGTACATACATATGTGACATCAAAAGTATGCATGAATGTATGTACGTATACATGTGCACAGTATGAATTTAAAATAGTTTTAGAAGTTATAGGTCAAATAAAAAATCTTTAGGTGTAGGCATGCAATTGTAATTTCTCAGTCACATTTGATAGCAGGTTTGTATTTATATGCTTCTCCCCACCACCACCCCTCCCCCCCTCCCCCCCCCCCCCCCCCCAAAAAAAGTGGAAAAAATCCCCAAAGCCCTCATTTGTTTACCAAATTTTGTGAAGTCCCGGGCTCTTTTAATGATTACCGCATGCCAGACTGAAACAGAAATGTCAGCTAGCCAGCATAAATGGAAAACAAGATTATACCATTTCCTCATAACCCTGCGAAGGTGTGACACCAAAGTAATGCTTTTACATTTTATGAACATTGGCTGTGTGATAGTTAGGTATGACAATCCTTTAGATACGTGGTCTAACTGCAAACATTCTCATTTTTCTATTTCCACCTCCTGATCTGCTCTCACATCTGCAAGCCAAGGTATGCCTGCTCAGAACCTGTTAATACTGTGCCCAGCATTTTGTCTGGTGTTTGGTATTTGTTTGTTTTTGGAACAGCAAATTTGCAAAATATTTTTTGCAGAAACAGCTCAGAAAGAAAAACTGCAAATGAACAAAAGGGAAAGGGGGAAGAAAGCTCCTGATGCTACCACTTGTGTATTGGCAGTTGTCCTAGGATGCAGAATTTCTGTCTGAAATTGCCAGCTGGAATTTTCAGAAGAAAAATGAAAACTGTGGCATGCTGACCAGACATATAGAAAAGAGACACGCTGATTTGCCCTTTGGAAACAAAGCAAACAAAATAGGAGGGAAATTGTTTCAGTATTTTGCCCTTTAAAAGAAAAAAAGAAAAGAAGATACGAACATTACAAAAAAAAGATATAACTATCAGAAATGTAATGTCATCAACCTCTTTCAGTATTAGGATCATGAAAAATACTGGAGCAGGAAAGGGGAGAGGGAACAGTGGAAATACGTAATGCCTTTACCACAAAATATTTTGGTCTGTGATCACTGGCAGTATGTTCTCAAAACTTTTTTTTTTTTTTGGTCTTTTTTTTTTTTCTCCCTGTCTGTTCTGCTGCTTCTAAAAACACCTAGATGGCAAGTACAAACTGCTGAAGTAGTTGGAGAACAGACCAATGCTAAGCTTTCAGAAGTGGCAGTTTCAGTTTGGTTTCACTGATTCTGTTGAACTAACTGTGAGAAGCTGAAGCAAATAATAAAAGCACCTGTTCATAGACTATTAAAACAGCTTAAAGAAAGGCACTTGTGAAGAGCATGATAGTGTCCTGCCTAATACAGGTGAAGTGCTGGTAACACTAATCAGGCCCTGGAGGTCCACTGTTTATACCTCATCTCTTTTATTTTGCTCCTTCTCTTCATACTTGTTGGCTGTGGCAAATTCATGAAATTACTTTGAATCCATTACTTTGTCATTTGAAAGGCAATTTTCATCCTATCTAAGGGTTTAAAGGTATGTTGTTCAAATATGCAGATTACACTAATGACTGTGTTTTGCCAGTTTCTGTATCCAGCAGAAGCAATGAATATTACTACCAATATTCATTCATTTATTTTGATGCAATTTGTCTGCCTTAGGTTCCAGGCATCTTTATAGCAATTAAAATGTGCAATCATAAACATGGAAATTCACATAGAACACAGATACAATCAAAGCTGCCCAGATAAAGCAAAGCTAACTATTTCTGCATAGCGATGCCCCCCATTTGAATATTAAGACATCCACTGCAACGTTACATCCCGAGATGCAATGCAAATTCTTCTAGGAAATTAAGAAAAGTCTATAATAGATTTCACAAAGATTTGAATGGGATTCCACGTGTGTGTTGAGAAATTATTTTTATGTCTGTCCTGTGGTATAATAAAAACATGATGAGCTGCATCCTGATTCAGGAGGAGAGCTGAAACCAGTAGTCAAAATATGCATCAACAAATCCCTTTAATTTTAAAACAGGTGCTCTTATTTTATGTTGGGTGTTTTCTTCCTCTCTCCCCACCCCCACCCCCTTTTTTTTGTTTGTTTGTTTGTTTAAAACATTTTTAGTGATTATAGTTGAAATTATGTTACAGGGGGAAGTTGACTTAGACAATGATGTCCCAAGATTTTAGAACTTTTTATATTAAAACAATACTTGAAAATTCTGTCTGGGAGCTAAGACACGTCCAGTAGAAACCACACACCGTGGGAGCAGTGCTGAACTCATTCTTCCCTAACTTCTATTTATACTTCTGTTTCTCAGTCAACTTTTAATACAATTATATTTGTACTTTGCTGAATAAATTTAAGCTTAAGATATCCAAATCATCACAGAAAATTAACTATACCCTTGTGATGCACCTTCCCAAAATAAAATTAAATCTCAGATTTTTCACAAGCTGCTGTGTTGAGCGGCTCTCTCTGAGTAAAGGGAGGCTGTTGAGCAGGTTGCTCTTTTAAGCATAAAGGTCTTAATTCAATTGCTCACCTACTGTCATAGAAATGTCATGGGTCTTCAAGAATTTTATGTGGACTGACTGACATGGGAGAAAATTAAAGTATTTCAAAGCTTTCCCTGGTGGCAGCCAGGACTTCGGCTCATGTCTCAGTTTATCTGCAGTGCTGTTAAGCAAGCTGGTGTGCAGGAAACTGAATCAAGCCCAAATCAGTTCAGAGTTTATCTTGACAGCATTTACAACAAGCAACTTATGTGCTCCCAGCCCCAGAAAAGGGTGGAAACATGAAAACTCTCTGCTGGGAATAACACTCAGGTTATGTTTGGGAGAGTGCTCGCAACCTTGGGCCAAAACTTTGCCAGGGAACTGCCTCATACTTCATTGGTACATGTAGCTCTCTTCCAGTGTTTAACTTTAACACTCCCCTTCCAAAATTCACTTAGATGTTGAGCATGTGGTCAGGCTGCTGACAGGGTGCTGTGAGGGCTGCACCCTGTGAGGGATCCAGGGCCCTTCCCAACACCCCACCCAGGATCAGGGCAGCCATAAGCACTAGGACCTGTAAGTCTAGGACATGGGCTCAAGGGTGGGCCTGGCTCTGCAAGGGCCTCGGTTGGGCAGGACAGGGCTGTGGGGAGCTGGAGATGGGCCCTGCTGCGGCCTTGCTGGGGCATGTATTGATGGCCACAGGGGCTGACATGGGGTCCTGCAACATGGGAAGGGCGGGGGAGTCCTGAGGGAGACAGGCCTGTGGGGAACAAGGCCTGTGGGGTTGCTCTCAGGTCCCTGGCAGCGACCTTTTCAGCATCAATATCATTATGGACTTTGAGAGACTCTAAGCAGTGGGAGATTGCAGAGTAGCTCGTAATGGGGAGGAGTAATGCCTTTACCGAAGGCAAATGGTAGTATTTAAAGTCTTTAATGTAATATTAGAGAACATCTACAAGGAAATTAGACAAGCAGTTAAACAGTAGAGAATAGTAAAGTTGAGCATTCAGCTATTCTGAATGCTATCCGGCTATTCTTCTGAGAAGTAAGGCTAAAACCAGGATTGCAACTCTGGACTTTCAGAGAGACAACTTCAACCTCTTCCGGGAACTGCTTGGGAACTCATGGGCTAGGTTGCTAGAAGGCAAGGGTGCATGTGAGAGCTGGACTATGTTTAAGCAGCACTTCTTCCAAGCTTAGGATTGGTGCATCCCTAAGAGTAGGAAATCAGGGAAGGGGGACAGGAAACCTGTGTGGATGAGCAAGAAGCTCATCGATAAGATCAAAAGGAAGAGGAAGGTTTATGAAATATGGAAAAAGGGCCTGTCCTCTTGGGAGGAGTATAGAAGTGTTGTCAAGGCCTGCAGGGACGCGACAAGGAAGGCTAAAGCCCACCTAGAGATGAGGCTTGTGAAAGATATAAAAGATAATAAGAAGGTTTTTTTAAAAAAATATGTAAACACTAAAAGGAAGACTAGGGATAATGTGGGTCCCTTGCTGAACGAGGGGGGTGTCCTGGTAACAGGAGACGCTGAGAAGGCAGAGATACTGAATGTTTTCTTTGCTTCAGTCTTTGCTTCAGGGACTCTCCCACAGGACTCCTCGACCCTGGAGGGAGGAGAAAGAGCCTGAGAAGTGGGGATCTCCCCCCTTGTTGACAAGGGAGTGGTTCGGAAGTGTCTGAGTGGGCTCAACGCACACAAATCCATGGGTCCCAATGGGATGCATCCACATGTCCTAAGGGAGTTGGCAGAGGTGATTGCTGAACCGCTCTCTATCATCTTTGAAAGGTCTTGGAGAACAGGAGAGGTGCCTGAAGATTGGAGGATAGCCAATGTCACTCGGGTCTTCAAGAAGGGCAAGAAGGAGGATCCGGGAAACTAGAGGCCAGTTGGTCTCACCTCTGTCCCTGGAAAGGTGTTGGAACAGCTTGTTCTGGATGCCATCTCCAAGCAATTGGAAGAGAAGGTTATGAGGAGTAGTCAGCATGGATTCACCAAGGGGAAGGCATGCTCGACCAACCTTGTTGCCTTCTATGATGGCATCACCAGCTGGGTAGATGAGGGGAGAGCAGTGGATGTCATCTACCTTGACTTTAGCAAGACTTTTGATACTGTCTCCTATGACATTAGCAAAGCTGAGAAAGTGTGGGATAGAGGAGTGGACTGTAAAGTGGGTTGAGAACTGGCTGACTGGCCGAGCTCAGAGGGTGGTGATTGGTAGTGCAGAGTCCGGCTGGAGACCTGTGACTAGTGGTGTTCCCCAGGGGTCGGTGCTGGGTCCAGTCTTGTTCAACATCTTGATCGACGACCTTGATGAGGGAATAGTGTCTGCCCTCAGCAAGTATGCTGATGACACAAAGCTGGGAGGAGTGGCTGACATGCCAGAAGGCTGTGCTGCCATTCAGCCAGACCTGGACTGGCTGGAGAGATGGGTAGGAAGAAACCAAATGAGGTTTAATAAGAGCAAGTGTAAAGTCCTGCACCTGGGAAGGAACAACCTGAAGTCTCAGTACAGGCTGTGGGATGACCTGCTGGAGAGAAGCTCTGATGAAAAGGACATGGGGGTCCTGGTGGACGACAGGTTGACCGTGAGCCAGCAGTGTGCCCTGGTGGCAAAGAGGGCCAATGGGATCCTGGCATGCATTAAAAGGAGGGTGGCCAGAAGGTCAAGGGAGATGATCCTCCCCCTCTATTCTGCCCTGCTCAGGCCTCACCTAGAGTACTGTGTCCAGTTCTGGGATCTCTGATACAAAAAAAGACAGGGGTCTCCTGGAAAGAGTCCAGTGGTGGGCCACAAAGATGATACAGGGCCTGGAGCATCTTCCTTATGAGGAAAGGCTGAGAGAACTGGGTCTGATCATCCTGGAGAAGAGAAGACTGAGAGGGGATCTCATCAATGTGTATAAATACCTGAGGTGTGGGAGACAAAAGGATTGGGCCAACCTCTTTTCAGTGGTTTGTGGGGACAGGACAAGGAGTAATGGTCATAAGATAGAGCACAGGAAGTTCCGCACTGACATGCAAAAGAACTTCTTCACGGTGAGGGTGACGGAGCACTGGAACAGGCTGCCATGGGAGGTTGTGGAGTCTCCTTCTCTGGAGATATTTAAGGCCTGTCTGGACGCCTATCTGGGCAGCCTGCTCTAAGGAACCTGCTTTGACAGGGGGGTTGGACCCAATGATCTTTCAGGGTCCCTTCCAACACCTTCAGTTCTGCGATTCTGTGATTCTGAATTCATGGATGAGGTCTGAGCTCAGAACAAGGCAGTCCTGGAAGTGAGGACTGGTGGCTACCAGCAAAGCCCTTTTAATGTCTCCACTTTTGCACACAGCCCTGCCTCTGTACAGTCAGCAGTAGTTTGCCCATCAGTATCCAAAGTCAAAAGCATTTTATATACTAATATTAAAATGAATGTTAAATTACACCAGAAACCCATTTACTTTCAGGGCTAACACTGATAAATTTACTGTGAAGAGCACACAGAGTAATGTGCAGTACAGTATGTTGCCTACTTTCTGAGGGCCTGGCTAATGGGGAAACTTGCCCTGTGTTGCTTTTTATTTCCAACACCCAGCTGTAAGGAGGCAGAAATTTAAAATTAAAAATAACCTTTCAGCTGATTCCTTGCATAATTGCTATCTTGTTTTGTTAATACTGTGGCTGAATTATAACTTGCTGAAGCCCTTGAGATTTGCATGCTGGTTTATCAGCCTGAATTTGCATTGACATGCTTTTCAGTCAAGTGAGTAACTAAATCCTATGGCCTTGAGTGAGCCTGGCAGTATTTGCATAGAAAATCAGAGGAAGATTAGGGAGAATGACTATATACTGTCTCCATAAATAGATTCAATACTGCAAATGTGCACATCTTAAAATACTGCTGAATTTCTTTGGACTGTAGCTGACATACCAGCAATGATTTGAAAAAGCAATACAATAAAAATAGGTGAAAGACAGACAAAACTCTGCTGCAATGCCAGTCAGCCTTTCACTGGGGATGTTGGAAATGGCCAGGTCTCACTGGACTAGCACTCATGCATGAACATGAACAGACTACAGCAGCCATTTCACCTGAAAGGTTGCTTATCATTTTCTGTTCACAGCCCAGTAAAATTAGAACTTTGCATTATTGTGGAGCAGATCTATATAAAGCCTAAACTTCTCAGTTTCCCCAGAGTGTGTTTTATATACTTTTTATGTATGTGTTGTTTTTTTTTTTTTTTTTACCTTGAAACAAACAAACAAGCAAACAAACAACAACAACAAAAAAACCACATACACACACAAGAAAAAAAATAGTTCATTTTGTAAAGGTCTCATCCTAGCTGGCAAAGGGGTTGATAATACCAGCCTATAGTGTTAGGTTTTTCTTCTGTTTATTATGAAAGATTTGGAAAAAAACATTTTGAGTTAAAACATGTATTTCATTCTTAGTAATCTTCTGAATGAGGCTTATTATCACCAAACAAAAATAGACCTGTTCCAGATGGTTTTAGCCAGTGTTAAATGCTTTGCAAGGACCTTCAAGAAGCATCATAGAGGAGAACTATTGAATTAGTTCCCCTTCAGGTAACTATCTTGAGACAATTTTTATTTATTTTTCCTCATGCTCTAATCTATCACAAGGTACTGTATACCTAATTTTGCTTAATGTTACTAAAGATGTTTTGAAGTCTGAGCATCAGTTAAGTAAGTTATATCCATAACTCTAAAACTCCATTGTGAACAGCAGTATTGTCCTTGAAGCCCTTAAGTGCTTTTACAAGAATATTTCTGCTTGAGTCTAACTTCTGATTAAACCAACTATTCATGTTCCTCAAGTTTCTGAGTGCTTCTCTCATTTGACAGCAGAGAGTAGGAGCAGATGGGTTTCATTAGATGTCCCAAACCTTTATCTTTTAATCACCTGCCTCACACAATCTAAGGGGGGAAAAGGGCAGACATATGAGAAATCTCCTCCTTTCTGCTTCTCTCTCTCTCCAGTTCTCTGCAAAGCATCTGCTAAGACCTCATTCATCACTGTGAAAGCTGCGAATGGATAGCTGTGTAATACCCCAAGGTCTTGTCTGCTGTGGTGGTATAGTGCCTAACCTCTCCCCTATTAAAGAAAAGGCTATAAGTACTTTTGTCAACCTGTCAGCAAGCACTTCTCTCTCAATACTGTTTGCTCAAACCTCACCCCCACCATCTTACAATGTCAGCTTTCTGAAAATGTTTTCATTTTGAAGAAAGTCCTAGATGTAGTTCTCATAAGCATGTATTCCTTATTTCGTTTGTCAGTGCACAGCCACATATAGAATATATATTTGTGTGCATGTGCCTATTTATGTGTATATATACCTATGCATCTCACAAAATGTGAAAAAGGTGATCTTCTGTGTCCTTCAGGTTTAAAAAATATCAGTGTTGCCCACCAGATTTAAATTTTGACCATAGGTTTAAGAGAGTCTTCAATTAAACTACAACCTCCCTGCTCTGTTTTTGTTTCAATGAAAAGCGGTCCACAGAATCCTTCAGAAATAAGAAATAATATTCTCATTGGACTGCTGAAGAGTAAGAGTTTAATTCTTTCCAGAAGAGTCTTCCCATATTCTACTACTGTTTTCTGATGAATGCTAATTTAGGATTCTCATACTAACTCACATTTAACATTAATCATGGTTTTCCACACCAAAAAACACTAAGATTGATGGCTGATTAAAATAGATGCCTGAAAGTTTCTCTGATTTAAGGCAAAATATAGTACAGCTCCCTTACTTTTTAGCCAGTTTTTATCTAGCTAAGTTTCTTTTTGAGCTTTTTTTTCTTTCTTCCTTGTTTTAAATCTTCTGTCCATGCCAGGAATACTCTCATCTGACTGTGAAAGAATCAAATCTTGCAAGCTTTCAGTATTTCCATAGTTAATTTTATAAATAAGTAACAATTTCTGCGTATATACAACATGATCAATTTCATAAGATCAAACAATAAATTTGAATGTAAACAGCATTTAAGAACAAATAATTAATATAAATAGTGCTTAAGCACTACTTAGATGACTAATTGCATTGTCTCTAAGGATTGCACTCAACTTCCACTGAAGTTACATGAAAAGATATATTCTTTCTTTCCAGATATTTTTAAATTAAAAAATAAAAATAAAAAATAAATATTAAGGAGAATCCAAAATGTAATCTGAAAATCTTCTTGATTTGATGGAGATATGTGTATTGAGAATGAATCAAACTTTCTGTCTGCATTGTGCTGACTTGTTCCATAATTAGTCAGAGTCACTAAACTTGTGGAGAAGAAGATTTAAATTCCTAATGTGAACTTAAATCCACTTTTTTTTGTTTCTTTTCATTTTTCCCTGCAATATTAAACACATCTTTAAATGGAACAAAGTAGTGTGAATGCACAACAAAAAAAAATGTTTAATATAAAAATGATATATGCAATAACTGATTCATACCAAGAGAAAGGATACCTGCCTTCAAGATACAGTTTATTCCTCAAGCAATTAATGAACCATTTTTTGTGATATAGCTGTGTGAGCAGCTCAGCTTCATTATCTATTTTTATAGACATGCTCAAAGCTGACATATTTATACCCCACAGGTATTCCTGGTGATATATATTAACAGCAGAGATTAAAAGTAGTGGTTTGGTTTTGTTTTGTTTTGTTTTGTGAAGAAACTTGGCAAAGAATTCATACCTACAGCTGCTGTGTTACCTTGACTGCCAGGTAAAAGACAAAGAACAGTGAGGCCAAAGTAGAAAATGAAGATAAGAAAAGAGAAGGCAATTCAGCACTACTATAAAATTAAATTGACTAGAATGTTTTTAAAATATGGTAATTAGATTTCTTAGCCACTGGAAAGGATGGAGTTTGATTTTAGCTAGGTGAATCAATAACATTTCAGATTAACTATCTCTGATAAGCATTTAATTTCTGATTAATAAGAAAGTTATTTCATGTTAAAAAAATAATACTAGTAGAGTATTTAAAAAAGAAGGATAACAGTTATGTGTGTGCTGACTAATTTCCCACAAAGCAATATTTCATAAAATTTTTAGGCTGTTAGCTTAGCATCACCACCTAACTGAAGGCATTTAATGCTTTATATTTATTAAGGTGAGTACTATGAATAAAAGCCAATGAATTGCTAGAATTCCTAATAACGTGTTTATTGGTACACAGTGGCATACATAGTAAACAAGGAATATTTCTCATTAATTTTAATATACTGAACTGTAGCCTGCTTTTTAACCTGTCTGCAATAAGTTACACTTCTTTATGTTTTCTGTACCACTTTAGAATGCCTTTACTTCATAGTGCCTCTAATAGAATTCCTTCTGACATTTCAAACAGCAAAATATCTTCAAAGCATCTTGGTAAAAATCTCCATTTATCTTCCTTCCCCTGCCACAAAATTTTGGACAAAAATGATTTTAAATCATTTATTTTAAACTCAAACTATTTCTCTACCACCCCTGCCACCTGCAGTACCCCTGTTTTACTGCCTTTGAAAAAGCTGGAACAAAAGCTTAGGAAAGTTATCAGAAACAACTACCTGGTCATAGCTGAATGAGCTGAATGTGTGAACTGTATATCTATAATTCATCTTATTTCCTGTCCTTGTTGGATAATTAAGTCATTTTAAAAGGTGTTATTCATTGACCATAAGAACCAAGTGTATCTGGTGAAAATTTAGGAAGGCAGAACAGTCTAATCTACTGTGACCTTCTCAGGTGTTTCCATATTGTACTCCAGTTAGTTACCCATCTAGAACCTGCAAGGCTGAAGTCTCCAAAGTGAAGCAGCAAACTAACATAATATTCTGAGGCAAAGCAGAGTTACTGCATGTACTTCCTTCATTACACTCCCTTGGAGGGTATTGAACTTTGAAATTGATTTAAAACCCTTTTATGCTTCTATGGAAAACAACCTCTGTGTGCTCTTGGTTCTATCCTCATAGCATTTGAATCTCTGTAATGATTTTGCTTTTATAGGAATCAGATTTTCAAGATACTATATAAGATGAATACTTTGATATAAGCCATGGGTTTGCTACAGAGTGTCCTGTGCTTTCTGAGCAAAAATTGGATAGTCAGAAATTACTGGGATAAAATTAGAACTGCAAAGCTGAACTGGTGACCAAATGTAAAGCAGTCAGTTTTTTGTTTTGTTTTGTTTTTGTTTTTGTTTTTGTTTTAATCTTTTTTTCTTTTCTCATGTGTCTTAAAGGTTTGTGCTTATTTTGGTATCTCCAGAACAAAATGGAAGGAAAATAACACCTTATGCCAAAACCTACCTTTATACAATATCCATCTTGAATTGTTCTTCATAGAATGCCTAAGAAAGACCTGGGAGTGATGCTGGACAGTCGGCTGAATATGAGCCAGCAGTGTGCTCAGGTGGCCAAGAAGGCCAACGGCATCCTGGCTCGCATAAGAAGTAGTGTGACCAGCAGGTCTAGGGAAGTGATTGTTCCCCTGTACTTGGCTGTGGTGAGGCTGCACCTTGAGTACTGTGTTCAGTTTTGGGCCCCTCACTACAAGAAGGACATCGAGGTGCTTGAGCGGGTCCAGAGAAGGGTGACGAAGCTGGTGAGGGGCCTGGAGAACAAGTCCTATGAGGAGCGGCTGAAGGAGCTGGGCTTGTTCAGCCTGGAGAAGAGGAGGCTCAGGGGCGACCTTATTGCTCTCTACAGATACCTCAAAGGAGGCTGTAGTGAGGTGGGGGTTGGCCTGTTCTCCCATGTGCCTGGTGACAGAACGAGGGGGAATGGGCTTAAGTTGCGCCAGGGGAGTTTTAGGTTAGATGTTAGGAAGAACTTCTTTACTGAAAGGGTTGTTAGACACTGGAACAGGCTGCCCAGGGAAGTGGTGGAGTCACCATCCCTGGAAGTCTTTAAAAGACGCTTAGATGTAGAGCTTAGGGATATGGTTTAGTGGGGACTGTTAGTGTTACGTCAGAGGTTGGACTCGATGATCTTGAGGTCTCTTCCAACCTAGAAATTCTGTGATTCTGTGATTCTGTGAAATGTGATTGAAAGTTACACAATCATGAAGTCATTAAAATGCTATGTAGGAAAAAATAGTGCAAGTTACTTCAGCTTCTTATGGTTAATACCAATAAATAAGAAAGAAGGTGAGTTAAGTGACCATCAAACAGGGGAAGGTACACATATGCAAGGTACTGGTTTTGGTTTTCTGTTCTCCTTTCTGACAAGTGAAGGTAAAACAGCATCCTCCGATTAGGAATAGCTAAAGACAGCAGACAAAAGCACTGCAGTGGACCTGCACCTTTCGAAACAACTTAAGCAGACAGACAGCCCTAATTTTTTTTTTTTTTTTGTAAGACAAAAGACCAGCACTTAATCAAATTTTTCTTGGTAATGTATGACGTAACTAAAGTGTACTCAGTCTCTGGAGCACCTTCTAGAACAACTTTTCCCACCCTGAATCTCACCTGCTTGTTTCTCATGGAGCTTTCATCCAGCAAGATGGCTTACTAAGAATTGCTGCACTCTGGATTTGAGCTTTAGTCACAGATACCAGCTTTTGCTAATAAGCATCTGCAGGGTTGTATGCAGGACTTTCACAGTTTCTGTATATCTCTAATTCCTGACAAATAGTTTTTGTACTTTGCAGCTAATCTGACTTCCGTTTTTTTCCTAATGAAGTAAGAAATAAACAGTATTGTAACTATGAATGAAAACTGCTGCCTATTACACTTCCCCTCCAATTCAAAGCAAGACCAACAGTGTTGAAAATGACAGTACATATGCTATGAGCATTTGAATTTTCAACAGCCTGTGCTTAATTCGATATAATTGATACCTGCCTAAGATAGAAGCTTGCAAGTACTCTTTATGAGACACAGAAATAGATAAAGAACTAGTGTAAGAAATAGAAAACAGACAATGCTGGTAAGTGAAACCATGTCCACTCTGAGGGAAGCATTAAGTGTGTCCCACATGGATTAAGACTCAGATCTCTACTGCCTTTTATCTGTATAACTGATCTGGACAGTAGGATTAAGTTTAAGTGGTTACATTTGCTGATGCTGATTGGAGAGCAGCAAACACAAAGATAGCTGCCAGAGATACTCAGGAGGTAGAAATGTGCAATCTGGGCTACAAATTCACATACAGTGTTTACTTGTTCCAAATAGCCTGATTCAGAATTCACTCTGGTTTTACTCTGATACAATGCCATTCATTCACTAGAATTACTTCTAAGTTATCCTCATCATTTCTAATACACACAACAAAGGTTTGTATGTTTAACATGAATCTAGCTTTTTTCTGGAAGGAACAAACATCTTCAAATCAAAAAAAAAAAAAAAAAAAAAAAACCACAACAATAATACACATCACTTAAGGTAAGAAATATCTTAATTGGCATTGATTATTAATTAACTTAATGATATCTTAATTGACAGTAAGAATCTGTTACCCTAAGAAACTGTAATATGCAAAACTGGATGTGCTGCCACACTTTTATTTCCCTCTTTCCCCCATATCTATCCATTCACAGGACCAGTAAGTCTCAGAAGAATAGTTTAAGATAGCATCAGGTGACCCCTTGATAAGTCATAACAGTTATTATGAGCTCTAACACCAGCATATTATACTTAGGTATGAAGATAAAAAATAAATAAAAAATAAAAATTTTACAGCTGCCTCTTTTGGAGGCCCATGACACTGAATTCTTCTGTGCTGGGAGACAGATTTGCAAATATTTTATGTCACTGAAGTTCCAGAAACAAAATAGCTTGTATCAGGACCTTCTATTACATGAAACAGATTAATTTGTGGAGAAAATCCAGCTAAATTATAAAAAGTTTATAGAGTGGCAGTTAGCCCAAAATTTAATTCAGCTCAAAGTAGGTACAGTACCCGCTGGAATTAGTGTTACAATAGTGAAAATTTCTGAACAGCTAAATTGAAGCTTTCTGTGAGTCATCAAACAGAAAAGTTTTAAAGAGATCTGGACTAGTAGTAGTATTTCAGGGTTTAAAAAATATTTATATGATAAAACACATAATTATATACATTCCATCATTCTTCCAGAAACTTGCCAAGGACAACATTTATCAGTAATCTAGGATGGCATTCCCTGGATTTTCCTAAAAAATTACAGCTATAAATGACAAAAGATCAAGTAAACCTTCCTTAAAAAAAATTTGCAACTATCCCTTTCTTGAAGTATTTTTACATGGTAATTGCTGTATGATTTCTGAAAAAGGCTTAAGCAGTCTTTGAATGAACTAACTCAGGTATTATGATAGAGTTTAGCTGCATTAATATGGAGATCTCTCTAGAATAATATGATCAACTATAAGTAGATGTGTAAAAAGACTATGTCCATATGGTGGTATGCTATGCCATGTTGATACACAACTGCACTATTGGCAATTGGAGTAGTACACAATCCAGGACATTTTTCTGAAACATATGCTATGGTCCCAGCAAAAGTTATGGGGTTAGCAATACTACTACAGGAAAAGGTTCTGTAAAATATTCCATGAACTGTAATCATAAAACAAATCTTGTGTTACCTTGTGTGGCTGGATGAATCATCATAAGCAATAGCTTGAGTTGATCGATCTGTTTTGCTTCTGTTCTCTGAATGAAAAAAAGATAGGTACATTTCTGTCAGAGATACCAAACAATTCACAAATACTAAATTTATTTAAAGTTATCTCTGGAAAAGATTTATACATTTTTATAAATTAGGAGAACTGAAGCAATATAAAATCTCTTTTACAGTTAACCACATACACACATGCACACACACAAAACAACCAACACAAAACAAATCAGAAAATACAGGAGGTGTATACTCAACTTGTGTTTCTGTGTATTGTGAAAAATGAGATGGTTTAGGGATGTCGTGTGGAATGAGAAGAGTATAATCTCCTAAACATACCAACATAATGAATTCTGCAGTTTTGTAGTTAAGTTTTAAAGGAAATATCTGAAATACCTGTTTTTTTTAGCTACAACTGGTCATCACTAACAGGAATCTCATTGCAAAAACTATAATAAACATTCCAACCAAAAATGGATGAAATTTCATAGTCTCAGCTTATCTTTGTAATATGTGCAGTTGTATATAGTAATAGTATGTCATACTCAAACATTTCCAAAAGCTGCATATACTGTCTTCTAAACCCTGCAGTTTACTTATGTGACTTTTCTGGGAAAATGTAGGTTAAAGATGGATCACAGAAACAGTCTACAAGGTTTTGATGTATGACAGGCATGTCTTTCCTCATAACCCTGCCTAAGGCCTTACGGACTGCAAAGTGCCCTACTGGGATGATGGTGTGGATTGCTTGCTTTTCTTCTTTTCTAACACGGTGACTATGTAAGAGAAAAACAACCTCAAAGAAGATCAATAGATCACATTCTAGGAAATGAAACTATCTCAAAAATGAGCCTGTAAATGAGCCTGTAAATTCTATATATGCAGTGGATAGAAACAAATCAAATGAACTTGGTCTGAATGCCATTCTGTTAAAATTTTCTTGTGAGGAAAGCATAAAGTCACTGCTACAGCTGAGGAAGACGAAGAAGTTGACAGCCAAGAAGCAGAAGGTTAGGTGGATAGAATAAGGACTTGGAAGGTGAGGTGGATGGGGAATTTAGACTTTAGTTCACTGTATTAAGGAGAGATTTCTGACTAATGGAGGAGATTTTGTAAGGAGATGCTGCATTTCAGAAACTGATTTAAAATCAGACAATTCTTTAAAATTGTTCTGCCCTTAAAAACATTGAAATATTAAAAATAAAACAATAATTTGTATTATTGATATTTGGATTTTTTAAAGTGATTATTTCTATTGAGAGGAAAAAAAAATCTTCTTTTCTAAGATTGCTAAGTATCTTTATTGGGAAAATAATTCTCTCCTTTAAGGATTAATGCATTTATTGTCTGTCTTGTCACAAACATCAAAAAAGCATGACAAAGAGGTCATTTCTCTGTTATGAAATAAATTTATATATGATATAAAGTTATATGTGCATGTCTTAAGTATATGACAGACATGAAAATATTGGATAACCAAGTAAAAGATTTTTGTATAGCCATGGTGTGTAGAAAAGCAGTAAACTTAAATATATCTGTAGCATACAAACATGTCAATGACAGATAGTTTACCACATTCTTATAGCCAATTTACAGCAATCCTAACAGTGAAAGTGAATAGTAAGCAGATGAGGGCACTCCCCCTGCCAGCTGCAGAGAGCACACTGTAGAAAAGGGGTGTTACGCCACATCTCTTCCAAAATCTGTCATTCATTTGAAATGTAGCCTGGTGCTGACAATGAACCATTCTCTACAGCATTTCTTTAGAAGGTTTCTTTATTTTATTTTTCCCCAATTGCTGCTTTGTTTACAGTAGCAATGGAACACAACTCCAAGTTATTTTTTTTTTTGTGCTTTTCCTAACTAAAAGAATGGTGAAATTTTTTGGTTATTTTTTTTTTGCCTCAGCTGGAAGAAAAAAAAAAAGTCTACCCAGACAATTAGAACAGTTTGGTCTTAGAAAAGTAATGGAAAGTAATATAAAACATTGTACCTGGCCATGAATAATGCTATTTACCAAGACCCCTTTGGAACTTCCACTGCATTTTTGCTCTTGAAAGTTCTTATTTATTTTCACAGTTGGTTATGAAAACTGTCACTCAGTAATGCTACTTTTGCAATTGTGGCCTTTGGGACCACTATACTGCATTAGAGCAGGAAAATATGTCTCAGAAAATAAAAATCTCCTACTACTTATACCAGGAGAACATAAAAGAGTAGAATGAACATGAAAAGTAGTTACAGACCTCTCAGAAATCAGTAGTTACAGACCTCTCAGATTTTGGCTATCTCCCCCCAAGAGAGGAGAAAAAAGGGGTTTATTTTAGGGCTAACTCTGAGAAGAACTCCTATCATACCTTTTAAGTAGAAATCCTTTCAGAGACCCACCTCAAAGTAGAAATCCTTCTAGAACCCACCTCAAACTCCCAATTTAAAATTTCACTTTTACTGTCTAAAATAGAGCCAGTAAAGGCTGCAGAATTTTACCCATGGAAATCTGAAAACAATATTTTAGAATAAAATATTTATTAAAATACTAAGAGATTGTATGCTATTAGGTATAATGGAACAAATGCAGTGCAGAGTTCTTTAAATGAACACTAATTTTCATCAGAACACTATATTCCTGACTGAATTCCGTTTTCAGGGAAAAATAATCTGTATTTTTCCTAAAATCTTTACTTAAGTTAAAATTGTCCAGCTTCCACTCTACTCTTCTTCTGCTCCTTTTCTGTCAAAGATTCTTTAAGATTTTTAATTCTGTGTCATTTTCCTTCAAAGTTTCCAATACTCAAATATAACAAAGACTTTACATAATATTTTGTAGATATTTAGTACCATAAAATTAGGAATTAGTTAGGCTTGAGAGACAATAAAGGAGAGAAGGGAAAGGAGAAAAAGCTGAGATGTTGATGTCCTTTGAGAAAGTGCTGTTAACATTGCAATCTTATGTTATCAGGCTTAGTGTTTTTCTGTTCTCAGTGTAGTTTTTTTTCAGAGTCTCCCTTGGCCAACGTAGAATAATACTTTGAGCAAAATAATGCAGAACATCTTGAAACATAACAAATCTAACAAAATGACTTTTGATACAAACAATCTTAAAGTTGGATAATAATGATAAATGCTTTGGAGACTGTAAAAACATTCAAATTACTGGACATAAAGATACAACTAACATAATAGAGCTTCAAAACTAAATCTCATTTACTTTTGTATTTGTTCTTCATAAAAATTACAATCATAGCTGTTTTCAAATGTAACTGATTATTTTGCATATGTTACTCCAATATGATTTTCTGTTATTTAACATTTTTCCTTCTATTGGCTTAAATTACCCATGGCAAATGCTTCAAAGCAGACTCAAACAAGACTTCTGTGTTTGAAGGCTGGCAGAGAATATATACACACATATATACATATGACTCTGGAGGCTTAAATGTCTTCTTGCCATCTCCCAGACACTGGAGTACTGGAATACACTCTGACCCGTCTCTGTGATTTTGTAGTCTGTCCAGGAATGTGTCAACAACAACAGCAAAAAAATAATAAAATAAAATAAAATAAAATAAAATAAAATAAAATAAAATAAAATAAAATAAAATAAAATAAAATAAAATAAATAAAATAAAATTCTAACTGCATTAGAAATCAAGTAGCTTGTTATCATGTAGTATATCTAGTATCAAGTGCACTCCATTCTCAAAAAGAAGGTTTGTGTTTTCATAAGGGCAGAAGTTATTTGGCTGTTCTGTTGAATTCTGTTGGAAACTTTTCTTGCCATGTTGCAAGTACTATCTAAAATAGATTCACGCACTGTATTTGGATGCAGAGATGTTTTCTGGAGACAGAATCATGTTGAACAATTCACGTTATCACAAATGCACAACTATATTTCTTTGACCCACAGAGGGTGAAGATTTTTGAAATCCTCTCTGAAAAAAATATGCTTGGGGATAGGAACTAGGTCTTGTGGTTTTACTTTAACATATTTTACAGGGAGTTTTAGGTCTAATGTGCTCAAGAGCCTCGACTGACTTCAAAAGATCTCAATTTCCATTTATTTTTATAACTAGTAGCTATAGTTTCAAAAGCACGCAGTGCTCAACAGCTACTATAAGAGGGATGCCATGTGAGAGCACAGACTATGTACAGTTCTTTTCAAAATATGTTTATAAGTGAGATGAATTTTTAACATAGCCAAACTTTATATGCTTTGGTTGTCTGCCATGTGTGAGTACAAGGAAACACACATTGCTTACCTCTGTTGCAAAAGTTTTGTTTAGAAGTATCTGAAAAGTGTTCTTGAAACCTGATGATTAGATGATGTTATAAATACCAAGTATTATTATTTTGCTGGCCAAGAAGAAACACACAAGCATGCAGAATCCATTAGGTGAGTATGGATTTCCCTTACACTTCATTTAAAAGTCAAACATATTTAGACATACAGAGCAACAGAATAGACCATGTTGCATAAGAGGAGAACAGAGAATCCATTTTTAAAGCAAAATTCATAACCAGAACATTTTCATCTTCCAAAGAAAGCTTACACAACTCATTTTTTTGGAGCCACTACTTATTTTGACTTGTTGGAAGTCTTTAGAAAGTCTTGTGTTGTACTTATAGGAGGCACCATACTATCAGATATAGCTTTGCTTTTCACTCAGTGTAACTTGAAATTAGATGTAAAGATAGTCTCAAATGAAAGAAAAGTAGGAAAGGAAGGAAAACATCAAGCATATATTTAAAATTTACTAATATAGTTTTCAAGATTATTGTCAGATCAGTAAAAAAATGAATAAAAGAAATATCTAAATCAACTTTTTAAAACAGTTACAATGGATTCAAACATTTACACGTGCTTTTGAAAACAAAAGTTCAGATCATATCCACAAAACCAAGTACTTGTATAAGAAAAGGAAAGAATAAATCCGTAGAAATTTTATCACTTGCCCATTCTAGATTCTCACTTATATTTCAAGACAGTATGAGCATTAAATTGTTCTTAGGTAGCACTGAAAGGAAAATACCAATGTTTTGTAAGCACTAAAACTAAGGAAGGAAGGGGTTCTAGATAAAAAGCCATAAATCAAACCAGGTATGCATGGCTAATACATGAACAATACATTAGATATAGATATAATGATACATGCGGTTGTTTTGTGCAACAAAATTGTATGATGTTTTAATTTTAATAAGGCAATGGACATTTAGAACTGGGGCAAGTATATAAATTTGACCAACAGGTTTATAGCCTCTTGCATACCATGTAGCTCCTCTGTGCTACTGTAGGGGTTTGGAAAGAGAAACTTCCCAGAAGAAGTGAGTAAGTTCTCCAAAGTGTATAAAAATGGGGCAGAGGGGGGATCAGATATTGAATCCAAGTTAAAAGTTGAAAGGCAATGAGCCATGTGAACAAGAGGAGTTCAGAACCCAGGGGTTTTTCCAAGTCTGAAAAAGCTGTCTGTGGACACAGCTGCTGGTAGCTCAGGGAATCATGACACTACTAGCTAATTTATTCAAGCCTCAACCTAACTCTTATTCTAATAGCACATAGTACAGCAAGGTACTGAAGTTCAAGTGTCTGCTGCTTTAAGGCCTTTGGTTTTGAGCATTTGTACTATCAATATGCATGAAGGCATCAATAGGTATGGTGGTCTTGTAGTATCTAATGTATGGACACAAAGGAACTAGAAGTTAGTCAAGCAGGGTCATCCTCCTTCATGGGACAGATACCTTGGAAAAGACTTTCTGAGTCCAGTCATCTGCTGTCCGGACATTTATGGCAGCATTATAGCACTAAAATCAGATAAATAATTGTTGTCTTTGAGGCAACGTGAGGTTTTTGCTTTTCTAGCCATGAACACATGAATTTCCTTGCAACGCAGTATTTGACGTAAGTTGAGACTGGGTAAGTTTGGAAGTGAATTTTTGTCTTTTTATATCCACAAAACTGTTCTGATGAGATTTTCTGCCTATTCTTACAGTAAGATTTCCAGGTAAAATAGAATGAAAAGCCAAATTTCAGGAAGTTTTGCAAAACTTCACCATGTTTTGTTCATCCCTAGATCTTGCTTAGGGTCAATTCGATCCAGGAGAATCCTGACAGCCTAAGTTGTAATTGGTCAAGGTATCCTGATGGAAGGTCAGTGATATATTTTCTTTTCTTGGTTTCACAAATCTAATCAGAATGTATAACTTCAGATTTTAGCCTGTTAAGAGATTGCTCTATACTGAGGACAGTATGCAATGCCCAGGCTATGCAGGATCCTGGTCCAAGACAGAAAATACAGTTCACTACTTCATCACAGTTGTGTTAGATAAAGCATCAAGTAGGGAAACAAAAACAAAAAACAAAAACAAAAACAAAAACAAAAACAAAAACAAAATAAAAATAAAAATAAAAATAACAATAAAAATAAAAATAACAATAAAAATAAAAATAACAATAAAAATAAAACATTGACATAAGAAAGGATCTTAAGGATCTTTCTTCAACCCACTAGACCAGTCTAGTGGAAGAATAAGGATTTAGCTCACATCCCCATTGTTCTGTACACAAACAAAACAACATGTGACAATATTTCAAAGGAATTATGCTCCTATTTCTATTTTGTGTGTGGGTGTTATTTGAAGCGTAAACCCACATTAAGAAAGGATTCATTGGACTCGTCAGAGGAAAAACTGAATAGTCTTTGTTTTACAGAAGGTCAAATCAAATGATCCATGTTTAATTTCTTATGTGACATTCATTCATACACATTGATATGCATATGTTTGTCATTCATGGAAATCAGGGAACAACTGTTATAAAATCTACTGAACTAGAACTTAATGAATTAACCTTAAATACAATTAACCTACCTAACTTCCTTATCAGTTATGCTTCTCCTTCCGTTCTGAAAATTATCAAAGCCCTGCTGTATAATGTGACCTTTCAGCTTTGCATCCAACCACTGCTTATAGAGTTGGGTGGAAGTATTTTGAAGTTCAGACAAAAAGGGTTAAAGACTGCCTTCCACCAGCTGTTCAAAACATAATATAAATGTTAAAGGAAAAAGACTTTTCCTTTAGGAAGGGAAGGGGAAGGGAGGGGGAAGGGAAGGGGAAGGGAAGGGGAAGGGAAGGGGAAGGGAAGGGGAAGGGAAGGGGAAGGGAAGGGGAAGGGAAGGGGAAGGGAAGGGGAAGGGAAGGGGAAGGGAAGGGGAAGGGAAGGGGAAGGGAAGGGAAGGGAAGGGAAGGGAAGGGAAGGGAAGGGAAGGGAAGGGAAGGGAAGGGAAGGGAAGGGAAGGGAAGGGAAGGGAAGGGAAGGGAAGGGAAGGGAAGGGAAGGGAAGGGAAGGGAAGGGAAGGGAAGGGAAGGGAAGGGAAGGGAAGGGAAGGGAAGGGCGCCTTCTATATTGACTTCTAATATGACTACATTGTATCATTTTTTACTCTTAATAAGTTAATTCCTTAACATGATATGATTGATTTTAACCACTTTAATGACTTAACCCTAACCATCAATATTTCACATAGGGAAATGGTAAATTTTCCAGATGAAAGAAAAAAAAAGACTTTCAAAAGGTTGATGTGTAATGGTAGAAAAATACATTGATCTCACTTACGAAAGTGATTTTTCTCGTTAATGTTTCTGAATGGATTTTTTTTTCAGGGCTTGTTTTGTTTTGTTTTACTTCTGTTTGTTTTGTTTCTTCCACAGATATGTCAGGCATCTGAGCTCTTAAGTCAACATATACAGAAAGTTAAAATTTGCAAAATTACTAAATCCTATTTTCTAAATTGTTTAGATACAATTGTGAATTGCAGAACTTAACATGATTAAAAGGTGAACTCTAGTGTATTATACTGGAAATACAGAATATTGCTATACAACTGTTACTACTGATATAGCAACTATTTCTCTTCAGTAAATAAAACACCTTGAGCAAGGATTCAGTGAACAGAGGGGCAAGAAAAGGATATTATTACAGATGCATGGCATATGTGATTTGTCTGACATTTACTACAAATCAGGATACACTAGGGTCTTACCAGTTTGAGTATAGGTGTACATGCTCATACAGGTGTTTTTTTTTTTAAGGAAAAGTGAAAGAAACACCCTACAGATGTTCCCAAGGAAAAGGGAAACCCAAAATTGAATTGCATGAGCTCAAAGCCAAGAGATTACTGAAAAGCCAATATTGCTATTGAAGCAATAGCACACTAAGACTCTAAAAGTAATCTAGGAAGTCAGAACTAGCCTGGAGAATAATAGCTAAATTCTCAGTGGTGGGTGCTACACAGAGGGTGTGCACAGAGATGTGTGTCAAAACATCACAAGACTGAAAAGCTGTGTCTGAATTCTGACCAAATCAGATGGCTAAAGGAGCCTGGGGATATGATGGTTGGAATATCTGATGGCACTCTGCTGAAAGGCAAAGGGAGGCATTAGGTCAGATGTGATCACAGCTAAACTCACCAGCTAAGGAGACAGAAATCCTTCCCTGCCTGTCATCAGAGAACTGCATCTGTTTCTCTAAATGATATACGAGACCTCATTATGTAGAAGGAACCTCTGCCTCAGAAGCTGAACACAGCACAAGGGAGCCAAGGAGAATGAGGTGTTCCTAAGGAACAAGCTCAGCCATAGGGGCAGAGAGACAGCACTTGTGGATTCAGCAGAGAGTGTTTTTCAATTGTTGTTCTAATGCTCTTTGTTTCTAAATCTTTTTTATGTTTGTCTCCAGTCATGTCAGCACAAAGGATTTTCTTTTGATCTGATTTACATTCTAGCCAAGGTACAACTGACTGTAAGCAGAGTCAAAGAAACTAGATGAATAAACACGGGTGACTCCTCTCCTGTCTCATTTAGAAGACATGTATGCTAAATTTCAAAAACATTGTTCAGCTCAAAGAGGGCTCTCAAGGGAAAGTTTTTTGTATTTTTATTTTTATTTTTTTAAGTTGCCTTTCTTATTTCTTTCTAGATCACATGAAATTAAGGTTATGAGCCCTCCACTCCTGTGACTCCTGTGATGGTCCCTCAAACCATTGATACAAGGCTGTTTTTTCTTGTGCATAGGAATGATGATTATGAATAGTGCTTCCTGTCTGGGGGAATAATTAAACTCTAGGCATTCTGACCAGAATGAAGCTTTCCTAGCTTTTCTGGGAATATCTACAAAGCAGATATTTATCAGCAACCCATGGTGATGATTCTCTTCCTCATTGCACCCAAATGATTCCTTCTCCCTGTAGAAGCATTTACACCCACAAACCCAGTGGCTTCATGTTTATTAGATGAAATGTAACTGTTTGGATTTTTCTCAGAGTAGGAGGGTTGATTTTTGATCAAGATCTTGACTAGTATATTCAAAATTACTAGGGAAAAGAGAAGCACATGACTAGTATTTAGTTAGCTTATAGACACTCCTTTTATTTTATATTCTTTTTGTATTTCTGTGCTATTAGCTGGACAGCCAGGCACACACTACTGGTGTGGTTCAGTAATTATGAATTTAATTCAAGTGTTCTGAAATGGAAAATTTCAAAGACAAAAATCCCATTATTTTTGCATTTTATTTTATTATTTTTAATTGCTATAGATGTATTTCATATTCTAGGGCGAGGTGGGCGTTAAAAAACTTAAGTAATACAGTATCTATTACTGGAAAACTTGTTTGTATAACTTCACCATAGTATGGCTGGTATGAATGATCATGCACATGACATCAATCCTCAACATCTAAGAAAGAATACAGAACCCCAGATGTAGGTATCTACATTAAATCTAGTGCAATAATGACAATTTAATTGCAGAAGTTCTTCAAAATGATTTATCCTTTCCACATCTGTTAAAACATCTTAGAGATGTTTCTTCAGTTTGCAAAAATTCAAGTTTTCCATGCATATACAACCTACTCCTAAAACAGTTGTGTACTTTATATTTTACATAATTCAAATGTTTAATGATTTTTTTTTTGTTTGTTTGCATGTTTGTTTGTTTTTCATGTTGATCCTAAACAGTATTCTAGCTTGATAGATTTTTTAGATACATATTCTAATGTAACATTACTTTTATTATTTAATCTACTGGAAAAATTTAAAAGCAGTTACAACAGTTAGCTTTAGCAGTTAACTTTTTAGATTTAACTAGTTTAGATTTAACTAGTTTAGATTTAACTAGTTAGATTTAACTAGTTAACTAGTTCATTTTTTAGACTGTTGATTATTTAAAACCCCAATATTTCCCCTGAAACAAAATCCAAAAAAAATCCATTCACTATGTTCACATGCGTTTCATGTTGCTGTTTTACATACATGTTTGGTTTATTTTATAAAGCCAGGAGGTTGTAGTCATGTCTGAAAGCAAGATCTAATGAAGATAATATATATTCATCATTTAGATGAATTTATTGGACTTGGCACATAGTCCCTTCTCCCTTTTAATATTTAACTAGAGGTTATGTTCACCAAATCCACTTCAATCTAGTCTGCAGATAGGAAAAGGCAAACCCAGAAACCATTCAGGTGGAATAAACTTCCCCTTCCAATTTGCTCCTGTTTTTATATAGGGAGGTCATGTTATGTAGAATCCTAACAGGTGACGCAGATGCTTGCTCTAACCATGGTGATTCTCTGGTGCTTTCCCTAGCTCCAACAGACATGCTGTTACATTAGAATCTTTGTAAAATGTTTTGAAAGCCCCAGGTGTAAAGACATGCATGTGTCTGTCTTTATACTGTAATTGAAATTGCACTGCAATAAATAAATCCTTTTTTTTTTCCTTTCAAATAATTACAAGCAACAATAGATTTGTAAACCCAACATTGTACCTGTTGTTGTTGATTTTTTTTTCTTTTTTGTTCTCTTTTTCTTTTCTTTACCCCATAAACAGAACGCTATGCATCCCATTGTCCCTCATAATTACCTTGAGGATATTATACCTTGAAAGAATCTAAGAAAGCCTGTCTTGAGACCAGAAAAAAAAAAAAATACTGTTCATGCACTACAAGCAAAACGTTAAATGCTTTAATTGTGGAAAAACATTTTATTTTTTCCTAGGCACTGGGTGCCTATACTTACTGTCATTGCACCTTTTTCTTGCAGCTAAACAGCTAGCAAACAATATTAACAACCTTTATTAGATCATATTAGATCATTTGCTACAGCACTTGGATGTACGCAAGTTGATGGGGCCAGATGGGATCCACCCGAGGATACTGAGAGAACTGGCGGAGGAGCTGGCCAAGCCGCTTACCATCATTTATCAACAGTCCTGGCTATCGGGCTTTTCAGGCCTACACCTAGTTGACTGGCAGCTAGCAAACGTGACGCCCATCTACAAGAAGGTCTGGAGGGCAGACCCCGGAAACTATAGGCCTGTCAGTTTGACCTCAGTGCAAGGGAAACTCATGGAGCAGATTATCTTGAGAGTCATCACGCGGCACTTGCAGGGCAATCAGGCGATCAGGCCCAGTCAGCATGGGTTTATGAAAGGCAGGTCCTGCTTGACAAACCTGATCTCCTTCTAGGACAAAGTGACGTGCTTGGTGGATGAGGGAAAGGCTGTGGATGTGGTCTACCTTTAATTCAGCAAGGCTTTTGACACCATTTCCCACAGAATTCTCCTCAAGAAACTGTCTGCTTGTGGTTTAGACTAGTGTACGCTTCATTGGGTTAAAAACTGGCTGGATAGCCGGGCTCAGTACTGGGGGCAGTCCTCTTTAATATCTTCATTGATGTTCTGGACAAGGGCATTGAGTGCGCCCTCAGTAAGTTCGCAGACGACACCAAGTTAGGTGCGTGTGTCGATCTGCTCAAGGGTAGGAAGGCTCTGCAGGAGGATCTGGATAGGCTGGAACGATGGGCTGAGGTCAACTGTATGAAGTTCAACAAGGCCAAGTGCTGGGTCCTGCACCTGGGGCACAATAACCCCAAACAGTGCTACAGGCTGGGAGATGAGTGGTTGAAAAGCTGCCTGGCGGAGAAGGACCTGGGAGTATTGGTTGATAGTTGAATATGAGCCAGCTGTGTGCTCAGGTGGCCAAGAAGGCCAACAGCATCCTGGCTCGCATAAGAAGTAGTGTGACCAGCAGGTCTAGGGAAGTGATTGTTCCCCTGTACTTGGCTGTGGTGAGGCTGCACCTTGAGTACTGTGTTCAGTTTTGGGCCCCTCACTACAAGAAGGACATGGAGGTGCTTGAGCGGGTCCAGAGAAGGGTGACAAATCTGGTGAAGGGTCTGGAGAACAAGTCCTGCGAGGAGCGGCTAAGGGAGCTGGGATTGTTCAGCCTGGAGAGGAAGAGGCTCAAGGGTGACCTTATTGCTCTTTATAAGTACATTAAAGGAGGCTGTAGAGAGGTGGAGGTTGGTCTATTCTCCCATGTGCCTAGTGACAGGACAAGGGGGAATGGGCTAAAGTTGCAACCGGGGTGTTTTAGGTTGGATATTAGGAAGAACTTCTTTCCCGAGAGGATTGTTAGGCATTGGAATGGGCTGCCGAGGATAGTGGTGGAGTCACCATCCCTGGAGGTCTTTAAAAGAGGTTTTGATATAGAGCTTACTGATATGGTTTAGTGGAGGACTTGTTAGTGTTAGGTCCGAGGTTGGACTCAGTGATCTTGAGGTCTCTTCCAACCTAGACAATTCTGTGATTCTGTGATATCCAAGAGTGTGTGAAAAATATGAAAAATAGTCCAAATGTGAAAAATAGTCAAAAAAAACAGAACAAGGCTGAATTTTGGCAACGTACTACCTGCGCAACAAAAACTTTTAACACTCAGGTTGTGCTTTGCTGAACATGAATCTGGTAAGCATCACGCAGGTCTGTTTGTGGAAAGCAGAAATTCTTTGAGCATCAGTAGTGACTTAAAAAGCTTTCTCTGTGCAAGAGAGTACACATAATTTTACTGACAAAGCTGCTTTGATTCTACACTGATGTTTGTCAGATCCTGCACTGTTTAACTCTCACAGCCTAACAGAGCAACTTAAAGGATTCTGTCAATCTGTAGGGTTCCACAAATTGATAATACTGTTATTTAGCATAACAAGGATATATCAGATTACAATGGTAATGAGAATTTCACACTTGCAGTGATAAAAAGTAAACAAACTCTATAATTCTAACTGGGTCAATTGAGTTGCCTACTTGGGTAATAGAAATTTCAACTGAAACACACTCTTGTCACTGCTGAAACCAAGAGGGTTTCCCTGGCAGAGGCTTATAGCACAGATATGCCTTGCAAGAGACACAAAGAATAATTTCTTATTTGATTTTACTTCATTAAAAAAACAAACAAACAAAAAAACCAAACAAATAATAATAATTTAAAAAAAAACACCTCAGACATCAAGTGATAGAGGAGAAAGGCTGACATTAAATGTTTAAAAAATGTTTATACCCCACAATATTGTGCTAATATTTTACAATCCTTTTTAGTATGCTACATCTTTATGTATACTTAATGTGTAAGAACTTACAGTTTTACTGCAGTTTTAATATAGGTCATTCCATTTTCAAGATGCTCAAAAAAATAATTTGGAATTTATGGGTGTTTAAAGTTTTTGGTAAGAAGTTTTTCCTCTATGTTTATAAATTATTTTAAATTAGGCTGGCTTTATTGAGTTTCATAGCATACAGATTACAACAGTATTATCAATGTACTGAACTAGACATCAGGTCCTATTTACAACTGTTCCATGTGAATAAAGATCATTCTGCTAGTTTAATGAAATTCTAGAAACTTCAACATGCACATTTTTGAAAGGGAGCTGTGTACTTTGTCCCATTTCTTTGAATTGTAAGCAAGGCACATTGTGTCATTGACTCTAAACAGCCCTGTGAATTTCACATAAAGTTGTACTGTTGACTTTTTTGTGTCATTTTAAAAAGCATATAGCTGTGCAAACACACGTACACAAGTCCCCTTTCTGAATATTCTATTGTTTTACTGTCATTTATTTTTTATTTAATAACTGTGTGATAAATCTAGAGAAATAAATAAATAATAGGAATGAATTATATAACACTGCTTTGGTAAAGACTGCAGAACATAAAAGGATGCTATAAAGAAAAAAGATTAATTATACTTCATCGTCAAGAAAGACAGAACAAGAAATAATTGCCTCAAGCTTCAGTGGGAAAAATGTAGGCTAAATATTAGGACAAAAGATTTACTGCTGAAAGAATAGTTAACAATAGAATAAGCTGTCAAGGAAAGTTTTTTAACTGCCATAATTGGGATTATTAATGGCTAGAACAGATGCCCAGCTAGCAAAGATAGTTAACCAATAACAACATCCAGTTCTGCCATGATGTAGATGGATATTAGTGTCTAACAGACAGATTGTGCAGCTGATATATTGGCCCTCACTGGGTGAAGCAAATCTCTTCTATCCAAGAATGTGTGAAATGTCTCCCAGAAAAGCTCAGTACCTGAATGAATAAATGAATGAATGAATGAATTAGCCAGTTAAAGGCTTGTTAGCACAAGCTCCTTGGACTCCTGGTAGTCCAAGTTTCTCTAAATGTTAGACATTTCTTTATTAAATACAACATCTTGTATCTTTTTTTTTTTTTTTCCAAGCAACCACAATTTTGCTAGTGTCACACTTGTGAAAAATTATGAATTAAGTGCATGATAGCATAGCCATTAAGTGCAATAATACTTAGCCATTAAGTATTGCATAAAATGTCTGCAACAAGAAATTATTTGGTCTTAGTCCAAATAGTTTCCAAAAAATATTTCAATTAGATGTACCGCAAAATATTTCTAGTCTTTTTATTTATAGTAAAATAGATGCTGACAACATTTTTATTGTTTTGTTTTTGCTTTACAAAATGTTTGGAAACAGGAACTAAGACAGGAAAATTTGGTGGTTAAAGCCCCAGGAATTCATACTTTCAAAGCTGGTTAGTATTTTACATTCTATATGTTATGCAGAATAATGTGAAAGAATAAATTAATGATACTGAATTTATTAGAACATTATTTTAAGGCACCTGACACCAACTGTAATATCAAATCACCAATTACATGTTCAAACTATTGTCAATAATGTCAGTTAATTCCAAGCTGGGGTATTAAATTTAATCAAAATGGTAAAATGTGCATTTGAGATTGATTACTTTATTACATAAATGCATTGGCTGCTTACATAAAATTGATTAGCAAGGTTTCAGCTCGGTGCAGGAAATTCCTGTGTTAATCCAAGCACTTCTATCTTTATTCTCCAATTACATGAAATAAACTGCATGCTATTGCAACTGGGAAATAAATAAATAAATAAATAAATCATTGGCTTTCATCAGAAATTCTACCCATAAATCACAAGAGGCCAGAGATAGAGTGATTCATGAATAAAAGTTTGTCTGTTTGGTTTACTGTACATAAGAATGCTGTGAACAGTTCTCCCATCATTTACAACACTGTTCTTTTACTAGGAGTGAGATCCAAGGAACTTAAGTAGAACTGTGAATTTTAGGTGCCTATGCTGAAATCTATGATCCTGATAAAAAGTTCTGTTCAGCATAAATTTACTCGTGGCAAGCAGTTGAATGCAATAGGCTTTTATTTTAAGTTCACAAAGTGCTCGTTGTTGTGCATTTCAGTATGCATAGAAGTGCCTATTCTTTTACACGCTGAGCAAATTGCCCTTAAATAATGGCCCAGCCTGATCAGGAATAGAGAGATCAGACACAACTTCACTGGAGCTTCTGGTGGATTTTAACATACATTCAGTGTCAGATTCTCCATAATGTAACAATGGTATCTGGTACTTAAACCTTAAAAAGACCTTAAAATGGTTGAGCTGACTGCTGATGTTTGAGCACATATTTTAGTGAAATAGTTTGAGATACAAAAGTAGGGAATTGGGGAACACTGCACATTAATAATTTACTATGGTGACATCCCGAATTTTCAGGCCTACACCTAGATTTCTTCATTACTGTTATTGTTACATATTCAGCAATCAAGCTTTCAGATGTACCTTTGTCTTATACATTTTTATATTTTTAAATTACTTATTGCTTGTCATCAAGTTTTAGATACCAGTTTGAGGTGCCCGACACTCCCACATACTTTCTATTGAATACGGTGTTCTCATTTCCCTCTAAAAATGTCAAATACATTTTAATAATGATCGAACTGACATTCGAACATTAAAAAATCTTTCTACATGTTTAATTAATTAATCTAACTCAACATTTTGAACTAAATCCTAACAGAATTTTTTAGTAGAGGCAAGGACATATATAGACATATAGAAAATAGCTAAACATAAATGGTACGTTAACATTAGAAGTCCCTTGAATAAACATTTTTAAATACAAATGAAGGTAGCATTTGAACTGTTTTGTTTGTTTATTTTATTTTGTTTTGTTGTGTTTTGTTTTTGTTTTTTGTTTTTTGTTTTTTTTTTTGGATTTTTTTTCAGCCAAAAAGACTTAGTCAGGTGCTGGTTCTTCCTTGCTGAAGAAGAATTTGAAAAATATCTTTCAGAAATAATCCTTTAAGGTCTTAAAAAAATGGTTTGATTTTCTTTACCTATTCCAGAAAATTAGTCAACTGCCTGGAATATTTTAACACCTGTAATTAATATTTCATTGTTCAGCTACTTCGAAAGAAAAAGTCATTAATTCAATCCAGGAATATATTTTTATGAATAGTAAAATCAATTAAATCAAATCACTGACAATCTAAAAACAACAACAACAAAAAAAAAAAAGAGACAAAATGAGTTGAATAAATTATTTCTTACAAACCATTTAACATTAGCAGGTCAGATAGAGCTCATTAAGCTTTGAATCAGAGGACACAAAGTAGAGTAAAATAGGATTTGTTGAATATTTTAGTAGAAAAAGATTTGAAAGCAGTTGGTATTCTTATGATATTCTTATGTGATTGCATGGAGAATTATGAGGGTTTGTTTTTGATTTTATTTATAAATGAAAATCAATCAGCCAACAGTAATGGAAAGTGCAAAAACTACCAAGTTTATCTACATGGTTGTAAGACATTCTTAATAATTTACTCCACCTCCCCCCAAAATTAATCCTCCTTAAATTGCATTTATAGCATTTTGCTTTTTTAAGATAATGTGGAGAAATGTGAGTAGGTGATTTATTTCTGCATCATTGTGCTCTTCTACTAAATTATTTAAAATGTAGTACTTTGTATTTAGAGTATGTTACAGCACAGGCTCAGTTCCTCAAGGAGGTATCACTGTTTATTTATCAGCTTTTCTGTAAGCACATCTACTGAATTTCAGTGAATTCCAGTAGAGAAAACAAGCACAAGACAATCTCGCTAGAACTTTGAAATGTAAAATCTGATTGGCGCCAGAAACCTTTTAAAATTTGCATATATCACCATTACAAATAATCAGTAACTTCTTCAAAAAGACTAAAATCAAGGATTTGGTACTTCTCAGTAGAATTGCTTACATTTTTATTACCATTTTCATACTAAGTTAACTACTTCTATTTTGTTGGAATACAATTCATGAATCAGCTGATGCAAAATGGCCTAGAATTTTTTTATTATCTATAAGTATTTGTAAAATAATGCAAATAAATAATTTCTATGCTACAGACCACTCAAATATATGTCATCTTTTGTCTTCATTATGAAACCCAACTTTTTAACTCTAAGGGATTAGACTATTCTTAGGGCATACCCTTGAACACCAGTGATTGCTTCTCTTTCAATACACAAATAAAAGGTTGGCTATGTTGACTCCTAAGTAGAGAAAAGGGAGTAAGATCCCATTCAGATTCAGCTCTGCTTCTTCTATCTATATATGGTATACTGGTGCTACACTGCATGCTTTAGCATTTTCTCTAAATTTTACTTAGAGTTTATTAAATAATTTTTAATTTTAATTTAATTTTAATTTTTAATTATTTGTCTTATTTATTATTCTGTCCAAGCACAGAAAACTATCGAGTGAGGATCTTGCTTTTGGCAAGATCTAGCAGCAATTGATACACACGTTTAGGTCATTATTCATTAAGAATTTATCCTTGAAGAACTTATATTTGTGTTATAGTTATTTCACACTTTGGAATTCAGTTATTTGAATAGTCTAGATGTCTGAACATGTGAAAGTAGTAAACAATGATCACAGTTAACATGAGCTTGGCAAAATTATACATAAATATGTTTATGCATAAATACAAACATAAGTACATGTTTATGTTTTACATGTTTATATAAATATATGTATTCTAACTTTTGTTTCTTTAAGTTGTTATTTTATTTTTTTTTTACTTGTTTTCATCATACTATGAATTTTTTTTAATTACTTAGCTAGCTAAGTTTTCCAGTAAAATAGGTCTCTTAGGTTATATATAAAATGCAATGATAAAAATCTTACATTGGGTTGATCAATGCATTACAAAGAATTTTTGTAGTCTCACTGATGGTAATGTGTGAGATGAGGTGAATCCATTTTATCTTTTATTTTCACAATGACATCTATGAACGACCTCTGAAATTCTTCTGTAGGCTGGATTGCTTTCACTTTTATGTGAGCAAGATTACATTTTTTCTTCTCTTATAATTAGATTTACGTTTCATGAGCATATGTTTGATTTATAGAGCTATAGCCAATACACTACCAAGAAGAAGGTTAAATCACCCCCCTTGGAGTTCCACAGTGCTACAGCTAGACTGCTTTCCAGACTAAACCTAACTAATTTAGTTCAAAGACAAGTAACTCAGATATCTCTACACTGCATGATGCTGGATTATTTTGATCGTATAACCTGGTACCCCACATAGCACAAAGCAAAGAGCTATTTAAAAAGGATTCTGGAATGTATCTTTTAGAATGAAAGAAATAAAAATAATTTACTTTAGGTTTTAATTCCTGGAAAGCCTTTCCAGTTCTTCATTTTCTTCAGTGTGGGGCAAAAGGAGGAAGGGCCCACCACTCAGTCTCAAATTTCATATACTGAAGATTGGGTTTCTAGACAAATACGTTCCCTCGAATTAAATCCTTTCCCCCCATAAATGCATATAAATCTTAAGATGCCACTGAAATTTCTCACTTTGCATGACCATAATTAGACACATTCTCCTAACAAAGGATCATTCTCCTAGCACTCCTAGCCCTCTCTGATTTGCCAAAATTCTTTTCAACTGTAAGTACCAAAGAAAGATCTCATGTAATAGTAATAACTGTACTAGTGTCAAACAGTACAAAAATAAATATAATCCTTCTACTCTAAAATCCATTATTTATGTCTGAGTATCATATAGATCTTTTGACCATAATATTACACTGGGAACTTTCATTCTGCTGTTAGCTATCTGTGAAAGAGAAGTCCTTTTAGATTTTTCTAAAATGGTCTCATTCACATCACTGAAACACTACACTGAAATCCATGTCATGCTGACAGCCTTGTGATTATCTCATACTCTCATTTGCACATTTTATGTATTGGTACAACATTATGCTTTTCCTGTTTAACTGGATTTTTCCAAATCTTTCAGAATTAACTGAAAATCATCATTAATAAGCCAGGTTCTTCTTGGATATAAATTATAAAGATCCGCTGATTCAAGATCAGTACATATACCAATGCACCATGTTTTACTGTAAAGATTTAAAACAGTTAATACTTGTCACAGAGATATGAATACATACTCTCAAATACAGAGTATCTCAGTAAGTATTTAGTTCTTAGGACTGATAAAATGTATTACTCTCAATGAACATGTGACCAAATCCAGTTCTAGGAATCTTTTGGGTTTTATGTGATTTTAAAATTAATTTATATCTACTGATGACATATAAAATCACAAAAAGATTGAGTTTGGTAAGGACCTACTGAGACCAATTCAAACCCACAGCACAAAGCAGGGTCAGCTACAGCAGGTTGCTCATGACTGTTTTAAACATGCAGTCCACAAACTATACAGGCAACTTGTTTCAGTGTTAGACTACTCTCACTTTAAACAAACAAACAAACGACAACAACAAAAAGCAACCAACAACATTTAAGTGGAATTTCCTGCATTTCCATCTTTGCCCACATGCCTTTTGTTGTGTCACTGAATGACAGTGAGAAGAATCCATCTCTGTGATCTTACTCCACCCTTCATTGGTTATCCATTCATATCTTTCCTGATATTTTATTACTTACCTTATCTACTATTCCCTGCATCTGATCTATGCATTTCTTTATTAATTGTTGCCAGCTCTCCTTGCCCTGTTACTCTTTGTGTGTATCTGTGTGTCTGTGTTATTACATAGAGAGTGCACAGCTCTAACCAGGGCTCTGCTTGAACTTGAGATCTTATTATTGCTTCTTTTCATCTCTCTCTTGATTCCAAAAACAAATAAATAAACAAATAACTATCCACCATTCCAAGTAAAAGAAGGCAGTTTGTGTGTCTGTTTTTATATCCGTTTTGTCAATAATGAGACATGGCTTTTGAGCATCCAAGTGAAACCTATTTGTGCTGCATTTATCATTCCCATTCTACATTTAAAACATTTCTCCATTTTTTTTTTTTATTTTTTTTTTCCCTAATGCTCTCAGCTTATGAATTTATCAGTTCTAAAGCATATAACTAGGACACCTTCATCCTGATATCATAAGAGATCGTATATTTTGCTGTTCATCAGTTAATACTGTTTGGGTAGATTTTACAGGTAATACAAACACACCTGATTAGCTTTAACAAAATTAGTTCTGACCTTGGACTTGGTAGGAATTTTAAACTTTTTGAAATGTAAGGATCAAATTGTTCTAAAAGGATCAGTCAGAATATGAAAATATTTCATAAGTACTTTTGTTGAGGTAGATCTGGAAACATCCATAAATCACCCTGATATCCTCTTTTGTCCTAAGGAGGGGACCAGTGTCCCCTTTTCAAAAGTGTTTCACTTTTGAACTTGCATAAACAAACGTGATTCAAAATCTTATCTAAATGTCATTTGAATGGCTTTGCACTTTAGTTTTTAAAATAATTGTAGATAATTTAATTATTATTTAAATATTTTTTCCCTGGTGAGAGAGTATATAAGCTTGTTTTGATGATTGTTGGACACTTCCAACTATCCTAATGAATATCTCATGTTATGTTTTCATTTTAAGTAGCAACATGAAGAAAAAAAATAAGGAAAAAAATGAAGGAAAAAAAAATCAGCCTGAGCTGGTTGATGTGAGTGTGCAAACCTGTGTACTTGCAAAATTGTTTAAGATATGATGTGTCATGTGAATGGCATCTACTGTCTCAATTAGCAGTTTAGATTCATTGCAGAAAAGAAGAGGAGCAATTCTAGCAGATTATGAAAATGGTGACTATAAGTTTATAACAGGGTGCAATAATCAAAAAGCCACAGTAGTCTTAAATCAGGAAAAATAAGGTTAAAGTAAGGAACCCTATAGAGTATATTAATTTTACTGCCCTAGATTAGGTAAATAAATGAAAGAGTTGTTTCTAAATTGTGGAAGACGTGGATATTTTAAATAAACACATGAATTTATTGCTGTTAAAGAGAAGGAAAGGCAGTTTGCCAAGAACATGAAAAGTTTGAACTACTTACTGTACAAAAGCAATGTGGGTTTTAATTCCTTCACTTATGAATTAAGACTTATGTTACCCTTTGTAATTCACACTATACCTGTTGAAGGCATCCTTTAGCTGGCTGCTTTTTAAACTGCTATGTGGTCTTGGACAAGCTCTCATTGTACCTGTACAGTACAAGAAAGCATTATAAATGGCCAAAGGAAACTAAAACTCAAGAGTTTATTTTATTCTATGACCAACTTCAGTTGCTGCTATTGATGCTGAATAGTCCCTTATGTGGAAATTACTCCCACTGGAATCCTGGGATGAAATCTTGTCTGCTTTGAAATCAGTGATAGAACACTGCTGGATTTTAATTAAAGCTGGACTCCATGAGCAAAAAGAAAGAAGACTTAAAATCATAATGAATACTGTTTGTTTCTTGATAAGTGAAGTTAACTTCTGATTGCTAGTTTTTAAGTCTGTCTAATAATTTTGTCTGTAAAAATGTTATCTTAAAAATTAATATCCTTGTATTTTGGGGCAGATACATCACAGGGATTCTCAGCTGCATGTTCAAAATGGTAGTTGTTGTTTTCAACTTTGACCATTTATAAAAATATGTAATTGAGGTCACCCTACCATCTCACATCTTTTCTTTTTTTTTCTGCAGAAAGCACAGAGGGACAAATAAGAACTCTAAATTTGTGGCGAAGCACCTATTTTTTCCTCTAAAGGATGAATGCTCTCTAGACACTTCTACAGCAGATGAAATCATCTTCCAAAGACAATATTTACAGAGTTGGTCAAAAAGTGTAAGAGAAAACTTTTTTTTTTTTTACTTTTTTTTTTTTTTTTTTTTTTTTTAACCTACCTCCACACGACAGGTCTTTGGTTGTGAATTGCATCCAGATGAGCTCAGCTTCTTGCCAGAATGGTCTTTTTTTTGGGGGGGGGGGGGGGAAAGCAGTGACAGTTGAACTCTATTTTTATGTGGCACACATGGTAAAATAGCATGGCTCACCCTGTCTCGATTATGAAATTGAACATGGTTTACCGCAATAGATTCAGGTTTAGCAAATTAGACCAGTGAACTTTCATCTGTATTCTTAGAAAATACTGACATATCATTAGAACAAAGTCAATCTGGAATTTTGTTTATACAAGGAAGTTTCTCCACATTTGAGCTGCTCTTGAAGGAAAGCAGGCTGTGCCACCACAATGAATAGAAATTTCAAAACAATGAATAGAACTGCTGTTTCAGAAACGCTGAACAGTAAAACACGGGAGCATGATAAAAACAGAATCTGTTTGTTCAAAAACTTAAATGTTGCAGAATAAGTAGTTTGTACTTCCTTCTGTGGGTTAGCTGTAGATTAGCTGTATGGATGTATTTGAATCATGCATCTTTCTCAAAAGCCTTTTGGACTGAAATATAGATCACAGATAACCACCATAGAATTAATAGTCTCCAAAGACAAAAGCAATTAGAGAGAGAAAAATAAACTTATAGTATATTTTCTTTACAGTTAGCACTGGCTAAAGACTAGAAGCAGTGTCCTTTAGATGGAGGTCCTGTTTCATATACAAATTTAAACCACACAGTTTACAGTTCTGTTAACATCAAGCTCATTCTTCTTCACTACAACATTTAACTTGAATGGGAATATTGTAAGATAGATTATGTCCCAGAACTCATTTTGCTCTAGTCCTCTTTGCTGAATCATCAGATAATTGTGCTATCAGAAACAGTCATTTTCTATCTCCAAAGTAATAAGAGTAAAGCAGGGGATTTAATAAGAGACAAATATAGTTACATCAACATCTGAGACCCTGATAGTAAACAAGAACTTGAGACACAGATCATATAAAGATGTCAGTGGTATCAGTGTGGTCTATATATGCAAAAAAAAAGCTGATCTCTTTGGTCTGATCCTGTTCTCATTAATGTAATAGAAAGATCCTTATTAATTTATGTAAAATATGGAGCAAGAACAATATCTGTCCTCAGCATATTAGTAGAATTCATGCAGCTGCAAAGCAAAATTCCAAAATGTCAGTGGAGTCAGTAGATTATAATTTTCTTTGGAATAAACAGAAATTCTAATAACCCCAAACCAACAGAATTGAATTCTCATGTGAAGAAAATCTTTGTGGTTAAGTATTTGTCTTTTTTTTTTTTTTTTTTTTTTTTTTTTTTTTTTTTTTGGAATTGGGTGTAAAAGGCTTGTAATACAGCTATGTTTGAAATACGATGTCTGATCATGCAGCTAGATGAGAGTGTGCATGTAATACATGTTTCTTGTGTCATATATCCATTCTGGATATATATCCATATATCCATTCTGGAACAGTGCAGATCACAGCACTGTATGGGCTGCTGCAGGGAAAGTTAACATTCCAGCCAGACCCAGTACATATTCCTTCTGGAATTTCATCCTATGTATGCTAATTTAAATCTTGGTACAACGTGGTAATATATTAATTGTAGAGTCAACAGTCATTAGCTACAATTATGTATGTGTATAAATAATATTGTGGTATCGTGAACTAAATCGTGAAAAGCTTGACTTGTACCCCTATGTATTTATATTACAGTAGGTGTGTTACGTACTTAAATACACACTTACATGATTTAAACCTACTGTATTCTTTTAAATAGCATTTTATGAGTTCACAACTCAGTATAGATAATAAATATGAAAAGTAAATAAATAAATAAATAAATCAGAAAAAAAATCATCATTGCAAACCGTAATCTGAGAGTAAAGCCCAAAATCTTCTTTTTTAACACGACAAATGTTTAGTAGACTAAACCACCAAACAGCATGTTGATTCCTACAGAGATAAGAAAGAGACAATAACACGCTGTTCAGAGGATTTCTAAGTGTAAAAGGCTAGGCTTATCCCTTCATCTCAGAAATACTTAAGAAATACTCAGAAAGCTTAAGAAACACACTACTGGGTAATATAATTGGACAATACGTTGAAAACAGAGAACAAAGTAATGAACATAAACACATCAACACCATAAGTTATTAGGTCAGTCATGACTAAGTATAGTTTAGTTGTGCCATTGTTGTGACTATGGTATGGAATTCTTCATGAAAAAAACTTTGTTGTTTTGAAAACACCATAGCATCATAAAAAGCCAATACACTGTTTCCATACCAGAAATATATATTCACCAAACTAGAGAGATCTCTTTACTATTTTTGATATTGACCATCAGATGATATTTTAACCATGTTTTTCATTCATTCATTGACATGAAGAGATATTTAATGATGTTTTTTTTTGTTTGTTTGTTTGTTTGTTTTTGATTAACAAAGAAACAAGGAAGAAAAACAAACATTCCTTTTTAGCAAATGACATAATAACATATCTTCATGGATATGATCAGTATGTGCAAACTTTTTCTGAGCTTTTCTTTTACCTTGATTGATAGGTAAATCATAAACAACAGTAATAAGCCCTAAGATAGACCCTAAATAAAGGAATATCTTTTATAACATGTGTTGCTTTCTGCTACAGCATCACATCAGATCAGTTTTTGCTTCATTGCCACATCAGCTTCATTGCATAGGATCAGAATATGTGTTAAGACTCCTGGAATCAGTACATTTAAAGACCTGATCAAGACAATAAGAATTATATTTGCACTAGGGAACCAGGTGGTGCAAAGGAGCACTACAATGAGTTAGAAGAAACAATCTTGAAATATAATACTGTGTTTTTCCAGGCCCCTATTAAATAGCTCTTGTCTTGAACCACATATATTTTCTTGAGGTAAAGTCAATGAACTCAGTGGACCAGGATGAAGCCCATTTTTCACTGTCCTTATATCCTGCTTCTGCTTCTTCCCCTTCATTTTAAATGAAAATACACCCCAGCACCACCCACTCCAATAGACTAGGGATTAATGCAATGCAGTTCTATAGGGAAAAAAAAAACTATAAATTTTGAATATAAAAGAAAAATGTGTTATTCTCTAAATTTTTACTTTTTTCCCCCTAATATTCTGCAAAAGAAGTATTCTCTTTGTTGGTCTATTTGTTTGTTGAAATGGTGTAAAATTATGTCCATAACTTCTGCAAAAGAAGGATAGTTTTAGGACCCTCAGTGCAAGAAGGACATCAAGGTTCTTGAGCATGCTTGAAGAAGGGCAACTAAGCTGGTGAAGTGTCTGGAGAACAAGTCTTGTGAGGAGTGGTTGAGGGAACTGGGGTTGTTTAGACCAGAGAAAAGGTAGCTCAGACGTTACCATGCTCTACAACTACCTCAAAGGATGTTGTAGTGGGGTGGGGGTTGGTCTCTTCTCCCAAGCAACAAGTGACAGGACAAGAGGAAATGGCCTCAAGTTTCACCAGGGGAGGTTAAGGTTGGGTATTAGGAGAAACTCTTCACTGAAAGAGTTGTGAAGCATTTGAACAGGCTTCCCAGGGAAGTGCCTGAGTCACCATCCCTGGAGGTATTCAGAAGACATGTAGATGTGGTGCTTAGAGACATGGTTCAGTGGTAGACTTGGTAGTGCTAGGTTAGTGGTTGGAATTGATGATCTTAGAGGTCTTTTCCAAAAACAGAAAATTACCTTCCTTTAATATTCCAGTTATGGGAAAGGAAACTCAAGACATCCTTTGAATTCCATAGTCCCACAGGAAAAGCAAAATTTTGTTTTGTGAGTACATCTTACCCTCCTCCTGATCTATCTGAAGAAACAGAGCATGGAAATACACCTCAGTGTTATCCCAATTATATCAAGTGGAAATATACAATTTTCTATTTTTGGAATCCTTCCACTAAATACTAAGTCTCAAAACTTTCCTGCCATGTCTAGACTGTATAGCAGCCCAAACAGTCCTAAATTATGTAAAATTTCCAATTCAGATTTCCCTTCGGCAGCTGAATCTTTCCTTAACCTGCCCTGTAACAAAATCTCAGTTCTGACCGGAGCAATATTGGATCAGTATTACTCCACATATGGTTTGGTTTTCTCTCTATTACAGAGCCTTTTAATCTGTCATCTCAGGAATCCTGTTTATCAGACAGTTTTCTAAAGGCCTTATGTATCCTTATGTACCCAAAAAATGGGTATTGATCAGTGAGTAACCTATCTTTTATTCTTTTGCTATCTTCTGCAAGGGCCAACGAAACAGTGGTGTGTTTTTTTTTGTTGTTGTTTTTTTGTTTGTTTTCTTAGTTTTGTTTGTTTGATGAAGCTTCTTTGGAAGGGCAATAGACTATCTGGGAGCTAAATGACCTTTAAAAGCTTTAAAAATAAATCTCTGAGAAACAGATAAAAAGATTATTTAAAAAATAAAAATAAAAATCAAGGAAAAACATTTCCCAGATGATTAAAAAAATGAACATAGTCACCACATTGATAGTGTTATGAGAAAGAGCATCTAGATCATAAAGAAGACAGATGGGCCTAAAACAGAGAATAAGAAACAGATGGGGATAAAGATTTGCACATGTAAGTGAAGAAGAATTTCTGTTCTTTAATGTTTAGTCAGAACAAGGGTCTCCATTAACATATCTTTTATGGGGTGAGATGACTGGGAGATTTGGGAGAAAAAAAAAAAAAAAGAAAAAAAAAAAGACAGTGAGAAAGAGAATGTCCAGCTTTGAACTGACTGTGTCTTTTAGTGACATAAATCCTAATGTCCTAAATGTTAATGTCTTTCTGATGTTTGTTTCCTATAACTAGTGAACTTAGAGATGAGAGCTGATAGACTTAGATGTTGAAACCTTTTATTCAGGCTCTGAAGAAAGGATGGGCAAATTCAGTGCAAGTGTCCACTGAGTTTCTCTCTGAGTTTTTACTAACTCTGACAGGAAAGTCCTAAAACACAGAGTGGGGAGTTCAGTTTTCACAGTCCAGAAACTCTCTTGGGAGATTGTCAGATAGTTCTCATTATGCAGGTGATCCTTAAGATCCAATAACCTTTTTATATTTGTCTTCTACATACTCTCTCTGAGCTATCTGATATTAGAACTACTATCACGGTAGCCCTTGGCAGGGCTCAGGACTCAGATACATTTATGTAAGTGGATCATTTTACATCAGATATCTCAGATGGCAGCTTGTTTCCTAATTGGAGATTGTCTTTCCACAGGCATTAGGTCTGCATTACACTGAACCTCTTTCCAGATTTTATAGTGCCTTGCTGCTTTTCGATTACTAGCCCACATTGATGTTGTTACTATTTCTAATAGGTAAATTGTGATGGTTTTTAACAGCATTTTTTTTTTCCTTTTCTTAATCATATTATGAGATCAGAATATGCTGTAGATTTCAAGGGTGCTCACTTCTGATTGTGTCATGTCCCTGGGAAACATACAGAATGCTTACATACAGGTGTAAAACCTGAAAGGTGACCCTAGCTGATGAAGTCAGAGCCAGACACCCTGTCCCACATAAAAAATGATTTACAGACATTCATTATCATTATGTTGAAAATGTAAGCAGCTCTCCTACTGAGATATAGTAAAATGATTCAGTGTGTGTTTTACTCTAACACACAGACAAACATGAAGTTGACTTAGATAGCAATTGTTCTGATTATTATCTGAGATGTTAAAAACCTAACATGTAGGGGGCTTGGCACTAATTAATACATTCTACTTTTGGGTCCCTGTAAAATGTATCTCTGGAACTCCACAGTTTTATCTAAACTTTTATTCTGCACTTAATTCCAGCTCCATTCAGAATTATTATTTTTATTTTTTTCAAATATGGAAACGTAGGCATCATAACAAAGGAATAAGGATAGCCTCTCAGATATCTGGCATCATTTCCAGGAAGGGATTTAAAGTATAGGACAGATGTGCAGTGGTGGGACGTTGATATCTATGTTTATGAATGCATTAACATGCTACCATTCTCTTACAGTTGTTTAAAAATCGAGAAAGTGGTATAATTCATTTTATTTTTTTTTCAGGCAACGTATCATGTCTGCTAAATTCTCTTTGTATTACTACACAGGTTTGAACTCATGCAACATGGAAGGTCTCTCTGAAGCTCCATTTCATCCGACTTTTAAATGCAGATAATTTCTAGTATGTTTGAATGAAACCCAAAGAAATATCAAAAAGCATAGTAGTAAATTAGTATAATGGTACCTTTTCCAATATGGATTAACAATTTCACTGTAACAGAGTAAGCGACAGCCTTAAAATGGTTGCCACTTCTGGGGTAAGTTATATTGCAATATGGCTCAAATTAGAAATAGAGAACATAACATTCAATTGGTCATAAAAGAATTATGTTCCCGATGATATGATGTAATTAGTAAAATTAGAATTTTAGCAGAATCCCTGAGACTGTGACACTCCATTTCTTGCAAAAAATGTCAGTTATGATTAACATGGTGGAATTAGCACAAAGTAGATTATCTTCAATTACATATATTCTTCAAAAAAGATGAGGAAATAACTTATGAAGTTAATGACAAAGAGAGGTCAACTAAAAAAGAGAAGTCAACTAAGCACAAACTTTCAAGAAAAAAAAAATAAAAAATTGGAGTGTCTCATTATGAAAAAGCCCAGTCAAATAGACATAACTCAAATAGACAGTAGTACATGTTCAAACACTGATCCCAACATTGCTGAAATGCATTCAGATCATCAGAGCCAGAGCAGCCAGAGTTCTGACTAAAAGCTGTATGTCCTGAGAATTTCAGCTTACAATTAGATGGTCAGATTTCCTTCTTTTTCTTTGCAGACTTCAACTAACAAAAGTAACTGGGATTTTTGTTATCACAGCTTTTTTGCTCCCAGCTTTTGTAACAGTATCATGGAATCATAGAATGGTTAGAGTTGGAGGACCATCTAGTTCCAAACCCCCTGCCATGGGCAGGGACACCTTCCGCTACATCCAGTACAAAGCCCCATCCAACCTAACCTTGCATGTTTTTGTCTCTTCTTTGATAGTGTGATTATTGCCACATCAAACAAAAGGGGAAAAAATGGATTCTGCTTAGAATGAGTGCTGCCACCTGGTCTAGGTGATAGGGACTGTGAATTTAAAAATTAATCTTCCAGGTGAAGATTGAATTTGATAGTATAAAGTGCATGTAATCTTTCCAAGATTTAAAAAAAAATAAAAATCTAATGAAAAGATTCATATGCAAATTTTTTCAACTAAGTTTTAATTTATCATCTGTTAGCTGAGTGCCACATTAATCAAACATTGCAAAAGAAACTGCAGTGACTAATCAAACCTTGTAAATGAAATCAACTAACTCAGCTGGGTATGATAAATGGTTAATTGTTCCAGATACTTATAGTCATAGAGAAGGCCCTGAAAGTCTTTTCCAGAGGAGGATTCAGAGAAAAAGTGCTATGATAAATATTCTTAACCATTCTCTGAAATACAGTATCTTTCTTTCTATTGGTTATGTCTGCAATTAAGATAGATTTAGGTGTTAACCCTCTGTATATCTATTTTATTCCTAAATTCTGAGAGTGTGGAATAACTTTATAGCAATAACAAACTCTGGTAAATGTACTGTGATAGATGAGATGTATATCTTAGTTGTGGGGTAACTCACATAGAGAAGAAGAGGTGAAAGACTTAACATAACATCCAGGGTTTATAAGCAGTCAGAGCTCCTCTGGTACACCTGCTGAACTTAATGTACTAAAAAGTGGGTTTTTTCTTTTATTGATTTTTTTTTTTTTTTCCTTCCACAGAAGAAGGAATGTAGGACTATGTTTTGCAAAACATAATAAAAGTATTTTATGTTTTAACCTTCTAAGGTTTCTAGATAGTTGTTTACTTCCAAAAGAACTGAGAACATAACTTGCTTTGCAAGTCATTAACATATGTTCCTCTATTATACATGATTTTCTGTAAAAGAGAAATGATATACACTAGCGGTAGAAGAATAAATACAGTGACCTGGTGAACAGAATCAAAGAAATTAGTCTACTATTCAGACACTTCAGAATTGGGACATCAAAGAGGATTTTTCTTGTCCATTTTGTTCCATTCTTTGGTAATTTTTTTGTTTTGTTTTGATTTAAAATACAGGGCTTGGCTTTAACTCCATGGTCTTGTAGAAATTAGGAAAATTTATTCCTGTTTTTGAGTTAAAAATGTTTAAATACTTTGATTATGAGAAGAATGTCAGTATTATTGCAGATTTACCACACAGTCTCTGTAAATTCTGCAATTTGCCTTCTTAATAGAGAGGTCATCACTCTGATAATAGATGGGTCCAGGTTGACCTCCAATAGAATATACATCTATAGAATAGATATATCTATTCAATAGAATAAGTTTTTCAGCTAAAAAATTAATGTTTTAGTTCTTTTAAATATAGCTTCTCAGTTATAACTGTTCAGATATAAACTTCTGGGGTTCAAAGCAGATATTTAAATTGTGGGCAGGGGACTGTATGTCTACTAGTCTTGAGGGGACACATTCAAAGCAGAGAAAATATCTCATGCAAAACAAATGTTTGAGTTTAAAAAAAAATATATCATACAGCAGATGGTCTTGAATTCATGTTTTCTGAAATGCTCCTGTAACATCTCTGAACAATGAGAAGATCAATGAAGGGGGACACAAACACATACACAATGAAGGAGATGTAGATGAGGCATTTATCTTGAAGATGTTCCCCACAAGTGAGGAAAAGGTCTTAGTTTCTACAAACACACAATTTTAGAAAGTAATTATATTAGACTTTAACATCTTTTTCTCCTTTTTTCGTACTTTGGAGTTTTTGAGCTGAGCTGTAACTTGCAGACTAAGGAAAGTGAAGTTTTCAGCTCCCATGTGCTACTGTGAAATCACGCAAGTAACAAGTAAACATTGCAGAGGATTTTATATCACATGTTCAAGTTGATACCACTTCAAGTATACCTCAGTATAACCTACCGCCTATTTGTATTACGAGTGTTTCTTTACATGCATAAGTTAGTGATGACAAAATGCAAATAACAAACAAATACGAACTCTGACTCTAGGAGCTACAGTTTCACAATCAAGGCAATAATCTCTAGCTGATGCAAATAGCCACTATATCATTTAATTTTATTACAAAGGCAGCAAAACAACTGGAAATTTCTAACTACTTTCTCTGCAAAAATCTACCATTTCAGTGTGCTTGATGACAATAGGATCAGTGAATAAACTGCAAACCTGGGGAGTGGCAGACTTTCAAAACAGTTTTGAATAAAAACATATTTTCTGCAAAAACAAACAAAAGAACCTTCAATAATCAAAATCTGGATTGCCTTCTGTCAGAACAAAAAGACTGATGATTTTCTAATACGTAATGCTGCTATTAAATTTCTCACCCTGCTTTTTGAATTTCAACCACAAAAGTGCATGATAATTTCAATGTATGTTTATAGTCAGGTTAAGGGAAAACAAATGGATGATGTCACCAGAAAAATACACCTTCCTTCCCTCATAAACGACAGAATGCTGAAAGCAAGCAATGACAGAATCAGACAAACAAAAAACTCTTAGAGGAAAAGAATACAATTTCCAATGTAAATACTATGAAGTACAAATAAATATATGAAATAAACTATATTTATAATTGTTAGTTATGAGTGTAGTTTTATTTCCCAACTCTGAAAGGGGTGGCTAACATGCTCATCACATCTCAAAAATTAAATGTTAACTTGGTAACATTCAATTTCTTTCAACTATTTTTGTACACAGAAAATTAAGATTTGTTTTAAGGTCAACTTCAGATAACAAGACTCGTAAGCTACCTTCCCCCTGTCTATATTGCTAATTGCTAGTTCAAATCAAAGCCATAAACGTGATACCAGGAGGCTGATTTTTTTTTTAACATCTCATGAAGTTGTTTTTTTTTTTTTTTCAAAACAGTCTATAAAGAATATTGGGACAATTGCCTGCAAATTTATTTGCCTGAGGCACAGCTTAAAAATATTATAGAAATGGTGTGGGTCTACAAAAGGTCTTGTAAGTCTTATACTTAGGAGTATGTTACATATTACAGCTTTATAATATTAATGTCTATTGATGAAGAAATAAGTGCCCAAGAAACAATATGCTGTTTTTGGACATGTAACATTTAAATATATATATATTATTTTCATTTTGTCATTTACTTGAAGAAAAAAATATATTTACAATAAATATGATTTGGGGAAATAAGAAAATACAATTTTCTGCATTCTATGTTGTTAGAGAAAGTATTTGTTAAAATAATCCTACATAACCATATCGGTAGTTAAAATTTAAGGTGTCAGTTAATAACATAATGAGGCTGCTTATTAGACAGGTAAGTAGCCAGTAGGGCTTTCTACTAGAACATTGTACACAACAGCCTATAAAAGAAGTCAAACACTGGCATGTTAGGTCATCAAACTACAGTAGGGTCCTTTTAGTGGTCAAAAATGTTATTAAAAATATAGAAAATTAGCAAAACTGGAAAGGGAGTTTAAACAATTAATATTGGCTTTTTTAAGGGCAGTGGGGCAGTTGAGGGGAGGTATTTGTTTTGGAATATGATCTAGATTTTGAAAAAGATAGATGTCAGAATCCATAAGTCACTTAGGATGTATTTTTTACAGCTAAGCCTCCTTTCCCATGCCATTCCGCTCTCTTCCCCAAAACCCCTGTGGAAAACAAAGAAGAATCTTTTCATGTTGACATTGGAATAAAGTAAGCCACTGAGAGATTAAACAACAGATTGTTACATTTATTATCTATAGTATTACTTCTGATTTCAGGAGTTACAGAGGATTCCACTAATTGCAGAGAACGTTATGGGAGCTTGAGTATTGTCTTTCTATGCATAATATGAACATAGAATGAGTAACAAATATAATGGAGGGAGACACCTGTTATTCTGAAACTAATTCAGAATATTTTATTGTGTGAATAAGCCACAAAAGCTAGTTTAGGCTGAGGCTATTTTTTTTATTTCTTTCCAAAGAATTCATTACTCTGTAAGAGAAAAACTTAGCCTTTAAGGAATTACTTCATAAACTTAATTAAACACATTAATCCTTTAAAAGACAAATTAATGTTCTAAGTGATTGGTACAGCCAAGAGAGTTGAACTATAAATTCTGCTAAGCAGGTGTCTTCCATTTCTTTTTTTTTTTTTTTTTCTTCCCTTTCTAATTATCTTGCTTTGATTCATGTTTTCTTTATCATTTAAGATACAGGACGTGTTGATAAATTGGCAATACCAGCTCAGATTATAGTTTCTGGGATTAAAAAGCAAAAAAAAACAAAACAAAACAAAAATGTAAGCAAGAACAAAGTTTTGGACACAACTATAATTATTAGAGATTGTATTTGAAATATAAGTTGGCTTAATTTGTCATCATTTTTATCATTTTTTATTACAAAATGGGATAGAAAGTAGAAAGGTCAGGATATTTTAATTTTACACAGATATATTTGAAATATCTCTGCTGAGATTCAATTTTATTCTAACCAATGACATTAAGAAAAAAATCTCAGAGTTTACCTGTGTGGAAGAGTTCAGTATTGTACATACAGAATTCCATTGTCAAGAGTAAAATTTAGATTTTGCTACCCAGACCCAGGATCAAAACCCATGACACTGTTTTTAACATTGACCCATAGCAAATTACTTGAAGAAAAGGACAAGTATAAAACATATGTTAAATTTAAAATTATCAAAGATACCTATGACTTTGAGCTCTACACTTTTTGTTTGTTTGTTTGTTTGCTCTTACTTAGTGGAGCTTTATTGTTTATTTAGTACTCAAATACAAGAAGACAAAAACTAACAGAACTCATTTCTAGTATACATATTTTTTTCAAGAAAAAAAAAAATATAGCATCAAATAAAGTAAAAAAAAAAACAAAAACACACCCTCCACGTGTGTGAGTGTAAGGTGAGTTTTAACCTCAGTGTATGATTTGTATTTTTCTTTATTTTGTGATCTGGTCCTTGCTTCAAGCTTGTATTTTAAATATACTCAAGATTAAATTACATATAGAGATAGAGAGCAGAGTTTATACATTTTTCAAAACATGCTTCATAAATTATATTCATTATATTATCATCATTAATAATTAATATTAATTTAAATAAGTAAATACAATAAATAAGATAGGCAAGGGAAAGAAGGAAGGGAAGAAGAGAAAGAAAGAGGTTGCAAGAGAAAAAGGGGGAGAAAGTAAGGAAAAGATAAGAAGGTAGGAAAGAAGGAAAAAAAGGAGAAAATAAATTATATAGAAAACTATATGACAAATATATGGCAATTAGTATCAATAATTTAGGAAAGCGTGGATGCACAATTTTAAGGCATGAGTTAAGATTAAAAGGCATAGTTAGGATCTCCAACAGGGCTCAGTGGTTAGTGGCATATGTGTGTTTCAGGTTCTAGGCATTCTTTATGCTTACCTTGATCAAATTGTTTTAATTTTTCAAGATTATCAGATTCAGCCAGCTAAAAAACTAATATTAGTGTATAAGAATCCACAAATTGGAAGGATTTTGAGGTATTGTCTTCCCCTGTGGATGAGTAAATCAAAAGTTGCTGTTGGCTGCAACAGCATGCTTCATTATCTGTTTAGTCTGATGAGCCATCTGGGACTACTGAAATTTCATTATTCTCAGTTACATTCAACTTTTCAGCTTTCTGTTTTCTGCATGGATCTAAACCTACTTTTTTTCCAGCTAATAAAGAAAGGATAATGTGAATATCTTTATCAACTACTAGTTTTTAGAAAATAATTTGGAGCAGAAGGTTACCTGATATGCTCTTGTCCTAATCAAAATTGGCACAATTTCAGAGAAACTATGATGTTTATGAAGAGAATAGATCATTATCCACATAAATAAACCTCTGTTATTTCAGGGCACAGTACTGGGTCTGGCTGGAATGTTAACTTTCCCGGCAGCAGCCCATACAGTGCCGTACTCTGTACTTGTAGCTGGAACAGCAGTGTTATCACACCAGTGTTGTGTCTACTGCTGAGCAGCAGTGGCACAGTATTGGGCCTTTCTCTAACCCTCCTAGGGGATGGGCAAAAAGTGAGGAGAGAAACATCACTAGGGCAGCTGACCTAAACCAATCAAAGGGATATTCCATACCATGTGATGTCACACTCAGCAATACAAGGTGGAAACAGGAAGAAGAGGGGAGGGGTGGGCTCTCGTTGAGAAGACGTTGGTCCTCCTCTCAACACCGGCTGCATGCGTTGAGGCCTTGCTTCAAGGACGTGGTCAATCATCACTCATTTGTGGGAAGTAGAGAGTAATTTCTTTCCTCTGCACTTCCATATAGCTTTCATTTATTTTGTTTGTTTGTTTTCCTCCCTTCTTTTTATTTTCCCTTTTCCCCTCCCTTTTCCCCTTTCCCTTTTTATTTCCTCTTAGTTAAATTGTTTAGTTCATGGTAGTCTTTATTTAATTATTTATTAAATTATCCTTATCTCAACCCGTGAGTTGTTCTTTGCTTTACTTCTCCCCCTCCTCATCTAAAGGAGGGGGAGTGAGAGAGCAGTTGTGGGGTTTAGCTGCCCAGCACGGTAAAACCACCACAGGCACATAACAAAAAGAAACTATAAGTTCTTTTTAAGCTTTCAAATTTATTTCTGTAATTCATCATTTAATGTTTTAGAAAAAAATAAATAAATAAGGAGAAGGAGGAGAAGGAATGAAGGAACTGTGAGATATAAACAACAGTGAATAGGTTTTAAAGTGTTATATTTTTCTCCTCAGGTTGATCATCCAGAATATGCCTTTTCAAACCGTTCTCGAAAACCATGAAGAATATAAACTCATATCTACAGGCAAAATAAAATAGTGTAAAGATTCCTCAGATTCTTGGTTTACATGGCCCACTTCTCATATAACACATACTGGTAGAAAGACAACTGGAAGATGAGGTCACTCATTTTTGATAACCTGGACTAATGGTCAGAGTACTTATTCTGGAACATGTTCAGATTCTGGGACCTCTGTGATACGACACACATCTCTTTGGAGCAGCCTAAAGGAAAGGCTGTGGGGAAGCTCCCACTCCTTTTGGATTCATCACAAGTGTGTAGATTCGCATGACCAAAGCAGGAAATGTGATTCTGTACCTTATCCAGAGAGTCCACTCCACTGGAGACAGTAGGTATCATATTATATTGTGTCTTATTAAGCACTACCTTTCTTGTACCTATTTAAGACAATTTACATGCATAAATAGTTTCTGTAAAGAAAACAGAATAGATATGCATATATATCTAGTTATATAAGTTAATACTTCAGAAGCTTTTAGATGGAGAAAAGTCAACATGAAAATAAAAATAAAATCTGTCCTTGGAAATTTTATATTGGTGATAAGACAGTGCCATTTTCCATGAAGGTGGAGGTTTAAGGAAGTTTGCATTTGTCCCTCAGCCTCCATCAATAAACATAGTAGTACAAATGCTTTAACATCTCAATAATTGCCAGGCTAAATTAATGGGCTGATAGTGTGCTGATTTATGATTTGGAGGCCCTTTCTCTGTACTGGCCTTCAGGAAGATTGAGCTGTCTCCCATGTTCCCTGAGAGTGAGTCAATGACTGTTTATTCATTCCCTTGATTAGAAGGCTTCCCTGAAGCCAAATACAAGAGGCTGCTATAATAAATGCAGGACTCATATGCTTTGTTTTGTTTTCTGGATTTAGTGCTAAACATTAAAAGGAATTGGAGATTGATTTTTGTGCAGGGAGCAGTGCCAGATAAAACAACAGGCAAGTGAACGGCCTTCTTCATAGAAACCAGCTCTGTTACTACAAGATGCCAGAGACATAGTTTTGGTTTAACATTACTGCTATTGAGCTGCTTGGAGGCTTTTTTGTCAACTCATCAACTGTTGAGTTGACATATTAGATCTTTATTTTATTTGGTGGAGTAGTATTTAAACTTTGGTTTAAATAAAACATCAGTAAATGACCTTTCTGTAACTAATCATCACATTCAGTTTTTCAAACACTGATGGAAGAATACTTAACCATCCAGATGTGTTTGCATCCTGTGGCACCACAGCTAAAAGGACAACCACACACAGGTGGGTGGAGGAATGAAAGATAATTAACTTGTTAATACATTAAATTTTGTATTCCTTTCTGGGGTCCCATTCCTTCACTGTCTCATAACCTGATGTAGAGGTACATCACAAAGTATTTTGTTGCAGGCTACCTCCTCTCTTCACTCCTCTTGTGGGATGCCTTTGTGTCTGGCAGAGGAAGCAAATGGTTTCAGTAGCAACTGACAAATTGCCCAATAATGTGGGTAATAAATGCAGTCAGCAGTCACTTCTCTAAACTGCAATTTACATGTCAAGCTTAAAAAGACTCTGCCTGTGTTATGGGACTAAGAAGTACATCAAATAACATTTGCTAATGGAGTCTTTGCTAAAAAAGTAGCCAAAATTGATAGATCAATAAGCAAAACTGTTGTCTTCTGGATATTATTTTGAAGAGGATGCTTCTTCTTCTCATTATTATTATTATTATTAGGTTTTTAATTTGAAAAAAAATATTTTTTCTTTATAACAACAGACTGGACTGTCACCAAAAATTCTAAGGTGCTAAGCAGATTTAATAAAATTTATATATATATATAAATATATATATATAAAGTGAGGGAAAAGAAAACTGTTAATGCAAGGCATTTATGGAATAGCAATGCTTTGACCAAGAAGAAAGCAGAATTGAATTGCACCGAGCCTTCAGAAACAAGAATGTGTCATTTGCAAATTTCCAGTATCCAGGAATATATCAAGACTGTGTTCCCTATACACATACATGCATGCAGAGATCTTAATTGGGCCTTGGAGGTTACATGATAGTGAAAATCTGTGTATAACTCATTCAGAAGGCATCTCTTTGATCATTCCTTTAGCTAGACATAATGCATTCTGAAGTCAGTTTTCCCTAAACATATTTACGTGTATATATATATATATATATATATATATATATTACTTATACTACTTTTTGATATGGCACTGTTTTAAAGAGCTGTTGACCTCTTTCATTGAACTGACAGTTGTCATAGATTTAAAAATGGAGTTTAATATAAATAATAGATTTTTTCAATAGGCTGTCTTGGTCTCTTAGATTTTGTTTAAAGAAATTCTATAAATTAGGATTCTAAAATAATATTTTACAGAAATGTTTCTAACAGAAGATTTTAGGGGATATATTTCCATATCTGACTCCTAATGTACTTCCCTTTTCAGGAATAAAAAAAAAAGTCAGAATTTTCTATGCATTGGAAAATAAACCAATGCACATTATAATTGTCTGGAAGGAAGGCTACTAGATTTTCATTTAAGTTCATTCCACTGTTTGTTTAAATAGATATCCGTATGTTTTAATCATGCTTTCTTTAAACCTACTGTAATGATTCTGGCCTAATGTTAATTGAAATGTTCCTGGATCAATTCTGGAACAAATAAATAAATAAATAAATAAATAAATTACCTAACACATTTTTGAGCAAAACGTCATAGATAGCATAGACATTGTCAAATGTTCATGAATTCATTTTAAAGTTTAGGTAGTTTTACCCATCATTCTACCCATGCTATGTGAGCAGCCTCTTTGGAAAGTAGACTGAAAACTTAGTATTGCAAGATTATATGATAGGAACAGTATTTCTTAATGGTTTCTAGAAAGCACTACCTTCAATGAAAGCACTACCTTCAATGAAAGGTCAAATTCTTTGACACATCTCTCCAGTCCTTATGTTTTAATTCCTCAGAATGCCTCTTCAGTCTAAGACATGCCAAAGAAATATTAAAGAGTTGATGCTGGACCCCAGCTGTGGGTGTAAAGGAGGTTGGTATAAACAGAAAATTAGGAGTATGCAAGAATATAGTATGGATAGCAAGAAGAGGGAAGTAGAAAATACATGGGTTAGAGAGAGTTTTGAAAGTTGAGGAGGTTTGATGGGAGACAAGATTGACTGTTGCTTCATAACACACATGTACCCAAGTGTCCTCCACATAAGTGCTGTTAGTGCTCCTTCTATTAGTGACATCATCTGCCTAAACTGCATCTGGAAATTCTGCTTTGAGACCACTGTTTCTAAGAACTATGAAATAAAGGCACATCAACATTTTTTAGTATAGATGGTAATGTTTTAAATTCAATATTAGGAAAATCCTAAATCTACTTCTGTTCTCCAATGTCTTAGTTCATGTTTCTTACAGTTTTTGTAAATCTGTTCTTTTCCCTCATGGACTTTGAACAGTTTATCTCGACCTGCTCTCTAGCTAAGCAGGGCCATGCCTGACATTTGGGAGTGTTTTATTTTTTTCCTCCCTGGAAAAATAAATTTATTTTAAGTTGTAATATTGTTTTAAAATTATTTTCTACTACAGGGAAACTAAAAACCATGTTGCAGGCAATGAGATTTTTACTATTCCTTTCAAGAAATCCAATTTTCAAGTTCATGAACTATTGTTGATAAGTCTGCCCACTGTTTTTTTGAGCCCTTAGCCTGTAAGTTGAAAATGGAAGAGGAATAACAACTGGAAAGAATAATATGATTCAGTTTCAACACAAATAATCACATTTTTTCTTGAAGATTCCATATCAGAAAAGGAAAATAATTTCCATGTCCAGCTTGGGTACTTACACAGAAATAGTCTTAAAAAAGCAGTAGCACCACCACCACCCAGGAAAAAAAAAAAAATATATATATATATATATATTTTAAAGTATTATAAATGCTTACTAGTGTTATCAGAAAGACTTCAGAGTTTCATCGTCTTTTCCTGACTCCATAGGAAATTGATGATAAGACCAAGTCACATGAATTGAGCAGTATCAGATAATTCTTCTTTGCCTCTCTCCATCAATAAATGAAAGGGAACTTGTTCCCAAGGTTGATTTAACACCCTTCATGCTCATTCAATGAAAGTATTCTATATTCAGAAACTCATCATTATCTTCACTGCAATGAAATTCAAGTTGTTAAAAAACTGCACAAGATTGTCTTGCTACCTGTTCAATAACATCTTTGAGAAAACACCATCTCACAATATTTATTGTTGATTCTTTCAAAGGAAATAAACGTATGTCTTCACACCTTTGTTTAAATAGCTGCTGATTAACACAATAAAAGTCTGCTAAGTTGCCAAGAAGAGGGAAAAAGGAAATATGAGTCAAAGCCTTTGACCCTTAAGATGCTGCTCCAAATTCAGCCTCAGATTGTAACTGACTGAAAGTCATTATCTGCTAATGACTGTTCAGCTTATGTAAACTTTGTTGTACACATCTCAGTCTGAGTTCCTGGTAAGTAAACATCCACAGCAGAATTAAGCCCCAATGTATCTTCTATAAAGGTCAAATGAATAACAAATCATGAAGATAAAAATCCACTGTCAACCATAAAAATTTCCAGGCAATGATTTGACACCATGTTGAAGAAAATAGGCTAAAACTGCACAAGAAGGATAAAACATGGTCTGTAGTAAAACAGGCTGTGATAAAACCAACACTGCAGTAATTCAGTGTTAAAACTATTAGTGCAGTATCTTATATTAACATCATTCAGATTCATATTTGAAAGAACTAATAAGTTACTTAATTCAGCTTCTTTTATATTTTCATGAGACAAAAAACGTTCAGTATATTTTTATGTTAAAACAATGACTGGTTTTCCAAATGTATTACCAAATCCTGTTAAAAATAATCTGAGACTTTTTTAAAAACAAAAACAAAAACAAAAACATTTTATTCTCATTCTCATAAAGCTATTATTGATTATTGACCTCATCAATGTGTATAAATATACGAGGGGAGGGTGTCAAGAGACCAGGAGCTGGTCTCTTTTAAGTTGTGTCCAGTGACAGGATGAGAGGCAACGGGCACAAACTGAAGCACAGGAGGTTTCGACTGAATATGAGAGGGCATTTCTTTACTGTGAGGGTGACAGAGCACTGGCATAGGTTGCCCAGAGAAGCTGTGGAGTCTCCTTCTCTGGAAATATTCGAAACCCGCCTAGATGCCATCCTGCACAGTGTGTTCTGTGTGGTCCTGCTCATCTGGGAGGTCGGACTAGATGACCTTCAAAAATCATAGAAAGTCTGTGCCTTTCTGCAATTCTGTGATTGACTCCATGATCATCATTCCCACTAAACTTGGAGTAGACCCTTCGTAGCACTTAATCATGGTTTAAAAAATCATGTAATGACAAATATGAAATTTCAGATGGATATACCTTAAATAGAAAGTTGAAATAATAATAGTAACCAAGCTATTCCCTAAAGATGACAGGGACTAATTGCATAGCACTTTTTGCCTTCTGATATCAACTTTAAATTTGGACTTGTGAACCACAAATAACTATTCAGCTGCCCGAGGAAATTTTAAGGTAACAACAACAGAGCCAAAAGCCTGATGTTTCATTTTCTCTTGCAATAACTTGCCTACTGCCTTATTTGCATCTAAAAGCTATGCTGAACAATGGGAAAGAACTCCATAAATTCATTCACACTAAATCTGACAAATCTTCAGCAAGCCCAAAGTGTAAATCCAAGTTCTAGTCCTGCACTTTAAAAACTGAGGTTACAAATAAGTGCCTTTTACATCTTTGACGATCACCAGTGAAAGATACTGCATGATTTTGTGAGTGTTTTTTTTCTTCTGTTCTTTACAGACTACTCCAACTCTTGTCAAGATACGTCTTAATTTAGCTACTATTTTGTTTTTGTTTTTCTGGAAAGAGGAAGGCAGAGGAAATGCCTTCTTTTTTCTCTCTTTTTTTTTTTTTTCTCTTTCTTGGACATAAAACATTATACAGAGAATGATATATGAAGAAATAACAAGAAATAACTCCCAGACATAGGAAACAGAGTTTTACAAGAAACAGGGGAGATGAAGGAAGCATTAGATGGCTGTCGGCATTACAGCCTTGCCTGTGCACTTGCAAAGTAATGTTGAACTCATAAGTAGAACAGCTTCACATTCTTACAGCGTGTTTCCTTCTGGAACTTTTAGTCACTGAATGTATCTATGAGTAGGGCATGTTAAGTTGATTGCACGTAGGTAAACCAAACGACACAATGGACACTCATTTATTTATTTAAGACTGATTGTTGAATCAACGTGGACTCAAGAACAGATCTGAAATCCTGACTGAATTCTTTGTTCCAATTATTGGACTGAGCTATTTCCCATTTCCAGTCTAAGATCAAGACATTGAAAAGTGCTAGCTTAGTGCATCTTCCAATGAGTTAAGCACTGTGGATATTTCAACTGTTTCATCAATATTCTATTCTGATTCTTTCTCCTTTAAATTCCTGCATATTACTTGGTTTTGTTTCTTCCCTATCTTTCCCTACCTTCCTTCTGCATCTGGAAGTAGCTGTTAATTGGTATGAGATTTTTTTTTTCCCCCCCCCTTTTTTTTTTTTTCAGTACGGTGTCATACTATCTCCTTTAGGAGCTTAGCTACGGAGGACATCAATAAATAAAACCTATGTTAGTTTATTTTAGTTTCAGAGGAAGCTCGGGGGCCTTAGCAGCTCAGGAAAAAAGAGAGATGGGTGAACACTGCTGTCCCAGCATTTCCACTTGGTATTGCCATAAATGCTGGTGAAATTGGGAATGCAGGAGTTGAAAGTGTCTGATGAATTGCAGGAAGGAATTGCAGGAGACAATAAAGAGATGTGCTGGCTGAGCAGTGGTATTTGAGAAACACAAAATTATTTGCAATTTGGAATCTATAGACCAAAGCCATTGGGTGTTTGACACCAAATAAATTTCAGGGATTGATATTAGGGATAAATATCAGGAATGTTTGTGTGTCCTGGTGTTCTTTTTATCTTTTTATATTTTACAAAAAAGACAAATGTTCAGAGCAATTTTAGAAATTTTATGAGGCAAAAAGCTGTTTGATGACATTGTCCTGGTTTTGGTTTCCATAGAGTTAACTTTCTTTCTGATATGGTGCTGTGTTTCGGATTTAGGATGAGAATAATGCTGGTACCACACTGATATTTTTAATTGCATAGCAGTGCTTACACAGACTTTTCTGCTTCTCCTTCTGCCCTGACAACAAGGCTGGGGGTACGTGTGGGGCTTGGTGAGGAGGGGCAGGGGACAGCCAGGACAGCTGATCTAGACCAACCAGAGGAATGTCCCATCCAGCATCTTACTCAGCAACAAAAGCTGGCATAAAGATGGAGGAAGGGGTGGAACATTCAGAGTGATGGCATTTGTCTTCCCCAAAAAAATGTTCTGTGTGATGAGCCCTGCTTTCCTGGAAGTGACTGAACACCTTCCTGCCGATAGGAAGTAGAAAATGCATTCCTTGTTTTGCTTTGCCTGCACATTAAACTTTGTTTTACCGAGTAAAATGTCCGTATCTCCACCCATAAATGCACTTTTACCTTTCTGATTCTCTCCCCCGTCCCACTTGGGGAGAGTAAGTGAGTGTGGTGTTGAGCCTGAGGGGGCTAAATCACAACAGATGTTCAATAGGAAAATGACTTCTGACGCATTGAAGAAAGGAGGCAAAAGCTGGATTTAGAAGGGTAAAAAGTTCATGCTTCTGCAGAATTCCAAGTTCCTGCTTTCCATTACATTTTTATTATTATAATTTTTACACAAGTGTAGCTGGACCTCTCATAACCTTCCCATTTTGAAAGCTGAAGGAAAAGCTGCTGCAGTCAGACAGGAAACTCCCCACCAAGCTCAACAATGCCTCATAAAAATATCAAATCACAGATCAAAACAGAATGACTTGAAAGTTCAAAAATAACAAGTCTTCCCTTGGTATGTCTGCTATTAAAAATAGCCTTTAACCTGCTTAAGACAGAAAATCAAGAAGACATACCAAAATAATATTATTACTATTTTCAAGTTCTCACTCTTTCGCTTTTTGATCTAAAGTGGAAAATTGACTTTTTTCTATTTATTAAAAACAAACAAACCATGTCCAATGGTCCTTTGTGTCTAGCCAAACCAATTTGTAACAATTTTATATATGAATGATAAGTCCAAAGACTAATCCACAATTTAACTCTAATTGGTGACATTTTCAGTCTTTCTCCTTTTGTCATGTGATATTAGTAATCCCTCCTTGCCAATTCTAGATGCCATCTTGAATCTTGCCAAGTCTCCAGCTAGGCTGCACTTGAACTACATTTGCAAGAAGACTTGGAGGTCACTGGGCATGCTGGGCATGTGGTTGAACACAGACCATAACTGTTACAGCAAAAGGAAACCTTGTCATGGTTCTGCTTGAGTGGGCAGCCGAGCTCCACTACAGCCGCTCTCTCACTCCCCCTCCTCAAAGAGGAATGGGGAGAAAATATGATGAAAAGGGCTCAAAGGTTAAGATGAGGATGAGAAGATCATGCAGTAATTATTGTAACGGGCAAAACAGACTCAGCATAAGAAGACAGATAGTAAGATTTATTACTCATTACTAACAAGCTAGAGAAGTGAGAAACAAAGGAAAGAAATCAGAAGCACCTTCCTTCCCCATCCACCCTCTTCCACCTCCTCCCCCCGAGCAGCGCAGGGGAACAGGGGAATGGGGGTTATGGTCAGTCTACAGCACTTCTTCTCTGCCGCTCCTTCTCGGTCACTCTCGTCCCCTGTGCTGTGGGGTCCCACCCACGGGATGCAGTCCTTGATGAACTGATCCGGCGTGGGCTTCCCACAGGCAGCAGCTCTTCCAGAACTGCTCCAGATATGGGTCCGTACCACGGGGTCCATCTCTCAGGAGAAAACTGCTCCAACCTGGCTCCCCCACAGGCAGCAGCTCCTGCCAGGTCACCTGCTCCTGTGTGGGCTCCTCTCCACGGGCTACAGGTCCGGCCTGGAATCTGCTCCGGCAGGGGTCTTCCACAGGCCACAGCCTCCGTCGGTGCAGGGCCACCTGCTCCGCTGTGGTCTCCTCCATGGGCTGCAGCGTGGAACCCTGCTCCACCGTGGTACTCCATGCGCTACAGGGGGACAGCCTGCTTCACCATGGTCCTCACCACAGGCCGCAGGGGACTTCTGCTCCGGCGCCTGGAGCACCTCTCCCCCCCCTTCTTCACTGACTTCGGCACCTGCAAGGCTGTTCCTCACTCCTCTCACTCTCCCAGCTGCTGTGTGGCGCAGCGTTTTTTTCCCTGTCTTAAATATGCTCTCACAGAGGCTCAAAACAACATCACTTACTGGCTCGGCTCTGGTCAACAGTGGGGCCCTTACCAAACATGGGGCAGCTTCTAGCTCCTTCTCACAGAAACCACGCCTATGGCCCCCTGCTGCCAAAACCTTGCCACGTAAACCCACTACAAAACTTCATGCCAAAAGGGGGAAAAAAAATATGTTCATATTCCTAACTGAAAAAAAAAAATAATTACCAAACAGATCCAGTGAGCCATTGACAATAGAAAATCTATTTTCTATATATAATATCTGTATGTAATCTTCTTTGCAGATTGTCCATGAAATGACCCATTTTCACAAATGTGGCCATGGCTCGTGGATTGATGTTTCCAGTTATCCACCTTCAAAATGAATTAGCTATGATGTAGTAATTCAGCAATATAACTTACTCTCAAAGCCTCTTGCCCTATTTTGGCTTCCTGACACAAGAGACATAACTTACCTGCCTGAAACTTAATTTGATTCAATTACAATAAAATATTTAATTAAATCTTTCTTTTCTGGGATAGATGATTTTTATTTCTATGAATAAGTGCAAGGCAGATGCATCTCCAGTGGAATCTGAGCACAGAGCCTCCTCTTTTTTTTTTTTTTTTTTTTTTTTTTTATATATATTTTCCTCCATTTCTGCACATTGCAAAGAGGCAGGGTGGTGGTACCTCAAACACTGACATCTAAGAATGATAGTCACCCAACCTACCGTTACTACTTAGTCACTAAGTATGGGAAATATGGGACATGTCAACAGTTAATTCCAGCATTCGTCTTAGATGTTCCTTACCTCAAATAGCATTTTAGTAGTGGTGTTGGTGGATTTTTTTTTATTTTTTTTACATACACTATTTATTTTCAGTATAATTCTGTCACTGCTGAAACTGCTCACTAATCTAGAGCAACTTCATGACACCTCTGAAGAATGATAGAGAAATTATGAATCTGCAATTAGACCCTGAGAGTTGCCAGTACTATAACACATTATAGAGAGGCAATGGAAAAGTAAACCCTCTGTACTCTCATCCTGCCTAACGTGCAAGTTTAGCTTTGTTCATTGGACTATCCACAGGACTAAAAATACATCTACTTGAAACATAATTTCAAAATCTCCCAAATAATTTCTCTTGTACCTTAACCATTTTTAATCCATTACTCTGTTCTTTCTGTTGCTGAATGCTATTAATATAGCTATATATGAATCTCCTAATCACAATATTCTCCTCAGAAGAAGGATATTGCCAGCTGCAACCATTTGAGAAGGTACAATAAGTTAAAGTTAATTCTAAAGACAGTTCTTTTGACTTATCTAATGCTTAAATCGAGAGATTCAAAGTAGAAATATCAAGCAGAATCAGACCTAAGCAGTTAAGTGAGTGAAAAGTTTCAACTTAAAGTTTGAGTCCTCACAGCCAGGCACTTTGGGCAGAGGGAATGTTAAATAAGTGGAAGTGGCCAGACCACTAAGATTGTCCTCAAATGAACCAGTTCTATGACCATAGAAGACCACGGAGAACTGTGATGCTCTGGAGAACTTGTAAGTCTATAGACCTCACTTTGTTTCACCCTTTGACAGCTATTCTAATGATCCTGAGACTTAAGTCCATGCTTTTTCATTTTATGCAATTTCTTCTTCTAAGAATTCATATTTTATACATACTGAAAAATTTAGTATTTCAGAGAACCAGCAGAAATTCCAGTTCTCTCTTATGTTATAGAACTGCTTTATATGACACTTTCAAACAGTTGAGGGAGGGGAGGCAGAATTCAAGTTTCATTTTATATGGTGCCTAATATGTATTCTGACAAAGACATATTAAGCAGGAGACAATCCTTTAGAATGTGTCACTCCAAAAAAACAACTCAGAGATTTAGTTAGGTTGCTCTTTAACTGCTTTGCTGAACTGCCTAAAATTACATCATGCATAGTTATAACCTTTTCAACTTTACACACTGACAAGATCTTGACAGCTTCTTTTCTGAAGAGTTTAATACATTTTCCACCTCCCAGAAAAAAAAGTATAAGGGGCAAGAGACAAAAAAGATTTGAAAGCATGAGAAACCTGGAGAAGACTATAGGGTGCTCCTTTTTTTTTTTTTTTTTTTTAGTGGAGAAGCATAGATGACTTTCACGGGTAATTGAGTTTCTGATTTTGTTCCATTACTGCTTGAACTATGTATTTCCCTCCATAAAACAGTTTATTTTTGTCAAAAGGGAGTCTTTTTTCAGTAACATAGTTTATTTGTATCTTAAAAAGGGGGAAAATGCAATTCATCCCATAAGTAGACAATTAAAACTCCTGAAGCAACCAGTTAAAATAACTGAAACTGTCTCCACAGTTTGGGACATTAGTACAGTTTACCTCAAAATATCCTCCACTAGACCCCTCCCAACTCCTTTGTGAGCATAAATAAACATCTTTGGTGAAGTTGCATGAGGCAGGAACACCATCACATCACAGTCTACATTACATCTGCTAGATGGCTGTTTTGAATCTGATTATCTGAAGTATTTCTAGCATGCTATAAATATGGGAAAAGATTTTGTAATGTCATTTATTTATTGTCCCTGCCAGCCATCAGTGTGCTGTTTTCTGGTAGCTGTGCCTATTCACACAGTGGAAAGAGAAACCAGCTGTGCTTGACCCACCTCCAGACACCTGGAGAAATCGGCAATAATGAACCTTCTTCCTCCATCCTCCACTTCCCTTCCAGTGAGGACTTAAAGTTTATTCGGGAGATAAATGATATTTATCCTTCATGTATCCTAGCACTTGCTTATTTATCTTTTGAAAATCAAATAACTCCCCTTTTAACCTTGAACATTCCTGGGTCCTGACCCAGATATTCTTGCAAAATAGGCCAGTCAGTCATGTTCTCATCTCATTGCATAGGGTGATAGTGGGAGAATAGAAAAACCTTCTGTCACTAAATCCTTTCCACCCAGAGGCAAAAACTCTTCACCCAATTAACTAACACCAGGTGCACACGAATGCATGTGAGGTATGTGGTGTACTTGCCGGCTCTGTTCCTAACTTGGCAGACAGACATGAAACCTGCCCCCGATTAGCCTATTTTACTGAAGTTGCAGTGAAGGGTGTCTCCCCCCTCAAGGAAAAAAAATCTTAAGTGTTTCTGTGTAAATAATGATTGCCTTGATTATGCAAGACCCTGAGTACACTGTACATTAAAAGAGCTATATTTTACATAAACCAGTTTGTCAGGATAGAAAAGTGGCAACAGTTCACTGCAAACCAAAAAGCCTGGTAATGCCTGACCAGAATTTTGTGCAAATGCTGTATATGTAGACAGTATCACAATCCACCTCCACAGCAAGGTTCCAAAATTTGTCTTGGGGATACTTACAATCTTCTTATTCCCTCTAGGTTTGCCTTCTCCCAAAGGTATTTTTGCTCTACCACCTTTAGCTAGCAGGTAAAAGATTTTTAAATGTCTGTGTCCAAAATCAGACCAAGTGCATACACCTCTCAATTTCCAAATAAAATGATGTGACTTTCAGGGTACCCAAACCTCCAACAGTTCTATTTTTGACTTGGACAGGTTCAAAGCACCAATAATCCCTGAAAATTAGATCATATCACTTGTAAACTTAGTGTGAATACAAAGAAACTGAGACACCACTGATTAGCGGAAGACTTTTTTTTTTTTTTTTTTTTTCTCTATCCTGAATGTTCTTGTTCTTTATCAATATTCCATATTTCAGGTGAAAGCTAGCAGGTCCTAGCCTGGTGTGATGGCCAAATTCTTTATGTAAAGCTACTGGTCCATTTTCTTGCACAGAAACAACTTAATCTATAGCTGATGTCTTAAACCCATATTTAAGACATTACAGTTACATAGCACTAAACTAATAAAATATTCTTGTAACTCTATAGTATAACCAAATATTGTTAACAAGCATTTTCTCACCATTTTAAGACACTTACAAAGCATAGATTAAAAATACATACACTAGCTGATGAATGCTGGCTACAGAATTTAGCCAACAGTCAGCTTTTTAAGTGATATAACAGGCTTGAACAGGCATTAAGTTGTCCCATTCTATGGATACAAAATTGTAAGTTATCCTTGGAACTAGTTTTTCTGCTACTTCGTGGTACCCCAGCAGCAAAGCACCTAGGCCAAAATGTAAGCCCAAATTAATATTCTTGCATTTGGCCATTTGAGAGGGAAATGAATCTGTACTTGAACTTTGTCTTTGTACAGGTGTTATCACCTCCCTGCATATCCATACATGCAGACTTGTAAAGGGGTAGAATTCAAACCTCAGTCTGCGGAAGAACAGAAGAACACAGGATCAAACTTAAGATATATTCATACAGGAACACTGTCTTCCACTGGTGCTAGGTGGGTGACCCAAGAAGGATATTAGAAATACCATGAATATGGAGTATTTCTTCCCTGGCATAAATTCCCACCATGTAGAGATTACAATTTTTGGAGAGTTTCTGTATTGAAATTGCACCTGGATCATTCTATTTAGGTGGTTCTTTCATGAATTTATCAATTAAAAAAAATATATATATATATCTTTGTAATGCAAGAGATCTGCAATATTCTGGCAGTGAGTTATACAGAGGTATACATTTATGTGAAAAAAATCTTTGTATTACCTTTTATTTGCTGTCAACCCATGGTCCCTGATATTCCTATTGTGAGAAAGTCTTATCTACACCTTCTTCTTTTTATATGTCTCTATCATATCATTTTTCATATTCTTCTTTCCATGGTGGCAAATCTTAATCAATTTAGTCTCTCCTTGCCATTAGTATCACCTTGTAACTGCTTGTTGCCAGTCTGCCACGTAGTTGAATTTGGTATATTTTCCTGAGAAGCAGCTGACAATTCTTCAAAAAAATAAAATCTTTATAATAAAAGGTTAGGAAAATCCAGAGAATAGATTTCCTTTTTTTTTTCCTGATATATAGTTGACATTATTATTTTCTTAATTTCAACATCCTGTAATTGTCTGGTTTTACTTTTTTCAGTCTGAGAGCTGTTAACACTTTTAAAGACAGTGAGCACGTTCAGAGAATGAAAGTTCCAATTCAATTTATGTGCTAGGGCAGCATGAGCTACATTTCTAAATAATTATTTAAAAATTGTACACCAGTATTAATTACCTAGGAGCTGGAGAATATGTCATAAAATAAAATGTTTTTTTCAGTAACCACCCCATAGTGATTTTGCATGGTAGAAGTGATCATTCAGATCAGAAAAATGTCAAGTGAAAAGCAGTAATTAAATTTTGGGCCACATATTATTGGCTCACATAGTCTTATTTCAGTAGACCCAGGCTAGTTTATATTAAAAGCCATTAGGAATTCAAATAGATAACAAAGTCTTTCACCTCCCCCTACAATAACAACCATATGGCTTTCTATGTATTGTTGCTAATTCAAATAACCAAAGAATTCCATGCAGTGCTTCTATCTTCTCACCTAACAAATCATCTATAAAACTAAGTACCCTTCACATGGTATTTGTATTAAGGGGTCATCTACTGTTTTCACAGACAGCTATTTGTTATTGGCATGTTTAGGTTCTGCATATAAATAGCACAGATTTATAATCAAATATTTTTTTGCAAAGTCAAAACATTTAGAGGAAATGGATGAAAAAGTGACTGGAGGCAACTTTTTGCCATCCACTTTCCCACTTCTCTACTGCCTCTTCTTAATGGTAGCAGGCTATCTACAGATTTCTAGGAGTTAAATACACAACTACCCTACCCCCACAGCAGATAAATCAGTTTATGCAGTGCTGTTTGAAGATTTTTGTATACACTTACTAATAGATACAGAGAAAGGGAGAGGGATAAAAGCCTGCTGCCTCCGCAGGTTCCACCCTGTAAGCTCAGGCAGTTGGAATGACTCTCTCCCCCCTCCACCATCAAGATGCCCCCAACCTCCACCACAGTCAAAGGTGACATCTTTGCAATAGTTAATAGTACTTTTTACTGTGCCTTGTAAAAAAGCATTAGGGCAGATGAATGAGTACACTATTCAGGGCAAAGATAATTCTAGATTTGTCTCTTAAAATGGGTAATAGGAGATGTTTTTGAAAGACTGCAAAAACAGGACAAGCATATATTGATACACACAGTGATACACTAGATGCTATTAATCTGTGATTCAAGGACTCCTAGAGCAAGATGAAGTTTCTTTTAAATTCAGATGTCCTCCTATGAATTCTATTACTTTAATAGAACCCCTGTGAACTTTTTCTCCATAACCACCTAAGGCCTGATAATTTACTTTTAATCCATGAAGGAACATCTCCCTTTGCTAGTTTCTGAGTAGGATCCAGGAAACACACGTGAGCAAAGAACAGATTTATCACCTGAAACATTTTGAGTATTCAAGTGCTCATCTTCTTTGGAATGCCAAAATAAGTAAATTCTGAAATGGCCTTCAGAGTCTGGGCCTACCATTGTGTGCTGTTCATTTTCAAATGAATGCTAGTGCTAACAATAATTTCAATGAAAGATTAGTCAGCCTTTAATTTCACCTTTTTTTTTTTTTTTTTTCTTTTTCACTATGCAAACACTGCTGTCCATCAGAGTGAAGATATTAAACTTGTTCATCAGCTTTCTTTGATTTTATTTCCCTGGATAAGAGGCTGACTTAGACCTCATCATTAGACGGACACAGAAAACGAAGAGCCAAGGCTGAGCATTTCTTCCTTAGCAATGAAACATGCCGTTTCTTTTGTGCAGCCATTGAAGGTAACACAAAGCAAGTGTACTTTGTGAGGCACTTTTCATTAAACAAACAAAAAGAACCCACGGTATTATTACCTTATAGAACTAAGCAACAAACAGGGAGGAAGATGTGGGGCCAAGTGGGAATGCAGGGTTTTCTGATAAACTGACAGAATAAATACACTCTGAGAGTCTGGAGCTAACATGGATGTTCTGCACTGCAGACTCTTTGTGTTAGGGTCCAGGACTCTAACCAGGTTCCTCTGGATATTGTACTCATGGAGGGTTTAGTGTGTAATACAGAACTTATCTGGAGTTCTTTGAAGTTCCATGTGTTTCTGATTTAGCAGAGAGAGACAGCAATGTACTTGAATTGGTACAGGCTGCGCAGGGAGGTGGTGGAGTCACTGTCCCTGGGGGTGTTCCTTTAAGGAAAGGTTGGATGTGTTGCTCAGGGACATGGTTTAGTGGGTGATAGAGGGATGGTTGAACCAGATGACCTCAGAGGTCTTTTCCAACCTTAATGGTCCTGTGAATCACAGTTCAATTACAAATCACAAATCACACTTAGCAGAGTGCAGCAATTCCCATATTCAGTTGAATCACAATACATAAGAGAATTTTCTCAGTGGGTTCTGTAATACCTTCACTATTACAATACTAGGCATACCTAGTTGCTATGATGCATGTAAGGGTTGCAACCAGCTCAAGTCCATGATGGGGCATCAGCTTTACTGGGCAACCTGTTCTAGTACCTCATCACTTACATGAGAACTTCTTTGTTATATCTTATTTAAAATTTACCCTCTTTTAGTTTAAAGCTATTACCCCCGTTCTGTCATTACAATCGTAGACAAAGAGTCCCTCCCCAGCTTTTCTGTAAGCCTTCTTTAGGTACTGGAAGGTCACTCTAAGGTCTCCTTGAAGCCTTCTCTTCTCTACGTTGAAAAACCTCAAATCTCTCAGCCTGTCCTCACAGGAGAGGTGCTCCAGCCCTATGATCATCTCTGTGGCCTTCCTCATTCTAATAGACCCATGTCCTTCTTGTGCTCAGGGATCCAGAGCTGAATGCAGTACTCCAGGTAGGGTCTCACGAGAGCACAGCAGGGGGAGAGAATCACCTCCCTTGGCCTGCTGGCCATGCTTTTTTTGATGCTGCCCAGACTACAGTTGGCTTCCTGGGCTGCAAGTGCACATTGCCAGTTCATACAGAGTTTCCCATTAACCAACCCCCAGGTTCTTCTCCTCAGGGCTGCTCTCAGTTCCCTGCCCAGACTGTGCTTGGCATTGCCTTGACCCAGATACAGGACCTACTTGGCGGTGTTGAACTTCATGAGGTTCACGCAGGCCCACCTCTTAAGCCTGTCCAGGCCCCTCTGGATGGCATCTCTTCCCTCCAGCGTGTCCACTGCACCACACAAGTTGGTGTCATCAGCAAACCTGCTGAGGGTGCACTCAACAGTCCATGTCACTGACAAAAATGTGAAATAGTAACGCTCCCAGTACCAATCTCTGAGGACAAGGTATCAGACAATAGTAAAGAAAAAAGGCAATTTTAAGACAAAATTTGATTAGTTGCATAAAAAGGGATCTGTGCAGTTCACCCATCTACCCTAACAAACCTTCCTCTTTTGTAAGCCCCACACAATTGCTTACACCAAGTGACTGCCTACTGTTTAAAAACAAAAAGGATGTGTTATGTATGTCAGTCCTTTTTATATAAACTCCTGAACTTAAGATGTTTTAAATAATTGGACAAAATGATGGTATAAAGTTCATTAGGACGTACTGCCGATTCACACACTATTATCGTTGACTGGCCCAGATGCAACAGAGCCTAGAGACTGTTGTTTGTTCTTGTTTTGTTTTCCATTTCTCCCTCTTCTTCCCTCTCCTCCATTTGGTTGAGTTTTACATTATTCGAAAAAAAATAATTTAGAAATAGAAGCATGTCAAGCAATTCTAAATAAACATGATTTCAATTTAGAGTAAATGTTTAGGCTGAGACAAGAGAGACAGCCTGGTTTAGCAATCAAGACATTGGTATGGTAGTTACAAAAGCCTGAGTCTACGTTTAGCTTTCTCATTTATCTTTACAAAGTTTTATGCTATTCTACTTTATAATGCTTATTTGGACTATAACACCCACAGGATAGAAACCACTTAGATGTCATGCATGTATAGCATCAAGTTGGTGTTCTGAACTAGTAAGAGCCTTGATGTACTATCACAATGAAAATAATAAAAGTAAGATATTTATGCTGCTGAAAAGCAAATTGTGGATCACTTATCCTACTTTGAATACTTGCTTTAATCTTGAAAGAGTGGAGAAAAAAAAGTTTATCACATCTTTATTATGAATAAAATCAAAATCTCCACTGTGCACACAGCTCTCAAAATAGATCAATAGTTAATAAAAACAGAATAGTTAATAGAAATAGAATAGAGAAGAGTTTTCCTGACTCAGTATCACATCACAAATCCAGCCAGTTTCCTAACAAACTTTATCCAATACTGAATAGAAAAGCCCCGAATCATGCTTCTGCAAATTTCCCAGAATTCACAATCCAGCTGAGCTATAAGGAAAGAAATATTCCATGATCACCAGAAAGAGAAAGACAAATTCACTCAAAAGTACACCACCGGGAATTTAAAAAGCTTTCAAGCAGCAATACAATTGTCATTACTAAAACCAAGAATATTTGGAACTTATGTAAATGTAACTAGTCTTCATTTAAGTATAATATCAAAAACAGCGGACTAAGCATTTAAATTTTATTGAGTTGTAAAATATTTAGAGAGTAATTTATTTTTTTATTCATTTAAATATGTACTTAAATATATACTACATATTTCCTCTTCTGTGTTACAGATCATGTCTGATGATATCCAATATAAGAAGGAGAACTGAAAATCTATCACTTAATTGCCAGAGTAAACTGTGTAAATTGGAAAACTGAGTGACTCTAATGAATAAATGGGTTTGGGTCACAAGTCTAACTAGACTGCAAAGAAAAAAAAAAAAAGAAAAAAAAAAAGTAGAGATTAAATTTTAAATGTTGGTATGAATTGCAAGAAAATAATAAAAGAATTAACTGTTCAACAGATATTAATTTCCCTATCTCCTATCTTTTCTAAGTAGGAAAAAAAAAAAGCAAACATTTTTATAGCTACCAGAATAACCCCTTAGGATTATTCTAGGCATCCTTTTCAAAGTATCGAATCAAAACTTTATTCCTTCTTTAAGGATGCTTTAGACCCAGAATGCTTTATGCATCATACTCATGTTCCTAAACAAGAAACATTACTCAAGTTCTATAGACTTATCTAGTCTTTCTTAACATTCACACTGACATTTCAAATAATTCTCAGCCAATGGGTTCTTTTTCCACTGTGTCTGCATTCACAATGAATGCACAGACAGCTAGGTCTGCTGGAACTGTTTCTGTTCTGGCTGATTGGCTGAAACTTTCAAAACATAGTTGACGAGGAAAAAAAAAAAAAGAAAAAAAAAAACAACTTGGAATTAAATAAGCACTGTATGCACCACATTCAGCCAGCAAGATACTAATTTATGAAATGTTCCTACATTTCCTGACACTCGTCAATCTCTTAGTCTGTTGTATTAACCCCAGATATGTTGAGGCCTGAGACTTCCAAAGGCAAAGAGGGAAAGAGGGAAAACTACTGGTAAACGGAATATTAAAGTGACCATTCCAGGGCACTCACTGTATTCCCACTTGCCCCTTCACAGGTTTGATAAAAGTTGCAGTGTCCACAACCCTATGTTTTATATATATATTATATATATATATATTTGCAGTACTTATTCAATATTTATTCAACACTTACAGCAGAAGGAAGTTATATTATTCTAGAATAATCTAGAATGAGTCTCCACAAGTCATATGTAATATTAATGCAATAAAAATATTAAGATGATCTTAAAGGAACTGAAATACTCAACTCCCACTAAAAAAGAATCTAAAAAAAAAAAAAATCCCTCTCCATACCCATTATAAAATACTTGTTTAGAAAAATGTTTCAGTGATCCTAACACTATTTAATCTGATACAAAAATTTTAGTTAGAATTCCAGAACATTTTGCACAATATTGACTAAAGTAGTGAAATATAGATCCAGACACAGGGATACAACCAGGTCTCTGTATGTGCATTCTACAAGGAAGCTCTCAAGTGTTTGTCATTTTTACAGATCTCTTTGAACAGGTCAATTTGTTCTGTCATTTGAAGAGAGTGATATATATATATGTATATATACACATGTATATATAGTTGTATTCTTTTACATAAAGATTTCTACTTGGAACATTTTTTAGCTATTCTGTGGGAGCATTCAGATCTTTATATATATATTTATTTATTTATTTATTTATTTATTTTCCTCCAATGTGTTTTTATAGAAAGTGCTTAAAAATCTTAAAGGAAAGAAATGGAAGAATATTTTAATTTTGCATCAGATATCAAAGACACCTTCTTATTTGTGTGGATATTTTAATCCTGATCCTTTCATCAGTTCTTTTCTTTTATGTTATTACACTAGTTTGTCTTTTAAAATTTGAAGAAAAAAAAAAAATTCTTCATACCAGATTGTTCTAAAAATACCTAACAAAGTATAAGCCATTTACTTCTGTCCTTTTCAGGATGTGGTTATGCTTTCTTAGGTTTTATTTAGCTTACTCTATTTTATCAAGGTCTAATATAAAGCCAGCAAATGTGAATAGACTTTTTTAATTAACTCATATCTATACTGATTCAAGTCCTAAATATTTTCCCTCATAAGGCATCTCTTCCATCCCTAAATTATTATATCCTTTTTGGAGTTCCAAGGCAAATTCCACATTCTTTACCTGAATTTCTAACTGATAAAATGACTGTGTAGTCATTTTTATTTTCCATAAATTTCAGCCCTGTTAAAGATATGGAGTTCATCTATATTTTAGCTAACTAACTCCTCCTAAGATCTTTGATAAATCTAGGAAGGAAACTTTCAAAGACACAAACAGGAGCTAGGCATCTACATTATATTGATAGTTAATATGGACTGGGCACCTGTGTCTTTGAAAATCTCCCCCCAGTCAATCATGTCTGACAATTATTCATCAACTTTTCCTACTGTTGTAGGAAAAAAAAAAAAAAAAAAGAGCTGTCATTTTCAAGACTGTTCCTGTACACAAGAGAAGTCAAATTCACATCGATCAAAGTGACATGTTTGTAGAGCACAATAAACTGAAACATCTATATAATTTATGGTTTGTTATGTTTAGTGATAAACAGATTCTTTAATTAAGTTTGAGCTTCTGAGCCTTTTAAACCTACTGCCTGAATTTTAATACCTATAAATAAAGAGGCCTTTAGAAAGAGGAATAGATAAGCATGGGTATCAATTTTGGTTACGCACGTGGACTTAACTTCCAACAGTTGCAGCAAGTAACATACCTTTTGCTCCTTTAGATTAAATTTAACTGCACAAAACAGTTTGGTATCTTCAGACCAAAGAAACAGAAGTGGTAAAAACTTACAATAGCTCATTTCAGCAGGGGAGGAGGTTAAAGTAACAGCAAAGATAAAGGGATTCCAAACATCATTTGAGTATAGAAGGAATCTTTAACCTTATCATCATCTATGGGTGTCTTAGGTCTTGTTCACTAGAAGTTTTGATAATTAGATTGTAAAGTATAGAATACACAAAGTGCAGCTGATATCACAAGGCAGATTAAGAAACAGAATAGTATTTCAGTTCCTGTCACAAAGAAAGGCTGAAGGCTTTGGAATTCATAATGCACTTTTACGTTGTCACCTTCAAATATTTCTGTAGTGAATACTAAACTTGCCTGTGCTTGATTTTGCTTCCTTTTTGAAGGATGAAAATAGAGGCATTATCTGTTCATGATTAGCGTACCGTATGACATAACTTTAGGATATCTAATCATCACGTGTTCATTCTATACAAAGTAGAGAAACAGGAGACTACAGTGTGGATTTCAGCCTTCCCTTATATATATAAGTTTATTTATATCAAAAAACAAACAAACAAACAAACAACAACAAAAAAAATGTATGAATTGCCCATAGGTTGTAACCATGTATTTTTACTGATTACAGAGAAAGGCTAGAGACTCACTTGCACTAGAAGTTTAATTCTGAGACACCTAAAAATCAGTGAGGCGTACTGTAAGCCAAAGAACTACTTTAAGTCTTACAGTGATTTACTGGCACAGCTGGTGAGATAATCTGGAAGTCCCACCTAGACTTTTGATAAAGTTGGTTGACCTTACTGTCCATAGCCCAACTCTCAATAGAGACTCGCATGATGGTATCTATTATTTTAAACACCTTTTTAGGACCCAGGGAATTAAAAATTTGAAGCTTTTTTTTGCTATGTTATGATACTTTGAACATATCTTAGATTAATATAATAATTAAGAGGAGAGAAAGCTATAAGGACAGAGGATTTGTGATCAGTTAACTCAGCAACTTAAGATTAATTATTTGTCAATCTCATAAAAAGATCAGATATTGCATCATTTTAAGGCAGAGATTATGTTCAATTTTGGCTGCTGGAGACATCTAGCTGTCACATTTTCATTCTTATTTAAGGCATGGAATTAAATGGGAAAGTACTAAAATGTCTTCAATCTGAAAATAGTTTACGAAGTATCATCAAAAAAACAAGTTTGAACACCATCTAAATCTGATTCCTAGTCCCCTCTAGGGTGCTTAACTTCAGATATCGTGCTTGCTATAACAGATTTTACGTTGCCTTTCTTTCCTCAAAAAGGTATAGCTTATAGCATATCCCAGGCTAACTAGCTCAGATGCAGGTAAGATAAAAGTGATACTAGATATTGTTGAGAAGTGAGCAGAAACATTAAGAGAAACATTCCAGCAGAGTAGGAATAGCTAATGGCTCTTCTTGGAAATTGTTTATTGGCATTCTACTTGGAAACTTCACCATCAAGCCATAAAAATACCTCCAGCTCATAAACAGATTATGCTGCTACTATCCATAAACCGATGACACAATGCTTTTAAGAAAACTCCCTACTGTTCTTACAGATTACAGAAAAGAAACAATCCTCCCAGAGTTCCTTCAGAATTTTGAAATTCCTATATCACTTCTGAAATCAATATTTGGAAACATTAATGTACCAAGGCTGAGCAACTACTCTAAGGCTAGCACCCAGCCTGAATGTGTTTGTCAAAGGTGATAGCAAAAAGAACTTTAGTTTATTAACTTTGGTCTGGGTCTGTCACAAAAAAACATTCAAACATTCATCATGCTTTTCAGTAATTTTATTATTGCTTTCCAGGTATTGATTAAAAAGGTGCACATCTCTCACCATTGTGACAATCCAAGGAAACAAAAATGCTTCACTGTGGAAGTTCAATAAAAATTTTGTTCAGCACACAGCACTGGTTGTAGGGGAAGACCAAAAAGGAATATCACGAGTCAGAAAGACTGGAAAAGTCTTGACTGTTGAGGTATTCTAATTAAGTTATATAAACACATGGCCTGTTTTTACACATTTAATTGACATATATTTAATTTCTGTCATATGTTATCAAAAAAATAAAAGGAGGGGCAGGAGGATTTTTGAGGACACATTGGGAAAATCATGTGAACCAAAACTTATCAATGATCAACTGAATTTATAGATTTTGTTTAGTCAAGAGAGGAATTAACTGAGAGAAAAAGAACTCATGGAAAAATATTTATATATATAAATAATGTTTAATGTTTGGGGAAAAGACACTTTTTATCACATTTACTACACATGAAGTTAAAAAAGTATGGAGATATTTAATGTAGGAAAAAAGGAAACATTCAAAAATAAAGTAAGTGCCTTTAAAACAATGAATAATTAACCTTTGGAATTAATTTCCACATGATAATACACTTACCATGAAATTGATAGGATTAAAACACATCAGGATCCATAAATATCATTTACAAATAATAATCTTCCACGTGCCACATTTAAGGCATCTTGACACCAAGAGGATGGACTCTCAATTTGCTAATATTCACAGAAGTCAACCAAGATAAAACAATTTACCTGAATTGAAAATCTGTAAGATGGAAGATCCAAACTATTAGCTATAATAGGAATGTGACCAAAAATATTTTTATGTTATTTTTATATTTTTATGAGCTATTTTAGGGCTCAGTTGATAGCAGCTCTTCAGCAGCAAATTCTATGAGGTCAGTTGTGAGATGTGAACAATTCAAGCACTGTATGTGCAGAGGTCAATGAAAAAGGGTAATTTTTTAAACTTTCGATTGTTTGCTTTATTTTCACAACTAAGTTGACATGTATCACCTCTGAAACAAGGAGGTATAGACAAAGAAAATCCAAATTCTTTATTATTATGCAAGTCACTGAGTGTTAAAAAAACATGGATCTATTTCTCTTGAAGAAAATTCCAAACTGTTTCTATGTCAAGGACATTTTGCCAGTGTGGTTTGGTGGAGTATTAACTGTTTAATTTTCATCTGCAATTTTCTTTTCTTTTCTTTTTTTTTTAGATAAAATAGACCGAAGGATGGGAAAAATGCTGGCATATTTTTGACACGGATGACATCTTAATTAGGATGAAGAGTTATGATAGTTATCTCAAAGGATTTTAGACCTCCTCGATGGAACAACCAATATGTTTGTTTACAAAGATGTGTGCTCCTCTTCCAGCACCAATCTCCTCAACACAACTGGGAGAAAGTGAAGAATTTTTACATGACCTTAGCACATAGGATGCAGTTATTTAAGAGGAGAGAAGATGATTTGAGTATATGTGTGTCTTCCCTATGGTTTAACTAATCACTTCACTGCAGGAAAAGAATGTATGTCACCATCAAACAAATCAACAATAATAAAAAGCAAAGCAAACCAACTAAACGTATTCTTTTTCAGGTTTTGCACTGCAATTCACATCTTTGTCTGTACTTCATGTCATTATTGGCAGCCATATCACATGTTTAAACTAGTAACATCTCACCCAAACTTCCCTTCATTTTGGGTATAAAAATAAGATGAAGACAGAATCTTAGATCTAGAGTTGCAGAGTATATTAAGTTAAGTTGCAGAGTATATTATGAAAACAAACAATCCCCTCCTCCCCCACCCCCCCAAAAAAAAAAAAAAAAACAGTTTGGAATAATTACACATTTCAGAGTGGATTCCAGTTCACACTTTTTCTTGTATAACAGAACAGGAATGTCTGTTGTTCTAAATTACTAAAATATCCTTTTAGTAGGTGCCATTGCTAACTTGATTGAATCTTTGCCAAAAAAAAAAAAATAAATAATATATTAACCTTGTAATGGAAACATGGTGTTAGTTTAAATATCTTTGAGGTTTTTTTTCATGATCCTTTCTTATTTGATCCAAACTGGTCAGCGTAGTTGACAGCATAAAATAATTGCCTGCACTAAAACTCTCAAAAAGAAAATCTAGTATTTGTTGCTTAACGTGTTTTAATTGTTTATTCTTGCTGTTGTTTTGGGTAAGGATCATTATGATGGTTATAATTTGCATATTAAAAAAGGTAAAATAACAAAGGACTAGTTATTGGAGATATTCTATTGGATTTAGCCAATTAATCATTTTCTCAAAGATAAGTTGTTCCAATAGCACACTTTAGAGATTTTGTATCATAGACAATTGAGCAATTTAAAACAAAGATTCTTCCTAAAAATTAGTAACGGGGGAAAGAGCTTGCTGAGCCTCCACTGACCTATCACATATGCACAAGTATGACAAATATACTTAATATTCTCAGATATGAACACATGATTGAAATTTCATAAAGCTCTTAGTTTGGTTTCCTCTTTTTCCCTTATCTTTAATGGCATCCAGTCATTCAGGAGCAAAAGCTGCTCAATGGTACCAAATTACATTTAAATGTCCCATTTTTTGTCCATATTATAATACTTATATTATGCATAAACATTAAAAAAAAATAGTAACCAATAGTCAAAGCAATTAATTAGCTCATGGTTACATTGAATCTTTTTAAAAGTCAGACTCAGTGAGTCTTTTAAGTAGACTGACTTTCCAGGGATCTCAAAATGCCATCAAACTACTTTGCACTGTTTTTATTAACAATATCAGTTCAAACTTGCACATCTATTCTAAGCATATATATCTGCTGTGTATATAGAATACATCTATACCAAGATACAAAAGAATAGATTTAATAACTTATGTGTGGTTGGCCTTACTTTTCCAACTGAAAATCACAGATCACTCTGCACTAAACAGCAGCACACAACATATAAAACTAATATTGCCTTTTTTTACTTTGAATTCTTGCATAGACTATTAATGATATATAAATCGTGAGCCTTGAGTTTAGTTATTTAGTATGTATTGTTGGTGGATGATTGGACATGTTAGTCAAATTTTAGGAAGTGTTCTTCCTTTAGAAAAAGTATACTATGTTCTACAAATAAGATGCTAGAAATAGAGATAAAAAAGCATTAGGAGAAAATAAATAAATAAATAAATAAATAAAGCAATTATTGTGGCTTTGCAGAAGCTATGGGAATTTCACATTCCATAACAATGACTAAAACTTCCAAGTACTCTTGAGAAAGGGAAAGTACTAAAGGCACCATTGAAACTGAATGAATCATGTCTCTCATTTGTCATCAATTAATGAAAATGAGTCAAATGAAACTCAAAAAGAAAAAAAAATAGTCTATATTATTCACATACACACGCTTGTTAAATATACAGCAGGCATAGACTGTTTTCTGCTGCACTTCCTTTCCTCTGTCTATCCACTCAGTATAATGGGGAAATTGAGTTTTCAAAATCTAAGTTACACAGTTGAGTGTCTGAAATAAAGAACTTGATTTTAATTTGAAATGCCTTTATAGGGAGTACTAAAATATAGAAAGATGGATTTACGCCCTCTTACAGAACAACAATCTCAGGCACAGAAAATACAAAAATCAAACATTTTATTTTTGAATTGCTGATTCTGAGTCAGAGTATATAACCTACTTTAAATCATGAGAAGATCTCTATGTCACAAACACCAGTCATCGAATCATAGAATCATTAAGGTTGGAAAAGACCTCCAAGATCATCTGGTCCAACCATCAGCCTTCTACCAATGTCACCCATTAAACCATGTCCCTGAGCACCAGGTCATTCATACTGAAGATAAACTAAGCATAATTTTATGTGAAAATAGTATTAAAAAAAAAAGTTACTTAGAGTTTTTAAACAGTGCAAAACTATCAATTTCTTTTTATGTGATCATGATTGAAGAATGAAATCCTATCTTCTAAAGCTCTCTGTGCATCTCCAAGTCTACTGATCTGAGGTAGTCTGGAAAATTTAGGTTTTTATTTTCACAGGAAGCAAATTATTTGTGACCTTAAATAGTAGTGTGCGGCTCACCAACTATTAATTTTTTTTATATGCAAGTTAGATGAGGATGAAAAAACATTTAGCAGTTTTGCCAATGCAGAAGGAACAGTTTCATAATCTGCAGAACATATAAAATTGTTTACCTATTTCAAAACGAAAATAAATGCCCTGTATTTACATCTGCCTCTTTAAGATCTCTAGCTAGCTATGTATTGTATGAGGCTGTCTGATTGGATGTAAGTGGATTGCTAAAGAATGGGAAGGGAGGAAAAAAGAGTGCGTAAAAACATCTTACGTTAAGTTTCCAGTCTTCCTGTGTTTGGATGCAACTGTTCCAAATGAAAGACTGACAAGTTATTTACTACATTGAATTATATCATAGGTATCATATTTATTATCATATACATATGCAGGCAAAGAGTAACAGGTTGTGTGAGGTTGTGTTAAAATGGAGGAAGCACTATCTTTATACTGGGGAAGAATAAAAATCAGACATCACTGTAAAATAATACTGTAGAGGGAACGGTGAACTTGAGGCACAAGTAAGTTTCAATCAAATTTAAATTCAATCAAATCAGTAAGTTTCAATCCAATCTAGATATTCTTATATATTTCATAAACATTTCAGAATTCTATATTCAGTGATATATCAGTTTTACACTGTCTTTTGTTTAAGATTTGTGGAACAGCTGTTCCATTTAACAGGCAAAAATATCTCCCCAAAACATCTTCTTGCATGGTCTATCCAGTATAACTTCAGAAAGCACATCTCTATGTTGTTCTATTATAGGAAAGCTCGAGGGAAACGTTCAAGATATGACTTCTTAATTACAAATGAAACCTGATGATCAGATAAAGATTTTAGATCTATGAAATTAGCTTCCCACTTGATTAAGCAAGCTCCAGTTTGATTACGATATTGTTCATTATATAGACTTTTTTTTTTTCTTCTATGGGATCTTAAGGAAAAAAGAGATTCCTATTCAAACAAAGCAAGGTTCATTTATTTGAAGTTGTTTTCTCTTGTGTTCTCTTGCACTTAGATTCGTAAATGTTTGGAGAAACAATCTATTAGATAACATTCTGGTAAAAAGATTATGAATGAAATACAAACCAAAGAAATTAGTTGCTAGATACGAGTTTCATACATTGGGAAATTTTCTTGGCACACATATAGAATGAAATAATAAGGGGTAGGAAAATTATGCTAACTAATTTAAAAAACAAAACAAAAAAAAAAAAAAAACACAGCCATAGTGGATCAGTCCAGTATTCCATTTCATACAGCCATCAAATGTGAGGTCTAGAAAACAGGAAAAATACCTAGGGTGTGAAAATACAACATTTTACCTAAATGATCTCCTAGTTTGTAACCACTTAGGGTTCAGGGTGGACTTTTCTCCTATTAATTTTTCCAGTCTTATTTCCAATCTATAGAACCTATTACTGTTTAGAATGTTCTACAAGGAATTCCATGATTTAAAAAGACTGACTTCCTTTCATTTTCTTTCAACCTGCTATCTGCTAGCTTCATTTGATGACTCACATATATAAACCATTTATAGTTATTCCACATTTCTGCACATGCTTACAACTAAAGGCCATGATATTGGTGATTTTTTTTTTCCCTAAGTCAAACAAACAGTTAAATGAAATTCAACATACATTAGAGGAGCTATAGTCCAGATTCAGTTCAAACAATGACTAAGTAATAGATAACTTCCAAACTTAATAATCATGCTCTTCCTTCCTTTACAAACTCAAAAATTGTCATTGGTATCTCAATAAATCATAGTAAATTTTCATTGTGATGAGAGTAAACAATCTGATGAACAAATTTCAAATGTTTTTTTTTTTTTTTTTGAGAAACAAGAATAACCTGATACCTATTTAGTTAATAGCCCATTGTAGATACCTCTTTTGTCATGATTTTCATCCTAAAATTTTAAGCATCTTCTAACTTTACTTGAATAGAACAAGGTGTTCTATTAGAACAATTTATTTGAATTCAACAAGGTGTACAGGTCCATGGGGAAAGATGTTATTTTGTGCATTTGCATGGATTGTGCACAAGGTATGGATGTAAACATTGTCCTCTGTGTGACAGAGAAAATTATTCCAAAAGCATCTCATACGTCATCTATCAGTTCAATATACTACTCCTATCAGCCTGTAGACACCATGGGGCCATGGGACCAATGTTGGACCATTTCCAATCTATTACTAATTTTTGAGTTGTCAACTGTAACAAACATAGCATATAATAACATACAGTTATTTTTCTTTTCCAGCAAGAGGTGTTTCCATAAATAGCCCATTGAGTATGGAAAGAAAGAAGAGGAAAAACTATAAATAGTGATCTATCTTTTTAAATTAATTCTATTTATCAAGAAAACAAATCTAATTAAAGATTTTAATAAACAAATGGAGTGAAGACTCAGACTTGGATTATACATTTCCAGTCAGATCCAGAACATATCATTAAACTTTTTTCAGTAAGCCTTAGGATTACAGTTTTTCATTTGGGTACTACAGCAGAACAAAAAATAATAATAATTAAAAAAATGTAGTCACTGCAACTGTGCTGAAGGTATGGAAGTAAATCATAGAACCATAGAACCAACCTTGGTTAAAGCCCCATGCCTGTCAGTGTTCAGTATGCATTTGGATAATGTTCTCAATAATATGTTTAATTTTTGATTAGCCCTGAAGTGTTACAGCAGCAGGAAGTGTCAGTGTTTTTTGAACTAAGAGGAAAATGGGGACAAATTACGACAGAGGACTTGTACTAAATCTACCCAAATGTCAGCTTGCACTGTTGTTTTTTTGGGCTTGAATCTGTTAACACCACAGTATACTCACATGTCACAGCACACAAATAGCTATGTATCATCAATGTATACATTAAACATCAAGTACATCCAAAAACAGAGAAAAAAGCATTTTTAAGTAAGCAAGCTTACTTCATATCTCAAGATTCTGATCCCATTCTGCCTACAAGAGTAGATTTATATTTGGACTTCACAGGTCACTCTTTGATTTTATCAAAACTAATAATTCTATGCACTTCTACATTTTGCAGCTCTTCTGGTCTGTTTTTAAAACTCTTAAATATCCTTCCTTATTCTGAATGTCTATTTGTACCAATACATAAAGTAGGTGGCCACTGATAGCACAAAATTATCAGGCCAAATTCTTAATCAAAGTAGGTTCAGATAAATAAGTGCTCTGATTTTTTTTTTCTGTATGTTTTGAAAAGAGTAATTGTGTTAAAAAGCATTGTTTCAAAGCAACCACACTGTTTATTCACTATTTAAAACAAAAGGCAAGATCCTGCTGCCTTAACTTAAGCATGACTTAACTATGAGTGTAATCTCCTTTGAAGATGATAGAATTTCTACTCTTAAAAAAATGGCAAGATCAGGCCCATCTTCTTTATTTAAGCATTCATTTAAAGAACGTGTTCTAGACTGATTAATATATTACAGGAACTACAATTGGACCTGTCAAAGGAATAATTTGCTTTAACTTGATATGAAAAATTTTGCTGCTAAATCATTCATTCTTGCAAGAAAAAAGCGAGGTCCCCCCATGAACACACGACAGTGTACTTGTATTTCACCGTCCAGCATGATAGCACATAAAAGGTATCTCTGCTCTTTCCTTTTGCATTGCTGTCTGCTTAAGTCTCTAGTATGTTTTTGCATTTTTCTTCTGCAAATCAGATACTAAACCCTCTGAAGAGCTTGCATTGTCCTTCCCCAGTAGAATATGCTTGCATGTTCAAGCAAAAGGAATTAATTTCCCTTATGTTCGGGAAAAAGAGAAATGATGAACAGTTCCTGATTTTTTTGTTTGGTTGCTTGCCTGCTACAAGATTATTAAGAATAGATTTTACAGAATATTAATAAACTACTATTCTTAACTACTGTCTTAGGCTCAAGAGTTTCTGAAACAGTTGTTAAAATAATAAATAAATTAATAAGGTTGACTGAAATCAGATGAGTGGATTGGAAGGTACTTTATAGTTTTATTCTAACATGCACGTCAGTAGGATTCAGGTGCATATTACCTCAGAAAAGAAACAGCAAAGACACTCTAACAGACAATCCAGACACTCAGCACGCAGTTTTCCACCTACACAAGCACATAAACCTAAACACAGCTTTTGCTAATATTTTTATTTATAGGAGGATCAGAGAGGAACCTGTTATACCATGTGGTTTCCAGTGTAAACAGGAAATATTTTCACAAGATTTTACCATTTTCAAAAATGAAAATGTTTTGCTATATATGCATCTTGATGTTGCACACCAAATAACCAAATAAATATGCCATGCATACAAACACAATCTCAGAACTACATGGCAGTGTCACGGACACTATCTGTTCCTTTATTCTTTGTATACCCCCCCCCCCATTAAAAGTCATCCAAAGTTGATACAGAGCCATATTTAGTACAAAGATGTCTAAACAACAACCTTTTTGTTAGCACAGTTATAGCATTGTTTTCAGACTTCTGTCAACTGCCAACAGAATAAATATATGTTGCTCTATAGTAGTCTGTTATTTGGAAGAAGAAGGAACTCATTTTAAAACACATTCCTGCTCCTGTCCTGGACACAATAAATATGGCCACACCAAAGGTCCACATAACTGAGAATTGTGCTGCAATTTAAATAAAAAATATTTAGAGAGAAGTACGTTCAAGAAAATATTAATCTATGCTTTATATATTTATCCCCCAGTAAGTCTACCAACTTGCTCTAGGGACATTCTAAACCAGAAGTCATACCACTGTATTAAAAATGCTTATTGATTTTTTCCTCTTTGAATTTGTCAGTCATTGTTTTAAACTGTTGTTATCTTTTAGCTTAACTTCACATTAGTAACTGAAGTTATACTACTTTCTACTTTTGTACATGCTTTTTGATAGTGCTTACTTTATATGCCATAAGATCAGAAAAAAAAAAAAAAAAAAAAAAAAAACACGCACCTTTCTTCACTTCTCCTTTCCCTCATGATACATTAAGTAAACTTTAAGCATGTAACCATATTCTGTATAATGCAGAGCCTTGAAAAAATTCATCCACCAAATACTATGGTTACACTGATGCAATTGAAATGAACAGATTGATTTAACTTGATTCTACAGTGCATTTTAACATAGTTTGGCCCCTCACTGAGAGAGCTTCACAGCAACTTCATATATTTTTGTCTACTGCCAAGTATTGTAATTTCCCATCCATTTTGGCTCAAAGAAACTTGGTGGAAAAAAAAATAAATAAATATGAGTAGTATTGAGATACTACACTTTTCAGGCTATTTAGGAAGATTTGAGCATTTTCTATTGTGTCAAACTTCATCATTAAAATAAACTTATTATTTAAAATAAAGGAGGTGTGTTTGGGGTGAATGCATAAGGATAGGAGTAACTTGATAACTACTAGATCTCTCAGACACCTACTCAAACACAAAGTTAACTACTTAAATAACTCAGAATTATTTGACATAGTTTAATTTTTGTTTGGTAGGATTGGTGGTGGATGTAATTGCCTCTGTAACTATGGCATTCTTCTAAGCATTAAAAATTTAGAACAAATTAGGTGCTCAACTACTCAACCTTAGAATGCCATAACAGAGGCATTTAACAAACACTGAAGGGAATTCAAATATAAAATAGCATCAAAGTTTTTCTCTAAGCAACAAATAAAGGAACTAACAAAACTAACAACAATAAAAACAATCAAGAAAGTGAAATGCTTGTTGGTTATTGAAGTACAGATTCCCATTTCAAGGGAAAGCAAATTAAAGCAAAAAAACAACACCCTCATCTAAACAAACAGCTTGTAAAGCAAAAATTTAGCTCAAAGTTTACCTCAGATTTTATACATCTTTATAAACAGCATATAAATTATTCAGATCTCTTAATAATAAATTAGAGTTTTTTAAAAGTAAGAATTAGAAGATCAACATCATTTTAACCATTTTATAAGGCAAATCTGGTTTAGCTTGGAGAAAAACAGATCTGCATTAAAAGGTTTTGTATGGTCTGAAATAGCTGAAGTTAACTTTTTCTATCCCTTATGAAATGGTTATAAAATTACTTCCATCTCTCTGCATCATTGCCAGTAAAACCTCGTGAAATAATCTCTTCATGCTGATCCTTATCATTCTCACTTACCTTTTATAAAAAGGATGAATGACAATGATGGGATTTAATTTAAAAGCACTCTTTGCCTTACCTTAACAAAAGAGAACTTGGTCCCTTATCAATTGCTACTTTCACCTACTGGATGTCTTTTCAGAAGTTGTATCTATTTTCAAAGAAAATATATTAATGTAAAATTAAATATATAAGGTCAAATACTCCTATCCATTGACAGAAAACACTTTTTGGAAACAGCAGGTAATGATCAAAGTGTACATTATATTCAGCTGGAAGACTGCATTGGGTTAGTTAATGGTCATTTATGGAAACTGTGTGACTTCAACAGCTCTAACATACCTTCTAAAAAGCAACATGACATGGGAAGCTGTTAAATCACAAACATCGTAGCTTTATGTAGGGGACTGTATTACAATAGTGCAAAATTCTAAATTATCATGATGTTATTTTCCACATTTAATACTTAATGTTAAATTTCAGCTTTAATACATATAGGATAAGATTTGTTACCGCTGATAGTCTCAGCTCAAGAAATATCTATTTCAAATGTCTTACAGCCTTTTTTGAAGGTTATGACACCCCTCAGCCGAATCAGTCAAACCACCTGCCAGTATTTCTGCAATCAATATGCAGATTGCCTAAAATGGCCTTCTGTAGTTAAGAAGTGAACAGAGCTTGAAGCATATCAGTGTTCAGCTGCTCCCTTGGCTACTCTTTTAAGGGTGGCATAATAACAGCTAGTAATTCTGTTATGTCAGACATGATAAAATGAATTACCCATTTAGCAGGTGTTAGGTATTTAAGTCTGTAATGATAGTATTTTTTTCTCATGGAATGAATTATGATTTGCTGGAAAAATCCAGTAACATATAATCAGGGAGACCTGGGAAGAGTTATATTTAGTTTACCAATGTCTACGTACCAATGTCTGTTTAAGACTCATAAAGCTGTTGTGACTAATCATATTCTGCACAGTAGGACCATGATCCAACTTTCTACAGAGCTTGCTTTGATTTGGGGATAGGAAAGGGAGTAAGAGATAAATTGAAAAGCTGAAGTTCTTGATCCTTTTTCCACTCAGTAGAAAGCATACGTGGCTATGTTCACTTTCTTTTGTCCTAGACAATCACATTAAATCTGGGGAGCTGAGTTCTGGAAAGTTAGAAAGATTTTATTGAAAAGGATAAGAGAAATTGGATATGATGGGATTTATACCTCTTTGGAAATTCGTATTGAAAACATATTTATGAGAAGTTGTCTGTCCAAGCTGAACTGGGAACTTGTTATCATCGTACTTAATCTTTCAAATGCTAGTTGAATGGATATGATATAAAGAGACACAACACTACTTTGGAACCTTCATTTCTTTCACACCTGACTATGAGAAACATAACTTTATTACAGTGTACAAATCATAATACTGTTTTATTCTATTGCTTCATTACCACAAATTTTCAAATAATTACAACTATATGAGAGGATTATTTGTTTTGTTTGTTTCCTAAATTCTCTTCTAATACTTTCCCTTTTAGTAAAAGAGTTGTATTCATCCAGGGTTGCTAATAGGACCAGCACTATTAACGCCATTGTCAACAACATGGACAGTGGAACTGAGTGCACACTGTCAGTTTGCTGATGACACCACACTGTGTGGTGTGGTTGACATGCTGGAGGCCAAGTGCAAGGTCCTGCATCTGAGTCAGGGTTATCCCAAGCACAAATACAGGCTGGTCAGGAAATGGATTGAGAGCAGCTCTGAGGAGAAGGACCTGGGGGGTAGGTTGATTGATGGGAAACTCAGTATGAACCAGTAATGTGCACTTGCAGCCCAGAAAGCCAACTGTATTCTGAGCTGCATCAAAAAAAAGTGTGGCCAGAAAGTCGAGGGAAATGATTCTCCCCCTCTACCCTGCTCTTGTGAGACCTCACCTGTAGTACTGTGTTCAGCTGTGAGGCCCCCAGCATGTCCACGGACCTGCTGGACTGAGTCCAAAGGAGGGCCACAAGGATGATCAAGCAAACTTACTGTGTGAGGACAGGCTGAGGGATTTGGGGTTGTTCAGCCTGGAGAAGAGAAGGCTCTGGGGAGAACTTACAACAGCCTTCCAGTAACTAAAGAGAAAGCTGGGGAGGGACTCTTGTCAGAGAGCATAGTGACAGGACAAGAGGTAATGACTAAAAAAGGGGTAGATTTAGATTAGATATAAGGAATGAGTTTTTTACCATGAGGGTGGTGAGTCACAGGAACAGGTTGCCCAGAAAAGATCCAGATGCCCCATCTCTAAAGCGTTCAAGGACAGGTGGATGGGGCTCTGAGCAAACTGGTCTAGCGGAAGGTATTCATGCCCATGGCAGGGGGTTCAAAACTAGGTGATCTTTATGGTCCCTTTCAACTTAAACCACTCTGATTCTAATTTGGTGGATGCTGAGAGATTTTATTAAAACACCAAACTAAATTCACCTCTTTTAAACAGAAATATGCTTTCAGATTCAGAGACTAATCTAGGAATTTACACACAGCCACGGTGAACTTTGCAGACCTAACCACTGCCCTTTATTCAGATATGATATAGGAGTAATCATTAAAAGCTGATGCACAAGGCAAGCCTTAAACAGCAACTGAGCAACTAGGTTTAACTCATTTTCTCTAGTGGCTGATAGAGTAAATGCAGGGTCACAGCATAGGCTGTGGGTGCTGTGAGTCTGTGTGTCTGCAGACAAAGCATAAAACTGCAGAAGAAAGAAAAAAGAACAGTATAAACACTGAGGTAGAAGTCTGAGCAACGGGACTAAAGAAATTAAAAACAGCTAGAGTTTGAGGCTCAAAGTGCTGATGTCTAAAGGCTTGTAAATCAGAACAACTACCATTAATAATATTTTTGTTGTTTTATTCCTTTTCATGTATATGTTTTATCCTGTTGAAGTGATGATTTCAAAGATATACTTTGATAGCACCAATTTCTTCTTCCAGCAAATACTTTTTAAGTCCACAATATTAAACTATATTTTTTTTACCACTGTCATCATAACTATTTATTATATTTGTTTACATTTTATATAGAGTTTTCACTTCTGAAATTAAGGGCTTTTTAATATATTGTTGTGTTTTTTTTAACTATTTTATCTTAATATTCATTTATCACATATTCAAGCCAACAAACAGATTATTCTGTAGTTCTACCATGCCCTTGGCATTTATTTATATTTTTCAAACAAATTTTAATATGAAATTTTCCTTATATTTTATGAGTGACTATTTCAGTGCTCCAAGTCATTAACAACAACACAAATGATGTAGCCTTCCCAAATGAAGGGGAAGAAAGCTAAGTAGGGGTAAGAAAAGCATGAATTGTAGACATTTTAGATGATGAACCTTATGAGATTCTCTTTATATATCACTATTATCAGGATATATGTACGTTTTTAAAAGTCTTTTTTTTCTTTTTCTTTTTCTTTTTCTTTTTCTTTTTCTTTTTCTTTTTCTTTTTCTTTTTCTTTTTTCCTTTGCTGTTTCATATCTGCCCAGTGAAGAGCAACAAAGGTCTGAAAGACAATATTTATCATCTGTCAGGGTGCTGGCTGGGGGCTCCTGGCAGGGCACAGGAGGGCCTAGCATTCAGTGCCTGTCTTACTGCCCCAGCCAGGAGCAGGGTATCTGGGGATACTGGGGCAGCCTCAGCACTGAGCACCTCCCTGGAGATGTGGACACGCCAAGGCCAGGGTACAGGCCCTGCTCGGTGGGGACCATGGCAAGGCAGGGCAGGGCCATAGGGATCTGGAGACCAGCCCTGCTGTGGTCTCAGTGGGGCAGGGTCTGACAGATGTCCTGGGCCACAGCAGGGTGGGGGAACGCTGAGGGCTGGGCAGTAACAGCAAAGCCTGTGGTGGGTGCCCTCATGGGCCTGACTTGGAAGAAAAAATGTAAAACTGATTACTTGAAGAAATTAGTATCTCTGTTTACTAAAGGAAAGCATTTCATCTCATTTATGACACAGTATGGTTTAGGCATAGTACTATGCTAAAACATTCAAGCAGTGTGCTAATATCTCTGGATGGCATTATCAGTGCTCTGTCAGCCTCTTCAGAGCTACCCCAACAGCACCTGTTCTGTCAGGGTGACTCAGTCACCCTATGTAAATATAAATCATTAAAAGTTAAACATGTTACAACATTCAAGTAGGTATTCATGGTGAATTTTTCACTAGAAGTAACTGTTCACCTTTGTTTCATGTAACTAGACACTGACCACATCATGCCATTGCTATTCCTGTATCAGTTCATAGAAGTGTTACACTAACTACAGCTCATGACAGCAAACTCCTGAAAACCTCCTGCAGTACCAGAGAGGGGAAATTAAAATAAAGGTTAATGTCATTTTTTACGGTTGACTGGTTCTTTAAATAGTCCAAAGGGAAGGTAGCGTCTGAAGCCTGATGTATTTATTAGTCTGAGGACCATCAGAGTACTAAATACACCTGTGACAGCTGAGCTTATCATACCGTGAGAAAGAATTACAAATGGCTGTAGCAGGAGTAGCAAAATCAGCAATACTGCTCTCAGGTAGGCACTGATGAAACAAAGATGGCAGAAGAAAACTACAAAAGATAAAACTGAATAGTAGTATAATTTACAACCTTAGGATTAACCTTTGCAATATCTATATATAAATATATAGATACAGGTAAACGTAAAAATACACAAGAAAGATAATACACATTTAGTATATTTTATATGTGTGTGTAGGAAAAATAATCCCATGGTTTGTATCACATATCATAGAGGTTTCTTATAGATGGTGATGATGTAATTTGCCTCAGTGAAAATTCTGGATCAATAGCTATACAAATTCAGCAGTATAGAGTAGGAAAATATCATATACATAGTATTGGCCAGTAATTACCATTCTTCATATGGAACGATTATTTTTCATATGGAACAATTATTTTTTTGCTGGTCATGAATTCTTTTTCATGACCAGAATTTCATGTTCACCTTCTTGATTCTTGGCTTTTCCAAAAGAAGTCAAATAAAGTGAGAATTAGAGACCACAGGTTACAATAATTGGGTTGATTTTTGTTTGTTTTATTTGTTTTGAGGTGGTGGTGGGGAGTGCACTCTGATTTTACTAGATAAGTACACTGACTGGTCAGTTGAGCAAGCAATTACACCCTTAAGTCCTAAGCACCTTCTGACCTAAATAGCCTACAATATTGAACAAATAGAAGCTGGGAGATGAAAGAATTATCAATAAGAATATGAGAACAGATGAGCAAAGTAACTCACCAAAGTTTAAAAAGGCAGAGTAACAATGTGTATCTAAGTCTGGCATAGGTCCACAACTAAACAAATTCTTAGTAAAATCAACAGAGATTTTGACCACTGCTGACATTGGCCAGATTTGAATCAGAAATCTCTAAGCGTGAAGGGCGCTCTACTCTATTTTCACTGTTCTGGAAGTTATGTTGGTAATAAAAATAATCAAAATAATAATTAGTATAAATCCTGCCAATATTAGATTGCTGCATAAGCTATAGAAATTTAAAAAGAGAGAAAGAGAAATGAGTCTTGTTCAATAATTTTTTCTTGTGCAAGGATGAGTTGTATATACGTATATACACCTTCTATTGGTTGATGCATAAGGTTTATTGATTTGTTTGTGCTTATGATATTTGCCTCTGTAACAAGCTGCTGTTTTATGAATTGAGCCAATGTATGCAAGGAATACTGGTTGGTGTATAGATCAATACTTGGATAAAGATATTCTCTGTGGACATATGAGTCATACTATTTTGACATTTAATAAATTGGATCAGAGCATATGCATCTTTGGGTAATAATTTCATTTATAACCTGTATTTGTAAACACAGTTGTAACTTACTAAAGTTGCATTGCTGAAAATTTGTAAAATACTTTGATGTATTATTATGAATCGGGTTTACTGGAAACCATAAAAATAACTACAGAGTAATTATGTAGGTGGGTTAACTGTTTATCTACATAAGATCATATCATATTGGTTGCTTAGCTGGTTTTACTAAGATACACAGTAAGTCATATAGGATCTGTACAGCAAGTATTCCTTAAATATATTTCCTAACTACAAACACCACCTATTAATCAATTATGTACTTCCTTTCAAGGCTCTGAGAACACCAGGAGACTCTAATTACCCTGACTAACCTCATCTGGGCTCCCACCCACACATACTTTATCCACTGACTTCATTTAAGTTCAGGCTATAGGCCATCCCTTTTCCCTTGTCTGAGATATGTTGCAGGTTTGAGCCTTGCCTTGCACTTTGCTGTTCTTGCCCTATAAGCAGGCTTAGTGTTCACTAGACCTGCAAAGCTCATCTGGCTCAGATATAGCAGGACTGCATCCTTTGTATGTGAGGTCTCTGTGCCTGCTGTCTTGATGCTATCATTAGTTCCTGGTCTGATTTCTCTTGCAGACCAGCTCACTTTTACTACTCTTTCCATTACAATTTTAAACCAATGTATTTTCAGTGTAGCAAAGCCATAAAAATAAGATATGCACACAAACTCTTTATATGTGCAAGCACAAGTTTGTTCTCACTTTTCAAACACCAAAGCTTTATAAGACAACAAAAGGTTTCTTCTTTCCTTTTACACCGTATCTTTTAACTACACTTCAAAAGGAGTTGTTTTGCACAGTAAATATTAAATTGAATTATACTAGAGTAACCTGTGAATAGTGTTTGATGTCATTTTATATAATTATGGGATTATTTCTGTTTTCAAATATGTTTAAAAACAGTAATATATTTTGTTTTTCATGTAAGGGATACTCTCCTTTTTGGAGACTATGGAAGAGTGTAAGGAAGTTATAGCTAAGACTAATACACAAACAACTCTATTGAGCAAACATACTGCACTGTTGCACAGTAGAGTGAGGAGAAAAGAAAAAAAAAAAAAAGGCTGTGAATCCCTTAATTTCATTATTATTTGATTATACTTTCCAAATGAATATCAAAGTGCAAGTAACTTATTCTAAGGCCTATTTACTGTCTGAAATATGAACCATGAAGTTGAGTGCTTCAGACGAGAAACAGGCCCAAGTGTGCTTTTTTTAAAAAGTACAAACACTAACAAATCTCTCAATGCATTAGGTGTGCCTGTCATTCTTGGTTTATTGAATGATGAATAGAGGTGTACTGACAGTAGTGCAGTACCCCAGACCAAAGTTATCTCACTAATGGGTCAGTGGAAGAAAGATGAGGTGTGAAGCTAGATTTAAAATAAAAATCCATGAGTTTAAGAACAAGATAGAGATAACAGATTTTTGTGGTGGTGGTGCTTTTCTTTTGTTGTTTGTTTTTAAATCTACTTTAACACTTTGGAGTCATAGGGATAACTTTGTCATCTATGGGAACTAGCAAGATATGAACACATCTTGGTCGTACTTGTTCCTTTTGTTAAATTTTGTCTGGAGAGTGTGTCTGCTTGTCTTTAGTTACTGAATAAGGGTAAACTATGAACGTGTCATCTTACAAGCTTGCTCATTGCCCATCACATAATAAATACAGAAATGGAAAATAATTATAACTTTCTAGTCCTAGTTCTGAGCTTTCCACATGGACGCTACCCCTTTGAATTCACTTGTGAAGTTCATCAGGGCTCAGATCTCAAGTTTTACGGTTAGGTAAGGATATTTGGATATTTCTCTCAAAAAAAAAAAGAAAAAAAAAAAGTTAAAACAAGCAAAAAAAAAATAAGGCTAAATCATCATTAATGCTTCATCCTGCCCTGTTCTTGTAGGATCTCACTGGGTGATGGATTGTTGTGATTCAGTACGCTCAAGTTATTTCCCCCATTAACGCCATTAACGAGACAAATTTGGTTATGCATTTTGTTGAATGAATGACATCAACAGAAATATGAACTGCAGTCTCCACTGTGGGGCTATATTGAACAATAATAAGACAATCCAAACACAGATGCACTCTAGAGATTTCTGTGGGATTTTAGAATATGACCATCACAGTTTTTCATTATAAAACAAAACCCAAACAAAAAGATACTGAAGTCATCAAAATGGCATATTTATATATTTAAGATAATTTTCTGTTTCTTTTTTGCTCAAATTATAAATTCCTAGCAAGATGACAGTAATTCATACTCTTTTATTTATTTACTTATCCCCTCCCCGAGTTGATCAAAACTAATTTCTTCTTTTTTAGGCACATAGGTCTTTCATCTTATAAACCATGATCCAACCTCCCAAAACAAACAGTTCTCCTGCTGGCAACATGGCAAAAATAAACTCTATATCTGATTGGAAACAGGTAGAAAGTAACTTATGAAATAACAAATTATTCATAGAGAAATTTTCCTGAGATTTAAAAATAAACAATTTCCTTAGCCCAAGCAAATAAGTGTGAACTTTCCTTTTTTGACCTTACAAGTATGAATAATTCACTTCAGAGGTATTGATGCAAGAAGAGATTGAAGCTAAATTCTTCAACATGGCAGTGGTCAAATCTTAAGGAGAGAGGGAACAATATGGATTAATCTGCTGCAATTGCCCCTTCTAATGTATGCAACTACATAAATATTTTGACATTTTCGTGTGTACGACACCTTTAATATCAAAAGGTGTATTCACCTGCAGAAGAAGCTAGAATTTTGAGGAAAAGCTCATTAAGTATGAAATGCATGAGAATGTGGTGGTGTTCTATAAAAGATCAAAGCACATAGCTGGGCTCTGCCAAAATGCTATGTTTACCTAAGTAAGTAGTCAGTTTGTAATCTTGGACATGGATGTCTTGAAATTCAAAGCTCAGATTGATTGAGAGTTTTATTTTGCTTCTCAAACCTACATTTTTAAGCAAACATTTGCTATGGGTTAACTTATCAGGAAGTTAACAACCTCAATTTGCAAATGAACAGCTAGTGTCATGGGATATTTAACCATATATTCCTGCATTGAGGTTCTCATGTGGAAATGTTCCTGCCTGTGTCTATGACTTAAGAATAGCTGTAGACTGCAGCTGTGGACCCCACATTTCAGGCTTTATATCTCACAAACCATAATGCTGTGAGGTCATCCTCTTGTCTGTTGTTAGGAAATAATAATATTTCATCTTGACAAACACCCTTCAAATCCTAACAAGTAAATTGATTTGTCTTCCTTTACTAGATTTATTTTTAGTTAATACATCCGGTTTCTGTTAGCTTAAAACATAGTACCCAAGCTGAAGTAGGTATCCAACAGTTCAGTCAATCACTGATATTGCAGTCTGCACCAAGACTTTTTGTATCCTTGTATCCCTAGTTAAATCTTTTCAACACCCTCATGTTAAAGTGCATATTCTATTCATAAGATACACAGTATCTTATGGATACTATGGAACTAAGGTCCATATAAATACTAATTACACAATCCATATAAGTACTAATTATAGGAACTAAGATCCATATAAGTACTAATTTTAGTAAGTTCTTGGGCTTCTAGGGACAGGATGTGATTGATAAGAAAAGCAACTGTCATGCCTGCTGAAGTGCAAATAAACCTTATCAGAACAAATTGCTCTAGGGGATGATTTTGCTTGCTCCTGTATGACAGACATTATCAATTCAAAAACTTTTTATCTCAACTGGTAAATTGTTCCCACAGGAAAATGTGGTCTGAGACTGAAGAAAGTAAGAAAGAAATACTTGCCAATAATAAATTTTAAGTTAATACAGGATAGGATAGTTAGAAAATCCAAGTACTTGAGGAAGATGGAAACCTAATTTGAAAGGAAAGCCATCTGAATAACAAGAAAGTGGAGAGGCTGTGAAGTTCCACAGCTTTAGGAAAATAGCAATATCTGAAGACTAAGATGGGCATGCATGTCATAAAATGGTATTGGCAGCAAAGGTCCAAATCTTTATTTGCCTTCTCTCCTATGACAAATTTAATGCCTTAATAAAACCATTCCTACCCTCATCAACTTAGCTTAGAGCCTAAACCATTCTGCTGAGGTGCTTCTAGGTCAGTTCCTTTCTTTCCATCTGTAGGTTTCAAAAAGACCGTGTACTATTTCCTATGCAGTACTTTTGCATGAGTTTTAGTTATCCTAACTAAAGAGGAACATTCTTTATCCATAAGCATGGGCAAGTTAGGGCAAATTTATGTGTTTAGCAGGTAGTTTTCTTTTTTACTGTGAAAATGTTACCATAGTCAATGGAAGAAATAAAAGCCTAGGAGAAATGTGTGTTGAGGGAAACATGGAAGGCTGAGGGAAACAGTGAAGAAGGTTAAGTATATGTCCTTCACCTGCTAATTGCCCGTGTTATAACCTTTCCATCTACAGTAAAACTCCTTTTTTCCCTTCCCTTCCCTTCCCTTCCCTTCCCTTCCCTTCCCTTCCCTTCCCTTCCCTTCCCTTCCCTTCCCTTCCCTTCCCTTCCCTTCCCTTCCCTTCCCTTCCCTTCCCTTCCCTTCCCTTCCCTTCCCTTCCCTTCCCTTCCCTTCCCTTCCCTTCCCGGTTTATCTATCTGCTAGAGTAGTAAGATAAATTATTCATACAGTGGTCTATAGTATGTGCCTTCATGTAATCTTCATGAAGTTATCAACATCCAGAAACAAATTCTAGTGTATTATATGTTATGTGCTGTGTGAGCACAAGACACTCTGTAACTGACAGTATGCTTTACTACAGAATGAAAGTTACTTTGTCTTCTGTAATTACACTTATGGGTGAAATGTACAAGGTAAGAAACTTTTCTTCTAAGGCATATGAACAGCTGAGCTAGACCTGTTTTCATTGGATAGTTGGAATATTACACTTTTTTTTTTTTTTTTCCTCCAAGAGTTCTCAGTTCTCTTTCTAAAAGGTTTTGATAAGAAATAAGACCTTGCATTGGCAATAATTTTTCTAGTAGTATTTGATGGTTCCATCATACTGACTACATTCTTGCTAAAGAAGAGTTAAACCTTACATAAAAAAGTAGGAAAACAGCTGCTAAAGTGTGACCTTCAGAATCCTTCAGAGCTGGTTCAAGATCTAACTGCAGTTTCCGCTGCACATGCTCTACAATAGCAACATCAAGCTGCCAGCACTGTACCTATCCAAGGCCAGAGGGAGCACTTATTTCCACTAGCAATCTGAAATGGTAAACTCAGAAACTCTTTAATTACGATATCACTTTTGTCCAAGCACATTACAATGTAAGTCAAGGCCAGCTTTTAAAAACTGCAAGACTGTAGACACAGTTCCTGAAGAACTAATGCAGTTCTCTTGTATGAAAATAGATCATTTTTCCTTATAGAGTGTATATTCTGTTAATAGAAATATAATCATGAAGACTATAAAAAGTGAAAATAGCAATTCCTTTGTCCTGCATGGTGTTTATGCTTAACTTTTTTATTTAGGACAGAAAAGATTCCTGTAAAAAATACTTTTAATAGAAAAATGCATTTTCCCCTGGCATACAGGAGGATTTTATATTGAAATGCTGAAGATCTTTAAAATTTCCTCTATTTCATCCCAGGAAAATTAGCTGGAAAAGATTTTGGATCATTTTGAACTTTTGATGAAATACCTAATGAAGTATGTCAGTACAAAGACTTTCAAAATTAACCTTTTTTTTTTAAAAAAAAAAAAGTTCTGAAACTTTTTGCTATCAACTTTGTAACTAAAGTTAGAATACTAACAAAACATACCAGGAGAAGCCAGCAATGAACTATAGTTCCATAGATTTTCATATAAAACATGGATCTACCTCACCGTCCTTTCCACCTATCAAGAAAAGTCATTCAAAGATGGTCAGGTTGGATTTATGTTCTTGTACCTAATACATAAATAAATAAAACCTTGAGATTCAATTTGATGTAGCAGAAGGAAGTATTTTTACTAATACAGCAATCTGATTAAATGATTCAGTTACCAAATTGTATTTTTCAAATGTATTTAAGATAGCAATACTTACAGCTGCTGTTTAAGAAATTACCATGTGAAAGCAACTTTTCTTCCAATGACCACTGCTAAACCATTCTGGTTGGACTATCATGGGTGGAACTAAAACATATCAATTTCATTCAGACATTATACACGTAGCAGCAGTAGCTAGACACAAATCACTTTCAGACTTTCATTTTTATTTGCATGCATTAAATGAATGCAGAAATATCAATAGTGAAAATACACTGAAAATAAAATTTAGCAGAGTGAAAGTGTTTGAATATGATCACAAGATAGTCAGCTGCTGATGAGAAGTATCAGTTACTGGACAAAAATGTCTGTCACTATTGTCCTAGAAGACTCTAAAAGGCAACAGCCACTATTCATGACACTGCTACAGATTACGCTTATGCAGCAAGTTCACATTGTTCATTGTAATTATTGTAAAACAATTGACTGGGTCATGAAAACAGACAATGTCAATTAATGCCCTGCATGCAATCCAAGTGGATTAAGCCCCAAGGTGGAATACTGAAGAGATTTAAAGGATGCATTATTGCATTATAGGACTGCAAAGTGTATAAACCAAACAGCAATTTCAGTGTCTGAGATGTCTCACCAGACTAAGATATCTCAAGGTCCTACAGCAAATCAGGAACAAATTTAAGTGCAGTGGAAAAGTCAAATATAAACAGCAAAAATGAAGTACATTTATGTAGGTTTGTCTTTGTGTATAATTATATGCTTATACCTCACACAATTTCAGCAGCAGAAAATATCTTTTTCCTTTTAATTTAGGCAGCTGGCAATACTTTTCACTTATTCTGATAGGGGTTAAGAGACAGCATACACAAGCACTAATAAAGTAAGATAGTACTGAAGCATTAAATGAGAGGATCCAAAGATCCATGTAAACAGATAATGTCACCTCTTCTCATAGCTAAAGCTGTTTGCTTAGTTCAGAATATCTGGCTGTTATCAGCACTTGAGTCTTTCTCTGTCTTTCTAGAAAAGTCAACTTCCTTCTCCCTTCAAGAAACTCATGAAAATGCTAGATGAGTACTTCCAAATGAAATCTAATGCCTTTGCTTGCTCTTTTGCTTTTTAATTTGTCTAGTACTCTTGACATGGCTGCTTTCTAAGTACTGCTGAAGGAACAGTCTGACTACAGATGCAACTTCTAACAAGATTCAAAATTGTTACATAGTAGGTCAAGAAACACCTTGTGGAAATGTTTTAGCATCACTGCCACTACAAAGATCCCAAGTACTTCACACACTAACATTAAGCATCACAGCCTCACTGTGGAATATGCATATTCTAGCAGACCTTTTTCTGATGAACTGAAAATGATTTTTATCAAGCTGTGAAGTGAGGCACTGACAAAGTCATCAGTAGAAGTAAGCAGTACTGGCTGAGGCATGATGTGTTCCAGTTTCTGGATACTTTCTACAGCAATCAGCAGGAGCTACATTCTCATTCTAGCTAGTGCTAATTGCGAGTTGAGCAGAAGATGACATGAAAGTTGTATGCAGCAGCAGTGAATAATGAGTGGAATAAGTCACGTACAAAGTACTCAATTACTCATAATGTTTTATTGCTGTAGGACAGCAGGGAAGATGTACAAGCACTGTGATTTCTTCTAAAGCAAGAAACAGTTGGGCATTATAATACTGTAAACTGGAAATAAAGTGTTGATTTTGGCAAGAACTGAAGCATGAACAAACCTCTCTGCTTAAGTACCTGCACATATGTTGCTCCAGTTGCCTCCATTTTGCTATATAAAACCACTGCAGCCACCTCACAGCTGTATGGAAATACAAGTAAACATGCTCACAGGAGAAGATATTATATGAAGTGTGAATATTTTTCAAAATGCCTTGGGTTCTGTCAAATACCACTTACCTCACCTGCATGCTTCATCTTCTATTAACTCCACCTCACAAAAATTTATCCTTCCTCCAGCAAAGACATTACATTTCTTTGTTTTTTTATACAAGAAATAACACTTTCCAAGATAAATATATATATTAAAAAATAATAATAAGCCTAATATCTAATCAGACACTGCTGCAAATCACTACTACTAACAAATACTCATATTTCATTTAAAGACCTTACATGTCTTTGGGCTGATATTGTATGCAATAAGCCTAGATAAGAAGGCAATAGCTAAAGTATTGCCTCCATAGGAGAGCACACCATATGTTTCCCTAGCTAATTTAAGATACTGCTTAACAGAATGGTTGTTGTCTTAGAATACTCTAAAATTAAAGTCTGTCAGGGAAAACAGAAGCATGCCCATTTAAAAGCTATGTACAGTATAAGTGTTTATGAATGGTTTGTTTATGATAATTTTTTTATTTTCAGTGTTAATAAGTGGACATCCATATTGAGGATAAACCCCACTTACATGTAAATAGTGTATAAAGGTGAGAACTATAATATTGTAATAGATTATTGTGAGTTGCAAGAGACCCAAAAGGATCATTGAGTCCAACTCTTTGTTCCACACAGAAACAAAAATCAAACCATATTTCTGAGAGTGTTGTCCAAACATTTCTTGAACTCAAACAGAGAACATATATGAAGTCGTGCCTTATTTCTCTTGCATTTGGTTATCTGATGTTTTGTTTGACTTTGTCATTATAACAACACTATTTTTAAAATTAAACATATATATATGTTTTATATGTTTGGCAAGTTCAAATAAAAGGTTTAGTTATCCAAAAACTTTCATTACTTCTCAACTTCATTTCTGACATGAAATAACATTTCCCTCACAAAAGTTTTTGCATAGATTCCCATGTTTTTATCAATATTTCTTCTTTGTTTCAATGTGCAGACACTCCCATATACTTCCTCTCTTTTCAACAAAACAAATTTGTCAACAAGTCTTCCCAGACCCTAAACATAAAAATACTCCCATTTCTACCTGTGATTTGACCTGCAATTATTTACTTTCTTATCTCTCTTCAGTAAGGGTAGACCAAGTAGATTACAAACAAATCAGAGCTAGGACTTGAACTCCATTAAATAATGAACCTCACCTAATGAGAGTCTGCAGTATCATTTGTTACTGCTGGCTGTCTCTGACAGAGGCTTTCCTCTTTCATCACACCACTATTTTGTTTTTTGAAAGTCATTGCAAAATTAGATGCTTATTCTAAAATAGTAATAATTCTCTGAAAATTCTTCAGTCAAGTTTAAAAGCTTTGCAACATTCATACCCTGTGTACTTTTCAAACTGGATCACTGGCTTACTAAAATCTGTACTCAAGTATAGTAACCTCAGAAAAAGATAATAATAATTAATAATAATTTACTCTAAGCATAATTTTACTCTAATTATTATGAATGCTGAATGTATAAAAACTTAACCAAGAACAACACTTCTTTTTATAGCTTTTCCCTTTATTCATTTTCTCAGTATCTAAAACTGTTTCTGGCAACTATAGAGTCCTCAGACTCTATGAATTCAAGCCAAAGGATTAGAATCATGCTGGACCTTGTTGCTGGACTTAGATTTGTTTCTCCCTTTGGAAGCATACAAGGTCCTAAATTAGATCTAGTATCTGAAGCTGTTGTAAATGGGAAAAATGCCTAAACTAAAGAAACTGCACTGAGAAAGCTCCCATAGCTAAACTATTTAGTGTGTATTATCTTGCACCTAAGCAAGCAAGGTAGGGATTAGATGTAAATTACAGGACAGGAATACGTTTTCTTAAGTTGTTGAATCATTAGGAATTTACATCAGAACTGTGTCTAGAAAAATGCGAATCTTTGTAACCCCCTGACTAGGGTTTACAGTCAAATTAAGCTGGAGTTTAATTTGGGGTTTTTATCACATGGATAACTCTCATATTTTGGACTGATTTTAAACATAGGTCAAAGTATAGAAGCAACCACAGCCTTTTCTGAGAGAAGAATTGCCTGAGAGTGAGAGACTTGAAGCACTTTATTTCTGTTATCTAAAAGACGAATTGCGATTATATTGAGGTCTATAACTACCTTCCTAGGTTCTTATTTTTGAAAATATCAAACACTAAGTGGGTCCTTAATCTGGAAAAGATGAAAAAAAATGATAGGCCTTAAAAATAAAAGTTAGATAAATGCAAGATAATTGAGAAGGGAAGAAGATAACTGAGATAACTTCCGTAACTGAGAAGGGAAGCAACAGATTTTAGACAATGTGTTGCATCCATCTCTGAATGTCCTTTTAATTTGCCTGATTTTGCCAGTGTCTTCTCTTTTCCTTTAAAAAGAGAGAATAAACAAAATTAGGAATGATACATGCAATGTGTAGAGAATTAGATTCTCATGTCAATAGTGTTGAGAGACTGAAAAGTGTATAAGCAGTGATGTAAAACGTAAATCATAGAAGCTGGCAAATAACTGAGTAGTAATAAATACAATGGGAATATCTTCAGGGACTCTGAATTAGTTCTACAACTGAAAAACTGTTTAAATGACCAGGAAGTCATATAAAAAGATGAACTGTATATCTAAGAACAAGCATTTTGTGTGAGAAACTGGATAGTACAGTCTAAATTTACAAGGGTAGAGAAAATTGGAAAAGCTTCCAGGAAAGAAAGGGTCTCATCTGAATTGTTCCATAACAACTTCTTTTAATCCATGTATGAGTTTCTAAATTCTCACACTACAAGAAAGCTGGGAAAAAAAAAAAAAAAAAAAAAAAAAAAAAAAGTTGAGTTATCTTTTTTGGCATATAAGATGCTTTTTATTTCTTTTTATTTTTTGGTGGCTCGAGGCCATGTAACTCAGTTGCAGTATCTACAGGAGGTTAAGACTGCATACTATTATACGTGAATATTTGTATGCTAGGTTTAGATTTTGTCACTGTTTTGGTTTGGGATTTTTTAAAAGTATTTTTCTGGCAGGCAAAATTCAATTACTCTCTAATCAAGTCTGAACTTTTATATTCCTGTTTTATAGATGCAGTAATCAAGATTGTTTAACATAGAAGTAGAATGCCAGTAAATAAACGGGGGAGGGATGATCAAGGCTTCATTTGTGTGATTTTTAAGAAAGCACAAAATTTAAGTTCTATCAAATTATTTGGAAACTTTCTTAATTTTTGCAAGTATTTATTTTTTGTAGTTTTGTCCATGCAGCTTTTTTCATATGCACTTATGCTTGCTAAAACGTCTGTAGATGTAAACATATAAGGTAACTGGAATAATTCAAATTGGTTGTGTGATAAAAGTTCTTTTTTATTACAGGAATATGTCACGTCTATAACATGTAAACTTCAAACATCCTGCATTGAAACAGATGTTCTAACTCGTATATTTTGGAGGCATTTGAATTATTAATTAGCTAATCTAATGCAATCTGAAATAATCTCCACAGTTTTGCATACCTTTTTTCCTCTCTGGTATTAGTTCTTCTTTCAAAATCCTCCTAATTTCAAAGGAAATTTCTTCATGTTTTTGAAAACCAACTGAATGCAAACTGAGCTTTTTAAGTTCATATGACCATAGTAAACACCAGGTCCAGCGTTCTGGGTCATACGCTGCTCAGGTAAGTAAGTATTAGACTGGGTACATGTCTGTCCTGTGCTCTTGAAGAAAATCCTTAAAATAATAGAAGGGAGATGTAGGGTGCTCCTGCATTGTGAATAGCTGAGGTAAGAACATTTCAGGATGCACATGCCTCACAGTATGGATTTACATGTTATCTACCAGCCTGTATATTGATCCTTCTAGTTTTAGAATTCTGTTTATCTTCTAAACAGAAGTGTGTTCTTAAGGTGCAATTTTAAAATGCACCTTATCAATGTAGATGCTACAATCCACCTGTAAAAGTTATTTAGACACTTACCACTAAATATTGTGAAGATGCTAAAGAAGCCCTCAATATCGCAATGTTTACCCATACGTGATACAGTATATCCTGCAGATCCATGCAGACCTGAAATCTAAACTGAATTTAGTTTATAGGTCATTTGTAGGGAGGGAGCGAAGGTTTGAGTTCCTGGTTCTGATCTCTGGTCTCAGAAATGATTACACATCTGACAGTAAAGCTGATAAAAAACACTAAATCCCGTCTAGTCTTTGGATTAGTCTTTGGACAAGCATATTGTACTAAAGAACTAAAACTCGTGTAAAATGCATAAACCATCAAGCTAAGGAACCACTACTTATATGCGATCTCCTTTAAAGCATGCATTCCTGTCTGCACAATGGCCAATGGTCTTGGAAAATACGGTTTTTAAAAATCCAGTGCAAGTTCCAAGTCATTTCCCCACTGAAAACTAAGTTGTAATTGGAGTCAGTGAGGTTACATAAGGGCTAACTTTAGCCTGTTCTTATATAGATAAGGATTTTTGCACCTTTTATGACCTTGATTGTCTGACAGCTGAACAGATATTGCACTGAGTTTCTCTTCATTTGAAAGAACTCTGTACAGATGTTTTCATAGGATAAGAAAGCTGATCAGAAGGTACTTGAAATCCAGGAAAAGATAAGTATAAAAAATGAAATAAACAAGTGCAACTGACAGTTTGGACCTTTAATTGACGCATTGTGCTGACAGCAGTGCTGAACATTTAAATATTTTTCTCAAGACCATGGAAACTTTAACCCTGGGGAAGCTTAGTCCTGGGAATTGTTGCACAGGTTTTATCATAGTAATTTCTGTTTCAAAGCAACGTTAAAAAATGAGTGGGGTAATTCAAAATAAATAGCATCCAGCCAAGAGCTTTGACTAGATCTTGATCCCTCTTTAGATTTAAGCAAGCCGATATAGTGTTTATAAAAGGTTTTGTCATTTCTGGTCTGGTTTCTGAAGGAAATGAGATCATACTCCTTCTCCTCTGTCATCTCTAACCTCTGTCCAACAATGCTTAAATATGCTGGGCAAAGAGACTACTTTGACAGAGGTAATGAGGCCTCAACTACTTATTCTGTAGACACTGAACATATTAAAAAAAAAATATAAGATTGACTTGACTTGCTTTGTCAATCTAAAAAAGGTACTACAGAACATACATAGAGAAACATCATACTGTATATTTTAAAAATAGAATGAACTTCAACTGGAGCTTGTACTCTATCAGGTGCCAATGCAATCTAAGTACAAGATACTAGTCTTCAATAGTGCTGCTGTTTATGGTACTAGGTACTGTATTTTGGTTCCTACAGAAGATAGGAAATTCCTTCCTATGACTTTGTTTTCATTCAACCTCCTTGTCCACACCATTGTCATAGTAACATGAAATATTCTCTTCCACTGCTGCACACCCTTACTTCTCTATAAAAACGTTTCTGTAATACATTCCTCAGGTGACTTCACTATTTACTCCCTTATCCATTCTCTTTCTATGAGCATTAATTAAAGATTCCAATTAATTAGTCTCTGTAATTACCCTGTAGTGTCAATAACAGGAACTGCAACTTTTGAAGCAGCTGGTCCTTTCTTAAGCACTGTTTACTGTACTTTCCTGGACATAGTCACAGAATCACAGAATAACTGTAGGGGTTGGAAAGGACCTCGAAAGATCATCGGGTCCAACACCCCTGCCAAAGCAGGTTCCTCAGAGCAGGCTGCCCAGGTAGGCCTTGAATATCTCCAGAGAAGGAGACTCCACAGCCTCCCTAGGCAGCCTGTTCCAATGCTCCGTCACCTTCACGGAGGGTGCTATGCGTTAAAACTGCAAAGGAATTACGAATATCAGTACTGTTGAGAAGATAGTGCCTGTGGATCCCAGTAATTAATTGTAGATATTAGCATTATAGCATTATGAAGCTTTTTCCACACAGGACATTCTGTATTCTCTTTAGTGTAAAATAAAACAAACATTACCTTTTGAGCCAGGAAGGCCATTTCTTCCAGGAGTTCCTGGGGGGCCTGGAGGCCCAGGGGCTCCCATGACGCCCATCTCACCTTTGGCACCTGGAAATCCAGGAGTCCATCCTCTTTTTCTCCAATCACAAGCCCACAAGGCTCTTAGAAAATAATAAATTTTATTATTAAATACAAATGCACAAGAAGCTTTAAATTTAGTGTGAGAGATGTATTAAATTTTAATTATATAAATTCAGTTCTTTACAATGTTATTCATCTTGAAGCTAAAATATATACATGTAACATCTTCAAGACAAATAATATCATGTGTATATGTATATATGTAAAAATATATGTTCTCTAGGAATATAGTATTTATTTCTCTTTACAGAAATTCCATGTGTCAAATAAGTTCTAAAATTAACAGTACAAACAAGTAGCTATATATAGACATACCTGTTTACTTAAGGGAAAAAAAAAAAAGCACATCTTCACCCAAGGCCCAAGTTCTTTGCTAATATATTTTCTTTCTTCTCTAATGTCACTGGAAGTCTCGGCTTTACATTTTAATTTCTGGTTGCTATCTATTTCTTGTATTACCATGGATTTTAGGACAAGTGGCAGCAAGGAATGAGGTAGAAAGATCAGATAAAGAATTACTCATGTGCCTTTTAAGTGTTTTTTTGTTGTTGTTGTTGTTGTTGTTGTTGTTTTTTGTTTGTTTGTTTTTATGAGATTAAACACTAGGAAAACCACAACTACTTTAGTAATAGTTTCACAATTTTTCTTTTCTTTGTGGGAGGGTGAAGGATTTTTATACATGTTGATTTCTTCAATTTCTTCCTCCATCAGATTTCCAATAGAGACCAGTCAGTCAGCAGCAATGCCTTCAAACTTACAATGAGCAAAATATTATACAAACAAATTAAAACCAAGCCAAATGCTAAAACAAACAAACAAACAAACAAACAAAAACCCTCTCATCTGGGTTCTGCCAACAATGCATCTGTCCAAAAGACATATCATTTTGCATTTCTATGTAATCATTCAATATAAACAATTCAAAATATTTTTCAAAAAACAAAACTAAGAACGTCCAATGTCATAAAAGCCTTCCTAAGGGAAACTGAGGTAAGGGAGCCCAACCACCCAATTGCCAAATATTTTGGGTTTTTCATTCCTTGGAAATGAAAAAGGCTTTCTGTTTCTTTATCTTATTCTGAGGCTATTTTGCTGACTGTTCTCAGTGATAATTTATCCTTTAAGTCCTGCAGGACCCAGACCCAGAATTTTACCAACTCTGGGGAAAAAATGTCTTCTTATATCTTCAGACTTCTTAAAAGAAACTCCACTGCCTGGTGCTGTGTTAATATCCATTCCTTTTGCCATTTGAATCAGCAGAATATTTGCATTGGCTTATGTAAGGTTAGAATTTCTTACAACCACTTAGATGAAGTCCATCTTCCTTCTCTGTCAATGTACACAATTTGGAAGGATTTTAAAGAATAAACTGCATTATGCAATCAAGAAAGGTACAAATGATGGAAAATTAAATTTAAAACAATTCTAAAGCAAATTGTAGCATGTAAAAATCATTAAAAATATTTTCTTAACTTTTTTTCCCAGGTCTGTTTTCCCCACTTCCGTTAAGAATTGAAGTAGCTAAAAGATCATTTGAAGAATACAAGACTTTAGCTGAGATTCTGGCCCCAGTTTATTTTTAAATATATATTTTAAGGCATTCAAACATATTAGTTTAGTTTGAACAAAACCTTAAAAAAATAGTTTTAGAGAGAAAGGAAAAATAAGTAAATAATATCACTATTATCTATACCAGAAGGAAAACTCCATTAAAAATGATACTTCAGACATTTGTTTGTTCATCACTAGTTATAGGTATTGTATTCATGTGTTTTTACTTAATTCATGTGACTATTGCTTTACGCCAGTTAGCTTTAAGAAAAAAACTATTAAAATAATTAGACTTTCCTGGTCACGAGGCTTATTTCCTAATCCATTGTTTATAACTAGCCAGGAAATCACTTGGCATTAGTCACTGAAAAGGCTGTAGGTAATTGTGCCAGCTTTATCACTTCCTGAGCTAATGCTTGCAGGAAGCGGACATGAAAACAATAAAATTTTCAGTTATGGTTCTTTTACCATTTAAAAATAGAAAACAAGACTTTAACACTTATCTTGTGGAAGCAAAGCAGTTATTTCTTTTGCCCTCTCCAGATGACAACTCTGGGTATATATCTAATGGATTAAAGCAAATAATGAACTCCTAAATAAAGGACATTTATTTAATATGGAATCCCCCATTGAAAATTTTGTTCTCTGTTACCCACGTTCTGTTTTACACTCAAAATACAAATATGCATGTTTCTACTTTGAGAGATTTATGCTTGATACTGTCAGGAAGCTAGAATCTTTCTTAAGCATTTGCATAAAAGATTCAGAAGAAAGAACTAAGTTATTCTTTCTCAATATATGTATATCAAGATGTTCTAACTCAGTTTATAAGGTAGCATTCACCAGTATTAAATGTATTGTATTTGTATAAATTTGTACAAATGTATTGTTATATGTATAAATAATTATAGAGCTAGGTGACATTCATATAGTTCATGAAATAACTTTCGAGGTGTAAAGAAAGAACTTTTTTTTTTTTTTTGAACCCTATGACCCTATGTAGTTCTATTTATTTATTTATCACTGCCAATGATTGGCTTTTGCTCCTGGAGACTTTTGTTACTTGTTGTAAAAGTAGCATAGAAGACATTTTATTCCAGAGACATATACAAGTCTGATATTTCTGAGTTAAAGTTGTATCGGTTCTAGACATTAACAATAAGATCTTATAACATACTTTTGGGCAATGAATATTCAGACACATTAGCACGTACTAATTACGATTAAAAATGCACAGACATTAAATGGTTGTATTTAGCATTTAATGGGCCATTGACTATTCCATGTTTCAGTTATGTCATTAGCAAGTGTCTAATATCCCTCATGCCCATTGATTAAAGAAGGACAAATCTGCATATTCCTATTATTTTCCAATAGGAGAAACTGCCCTAGGTGGGGCCTGTTTGCTCCTGGCTATGCATTACAGAATTAGTATGGGCTGCCCATTAACTCCGAAGTACTGAATACTGAAGGTAAAATGACACTCTGAAGATACTCTGGAAAAACAGATAATCAGAAAAACAGATTTCTACTTGGTCCTGACTAACAAGTTTTAAATTCCTTCTGATTCACAAACATATCTTGTGGTGCAGATTAACAATTCTAACACTGGTAAGCATAGAGTGGACAGAAGAAACAGAATACCTTTAGTTTTGTTGTTGCCTGCTTATTAATTTCTTTTTATTCCTCTGACAAGACTTCCCAGTTTCTGTAATTCCATTCCAGAGGAATTGTGTAATAATGAAATCTCAAATCTATAAATCAGTTAAGGGCTCAGTGATTAAATTGAACCTAGAATAATCTATTTTTAGTGGTGCTATTTTTTTTTCGATGTAAATGCTGCTTAAATCATAGTTACACTTGGAGCTATGATGGGCTGTTCATCAGATGCACTGTGGCTGTTGCTAGGCAAGTTTACACATTTTCTTGATAGAGTTTTGCTTTGAGACACTATCTCTGTTCATACTAATGACACAACAATTTGGGGAATATACAGCATACATAAATGAAAATCAGATTACATACGTTGCCAGTTTGTGAAAAAGGTACAGCTGAGTTTTTCATAGCTCTAATAATTACAGTTTAATATGGATTGTATATACAAAGTTACTAGCACAGTTTTAGGATCCAGACAGAGTGATTTACTGATTTTTAAGTAGCAAAGATCTGAGTCATATTTGCCTATCCTCCCATGTAATTAATGAAGCTGGAGAGAATGCTTCTTGTTTCCCTTTTTAAATTATCTAGAAGCAGAAAACAGGATTAAGGATGAAAGGAGGATGATAGAGTCACAGGGTGGTGATGAAGGAGCTGCTGATACTGAAAGAATCAGAAAAATTATCATTCTTCTACTATTACAAGGGAGGGAGAGGGTGACAGGGTTACCTTGTCTTTCAGTTCCTTCTAATCACCTTCCTGTTGACCCAAAACTTCTTCTTCTGTTCTCGTATTTCAGGTCAAGGCCCCTTATTAGCTGTTAAACATACTATGTTGGCTTTTCCAAAGTTGGTTGGAAGGATAAGAGTAAAAGGCTGGGAAATAAACAGAGACCTTTTCAATTTAGTCTACAGTGAGAATCAAATGCACTAACTCTTTCTACCAGCTTCTTCAACTCCAGACCAAAGCAAATAGTTGTATATTGAAAGTCAGTATCTTTCATTTCTAAGGCAAAATGTAAACATATACTAGTGTACTTTATACATTACACTTCAAACAACATAACTTTAATCCCTCAGTTTCAGTGTGCATTTAATTTTCAGGAGCAATTTAGTGACTTCCCTCCCTATAGAAAGAAGTGTTTTTATAGAGTGAATAAGGGAGGAAAAGAACATGGTTTGTGACAATTATTGCCATTTGCAGGATAGCCTTAAGTATAAACTTAAACACTTGTACAGGAACATAAGTTTTGAAAATCCTGAAGTATAAAACAGTTTTCCAGGTCCATTAAAGAGAATGGTAAAGGAAAACTACTCTTCGATAAACTGACAAAAATAATTTCAGTTTAATATTGAAGAACAAAAGCTGAAATAACATGTTGCAGCCATAAGAGTGATGCCAAAGTAAAGACGCCACATACCTTAAAAGTAAGCTTCATTATAAGGGAAAGCACTTTTTCATACTTCTGTGAAATTATGCCTGAGTCTTTTATTGCAAAGCATTGCTGAGTTGAAGATGCAGAGAAAAATCTTCCATGGTAATGTTGCAGTCAGTCTATCCTGCTCAGAGTCCTGCCGACCATATTTTTAGCACTATTCTCTCAAAAGATAGAACGCAGCTGAACTTCAAAAATGATACAACACCAAAAAAAAAAAAAAAATCTATAGCATTATGTCCATATTTATCATAAATTTATTATTTATATATATTTATTCCCACAACACTTGAAGATATTGATATGCTTTAAAAAACAAGGGAAAGAAACATTTTTGTAATATAAATTAAAGCTTTAAAAAATCTGTTGAAGTGAACACACTAGTTAGCAAATTTTCTGAGGTCATGGACCTGCATATGATTTTTTTGTACTAACCTATTTGCCTGTCTTGGCTTTCAAACTTGTGCATAAGCACTAGGACGAAATTTCAGCATTTGATCATCAGGGTCATCACACGACACTACGAAGAGTGATACTACTGTTGTGAAATGGGACCACCAGAACCTTGCAATCATAACCTTATACCTCCTTTGATGTGCTTAAACCACCTAACTCTTGTATATTTCAACAACAGCTGAAAGCACTTTGTAGCTCCTCTTGCTTTCTCCCTGGTAAAACTTCTTAGCTCTCAGTTCATTGTTAACAGTTATCTTCCTTTATGAACAGTGTTCTTGTTTTTTTTTTTTTTGATTGTCCAACCAAATATGGCCATTTTTAGCCATATTTCCAAGCTACTGGAACTGGCATGTATGTGTACTATTTGCAATGGCCAGGGTTTAGAAAACAATCATAATTTATATGGAATGTAATAATCAAATTTATAGATAGGCTTTTTTTCATAAAACCCAAACAAATGAAATGAATGATTAAGCCACCTGACAATCTTGGAATTATGGCTTTCTTTCCCTCAATAGCTATCTTGGGGATACATACAATGAACTAAAGAATAATCTTTTGTAATATTGTTTAAAATAATTGTTAATGAAAATCAATTGTTAAGTCTCCAGTCCACACAGAGGATCCTGGATATATTTGGTATATTTCCATTAAAATACCTGCCCAAATCATGACACTTATATGAAATAAAAGCAGACACACCTTGGGTTCAAACATTTGACATGTTCCAACTAATCATGTCCCTAGTGCTTCTTTATTTCCCACATGAGTTCATCAAGAACAAAAATCTTTCACTTCTACTCCCCACCTCACTTCTCAGTTTTATCACAAGCTAATTAGGATGATCATAACAGGAAAAGGCACGAATTTCCAAAGTGACCTCTTCCTTTTATGAGAGGGTTCAGGTTCCTTTCAGAGCAATTAGTTAATTGGGCATCATTCCCCTAACATGACTCATTTACAAAAAAGCCCTCACCTTAAATAAACAGTCCCACTCCATTTTAGATTGAAGGCTGGAAGCTCATTATAATTGGGGTCTGCTGCTGTTTCTTTGAGCACTTTCTTATCTGGGGATGGAGCTGCATGTAATGCAATCTTCTTCCATGTGAACAAGACTGCTATCAAAATAAACCTTTTCTGCTGCCCCTCTTCCCTGCCATTAGGCTAAGTGAAATAGTAGACTACTGAAAAGAAAGAAAGAAAGAAAGAGAGAGATAGAGAGAGAAAGAGAGATAGAGAGAGAAAGAAAGAGAGATAGAGAGAGAAAGAGAAAGAAAGAAAAAGAGAGAGAAAGAGAGATAGAGAGAGAAAGAGATAGAGAGAGAAAGAGAGAATAGCGAAAAGCCCCCAATTAGGCTGAGAAAGATAGAAAAGGAATTTTATATTCCTATGGTATTTTAACTTCAATGTTGTTATTGAATTCTGCATTCAATTACATTGCAGCTGTACTGTTAATGATCCCCTGTATAAACATACAATATCATACTAGCAGTGAAGTAAAAGGTGGTTATCAAGAGGTCACACTGTTTAAAAACCCAGATGTGATCTAGATGAGGGTCCCTAAGAACAACTCTCACATCTACTTCTACATTCATTTTCAAACACATTTTGACTTAATCCTCTCCTTCAGTATCGCATTTCTTACTTAGTCAAGATTCCTAGTGACGAATTCATCTAAAAAGAAATAAGTGTTGAAAAACTAAATATCCCATGGTTTTATGTTGGAGTACTAGTGCAGCTATGACGTATACTTTGTATTTATTTGAAGAGAGAGAGGGTATGCATTTTCTCATACACATATATTTCCTTTGCACTGTTAGACAGGTTATGCAGGACTACTCTGTAAGAAGTGAAAATGGCTTTTTTCTAAATATGAAAAAGGAAAATCCATGACAGGAAAATCTGAAGCAGAAGAGAGTGCCGTTCCTCTTCATGACAGAAGGGTTGGTTTCTTTCTTCCGACCCAGAAGCCTCATAGGTCTGGAGCTGACCTTAGAGACTGAACACCTTAAGAACACCTGTTGAGAGTAAAAAAGAGCTCCTGAAAAAGTGTCTTAAAACTCTGACAAGTGATACAAATGAACTGTTTGTGTATCATAGAGGTCTGCTTGAAAATTACTATCAGGTTTAACATCTCATAGTAAAAGTTTATAAAACACAAAATGAGAAGTTTCCAATGCTTAGGCAGCCATTCCCAAGCTCTTTGTTAATAGTAATAATTGAAATTGTATGTCTATACAGCCCTGGAAATTGTATTGCAGGGCTGTATAAAATAAAACATGCCAAATTTTGTGGCTTTTAAATAAGTCTTTTCACTCATCACTGAAACAAAGCTATGCCCAAAATCAAACGTGGCAGCTGTTTAGCAGTACATGACAACACTAAACAAATGTTTAGACAAGGAGAATGAATAATATTATACAAAAATGATACCTCAGTAGAATTTATTTACAGAGAGTAATGCAGCAAGAATTGTTTCTAAATGTTTAACATCTTTTCCAGACATAGGCTTTTGCTCCTGAAACATATCAGCATTCCAGTAATTATTAATACAACAATCTTCAATGTTTTGGTTAATGTTAATAAACCTACATTCTTCACTTAACCCATATAGAGATTTTTTTTTTCTGAACCAATTATATCCTATTGGTCTCTAATGATTTTACAGCAACAGTAAATGTTTTCCACTGTGTATCAGCAGTTTGCCATTGAGGTCAACTGCTGTTTTGCTATTAATTTGCACATGGAGCAAAAGTTGTTGTGGTGGTCTACAGCTTTATGTATTAGCAATTATATTTCTGGGCATCAGACTATACCTTTGGAATTCATTGCAAGAATATGTCAGAAAGCATGGATTTAAGAAGGAATTGGAACACAATGTTGTTCATTATAGTACTTCTGTTTGTAGCTCCCAAGCACTGAAAAAAAAAAAAAGGAAAAAAAAAAAGGGAAAAAGTGTAAGTGAATTTCATGCTTCAGGGTGTAAAAAGATATGTACTAGGGATCAAGAAGGAACATTGCTGATGTTTTTGAACTGACACAGTACTTTAGAAGTCAGTAGTGTTTGTAGGGGAAGGATGTCAGTTGTGGGCTAACGATACCTTTAATTGGTTATACCTAGGCCTAGATTTCATCAATAATTCAAGATGTTTACTTAATTGCCAATAACGCATACAGAGTGTGAAGACATCAATACTATATTGCAAGAGAGACTACAGGAGTAAGAAAATACATTTAACTAAGTAAAGTCTAAACTAGTCTGGGATGAAGGTTTTAATATAACTAAGAAGTGGAAAGTAGAAACCCTAGAGATGGAATTTGTATGAATAAACTTCAACATAGAACTGCTCTTGCTTTCTTCATGTTTAGTCATGCATCTTTCATTTGCTTTAGAATAAGTGTAAGAAAGAATAAGGTAAGAAAGAAACTAGACACAGGTGTCAATATTCATTTTGACATAAGCAAACACAAGCAAGTGTTAACTGAATATTTATTGAGTGAAATCAGTCCATAAATGTCACTTTAATTAAAATTTTAAACATTCTAATCATATGATGAGATAGGATATCATGTTCAAGTAGCCTGGAAAAAGAGTTTAGGAGGAGGGGAAACAGAAAGCAAGGAGATGGGTCTAGTTACCAATATGACTAATAGGCACTTTTGGCTAATCGTCACCCTAAAATTCAAAGGACACCCTTGGTGCATATAAATGGCTTTAGTTTACTGAGGTCCCTGATAGCAGCTTGTTAAAAATGAAAGGAAGAGTTTCCTAATCTCTTTTCAAAAGAGATTAAGGAAAGGATGGATTCTGTAAAGATTAATCAGGTGTAAATTCTATTACCATGTTAGCTTTAAATAGGATTTATTGTACGGGCTTTGTTTAGGCTGTTATATTGCAGATTGTGCCTGGAGGATTGTGCCTGTGGCCAGGCTGGATGGGGCTTTGAGCAACCTGGTCTAGTGGAAGGTGTCCCTGCCCATGGCAGGGGGGTTGGAACTAGATGATCTTTATGGCCCCCTCTAACCCAAACCATTCTATGATTCTGTGAAGCCCTAACTGAAGCTCTTCTAAGAATGACTTCTTAGATCTAAGAGTAACTGTTTCCTACAGTAAGAAGGGAGGCAGAATTGTAGATTGGTTTGAAATCAAGAAAAACACAGAAGTTTCTGCAGTGATCTGACTGGACTTTTTCACTAAGGCATTTTAGAAAAAAATCTTATTTCAAGTAAGTTTATTTTTTGCTATGATGCTGAGATGAATGTAAGTATTGTGGATTTTGAACTGAAACTGCTTCACAGCATTCAGTATTTCGGGATGTGTCAGCTTGGCTTACATCCAGATCTGCCCTACAAAGATTATTTTACCATATCAAATGCCAGAGTTTCTTTTTTTGCTGTTGCTTAGTTTGGGGCAGAAGCCAAGGAATGTGTGGGCAGGCTAGGGCTGCAGAGCCAGGAAGGAATAGCCACCCACCCTACACGCATAGCTTTCTGACAAACTGAGCACAGGGTACCATATGCACACTATAGCTAAGGTAGCATGGCTTTCAGAGAGGATGAAAAAGTGTCTGGAGGATCATTTTCACAGAGGTGGAAACAATTTACAGGAAAATTTTAACCACAGGTTCAACAACTAGCCGTGATCTAAACAGCCATTCAACTGAATGAAATTGCCTCCAACTCTAACAAATATCTTGCAAACAGTTAACAGCTAGTAACATTATCAGTGGGTGTCCGTTCTTAATACTCACTTTTCAATAATAAAAAGATTATTTTGTGGAGTGCCTACACTCTAAATATATTTGCATAGTAAACCTACTACCCTACTGAGGTGCTGGATGATTACACTACAGGAGATATGGAGATTTACTTTTCAAAATAGTCAATAATAACCTCAGTAACAAGTCTTTTAAACTCAGTTATGGTATAAAACACTTTTCCCATTGTTGAATTTAAAAGAAAAAAAAAGAAAAAAAAAAAATAGAAAGCTGAAGATGCAATCTGTTGCAAATAGCTTCTCTAAGAACTTGAATGATTTGGTCAGCCAATTTTAATTTCCACTACTCCTGCCTAAAAACAAATAAAAGCTGAAGCTCAATTATCATACAGACAAATATTATGGTATCTCATTGAATTTATAAATTAACACACTTTTATTTTATATTTCTACTTCAACTGTATGTTATGACTTATTCACCTATCCTTTGCTATACTCTGAGGTTGATTTGAGGCTCATTGCCATGGTATAAAGGAAAAAGATGTTTTCTTGCTGCTAGATGTAAAATTTGTTAGTAATTTTCTGTAAGTCTAAGCAGTTTTTCAGGAAACTGAAGAAATGCATTTAAATATTTGATATTGAATACCTGATTTCGTTTCCAGTAATCATGTTTTCTGGACTTTAGCAGGAAATACAATACAAATATTATACCATGCAGACAGAAAAATTTCAAAGCTTTTCAAAACTGACAAAAGTGAAGTCGTCTTTTATTGTAATTGGAAATTATAAACCTCCAAGATACATGTATAGAATCATACAATGAAGAAAAACATTGGGTTCACTGTGTCATTTTTCTTGCCCTAAAGCATTTATAGGAAAAAAGAAAAAACAAACACAAGTCTTCAGTTTTTGTTTTGTGATATTCATGCCTACTGGATGGATGCTCCTGGATAAATCGTATTTCTAGAGGGAATACCATTACGAGAAAGCTCTTGATGAGTTTATCATTCTTACATTGAAACTGACTCTAAATCTACTGATTACTGTTTCCCAAATATAAACAAAAGGAGTGGCAAATAGAACATCTCTTCAGTCCATCATGCATATAACATTTATTATATTATTTATGTATATTACTATACTCAATATTAATAAACTCAGTTTTTCTAAGAAAAATGCTGCTAACCAATGTTTGCGAAAGAAGGAATATTCAAAGTGCTGAACCACGAAGTTCTCTTGTCTTGTGATGTCATTATTTAGATCTAATGAATATAGCCACTGACTATAGCTCCTGTTATGGATCCTTGCTGCTCACTCTGTCACTCCTGCCTTTGAACCCTGCTCCCTGGGTGGTTGAGACAGCTCCTGGAATTTATGCTGTTTGTTCCACCATCCCTGGAAGTCTTTAAAAGACATTTAGATGTAGAGCTTAGGGATATGGTTTAGTGGGGACTGTTAGTGTTAGGTCAGAGGTTGGACTTGATGATCTTGAGGTCTCTTCCAACCTAGAGATTCTGTGATTCTGGGCCATTTATGGAAGAGAGAAGGGCTGCTATTCTCAGTCAAGCATAATATGGAAATCTAAGCTGAAAGTAAGTTGCTTTCATTTATGGGTTGCTTTTTTATTTTGGTTTGCTTTCTCTCTGATGGAATGGCAATCCCATCATGTATTCTGTTTGATTTTCTACAGCATTGGTACATGTGCAAATTTTAAAAGCATAGCTCCTTATTGATTTCCCATCCCAACAGGCTATATCTATACACCAAGATTCCATTTTATCAGTGTTTAATTAGACAGTGAACAGGTGAAGAGAAGTAAAGCAAGAAAAAGAGCACTGATCAACTAGACACAAAGAGAATATTTTTAAAAGTGTAAAAACAAACAAACAAAAAGAAAGAAACAAACAAAACAAAACAAAACAAAAAAGCATCAATGATTACATACTTTATGGACATTATCCTGCCATACTAGGCACTCTTTCAGTCTGTGTGTCAAATTCTCCTGTAATAATTTGTCTCATCTTATATTTGACTGTGAATAGTTCTAAATAAGTTCTACCTCATGGCAGGGATGTGTTTACACACGTGAAGTGCTATCACTAGACAGATACAAGATTCAGTTGTACCCGTAGCTGACCATTTTCTCTGTCCTTCTGAACCTCCTTCCCATAAACTCTCTCTCTCCCTTCTTCCCACCATCCCTTCTTCCCTCCTTTACCCCTCCTTCCCCTCTTCTCCCTCTCTGTCATTATTATTTTATTATTATTAATATTATTATTGAGGTCTTGTTAATGTTGTTTTAGATAATTAGGGCATTCCACCAAATGATTTTTCACAAGCTTGCTATGTCTTAAGGCAGTCTTCACTCTTCATAACATAAAAGTTAGCAAACACTTCCCTGAGTTTTAAAAAGCCTGAGTTTTAAAAAGTCAGTCACAAAGAACACACTTGAGTATCTACTTTGTCCTAGGGATTGATACAAATCAAGGCAAATCAAGTCAGCTACATTCTCTCAGCCAATCTGAATTTTAAAAGTCAGTAAAACAGACCACATTGAAAACACGGAAGATAGTGGGCCACCTACCTTTCCAGAAGGTAGATGGAACGTTAGCAGGGCCTATAATACATCCTCTGTACTGAGGCACCAATAAATTCAGTTCACACTAGCCACTTCCAGGATGAAAATCTGGTCCAGGATCCATGCTCTGTACAGTTCTTGCCAGGTTACCTGGCAAGATGAATTAGTGCTGTCAGAACTGGGACAATGAAAGAGAACTGTATGGTCAGCCACTTAACCATCGTCGGAAGATCAGCACTTAGCATGGACTGTGTGATATAAATGGTCGTATATTTTGTTCAGAGAATCCCCCTTGAAGATATCAAAAGCTGTCAGCTCCAGTGGGGCAGTACAGAGGTTGGAATGCTCCTGGCCTAGAACATAAGGGCTGGTATTCCTTGATTTTCTACCTTTTTCCTGGAACCAGTAGTTATTTTTTTCTGCCATCCTGCAGTTTGGTCATGGACTTGAGATGTGCCTGCCTTGATCTTTCCCTTAAGTGAGCATGCTACAAAGATCAAAATAACTTTGAATATCTGAAGCAGATTTTATTGGAATATAAACTTTTAAAGAGAATATGCTATAATATTGTGTCCAGCAGAGATTTAAAAAACAAAGAAACAGAAACAACCACCACATGAAAGATGATGCTGTATATCTTTCTTCCAGAATCAAAATCCATGCAGGACATGTCACTGCTGTTTTTTTTGTTTGTTTTGTTGTTGTTGTTGTTTTTTTACTGTAATATGATCCATTGTTGTGGGTTAACTCCAGATAGCATCTGAATACTCACTGTCTCTTATTCACTCTCCTTCCCCCTGGGACAGGGAGAAAATAGAAGGAAGACGAGAAGAGTTGTGGACTGAGATGAAGACTGTTTAATAGAAGCAAAAACTGTGCATGCAAGCAAAGCAAAGAAGGAATTTATTCGCTAATTCTCATGTGCAGGCAGATGTTTAGCTACTTTCTGAAAGCAGGGCCTCAGCACATGTAATAGCTGCTTGGAGAAACAGACACCATAACCATGAGCGTCCCCACAACCTCCTTTTTATGAGCTTTTATTGCTGAGCAGGACATCACATGGTATGAAATGTCTCTTGTCAATTCAGGTTAGTTGTCCTGTCTGTGTGCCATCACAACCCCTCACCCAATCCCATATTACCTGCTGAGCAGTGGGAGAGGGGCAGTGCAGAGTGGGAAAGAGAAAGCTGTGCAAGCACTGGTCAGCAATAGCTGGGAAACACAGCTCCATACATAGTGTCAAATAATCACAGAATATCCTGACTTGGAAGGGACTCACAAGGCTCATTGTGTCCAAATCCTGGCTCCACGCAGCACCACCCAAAAATCAGACCCTATGTATGACAGAGTTGTCCAAACACTTCTTGAACACCAGAAGGCTCAGTGCTGTGACCTGGGGACCCTGGTCCAGTGCTCAACCACCCTTATCTTTTCTTAAGACCCATCCTGAACCTCCACTGATACAGCTTCATACTGTTTCCTCAGGTCCTACCACTGGTCACCAGAGTGAAGAGATCAGTGCCTCCCTGAAAAATGTTAGCTCTATCCCAGCCAGACCCAGTACATCAACAAAATTTCTAGGGTATCTTTCATTACCTCAGATTTGCAACCATGTACCTCTTTTGTCTCATCTCATTATCTCCCTTTCTATCCCTGTCCATAAGGCTCCCCCACAGCTGAACACTGTTGACGAATTGCTCTTAGGAAAATGTAGTTGCTCATCCACTTTGCAGCCAGGATAAAGCAAACAGTCCACCTTCTGCTCCAGTGCTCTGGAATGGCCTTTCTAACAGACTGTATCATGCTGCATGCAGAAACCATGCAGGAAACAGTAAACAAAAATATACCACCTATCACACTCTTCTTCATAGCCCCAAAAGAGGACGCTTTGAACATAATCTTGTCATCATATCTAGACCTCCCTCAAAACAAAACAAAACAAAACAAAACCACTTTACTGAATTGAAAATCTTTCATGGCAGGTATCATCTCATCTACACAACTTGGAAAATAATGAATAATTCAAAATGGAGATGCTGCTTTTTCATGTTGAGTCTTCTGTTTTGTTTGTTTGTTTTTGTTTTTATCTTGTTACAAAATTCTTGTTACTATCCAGCCTGGAACTTTTAGCATTTGAAGTCTAGGCCAGCAAGTTATTTTATAGATTAATCAAAATTCTTATCTGAACTAATTCCTGAAATTACATTCTGTCTTATTCAGATACAAAAGTACCATTCCACAAGAAAAAAAAAAAAATAAAAAAAATTAGATGAGTCAAAAAAAAAAATTAGATGAATCTGGAAACATTTTTGTGTTTAGTAGAATATGCCTCAGATTTCTGTGCTTGGATATTTTTACTGTTGTTAACACAACACTAAAAAAAGGGAAAACACAAATTCTCCCAGCTAGAGGTCAATATGGAGATCTTATTTTCACTATAACTATGTTTTATCCTGTTGCAAAAAAATGTCTAACTATAGTAAAATCAAGGACTACACTTTATTCCTAAGAAAGGCAGTTTGGCTTAACTTGCCTTTGATAAAAGTTGTTTCACTGCACTCTCCTGAACAAGGACTTCACACATCTTAGAAGTATTTGATACGGAGCTATACTTATCATTTGTGATTAGCACGGCTGAATGGCAGAACTCAGAGGTTGTAATCAGTAGTGGGTCAGTACTGGGTCCAGTCTTGTTCAACTTACTCATCAGTGACCTGGATGAAAGGACAGAGTGCACCCTCTGCAAGTTTGGTGATGATACAAAACTAGGAGGAGTGGCTGATACCCCTGGCAGCTGCACTGCCATTCAGAGGGACCTGGGCAGAATGGAACCTCATGAAGAGCAACAACGGCAAGTGCAGGGTCCTGCACCTATGGAGGAATAACCCCATGTACTAGTACAGGCTGGGGGTTTCCTGCTGGAAAGCAGCTCTATGGAGAAAGACCAGGGAGTGCTGGTGAACAGCAGGTTAACCATGAGCCAGCAATGTGCCCTCATGATCAATAAGTGGACGCGACAATGGACTCTATTGCACAGGTTATCCAGGACTGTGAAACTTGCAATCAAGCAAGTCAAATGGTTAAGCCTCTCTGGTATGCAGGAAAATGATGATGCAAGAAAATGTCTGGAATATAAACATGGTGAGGCCTAGCAGATTGATGATATTGTGCTCCCACAAACCTGCCACAGCAAGCACCACGTACTTGTAATGGTGGAAACAACCACTGGATGGCTGGAAACATATCTTGTGCCCCATGCCACCTTGAAAAGCAAGTCTTACGGCACCCTGAAAAGAACTGAATCAGACAACAGGTCTCATTTCCAAAACAACCTCATAGACACCTGGGCCAAAAAACATGTAATTGATTGGATATATCACATTCCCTATCACGCACCAGCCTCTGGGAAAATTAAATGTAATAGACTTAAATTCTATACTGAGAGCGATGGATGCTGGGATACACATTTAATATAGGCCACCTGGTTAGTAAGCACAAAGTTAAAACAAGCTGAGAAAGACATTCTGAGTTATTCCTGCCTCAGACAAAGGTAAACCCATCTGAGGGATTGTTTTTGCTCAAGGATCTGGGTGTACTTGGGTAATGTGGAAGGTTTGGGAAGTTCAGTATGTACCTCAAGGGGATTTGATATTGGGTGAGAATAGCCCAGAATTTGAATTGTGTGATGCTAATTGCTATATAATGCTGTATATCATCCCTACTGTGGTTACTATATGCCATATCAATGGTATGACAGTAAGAATCACCCAGAAGGATGACGAATGAATTTTGACGAAACCAGAGAAGCACAGCAGTGATGGAACAAGAACTGGCTTCAGCATGAAACAATCCAATACCACACACTACCTCTCCTGCCCTGAAATAAGAACAGGAATAGGAAGAAGAAATGTAGAAATGTAGACTAAGAGCTCTCTGCTATTAGAAGGGTGGCTGAAGAGAGTTCATTGGGAGCAAAAAGAACAATTACTCTTCTGAGAGATGGTCCTGGTGAGTTTCTGAAAACTTGCAAATGCTAGTCTTAGCCAGGGTTAATTTCTGTTATCCTGCTAAAAGCTGTAGCACAGTCACATTCAATATAGAACTAGTACTCAGCTGGTCCTCCAGATATGCACAGTGAATGGAATACAGAAAGAATGAAATGAATGAAACACTGAGAGTTTACACAAGCAATTGATGTCCATATTCCTTTTCTCTATGCAAGAGATGTAAAAGAGGGTAACTGCTCCATTTCATAATTTGGAATGCATATCAGAGTCTCTCAAAAACTTTAAACTATTCTGGCTGTGACACTTACTAAGATATTCTTATTTTTAGAATTTGACCTCTGGGGAATCCAGAGCTGAGAAAGCATGCACTGCAATTGTTCCACAATCATACTGCACTGACTGCCTTGGTGCTTTAAACAGGGAAGCATAACTGTCTTATTTTCCAACTTCTGTTCCTCTGATACAACCTCTTGACCTCATAAAAAGGATTTATTGCAGTATTTGTTACTGAATCCCTTTCAAAGTACTTCCTAAACACTTAGAGAGTACATTTAATGTCTTAAAATTTCTCTATCACTTCCAAAAGTTGCAGCATGTCCTCTTAGTTTAGTTTTCAGCAAGGACATTGCTTCTGTGAATCCAGATGACTTGAATAGCAGCATATCCAATTGATCAAAGCTGCATATATCTAAGAAATTAACAACAAACTATTCTGTGGCCCACTTTTAAATTGTGAAAAAAACACCCCTACTGAGGAAGACAATTGAGCTGTAAGGCCAACTTGGATACATAAAAACACAAATCAGGAAATTCTCACACTTTGTAAATATTCATTTATTGAAATGATCTTCAAATTAATTTGTCATATATAAGCTGTGATTATTCTATTTCACAGTGGACTACGATTTAAATCTTTGATAAAGTCATTATCAGTTTAATCAGTTTACATCACTTAAATGTCTCAAAAGATCTTACTTTGTAGAATTATTGTGGAAAGTTAGAATGAGAAGGTATGAACTATTGCAAAATAAAACAAGTCTATGTGGATACACTATTTTTAATTAATTTCCTCTCACTACAAGTTACAAATATATCCCATGCTACTAAAGCATTTTAATAGATAAGAAAAACAATTATGTTATTGACAGCAATTGTGCATAAAATAAGTATACACCAACACATATTATCAAATATCATCTCTGGTTTCACTGGATACACACGAGGAAAGGAATAGGTTTAGAATGAACTTATAGCAATGTACTACTCATCAAAAGTTTGAGTACATTTTTCAAAGCTGTTCAGCATGTGTGTTTATTTTCCTAGTCTTCATGAGAAAATTTCATCCGTGACATATTATGACTAGGTATAATTCATAGGTATAGACACAATATATTCAGTAGGCCTCATATATGATTGACTCCACCAAGTACTTGAGGACTGTGGTTTCTATCTTGGCCAATGCATGAGGGATGTTTAGAACAGTTATAACCTGACTTGAGTGCCTAGAGAGAGATAAAGCTATAACCTTTCCATCATGCTAGGACATGCAAGTTCAATCTCCTCCATCAGTATAATTCTTCCATTGCTCTCCAGGGACGTGGTAAGTATGGAGCAAATCACAAGACAGGTGATTTTATCCCTGGTCTCTCCTTTTTTTTTTTTTTTTTTTTAAGTTTGAGGTTTTTTGGAAATTTGAATTATCTCTCTCAACATATGAACAGATGTATTATTATACAGCCAAAATACACATATCCACTCTAACACTGAGTTCATTCTACTCACGTAATAGAAGAAGGTATTCTTGACAGATCAAAATGTGGAATATTCACATATCCACCATACGACTGGAGGTGTAATAAAGTGACTGATAAGGCTGTACACCACAAATTCCATTTGTTAGAAATGTAGGATTTACTCTGGTCTCAAAGGCTGGACAACACTGCCTCCAGTTCAGGCACAGAGAGAAACTAGAACAATTATTTGGCAGCTACCTACATACATAAAGTTGCACCTCTTAGGCTAGTTAATGACAGTTGTGGCCAATAGATATTTCAGGTGTACAGTGGTAGGATGTGAATTTTTATCCAAAGGATAACTTACTGCTGCAGTTACCTTGTGTTTCTGAGGCTACATAGCCTTTATTGTTTTCAATCATAGTTAAAATGTCTAGTGTTAATATTCTTCTATATTTTTTAAGCAGAATACAAGCCACAAACTGTTTATGAAGTGAAAATGAACTTTCTTTAGAAGCTATAATTGATTTAATTGCCTGAAGAATAAAATCCCCAGGTAGAGCATCAAAATAATAATGAATACTTTCTTCTGTTGCTCCTGTTTATTGTCTTCCATGTCTTTTAAACTATAAATATTTTTAAAGAGAGTGTTTAAGAGAAAAGATCAATGTTTGTTGAGTATTTAAACTGTCTTCTTTGGGAAGGGGCAATTTTGCACCCTTGTTTTATTTTCTTCATGGGAAGACTACCTATTCATTGTATCTGTCTTTGCTACTTAAACACTCCCCCCCCCCCTCCCCCCCCTCTTTTTCTTTATTGAACTCCTTAATGTCTTGAAGGTACTTAACTTCAATTCTGTAGATTGGAAGTGAAGATAATATCTATGTTTTACAGATACAGAGATACTAATTGGCTTTCCAAGCTCATACAGACTTTAGGCAGAATGATTCAAGTTCAAGACCAATGCTATATTCACCAGAGGTGTTCTGAGACTTGCCAAAGCATTTAAGCTAGAAGAGAGCTGTCTAGTGGGTGTCCATAGTGGTTTAAAGGACATAAAGGAAAGAACGTCCAGGCTGGATGATGTGAGTCTCTATTACCAAAGACTGAAACATTTAAGTCAATATTCTTGTATTAGCCTTCAACTACAAACCATGACTTAGAAATCAATACTGTGAGGAATTTATGTTTGGTTCCCATCAGAGCAAACCACATTTATAAGCCTTATGAAACTTTAACTGCTAAAATCTGTGTAAAGACTTAGAGTGTGTAAAATAATTTGGAAGCTTGAAGTAATTCAGCCTTGAAAGTACAGAGTTACAGACAGAGAAGATAAAGGGCTGTGATGTATTAATCAGAGAGGCATTATGATGGTTGCAGTTTTTATAATATAGATTTCCTGAAATAAATGTGAAAATTTGAAAGAATGTTATGGTTTTAGAGATTCTATTTTATTACAGAAAAAAGATCTTACTGCTTTTTATCTGGAAAGAAGGAAAAGGCTCAGTTTAGCCACATGTAAATGCAGAAACTACAATCTCACAAGAGAAACAAAACTATAGCAAATATACAACTACCTCCAAATTGCTCAGTCACCAGAGCTCTGACAAACATAACAGCAACAGCAGTTCTAAAGCCTAAAAAGACACTTTTTCATTAAATATGTTTATGACACTGTATACTAATCAGCAGATGACTGCTTTTTTCATGACTTCCTTTTACATTTTATTCTGGATAAAGAAAAGTCTCAGCTGGAACCAAGAATGATCAAATAACAGTTTTATACCTGGAGTTAGGTCATGACCCAACCACTAGGGTGAAGGAGTAACAAGGAGATCACAGGAGATCCTAAAGATGTAAATCATCCAAGAGCCACAAAAATATTAAATGCTTGAAAATAGACTTTTTCTGAGTTTTTCTTCCACTGCCTACCCTTGTCCTTTTGTTCCCAGACACTGTGCACTGTTAAATAAAGAGCTCTCTCTGAACTGGTTATTTCTGTATACAATAAATTTGTAAACCTTCTGCACAAACCTTCCACACATTCCATTTTTCCTGCCCTTACAGTCCAAATCTTAATTATGTAGAGCAGCACACAAGATTGAAAAAATATAGCTTGGAATTATTCATGAATGCAAAACATAGTGAGAAAAGAAAATTTGAACAATATTTTGTGTTTTTCTTATAGACGTGTCATCTTCCTTTTCTGGCACACTGAATTATTTTTTTTCTACTACAGACCTAATAAGACAAACAGAAGGATAAACTGGATTATTCATCACCAGAAAAATAATCATTTGCATTCTAACTGCAAGAACGACCAATCACAAAGAACACTGACACTTTTCACAATCTCAATTAAGTTTCAAGGCTCAAGATGTGAAAGGAATTGGGAGGTGGGGAGCTGGAACCCCCTTGATTTTTCCCTAAAAAAAAAAAAAAAAAGAACAAATTTGATAGCAAAGAGACTGAAAGAACTCCCATGGCGCCATTTTATAAAGCATTTTTCCTGATTCTTTTGTGCTGTCAATCTCTGGATTAGAGAAAGAAATAAGCTTACTGCCCTCTCCCAGAAATACATAGCTGATCAAAGCTGCTTTAAAAGCCAACTTTTAAAGGTAAGAATGTATTTGCAATCCACATATCCCTCATGATTTGCAACATACATCATATGTAGATTCAAATATATGTATGTGTTGTGGTTTAACCTAGCCGGCAGCTAAACACCACACAGCCATTCGCTCACCCTCCCCACTCCCTCTCTGGGATGGGGGAGAGAAACAGGAAAGTGAAGCCCGTGAGTTGAGATAAAAACTGTTTATTAAGACAGGAAAATAATAATAACAATAATAATAATAACAATAATGACAATAATAGCACTACTACTAATAATGTGTACAAACAAGTGATGCACAATGCAATTGCTCACCACCCGCTGACCGATGCCCAGCCTAACCCCGAGCAGTCTGGCCCCCCTCCCCCGGCTAGCCACCCCTATATACTGTTCAGGATGACATCAGATGGTATGGAATACCCCTTTAGCTAGTTTGGGTCTGCTGTCCAGGGTCTGTCCCCTCACAGCTCCTGCTGCACCCCTAGCCTGCCCGTTGGCAGGACAGAGCAAGAAGCTGAGACGTCCTTGGCTTGGCATAAGCACTGCTCTGCAACAATTAAAACATCGGCGTGTTATCAGCACTCTTCTCATCCTAAGCCAAAACATAGCATTCTACCAGCTACTAGGAAGAAAATTAACTCTGTCCTAACTGAAACCAGGACAGTATGTATAAACATATCTTTGTCTTAAAAGGGAGAATTGTCTAGCCCATTTTCTCTCTGGGATTTCCATTGACTGATGTGATACCTTTAGCAGGGGCAAAACTGGTCAACCTGAAAGATCCCTGCTGAACTCAGTTAACAGGCTGAACATGACCTTGACAGCTGTTTCTGCTTTCAAGGTCACTAAAAACCTTATAAATTGTTTTCCTTTCCATCCCTCATAGGATTAAACAGCAATATGGTCAAAAATAACTAACTTAAATGTATGTCTCAAGAGAAAGTTAAAACAAAACAAAACAAACAACAACAACAAAAAAAAACAATAAATACATCCAATAGGGAAATATAAGGTGAAGAAAAAGGTCCATTCAGGGTCATATCCAAGGTCTATGATTCCTATCCTGCTTCCATGTGCTGTGTCACTTGCTGAAGGCAGGCTGCTACACTGCACATTTAGAATCTCTACCCCTTCCACTGCCACCACCCCCAAGCTTCCTTTTTGCCAGAACATGCTTTTTGTGGGATTAAAAAGCAGACAGGAAGAAGGCATTTTGCCATTAATGTTCTGAATGAGAGATGTTCAGCCTGCAGCCTAGACACCATGAATTAAAACCGTAAGAAAGGATCTGTTGCTTTCTTCCATTATAGGTTTGGAAACCCCAGACTGTGATGGGAGTGTGATCAACTATAATGAAAACTCTTTTTTCACCAGTCAGGACACAACAGAGTGTAAGAGCTAAAAGTAGAAAGTGACACTCGAGTGCATGTTCATCCCTATCTACAGTTAAGCAAATGGGGAATTATTTTATTACGTAGCAGTGGTTCCAAAGGAATCTTTGGGAATAGGTGAAGCAAAACGTGCCATACTTTCACCTTTCCCACAGCCAATTCATCTCCTGTGCTCAGGGAAAAAGTCATAGCATGTGAGTGGGCTGACATTCAGAACTACCATGCTGCAGGGAATCCCTAGTAGTAATTTATGAGAGGTTTCTGCTTACTTTCACCATGCCTATAGTTCAAGTAGAATCAAGCTACTCAGGGAACCTTTTCCAAATACCTATGGTTGCCATTTGAATTTCAAAGCAGCTTATGCATTGACGACTGTGTAGTGTATCAAATGATTTAGAAATATGTAGGCATTGCTCTACCAACCCTTCCCTCATATCTTCAATTGACAGAATACAGAATATTTGCCAAGATGCACGCGTATTTAACTACTGTTCAGGTATTTTCTTTTCTCTGGCTCAGTCTCTTTATGGAGCCATAAACAGAGTGTCAAAAAACTCACAAAAGACCTGTTCTCTTCAAATAATCAGACTAGTTGTGAAGGCTAAAATGTTCATTCTTCCTAAGGGGATGGAAATGCTGAACTTACATTTGCTTTGAACTGCCAGAATAGCCCTAAGCAGTCACAGAAAGACTAAGAATCTGGACCAGAAAGTTTGGAATGACTTCAGAAAATCATCCCAAATTTCTGATGGTGTACCAGCTCCTGTTGCCAAAGGAATAACATCCGCTGCTTTGATGCAGCACAGCTGTGTTACTATTCAAAGGTATATCTGAAAACTGCAAAATCAGCAGGCTTCATTTGCATGTGGTTCTGGATTCTCAAATAGGTCTAATTTAGCAAAGATCCCACAGGAATAGGAAACACTATGAACATATTGAGATAATTGAGAAAATTCAGGGAAAAAATGCAGGGAGTTATTATACACACTAATCATTATTTCTCTCACTCCAATTTGTTTCGCCTGCTTTTGTTTAACTGTTCCTTCTTTCTTCTTATTTTATCCCCTACTCCATTAACCTGTGGAATTACTGCTTATGAGATACAATTAAAATGAATTTGACAAATTTTTTTTAATACAATAATTATTTATTATTATTGTATTTTGGTGGCATTTGCAATTATACATTAAGATGAAGCCTGTGAGGATTACAAAGCTTCCTATTTTGAAATGATTGTCATATGGTATTAGCAAGATTTTTTTCTCTATATAGATGATACTATACACATTCAGATGTATAAAAAGGATTTCATGCCTCTGAAACATTGGGTTAGGTATTTATTTATTCATTTATTCATCAATTCATTCTATTTCAGTAATACTTCAGGAGCTCAATCAAGGGAACTATTGTGCTGGGCACTGAACAAATGAAACCCACAAAGTCCTTGATCCAGAATATTTACAGTGAATGATGTAACTGTAGAATTAAATATTCTCTTTCTATTCCGTGTCTAAACAGACAATTAACCTTTTCCAAACATGGCAATTATGAGACCTGCCTCAGGTCAAAAAAGTAACAGTTAAAAAAAAAAAAAGTACAATAATTAAGCCTGTGAACTGAAGGAATTCTTCTAAACTTTCCATGGTAACAATGGAAGAAATCTGGTCCCTGCAGAGTCATCCAGTATTTGACTGTATTCTCTACTCAGCATTTCATACTAAGAAACATAGTGAGAGTTCAAAAACTTCAGTTCTACCACCTGATACTGGTGAAGCAGATTTTCCATTAAGTGGTCATGCAATCAATACCACGTACACAAGCTATATCTGCTCCTGCGTGGGAAAGTGTTTTTTTGTTTGGTCAGTTGGTTGTTTTTTTGTGTGTTTTGCGTGTGTGTGTAGTTTTTTTCTACATACTTGCACTCTAAAGTGCCCTATAGCGTCTCTTTACATCCTATTTATATTCAGATTTGATCTGATTAGCCATGTCTTCTCACCCCTTGGGGCACACCCTATTTTCCTCCTTTTTTTTTTTTTTTTTTTTCTCTCTCTCTCTCTCACTCTGTTGGCAATGTGATCCACGACAAATCTACATCTACCCTGAAGGAGAGGCTAAGGATTCACGTCACAAGGAAGTCCATATAACCAACTTCTTCTGGTCGCTATCTGAATATCATATTTGCACTGTGTGATGTGGAGACAGAAGGAGGTACTGTTGTATGTAGAAGAAATTTTTTGAATTTCTGATGCCACTAGGAAACCCTGGAATAATAAAGTACTAGTAATTTGCATTTAGAACCAAAACACACACAAAAGAAAACTGCTCCCAGATTGAACCAAAACTGCAGTATATTCACCCTCTTCTTTTTGCATAGCTACACCACCACTTAACTCAATATGCCAATGTCTTTTGTCTCCACTGCCCCTGTCTTTGCATATTATTTTTCTTCAGATAATACTGTCCTTCATCAGCCCTACATTTCATGTGTTTCCAAGATCTTAATTAAAAACTACTGTTCCAGATTTTAATAAATCATTCTAAAGCATGCAAAAGAGTGCAACGGGTAAGCAACATGGAGATCAGTCAAGGGACTGGGCAGGGGGGAGGAAAGAGAAGGGAGAGGAAATAAAATATGTTTCTCCTGGGCTGGTGATACTGACAACAGCAGAAAATATTTAGGTTCCTGATGGTCTTATTTTAAAGCCTCACTCTCCAATATTTGTATATTTTTGTATACAAATATTTGTAATATAAATAATTACAAATAATTTGTATACAAAAAATTTTGTATACAAATATTTGTAATATTTGCATACAATACAAAAAAGCAGAAAAAAATAAATAAAAGAGACTCATTCATACATAAAATACAAACAGAGGAAAGAAATATCGCTGAGTACATGAGATTTTTTTTTTTGTTTGGTTGCTTTGGATTTTTTTTTATTTTTTTTTTTGCTTGAAAGCTGTTGCCTGGGTCCATTTCCAAAGAACTAAACATATAATTATATAACATGTAATTACTCAGCTTGCCAATTATATACAGCAGGGTCAGAAGTTTCCTGCATTTGCATGAAAGGACTAATGAAATGGGTCCCAACACCTGGTCCTTGCTAGAGGAAAATAAATGTATTGAATGGAATCCAAGGATTAAAAAAAAAAAAAAAATCTTTTTTGTTTTCTCATTCTCATAGAATACATATTTTGGCAACAATTTTGTTTGCTTTCTTAATAAAAATTAGAACAATACAGTAGCATTAAACTGGAAGCCTCAGAGGTGCTAAGTCCCTTCATTCTCCTAAGGACAATTATGATACTTAAGGCAGCAAAGAATTAGATTTACTTTCCCGATTCTCCCAAGCCACCAACACAGCTGCAGCCTGGCATTCCCAATATAGAAACCCATGAAGTTTGGTGCTTCCAAAACGGAAAATATAGACGGGCTATTCCCCAAAGATGACTATTTATATTCTGAACAAATGAATTTGTCCCGTTAGCATTTAAACTTCACCAAATACTATGAAGAGTTTATGAGGAATTTTGGAAGAAAAACAAACAAAAAAGGCCGCCAAAAATCTCAAAGATCTTTGAGATTCCTTTTATCAAAAGTGTAAATTGTGAGACCACAGGCATTAACAGAATTCTTAGATAGTCTCAGTATGGTCATGTTTTCATCCAAGATCATTTCAAACTCTAGTAAATCATGTTTTTGTGAGGTTTAAAAAAAGTATAACATTCATTCATTGCTTAAGAAAACACTGTGACAGTTTCACATTCAGCAACCAGTCATCATTCTGTCCATATGGAATGCCTTCCACAGCTGTTTGATTGATTGCCAACTTCAATCAGAAAAACATGCGTTGCCTAGAGGTAAAAAGTCCCTCATCTTTTTGTTCATCAGCAGTGTGAGTCAGCAAAGGTTGAAACAGCAGACGTTTGTCATATATTCTAGAAATTCAAAGCCAAGTACTGGAAACAGGGTAAAAAAGCTGGTTCCAGATTTTCAGAAGATTTTACCCATATTTATGCTAAATCTTTCAAAGTTAAAGCCTGACAGCTTCAGTGAAATTTGGTCACTGAAGGTCAGTGACCAAAGGTCACTTCAGGGGTGATTCCATATGACACTGCTGTTTTCAGGAAGATTTCACTTTTTTTTTTTAAAAAAGTGTAATTGTAGCAGAGCAATTAATTACAATTACACAAATTCCTTCAAATGCATCTAATTCTTTTTTTTTTTTTTTTTTTGATGAATATGGGTCAATCTTTGGCATCACCAGCTTAGGAATAATTGTCATAGTACAACCAATTCTGGGAAAGACAGATCTTTTTATGGGAGAAAAATTAGATAAGTTTCAAATATGACATGTATAGGCAGATTTTAGCTACTGCAGGGACTACTAAAATAGTCAATTGAATTACACTGATTTGTACCATCTAAGATCTTGTCGAGTATATTCAGTTTAGTCATACCATGAGTCACTGCCCATGAAAGGTATTCCTTTGATACCCTGCACTTTTGTGTATGAAATTTCGTTTATTAGCAACATCTGTTCCTGAAAGTGTGTCAATTTTTGGATAGTCCTAAATCTGAATGAAGTAAATGAACCTCACATGTCATTGTGCAACTTAATCTCAGGGTCCTTGTTTTATTAAAGACTCTTTCCAACAGTTTTCTGTTGTCTCCATCAGCCTCCCCCACCTTAGGTTTAATGAGTTTTTCTCTACCTTTTTAGTATTATTTCTGTTCTAGACTTCTTTCCCTCTAATTTTCAAGTTTGTTTTATGTACTCTTAGTGGTTCCTCAATGTTGTCTTTTATTCCCATAACTCGCCAGTAACTAGCACTTCAAATTATTGAACTTTTTTTTCCTTCTCAAAGTGTTCATCTTACATTAGAGAAAGAGAATCATCTCAAGCCGAACTCATTTATATTTAAGTATATTTGTTTTTTCATCTCCATCATATATTGTTTGTATTATGGATGGTAGTAAAACAGGTGGCTACATCCTCGTTAGACTGATTTAAGCTATTTCATCCTCTCAATTACATAAGCACATTTTATTTTTAAAATATTGCACCCTGGTTCACTCCTCCCACTGTACATTCTTCCTGTGCATTACCTTTTGCATTTCCCATCTTTCCCATAGGAAAGGTCTTTACCTCTCCACTACTCACTCAAGACTAAGCAAGTTGCCTCAGCTTTTGGAGATACTCATTAACTTTCCTAATTACCACATCTGTTTTTTTCTTTGGAGTAATCCAATGCCTTTTCACAAGATGCATCAAGTAATCACTGGCACGTTGATCATACCTTGAAAAGGCAACAAAAATGTGATTAAAGACTGAAGATGATGAATTTTAAGTCCTTTCCACATAAGAATGGAATGCAACATACAAGCTGAGGGAGAATTTGTAAACCGTTTCATAGACAAGGAAAGGAGAGGAGAGGGAGGGAGAGGAAAAAAAATAACCTTAAAAATGTAAAAATGTTTTCTTAACTAGGTTTATGTAACAGCACAAAGTGCAGAATATTCTATATAGTAGAGACCTGTCAAATTGAGAAACAACTATTTTCACTGAAAGAAAATAATAATAAAAAAGAAAAATCTGCCAAAGAATGCACGATGGACCCTAGTGTCTTCTAACATATTTTAAAATGCTCACATCTCAGTCCATGATAAATCTTGCAAGAATCTCTACTACTGTGAAGTGGCTGCTTTTATGTAAAGACACAGAAATAATCTATAGAGACCAAATATCACCTTCAATTTTATCATGCTCTTAACTATAGAGAACAAAGTTGAGAAAAATACTCTAGTTTATGGGGACTCAGGTTTTTGTGGAATGTAACACTAGGCAAGTCATATAATTTTTAAGCAAAAGATCATGTTTCTTCAATACAAAGAATCAGCTTCTGTATTTTTCACTGGAGATGCAGTTATTTATCTGTGACTTCAATAGTAAATTCTGAATGCAGAGGTAATCTGCCTTTTTCTCTATATTTCTGCACTGAGCTAAATTAAGAATAGTGGTTCAGGTCCCTGTGAACCAAATTAAAAAGAAAATATAATATCTGCACCTTTTTAAGAACATTCACAGATCTTTGACAATTTAATGGAGACTCATCCTCCTCTCCCCTCTGTAGCAAACAACGGTGTGATAATCACTTAATAGCTGCCTTCAGTCATGGAGTTGTAATTACAGAAATAACCTAATAATACCCAGTAGATTGCCTTTTTTTTTAAATTACGAGCATAAAGTATCTTTCCAGATGGCTATAGAATAGCTCCAAGGAGTCATCTTTAAGCTTCAAAACTAGATTGTAAAGGGAAAATAAACATAAAGAAAAAAAAATATGATTACCTATTACTTCTAGGTTATAAAGAAACATTTGCAAGAATGGGAAATGTTTTACTTTTTCTTTTTTTTTTTTTTCCCAAGCAAAATAGAAAGTTGTTTTATGACCAACTATTATGTTTTAAAGATGAATCAGAGAGGAGGGAGGAAAATCAATTTCCATTTGGGAGTTATTTCGATATCTTTTGTCATGCTTACTCCAGTGCTGCCATCTCAAAACGTATCTGAAGTAACTCATAATTTCATTTTTTTGCTACCTAAAATTCATCTACTTCCAAATTCAATATGCAACTGATTCTAATTCTAAAAGAACTCCATCATTCAAAGACACTGGTTAGCATTTCGAAATTCCTAGTGAGTGAGGGTATCTGGCCTTGTATATCCAGATACTCCACACAGAGATTCTAGTCTCTGTTTTCAAAAAGATTAACTAAAGATTAAATACAACTTCAGCCTTTCAGCACTGACTGCTTAAATCATATCATAATCCAGGTCAATTAGGAATTATGTTTATGAACGCTGTTCAGATTTTGGTCTCCTGCAAACATAGGTCAAAGTTTCTACTTGGCATCAAACATTCCCAGCAAGTATTGTTTAAGAAAGAGAGAAATGGAATATTCACAGTCCCTCTCCTCCTTGTAAAATAATTCTGAAGTTGTTACACATTTAGTGAGAACATCTGGATGCATGGATAAAAGAACACAGCTGTCTTACATGATTTATGATTCCATTTTCCTGTCTTTACCCGGGGCCAATTGCAGTCTCTTTTTTTTCTCCACTCTCACCTCCCACCTTTCACTCATATAACTTTGTCATTTTTTAAAGTATTTTAAGATGGTTCTCACTTTCCAGCTGTCCCAATAAATCCACCTTGAATTCCTTATGCTTGTTACTGCTTATCTGTTCAACTAACGGATATGTTGGCCTTTGAACAAGCACATTCCAAGCTGAGCTAATTTTAATAATAAAAATGATAAAAGAAATATGCTTGAAATTGAAGATAAATTTCACTATTTTATGATTTTGCATTTTGACATGTCATGTTTCTGTTAATTCCGGTGAATAATGTCAAAAAGAAAAATCAATGTTAATTTTACCATTTCAAAAGCTGTCTCTCCTAATGATTTGTAATCTTTAAGTAAATAATGCAAAATCTTACTTCTCTTACTTTTTAATAAAAATTAAAAATAATTGCATTCAGACTTTAGATGATTTGGTAAAAATGATTTGTCCTGAGTCCTTCAACATATTACTAGCAGATGTAGGAAGAAAAAAAAAAAAAAAAGTTAAATGTTCTGACCTTTTTCTTCTGAGCTCAGGTACATTAAAATTTCTACTGTTTTAATATTATTTTAATTCTACCTGTGTAATTTAAACAACACAATGTCCATGTTGTGGTAAAACAGGCTGGAATATAGCTTCTTTATGTGAGGATATAATGTAATATTAGTATGTAAAAGCCCTGTAAAATCAGTAGAACATTGTTTACATTAGAAGTTACATCAGTATAACTATATAGTATCTGTGTATAAAGCTGGTTCAAAAAAGATGTCTGATCGTAAGATCAGATGTTGGTAATTGGGTAAAGATGGCTAAAATACCTCCAAGTCTTTGAGTCCAAAGCTTAAATCCAGGCTGCTCTTGAAATGTATTATAACAACCTCCTCTGAGCTATTCAGCATCAAGAGACCTGCACAGAATCACTCCCTGTGAGGACAACAGTGCTTTTAAATTCACAGAACCATTTCCATTACTTGCGGCATGCATAAAGAGAAATATGTAACGCCCAGAATTAATTTGCACTCATGCTATTTTGTAGGAATGAATAACTGATTTAAGTAAAGTAGACAATTCTTGACCTGTAACTGGGGACAAAGTGAATCCAGAACTGTTTATTCCAAAACACGTAAAATTTTCATTGAGTTTTAAAAGTCAATAGTTATGAACATATCCATAGGCTTTTTTTTTTTTTTTTACACTGTGTATTCATTTGTAAATCCCTTGATTTAGATTGAATTTTGATGCCAGTATGTCAAAAATATAGAGAACCTATATTTAAAGAAAAAAATCCATCCAAACAGAAATTGCAAGCAATTCTTAAAATACCCCAATAAAAGTTATTTTGATATAGTTGCTCAAGTTGAATTATTTTAATTGAATACTGACCTTTTAGTATTGAAGAATAGCCAAATCTCAACCATTCCAATGAAAACTTGCTATTGAGGTTAATTTAAGATAAAGCCCTTGATTTAAAACTTTGCAAATTTCAGGGATCTAAACGAACTGACCAAATCTTTGCATGATAAAAGACGTGAGCTTTACAAATTTACTTCATTCCTCCTCCCCATTTTTTGAGTCAAAATTAAAAAAATTTTTGAATTATTGTATCATTAAAAATATAAAAATAGAACAAGCAACTCTTACATTTTTATCAAATGACTGAAAAAATCTTCTATCCAGGGTGGCGATAGATAAAAGAAGACAGCAATATGAAGGTAGATTAGATCTTATTTCATTTAAGAAATGAGAGATTCTTGAGAAAGGTCTCTGTTGACCCAACATCTTCAGGGATACAAATGTACATGATTTCCTTGCCTCGTCTGTAGAGGGCTGTACTAATCTTGATTGTAAACCACGGTTCACTTTTGCCTGCATACACAAGAGAAGTTTTAAATGAAGTTCATTTCACTGTACTTTGGAGAATTACTGGTTGTAACTTGAAGTCAACTTTCTCCAGTAAGCCATTAATGCTGAGCTACGCTTTACAAACTGCAAATATCACCTATGCTTTCAGTACTTAATTTTTGTCTTCTTAAAGGGACATTAAATGATACATTAGAACATCTTCAAACTACATATCTGTGATTCAAAATCCACTGAACAGGTTTCCAAACAGTTAAGAGTAAGGAAAGAACTAGCACTAATGAAACTTGATAGGCTTTTAAAAGGTGGTTTCTGCCTTCACTGACCTCCTGCACAAATCAGCAGGAACAGCACTTTAAGGAACTCATTGCAGCTCAGAACATTACCCAAAGGAAATAGTACAGATACTCCAAAGTGGTTACTGAAAAGGCTGAAATAGCATGTCACTCCTTTCAAATCATATAAAACATTTAGCTTGTAATGCTGCAGCAGTACATCTTTAGGCCAACACCCATTTCACTTTCCCCTCCCACTGTAGAAAGGCCTTATTTAACATCTTTTTGAAGGGTGCTTCACATATGATTTCAGTCAGTTACTCTGCTGATGTAAAGAACAACAGCTACAGTATTAGAGGTTCTGCTGGAAAAAAAATTACCTGTGTATGTGGAGTTCCTTTAATCTGACTGATCATTACACAAACAAAATGCAACAGATCTATATTATCTGGCTTTCAAAAATATTTAGTATGGCGTCACATATATTATGAATTCAACTGAAAAGGTAGCTAAGACTAAGCTTTACCTCAGATGGTGCCATAACATAGATGTTCTAGGCAATCACTTCACAATTAAATGATATGTTTAAGGCAAAACCTTAGTCCTGGTTAGTTCGCTAGTAGACACATAGCACAGGAGTTCATGAGAAGCTTTTACCGTTCTCAACACTCTTCTAAGGAACTTAGCTTGAAAAAATTAGTCAACAACTACAGCAGCGCTATGAATTTCTCAATTTAAATTTACACACTAAACTCCATTAAAATCGATTTTGTCTGAATAGTTCCAATTTATCAGACAATGGCTCCAGATGGACCCATATAAGTACTATAGCAACCGTAATTATTTAGTTGCTTTAGTTCAATCATGATTTAATTTTATCAGTTGTTATTTTAACTTTACCCCAAGGTCACTGATAAAAATATTGAAGCGGGTCAACCCTACTATTACTGCTTCTATGACAGCCCTGTTAAAACACCTGCACTCAATTGTTATACCTTATCTATGTTCTAAGGTGCCTCAGCTAGACAGCATATATTCTATGCTTTATCCTTGCAGGTAAAGGATCATATATGATATGATATCAAATGCATACCTAAGCATGTCTAAGCATATTTTATCAACTCACATATGAAACAAATCCGTAATTTGATTACAGAATGATTCGGGCTTATTTGGTAAGATTTATTTACACACTGTACACTGACCAACGTTAATTCTTTTCTTGTAATTGGTAGAAGGCTGTGTCAGCCTGAAGTTTGTCTAATGAGCCTACAGTTGCTTTGGTCGACTTGACTGCCCATTTGGAAAATTGTAACAAATACTTAAGTTTCTACAATGTCCTTGGTATTATAAAACACATTGGTAATTACCACGAATGGGCGAGACATTCAGTCAATTCCCTGTTCAAGAAGACCATCAGTCGTCAACTGCTAACGTAGAGTAGTTCATCACTCTATCACTTCTATGCTTTCAAAACAAGTATGAGAGAGATTTATTAAACGCTACCTTTTTCATTGTTTAATATGTTTTACTTTCTCTTATTGTTTTCTTTTTCAGCTAATACTTTTAAATGCACTTTTTTTCCCTTGCACCTAAAGCAATGTTTTTTATCCTAGTAGTTTCATTTACTTGACTCTACTAGGAATTTTATTCACATTGTGGGGAATGTTATTGATTATTTTATCCATCTGCAAACTCTTGTTTTTTTAATAGCTGCTTTTGTTTTGCTTTTGGACTTTCATAAAAATTTAGTCAAAACTCTTTGTTCTACAACACGATGAGGAGCCTGCTAAGGAGAAAGAGAACAGAAGACCACTCTAAGTTGCAGAAAGTGCAGAACAAAGAGCTCTTACTACACAGAGAAACATTTTTAATTGTATTTATGACAAAATAAAAAGCTTCGAACCTTCCAGTCTCACAAAATCCAAAACCAAACACCATCATGAAACATTTAAGGACAGCTAAAAACACTCATATTTCAACAGTGTTGTATATCTCTCAAAATCATAAAATTTGCAATGGAAACAATTATTTTTCATTAGCACTACTACAGGAAAATGTCATTTTCTTACTAGAGGTGAAAACCTGCTTCTAATAAGTTACTGATGAAAATTCTAGGATACCACCCAGATTATAAGTTCAATTTCTCATGGAAATTTTCTCCTTCATAAGGATGAGAAAAAAGAGTTTTCCTTTTTTTTTTAACGTGGTAATTCAGAAGAAACTGTATTTGTCTGCTTTCGTTTCCAAGAAAGAAATCAAGTTTATTTTTGTCTTTATTGTTTTCTCTATATAGAACACTTATTTTTTTAACTCTCCAGAATGGCAGGTAGTCAGACAACAGTGTTGGTTTTTTTGTTTTTTTTTTGTTTTTTTTTTTGTTTTGTTTTTTTTTGTTTTTAAAAATGCACTGCTTACATCCTCTCTTCAACTGCTACGGTATTCCATCTTTCCATATAAAATCTCCTAGACTTTTACAATGTTGAAACAAAAGTACATGATCTTAAAAGTTGCCATGCAGGCTACACTTTTTTTTTTTTTCTGGCAGTGATCATGTTGGATTTATTCACAAAGGCAACTCAAACTGTACCTTACCACTAAGAACCTGCAACTCTCAACAGTCTACATAATTTTTTGCTTCTCTGATGAGATTAACAAACAAAGAAACAGAACCTTAAACCTCTTCATTCCATGCAACATGAAGACTACAAAACTGGTACCAGTTTTCAGTTATTCATAACTAGCCTTCATCAGAAATGAAGCACCCAGGCTCAAGATGCTTGAGGTATAAAACATTGTCTAGCCTTTCCACTGTGCATCCTTTTTTCTTTACTTTTAGCCATCAAGCTTGAGGTGCCATCAAGCTTAGTTGTGACTTTGCTTGTTGGCTTTAAATGGGAGCCTTGGAAGCAGCATGATAATTCAAAAAAATTACGTACAAATCAAAGAATCTCTTACAAAAAAAAAAAAAAAAAAAAAAAAAAAAACAGTAATTCTGCTTAATAAAAGGTCGATACAAAGTACATTAACACACACAAAGAAGTCCCAGACAACTTGTCAATTTACTAGCTTGTGTTTTGAGTATATGCAGCCTGAGAATACAGTATAATTAATTGCTACAACAGATCACAAAGGTTTAGGTTCCTGTACTGGTTAACGTTATCAAGCGCCTGCTTTTTATAATGTCAATTTCATTTTATTTTATTTTTATTTTTTTACTTAAACTGATTGACAGAAAGACCCAACTGTTATAAACAGTGTTGAATGTGATGCCTTTACCATTGCTTAAGGGGTAGAAGTCAAAAGACAGATGGAAAAAACAAGTGGTGGAATGGTGCTTCTGTCATAATTGACTTTTACGCAGACAAGTCTGTGTGTCCATAATAATAAACAGTCTGTTTAGACATTTATGAAATAGTCAAGTATGCTCTGTAAAGTGTGATTTTTTTAATTTTTTTTTCTTACATCACTGTGGAAACTAGATTTGAATTTATGCTCAGTTTATTAGGCAGAAGAACATACATCTTTTGTCTTCCCCATAAAAGCAAATAAATTATAGACTACACAGAAGAAGATTAAAGAGGGGAACTCAAGCAATACAAAAATGAAAGAATTTCCTCTGCTCGTAAAAGTACAGAGGAGTAACGTGTGAACTGTTTCAGCTATGTCTAGAGTCTGCCTCCCTGTTTATACAACTAATTCCTTCACTATTCACCAAAATCTTCAACAAAAAGCAAATCAGCATTTATAAAGTTAAAGTATGCTTACTAGATAATTAATTTCATTATTTATAAAGCCTTCTTCCTTAAACTTCTCTACTTAGCTGCGATGGGAACAGGAAGCAATAAAATGCAAGTAGAAATATTAGAAATATTCTGGCTCTTTCACAGGAGGCCAGTAATTCTAGTAAGAAGCACAGATCAGCAGGATACTTTCCATATTCTAAAAGGATCTGTTTACACACAAGAGTTGAACTGTTATGACTATATCAGAAGACTTATGTAGTGCAATCCCTTAAGTGTGGCTATGATTTGCTGGCATAATGGTATGAAATTGCTGTCACTGGTATAGTTCATTTATTCTTCTCCATAGAGTAGAACCGATATAAGTAAGCACATAATTGCATACATCTCAGTTTAAAAGATTAAAAAAAAAAAAAAAAAAAAAATCATAGCCAACTGCATTTTTACCAGCACAAAAGTTTCATTTAGAACAGATTTTAACTTCCAAATACAACAATTTTCTTGTGGAATTTCCTTTAATATTTTACTTCTACCCCAACCAGGAACTCTAGTTCACCATAGACAGTGCGATTTTTTAATTTTTAACTGCTCAGACTGCTGTTTGAGCAGTCTGTTGTTCAGCTGTGCATGAGAAGGCTCGTTTCTAGTTACCCCAAACTACCAAAATAGGATACCATTCTCTTTCCCACCACTTCTGTAGAAAGGCAGCTCCTTAAGAGCAAGCTCCAGGGAAGAATAGTGTCCTTAAAAACATTGTAGACTAGCTATAAACCTGACCTACCCCTCTAGTTTTTGCTACAGATGACAAACTCTCTAGTTATATGGAAAAAATGAGATAGTAAAATCCTTGCAGAGAATGTGTCTGAATACTGTTTCATAAAGACATGATCTGGATATGGGGCGGTAATGAAGAAATGGATCTCTTCAAAGTCTATAGTTTATTAAAATAACAGATGTCTTTTATATGATTCTCACTTATGGTATTGATCAGATTAAGTACTCATGAAATACTGGGATATATTTTGCTGCTCTTTGTTTTTGCTGACCTCCATATTGCTATTGTACCTCTGCCTTACACCCTTGAGCTGATTCCTATTCCAGCCACACAAGGTGTGAAAAACATGTCTGTTGGGAAAAAGAAAGTAAAGTGATGAATTGCTTTATAGCTGCTATTATGTGTGTGTTAAAGTTGTATGTAAACTAAAGTGTAAATGACTGTCTTGTGCTCACAAATATATTTATGTTTCTGTGAACGGCTTAATGTGTTTATTCTGAAATAGATACGCGTTAGATCTGCTGTAGGGGAAACGTATGAAGGTGTGTTCTGAAACGTTTATAGACATAGCTAATAGGGACACTGAGATAATACTGTTATTGACCTATTGATTCCTAAAACCAGCATATTTTACTGGAATTGCTTTAATTTCAGTGATCTTTTATGGAGACAATCCTTCATGTATGCATATTTCTCCAATAGTTTTTGCCGATACAAATAGAAACAAAGAAAAGCTAAAAACATTCCCCACCCTGCCCTTAAAACATCTGTTTTGACATTTTTCTTAGAAAAAAAAAAATCAGGATTGTTTTGGTTTAGTTCCCATGCAGACTAAAAGCAAATGTCAGACATTGAGAGCTTTCATGCATTGAATCGTTATTCTCCAGACAGTCACAGCTATGGTGTAAGTGTATGTCATACGCATAAATAAGCGCAAAGAGAATGAGGTATTACTTTAAATGCCCTCGCCTATGCAAAGGCTAAATAAAAACTGAAAAAGCACACATCGTAAAAATAAATAAATAAAAAAGAAACTGAATCAGGACACCCACATTTGACCTGAAAGGAGAAAGACATAAACAGCCCCAAGCCTCCAGGTGCAGGGAATCAAACCAATGTTCCCCTACATTCCAGCCACATCATTTATTGCATGCATAGTATAGAAGACATATTTCTCTAACACTTTACAGCAAGTGGCTGGTCATTACTAATTCTTCTGGTATTTGTTGTAGGGTGATAACAATAATGATGACCTAACTGGTTTTACATCTGGGATTATTTACTATTATGGAAATGCCTGGACATTGGATTCAGGACTGTGCAGTAGCATCAGCAGTGTTTTAAATTGTACTAAAGGGTTTTTGTGGTTACTCAAACACAAAACTGTGCTCTGGCTGTAACTTTGTATAGTAGAAGAGCTTTCAGCAGGATACAAATGGGGTTTGGGATTCAGGGTTTTATTTCAGGCTGAGACTATTTTAATCTATGATAGAACTAATAATTTTAGTAATTTTAACAGACTAGCTCTAGAAAAATATGCTTATTCTAAAAATAATAATTCTTTTGAAATGTTATATGCCCTATATAGCAACATCTACTTTGTAGGAGTCTGATAGTTGTTCTCTACCAACAGCAAATACCATGTCTCTATAAAACAGCTATAAGATGTTTCTCAAGGCTTTTGGACAACATATAGAAAATTGAATTTTGTGGCAGAATGAGGCACCTTTGTCATCACCACCTCCACTCCCATTACAACAGGGCATAGCAAAACAGTACTGAGTAGGGAGAGCACCAAACCAGAAACTATGTATACCATTGTTTCTAGAAACTGGAAACCAGCCCCCACACTTTCTGTGCAAAGGAACAGATTCTTGGAGAGCTTGTGTCAAGTGTCATTTGAATGGCCCAGGAGTGTCTCACTCGACTTCAGCTACCACTTAAGAAATGCGTGGACCTTCCCTACATCTCATCACGTGGCATCCGTCAGCCCCCTAGGATGACTCTAGTATCCTAACACACCCAAAAAGCCAAGACATACCTGTGTTCGTGTAAACCAAATAGAGCTTTCACCGATCAGGACATTAAGCAAGAATTTTAATGCTGAAGCTGCTGGCTGTTAAATGTTCAGAAGACGCTGCTCTGTAATGATATTGAGAGAAAGAGCAGCTATAGGGGGATACTTGCAAACTAAAACAGAAAAGAACCTATCTTAAAATAGCAATTTTTAAAAGTAGGAAAAGTCAACCAAAAGCCATAGCTCCTTTGATTATTTTCTAATGCTGCTATATATTCGTGTATTTATATGTGATAGGCTTAATACAACAAAATGCTCATTTATAAAAGGAATACACTTTTTTGTAATCCTGTTTCATGAAGTTCAGATGCAAGTGGGGTGGTGTGCTCAAACAAGTGCTGAGGTATCTGATCCTCAGATCAAAGGACTTGGTGCAAGTACTCATTGATTTTGGTGAAAGAGGTTTCTGCCCAAGGCTTTCTGGTAATATGACACCACCTCTCTCCTTTGCCCTCACTGCTTTTTAAGTTTTTCCTCCTCTTCCATGCTCAAACAGGACAGAATGTCAGAACTAACCATAAACTCTGCTATCAAAAAGCACAATGCTGTTGTCGTTACAAACCTGAACTGTTTTCCTGTAGTTCAGGCCCCATGATTGTCCTAGCTGGTCATGTACTACCACTACATGTACTCATGCTGTGACTTTTACAACAAAAGAATAACAAGTTGAAAGTAGACACACAGAGTCATATTTGGCTGGAAATGAATGAATTGTATTCGTATCTCACTTCATTGCTACAGCAAGAGCAAATGAGCGTTAACAGAGGCATAATTACAATTAACATTATTCTTCTGGGATCTTTGGGACTGATACAGATACTTGAAAAACTTGAGATCTGATTCTAACAGCCTGGAAGTTGACATTCCAAATGCTTGAAATCATTAACAGGACTGGTGCCCCATTGACACTTGGATTTCTCAGTGAAGCCTCTGTTTTACTTGTGTGAAAGGGATCATATTTTCTCTTCTATATACATTTTTTTTGGCATATATAATCAAAAAGAGAAATTAACATCCATATCATGGCCTTAGTAAATGTGGCTGGATCCTGATACATTGTGAATAAAAAACCATGCATCTGCATTTTAATACATGGTATTTATGAACGCATTCCATCACCCATGATATGTTCTAAGCTCTAGTTAGTGCTGAAGAGCCCAGCAGAGTACAAATTCCATAGTCACAATCACAAAGTACTTTCTAGAATTATTATAGAAATTATACCTATTCCAATATTCCCTAGAGTATTGTATGACAGGATAATTTGCATGACAGATGAAACAGCTCTGAGGACATACATATTTGTGACCATTTGAACTCTACAGCCTACTGGCTTCAAGCAAGAAGTGGTAAAATCTATCTTACTTATTAAATTCCTTTATAAAAGTCTTAATAGGTATAACAACTTTGCAGGGCAACCTATGCTAATTATTGATTATAACTGGCATAGAGCTAAAGAAGGAAACATTTTCAGTGCCAAATGGCACAAGCACCGTTTGCAGTGTAACAAATGCAGTTCAGAAATCCTTGCAGGCTTGTGAAGAATTTTTTCTTTTCCGGAGTGTGAACACGGTGGCAAGACTTCATTAATTCAGGAAAAAAAAGTTTGCCTTCTAGTCTCACAAATGATGTTCTGCCTTTGCCTACCAATTCCCAGGCATACAGTAAATGTACAGGGCAATTAAAGGCTCGTATAGAAAGCTAAGTTCTTACACTTCACTTCAGAAGTCCTCAGTCACAATATAAGATGCATCAGCATAGTAAATCATATTAAATAGTAATATCATAGTAAATAATATACACACACGTGGTTGTTATGAAGTACAAAAAATCCTTTCTCAACTACAGTATTTCTGTACTAACATTGACAGTATGTTAGTAACATAGGCAATATCTAAGAGGACTGGGTAAGGAAGAAATTAAAATACAGCAGTTCCAGGGGTCACGTGAAAGAAGTTTTGTGAGAGAAGTTTCAAAAATACAAACTAAACATTATGGAAAAGAAATCTGACAGTGAGTGCCATGACGCTTAGAATTTTGCTTCTGGAAAAATCAAAGAACCTTTAATGAGTGAAAGCAGATTGGACCGAAACTGGAAAACTTTATGGAGGAATGCAGTTGAGTTAATGGCAGTTAATGCAATCAATTGCAGTAGCATCTTATCTTAGTTTTAAGTTTTGTCATATGTGGGACAGGTGATCTCTCTAGCATGTTTCTACACAGCACAGCTTCCAAAGCAAAAACTGTCAGGAGAAGTCAAGTGTTTTTTTTTAAATTTAAAAAACAAAACCATAAAACAACAAAGGTATTGTATGAAATGTGAAACAAACTGTGAATTTCTAACTAAATTGTTATCAGCACCAGAAACAATCCCTTCTTTTTAAATAAAGCAGACTTCAAACTACATTTTCGTCATTGAATTCATATACCAGATGGACTTACATGGTAACAAAAGTTATTCCCCCTTCTGTCCTATGTTTTGTCACACTTGCCTAAGCTTTCCGAGTCTGCAATCCTGTTTAGACCCTACAAGATAGATATACATTAAAGAACCAAGGCACCACAATTATTTTTTTTTAATGGAAAAAAAAAAAAAAAAAAAAAAAAAAAAGGATTCATAATTGCAGTCTGTTCAAGGCAAATGTCCATTATTGTTATCATCATCTGATTCCAGTCATCCAATGACCCATTGTAATAGAAACTTTTAGCACAGAGTCACAGAAGAACCAGAGAGGAAAGGAATGCTTTCCTTGACTGGCAGGAGACAGATTGCTGGAGCATCCTTGTGTCATAGAATAATAGAATATCCTGAGTTGGAAGGGACCTATAAGGATCATCAAGGCATTCTTGCTCATTATACAGCTGACAGCACTGACATCTACCCACCACCTAGTAACAGTTCCCATTGCTGAGGAGGAATACTGATAGCAAAACCTTTTTTTTCTAGGGTTCACTGGTTATATATAATATACACATTGGGTTTGCATGGGAAGGTTTTGGTAGTGGGGGGTGGGGGAGGTGCAGGGGTGGCCTCTGTGAGAAGAGCCCAGCAGCTGCCCCATGTTAGATAAGGGCCAATTTCAGCTGGCTCCAAAGGGACCTGCTGCTGGCCAAAGTCGAACCAGTGAGCGACGCTGGTTGTGAGAGCAGATTTAAGAAAGGGGAAAAAAAAAAAAAAGTGTAGTGCAACAGCAGCTGGGAGAGCAAGGGGCAAGAAACAGCCCTGAAGACACCAAGGCCAGTGCAGAAGGAGGGCAGGAGGTGATCCAGATGTCAGAGCAGAAATTCCCCTGTGGCCTGTAGAGAGGCCCATCATGGACCAGGCTGTCCACCTGCAGTTCATGGGTCCCACACAGAGCAGATCTCCACACTGTAGCCCATGGAGGAGCCCCTGGTGGAGCAGGTGGATGTGGCCTGGAAGCAGCTGCAGCCCATGGAGAGCCCCTGGGCCAGAGCTGCAGCCCGTGGAGAGGAGTCCATGCAGGAGCAGGGGGTCTGGGAGGAGCTGACGCCCACATGTGGGGATGTAGGGGACCTGTCCTGGAGGAGTTTGCTCCTGACAGACGGACCCCATAGTACGGAGCAGTTCTTGAAGAGCTGCTGCCTGTTGGAAGCCCGTATAGGGTGAGATCCAGATGGAGCTTAGATGATTATCAGTGTGAAACCACCACATTATACAACAAAAAAATACACAAACTTATATCATGGCATGGTGTGGGTTTTTTTTGTTTGTTTGTCTTAAACAGACATAACTACCTAAATGAGGCATATGTCAAAATCTTAATAAGGTAAGAAACTCATTAATAATCTTGATGTTTTATTAGTATCTTGTGGACTTCACTTCTAATTACCAACATAAAAATCTTATTGTGGCTCTTACCAATATATTATTAACCAGTTATGCAAACATAAGACTAGATGAACCACTGACATGTTTGTATTGAGTGATAATTGATTTAACTCCATGGACATCAACCGAGTCAGATCAGTTTATCTCAAATGCAAGTTTGCCTTGTGACTGAGATTTCAAGCACTGTTTTGCTTATCAAATTTGAAAATAAATATTTTGATCTTTTAAGAAAAAGGGACCTGTAAACACCTGCTAGCTTCATAGCTGCAGTAAAAAGAATATTTAGGTAATGAGCAAGGGAGCAATTCTTTCAAAGAGTTAAACATGCAGTCTTTTCTAGAAGGTAGTTTAATTCCTGCCCCTTACCTCACTATTGGCTGAATAATCCTCACTACATGCTGTGAAATATTGTATCCCTTCACTCATTTCAAGACATCTGTAGCTGCCTTTGCATGGGTAAAAATAGTTACAAAGAAAACAGCATATACTTGCAACTCATACAGAAAAGCCCACTGTATTTGCCACATAAATCAATCTCTCTTTTCAGTCTAATCAGACGTTTTACACAAGTATCCATTCTGTTTTCCACCATCAAATACAACCAAACCACAAAATCACCACCTATCAAACATAACCAGTAAGTAAAAGTTTCTGTATATTCAGACTTTGAATATTTTCACAATGCCAGCAAAACACCACTGGGTGCATTAAACCTCTTAAGTGGAAAAAAAAAAAAAAAAAAACACGGAAAAACGGTATTTGTTTAAACGCATTCCGATTATCTACACAACTTTAAAAAAATGTTGTACTCCAAGGGATGACTTTCACTGAACTCCACACATTTTCAAAGGTTCAAACAACCAAGGAGATACTGAACAGGCATTTGATCAAGGATACCAGATACTGTACTCTCATCATAAATGGCCCCTGCTAATAAAATGAGCAGTGAAGAAGATATTGTTTACTTACATCTAGTAAAGTAGTTCTAATCTGAGGAAGTACTTTGGCTGAAGTTAAATTCCTTTGAATTTAAGATATCTCCCAGTGAATTTTAAGGCTAGGTTAAAACTTTTTCCATTTGAAACACTACTTCCTACAAAAAAAAAAAAAAAAAAAAAAAAAAAAAAATCAAAGCCCAAAGCTTGCATACAATTTCCAGTATACTTAATTTATGCACTTCTTAAGTATTGTAATCAACTATAACTTAAAGTCACATGATAGTTTTAGATGCAACAATTGAGTATCAAAATCATTTTACTAATAAAAATACTAATCAGTTACTAATCAGTTAGACAAATTTTGAAGAAATAGTTAAGTACTGCTGAGCATTACACTTTTCAGTATCCAAGAAACCAAACCTTTATAAAGTAGCTGCACTGATTCTCATTGGGCTACAGTTGTGACTACAGGAAATGTAAAATATCAGTCAAAAATAAGGAAGATGACATCCTTATTATTAAACTGCTCCTACTTTCAAATCACTTTTCAGAGTCAATTGAAGCAACTCATCATGCCACTACACAATGCATAAACTTGGGTCATCAGTAGCTAGACTTCAACAAATGGCTTTCTTCCAGACATTTATCTGGGGGACAGATGGTGGCTGATGTGTAATTCCTGCAGGGTATTACAAGAGTTTAGTCACTTAACACAGGATTTTGAAAATCTATTGTTTTTTTAAAACATAAGTCGCATAATGCCCAATAGTAAGTGATACCATTGTGTGGAAGGTTAGCAGTACCTTCCCTTTTCCTCCAGTGCATTGCTTTTATTTGTATTAGTGAAGCATACAAGTTGTGTGGCCTAACACAAATATATAATCTCTTAGGTGTGACCTTGAAGAAGTAACCCAATTAAACCTATCTGATATTTATTCAGCCTTGACGTGCTTATAGTATCATTTGTTATGTAAGCCTTTCAGACTTCTCAGAGCCAACTTAATCCATTTCATTCTAATGCTTTTCTCCTGTCTTTATTTCCATACATCTTCATTACCAGCACTCCGGTTCAAGCTGCTGCTGAAGGGTTAAGCAGGAGATATTTATTAAATGTAAACTCAAACAAATGTTAGCACAGAGCAGCTACTGAAAGTACAGCAATAAAAGGCCATTTGCTGGCTTAATTAAAATTAATCAGAAATAATGGACTGTCTTGAGAAATAATAATATAAACACATAACACTAATCTCACAAGCCCAAATTATACAATAATTTGAGGCTCCAAGTCTCATTGATTTAATACAGTATTTAGCGATAGAGGAAGGTTTAGAAGAGATCAGAACAAGTTCTCTTGCATGATAAAATTCATAACTGACAAAATCCTGCTGTAATGTTTTAAAACAATTCATAATTAGAGTTTCCTTCTCACATTGATATAATTTAGAAAAGCTTTTGCAATGTGATCTTAATAGGCTATTAATACCTGAATGAGATTAAGGGATTTATTCTATCCTTCAGGAATGCATGAAGCTGAATGGAAGTATCTTTCCATATTGATCACTGTAATACACATTCTTTGAGATTTGTGCCCTTCTTACCATACACAGTTTGGAAAAATCTAACTGCTTAAGAATAACTCACAAGTCTTAACTGGTCAAATCATTTTTCTTATTTTTCTTATCTTTATCATAACTATCTGGTTTTGGTTCTGTGATTGTCTTGGAAATTAATGTCTCCTTTTCCATCTTTTTTCTACCTCAGTTTTTGCACACCTATATTAAAAGAAATAACTGGTTGGAACTGGTTGGTGTCCTTTTGCTTGCTTGCCTTTTTGTTTGTTTGTTTGTTTGTTTGTTCATTGTTTGTTTGTGGTTTTTTAATCTTTTTTATTTTGTTTGTTTGTTTTGTTTTGGAGGAGAAAAACCTTTGCTAATATATTACATTCTTAGTCTACCCTCCTTGTCTTCCTTAACATACTGGGTCTTCTGTGTGTGCTGAATACATTATAGGTCCTTAAGACAGTGTTAGAAAGAAAAGCTTAGTTCAACACATCCCACAAAACACAGAGTTTTTGGACTTTTTACATCAGGGTACTTCAGGAAATTAATCACAATTAACTAGACTACTTGTATCTTATTATATAGCTGTGTAAACACCATAGTTCAGAATTACAACCTTAATTGAGTTTATCTTAATTTATCTTGGAAGTAAATTATGTCAAATCAGATGTAGGTGATCTTTATTTTCAGAGAGTCTCTTCATGTTATTTTTAAACTAACGTATTTTAAATTCACACACTTAGATCATTTAAATAATTTTTTGCCCTGTGTCTCTATGTACACTGACTCTTCTTCTCCTTCTCAAGGCTGTTCTTTTGAAAGCTCTTGGCATCTCCCATATTCATACAGGACTGGGCAACGCTCTAGACAGTCGGCTGAATATGAGCCAGCAGTGTGCTCAGGTGGCCAAGAAGGCCAACGGCATCCTGGCTTGTATCAGAAACAGTGTGACCAGCAGGGCTAGGGAGGTGAGCGTCCCCCTGTACTCGGCTCTGGTGAGGCCGCACCTCGAGTACTGTGTTCAGTTTTGGGCCCCTCGCTACAAGAAGGACATCGAGGTGCTTGAGCGGGTCCAGAGAAGGGCAACGAAGCTGGTGAGGGGTCTGGAGAACAAGTCCTACGAGGAGCGGCTGAGGGAGCTGGGCTTGTTCAGCCTGGAGAAGAGGAGGCTCAGGGGAGACCTTATTGCTCTCTACAGATACCTTAAAGGAGGCTGTAGCGAGGTGGGGGTTGGCCTGTTCTTCCACGTGCCTGGTGACAGGACGAGGGGGAACGGGCTAAAGTTGCGCCAGGGGAGTTTTAGGTTGGATGTTAGGAAGAACTTCTTTACTGAAAGGGTTGTGAGGCATTGGAACAGGCTGCACAGGGAGGTGGTAGAGTCACCATCCCTGGAAGTCTTCAAAAGGCGTTTAGATGTAGAGCTTAGGGATATGGTTTAGTGGGGACTGTTCGTGTTAGGTTAGAGGTTGGACTCGATGATCTTGAGGTCTCTTCCAACCTAGAAATTCTGTGATTCTGTGATTCTGTGATTCTGTGATTTCTACAAGGCCTATCTGTTCCTTCCAATCATGCAGCAAATAATTGAAAAAGAATCTAGGATCCCTCTTCCTTTGGGATTGTTTCTGTATTTTTTAGGAATTCACACATTCCTAATTTCTACATGTATTTCACACATGTAGAAATATAGCACTTGGAGAGAACATTTATGACACTTCGTATATCACAGGCTGGCAGAAGGTGTCTTGTTCTTGTCATTTAAGACCTTAAGCCTCTTCAGGATTGACCAGAGGAAAAGTCACTGACAATACTTTAACTTCCTCCATGATGCTGTTAATGAAGTGCTAAACACAAATATTTGCTGATATCTGTTGTGCTAATTTGGGTGATTAAGCGACAGCATTCTGTGTAATTTCATTATTTTGTCCCTAAACACAAGCCAGCTCATTGGTGTACTAGCCAAACCATAGCAGGAACCTCAGGGATCACCAGGTTCACCCATGCTAATCACAGGCCTTAAAGCTGGAGAAGTTTTGTCCCCACTGTTCCTACTAAGAGACTATTACGGGAACAGTGTTCTGATGAACAGTTATCTTCTAATATCCTGCATAAAGGTATCAATGAACAGATTACACACCTTTCCTATAGTTATTTTTGGACTATACACCCCTGTACTCCATGATAAAACCACATAAAACCACTGTAAGCCAAAATTATGAACTTTCCTTAAGTAAGATGACGACTCCAAGAGCCACTCTAAACCTATCTTACAGTTTTAGTTCTTCTTCCTTGTTCCATCTGTTCAAAAAACAAAGATTTATAAGTGGCTTTTTTTTAAAAAAAAACAAACAAACAAACAAACAAACAAAAAAACACATTGTTACTACTGTATATTTACTGACACGCAGCATTTGCTTAGTTCAGGAATCAGGGTGTCTTTCTTTATTCTATGGGCACAATCCTCTCCATAAAATAAATTAAAGGTAATTTTATCTTGCATTCAGTGTACCTATGAAGGCTTGCTGTTTGATCTGGACAAAGTAAATTAGTAAACTTACTTATATTGCTAACTACATAGATACTGATTACAGTATGACACTAAATAATTCCCAAATTTGTGTCAGCCAGTAAGTTGTCTCCAAACATTTACATTGTTCTGATATCTGAAACTCAAGATTGGTCTAGTTATGAAGAAGAGGCAGATTAGTTAGATCCCTTTTCCTCATGCATTTTTGACACTGATATATGAACGTAAAAGTCTGTAAAAATAGTGATTTATCTAACCACAAGTTAAGAAAAGAATGCACACTATCTAGTATTGAAATAAGTATTTAACCTATTAAAAAACTACTGCAGAAGAAAACAACACTAAGTCAAAATTATTAGCCCATACTAAAAACTATTGCCTGAAATGCCTTCTCTTTATTATTTTAAAGACACCCTGCAAAAGTTGGGAGGTTTAAAGTTTTACATACATCTGCTTGCAAATTCCATTTAAGCCTTTAACACACATACAAATAGAATCAATATTTGCCAAAGTATAATTCTGATGCTCTTGCCTGGGAGAAAAATAAAGTTAAGTCACCACCTCACACTGTTGTTCAGTCCTGAATGAAAAAAGCTTTGCTCAATCTCCACAAAAACAAACAAAAAGAGTAAATTAAAACCACTCACTGCACTTATTGAGCATGAAATGAATTTTAGAAGGGACACAAGCTGAAGCCAAGATAGTTAAATTGTGTCACTGGAAGAGCAAATCCATTCTCTGGTAAACATTCCTTTTTTTATCAGGCCACTGTAACAACAGAATTCTACAGTGGAACACGTTTACTGGCATAAATGTCAAATCCTTACGTACAGCATGACAGTATGGTTACTTTGGTTTGTGTTGGAAATGGGCTTCAGATCAGAAAATGACAGTTTATTCACTTGCCCCCATTCATTCTTATTCTGAGTTAGACAATGAAAATTTGCACCATTAGTAAGCCTGCATAAAGCACCAAGTTAGGTGTGAGTGTTGATCTGCTCACAGGCAGAAGGGTTCTGAAGAGGGATCTGGATAGGCTGGACCGATATATGGGGTATCTCATACCATCTGTATGAAGTTCAACACGCCTAAGTACCAGGTCAAACACTTGGGGCACAAGAACCCCAACACAACTCTACAGAAGAAAGTTGGCAGAAGAGTGAGTGGTTGGAAAGCCACCTAGCAGAAAGGGCCTGGGGCTGTTGTTCAATAGCCATCTGAATATGAGCCAAGCATCCTGGCTTGTATCAGAAAGTGTGATCAGCAGGACTAGAAAAGTGACTGTCCCCCTGTACTGCACTCTGGTGAGGCCACACCTTAAATGTGTGTTCAGTTTTGGGCCCTTCCCTACAAGGACATTCAGGCAATGGAGCATGTCTGAAGAAGGGTAAAGAAGTTGATGACGGGTCTGGAAAACAAGTCTTATGAGGAGCAGCTGAGGGAGCTGGGGTTGTTCAGCTTAGATAATTAAGGCTCAGTGGAGACCTTATTGTCCTTTACAATTACCTTAAAGGAGGTTGTAGCAAGGTGGGGATTGGGCTGTTCTTCCAAGCACCAAGCGGTAAGATGAGGGGAAATGGCCTCAAGTTACATCAGAGGAGGTTTAGGTTGGATATTAGGAGAATTTATTTGCTGGAGGAGTTGTAAATACTGGAACAGACTACTCAGAGAAATGGTTGAGTCACCATCTCTAGAGGCCTTCAATAAATGTGTAGATTTAGATCTTAGTAGTATGGTTTAGTGGTGTACTTCAGTAGTAGGTTAAAGGTTGGACCAGATCATCTTAGAATAGTTCAGGTTGCAAGAGACCTCTATGCTTTTCAGAAAGGTTTCCTTTTTCTTCAGAGACTACTTCAACTCCCTAACTTAATGAACATAATAGGTATTATGCCTCATTGTCTTTTCAGGAAAAGTCGTTTTCTCTCTAAGGATGATTATTCTATACTGGAACATTCATAATAAAAATATTTCAATGCCTCAGGAATGTAAGCTATTCATTTTCCCGTGTGTGGTTAGTATTCTTGTTAAACTGGCGGCTCCTTCCTTCCTGAGGCTGACTTGGAAGATGAGTCAGAATTGCTGTACAGTGTAATGTGATGCAGAGAACAATAAAGAGGTACAGACTTTCAGTACCTCTGAGAGCCAGAAACCTACAGCAATCTTGCACCTGGAGAAGTTGTCTCAGGAGAACCGTTTAATGAAAATGCACTGTAATTGTGAGAACAGGAATTGTTGAGCAAAGCTTTATTGCATCTTTGCACTACTTTAGGGCTGCCTTCGATTTTAGCTAGAAGATTGCACAAGGGAATCTGTATGCATCTTTCAAAGAGTAAATTGCAAAGTAAATAAGCAAGAAAAACAGAGGAATGCTCTCCAGTAACATAATTTGCAAGTCCAGACAGAATCCATCCAAACTGATGGGATTAATACTTGAAACATAGTCCTGAAGAGCAAAGGCATCTGTTCATACACAGAGTACACAAAGGGAAAATATGACTAATGCCCTGTTTCAACCCTCCTGTTACAGTCCCACATCTCCTGTCTCAATTTCTCAGTGTCAGTTTCCAATTCTCTTTTTAACACTGAAGCCTATTTCCCTTCCAATTTTTCACCTTTTTTTTCCTTTTCACAGGCTTTCACACATCTGTAAAAACTCTTTTTTTAATTTATTTACCTTTTCAACATCTAGGGCATTTCAGAAAATAAAAATGAGTAAGGAAGGAGTGGAGAAAAGCCTTGCTGGAATGGATAGCAGGAGATGAATGTTGAACAGAAGCTTACCAAGAACTCACTGTTCCTGTCCAAAGACTGCATCATCTTTGTCATACACTGTATGCTCTTAAAGCTCTTCTAAGCTTAGCTGAACTAAACCCAAATAATACTCCTGCTGTCTGACTTTAAGAATAAGTACAGTATTGTGGATAATCAGATTTCTGGAAAGATCAGCATATAGGTATTTTCTAAAACAACACACTATTCAAGTAAGAAATGGAGAGGTGAAGGATGCTCTCAGAGAACAGATGTACTCTCTGCCTCCAGCTGGATGTCACTAAAAAGACTATGGAAAGGAATATTTGAATTTAAGCATCTGTGATATTTTAGGTGCAAACAAATACTCTGAAACACTGTAACTAAATTACCTATATCTTTACTGGACCTGTAAATTGGAACTAGGAGATAAGCACTTGGAAAACTTTTGTTCTCATATTAAATTTTTTAGCTAGTATATCTGTGAGACTTTGTCTACTATTGGCAAATTACTGCAAACTTGTACAAAAGTAATAGAAGACTCAAGAAATGTATCTTTGGTCTTAACTGGAGAGTCACGGTAACACCAGCATCTACATGCTAATTTACAGCTCACTATATAACATAGCACTAAACAGCGGTAAGGGATTTGGTATGCGTTTTGACAAACGTATAATCTTATTTCTATTTTTTAACCAATAGTTTCAGACAACTTTTCAGTGAAGATAAAAACATAGATAAAAGATAAAACATATAAAAAGGCTTGGTTTGGATTTCAGACAAAAAAAGATTTTGAAGAAATTACATGTGAAATTAGCTTTATGAGACTGAATTTTCACCCCCCTGAAATATTTTTATTTTTAGACATATTTTATATTTATTTTTAGACATATTTTATATTTTTAGACATATTATGAATTCTTATTAGACTAGTATTTCTGATTCACAACATACTAGCTGCTCAAATTGATTTTAAAAATTCTTGTGATGTTTTTAATATGTATGATTGTCTTTGCTGAAGATGCAGCTGGTCTAGTGAATGTAATAGAAAATGACAACACTTTTACTTATTTCAGCTATATCATGAACAAATGTCATATATCATTAACAAAATTAATTTTAAGTTTAAAAACCCTACTAACACAAGAATGTAAGTTCATATATATTATACTATGTTCCTTCTACATACTTAAGTGGTAGAAGTTGGAAAAGGAAAATCATAGTCAAAATAAATATTTTTAAGTGTTTTCCACTAATACTTTATTCCTTTTTATTTTTTTTTAAATATACATACACACACAACTTATTTGGTCCCGGTGAACTGCAAATTTGAATTCAGGGAAGTGCATGTGTTGGAAATGGTTGAGAGATGCAGCCCTTCCATCAACCATGCAGCACATGAGACATGCACTCCGTGCAATATGACAGAGCGGAGGCTGCACAGCAACTTCCTTCTGAGAGCACTGTAAATGCATCTTAACTTTGGTCTAAAGTAAAAAAAAAATTATTAAAATATGATAAAGGCTTCTGTGAAAAGACAAGATTTCGCATTTCCCATCTCTCTGAGGACTGGTAATATATAATTGCGTTGTTTCTTTGTGCACACACGTGTGTGAAGTGTACAGATGAAGCTAGAGCTGAGAATGTCCAGCCCACGCTTACAGGTTTGCATCCTTATGTTTCCTCTTACAGATAAGAGTACGCTGACATTTCAGAATCTGTAGGAGAATAAGACAGGAGAAAGGATGACAACTGTAATAGTCACAAAGCAGTAGACTCCTTAAGCACATGCCAAAATTTAAAAATGTGAACTTTAATACTTCTGATTTAGTGTATGCATTTATTTTGATAACATTCATTCCTCCTCCCCCCCCCCCCCCCGCATTCACAGTCATGCACTTTAATAGCAGAGAGCTTCAAGAGCTCTTTCAATAGAAATAGCCAGTGCCTTGAAGAGTCTGGTACAGTTTTATAAAAGTTGCTTGTCCAAAAAGCATTTATCTGGGTATTAGCAGGAGGCATATCTAGACTCAGCCAGCCCAGTATCTAATCTCAGTCTCTACTGACTACAAAGTGCCCGATGAATGAAAGTAGCAAGATCTGCTACCAAAAGCCTTGGTCCACAAGCTCTTTATCTGAACTTCTGTTATACATTTCAGTTAAGGCAAAGGAATTTTGGACATAGAAAAATGGTATTTTTTGCAGGAAAGATGAGAACAGATTTATGTTTTACCTGGCTTTGTATAGCAAGGTCTTTGAGAAGATTGAAAAAGTCAGTTTACACACCAAAAATGGATTGAGTTTTCTAGATGTTTATCATGAAGTTCCAGAATTCCATCTTGCTGATCCAAACTAGTTGTATGAGATGTGTTTACACTTCTTTAGTGTTTAAGACATATCCCAGTTTCCTTCTCATAATTTTTTTTTTTTGGTGGCTTAGGGACAGAACACTACTCCTGGAGTGATAAATACCAAAAGAAAATAACATTTTCAGCAGACTGAGTAGTGTATGGGAAGTAATACAGTGGCAGCAGGAGATTCTGAATATTTTTTCTTGTTTTGACAAAAAAAAGAGAAAAGGAAAAGAGAAAGTATTCAACAGCTAGTGTCTAAGAAAACTATTAATAATCTCATAACACAAGTGAAACTCAATTAAAAGAACAATATGTGAATCTGTTGACAGGTGAAGGGAATTTAGTTTTAAAGGAAATTAAAAATAAATATGAAGATCACTGTTGGGTAAAGAGTCTTGGCAGGTATCTAAAGAAGTGTTGACAAGATATTAACCTAAGGGAAAAGTGTTCACAAATGTGTGAAAAGAGAGCAATCTGTTCCTAAAAAACTATTCATTGTCTGCCACTTAGAATACAGATGTTTGCCTGGAGATTACTACCAAAGATGTGGGCATTAAACTATAAACAGAATGTGTGGGGATATTTCTCTAAGATTTATTAGGCATTAACTTAAGCGGGATGCTGGGATGTGAGAATGCGCAAGTCTGCAGCAGACATATGAGGTACCGTAGGATCACGTTTGCTGCTATACTGAACAGTCACTTGATTCTGTGACAAGGGAAAGCTGCCACAAAGCACCCGCCTTAAATGCACAGAGCTTGGAGCACACAGTAGAAACAAGAGCAAATAGCATACTGGTGTGTGCTCTGGTTCCCAGATTCATTCCTTAGAGAGCAAAAGCAACCTAGTGACAAACTAATTTGCTAGCATAAGACAGCACCAAATGCTTTTTTTTGATAGGCCAGGAAGGAGTAAGAAGAATATAACTCTTGACTCCCAACCTCCTACAGTTGTTACTGCTCTGACATTGCTGATTTACTCCTCTCTCAGCCCCAGCCCTGAAGTCAGTGGAACAATGTATTTCTCATTGATGTTGCAATGAGGCCCCAGTCCTGATGCAGCACTCATTTCTGGTACTCCATTAATGCAGTTACTGCAGAACAAAGATAGACTGCAGCTTTTAAAACTGCTAGAACGCATAACCCTTGATATTCGCCAAAATTCATACGATACAATTCTTTGTGACTCCTCTAAGGAGGAGTTTAGAAAGCAAGGGAGTCCTCTCTGAACCTCGTGACTCCACAGGAAGGTCTCCCTGATGCACCAGACTTACCCTATCCTCTATGCAGTAAATAACAAGTGTGACTTAAAAGATTTGATGATGGCAATGTACATTAAGCCTTGTTAAATCACTGCTTTATATCAATAAACCATATTGCTTCTTCTCAGTATGATCAAACAATTATATCAGCTTAGCCCAATCAGCCTGATATGACTTTATAGTCATACAGTTCTTTACTGAAGTTCCAGGAAGATATGACTACATCAAAGCACTCATGTTTTGAAAGCAAAGAGCTAATTATCAGTGGATTTAAGTTTTTTTGCTTAAGAGGTTCCAATCACTTCATGCAGAAATATTGGATGCATGAACAAAATTAGTGGTTACCTAACATTTTAAACTCTATTACAGTATTCATATGTTCCAGCTTTTCACTCCACTGCAGTTATACTGAAAAATCTACCTTTAAAATTTGGCTGTCATAGCATGCCCCAACATTTACACATATTACATGGTTAATAAACACAGTTAGCAAATACTTTAAGATTGTTTTTCTATTCCCTGAAATATTTTAAATAAATTAAGACATAAAAAGAAAAGCATGGACTATGAGACATCCAATTTCCTACAGACTAGCACCAATCAGTGATGGAATCAATGAAACATCTGTAAGGTTTCCTGTAAGTGAATCAGGTATACACTGTCAAAAATGCCAATTAGAAAAATAATTGTTTTTTTCATCTTATGGTTATTATTTCATGTTTTATATTCAAACAGAGATGAAACCTGAGAAAGTAGTTGCAGTCATAACAATTCTCACTCAATAGCAGACAAAAGGAGTAGGGGAAATATGAGAATCATCTTACTGCAAGCCAGAACTCCATAAGAAGGTATTATGTCATATGAATGTCATAAGCTGTCTCAAAAGCTACCATTGTTCCTGGTTCCCCGGGAAGTGTTCTCAATTTCAGGTAGCTTTGCACTGTGTCTGACAGATCCTCATGTTGTTCACACAGCAGTTGACTTGCAATGTACTTAACTACATCTTTGTCCACATGATTCATTAAGCTGCTTGCTGTTGTACAAGTCCCAAAACTCATTAGTGCTTTCTGTAGCTTCTTTCTGATGAGATCCTGTGCTTTAGGCATTTTCAGCTTAGATTATCACTACTAGAAAGCAATGCATTTTTTAGTGCTCTTAGACATAACTTTTCTAAGAAATTACTTACAGCATTGTTCGTTGTCTTAATGAAGGGGTCTTGGCTGAATTTACTATTTTGGAGAGTTCTAACACTGCACCTGCATCAAAAACTTACATTCTCTTAAGACTTCAGTATAGAAAACAAATATACATCTTCTGATACAGAAGTCAGCGAAAAGAATTATTTACTATGTACATAATCTTTACACTGGGCTTAAAAATGAAGTTAATTAAAGCTGGTATTCAGAGCTTCCTGTTGGCAGCTGTTGAGTAGTGGTTTCTCTTGTGACACTGACAGTCTGAGGGCCTGAACCTGAGAGACAGGAAATCAGTTCACATCCTGCTACATGCAGACTTGTAGGCTTTGTTAGGAATGCATAGAGGTCCTTGTTCAATTAAAAAAGACTTCAAAGTTCCACACAGAGAAGAATTTCTTACGAGCTTCAAAGGATAAGGATAATAACTAAAAACCCTGATGCCATGCCAGCTGAATTCAACCAAATTCTTTCCATGACCTTATACATGCTTTGGATAAGCACCAGAAAATCAGATGAAGTAGGTGACAGTGCAAAGATCTTTCTACACATATTTGAATGTACAAATAATTCACTTAAGGATTTGCACTTTTTTTGGTCTCCATTTTCTACAGGTATTTATGCCACCAAGTTCTCTTGTGAATTATCAAAAGGTAAACAAGAAATAACTTTCAGACTATCTTGCTTAAACATCTAAGCTGAAAATCCCAAAACATAGAGTACTTCAGTATTCACTGACACAAACAATATGAGGTAGCATAGATGGCAAAGACTGCATTTGACACTAAAATTCTGATTTTGTGCTTTTAAACACAAACCCTGATCAAATCGCTATAATTTGCTCCCTGTCCTTTCCTATGATTTCCTCATCCTTCAAATTGCCATGAACTCTCCTCTCCTATAGGAAATAGGAAGCCGGTATAAGCTCTTATGAATCTGATACCATCTCCTTGCGGTCAACATGAAACAATCAGCAGTTTAGTTCTTCATGTGTGCATACACATCCTTTCCCATGTAAGGGAAGACCAAACACCCTACTACCTTGTGGGACTGGCAGGACCAGCAGCAGCTAAGAAGTCAAGTCTGATACTTGACCTAAAGGACTGACAAAGGATTAAATATTAATCGTTTAGGTGTGGAAGAAAGAATAGTAGCATGGACTGGACTTATTTTCTGCCCCTCAAAAGCTGTACAAGCTACAGTACCCCTACATTTAGTCTGCCTGAGGTACGTAAACTAATCTGCAAGGTAAACAGTGCATTTCTTCTTACACTCCACACATGCCAGGTTGTGAACTGCTTCCAATACGGTGCTGTGAAGCCACACACTTCAGAACCGTGACAGAGCTCTGGTAGGCTACAATTAACATCTACCCTCAGATCACAGGAAACCAGTGTTCTTCCTGAACTGGCTGCAGTAATAACTTGTCTATTTGTAGCTCCCATACACCTCTGCAAGGTCAGGGGAAGATGGTGGATTCAACCTCCACAGCCCAATTTCATTTCAGAGTCTTACCTCCATGCACAAAATCATTGCTTCCAATCACTTTCTTTGGTGCACTGTCTTTTTTGCATTGATAACTTCACAGAACCCATTTCTCTGGAGTCTGTGGTCAGCATTGTGGTGTCAGAATCACACTTAAGACAAGAAAATAAAAGACCAATTTACAGAATTAATTTCCTTTCTCCCTCATGTGCAAATGACAGATCACTCCATAAATACTTAAGTTTGTGGATATATGTAAATTGTGGCTGAGATCTGAAAATACTCATTAACATTTTGTAACTGGAAAGTGAAGGATTTTTAGTCCAAAACCAAAGTTAACTCATCCTAAGTGGTTAAAACCATGCTACAATACAATGTGCTTCTGCATCTTTGAGAAGTTATCTGTCCTCACCTTAGCCTAAAACAGACTTGAAACCTTAGGCTTGTATTGTTTATGAAAACCTACAGAGACTTGTTTAGAGTCTTGCTCCCTGACCTAAAGCTGACTACAGTTTGAGTTCCCATCACTCTTTCATGGAAGTTCATTCTTAATATTATGTAGATTGAATGAAATGTTTCCATTAGAAGTATTTGAAAATATATACTTCACAGGACCTGCTGCTCTTGTCTTCCTGCATCATATCAATCAGAGGAACAAAGGTCTCAGAGACCACTTCCTGTATATTTTTTTAAAGTAGCTAGGAAGGTGTTACTTTATCTTGTTGCTGCTGTACATCTCCATCGATTGAAGGCTCTCACTCTCTTGACCTCTTATTATGTCTTGAATGTGTTCTGAGATAAGACTTTGAAAGAATAAAACTGTGTAACAGGAAAGCAAGATCTACGGAACAGCACAATCTGTAATTTCATCAGTTGCTCTGATGAAAAACATGCCTAGCCTTCCCTCACTGATCAAGGAAAAACACTCTGTCGAAAAACTACAATTAAAAATGTATAGTCTTAATTCTTACAGTAGAATTAAGGAAATGCCTTTTTTTCCCAGGATGGATTCTGTTTTTTCCTGTGCATTGAAGCAACAGACTGAAGTTTCATGCAGTTCATAGCTGAGAGGCATGAGATCACCCAAGTCTGACAAACTATACATGTGAGGAAAATTTTGCAATATATTTAGGCCAGACTTAGACTAAATTAACTTTGTCCTCAGAATTTGAAATATTTTCAAGCCAAAAATCAGACAACAGAACTGGGTAGCCAGGGACCTTACAAAACTGAGAAAGCAATAATAAGCAAGAGAACTGAGTCAGTTTGAAGCAGTGGATTGATTAAAAAAAAAAAAAAAAAAAAAAAAAAAAAGCACTTGTCAATATGACTGGAAGAAGGAAAAGTGGATACTGAGAGAAAAGAAAGGGAGTCATTGCTGGATGATCCCAAACCTGATCCCAAGTCAGTACGATCTTGGACTAAGAGCACACTTGGAATACCACTTAGCATTGGTCTCTTTCCAACACCAACCCACACGTGGCTTCTGCTGCTGGATAAACCATTCAGCCCCTAGCTGACCTAGAGAAGTCACAGTCAGGAAGCTTTTCATTTTGATCTGGGGAACACTCCCAGAGAGTCCAAAAATAACCCCATAACTTACTACAGATTAATACCATTTACAAATGAATTTGGTCTCCAAACAGACATCAACAAATATGAGAGTAAACAATTGATCATATTAGAAGTGTGGAAGCTTGTACAGAAGGCAATACTGAAACAAAATCCTGATCCAGAATCAAAGTAAATAGAAGACTGTTCCAGTTATATAAATTATCCTGATGGACAATAGTACAAGTCAAGTACAGGAATAACCATGAGTCACCTTTAATTATTTTCATTTCAACAGACATTTTTGTACATAGATATTTATAAACTTAAAATATAAACAAAACATGTTATGTTCTCCATAAAGGGTATTTTTCATCTACATCTCAAGAGGAAACCTCTTCTAAGGAGCTAGAAAACTAGTATCTTAAGAAACAATGGGGAAAGAATAAACACATGCTGGATAGGGTGGAGGAAACTTTTATATGTTTTACAGATCTTTCCCTTGTTCTTTTTTGTTTTGTTTTGCTTTTTCCCCTCTAATGACATCTGCTAGGCAGAGACAGTCCATTATCTCCATTGATATCAAATTTAAGTAACTAAAAATAGGACTTCTGAATTGAGAAAGTAGCGTCATGTTTGGCTTTTGTTGACAGATTTTCCGGGAGACACAGCCTTCAGAGTGAGTGGTAGATAGTGGTTTGGAAATTGATCAAGTGGGAAAGCTTTCCATTAGAGCCTGTAAACACTCTTGTTTTTCTTTATCTTTTACTCTAATCCCAACATGCAAGTAGTTCCTTCAAAACCACTAAAGGGCCACCCTGTGTTCAGATCATCTCTACAAGGTCTGTATGTATGCATATTATATCTATAAATACATGTATATATAGATTGGGCCTCTTTCAGGTCCCCAATCGGTTTCATTGCCCTCAACATAACACTAACTACTCCCTCATTATGTTCAAAGGTGAAATAAAGGCAAAATAAAGCCAATTTTCATATGTAACTTCTACAGTTTAAGCTTCAGAATCTGGGCATTATTTTAATGACACGTTTTTAAGCAACTGGAAGCCAATATTCTACAGGGAATCCAGATGCTTCCTCCCCCCCGACACAAAACGATAAACATCCAATGAAAGCCACTGAAGTGTCCTTAAAACCACTCGTTCCACTTGTTTAAATTCAGAACTACAAGGCAACAAATTCCCTCAGAAGTTTGCCAGTCTTTTCAATTTCTGATGTTTCCTTGCATTTTCTGTCTGTCTCAGCCTTTCATTCCCATTTTCTTTCACCCCTTTCAGGTTTGTAAAGAACAGTGAGCCATGGCTAGATTTCTGCATCAGGAGCTGGTGTCACCTCTGTCCAACACCATAACCAAGGTTTTTCAAGTCTAGGAAGTATTTGAAGCAGTAAAATGGACCTACGCCAGGAAAAAAAAAAATAGTTTTATATAGTGCTATTTACTATAGGAAGATAAACTATCAGACTAATGTAACACTAGAAAAAGTGAAGAAGCCTACTTTGTACCAGTAATTTTATATATGCATACACATATATGTAGGCATATTAGAGTGTGCGTATGCCTTACTGTTAAAGGCACCATTCTTAGACTATAAAGCCACCTAATGTTGCAAGCATCCTTTTTGAGTGCATATTGTCCAGCATCTCCTTCATAGGAACACTGTGAGAGTGCCTAATTCAGGTGCCCCTGCTGCTATGTCAAGTAACACATTCTGGGAGTAGGGACAGCCCTAGCATCTGGTTCTTTGGGGAAGTGCCTTTAATTCTAGCAAACCATCTGAGTTGGGTGGGGGTCCAGCACTTCTCAAATTTTAAAAAACTTTTCTGGACTAATTAACAACTAAGAAAGCTTAGTGGCTTTCTTCTCAGATGAAGAGATTTTCAGGTAATGTTTGTGTGGGTTTGTTTCATTTGCCAAAAACATAGCAGAAGATAATGAGCCAAAAATCTATTTTTAAAAAGACTTGAAGTGCCTGGTCCTAATTAAATACATAGACTTTTCCACTAGCTGATGGTATAGATTACAGCAATGTTTCTTGATTGCTGAAGTGATCTGAATGATCATAACAGTCAGCAATATGAACTTTTACCATGGTGACAACAACAAAAGTAAAGAACAACATTTTACTAGTAATAGGCAAAACTTCAGAAGGTTGAAAACTTTTATTTGGGTCTCGTAGTTTCCATCAGGCTTCTAAAAATAAATAAGTTCATGAATAAAATAAAACTATTTTCCACTATAAAATCTTCCATTTTAGAAAAAAAAAATGCATATTTTTTAGCAGAAATATCTTCTTTCCCTTTCCTTCATTCCTAAAATTTTATGACTATTTGTAGGAAAGAGGGGAAGTCAGGTGAGTTTCCAAAACTCGGTATTACCATAAGCCAAACTAAGAGAATTGTATTGTTCTTGCATTTCTAGATGAGAATAATTTATATTTATTTATTTATTTTTAAATCAACAAGGCTTTTAACTTGCAGACTTTTCTGTACTGGCTTTCATTACTACTTGCTTCCCTTACTGAATTTATCTCAAGTTTTGAGGCTGTACACCTCATAATATAAGCAAATGTATTCAAAATACAACTGTCTGCCAAGATGCTTTTCTTAAGTCTTTCAATATATAACCCTCAAGAGCAAACCTAACTTTTTATTCATGACTCAAGCTGTCCATTGCAACACAGTTTAAAATAAGAATGTTTATTTTGTAGTTTAATCTAGTATTTAAAAGTAACAAGACTGATGAGACCTGACCTCTATTACTGTCTTTGCTTCATGCCACAGTTTGCAGCTTTAGACTGATACTTTTTTTCACCCCATGTGCAGTGGAAAACTGAAGAAATTAAGGAGTATATTCACACTATACAAAGATAAGATATACACTGATCTGTACAAGGCTATAACCTCTGCTTCCTTCTGCCTCAGTTTTCCCATCTGTAAAATGTACAAATAGCATTTAACAGCAGGGTTTGAATGATTAGTACCTTAGAGTTATGGGATTTAGGGAAAAGCAATAAAATGCATCACGTTTTTCCTCCATTCTGAGTAAGCAGCATGACTCAAGATAACTATCTTTATAAAACATGCCAAGGTTTAACAAATAATTACTTACACAGTTGGCTTCTTAATGGGTTATACAGTCTGGTTAAAGAGCACTAGGGACCAAACAAGCAACTTGTTTTGGACTGAACTGAAATTACCAGGGCTTATGCAAAGGTGGGCAAACGACAACACTATCAGACAAGTATTTTAGATGTATCACAGAAGCTTTATAGTATTCCAAACAGAAAAATTTTGTTTCATGTAGAACAAAATATTTTTTAGCCTCCTTTTTAATTCGGGTCACACTTAAACTGAAGAGTACAACTACGTAACATGATTTTTAAATGAAGCATTCCAACATATGTTAAAACAATATTTCTACAATATTTCTACATTTCCTTTGTTTTTCTAACTGAAATTATTCACAAGATGCCACTTCTTCCCATCAAGCTTTTATTTTTTTATGCATAGGTACTACACACTTTTTTTTTTGGCTCAGTCCAACAGGATAAATAAAAGTATAAAGTTAAACAAGGGAAATATTGGTTCAGACTCTCCTCCTTGATACACTAACAGTTTATACTGGTTTAGGAATACAGCAATTACACTAAGAAAAAGGTTTATCTCCCCCAAATGTATTTTAATAGTCTGGAAGGGAAAAATCAGTGAAGGTACCTGTTTTCCTTCTTAAGAGAAAGGATCACACTAATCTGTTGCCGACGGAAGGAAGACCCAGACGCTCAATATGAGTGATCAGTGAACTTCAACTTTAATGGATAGCTCAGTCGTCTTTTATCTAGTTTGAACATAATCAACTCATACATATTGCAGAAACTAAGCTCAGGATTGGTTAACACTTCCCGGGCTTTTCAGTCTGGTCCTCCTTCTTTTGGCTACCTGTCCCACCTTAGGGACTTTCCCCGATGGCCCAAGGGCATCGTGTCCTTGAGCCTGATTGGCTCTCAGCCAGCGGTGTACATGCCAAGGCTCATGTGAGTTGAGTACGGTGCTTCACCAGCCCATTGTCTCCCAACTGCTCAACATTCACATGTCCTGCCTCACTTAATGATTCCTCCACACTAATCCTCATCTCATCATAGACTTCAAGAATATCACAAACATTGTGGCTGAGGATGTTTATGGGTATGTGCTCAATAATTTGCTGGGAGAGGCCTATGGATTCAAAGGACATAGGAAAGCATTCTTCTATAGATGCCTTGTTTCTTTTTTTTTTTTTTTTTAACCAAGATATTGATCACTGACTACAGCTAACATTTTACCCCAGAGTGTAGTATGACTCAGGCTGAAAACAGCTAGTGATGAGGACCCAGTGTCTACATGATACGTATTCCCAAGATCATACTGTGTGCTAGCCTTAGTCTGGTCCCAAAATGCCTGTCAGCTGTTGGCATGCATGAAGTACCCTCTTCATCTTCCAGCTTGGCTTCATTTATAGGAATGCTGTGGAAGTTCTTTGATCATGTCATGATGTGAACTAAAGTATAGTCAGTAAATAGATTTAAAAACACGCTCCTGATCAGAATTAAAATTTTAACGTGGACATGATCTGTCTTACAGGATATTATGCTAGACTGTGGAGGAATGGTTAAGTGAAGTAGGACATGTGGATGTTGAGCAGTTGGGAGACAATGGGCTAGTGAAGTACTGTACTCAACTCACATGAGCCTGGGCAGGTACACAGCTGGCTGAGAGCCAATCAGGCTCAAGGACACGATGCCCTTGGGCCATCGGGAAAGTCCCTAAGGCGGGACAGGTAGCTAAAAGAAGGAGGACCAGACTGAAAAGCCCGGGAAATGTTAGCCAATCCTGAGCTTAGTTTCTGCAATATGTATGAGTTGATTATGTTCGATCTAGATAAAAGGCGACTGAGCTATCCATTAAAGTTGAAGTTCACTGTTCACTCATATTGAGCGTCTGTGTCTTCCTTCCGTCGGCAACAACTGTCAACCAGTTTGGTCAAGTAAGTCAAGTTAATCCCTGGCAAAAGTAGCTCCTGTCGTTTCTTACATTTCATTTTTAGAACAAACTTTTGATTTACAGTGAGATTTACATTTATTTTTTTTAAATGAAAGATGTTAGCTCACACTACCTCAAGATGATATTTCAGTTTTTAGATTTAAATGACATTAATAGATATAATATTCCTAGCTGGAGAAGTATTTGTTCAATGGTACAACTATAGAGTATTTTGTTACTTTGGGGTTTGTTTTTCTTTCAAATATGGTAGTGAAAAAACTTGCCTGAATATTCCCAAGCAAGCTACCAGCTACTGATAAATGCTCATAAATTGCGCCAATACCCACATTTGTATACCCTTAGAATGTTAATGTTATGTTGGAAAAATAAAGCACTGACAATAGAACAGTTGTAAATCCCCACACACAAACAAGCCTAGTGACAGAGGAATTTTTTTATTTTTTATTTTTTTTAAATTTGCAACCACAACTACTTCTGTTTCTTGCTACCTTCTACTCTTGGTAAAGGTAATTTATTGTCCAAAATTAATACCATAATACTCCCATTGTCTTCCCACTTTATGGTTTTGTTTTGTTTTGTTTATTTGTTTGTTTTCCTTAAGCCAAATCCATGTCTGCACTGTTTGGTACACCAAACTGATACTCTTTTCTCCTCTTCTCCGCTTTGTTGGCTCAGCCCCACAGCAGCAGTACTACTTTGTATTTGGACTATACATACAGAAATATTTTTAACATTTCTCAGGATATCTGAACTGGATGAAAATATCAATACATTGAATTTTACAGGAAGAATGTTTTTAATCAGATGAGCAGAACAGGCAACAAAGGAAAAAATTGCTTATTTTGTTTTTAAGTAGACATGTTCTCTGCACATTTTAGGTATAATCCCACTCAACCAAATCAGACCAAATTTTTGGTTTAGACATCTGCAACACATCTTCGTGACAGATAACCATCCAACCTACCTACTTGACCATATTTCTAACTGCAGAGGCACCAAAAAAACAAGGAATGTTTATTTATCATGACATTTTGGGGGCTTTTAACCCTATCTGCCCTCTTGTGCTAAAAGGTATAGTGAAACCTGGAAATTCTTTGCTTGTAAGACTTCTCTTCATCTCCTGTCATTTAATGGACTGGTGTGTGTTGTGGTTTAACCCCAGCAGACAGCTCAGTACCACGCAGCCACTCACTCACTCTCTCTGTTTGAAATGGGGAGAATCAGAAAGGTAAAATACAAGAACTCATGGGCTAAGATAAAGACAGTTTGCTGGGTAAAGCAAATGCCACACACACAAACAAAGCAAACCAAAGAATTGGTTCTCTACTTCCCATCAGCAGGAAGACATTCAGTCACTTCCAGGAAAGCAGGGCTCATCACAAGCAGTGGTTTCTTGGGAAGACAAACACCATCACCCCTAACATCCCCATCCCTTTCTCTTCCTTTACCCCAGCTTCTATTGCTGAGGATGACACACATGGTTTGGGATATCCCTCTGGTCAGTCTGAGCCAGCTATCCTGGCTGTGTCCCCTCCTAGCTCCTGGTGCATCCCCAGCCCCCTCACTGGCAGGGTAGCAGGAGAAGCAGTAATGTCCTTGGCTCTGCAACAAGCACTGCTCTGCAACAGCTAAAACCGTGTGTTACATCACTGCTATTTTCATCAAAATCCAAAACACAGCAATGAAACCATAACAGTGTTAAAGACGCAAACATCTTAGAAAGAAGAATCTAGATAATTGGTTCTTGTCATCATTCCCCCCATCACCACCCCCAAACTCACACACCCTATCTCCTCCTGTGAGTATACAAGCCAGCTTGGCAAATAAATTCATATTTGCAACTTGTCATTGTCCCATGATGCCCACATTTCTAATGGGATAGAGTCTATTCAAAAAAAATAGTATCGAAAATGCCCTTACCTATAATATAGGTTTTGGTAATTCACTGTTTGTTTTTTTCAATGGGGATACAGAGAATAATTTTTAAACCAAGCAAAGCTTATCGCCCAACACTTTTTAAGCAAGTACTTTCAACACTAGATTGTTGTGTACAGTAACTAATTTCACCTACAGATGACTATTACTTACAATTTTGGATGGAGTCTAGGATAAATAAGAGAAGGGACAGGCAGAATACAGGTATCTAGTCCAATTGCATTGTCAGTTCAAGTAGAAACAGATGCTTACCTGTCTCTAGATCTCGCATTTCAAATTGTGGACTTGGCCTGAAAAGATCCAGAAGTGAATACTTTTGTCCTTTTGGCTAAGAAAACATTATACAGAATACTTGAAACATACCTTGCACTTCCATACATCGCAGAAATACCAGCTAATGTTAATAAAACTTTTCTAGCAGCCACAGTCAGCACCTGTGATCAGTATAGTGTCATTTCATTTATTTCCTTTGAAAGTGGCTAAATACCCATCATCTGAGCCACTTCAACTTGCCTTGGCAATACAAAATACATTATAGGGAACAATCATGCCCTGATGGGGATGGATTGCATAGCTTATTGGGTCTATTCCATCTATAATTTCCATGATGGCTTCTTGAGTGACTTATGCTGCACTAATCTGCTACTCCATAGTAGAAATGGATTTAGAGCAAATCTTTCTCCACAGGTGGCATTTCCCAGTAATGAATTCTGCCATTCAATTATATAATCAGAGTAATTTCTTCATGTTAAAAAAAAGACCCCTTGAATGGCACATAAATTACCACTGGATTAAATTAATACTACTGCTAGGGCTTTCAGATTTCTCCAGTTGACAGACAGCACAGTACTGGTAGAGATGATGAGAAAACATGTCTTCTCCATCTTTTTACATTGGTTTCTTTCTGCTTGTTTTCACAGTAATGTAAATATCTTTCAAATTATTACATCCAGAGCCACCACAGGAGATTTTCAGTGTCATTAACTCCTGGGTAGAAATGTTCACCTCTGCTGATGAATGACCAATTGAATCAAATACGAGGAAGGAAAAAAGATAAAAGATTCTAATAAAATATTTGGTTTACAAATGGTAATAAACTTTTGCAGAGTATAACTGTCAGTTTGATTTACCCTTCAAAGCTAGCACAGCATTAAAAGATTTTACAAAATCAGAGTTCTCTGCTAGTGCAATTGGTTATCACAGTATTCTCACTGCTGCCATGCATGCAAAATTAAAAGTATTTATTTATTATCATTAGACTTAGTCCGATGGTGAGACCTCATAAAACAAACAATATATGTATGGCCTGCAGAATCACTATTAATTACTAACTATTTTGTATGCAATGTTCTAACCTCTCAATGAAATAAACAATCCAGATTAAAAAAAAGTAGAGTCTCCTACTTCCTTAAGTAAAAGTGGAGGGAGAGAACACAAGTGAGAGCAACTAGTTGCAAAGAAAGGGACAAGAAGTCAGACTCATGAACCAATTTCCACTATTTTCTAGAGCAACTGTAAAGGATGTTACAGGTTACCACAGATTTAACCAGAATAGACTGAAAATATATAGGTCACCTGCATAAAATTTAGAAGCAAACATCCTAACCTCTACCGTTTTACTAATACTATTGGTAACAGCACTGCACACTGAGGCTATAATGGTTTATGTCTTACACACTGCCAAGCAAACTTAGCCACAGCGAGGTGCAGCTGTAACATACATCTTCTTTCATCAGAATAAGAACAACACTTTTTGCAGACTGTTCTTCTCTATTATGTATTTCATAATACATACGCTTAAGTTTGTATCTGAAAAAGAAAGATACAGCAAGGAAGTCTTCTCTTGTGACTTCTCCAGCCGGGTTTTCATTTAAACAGGTTTGTTTCTTTTTTTGTTGCGTTGTGTTTTTTGTTTGTTTGTTTGTTTTTGTATGTGTTTTGAGTCTGCTGCACATCTGTCCATTACACAAAAAAATGCATAAAAAGACAGCCTGTTCCACTGACCTTCGTTACTACTATTTGAAGTCATTATCTATGTCATTTAATTACACAGTGGAGAAGACAAATCTAAGACACTGTTCTTATTTCCTTGTCTTCAGAACATTTTTTAAAGTTATTACATAATAAGTCAGTATCTGTTTGGACCCCTTGGAAACTTCCAAGTGAAACAAAGGACTATTCTTCGAGCCCAAATGTTTTCTTTAAAAACGTTTTGGATTTGACAGCCTTTTTCAGAATCTAAGTCATGTTCCTTGTCCCTAGAGTCAGCTCACCAGGCAAGTTGTTTGAGTCACCCGTGACCCTAATTTTGGGACATACTCAATGGAGAACTGCCTGAGGAGTAGGACATAATGCTTCACAGATCCTCTGTGATCCAAAAATTTACCCTTCAGCATAAAATCCTGCAGTGCCATTTTAGAAAACTGTCAGATTGATTCACACCTTTTCTTTATTAACACCACATACTGTACAGAAAGCAACTTCAGCAGACAGTTAAATACTTTAGGCATACAGAAAATTGCTTCCTAGATTTAGGTAGACTGTTTAAGATCATGAAGTAGGAGGACAGCAAACATGTACAATGCAAGTGAGATTTTTTTTTTTTTTTGGGGGGGGGGGAGGGGAGGAGGGGCAGGGAGAGTTACTGTTCAGCTATCTATCAAAAAAAAAAGGAAATTTCAAAGAGATGGCAATGCACTGAACAGAACAGAAAGATCATTACTGTTATACTACACTAAGTACTGGACAAATACCAGGATATCAGGGCAAGATGCTCACCAAGGGTCAACAAATTTCTGAAAACATCAGAGCAACCAAGACAGCACATGCTGTGGAAGGCATAAAACTCACTGGACATCATCATTTTTTAAAGCATTAACCTGCTTCTTAGTAATTGTGTGTTATCTCCTACAGACTATAGTGAGAATTCTAGATATTTTCAGAGGCAAAAGGAAAATGTTAGGGTAGAATATCATTGATACCATAGCCAATCAACTTTTGTTTTAAAATCTATTTACTGCTTATCCACTTCATACTCAAAGCTGTTTAGAGAAAATATTTATGCACCTTTTACACAGATTTCAGCCTTGAAAGTAAGTATTAAAGATTTAGGTAATCTGTTAGAAGTTACTTTCTTATTGTTATTGAACACATAAATCATATTGCTTTAGTATCTAAGCCATGAATAATATTTTCATTTACATGAATACCCTTGCTTGTTTGTAAAGCTGACTATTGGAAGAATAATAAGGTATTCCTCAAACATTGTAATGAGCAAAACGACTTTTGTAGAAAAAAAACATGAACATATGGGAATCAAACAGCAACTGGGAGTAGTATTAAATGTTCATAAATTCCGGCCCCCACTGAGTTTAATGAAGGATCCTAAATATCTGTGAAAAAAAAAAAAAAAAAAAAACCGCCCCGCGTGGTCTTGCATGGTGTACTCCTGCACTTAGTGTTTTTTGCCTAGCAGGCAGCAGGCACATGAGGATGAGCACTCAGTACACTTAAACAACTCTGCAAGTTCAGACAAGAGAAGATTTTTGTGAGTATCCAAGTCTGAAGCATTCACCCAGGCCTTTGAGTTATCTCCTGTCATTTGTTGAAATACATAATGAACAAAGTTTAAGCTGTGCTTCAGTAAAATTTCTCTGTTGCTTAAGTAATTACACATGTATCACTCCAAATAAAACATCCAGATATCCAAATTATATGAACACTTGCCAGATGAGCCAATGCCAAACAACTATTTCTTCTATCCACTCACTATTTTTTACTCATTTACTTACTTTTCTCACCACATTAGTAATTGAAGTTCACATATGATGTGTCTGAGCCTCTGGACTATTGCCCAACTCAAAGAAGGAAAATAAAGTTGTCAATATGCGGTGTGAAAGTATCTTCATGTAAATAAGAAGCAAGAAGGTTGGAGGGGCAAGGTTTTTATCTGTCTGGTGATTTTTTTTTTTGTTTTGTTTTTGTGTTTTTGTTTTTGTTTTTTTTGTGTGTGGGGGGAATCTTTCTGACACTGTGTCAGGGAAAAGAAAGCATAACAGCACAAAGGTCAGCTTCTCTTACTTAAAAAATTAGTTAAAATTAGTTAGTTTTGAAGTATGCCAACAGCATTAATTCAGGATTCTACATGACATATGATGCAAAGAAGCCTTGTACTAAGTAAATTCTCAAAGGGTACCTGTTAGCTAAGCATATACCTGATACCTGAATAAGATAAAGGTGAGGACTGAATATAGAAATAAAAATGAAAAGTATATACCAAAAACTAAGCCACTGATGAAAATACCAGAAGGAATTAGTTTAGGTCATTCTCTCTAAAGATTGACAATAAAATAAGGTCTTTTATGGACTTGGAGCTTCCTAAAACATTAAATAGTTTTTCAGTAGGGAAAATAAAATTATACTAAAATATAGTAAATTGTAAGAACAACAACAAAAAAAGTAAAAACAGCATTAGAACACAATGTATTTTTTCCTCTATTTTTTTTTAATATTCCAAAAGCTAGAGGTTTATGCAGCCTGATTCTAGCTAAAATTCAGTCCCTTTTCAAATGGAAGTATAATTTTAAACATAGTCCAGAGTCTTATTATACCAGGACTTCACCAGTGTTAGGGTTCTTTTCAGAATAAACTGATTAGATAGCTATTATATAAGTCAGAATATGGGACCAGGCTTGGCTGGTTATAGAACATGGTTTTACACCGTCATTAAGGGGATGTCATTGGGCTAAGGCTGTGGACATAGCAGGTAAGGGGATCAGCTTTGATAAGGTCCAGATGGGACCATTGAATACCTGGATTAGATGTGGATTTTGCAGATACTACCTAATCAAATGTCTTCTGATTTAAGATAGGACTTGTGTCACCACCAAACTAAGTTTAGAGATTTAAAATACACCTTTCAATTTGGAGTAGATTCCTACCACACCTTGCTTGATTTATACTTCATATTTTTTACAAGAACGTAAGTATGATAAACACAACCTTAATAGATTCCCTATATTTCATGCTTCCCTTACTGCAGTTGCAATATTTTCAAAGAGTATTAATTTAAATTGAGTTTCTACCACATGCCATGAACTACTGATAGGCTACATTTCCAGTAGAGCTCTTATTTTTCAGCATACCACTGAAAAATTTTAAGAAGAAACTAAGGATGGCAAAGAGGAAGTCCCAGAACCCCCAGTCAAGTTTCTAAATTCCAGTTTCAGCTAATGCATTTGCTTCATATCCATCTGCTGAGTATTGTTACAGCAGATCTTTGATGCCATGGTCATGTTTTTCTTTCAGCTACGTTCACATCCCATCAGTGTAAACTAATTAACATAAATGATTACTTTTCTCACTTTTACACATTAACAGCACAATGCCTTGCTCCCCATCACATGAATGAAATGTGTTGCTCTCCAGCATTAAACATGTTGACAAAGTCCTCTTCCTTGAACTTCACTGAATGCTGATGTAGCCATTCTGAATACACTTCAGAAGCCTGTACTTGCATTCAAGTCATATCTGTAATGCCAAAGACATTACACTCTAAAAAGATGAGCATTCACATGTGTACATTCTTGCTGATACAGCAGACTCAGGATTGTTTATATTATATTTTCAGATTCTTACACCTTTGCAGTCAGGACTACATATATTTTCCATAAATATTGAGAAAAAAAGCAATATCCTTTACGTTTGAAAATAACGCATAAAAAAAAAAAATAATAATAATAAAAAAATCTTCCATCTGCTCATTGTTTTTTCTTCCTAAACTGAAGTGGGTGACATTTCTAATATTCTTCTCACTGAATCTAATCAGTTTCCCTAATAAGTCGCATTACTCTTAGCCTTCCATTTTTGTTCTTTTGTAAGAGTACCATTATACTGCTTCTTGCTTCCTATATTCGTTGTTAAAAGCTTAACTTTACTCCTACTGAAATTAAGGATGTTGCATTCATTGCTTTTCACAGAAGAGCATCAGGACTGCAGTGAACCATCAAGATGGGATGGCTCACTTCATTGTTAAGATACTTTGTCTCTATTGACTAAGTTATTAGCCACAAATTTTTCATTAAAATAAATATGAATTCCACCTTTGGTAATATGGACAAGTGTCCTACGTGTTCTTTCAGTATATTCCTGCTTTTTGATCTGAAGAGTCAACCAAGAACTGCACTAGCACACTATCCTATTAATGTTCACCTGGGATAACTACAACCAGGTCATCTCAGATTCTCTATGACACAGGCAGAAATAGAGGAAATTATGATCCATACTATGGTTGCTCGTTTCCCCTGCTTCCACCATCTAGAGAGAGAACTGTGGCAACCATCGCAATTTAAGAACCTCAGCTAACTACCTGAAGTTGGGAGAGATGAATGGTTTCAGGCCTCAGCACATCTAAGAATAGCCTGTCATGCAATGGTAGCTTAACAGCTCAGAATTGTGTAAGTGAAGCCCATTGCACAATCTAAAAATTACTTAAGTCATGGAACAAGAAATATATGTCCAAATAGTTTCCTTGTTTGAAGCAAGACTGAGGAATTCACATCAAAACATATAGAACTATAGGTATGTAAGCCTACTGCAGCAAAAACACTGGGAATACATCCACAAGTGCCAAGGCTGCTTTCATTGCATAGCTGCCCTTGATCTTTGAAAAACTGGTGATTGAAAGGTGGCTGAGGACAAAAGCAGTATCTTCAGATAGGGCAAGAGGGAAGACCCAGGAAACTACAGGCCATCAGCCTCACCTTGATCCACAGGCAGGTGATAGAGCAGCTGATGCTGGAAACCATTTATAGGCATATGAACAAGGGGAAACTGACATGACCAGCAAAGATGCACCGAAGGGAAGTCATGATTAAGCAACTTGATAAACTTCTACAGTAAAATGACCGGCCTGGTACATGAGGGGAGGGCAACAGATATGGTCAGCTTCAGTAAGGCTTTTACCACTCTCTTCGAGGAGAGCCTCATAGAGAAGCTGATGAAATACAGGTTGGATGAATAGTCAGTGAGGTAGATTAAAAACTGGCTAAACAGCTAGGTCCAGAAGGCGGTGATCAATGGCACAAAGTCTAACTGGAGGCTAATAAATAGTGCTGTACCCCAGGGATCGTGCTTCTAAGCTAATAATAAGGCAATTGAATCTGAAATTCCTGCATCTTTTGATCCAGAGAGAACACTTTGTATGCTTTTCAGAGAAAACACCTAACTCCTTAATTAATGGCTTTAGGTACATTGCAACTTGCCTGCTGCAAGGGTATGTAAGCAGATGCATTCATTTATTTTTGTGCAACCCTCTGTGGCATATGTTTTAGCTATGCATATGGCCCTTCTTTAATATCTATACTATTGGTCTGGCTTATAATATGAGAAAAAAAAAAAAAAGGAAAAAAGTCTCAAGCGAAAAGACATAACACACCATTACAAACAATAATTCACCTAATTTCTCAAGCTGTCTCATTTTGATTCATTGTCCTTGAAATACATGACTCGTGAAAAGGTACTTTGAAAATATATATTAAAAATAGCTAAGCATATGAAGGGAAATATTCATACAAATAGATATCCACACCACTTAAATACAGCTGACTTCCTTGCTTTCAGCAGATCTCTTAATTCCAACATTGAAATCTTGCTAAAATTTGTTTTAATACATACATAATTTGAACATTGTGTATACAAAATTTGTTTTAGTATATACAATGCTGATACACATAAACTACAGTCTGTGAGAATACTACACTAGTTAATCTTACCAATAAATGTAATCGTACTTCAATGCTGTCTGTATTTTATTAATTATATTTGTTTCAAAAATAGCACTGCTCTTAAAGAAAGCATTATTTAAGAATTAAAGCAAATACTAGAATAAGAAAATCTTATTATTATGTAATTAATGAAGGGGCAATGATGCAGATATGTTAGAGACAACAAACATGAACTTTTCTGAATAGACTGTTCTGTTTCACATGGAAATGCAAGGCTTTCTCTCCTTAACCAGTAGCAAAAATCCCCATCACCTCAGTGGTGTTATACCAGGTCTGTCAAAAAACACAATCCTCCCACGTTATGTGACTGTTCAGAGAATATTTCACAGGCCCTCAACCATCCTTAGCATTTCTACAAGAAACAGCTATGCTAACAAGTCTCCTCCATTATTCAAACAATAGGAGGCCCCTGCAAACTCTCTCATCAACAGCCCCACAGTACAGCCATGCTGCCCAAGCCGAGGCAGGGAGGGAGCTTTAGAAAGAGAAGCTGAGGCATGGATTACTCAAAGACAGGTAATGAAGAAAAATGAAAAGTGGGTGGGAGGATTCTTTACTAATATTATTGTCATTATAGCCTTACTGACATTGTAACCACAACATTTAGAGAGAAGGAATTCTCTCTCTATATATATATATATTATTAAAATATATATTATTATTAAATGTATATATTGTATATTATAATATAAAATATATTATATTATAATATTATATTATATATATATATATATATATTTATATATATATATGACTTCTAAATATGATTTTACTGACTTAGATTAGAAAGGAAGTGTTCTACCACAGTTTAAATATAGTTCAGCCTTTGTAAACCTACAGCAACCCACAGGAATTTGCTCCAGGAATTACTGTGATCACTATGGGCACAAACACCAGGCCAGAAAACTTGCTTACTTGTAAGTAAAAACAAAGTACACCAAGCAAAACACAGTATAACCTTGCACATTATACAAAAGTGCAAAAGTTTATTGCTACATTAAATTACATTCAGAAGACAGAGCAAATACCTTTATTGGTAGATATTAGAGATAAATATTAGCATACAAACAAGCTTTCTAAATGCACCAAAAAAAAAAAAAATCGTTAAAGCTAGCAGAATTTCCCTTTTCCTGAAAACTACAGGCATGCACAGGCACCTCCTCAAGGAGGACCCCCTGCCACCACACAGCCCCACAGTAACAGACCCCAGTCAGCCTCAGCACAAAAGCACATAGATGGGCCTGCCATGCTCTGCAGCTCTGCACTGTCCCCCGCCCCTTACATCATCCTCTGTCAGCTACAACACTCACCTCACCTCCTCTCCTAGAGCCAGCATCCTCACCTCCTCTGCTCTTTTCCAGAACTAAAACTGGGTGCCTGCTGCTAATTTCTCTTGCAGATGGGGGGCACCTGTGCTGTTAGGCCCGCTCACCTTCCTAACAAGCATGATGGCCAAATACCAACTAAAAACTTCAGAGGGGTGTCTGAGAAACAGTATAGATAGTCATTTGTTTTTATTTGGTGGCCTTTGTTAGCTGTGTACTCTTGCCTTAATCTAGGGAGTTAGTTATTCAGAGATTTTTAAACACTGTAGTTCAATGGCATAGTATTTTGGTTTCTAATTTTTTTTTTTTTTTTTAAGTTGGTCAAAAAGTATTTCCAAATAAGAAAGGGTGTAAAAAATTAAGTTATTAAAGAAGGAGAAGCTTCCCCAGAAGGTATTATAATGATAAATAATTGCTGTGGAATACTTCAGGCTGAATGATTGTTTGTTTGTGTAATAATAGCCTAAAAAATGGATAATCTATTCTATCCACACTTGTATGCAAGCTTGGATGCTGAAGACATCTTTTATTATTACTATTATTATATAAATGTATAAAAGTAGGGGAGAAAACAGATTGTTTTTCATTTAAAAAAAAAAAAAATCCCTGAGAGAAATGATTTATATATATATATATGTGTGTGTGTGTGTGTATACATATATATCAAAATTTATTAAAAATTAGTTCAGGGAGAAATCCTTCTGGAGATAATAACTGAATAAATCCTTCTGGAGATAATTAACTGAATAAAAGGCTTTTTCTTCTTTGGCTCCTGACCAAGATAATAGATCCTGATATATTATTAATATTATGGTTGTTGTTGTTCTTGTTGAAGGAAATAGAGGTTCAAAGTGAAAAACAAGTATCTTTTCATAAAGTAGGTAAGAGTCTCTGTTCAAAATATTTCCTAGGTGAAAAGGAAAAATAAGGTAGACAATGGCTAGAGGAAACAAAATTTTGGTACGCTTGTGCAGAGAGAGAAGTGATGCACAAAGAAATCAAAGTCTTCTCTTGAAGTCAAAAAGGAAGTTTATATTAAGGAACAAAACCAGAAATCACCTGAGTTACAGTGGCAAGTCTTTATCTTTTTCCAATAAACAACGTGTAGGAGAAAGTGTAAAACTAACTTTGTCATGGAGTCACTCAAATTCTAATTTCCTATAACTTTTCCCAGCTGCTGTAACAAGGTAAAATTTTCAGAAACTTCATATTTGAAATGATATTTTTTTCTAATGCATCTTCATTGTATTAATTTTGCTTAGCTACATTACGTAATCAGCATTTCTAGAGAATATATACACCACTTCAAAATTAGAGGTATGCTCCTTAGCATACCTTATTAGAGGTAAGAGCTAACTTCATGCTGTACTTCCAAAGTTAGGATTTTTTTTTCCTTTCCAGTTTTTAGGAAAGTTTTTTTTCCTTTCCAGTTTTTTTCCATTTTTAAGGTTTTTTGCTTCAAAAAGATTCAACAAAACTTTGCAAGAGTAGCCCAGCTTGTGGACAGCTGTGCACGTTTCAGGTCCTTTTGAATTTATCATAATTATAATTTTACTTTCTGACAAACAGATTAGTAATGCACATTTTGACTACTTAAACAAAAGTTTCAGAAGTATTTTTTCCAGTATATTGAATTTCGTAGCTGAAAGTGTATCAATGTGCACCAGCAGAAGCTCTATAGAGATAAGCACCCCAAGTTTGGATTTATTCCTAACTCGCTCAAAATTTTGTGTAAAAATCAGCCTGAATCTTTCAAATTAAAGACAGTTTCCCAACACCTCTACATTTTTATTATTTAGAAATAGAATAAGAGACCTATGCTAATTTCCGTCAGTGTTCCAGACAAAGACACAAGCAAAGTGAGAAAAACAATAGTAGAACAGACAAAAATGTGTATTGAAGTTTTTGTGAACAACAGAAGAGTCATCTTTATTTTCAGTGTATTTGAAGGATTAAACTCATCTTTATTAATTGCAGATTACTGAAACATCCTTCCAGTTTTTTTAATGTGCAAAATAATTATTGGTACTATTCGCACTGCAATACAAAGTACTTTTTGTAAGTGGCTACATGCAATATATGAGGGTTTTTTGGAACTGTAAGTTATCAATAAATAAATAAATGAGATCAAATTAGACATCTGCGTTATTCATGTTTAATCATTCTTTACATAAATTTGAGCAATACTAAATATTGCAAATAACATAAATGTAATAAAAAATGTTATTGCTAGTTGCTGTCAAATATATCTCTGATTTCATAAACCATATTATTTTTGTGAGCTTTTATTTTAATCAAGGTATGTAGTGACATGATTTGTTTCACCCTTCACCAGCTAAGAGGGCAAAGCTGATAGGTTGGTGACAAGATCATTAGTTTATTTATTCTTCAGCCATGATAAACTGTAACTGTGGAAATTATATTAATCTGATCATTCAGTTTTCTTTAGCCAACACTTATAATTCCAAAATGATTTGGTATTTACCTACTTGGACTGTAATTGTCATTCAGAGTGAAAAAGGTTATTTACTGAGTGAGGCAAATGGATTCTGTGGCATACAGCAATCAAAAATGACAAAAATAAGTAATAGTCCTTTGTCTTTGCAATAGGTTTTTCACTGGATGTTTGTTTGTTTTTTGTTTGTTTGTTTTGTTTTGTTTTTAAATCACCATTACTTCTTCATAATTATAAATTCTTTCATTAATTGCTGAAAACATGGATAGCTTAAAATTAGACAAAACCATATGATACAATTCTGTGGTGCTGCAGCTAGTGTGCAGCAAAGAAAGACATTAAATGAAGATTATTTATTGTTCTCAGCACCACAAATTTTAAGCTGCTAAGTACAGGTACAAAACAACTCTTAGAGTTCTTCTTGGACTGACTGGGTGAATATGTTGGCTGGTCCAGTTACAGGATGAAGGAGAAGACTGTAGAAAATCCAAATGGAGACAGATGGTTAATACAAGATGAATCAGGATTCTTAGGATCACTCATTTTTTCCCTAATTAACAAAATTTGGCTACCATTTTGCATATCCATCTGCCTGCACTACAACAGAGAAATCGTCAATCGTAATATGTTATAGAGATGTTTTTTTGTTTGTTTGTTTGTTTGTTTTTAAGTTGGAAACTAGGGCATCCTGGGAGTTTGGCTGTTTGGGATCAGGGCCAAGTTAGTTAATGGTGTAAGTGTCCAGCCTTGGAGAGTCCTGTCTGGGAAAGCTCAGCTAGGAGATTATAGTAGAGTGACCACAGCCAACAGATAAAGGAAATTCCCTTTGTCTGTGTATGGAACATGGTTGGGTTTACGTACATGCCATACAAATAAGCATGTCATATCAATAGTTTATCAAGTGTCTGTATCATCCTTTGTCTTCTTCTTATCCTGTGCCAAATTATCTAGTTTGGTGCTGCAAAGCAGTGTGGCATAAATGTGAATTTAAGGGCACAGAGGTTTTCATGGACATCAGTAACACCTTTCACATGCTTGAAAAAATACATATGCCAGAGCATCTTATTAAAAGGTAGCATTAAAAAGTAAATTATCACATTCAACAGTAAACCCAGGAATGTTAAATTTCAAATCTCTAAGAAGAAAATTGAGCTCTTCCTAATTTCCAAGCCCATCATGCAAGCTCAGCAACCTTTGAGGAAATTCAACAACCTTTATAAATACTTTGTGTTCTATCAGTCTGAGATTCTTGTTTTTGCTGGAACAAATATTCCAAGCACATGGTAAATTGACTAAACAGTTTTTGTTTGTTTGTTTGTTTGTTTTTCCTCCAGAAAGATAAATGTAGCAATAACGAGGACTTTCTGTCCTCTCTTCTATATATTTAAGTTTTAAGATATTAAAAATATTTAGAAAAAAAAAAAAAAAAAAAGTTTTGCCATAGTATTCCAAACTATGCATATATTTGCATGTATGTATACATGTATTTGCATGTGTGTAACTTATGGATGGTATTGTAGAGTTCTATAACTGCTGTAAGTAGCAGTCTGAAAATAGAAAAATAAAATAGAAAAATAGAAAAAAACTTTTCCTAACCTAGTATCATCAAACTATCACAAAACATGAAGATAAATCCTAACATTGCAGGCCTGATTCAGGGTTCTGCTACACCAAGCTGATAGTCTGATGGAAATAGGATAGATAATTTCCAGTTTTGCATGGGCTTTCTTTCTCTTCTGGGATGTAACTCCTATTCTCTCGTAGGGCTTTTGGTCCTATTCTCCTTTTGCTCCTTTTCTCTCATAGGGCTGAAAGCGATCTCTATGCGGAAGCAGGCAACTCAGATGAATTTAATCAATTGAATTGGTTTATAGCAAGATAGTAACACCTTTTCTAGAGGGTCTTTCCAAGGACAAACAAAGCAATTCACATTTGGCTTAGTGACTTTCACTTATAGAGCAGGAAAGAATAATTACTCTATTGCAGGAATGAGAGGTGACCTTTAATAGGTTAAGTTATTTTGTAGGTCAGATAAGAAGATCATAGTAGTTCTCTCCGGCCTTAAATTCTATGAATCTGTGCTTTAAGATGTAGAGGACTCTAGATTTTTTATATACAGCCTAAAAGTATAGCGCTGTCTGGAAAATTAGAAACTTTTTTTCTTCCTAGTAAATATGTGGTAGGAGGCATACACTGATTTTACTCACCTTTTTAAAATCTCCAATTTCATTTCAAACACAGTGTCAACAATTTCTTTATCCCCTCAGGCTTCTTCATGATTTTAAAAGGCTTCTTTGACTGAATTGTTTTTCAGTAGATTTAAAAGTCATATTTAGTGAATACAAGCATATACTATTCATTGATCTTTGCAGCACGTACTGTATGGCAGAAAATAACAAATACAAGGCATGAAACAGTATTTCACTGGTTCATATCAGATTAATATGATAATACAGAAATGATTAATTGCGCACTTTAATAACCTACAAAATTGGGTGAAAGGAATTATTTTATTTTTCCTGATAATACTTTAAGAGCTAATCATATGTGGTGAAGAGTGTTGTATTTTTTCACTTCTGTGAAAATACTTAGTGCTTCTCAACTTCTGTGAACAGTAGAGGAAAAAGCAGAGACAATGGTCAGACTAAGCTTATTTTTATGGATTAGTTTTCCAACTCAGACTGTCTGCTGCCTTCCAAAAGAGTGTAATTTTCTAGAAAAATTTCCACAGAGGAAGAAAAAAAAAAAAGTATCAACTGCAAAAATCATGTCACCTGGTGGCCAGGACATACTTTTTTTTTTTTTTTTTTCCAATATATATAATCAAAACAAAAAATTCCATTCCTGGAAAGTATCATTTCATTCCAGTCAAAGTAGTAATATAGTAATATAAAATATTTTTTCAAGTATTTTCCTCTATGGATTTACCTCATCAGATAATGCTGTTTTATTGCCCACTCCCAAATAAGCATTTGGGACAATCCAGACTGCATTTGGTTTTGGAACTTTGAATCTCTGTAGTACTAAAAGTATGAAGCAATGCTCTTCCATAAATATTGATCAAAGGTGATGACCAATAACCAAAGATTTTGTTGTGTTTTTTTTGTTTGTTTGTTTGTTTTGTTTTTTTGTTTTTTTCCATATGTATGTTTCTGAGATGAACATGGATGCCATTTTGCTACATCATTTTGTATGTTTGAATAAAACCTTATTTTGGAAGCCACTTCACTGAAATTAACAACAAAACTAAATACAGCAGACAAATGAAAATGCTGTACAACTCCGGCTTATGAGAAATTAAAGAAGAAAGTGGAGTGCAATTAAAGGTGCAAAACATATTTAGCATGATTTCAGTGACCTGAAATACAATTCCTGGAAGAAGGTCACATGATTTTAATTTGCATAACAAATTTGTTGTGTTTGTCAACACCTACTGCAGCATGAGTTTACCAGTTAGTTCAAGTATAAAGTTGATACTTATGAGAACAAATTTCCTTGTACTTTTTATCGTTTAATCAGAACAGAAAATACATTTTCTGAAAAAAAAAAAAAATTAAGATCTTAATAAATATGATCCATTTGTAAATGAAGAGTTATATTCAAATGTAATACACTCAAGAATATACTGCACTTATTATTAGCACTTGCTAATGTCATGAGTCTTGCTATTGAAATAACCTTTCAGTCATGAATTATTGATCACTGCACAAAATTTCCGTTTTAGAAGTCTTTGTCTTGGTTTTCAGAGTTTGTAGGAAGAAAATGCTAGGAGGTGGAAGAGTATTTTGTGCGGATAACTTCGCCTGGAATATTTCTTGACAGAGTTCAAATTGTGGATGAAACAACAGTACACACAGTCTTTCTTGCTTAGCTGTGTGGTAAGTGTTAATAAACTTTGTAAAATTAAAATAAATACAAATTAAATCTGAACAGGATGTATTGCATAAAATATGTATTGCACTGTTCTGAGACAGAGTTCAAGCAAAGTTCAGTGGCTTACTGCTTCAGTGAAGAAAAACATGGGCATGGAATCAAGCTTGCATTAGCTGAAACCTATCAGAGATATCTTCTGGTTTCTAAACTATTGTGATTTAATATGTGTACCTTACTAAAACCATGGACAGTGGGTATGAGTTCTACATCTTGCTGAGTGTATTCAACTCCTCTGCAGTAATTTACTTCAGTAATTCACTTACAGATAATTCTGAGAAGAAAACTTTACAAGACAGAATCAGAATGTCTCCAAGAAAGATGACAAAAGAATATTTTGTGAATAATATAAATAGTAGCTTTAGGTTCATATTATTAAAATCTAAATTGCATTCTAATATCAACTGAATGTGTCTATATACTAAGTATATTTTAGGAAATATTCAGAGAAAACTTGCAGTACTTCAGAGTAACCTATCTCAAAGGTTTTTGTTTGTTTGTTTGTTTGTTTGTTTGTTTGTTTTTATCCATTTATTTGGAGATTGCCATCTTCATCATACAGCCACAGAGAATAAGTAGTATTTAACAACTAATAAATAAGTTTTCTAAACTTGCTTTACTTCTCTTTGGAGAATTTATCTTCAATGTCTCTATTTTCTAGCAATGCAAAAACCTGTTCTTGGCCTCAGAAAGGTCTAAGAACCACCTTCAAGTCTTTGATTAAGAGATATGGTTGCAACTGTTTCAGTGTTGGGCTACCATATATTTGGTACTTACAGTTCTAATTAATTACTCTCTCCCATTGTGTCCTAGAAAACAAAATATACATTCAGCACATGTTGAAAGTACTACAAAGCTTTTTCTAATTTACACTTCTGTAACATGCTCTGCTTTATTTCATCACCAGTTATGACTGATGCATACAAATTCCCTGCTGTAGCTTCAGGGAGAGGAATCAAAACCTTATCTGGATGGTGTCAAATTGCCCTTCACTAAAGCAGGCAATCATCTTCTGTGGTAATTAAAGAACATTCTTCTCATCCTGGGCTGCCAGAAAGATTTTGTTTAGAGAAAAAAAAAAAAAAAAGTTTATTGTAGTCTCTTCATCCTCCCTTCTGGCTGCCAATTCCTCTTCTCAGACATGCTCAACAGTCCCTGGTTCACTTTCTTTTCGTTCTTTCGTAAATATGAATATACCGATGATGGTTTTAAGTGAAGCCTATGAGATAAAGATTAGTCACAGTTTCTATCTCTACATAATGTGTTAGAAAGCATACTCACAAGAAAAAGTCAGGCAGATAAAAATTAGTAAATGAAAGAAACTGAATGGAGTCCGTTGGTGAAAAATAAAAAAAAAATAATAATAAATTAAAAAAAATCAGTAAGTAACAGAGAACAGCATTTGACAGAGGAGAGGAACTTTGGGGAACCTGAAAAGAAAAAAAAAAGGGGGGTTGATACAAGAAGGTAATGGGAACTCTAGTGAACTTTTCTCATGATTCCTGGCAAAACCTCAAATGACAAGTATATTCCAGATAGTATAAAGAAGCTTCAAAGCCCAATGAAGACAGTTATATGGACATGCAATATAACTCAATACATTTTTTAAACCTGTCTATTGTATGCATGTTTATGTGAATATATGCATGTATTTAACACTTGAAACCTACTGTTACTCTGATGACATAAGTTCAGATTGGATTCTGTCTAAAACAATTAAATTCAGAAAGGAACTTTGACCAAAAAAAAAAAAAAAAGAGAGAGAGAGAGAGAGAAAAGTGTTAACTTTTTTACGTGAAATAATTTCAATCATATAATTTTTTTAGTTTTTGTTTTTGTCTCAGGATCATCTCAATTCTCATAAAGAACAGAAAAAAAAAGTAAAAATAGATCAAATTACATCAAAAGATTGCGTATTTTCTATTTCTTTTAATGAACATAATGAAGATCAAGATGTGCTGTGGGCAGAGGAATAAATTAAGTCTTCTTTTCTAAGAATTTGTGTTTTGTTTTGTTTTTTAACATAATTCTCTATTGCAATAACTTAAACAGTCTACTTGACAGTTTCAATGCCTTCACTCATTCTAACTTCTGATTCTCTCCATTTGAAGTCCATTTCCACAAGGCCATTAACTCTCCCAACAGCACCCTGACTTACCTTGTGCATCATCAAATCATCATCTGGGAAAGAAGCAGATCATTCTGGTATTGCTTTTGATGATACAGTATTCTAAGCAGATCTTCTGAACTCAGACTACTTTTTCTCTCAAATAAAATGTTCATCTTCTTTACCCATCTAACTGATTCCAATTATACTGATAAGTAACATAATATCCATAGGACTGGAACCATTCTTGTGCATGTTTGATAAGGACTGAATTAAAGTTTCGAAAATTGTTAGGGTGGTAGTATTAGATAGATGGAAGAATAGGCTTGGGAATGAGCAGAAAACATTTCTTTAAGAAATCAACTTCAGATGATCTCTTTGCCACAAATAGAATATTTCACTACAAAATAGGAATACATATATTTTTAATGAAAAAATGGTTTCCCCAAAACTGATTGTATTCCTGAGAGAAGAAAACAAAACTATATCAAAACTGCATTTGGAACAAAAATGTTTGTTTCAAGAGGAGATAGATGCTCGAACATTGCTTGGTACGAAACTTGTCAATGTAAGAAAAAATATATAAAGTATAAATGAATATTTATGAATACATCTGTGGGAAAAAAATAAAATAATAAAATAAAATAAAATAAAATAAAATAAAATAAAATAAAATAAAATAAAATAAAATAAAATAAAATAACAAAGGAAATGATGTTTCCAAAAGCACTTACATGGCTCTCATTTTTATTCACATTCTCTTTCCTCTTTATCCTCTTCAGAGAGAATTACTGAATATATCAGTATATATATATGAATATATCAGTAGTGGGGGCCTTCAATTTAAACTGGCTTGTTCTCCATTTTCTTTTGCAGGCTGGGTCAATATATTTATTCTTGAGAACTGTGTTCTACTGTTGAGGACAAGTTATTCTTTTTGTGGTAAGACCATCTGGTCATCCATCATTATGTCAACCCTTGGCTTTACTCAGCTGGTGACTATTTTCTTGCCTTGTTCAGGAGAGTGAGTTGACCCATTCTAATATGGTTTCAAGGGAATCCATCAGCTGTTTTCTCTGTTGTATTATTAATGGGATTTATGAGAGCTTTTAGTTTTGTTTTGATTTTTTTTGAATTTATTTTTATTTTTATTTTTTTACTGAAGAACCGAGTCTTCATCTACTGAATAGTTAGACATTGATTAGTTTTGCTGGATACAAGTTCTGCCTACTTTTGTGTGCTTTGCCATATCTTTTATTATCCATTTATAATCTTTATTGTCACATTGACTTAACAAAATGGGCTCATAATGAAAGCTTGTGCTTATTGAGAAAGGTTTTTGATTATTTTCATCTACTGAGATCAGTGAGTTTTACACGACTTCAAATAGAATAGAACATCTCTGTATGATATTTACTATTTTTACTTGCTTTGAGTTAAAACAAAGAGATTTACAGAAGTAATAAGCTTGTTACAATTACAGAATTCTCTCATTTCATGGTACTGCTATGAGGAAATGTTATAAAAATGTTTTCAGGAAATTCTACCTTTTCAAGATTATCATTGGAATAAAAATAGCTTCTATCTGAATGTACTCCATGCTGATTCAGTATTTAATACATCTAGGTTGTCAGCTTTCTGTATCTTTCTGTCTACTCCCGGTTCATGGGAATGAAAGAGATTGAGGCCTTGTAATTATACCTGACCAAAAAGCCAATATTTTCTGTCTGGAGGGATGAAAATTCCCTTTTGTTTTGATTCATATGGTATTTCCTACTTTGGAGTTTGGCTTCAAGCTTTGAACCTTAAACAAACAAAAGCAGTAAGTGAAGTTCCATGCAAATCGCCAAGTTTGCCTCTGTGAAAATAAAGAATATTAAGCTTGCAGTTTTCGTTTGGAGAAGTTATATTATTATTGTGGCATAAACTGGTCATATTAACTACACTGTTGATGCTGAAATGGAAATTTCTACCTAACTTGATCTCAAGCAAGGAAAGTAGATACAAGGGCTGGAAATTAAGTTTAGACAAAATCTTGTGTCTGAATTTCACTAGGGCTTTATATAATGCCTCAAAGCACATGACTAAGTTTAAATACCCCAAACTTAGAAGGCATGTAATTTCATCCCAGTCCAACCTTCTGCAATTTTGACATATTTTAAAACCAGATTAGTAGGTATTAATGAAAATGGATACTGAAACTTAGTATATATTGCATGTTTTGGCATTTAATCTCAAAACACTTTCACAAAGTTTTATTGGAAGTAGTATTTAAATTTAGTACTGAAAAAGATGGAAGGATAGAAAAGAAAGTTATCTGTCACTGATAATAGAGGAAAACATGCAATTATGCAATTATGTTGCTTGTGTATGATTCTCGGTCCATACTAAACTTTTTTTATTAAGAAAATACACGCCTCTACTAGTTATCACTTATTGCTGTCACTTTACAGTTGAATCTTTGGTTGTATGTGTGTACTGATATAATTGACAATTATTCCATCCAAAGGCTTCTGCAAAGACAATTATCTTTGCTTCCTGTTTTAACTGTGTCACACCTTGTATCTTGGCTGCTATTTTGCTATCAAACCAACACAGCCTATTTTTCTTTGCTTTTCAAAACCCTTAATAATAAACTCTCAGCCTGTGTAACATCTCCTACTCAGTATTAGGTCATTTGCTTCTGTGAGATTCCAGTATCATTTTCCAGTAATGATTTTCAACCTATATATTTGGACTTTTACTCATGATGTTCCTTTATAGATGACAGGATCTTTTAAAAAGTCATCAAGCCACCTCATTGTGTATCTCATGGCTTTAATGATTCGGGTATCTGGATAGAAAAGGGGCTAATTCATCTAGTTGGTTTGTGAATCTTCCCTTTGGTTGGCCTTGTCTGTTGTTACAAGACTTTAAAATAATAATGTCTCAAAAATGTCAATACACTTTTTTGAGGAAATGTCAAAATGAACTGTTGCAACATTTCTGTAAGACATAAAAATTATGATTCTACCAAAAGTAATTTCAAATTTAATCCAAATTTATCACTAGCCTTGCTGAACCTTCAGATCTGACAGGGGTAGGTTGCTCTCTTCCATTACTCTCAGGTCTTTAACAACTTTTGTAATATTTCTTTTAGAAATCAGTATGAAACCTCTAGTTATGTGAAAAATGTTATTATTTACTTACTGTTATTGTCTTACTGTTAATTAATGAAGTTGTTTTTTTTTAGTTCTGGATATGTGGACATAAAGACGTCTGTTAAATGCCTCAAGAATTCACAATCTGTGGAATGTATGAGTCTTGCTGAGAGGTATTAATCAATAAAGAGATTATATTGTTTTGTTTTCTGAAATAATTTTGTAAGTGCATGGATGAGGTTTTCAAAAAACATCTGTGTTTCTAGTTTTATTGTCTTATTAGAATCAGACTAGTATGTATGTACACGAATAGGTATATCTTTATGAACTATGAACATGCCTTATGGAACCATACATAATACATAACAACAAACACAATGAATTTCATAGAGCCCTTACTATTAAAAATTTGTCTTTGAATGATGTTAAAATTCTGGTGATGTTTCATTCCCATTGGATTCAGTCACCACATTGATGGGTACTCTTCATTATGATATCTTAGAGAAGCTTTGGGTCAGTTCTGCAGCTGTTCCTCTGATGATATATAACACTTAATTCTGTTTCTGTGAAGGACTGTAACGAATACCAAAGTATCAATCACTTGTATAATAATCCACCACATCTACATTGTCATATATCATGAATTAAGATTACATAAGGATAATCACCTCAGAACCTGGATGCCTTGATAAGGAGAGAAATGAAGTTAAGTGATAGTGCTAGCTTTTATTTGAATCACAAATAGAATTAAGGTGTTAAGGATGGAGGAGGAAGCAAATTAAAATTCCTTTCATTGATTTTAGGATCTTTGAAAAGCAAATAACTCAAATGTAGAATCTTCAGTAAGATGAATGATGAACAATGATATATGCAATAGTAGTGTTGCTATTCTGCGTTGCCATTATCTTCATTCTCAATACTATTCATCAGTTTCATTAACTGAGTCTGTGACAGAAATGGTAAAAATACAGGATAGGTCTGCAGTTCAATGATGGAGCCAGTAAAATGCCACAGCTTAGACCTCAAAAGTCAAGAAAGAATGACAGTAGAATGTAGGCTATGAGAACTCTGTAACTGGACATGTGAATGGCCCAGCTACTTAGATATAGAAATCAGATAGAAATAACTAGAGTAACCCAGAAATATGAACTGAAAAAGTGGTAATTTTTCATTATTTTTGATCAAGCATTTGGTTTTATTTAAACTGTGTTGCTTTTTTTTCCTTTTTTCTTTTTTTTTTCTTTTGTGTGTGTGTGTGTGTGTGGTTTGTTAAAAAAATCCTTTTGTAATTTTGACATGTTAAACATTATTAGAATCTATGATTCAGTTAAGTGAAATAAAAAGGCAAAAAATGATAATAAAATAAAACAATTATATATATGTGCATGTAAATATATATGGAGAGAGAGACAAAGAGAGGAAACATAACCCATATTTTCAAAAAGAGAAAAAAGACCCAGGGAACTACGGGCCAGTCAGTCTCATCTCTGTGCCTGGCAAAACCATGGAGCAGATCTTCCTGGAAATTATGCTAAACCAAATAGAAAATAAGGAAGTGACTGGTGACAGCCAACATGGTTTCAGTAAGGGCAAATCATGCCTGACAAATCAGGTGGCCTTCTATGATAAGGTTACAGTGTTGGTGGATAACAAAAGAGCAACTGACATCATCTGCCTAGACTTGGGCAAAGCCTTTGACACTGTTCCCCATGATATCCTTGTCTCTAGACTAGAGATATGTAGATTTGACAGATGGACCACTCAGTGGGTGAGGAATTGACTAGATGGTCACACTCAGAGAGTTCCAGTCAATGGCTCAATGTCCCAGTGGAAATCAGTAACAAGTGGTGTTCCTCAGGGGTCAGTATTGGGAATGGCACTGTTTAACGTCTTCGTTGGTGACACAGACAGTCAGATTGAGTGCACCCTCAGAAAGGTTGCCAAGCTGTGTGGTGGGGTCGACATGCTGGAGGGAAGGGATGACAGCCAGAGGGACCTTGATAGGCTTGAGAAGCGAACCTGTGGAAAACCTCAAAGTTCAACACAGCCAAGTGCAAGGTCCTTCATCTGGGTCATGACAATCCCAAGTACAAATACAGGCTGGGCAGAAAATGGATTGTGAGCAGCCCTGAGGAAGAGGATTTGGAGGTGGTGTTTTATGAGAAGATCAACATGAGCAGGTAATATGTGCTTGCAGCTTAGAAAGCCAACTGTATCCTGGGCTGTATCAAAAGAAGCATGGCCAGCATGTCAAGGGAGGTGACTTCGTATTTACTCTGCTCCTGTGAGACCCCCAGCTGTGGCCAGCTCTGGAGCCCCAGCGCAAAAAGGACATAGATGTATTAGAACAGTCTCAAAAAGAATGGTCCCTTCCAATCCAAAACATTCTATGATTGTAAATTAATAAAATAAAATTGCCTTCCTTCCAAAAAGTTTGCAGTAGACTGAAGAGACGGCAGGTCTGGTTTTGGCTGATTGCCACAAAGTGCTATATCTTTTGCCTGGCACAAGAAGTTTGGTGGTGTATTTGTTTGGTCTGTTGATTTTTGTCACCAGTGTTTTCAATTTAAGCCAATGTTATCTAATTTGCCATCTTATTTTTAAGAGTATCTGGGAATAGCAAAGAAACTGAACATGATGTTACATATGTAGACATAGTGTGTACATAATTCATATTTCCAGTGTCATACAAAGAAACCTCATTTTTAGAAAACAGAGCTATACTGTGATTTTTGTATGATTTTTTTCTTTTTCCATTGCATGCTAAACAGATTATCTAATTTTTGCCATGAAGTTTGCTCCTTATTTTATCACCATGGTAAGTGGACCTCAGAATGGAGTTTGCAGAGATATCAGCATATAGGACGTCCTCATTTTCTTCCTATACAAAATGGGATCATACTGTCATATGTTCTTTCTTAGCCATTCAGCTTCTGGATTTCATGCAACCACCTGAGCTACTCAGAGAACTTTCATTTCCAAAATCTGGGCAGCCTGCCTACCTTTTCACACACTTAATAAAACCAGACAGAAGGAATTACATACTTAAAAGGGAAAAGGAAAAAAAAAAAAAAAACTTATGGAAAAAGTAACAGAAGGTTGTTATTCTAAAGATGGTTCACATTTGTTTCCAATATGAACTTTGAATACAGCATGGAAAAGTGAAATATTGTTTTTCTTTGAGAGCTGCACCAACACAAAAATGAATGGAAAGTGTGATTCAGGATTGCAGAGAATACCTGGCATACAACAATTTAAATATGAGTTATTTCTAGGCAATTACTTCTTTCTACTTGGTTTTGTTTTCTTGGGGTATAATAATTGTCTCAGCATTGTTGCTTCCTTTTTTTTTTTTTTTTTTTTTTTAAATTATATATATTTTTCATCACAGAGTAATATGTAATGCCACTTCTGTTTTATAAACTGTGTGGCTTTGAGGGTTATACAAAGGTCTGGAATAATCAGTAAGGACAAGGAAATAAGTGAGGAATATGACATCTTCAGTTCAGGAAGAAACAGAACTCTGTGAAATGAGTCTTCTAAAGAATTTGGAATTGGTTTATTTCTATTTGTTTATTTCCATTTGGATTTGCTTGATTAAGATATAATAACATGCAGATTTAACTATATACCAGATGCCAAGCAGCAGCCAAACCCATCCCTGTGAAAAATTATGATATGACAACTTTCATGTTTGTTACTTAACACGCAATGACATTTGTTTTCTCTTGCATTTCTCACCTTTTGGGGATACTGCCAATCAAATCCCTTGCCCATTAACTTGATGATAAATCACTGGAATTTTCCAACAGTTTCCCTCTCAATTCTCCACAACTTGGTGTTTGTCTGCCTAGGGTTCCTTGGAAATACTTTAATTATTTTGAATGTCTCTGATGAGTGATAAAAGCAATGTCTAAGCCTCAAATTATAGAATTCAGGTAAGGACTTTTTAGCAAGAAATGTGGCTGGACAACAACCTAGAGCCCTTATGTCCAAGGAAGCCAATGTAAATTGTTTTAACTTTTTTCAGAGGTTATAAATGAGCTTTTAAATCTTGTTTTCTTTTGTTCTCAACTCACCACTGTATACAATGGTATTTTTTATTATTAATTATTTTATGACATTCATAAGGGCATTTCAAGGTGACTGCTGCTATTTAAATTCAAATTCAAACTTTTTCCTAGCAAAATAAGACTGGACTTCTTTGCATGTTCTAGATATTAAGCCATGAGAAGATACAGTCAATTCTACTAAAGAGAAAATACAAGTCTTCAGCACAAAGAAATGGCTCCTGTTGATACTAGAAGCTCCTATGTTCTTCAGTCCTTGTTCAGAGGGTCTATGGTAATGGAATAAGTTGGATTATTATGATACACCTATGATAACAACTTGTCATGAAATATCAATGATGAAGCATCAAAAGACTTGTCAGTGAACTTTGATGAACTGATGATCATTTCAGAGCTCTAAACAATCTGCAAAACTGTTTGTCTGGAAGGACAAAAGGCTGCTCCTCCACATTAATTTGACTACCTGTGGAATCTAAAGCCATAAGTAAAGAATAGGGAGAAAAAATGCCTTAAGGAATAATGATACAGCTGGAAAAAGTTCACAGTCTTTCTGGTGAAGAGTTCACATGCATGTAAATCATGATGTAAACAATCAAGACTGTGAAAATGAGATCTGTTTTTCATAAATAATTTGCAATGTGTGCTGAATTTATGCTCTTCCTAATGAAACTTATTAACTCTAATATTCATGGCAAATGAATAAAAAAGGGACATAATCACAGAAAAAAATATATTTTAAACATAAAGTGTGGATTTTGCTTTTCTTGATGACTAGTAACTGAGCCCACCCTTAAGTTTTCCATGTGAGTAAAATGGAAAAAATTTACATTTAAAACAGTGGTTGTCAGTGAGAAATAGGACCTAATTCTGTGTCATTAAAGTAAATGGTAATTTTTCCTTTGGGTACAGTGGGCACAGGACCATGTTCATTGTAGTTTCCTTTCAACTTTTTTTTTTTTTTCATTCACAGCAGTTTACAAGTATTAGATATGGTCATCCAACATGTGCTGGTCAGTGCGATTCCATTTTTATGTCTGTCCTCTCTGTAGAAAAAAAAAATAAATTAAATTAAATCACAGATTAACTCTGAGATTTTCTGAGTGTTACACAGAAAGGAATTAGAAAATCGAAAAAAAAAAAAAAAAAAAGTAGGTATTTTCCAAGATAAGAGAAGATATTAGCATAGGAATAGGTATGCAGAGAATTCTGGACACAAGATACCTTTTACATCTCTTTTACATCACCTTGTCTTCCCATTGAGATGCTCTTACTACTAAGTGAAGTCAAGATAGCTTTCTGGCACCCTTTATTTCTTTATTTCTACTTATGTCTATTAACACTTATCAGAGACAGGAGTGGACAAAATACAGCTGGGGAATCCAAAAGATTTAGCTCCTGCAGATGTTTTCTGAGCATAGCTGAAGTGTTTTAACTTTTAGAGTTTTACAGTTTTGGCCATTATTCTCCAGTTGTCTTCCTTTCATTTCCAGAAATTTTCTGGGCTTGTTTTAATTTGACAGTATTAATACTTCTAACTGCAGACATAAGAGGAGTCAATAATCTGGTGTGTACATCCTAGGGATTCAACTGTTTTAACTCTCATGTCCTTCATTACGATATACTAGCATCCCATACATGTCCCATACGTGTTTCCCTCTCTGTCAAACCAGCACTATGGCTTGTTACAACAGATGGCTTCACATTGTGCAATAAATATATTTTCTCTTCGGTAAGTGCACCGTAACCATAATGCCCAGGATGTTGCAGGTAGAAATAACTCTCAGTCAGTCAAGCTTGTCCAAAAATCCATGGGGGCCAGCTGCTGTTATGTTTAGAGTGCATTAGTAAGGATGATTCATTCCACAGTATATGTGAATTCTTCTGACTTCTTTCAGTTCAGACCTCACTTTAGAAATCTTTTTTCTTTTTTTTTTTTTCCCGTTCATGACCTCATCATTTTCTATACAAATCTCCCTTCCCACATATCCTTTCAATAATTAAATTATTTGGGGGATGGAGTGGGGGGTGGGGGAGGAGAGAAGGATTGGGGGAGGGAGAGGCAAGGGTGTTCTTCTGAACCTTCTCTGTAACATTAGTTGTTATTTCTGTTTGTTTCCTAATAGACACGAGGCAAACAGACTAATATAGAAGACACAAATTTCAACTAGTAAAATCTTCTAGTAAAAAAAAAAAAAAAAAAAAAAAGACAAAAAAAATATGTTTGAAAGTGTTGTCGATTATTTTCCTGATTCTTTATCAAAGTAGTAGAGTCTCTACTTGTACCTGACATCAGCGATTTACAATTATCTGAGAGGATTGTTTGGGTCTAAAATCTGCACTGTTTTCATGCTCTGAGATGTCTGACCTGAGATAAGATCACAGATTCACTTTCACATACCTCTGAACAGGGAACTTTTATAGAAAGAGGATAAGGCTCTGAAGAAGGTAATCTCTCTATTCCCTTCTTCATTACTATTGAGATTGCCCCAATTCTTTGCAATGGCTTCTTACCCTAGTTGTAAAACGAATTGCAAATCCATCACTGCAGCAAATTCAACAGATGCAAAGACATGAGAGAACTGAAGGAAACTTACATTTTTATCAGCTACTGAAGGGGTCGAGAAAGATAAAAAGATGGATCTTATTCCAACTAGAAAATTCTCAACTTGAATTTGTTATATATGGAGTGATAATTCGTGTCAAGAAAATGGTTGATATTAACAGAGAAGGGGGAGATTTGGGAGTGTGGCCATGGGGGTTGGAAAGCCCCGTGGTTAATGATAACATTAGACTCTTAACGATGAGGCCATCAGGAATGTAAAAGAGTTTAGAGGGAACAAAGAAGGGTGATTCAGGAGACTCCGTGCAGTCTCAGGTTTCTTGTTCTCCAGCAGTTAAGGCATGGAAGTTTTTGTGTGTTTGCTGTTGTTGCTATATTCAAAGTTGTTTGACCAATGAAAAGTTGTTTTGAAAAGAACTGCTGTGGAGAGAAGGGTAGAAGAGGGGAGCCTGCCCTCAAGATGAAAGAAAAAGGCAACACGATGAAGTTATGTCATCAATAAAAGAAGCAGAAAGAAGGAATGAAAAGGAACAGGCTAGCAGAACGGAGATCAGGACGGGAACAGGCACATTGATTGCATCATGAAGATGGGTTTGGCCAAACTCAGCAAACTGCTCAGAGAAGCTCTTACAGAAAGTCGCTGGAAACAGGTGCACCGGAGCTGCGAAGAAGCTAAGTGGACCCGCGCACACAACTGCCCCTTGCTGGTAAGCAGTTGCACATTATGGGTTATCATACGTCCTTAGGAATAAAGACTGTCCTGGTAACCTTACAGCTTATTCTCCTTCTTAACAATCGGACAGTTTATGATCCTGAAATATGGGACCAAATTGAGGTCAAGGTGTGGGACTGTGCAACTAAAAACGACAAGGTTGCAGTGGGATTGCTCGGCACCTGGCGAGCAGTCTCTGAGGCCTTAAAGAGCCCTGTGGGACCACAGTCAGAAACGTGTGGTTTGCCAGACAGTGAGGGAGCTGCGGGCTCCTTTACTGATCTGACTGCTACGCCATGGGCCCCTCTGCTGCTACAGCCATCGAAGGCTTTTGCTGTTACGCCCCCTGCTGACCTGGACGTGCCTTTTGACCCAGGCCTTACTGGCCTTGATGGATATGCTTTTCTTCGATCCGGGAAGAACGGGATACATAAGGCCCGAAGACCGAGTTGCTTGACAACTTAAAGCGAGACATATTGTTCACACGACTAGCCCTGGAATTATGGAAAATGGAGACTGTTGTTTGTAATCAGAAAAATGGAGACTGTTAAGTCATGGAACTTAAAGGATTGTTTGTTACTTTTTCTGATTGTATAACCTAAAGGATTGTTTGTTACCTTTCATGACTTTATGTATGTATAGGCATACTCGGGTTTAGTATGTAAAAGCAATGTTCTATATATTTAGAATGTTTGATGTTCGTGTGTGCGTGTTGGTGGAGCGTAGACTCCCTGCACACCCAGCGCTATTTACTTGCCTTTTATAGCTTTTATACTTTTTATAAACATTCCTTTTATAAATATTCCTTTTATAAATATTACTAAATTCAAATTGAGTTCAGATGTCATTTATAACAAATTTAAAATAATTTGAAATAAAAACATTTGTCGATCTTCACTGAGCTTCTTTTTTGTTAAAGAGGAACATTTTAAACTCAGTTTAAAAGAGGATGACAAGTTTGTTTATAGGCATATTCCAGGAGAACATTCTCAGTAGATGAGAAAAGAAAGAGAGAAATCAGCATTGTGTTTAAACTTTTCTTATCTTTTTATTTTTTATTTTTTTTCCCCTTAGGAGATGAGGAAAAATAATTTGACCTGCTAAAGAGGAATCTCCAGTCCCTCTCATGTGAGAATTATACTAAGGAACTGATACTGAATATAAATAACAATAATAAATCTGCTCAAAGCTTGAAGCAGGTCATAAAAATAATGAAAGACAGTCTAGAACTGACAGGCAGCAATTTTTACTACATCATTTTGGAATGATATTGGAAAGTGGAAGTCAGTTGTGGTGTTCCTAGGTAGCAATAATGCAGAGTTTTAGCAGAGGTATTGAAAGATAAAGGTCAAGGGGATAAATAGTTACTAATTTTTTGTGTGAATAACCCACATTCAAATAAATTGAACTCTTTTAAAATAATTGCTCCTTGAAAATAGGCCCATAGGTAACCCACAGCTACTGATAAGGTACAATAAAGCTAGAAACAAAACAAATCAAAGAGAGGGGCACGTTTTGGTAGAAACAGATCTAACAGGAATGTATCAAATAGAGGAGACATTAAACAAGAGATGGGCATTACATATTCTTAGAGGCAGGGAAACAAACAACGAAGAGAGTGTTCTGAGATCCTGTACACGTGGAATCCACGTTGCTGCTGGATCTCAAGGTTGTTTTTTGTCTTTTTTTTTTTTTTTAAACAGAACCATATGTCCCACACATGAAAACGTGGCAAATTAATATATTTCTGCAATACCTGAAAAAGTATAATATTTAATACCTTTAGAAGTATTAATAACTTTTATAACATACTACAGTGTGTAAATAATATCACCCACATTTATAGTGAGGAAAAGTTAGGCACAGAGAGATCAACTGACATGTTGAAATCATGGGGTACCTCTTATTTAAAAGCAAGTATAAACTCAGATGTCCTATACCTAATTGGTCGATCAAACTATATTGGCCTATATCATAGATGTATGATGAGATAAAGGCAGACTTGAAAGAAGTACTTTTGCTGAAGTAAGTAAAAGAAAATGCAAAGAGGGAAAAACAAAAAAACAAAAAACAAACAAACAAACAAAAAAACTTATAAACCTTGTAAAAAAACAGGGTCTCATCTAACCTGGTATTGAACACCTTCAGGGATGGGGCATCTACAACTTTTCCATGCAACATATGCCAGTGCTTCACCACCCTCTGAGTGAAGTTTTTCCTCCTAACCTCTAATCTAAATCTCCCCTCTTCTAGTTTAAAACCATTCCCCCTTGTCCTGTATTATCTGCCTGAGCAAAATGTCTCTCTCTCCATCTTTTTGATAAGCCCTCTTTAAGTATTGAAAAGCTGCAGTGGTGTCTTCGGAAAAACATCCCCAGTTCTCTCAGTCTTTCTTCATAGGAGTGGTGCTCTAGCCCTCTGATCATCTTTGTTCACCACTTGTTCTAATCCATCCACATCCTTCTTGTGCGGTGTGTGCCAGGCCTGGACACAGAATTCCAACTGGGGCCTCACAGAGTAGACAGAGTAGGACAGAGTAGAGGGGGACAATCACCTCCCTCTACTCCTCTTTTGATGCAACCCAGGACACAGTTGGCCTTCTGGCCTGCAAGCATGCACTGCTGGTTCATGTCCAAGTTTTTTTCTACCAGAACCCCTAAGTCCTTCTCTGCAGGGCTGCTCCCACTGTATATGCTGTTATAAATTTAATTATTTAAGAAAACTTGCTGTGAGATATTTTTTTTTTCTGTTAAAGTTGTGTACCCTAGTTCAGAATACTAGGCATTATGTTAACTGGGGCATAACAAGAAATTTGAGAAAAAGGAAAATGCTTAACAAACAACGAGGTACAGAACTTCTAGTAATAATAATGGCTATTTTATGATTTGTCATGAACCAGGTGAGTGATGATACAGAATGATACCACTAGGATGATGTTGGAATGATTCTGTAAAGTGGAAGTCAATTATGGTGTTCCTTGGAGGTGTTAGGTGTTAGGACCATAATGCACTAGAGCCATGAAAGAATGAGAGCATGTGAAACATATATCACAGAACTGAAAGGGGAATAGAAAACCTTTTAAATACTTATCTGAGCAGTAATGTAAATCAGGCAGCCAATGAACTACTACACCAAAAGAAATCTAAATTTAAGTGAAATGAGATGACAATTTAAAAGCAGTTTTTTTATGTTTATAGCTCTGCATCACAAATTAAAACAGTAAGTCCAATGTGTAAAGGTGTGTGATCTAGTCACATATTTATGCATAGTCTTGTCTGAACAAATTATAGACAACTTTACATACAGTGTAATGAAAGTCACAGATTTGTCACTTTTTCTGCTTTGTATTTAAGCATAGTGCAAATGTCCAGCTTTTATAGAGCTGCTGCATCCAACATTAATCCAATATAGAAATTAAAAAATGGAAAAAAATGAAAAAAAAAAAAACTTGCTGTAAAGGCAAAAACTATTTCAAAGTAAACCTTATATCACTTCTTGGCAGGAAACAACTTTTTGGTTTGCAGGTGACCTTAACCGTGAAACATTTTTTTACAGTGGTCCTTAAGCTATATATCTTCGACATTAATTTTTCGTTTCGTTTACACATGTGTATATCCAGAACAAAATTAGGTCACAAGTAATCACTTTTTCTATCATATTCTAGATAATGTCTGTATCTGCTCCCCAGATTGAACCTTTCTCAGGAGTGAACTCTTAACAAAAGCCATAGCAGAAATAAAGCCACCCTGCTACCCCAAATACTCTGGGTGATTAAAACTAACATAGCGTTATTATAAAAGGTAACATATTAAGTTGGAGAACTTCCCATCCCTCCCCCCCCCCCCCCCCACCTGACTCCACCCCACCTTCATCTATTAGAGGAATGACTGGCCAACTTCTGACTGCTTCAGCTGTCAGCTCAATGTAAGAGCTCCTCCTGCTGATGCAAGCCATCACAATATAATCCTACTGATCAGGAAGGAGTCTGTTTTAAAAGTGGCACTGCTTTGCCAAACAGCAGTGAATCAGGCTAAAACCAACAGAGCTGCATACGATTACTTAAGGAAAAAAGATAATATATAAAAAATAAAATAAAAATAAAATAAATATGTAAGTAGAGTATTGAAGAAATATTCCTAACTCAGAATTGAAGAAAAATTATTAATACTGGAGTTTGTGCATTACATTTCCTACATAGGTATGTAACCCTTGAGGCTTTTCTTACTTAAAAACAAGAACGCAAACAAAGAAACAAACAAAAAACACATCACTGAAAATGATTTGCTGCTTTGGGAGACTGAATACTTATTTTTGTGTAACTGATTGGTAAATTCAAATAAATCATGTAAATATCCATACACAAATAGCAAATGAGATCAAGGGAGTGCCATGTTATAAGCATTAAAGCAGCATATGAATATGAACTACACCACAGCAGTTTCCCTAAGATTTAGGATAAATACATATGTCACTTGCACAATCCCAGGACAGGAATTAGAGCAACAATGCCTTTGTGTTACTGATGTCATAGCAGCTGTAGCAGCTTACGTGTTTGTCTTTTCTAAGACTACTCTTGTGCAGTCCTTTAGAAAGAGGTCAATACTCTGCTAAGGTGGAAATTCCCTCTGGTGTCCTGCCCTGTGGTCCAAATAGCTGTGTACACTTATGCAATGATCATTTTGTTAATTCATTTTTAGATCCACAGAACATTACACCACTTCAGCTCTGTCCTGCTTATTAGGCTGAACAATGAAAGATCACATGAACAACTGAGCAGTTAACAGTGCCAAAATAGCACCATTTCACCTTCTGCTTTCTCTACAGTTTTAAAGAGATCCATTGTCAGTGTAATTCAGCAATCATACTGCAAAGACACTGTTTGTCTTTAAAATAGCAATACTTAAAACAAAAATTATTGTTGTCATCTCTTTCAGACTGAATTTAAACTTCAAGAAGGTATTTCCCTTCATTTTTCTCTTTCAAGAGGAAACCTTGTTGGAAACATGGGACTGATGATGGGCTCTTGAGAGGAAAAGGTAAGTTAACTATGACAAGAACCATTCTGAAGTACTTTAATGGTGGATCATCAAAGGGGGAAAAAAGCAAGATTAGGGCCTTACATCTCTAGTGAGTACTTCAATTCACATCTGACCTACTGGATGCTAGTAAATATAGGTTATCTTTGTATGGATATATGCCAACTCTCTCAAACAATTGAGGTATTATTAATGGGATATGATGTTATGAGCAGGAAATGATTCTATGAAAACCTGCTCTTTGAAGAGGTGAAAGGTTTACCTTTTTTATTTGTTTGTTTGTTTTATATATTTTTTGTCTCACCTTTTTTATCTTTTCCTTTTATGCAGTTTTAAAGCTGGTTGACATAATTATTGTCCCAATGATACTGCACTGAGAGAAGCCAGCTGACAAAATGTTGCAGAAAGATTGCAAAGCTTTGGTTTGAAACATAATCTCAAATGTTTAAATACTTAAATAAATAAAGTAGTCAGCTCAATGTCAGCCTAGAGCATTGGCAGAAGAATAATGAAATGATCGTTCTGAATTCACCCACAACTGCGGTGCAGCTGATGTGTCCACAGTCACCCAGTTTCATAAGTACCTGCTGCTGCTAACTGAGCTGCCAAAGAGCTTTGACTGGTCCATGCTGATCATCCTCTGTATTTAGCCTAAGAATAGGTATTGCTCATAGCCCAGCCACAGCATTCAAATACAATGGGTGGGCTAAGTTATTAATTATAAAATGTAATGTCACGGTAAACACGAAAGTTATTGGTGTCTTGCTGAGGTCTGATCTGTTCAGTATCTGCAACATAGCTCTTCACAAACAAAGGAAATTCCAGGGAGCCTGTACACTGGTCCCTTAAGCAAATCCATTTCAGGAGAGAGAATAGAGCACAAAAACTTTCCGATGACTCTCCATCCCTTGAAATGATGCCACCACTGACTGCATGCCAAACTGTTACTGAAACTGGTGTGTAAAAGGCTTGGTGTACACTGGAAACATGAATTATGTCAGCCAGCCTGGTTCTGCTTGGACTTTTGTCCAGAAAGGATATCTGTTATGATTTCCTATATCAGAACACAATAGACTGGAAAATAGTTTAAGGGAAGATGGAATAAGTGAATCTGGATCTAAAACGCACAGTTGTCCAGCTCCTTTTCTGTGAAAAAGTTTGGATTCAGAGCCATCCATTAAGATTGGCAGTCTGTTGCCTTATGATTTCTTCAGTGGATGGCAATATAGAACGCCTCTGAGAGACAGAGGTGGTCTAAGCAGTGCTTTCCATGTGTTTTCCAGTTCAGTAAAATACAGAACAATAAAATATAACTAACTAACTAACTAACTAACTAACTAACTAAATAAATAAATAAATAACTGACCTTTGGTAAACCTCATTCCTTCCTCTCATTCAATAAATTTTAGCTTGTATGGTTGTTTTCATCTAAAATATTTTGGATTGATTCTTGATTCTATTGTTGCTTTATAAGAGTGGGTAAAATATATAGAAAATGGAAACTTTATCAAAACAGATAACAGAAATTTTATCATAACTTTAAACACTAAAATAATTCTGGCAAATAATTTCAAACATGCCGAAAGGACTGCCCTTTAGCCTTTTACTGCAGCTAGTTCTGTTCTTCTGGATTGTGCAAGCTGGACTGGGTTGCTCAGAAGGTTGTTGAGATTGTAAATCATCTTCAAGTACAGATGTATTAAGCTGTCTACAACAGTAGTTGTAGAAGGTTGTTACATATTAAAACAGAATGGGCTATACATTTAAAGAGTATGCACTGTCAGAAAGGCAGTTTGGTTTGGTTTGGTGGATGTTTGTTGTATTGTTCTCTTGTTCTTGTTTTGTTTGTTTGTTTGACTTACTGTAGGGGAAAAAAAAAAATGTTTCCAGTACATTCTGCTGTCTTCTTTGCCCTTAAAAAGGCACTGACCTTCAAGATGTAAGCTGTTCATATATAGCATCTCTAAACCTATCACTCCGACACTTGAGAGACTCTGAGCTTTAAGTGACTATGTTCAGAGCTGTGTCCAGACAATCTCTCTACATGCTGCTTTTCTGCAGATTAGTGAATTTATTTTTCCATACAACTCCTGTTACCTGCTAGTACTGTTTGCTCTTCCAGGCTCCAGCTACATCTGTACTTATTGAAATGGCACTCCTAAGCTACCGGTACACATAATAAGCCTTTCTCTGGAAAAGGCTTAAAGTGCCATAGCAGTTCCATCTTTATCTAGGCTGGCCTGAATCACGTGGCCAAAATACTAGCAACTCTACATGGTCCAGAGGAGCACTGACCTGTCTTAGGAATCAAAGCCTTAAAGTATGTTTGTAAGGAAAACGAGACTACTCTTGTCAGTGAAGCCTGTGGAAATGAAAACCCTCTATTCCAGGCAGCTATAGCATGGGGATTCAGTCAAAGCTATTATATCATAGGTGTGCATTTAAATTATGTACAATAGCTAGTACAGTTGCTATGAAATGCAACTTTGAGCTTCTTTTAGCTTACTCAGACAAAAGGACCCTGGAGGCCATTAATAATGTTAATTCTTACATCCAGCTTACTCCTTCTGAACTGGAGTATGGCTCTATTAACCTTTTCCACTCCATGTCTCCTGAACTCTCCAGCTGCAGAATCCTGAAGTTAATAAATGGTGATCAGTCAAAAAAACAACCAAACAGACAAACAACTTTATGAAATAGTGTTCAAACTAATTAAAAGCAATCATAGAATCATTAAGGTTGGAAAAGACCTCCAAGATCATCTAGTCCAACCAACTCTCTACCACCAATGTCACCCACTAAACCATATCTCTAGGCATCATGTCCAACCTTTCCTTAAACATCCCCAGCGACCGTGACCCTACCACCTCCCTGGGCAGCCCATTCCAATGCCTGACTACTCTTTCCAAATTTTTAATAGAATAAATAGATAATTTTTTTAATAATTTAGAGAATTTTTTTCAAAATTCTATTTATCAAAGTTCTTATAAGTATTCCATGCTGTACACTGGATGCTATAAAATCTCACTTATCCTTGGAGGGAAAGCTGACTGCAGGGTGAGTGTACAGTGACGGGCAGTGTTTTATGAAACCTGGCAAATGTAGGTCTAATAACAATAGCCATAGAATGTCAACATCCAACAAGTTTTCTGGCCAGACATTTAATCTTTTATGACCTGGAGATGCTTATTACTCCTTAAATAGATCCCCCAATGACTATTAACAGATGCTTTGTTACACGTTTGATTTACAGATCAAACATTTAACAGATGCTTTTGATACACGTTTATTTACATGGTGGTAGAGAAGTGAATGACACCATTTAGAAAGAATATATTAAATATTGAAAAAACGAGAAGAACAATTAATATGTCTCTTACATGAAAAGATCTTCCTACAAAATAAATGCTTTTTGCAGTTATTTGCATTAGCATCATAGCTGTGTTCACTCTTCCAGAACAGTCTACGAAGGGACTGAGTCAGTGACATCATTGTCTTATTATGGACACTGATTCTGGGCTGAAGTTCGTCATCCTGTCAACAGCAAGTGTGACCATTTGCAGGGCAAGGACATGTCAGGACACCTGGGACACATTTGTATATACAGCCTTTTCCTGCTGTCTGTCTGCTGGCCGCTTAAACTTAATCCCTCCCACGTGCCACTTAAAGTCCACAGTGACTTTAAGGGTGAGAGAAAGGAGGGGAAGGACATGGGGGTGGGGAGAAGAGGAAAAAGTGTTGATAAGAGATTACAATGACTGGAATGTATAGATTGGTGGGAGGGGATGTGGAGGGATTAATGCTTGTTATGTGAAGAATCTTCTTAGAGGCTCAGGAGAAAATTATATTAAAAAAAAAAAAAGCAGGAGGAACTTAAGAAGTTAAGTGATTTGTGATTTCCCAATTTTCTTTGTGATTGTCATTTCATATTTAAATATTTTACCTGTTCTTTATCTTTATACTGCTATGGTTTTATATATACATTCACATATGTATCCATGTGTACATAAACCAGAAAAGTTAACATTCTGTTTCCAGTAAGTCATGTATCTGCTTTCTCACTACATCTGACTAAATAAATTCAGTTCAGCTGCCCAAGGAAAGTAGGGACACTGACTGTCATTCCTTACTTTTGAATAAATTGTTGATTCTTTGTACATATGAAAAAAAAAAAAAAAAGTATCAGGGTATTTGAATTTCTTTTTTCACAAATGGTCAGAAGCATTGATCTCTCTTTAAAAGTACCTCCAGTAGGGAGGGACATCCCTTCAAAAGCACACATTGCAAGATTCACAATACCAATTCAGTATTTCTTGTACCAGTTCCAAGGGAACAAAGACTTTCCATATAAGAGTGACAAGATTTGAAATAAATAATGTGCTGATGTTTATGAACAGAGAACATTAGAGCAAAATATGAAGTTATTCCTTTTATTTATGAATAAGCCACTCATGTAAAATCTACACCCTGTGGAGTAACTCTAGGTGCCTAATTGACTGCCTGTAAGCAAACCATTACAACTTGATTACTCTATCAGCTGCAGGGAGGACACAGTGGGGAAAAACAACTTGTAAGTAAAGTTTTCACACCCCTGCCTGGTGGTGAACTCCTCAGCTGCTTTTCACATTCTAAATCCAGAATGTGTCTTCTCACAAACTCCCAATCTCACAAACTCCCTAGTGCTGGCATATGCAGCATGCTCTGCTGTGGCAATTGTGCCAGATAATTAGAAACAAATTTAGCCCTGGTATAGCATGCACACAGTTCCCAACAAAGCCACTGCCTTTATTAAGAAAAATGTGACAATAAGAAAGAAGTTTTTTGACACTTACAAAGGTGTAAATGTGTCATCATACAGCATCATCAACAGATCTCCATCTCTTCTTGTTTATCTTCACTTTGTCTGTCTCTAGAAGTAGCCAAAGTGTGATGACTGCAACAGAAGGTGGAAAAATTTGGAAAGCAATGCAATGGCAGTGATTAAATATATTATTTTAAAGATATATATTTTATTGACAGTGAGCATTTTGTGGATAGAAAATAATTTATATATTTTTTCAAGAAATATGAGTATAGATATAATAGAAAATATAAATAAAAATTATTTTAGATATTTAGATATTATAGATAAAAACATTATTTTATTATTTAAAAAATATATTATAGATATAATAGATAGAAATATTGATAGAATCTTCTTAGAAGTGTCACTGTATTGATTAACATCAAACTTTATACTGTTTCCTTATATTTCCTCAGTGTAGCTACTCACTTATTAGTTTCAGGCTACAAAAACGGATTACATGGTAAATAAGAAAAATAAAATTAAGTTCAATCTGGTGCTTTTCTAATCTGCTGTTTATCTTAAAAGATCTGTAATCAAGAGTCAGTATTAAGACTGCTGATAATCCGTGCAGAAAGAGAAGTGCGCCAAGGGAAATATCCCTGTAACCCAAGCAGTACCTCAAAGAATCATGGGGGATTTGCTCAGAAAAGGCAGTGAGAACAGACTTTTCTGAAATCTTTCTGAAACTTCTTCTGTTTGGACAAGATATAGTAAAGTTAAGGCCAGCTGGAATTCAAACATGCAAAACTAAAAGCAAATATGAATATGTATTTATGCATATGCATATAAATCACTATATAATTTCTTAACAGTTAAAGACTGTCTTAAAAACTCCAGGAAATTGTACAAGTCTTCATTTCAAGTTTGAGGAATTTTAAATAAATCCAGAAGCAATCCATCTCCCCCACCTGTTTCTGTAGATTAATTGATTATTGCTCATTATCCACAAATTGGATTACTAGAGCCACACCTTAAAAAAGCTCGAGGTTGATTCTCTTGCTTATGATGTATCATGTCTTCTACTTCTTAAAAAAAAAAAAAAAAAAAAAAAAAAAAAAAAGAGAAAAAGGCAACAAAGAGGACAGAGCTGCTAGTTCGCTGCTTTTTATAATCCTCATGCCTATGAGTATTTAGTATTCAGCTCCCTTATGACGGAGACAGAAAATCACAAGTGATTACTACTTGTAATGTGACTCATTGAACTAGGATAACTCAATTGCTTGTAATAACATATTCTCACCTTATTGTCTCAGCATCTGCTGTATTCTGTCTGCTGGACACCACCAACCATGAACCGAGGGATCAGCTGAGAAGAATGATATCTTTGAGATCTAACACATGAAAATTCCATACGACAAAGAATTCAAGGGACTCAAATTGCATTTAATGACATTGCATTGCTTCAGCTTAGACTTCAACATCAGACAGAGGAAAATCAGAAAACAGAAATTAAAAAATGGACTGAATTTACATGTTGAATGAAGATGTTTATCTTCATTCAATTACAGCAATTACACTAAGGAAACCTGTCAGTGAAGAGAATTACTTATTCTTTTCCTAGGAAAGAGATTTACATGTATGTCTGCCTCATTTTTACTACCCAGGTATCCATCTTGTTAACCCTGATGGATTTACCCTTTGTGCTTATAGCCTTTTTAAAAGACATAATGAGACAAATGATGTACAGCTCCTGATAATATATTTAAAAAAAAAAATAAAAGGATAAAATAAACAAGAAACAACTTAAAGTAAAAGGCACAAGTGTTGTTTTGGGTAAAATCTATTTTTATTTAACATTTCTTATCTGCTTGAGAACACAGAGTAAAAATAATTTTCTCCAATCAGACTTTTTATTACCTCTCTGTTACATCTGAACATTACTTAGAAACTCAAAAAAGTAAAATCACCAGAAACTCTTATGCAGAAGTAATGTACATAACAATCAAAGGTGAGATCCAAAACAGCACTTAGGCATCTAACATACAATTAGAGTGCAATTTAAACACTGAAATCCAGATGGGTGATCTAAAATACTCCATTTGCTCACTCACATATCTGAGGGTCCTAAAGCATCTAAGTTTCCTAACTGCATATGTCACTGCACACATCCAAATATGTCATCCTCTCAGCTGAATGGAATATCTAAATGCACATCCTCCCCTCCCAGTCCATCTGGGATGCAAAACAACGTGTTCTTGTGCTAAGTCCACCCAATGGCCCTGTGCTCTGTGCTTACTTCATGCATAATGACAGCATCAACTTCTGCACATTGCATAGCTCCCACAGACACTTCATTCGAAAATAGGTCAAGAGAAGGCGGCAAGTACTTTCATAGCAAGATTTATGCAAAATGTGTTTAGCAATATCACCTCCTCCTCCTCCTCCCCCTTCTTGCTGGTGATCTTCTGAAAGTGAAGCAGGAGACAGTTGTCTTTGCTGACACTTAGATGACTTAGGCAGAGAAGTGCAGGCAAAGCATTTTGGTTGCAAATCTTAGTTCCACAGAACCTAATTTGGACTGTGGATAAATGCCTAAATTCAGGAGAAAGACAAAATTTAAAAGCTTCTCTCTGACATTTTCTGATCTGGAGCTTAGACAACCACAATCCCAACATATTGGCTGATATGAATCATGCTTGGGGGCTGCACCAAACCTGAAAGTTTAGATGTCCCACACTGCACCATTAATTCTATTCCTGAGACTTGCATCTAATTTTGAAGAACTGCATCCATAAGCAGTTTGTGTAGCCCCAGAAAAATATCCATTTAACAAATGAAACATAAAAATAGAGGATCAGTCCTCTTCTATTCTGTGAGCCTCCCCTGCCTGTACTGCCTTCAGCAGGAACAGGAAAATCAAAGCAACATGAAGACCTAGTTTTGTTCATTTTATTCACAAAGATTACAATGACCTTGACATCTCTGAGAAATATTTCTGTCTCACAAAGCCACCTGCAAATGAAGCAAGGGATGCAGTTATAAGACAAGTCAACAATACTAATTTTATACAGATGGCTCAGAAAAGGTAAGTTACATGTAACACACACACACACACACACACACACACACACACACACACAAAATCCTTAGTTAATATGTTTCCCAATATTCTAGTCAGTATCTGCTTTCTCTCACTTCCTTACAACTCTATAGGCTTGCAAATAAATTGCAATTTATATTGCAGTCTAACATGTGGCCAAAGTTGTGCATAGGTCCAAATCTGTGTCTTTTGGAATAGTGTTTTTGAAATGCAAACAGTGAAAATATAGTGAGAAATTTTTGGAAAGGGGTGAACGTATTTCATTTCATCAATGAATTTTATATTGTATTTCTATCTTTATCTCACAGATTTTTCCTGTAATTATCTGACATAATTACTGCAACTGGAATTACTGGGCCATGAGGTCACAGGTTCTAATCCACCTCACTCATGCTGCACACCTCCCTTTTGAATACTATGTGCTATTTTCCTATTTAAAATCCTGTCCAGAAACGAGACATTCAAGATCTCTGAACCAAAAACCTTGCAAAAGATTCATTCATGGCAACATTCTTTCAGTTTTGTTAGCTTTATTTTCAGGGTGTTGAAACAGAGGTGCAGAGAGGTAGTATAAATAGCCCTATGGTTACTGAATGAGTTAGAAAAGAAATCCAACATGAACTTTCCTGCTGTGGCCATCAGATTACACTTCCTGCGTCCTGAACGTCCTGAAGCTGGACTGCTTTTCCAAGTTCTATTCTTGTAATATTCAAGGGGAAAGACTTAAAAGATTTATTTTTAATGAAAAACCTATGTGGTCAATGGGTATTAACTTGGACTGAAATGTTTGCCAAGCTCCATGCTAAAGGTTCATTGACTCTATCAATGATGCAACAAGCATGCTGATCTGTGTTTTCATTTTATTTTTGTTTTTCCATTTTCAAATCTATTCCTGACCCTCAGAACATTGAGCAGGGCTCCCTGGAGCTCTTTTTAGGTATCACAGTGTGGGTGAGTGCATACCATGGAAGTACAGATAAACGAGGCCAGGTATATTTTAATAACCTTCGACGTGGAAGGTATTTGTACACCACTCTTACACACAGTCAGTCACTGTGTATCTTGGCAAAGAAAGATCCATTTCTGAGGAAAGAGAACTATTTCCATCCTTAATAAGTCATTCCAAGTTTCCTGTGATGTTATAAATAATCAGGCAAGCAGCCGGCTTTATTCTCCCTAATTTGATATGGCAGACTTGGAGAGCAGAAAAGTTCAGTCTCAACATAAGCTCTAGAGTTGGACTTTGACCAAGACTTCCCCCTTCTCTCTCCTAATGAGATAAAGTTTATCATAAAACATGCTTACCAAGGCAGCTGAGACAGGGCCCAGGCTTCACATCTATTTCCTAGGAGCCCCCTGCTCATAGTCAATCCTGCATGCTGCGTGCATGAGGTCACAGTGTGCTGGGCTTGCTTTGGGGAGCTGGCAGCCAGTCTGACAGTCTTAGCTAATACACTTGTCATTTGGGAAAATAATAATAAAAAAAAGTGCTTGCAAAACAGTTTAAATTAGTTTGTGAGTAATTGGAAAAGGAAATATAGAGTCACACTCTTTTATATGTGTGTCCGGAAGGCAGTGAGGTGATGCACTGAGTACCTGGGTTACTGGCAACGGTCAAACATGCTTGTGACAGGCTGAGATCTTTTAAAAAATGTGGAGATACAGTGATTTTCTCACAACTTTCAAGATCTGCGTGATGCAGAGACATAAGGAGGTTGCAGAATTTATTTTTATTCATGAAAGAAGGTCAATTGAAAGGGCACATTCCTTCATAATTGTAAGAGAGACAAGAAAAATCTGTGATTATATTAGAACCTGAGGAAAAGAAAAAATATATATATATTTTAAAGTATGTCTCTGCAAATGATGCTTTGCAACCTTTTGGGGAAGTTGTTTAAGCTGTTTCTAATTACCATTCAATTGCAAAAGTCAAATAAGTAACCTCCTACCTATATCTTGGAAATTTCGGGAAAATTAATTAGATAATGCTATTGAGATGGCTTATAGGCATTCTATAATACTACCACAGGCCAAGGCAGTGCATAGAAGTTTATTGCTTTCAAATACAAGGGAAAGGTTTTTTTGTTGTTGTTGTTGTTGTCCAAATGCCTTAGGTTATAGTTTCAGATCAGCTTCATTTCCAGAATGCAACCCAGATGTATCATTATGGGCTTTAAAATAAAATTATTGCTTAAAGGTAAAGCATGATAAAAGAAAAAATTAACTTGTTCTGATGAGTCATAACATAAAGTAATTTCCCATTAAAAACAAAGCTAAAACCTGAGTTTTTTCCTTTATTCCAGATGGCATTCCTTTAGAAGAGGTAACATACCCAACTTGGATCTATTATGCTTCCTAAAACACCCTGTGTTCCTAAAAAGAATTATTATATGGGAATTGAGAATATTTTCCTAAAGAAGTCTACCACCATTTTAAAATACTATTTTAAGAAAATTAGGTTAACTGTTATATGAGTTATGCTTTCCTTTATTTTTTTTTTATCACTTTTTGAGAAAGATTGCCCAAGTACCTTTTCTAGTCCCTTCTATCTCTTTTCTATTTCTTTCCGTTCATCAGAATCAGAAGAGTTTTCTTCAAGACTGGAAAGGTTTTTCTGGACAGTGAAGTAATGTTTTCAGGTAGAATAGAAGATGAAAAATGTAGAGAGACTGAACTATTCATTTTGGGTAGTGGGGCAGTTCTGGTGTCTGGAGAAGGAGTTTCTGCTTCTTTAGCAGCAGGTCTGAGCAACACAAACTGGCTGCTTTCTGGAAATTGGATAGCTGAATCTCATTTTCACAAAGATTGCTTCACACCACTCAGGTGGTGGAAAGGAGTCTTAAAGTAACTATAAATCATATTTATACCTACTACAAGGCTGCTTTATATGGCTAAGTCAGTGGAAAGTTGCTTTGGTGTAAATGCACTTTAGGACCTCATACTTTTAATTTGGCATAAATAGGAAAGAAAGAAAAAAAAAAAAAAAGAGAGAGAGAAAGAAAACGCTTTCCGTGTCCAAAGTTAAGGTTGGATAACAGCCATGCTGTAATGTAAGCTAGGATTTCAAAGTTTTCTCAGGAAACAGGTCTCCAGCTTCCATTCACTTTCAAGGCAGGCTGAGTGACTCACTTCCTTAGACCTGTTTGAAACTCTGTCCAGAACGATTACCCTGTCTGTGTACTACTTGATTGTTTTCTAATGACTGGCTGCAGTCTGACAGACCCACTATCACAAAGAGTCTACTTTGGGTCAAGCAATTTTTTGTTTTTTCAAATTCTTTGTTTTCAGCACTGGAAGTCTTACCTGGCAGTCTATGTTCAAGCTGCAGCTGGAAAAGGTATTGGTTTTGCCTGTGGCATCACTAAAGTGCCACCTCAGAGGAGCTAATCAGGATGAGGTCTGGCCTGTTCTTGAATGTTTACTTGGCAGATTTCCAAACAAAACACCAAGTGTTAGTCATTCTGTAGGTCTCACTCCTCCATTTTAGTCAACTGTGAACCATTACCCCAGAATCTCAAAAACAGCCAGCAATGGAACTGTCCTGTGACCAACCACTGACTGCAGGGTCAAGGATTTTTGATCCATGCCTTCCAACATTGTTTATTTTCCAGAACTACCAGGGGTACCAGCAAAACTTAGATCCCATTCTGTTAGATGAACACGGATGTATGTGAAGACACTTCCTGTGCTACCATTCTGAGAAAACAGAATGATGAGCTAGAAGAAGAAAGCTCAAAAAAGAAAAATAATAATAATTAAAAAAAAAAAAAAAGTCTGAGATCTTTAAGTCTGGAACAGTTTCTGTGGAATTTAAAAAATTAGTCCAACCTCAGATAATCTAACTTGAAGTGTCTGTGAAGCGACCCCCTACAGTTAGTGAAAAGAGACAGGTACCTGCAGAAAATGCTCTCTCTCTTTCCTGACACTTTAGAAATTGTGAGGATTAATTATCCTCTGCAGATACTTTTGTCTCCATTGGCAAAAGAAGTGTCTTCAATTTATATTAGATAAATAGATCCTTTCTCTTTAGCCTTAGATTTTTAATTGCAATATCATCAGGACTATATCTAGCGTAAACCTAAATGCAGAGCAGACTGAATTGTTTAGCAGACAATATTATGGTGTATACCTTTAAGAATCTGATTTGTGATTCAACATATAAATGGTGACTTTCATATATAGAGGAATACAAACATACGAACAGACACACACATGTATATGCATACATATTGTATATTCAATCAATATCTGAAACTGTCAGCAATGTAATGCAGCCACAGGTCTTTTCTGGAAAGTAGAAAGCCAAAATTACAAGGTGATTAATGATGATGGATTTTACTGATTTTATTAGCAAACAAACCTTCAAACAATTGTTCTTTGTTCTATGGAGGCAATATTCCCAGTGTGCTGAGCATCTAATATTTGCTAATTTATTATATGTGAAGCAAAGTCACTGAATGCACTGGTTTTCTTACCCCTCAGTAAGTAATATTAGAAAATACCTCAAGTCTTAGGCCCTCCAGGAGTTTTGAAACAATAAACATCAAACTCTTGGCATGGACAGATTGACTTGGAACATCTAAACTGAATTTCATCCACTTGATTTTGAATAATTAGTTTGAAACCAGCCCATGATGGTATTAAACTGCAGCCCTGTTTTCCACGTTGACTGTATAATGTTAACTAACTATACCTCTATTTAGACACCAGGTTATTGATTTGGATTTGAAACAGCTTTTGTAAATTACAAACCCCTAATATGTAAGAGACCTAGTACAGCTATCCAGGGAGGATAATTTGGACTCTGAAAATCTTACCAGTAACCATCTTTGCATTTAGCATCTGATTGAAGCTTGCTCTGAGACTCTCTATGCTCAATAAGAGAGACAAACTCACAAAGAAGGTGATTCATTTCTGTTAGGTTAGTCAGGACATTAAGATAGAAGAGTCAGAGTCTGGAGGTGTCTATGTCTTTTTCAGTGACTATAGATAGAATCTCGGTAAATAGTTTATTGTTTTAGACAACTGCGTTTAGGAACAATCAATCCCGCTCCTAATGACTCCTTAGTACATGTCAGTCAAATCAGTCAAAGACTTTGTACTGTAAAAAGAAATGCAGACAAAAGTCGACAGTAGAAGTTGAATTATATATATATATTTGTATAATACATATACATATAAATTCATATATATATGTATATTTATATATATATAATCTCCCCCTAAATGTGAAAAGAAACAAAAGGTTAAAGAGCTTACACTAGGAGGTGTCTCTTCAGCTTATGCTCAAGTTATAACAGTAGGATAGTTTGCATGCCAGTTTTCCTGTGTGAATGCCACTGCTGTTTAAACTCGTTTTAGTGCAAGCAGTTACTTTCTGTAGTTTCTAAATCCAATGTACTTTAATAATTCCAAATTTTATTTTTTTTTTCAATGATTCCTGAAAATACATGGGGCTAAATTAAGGCTCAAATTAAAAAGAAATAAAAAATAATAATGACTTAAATGACAAATCAGTCCTACAGACAGCATAAGTGATTAGAATTTTAAAATTTTTGTTGGCAATAGATTCTTATGCCATAATAAATGTTGCAATTAAAATCCATGAGTTTGAGACTAATTGATTATCTCATTCTTTATGTTGTGGAAATGTAAATTATTGGCCACTCTAAGTATTATTTATTCTTTATTCTGTTTTTTTTTTTTCTATTTCTGTGGTCATACTTTACCACGACATTGATAATGCAATAAAAACTGAATCTGACCAGTAATTCTTACCCTGCTATCTTGCCACTAGTATGTGGTAGCAAATTTGGCAACCAGCAACAAGAGTCTGTCTGAAAGAAGGACTAGAATATATCTCAGTGATCCTTAACCTCCCAGCTGAGTAGTCTGAACATTCACACCAAATAAAACCCTTAAATGAGTTGCACAACTGCTCCAACAGAGTTCTCTTCCATGGGTCTCTATGCTACTGTTATAATATTTGCTTTTTAAAGTCATTGCACCATCAAAAATCTGAAAAACAAACAAACAAACAAAAAACCTACCACCAACAAAACCCTATCCTAAGGAGTAGACTTAATTACAATACTTAGATCAGGAACCATAGCTGTGCTTTTCCAAAGTTGCCTGGCCTTGGCCTGTGATTTGACACCAAGTTCCACTCCTGTTAAGAACACAAACCAGAAGACACTTTTAAAAGTCCCCAGACATAATGTAGACAGCACAGCACTCCTAACCAAGAGCCAGGCACGTGGCTCCAGCAGGCAGGTCTAATGAACAAGATTAGTAACTGTTTTATGAATTAAAAATTGAAGTAAAAAAAATAGTGTTTCATTTTCTCGGCAACCTCAATCTAATTATTACCAGCAGGTTCAGTTGGCAAATTTCAGTACTTTTTCCCCTTTCATTTGTAACTGAGACTTCAGTTTCATATTTATTTTCCTTCCCCTCTAATGCTGTTGTAGTTCAATGCCCGCCAGTCCTACTATTTTCTTTTCTTCCTTTTTTTTTTTTTTTAATAAGGTTTCATTTACCAGTAAAATAAATATATAATGTATAAATTGCTATAAAAGCTCACACTTTTGCATTTGTTTCTCCCCATTGTTAGCAATCCAAAGTAGCCACGTGTTCACAGTATGTCCCGTCTGGCAGGAGCACCCATTGCTTAATTTCCTACCATCACCCTCACAATCCTGGCAGGCTCTGGCTAGTCAAAGGCAGTTGTTTTCCCTAATTGCTTCATGGCATTTTAAGAAGGCCTTTTCATGAGAAATGAGTGTTCACTGGAGACTTGTCCAGACACACAAAGACTGATGGTCAGCAGGCTGAAGGAGGTAAAAGAGTGTTGTTGCATGACTATAATGAAGTTAAAGACATTATTATTGTTGTTATTATTATTATTATTACTGTTGTTGTTGTTGTTACTATGTTATTTAAGTGTCCTGTTAATCTGATATTTTTTTCACAATGAAATCTCAAAGACACTCTTGCTCTCAAAAGTAAGGTCTGCAGCTTGAAAGACATTCAAGTGTCAACCACCTCAGGGATTGCTGAGTAAATGAGGGACTAGTGACCAGAAGGGTATGTCTTCACAAGATATACAACTCAATTTTTGGAAATTATGATTGCCAGAGAAGGAATATAGAACACATTTCAGAATTCAAGAATTCCAATAACAAAACAAAGCATTACCTACTAAAAATGTATTGAAGAAAATGCCTCAAGTGTAATTCAAAGTATTTCCTCCCGTTTCACATACTCCCTCCCCACTTTCAGAGGGAATCTTAATGGGAGAAGGGATGCAATCAGTATTACCCCAGAGATAGCTATCAGTCCTTTTTCTAGGAATACTCTGTCACCATACAGTTTAACATCTGAATATCTTAAAGTGGGATACTCTGAGTGTTTTAGGTTCGGAGGAAGATGCCAGATGCTTCTATTTATTTCACCTTTGATTTTAACAGCTCATGCAACTATGTGGGAGCCTGGTAAGCATTTAGTGTTGTGGTTTCAGTTTTGTTTTGATATACTGATTCTTTCATTTTGATGCAAGGTTTCCTTTGTCTTTCAAAGAATTGTTTCCTAAGTTTCCTATGTGGATTTGCAAGGTATAGAGAAATGTGTGTGTGGGGGGGAATGTGTGTATGTGGGGGGGCTGTTTCTTACTTTTTTTTCCCTTTAAGGTGAAGAAGAGAGGATCAGACCTGTTCTTTCCAGTGATGGGATTGTTAACTGCTTTTACCCTTTAAATTCAGGGCAGTCTTGGATGAAGCCATTTTACCTGGATAAATGCACTACCAATGGAACACAAAAAATGCAGGCAATAAATAGATATTTTGAGAGTCAGCATCTTGTTTTGCTTATTGCTTGATATTTGCCAATGGATCCCTAATCCATGCATAAACTTCTTCCCTTTTTTCCTGGCAGCCCTTTCTGTTTTGATAAAGCAGGACGGAATCAGAGCTGAACAGATTATTTTCCATCCCACACATTTTTGCCCCACATCTTAATCCTCTCCTGTGAATACTAAACATATATTTCTATGCATGAAAAGAAGCAAAGAACTAGCTAATTACTCCTACTATATCTGCACTGTAGTAGTCTAGAAGCAGCGCCTAACCTTCACTTGGTAGTTATCTCCCAATTTTTTTATGTTCCTGTCATGCTTTCCTAGTTATGCTTCTGTCAGAGGTATGTGAAGCATGCATATAGACTTTCTGTCTATAACAGAAAAAAATTGGGGTAATCATAAATGCAAAACACCTTATCTGATTTGAGATGAATGGACTTAGACTGAAATGACATAACTACAGTCAGAATATCTGACTGCAGGAACAAAGCTTTCTTACAAAATCTACAGTTGAGGATTCAACTGTCTTCAAGAAGAAAAAAAAAAGAACAGTTACAAAATGTATACTTACACAATCAATTATTCATGCCCTAATCCAGTTTATGATATTATCTTGAGGATACAAATCATTATTTCATAAATTTCTTAATTTCATTTGAAACCTTCATCATGTTTTAGCTTTTACTCACGTTTTTTTGTCCTTTGTGATTTCAAAAAGAATATGCAGAAGAAAAAAATAATACATGCACACACACACACATATATATAGCATCAAAGAAACACAATTTCAGCAAAGAAAAAGATGCAAGTGGCATTTTACCTATGGCTAAATGCCAAGCACAGAAGTTTCCCAAGCTGCAATGTAGTCACTAAGGCACTTCAACATCATTGTCAGGTCAAATGGTTGTTTTCAGTATTTCTCTCAAAATGCTTTAAATGGTATATTTCGGTATTGATGTTTCAAAACCCTTTTCCTACCTGGAAATAAATAAATAAATAAACAATTAAAAGTGGTATAATATATCAAAACTATCAAAAACTATAGTACTGATTCTGCTGACGGACTGTTTGATATGTAACTGAGACAATCAGTTTTTACATTTTAACATGACTTTTACAGTAATGGTCAAAAGTTTCACAATTTGAGCTTGTATTGCATTTCATCCTTTAGAGACACCCAGAGAAAGGCTACTTTAGAAAGGCTACTTTAGCTACAAAGAAGTCAGAATGGAAAAGATTAGACACAGATGAAAGGAGAAGAATGATTCTGAATGATTCATTAGCTTCTGTAATGTGCACTATTTTTTTCTTCAGGGAGAGCAATGTATTGTACAAATTGTAGTGCAGAAGGATGCTGTCAAAATATGTATATTACTTGTAAATAAATTTAAATGATTTCTCATTTCACCAACACATTTGTCTAAACTTCACTACAAAGTGAATTAATTCAAAACTCAGACTCACTGTACCTAGTAAAGTAAAGTACAAGTAAATACTTAATATGGTGGGCTTAGATATTGGGAAATGAATTGTATCTGCTTTTACTATACATTGCTACATTTTCATTTATGTCAGATATTAATTTTTTATTCCTTACTAGTTAGTATTTAGTGGCTGTATTATGGCAGCATTTTTCTACCTGAGCTAACCTACATTGTTGAGACTCAAAGCACTTAGACTGTTCTCTTCCATATTCTCATTTTGTGTCACCTGATGCAAGCTTTGGGAAAGCTATCCAAACTAGCTCCACAGTATTTGTACAATACAAAACAGAGAGACATTTAAAAGTCTTAGAATTTTTGCTGTTGACCTTGAAATTATTTCAAATATTCACACAGAACAATCAGTCAAAAACACAGTCATGGCTTATGCCTAAATAGCAAGCTAAATAAGTATGTTTTAGCACTGGTGACTTATTATTAAAGATGGTCACGTATTTTAAAGAGAGGATGCCTAACCTGAATTACAGCTCTTCAGCTACAATACCTGTACTGTTAATAAAAGTGTGTGCAGCAGCAGTGTTGCTTTATGATATGACTATTCTTCCTGTCCATCAAATGTGGCACAAATAGAATAATGAAAGTCTATTAATTCCATCTCAATGCAGTACTGAGAAACATGGAGGACTTCTCTGGATATGAAGGTTCATATCTTACTTCAGAGTAATCCTTCAGCCATTTGTTATTTGAAAGAATATTAGAAAACTGGCTTATGGTTCCAGATAGAGTTTGAGATAACAATCTCTTAAAATATTACCTGTCAACTTCCTTGCTCAGACTCACACTGCCATATAAATGTTAATTATTAAAATGAACCCCCCAAAAAAGGGAAAAAAAAAAAAAGAAAAAAAAAAGGAGAAAAAAAGAGGAGATGTTTGGATTAAAACTGATCACGTCTTGGGCCAACATGATGTACTGAGTGTTTCATCCAACATATACTTTCTAATACTATTTTCTGTCCTTTCAGTTTATTTTCTTTGTTAGAGTTATATTTAATACTTTATATTGTGTTTTTTTTTTTTTTTTGTTTGGTTGGTTGGTTTTTGGGGGGGTGCGTTTATTATTGGGTGGGATTGGTGGTTTTGTGTACAAGTACTTGAGGTTTTTATTGAAACTTTATGTTTTCTTATTTCTGCTGAGATGCTCGGAGGCTCTATGGTCTGGACACATATAAATTAGGATTTATTATTATGATGATTACTAAAAATATGTCATTAAGTTCCTTGGGTCATGGATGTAATGTGAAGTTTAAGTAGAAAGGAAAACAATCATTTATACTGATATCACTAATATGTTATGGATATGAACAAACCTTTTCATGTATAGGAACAATAATAATGCTTTGCACTTAAAAAGATTGTCCTCTCTGATGATCTTAAAGCACATGACTGCCATTGATTAAATAACTTATGGAAGTTCTTCAAGTCACTGCCAGGATAAACAGTAAAACTTAGAACCAATCTTTTGCTTAGTCCACTAAAGCAGATTGTGAGAAACATTCCAAAAAAATAATGCATTAGTAAGTTTATTTCAGAAGTTACACGGTTTATTTACATTTTACTTCCTCCGAAGTTTTACAGTAAACAAATATACCCTTTTTCCACCTTGACAGAACAATAGAAAAACTTGAAAATTCAAAAACCTGTAAAGAATATCATTATGAATAATCACAAGAGATACTAAAGTGCTTTTTGGAAGGAGATAGTGTATATTTTGTCAAATGAATGAAAAAAATATTGGCTGAGTTTCCCCATTAAGTTTACCTAACATATGTAATTATTATGATTGGTAACACATGGTATTCACAAATCAATTCAGTCTTGCAAATGTGTTTTTCCAGTGGGTGGCTATTTTTTGTGCATGTGTGAAGGATTTTATTCTTAACCAATTGCAAAAGTCTGCATATGGTACAGCTGGGTTTTCTCTATTGTTCTCAGGAACCATATCCTAAGCTCATGCAATTTTATATTGCAACACTGACTTCACCAGGGCCATGCCAAATTACTCCAGCTGGGTGCCTGGACCCTTACAGTGAAAGGAAGCCATTGTCATTGTAAATCTTCTTCAACACTGAAGAAGATTTCATATTTGTATTGTTTCTAGATTAAGTACTGCAGACGCAGTAAGACTTTCTTACTTGGGAAAGATGTTCTGTATAAGACTCCCTAGCGATTTAGCCTGTAACAATGACTCTAGAATGATCAGTGTCACATATCTTGTTATTAGGAAATAAGAATGTTATATTGTTTTAACTTGGTACATGTACAAGATAAGTTCCAAAAATTTGGTCAAGTGTCCATGTTCAACACACTTAAGTCACTGAAATTCATAGCTGGATTCATTCAAGACAAAAAGAGTTTACCACTGAAACAGTAGAAATACAAATTTATCAATGGAGAATGAAGTTTTATATTTGACAATTGGAAAGGTAGTCAGTCTAAATGACCTAGCTGAAATCAAATTCATGTTGACTTGTCATGGGCAATTTGAAGCACAGAATAAACAAGAACACTGAAATTTTAAATCTGTCCCTTGAGGACTGGTGCTTGAAGGCTGAGATTTTATATAAAAGATAAATATTGCTACCAATATATAAGTAAGCAAAAGGCACAAACAAGTACCTGTTGGAAACATGATCACATGTTTATATGTAGGATATATCTGAATATTTCTAATAGACTTTACCATCTATATTTAGGTAGGAGAATGAGTCAGGTGTGGCTGCAAGACAGTTACTGTGAACTGAGGCTCCACACTAGGTTGAGTTACTTCTGTGAAACTGAACTCAGACACTCTTTAACATATAATTACATGGCCACGGCCGTAGGAGGAAACAACATAAAGAAAATCAAAACTGTCTAACATTTTGGGGCATGATGTACAGTTCAGTAGATCCTTGCTTTTAATTATGCAAACAGTCTAGAATTCCTACCTACCTCACCACTTCATTGCCTTGACTTCTAGCCTTTTTTTCCCTTTCACCTTCTTATATGTAAAATAAAGTGAATAGTCACCTTCAATTCACACTGATGTCTCTTTTTTAATTGTGTTAATATGTTTTTGGCCACCTTTGCTGCCAGGGCTGCTGACTTACATTCTACCAAACTCACTTTCTACCAAAAAGACGAACTCATCATTCTAACCAAGCTACTCCCCAGCCAGTCAGGCCTCAGATTGTCATGAAAGCTAAGGTTAGTAACCACACACACACACGCACATGCGCACACACACGCGTGTACGCAAACACACACATGCGAGCGCACACACATACACAACTTGCCTCCAGAGAGACTTCTTTACATGACAAGAAGGAAGATAAGTTTTATTGACCATGGGGTCATAGTAATAACAACATTAATTCATGTTATAAGTGTTTATGTTTCCAGAAATTTGGCCAACTCTTTTTGAATCAATCCTTTAAAGATAATGATCAAAACAAATGAATATGGCCCAATGAATGAATAATCATAAAGTCCCTGGAATGTTGCTACTTCCATATCTGTGATATGGAAGGCTTAGTGAATGGATATTTAGTAAGGGTTCCTCTTGACTTCCTATTGCTATTGGATAATCCCTTGGCTAGCTTGATGTCGTAACTCAGGCTTTATGTGTAAGGAATCTGAGAGGTTTGCTAAAGGTCAAAAACTCTTTTTTCCTTGCAATCAATTGATTTATAATGAATATAAAAGCCAAAAAGTACTTGGATTAGAGTGCTAATAGACTACTTCTGTCTACATCCCAGAAAAATGAATAGGCTTAGCACGGAAGGGTATGTAGTATCTAACACAGCATTGTGCAAAGAGGGCTTTCTCAGTGCATAGGGCTTTCTACTGAAAGAGTAATCTTTTATATTTCTTAATATGTGCTAGGGTTAATTAATGTTGAATGTATTAGTTGTCTGGAATCACTTCTACGGACCTCACGGCCTGTCAGTCTAGGCTGAAGAGAGCAACTTCTTTTGGCTTTTTCAACTTCATTCCTGTTTTTTTACCTGAGGTGACTCCAATATGACTGTGCTATTCTCACCTACTGTGGATTTAATCAGATGGAAAATCCAAGTGTTTAAAGAGAGGAAGAGCAATAAGAGGCTGCTATCAGGCAGAAGAATGTCAATACAATAGTAGTTGTGGATTAAAATTAAACCTTAAGACCTTACATTGCTGGAATTCAGAGATGTTTTACCAGCATTTCATTAGCATTTACTTGAATTTTTCTTCTTATACAAGGTTTTCCTTTGTTTGTTTGCTTGCTTTATTGTTTGTTTTGTTGTTTAAATCCTGAGTAGGTGATGGGTGCAGTTTTTATACGGGGGATTTTTGCAAATACATTATCTGTAATTAAACTCTTTTTGGCTAGTAATGCTGGAGATAAATCCTAAATTTATAAAGTCTGGACAGGAGTTATTTCAATTCTCATCTCATTCATAGTTCAGATGAACTTGAAAGTTTTCTGTCATGTGTACTCTATGATCACACTGCAGGTCCAATAGGAAAATGAATTTAAAAATTAAAAAAAAAAGGAAAATCAAGGCATCTAAAAGATTTATTTATTTATTTATTTAAATACTAACTTGGTGTACTGTCAGCACTAAATTATTTCATTCTGTTTCTTAGTTTCCCCATCTGTAAATCTGAGTAAAAATTTCCCTAAATAACTCTTTGTGTGTAAAGGTTCATTGGCTTATAAGTAAATAGCCCTTTTAAGTGTTTAGCACTGTGCAGATACTAAGTGTTACTTTTCCTTTTCAAAGAACAAGATTGCCTTTGCAGCTATGGGCCATGATTTCCTGGGTCATGCAGAAACAGTATGTGCTTTCCCTTTGACATCCTGTATCAGCACAGCAAATTGTTTCATTAAGTGCCACTTGTTCAGTAAGTATGCCAAAATTAAAGCCAAAGATGAATCATATATGAAGACAGAGATCAAGGAGCAATTTATTTTACAAATGTCACTATTAGGCACATTTTCTTTTCTTTAAAGTGAGGAAATATTTGACTCATTTCAATGGAAGCATCTGTATAATAAGAGGACATCTGTACTTTTCAACACTTTGTGTATATAATTGATATTCAAAAGATATTCTACCATTTTCATTCATTACTTCTGCTCTACAATATTTCTTAAGTGTCAGTGGTTTGCATCTATAATTGTCAAGGGTATGATTCATAAACGTGAGTTATTTTAAATTGAGAAATAGAAAGAAGGGTCAAGAACCTGCTTATCAGTGGTTCAAGAAAACATAATAGAACTCTTCCAAATTAGCCAGTAAAGTTTACAATCTAAGGAAAACATTGCAAATTAAGTTTGAAAAGATATCAAGTAAATCACTAAGTGCTATCTCTTTTATATTTATTTGAACTCACAGTATATATTTAATAAAATCATTACTATATGAATTCATATGTGCATTATGTGGGAACTCTGTAAGAACTGCAGTCATAATGAATCTATATGGCTATGTTTATGTATTTATAGTCCATACCTGTCTTAGTTGATGTAGCAGAGTGAGTCAAGATAATAGCTACAGAATAATCTTCTTTAAGAATCATTCTGGCTATCTCTGCACACATGAAATGTTGTTTTCAAATATATTTGATATATGTTGTGCCTGAGGAAGGTGGAAAAAAGAAGAAATGTTTTTTTCTTTAACAAGTAAACCTTGTTTAGGCTTGCTTCATCAGTGTCCTTTTATCAAATAATGTAAAGAAATATTTATGTCCCCTTAAGATTCTTATACAATAGTATGGGAAGAGATTATTTCTACATGTACATGCATCAAATGGTCAAAACTATTTGAACACATTAGAGAATATTTAGTATTTTGATTTTGACTTTATGAAAAGGCACAGGAGGCATATCTTTTCACTCACTGCATTTATAATGACAAAATACTCTCTGAAGTATTCCCCATGGAGGTGGGTGTTTCTACTGAATGCACTTTGTCTAGGTGCACATGATTGTGACTCAACTGTTGAAAAAGTGTTTTTGATGGCAACCCTGCTTTGCTGGTTGTTTTCACAGAATCACAGAATTTTTTAGGTTGGAAGAGACCTCAAGATCATTGAGTCCAACCTCGGACCTAACACTAACAAGTCCTCCACTAAACCATATCTCTAAGTTCAACATCTAAACGTCTTTTAAAGACCTCCAGGGATGGTGACTCCACCACTATCCTGGGCAGCCCACTCCAATGCCTAACAATCCTCTCGGTAAAGAAGTTCTTCCTAACATCCAACCTAAAACTCCCCTGACACAACTTTAGCCCATTCCCCCTCATCCTGTCACCAGGCACGTGGGAGAACAGACCAACCCTCACCTTGCTACAGCCCCCTTTAAGGTAGTGAGGGGCCCAAAACTGAACACAGTACTCAAGGTGCGGCCTCACCAGAGCCGAGTACAGGGGGACAATCACTTCCCTAGCCCTGCTGGCCACGCTGTTTCTTATACAAGCCAGGATGCCATTGGCCTTCTTGGCCACCTGAGCACACTGCTGGCTCATATTCAACTATCAACCAATACTCCCAGGTCCTTCTCCGCCAGGCAGCTTTCCAACCACTCATCTCCCAGCCTGTAACGCTGCTTGGGGTTGTTGAGCCCCAGGTGCAGGACCTGGCACTTGGCCTTGTTGAACTTCATGCAGTTGACCTCAGCCCATCGTTCCAGCCTATCCAGATCCTCCTGCAGAGCCTTCCTACCCTCGAGCAGATTGACACACACAACTAACTTGGTGTCATCTGCAAACTAACTGAGGGTGCCCTCGTCCAGATCACTGATGAAGATATTAAAGAGGACCGGCCCCAGTACCGAGCCCTGGGGAATGCCACTAGTGACTGGCCTCCAACTGGATTTGACTCCATTCACCACGACTCTTTGGGCCTGGCTATCCAGACTGTGTCTAACCCAACAAAGCGTACACCAGTCCAAGCTAAGAGCAGCCAGTTTCCTGAAGAGAATGTTGTGGGAAACAGTGTCAAACACCTTACTGAAATCAAGGTAGACCACATCCACAGCCTCTTCCAATAGTCCATTGCAGTAGTTTTTCTTGGAGTGCATTATAGACTCAGTGAGTTATTTAGATAGTATGGGACCCCTCAGGGAACTTGTGGTCCAGCCCTTTACTCAAAGCAGGAGCCACATGAATAGAGATTCACCTTAAAAGTTACATTATGGTTCATCCACGCTGGATGGACTAATAAGCACAGGTGGTGTATGGCTATACAAGTATACAGTCATCAAGACTGCAGGGGATACTTTTGACCTCACCAGCCTGCAGCATAGGTGAAGGGTTACATTTTGTGCTGTCACTGAATCTGTCATATATTACATAGCAAAATGCAATATGTAATAAATGCAATGGTAGTTGCTTAGCAGGAACATGCATTTATTGGTGTGAAGAAACAGGAAAGAAGAGCTGGTGGTAACTTTAGAAACTTGACTGCATACTGAAATACTTAATGTTGAAATCTATACCCAGAAAAGGGGAGGGGAGGGGAGGGGAAGGGAAGGGAAGGGAAGGGAAGGGAAGGGAAGGGAAGGGAAGGGAAGGGAAGGGAAGGGAAGGGAAGGGAAGGGAAGGGAAGGGAAGGGAAGGGAAGGGAAGGGAAGGGAAGGGAAGGGAAGGGAAGGGAAGGGAAGGGAAGGGAAGGGAAGGGAAGGGAAGGGAAGGGAAGGGAAGGGATAATGTAATAGGAAGAAAAGACTGTCAGAAAATTCAGGATTTTCTGACAGTATACATCTGTAGCACAGTGAGTTTGTGTGGAGTGTCTCAATATCCACATGATGCTCCAACGAACCAACATTACTTTTAATTAACCACAATGGTCACGGCACCCATAAATAAAAGATGACACATGGCCTCTGATTTATAGAAGAAGCTGACATAATTAAAGAACAATTCATTAAAATAAAACACCAAGCACAATCTCTGAACTTTCACTCTCATTATTTTGAGAGAGAAATGCTGAAATATATGCTCTTCAGAAATAATTCTGTTAATTTCTGAAGATCTCTATATCTGAAAAAATAGAGCTGATAATGAAATCTGTATATGATGATATGGTAGTAAAAAAGGTTACCTACAAACTTAAAACCAAGAAAAAAAGAGCTTTGGGGTATATTGCAACACAAGTCCCTCGGGCTTAAATCAGGGTAAAAAAAAATGACTAAGGCAATGAAGCTACTTATAAGGAAAAATAATTTTATTTCCTGACTATTAATCCTCCCTTTCTCCTACCACAGGATGAAACCAGCCTTAAGTGCTGTTTTTGCAAGGCAAAATTTCAGCTTGTTGCCAACAGAAAAACTGCAGTTTGGGGCAAAGAAGCAAATGATGTCTGCAAATGATCTTGTTTCCAAGCAGCTGTCAGTAACAAGAGAAAAGTAAAATATAGAAAATCTATGAGGCAGAGGCAGGAAGGTGTTAGGGAGTTCAAAGCTTTTTTCACATTTTTTTCACTGTAGCTACATTTCAGAGGGCCATCCAAGCCTACCCTGACAGTCTGTGAGGTCTGTAGAAGCAATTCACCACCAAGCCAACCTCTGCTGTTAAGTTTATTGAAATTGAAAGTTAAGACTTCTGCTAAACTAAAAATAAAACAACAACAGAAAAAGAAAAAGAAAAAGAAAAAGAAAAAGAAAAAGAAAAAGAAAAAGAAAAAGAAAAAGAAAAAGAAAAAGAAAAAGAAAAAGAAAAAGAAAAAGAAAAAGAAAAAGAAAAAGAAAAAGAAAAAGAAAAAGAAAAAGAAAAAAGAGTAACAACAAGTAAGATCCAGCACATCAGCAAAACAAAATGAACAGGAAGGCAAAAGGGAATCTGTTACATTACTCAGGCAGCTGAACAGGCTGCTGAACTCTGGCCCAGCGATGGTGCATGTCATGAATCTGCCATGCACATTTCCTGTTTTGCATTGTTTCATGAATCCCAAAGCATATGCTGTGCCACTGAAGTCAGGAAATGCCTCACCCAAGTCATTGTTTTGTACATTATGACAATAAATATTAATGATGTAAAATTAGAATTCTTCATGCCAGGGTCATCAGTCTGTCCCATGGACCTTACTATGGCCAGAAATGTATGACAATCTTTGACTTCCACCTTACTGCTTTAACCTTTAAGGTTCCAGTGGAAAATTTGTATTATATTAAATATATTGTGTTATATTATGCAATGTATTTTAATATAATGTGTTGCAATGTAATGTATTGCAATGTAATGCAACAAAACAAATGAAATAACATACAGTCTGAATTTATGTCATTTAAAGGTATATCACAGCGGAAACATGAAAACTAAGCAGAAAGTTTCTTAGTTTCTTGGACAGGAAACTTTCAAATAAAACTAAACTTTCAGTCTATAAATCCAGTGCTACTAAAGAGTTTTAAACCACGTGAAGTACTTTTTGGGGGGTCAATATGGTTATGTGCAAATTTTATTGAAGTTTAAGATTTCAAGTTTGTAGGCATTTTCCTGAAAATGATGCTTAGCTCCTACTCAAAACCAGATCCACCTTCTGTTGAACTAAGGAAAACATTCCCACTGATCTTAAAGAAAGTTGCATATTAAACTATGTTTTTATTTGGATTAAATAACTAAAGAGGTGAATTGGATCTTACTTCCATGCTCTTTTTTTGAGCAGAACCAAGATTCAGACAGATCTTCCCTTGTTGTCACAGAATCAGAATACGCTAGGTATCTTCTTATTAAGATGTGATATTTTCAGGCATCCCATGGGACAAGAAACACTATTGATTTTTTTATTTTATTTTTTATTTTTTTAATATATGAAATATCCTTTCCTCCAAGAAATCAAATTTATAGTTATCAATGAAAATTAATTAGGGTATTTCTCTGAACCTGTAAGAAAAATAAAATATTAAAATATTCTGTATATGAGAATCAGTTTATAGCGCCTTAGTGATAGTGCAGAAAGCTTGTCGTAGTGTATAACAATATTTCTTGCTCAGAAAGAAAATCATCTAAAGATTTCATTTTCTTTATTCATCATTTTAGAGATTTCTGTCATTATGAGCTTTGTACTATTCTTGTCCACTTAACAGTTTGTCAGGAAGGAGACAATAGTATTAATGGCAAAAACCTACAACAAAAGATCAAAGGGGAACAAGTCCTTCAGTAGACTGAGACTGCTATGTTTATATTTAGTTCAAAATGTTTCAGAAGGAGAAGTCTTATACCACTGAATTTCTAGACATTAGATCTTTGCATAGTATGTGGAAATAACCAAAGGAAGGAGAAAGCGAGGAAAAGGGATGCTGGAGACAGAATATTTCTTCTGAAATGCTGAGCATCAGGTTGTCAAAGTAAACAGTATCAGGTTTTATAAACATGCACAGAACTGCCAAGGATTCCTGCATCTGTACCCATTTACCACTGTAAATCATCATGGTTTATGCTTTGGAGACACTGCAGTTGTGTAAGGAAAATGACAGTCAACAAAAGATATCTGAAAGAACAAAATTGAGAGGAGGAACCTATTCTGATTTTTCTGCTGCAAAAAGATGAAACAAAGCATGAGTAAAAGTTATCTATAGATCTTATGAAACTTCCTTTGAATATTAAATGCAAGAAGGATATATTCTGGGAGTTTTTTGTTATTCATTCAGCATATCTTTACCTTTATCAGAAACTACCAGTCCACATAAGAACAAAATGAACTAGAGACCTTATAACAGCCAGGCTCTTGTAAGACTTTCAGCATTTCCCAATGAACCACGAGATGTCTAACTTCTTTCCAGAGCTTATTCTGAATTTTTTAAGATTTCCTCAAAAAGCAGTGACTTGGATTTGCTTTACATCTGGAAATTGCAGGACAAACAGACTGGAATAAAGCAAAATATGTTTAGTGCAATTATCTAACAACAACCCTATAGATGAGTTAGATACCTTTATGACTTTATCCAAGAGGTCAGCCAAGATAAACATTCTGGGCCTTTCATTATTAAAATCTATCATTCTACTTCATCTCCTTTGCTCCTTTATTACTTTAAAATTAACTTGAAACTTGAATTTAGAATCTCTATTTCTAAGTGTTTCACAATTACTAACCTGGAACTGACATGGCATGCTGGTTTTAACAGTGGGCCTCACTTGTACAGCAGGGAAGTGATAGCTCATTAAATCTTTGAACGATATGTAGAAGTAGCCAAAAGCGGTACAAACATTTACTTTCATGAGCTTTTCATGTTGAGCCCTTCATTATGCTTACTCCCTGGAATTGCTTTAAAGCCCTGGTGAATTCATAACATTTGTTATTCCTTAACTTTATTTGGCTTTTTTTTTCATGACATGGAAAGCTAGTAGAGCAGAATCCTTCCATTCAGCCCTCTACGTTAGCACTATTTTCATTTCAGGGAGATTAGGAATAGAAATTTTCCTTCTCAGCTACTGTGAAGAATTTATCTAGATTCAAAATTCTCAGTAGTGGCGAACATAATGTAATCAATCATAGGTCACATTCTTCAGACCACTTCAGCAGAAATTGTAGCCTCTAGAGTAGTTGGTTCACATATATGCAGAGATTTTCAAATGAATGGGAGCAAGGTCACAATGAATATAACAAATCTATATAACATGCATTGATAAGAGAAGAAACATAAAATTCATCTTCAGGTAAAATTTCAGTTAAAGCTGAGATTCAGTGATATATATAGGCTTGTAGATTCCTAATGAATTGAAACTGAGATCTTTAAGATATATATATATTATTTTGTTATAGAAGCTTGTGCTTTAAAAATATTGGCCTAAAGTCATTTAGATGGCCTAACATCATTTAGAAATCACAACTGTTTGGTGTAAAACCTGACACAGAACTCCACAGAAGATAGTATCATTTTATTATAATGCTATTTATTTATTTATTTATTTAAATCAGAATGTTTGTTTGAGGGGTCCTTCCAACTTGGTATGACTCAACTAACATTAAAAACAATTGTGGATTTTTCTCAAGTTGATCCTTTTAACTCTCCTATCTCTTCTACAGTACCACAAACCCATCAACTACCTACTCAGAACTTTGACCTATGTTTTACAAAAAAGATCAGGGATTTCTTCTAAGGCAGATGTGAACAGCTACGTATAAAACCACCTGCCAGTTGCAACGCCATTCAGGGAATACTTGAGCAGACATTTTTCGTTCTGAGGCCTCTTGTAGCAATGTGTCTCAATGACAAAAGGACAAGGCAAATGAGATAACTCCAGAAGTAATCTACTAACAGTCTGAAAGCTTTTAATAGCTGGAATCTGCTATTTTTCTGGGGACAGTCTGCCTCTTTCTAGTTGTCAAAATCTGTTGATAAGGCAGACAGCTTTGTTATCATTATTTTGAACTAACCAAGAAACTTGTAATAAAAGGGAATGTTAAAATATTTTCTTGGGCTTATTTGATTATGTGTGACAGTGGTTAGTGCATCATTACGTATACCTTTTTTTTTCTTTTTTTTTTTTTTTTTTTTTTTCCATTCCCCAAAGGGAGAAGAAGCAAGTATTCCATTCAGATATATCACAGGCTAATGTTCACACTGTTAGCATTCACTGGCTTCAGGAGTTGTTTATTGAAAATATGTAGCTGTGTCTCAAAGCCAACAACATTCCCCCAGGGTGTCCATTAGGCAGAAGGGCAGCACAGTTGTAAACAATCTATTTTGTAAAGTCAAGGAATTTGATAGAAAAGACATCTAAGTAATATTTGTAAATATTTCATATTTTACATTACATAGCTTGCAGGGAGAGAGAAAGAAAAAAAAATAAAAAAGAAAGAATAATTTAAAAAGAGTTACTCAAGGGAAACAAATCTCTCTAATAATAATGTAATAAAGTTTCATTTATTTTTTACAAAGTGGATGCATCATAGAAGCTCTGTCTGTGCCAGACAACATGAGTCGGTTTCATAAGCTGGATGGAGAAATACATACCAGTCAGGATACAACAGGCCAGCAGCCTTCTCCACTTCTTCAGTTGGGTGGCTGTGAATGAATGCATGATGGTACCAGCAAGCTCTGTGAGTATGTGAGCATTCTGTGTTATTACCTAATGAGAGTGACAGCTTGATTATATTCATAACAGTAGCTTAATGAATAAAAGGTGTTCTAAGAAATACTGGCTGTGATATATGCCTCTTTACATACCAACACCTAGCCACTCATCCCATCCCATATTAGAAGGGAATTTACAATATTAAATAAAATATATAATACTACCTGATCAAAATGTTTAAAACTTCCAGTTTTCATCCAAAAAATCATGGGAAAAGCTTGGTATCCGGACACAATTTTGCACCATCCTGAAGTATTAAAAATGAATTTTATAGGATCTATATTTCTTCTGTTACTTTTATCAGTCATACATAGAATCAAAGAATGTTAAATATTCATTCAGAAGAATGAACATCTGTAGCTTTAGAAAACACTCTCTCTAAAAGTAATAATCACGTCTTAGAGATGTTCTTGGTTCTTTCCCCATTTTTTTAAAAATAATTCTTTCCATCAGCCAATTCTGATTCAGTGAAACACCCTCATTTTATTTATAGTATGACTGATATTTTGTTGTTGTTCCATATTTCATTGTTTCTAAACAGGAAAATAATGAATTGTATTTATAAAGATATTTAACATATCTTTAAGTCTATAATAATATATTTGCAAACTTTCAGCATCTGTAATAATCATAATTGTTTTAATGATAAGACCTAAATACAATTAACATGATCACACCTCCTTTAGCTGTACTGGGTCTGGCTGGGATGGAATTAACTTTCTCTGCAGCAGCCATTACAGTGCTGTGCTCTGCACTTGTAGCTAGAACGGCACTGGTATCAACCAGTGTTGTGTCTACTGTTGAGCAATGCTGGCACTGCATTAAGACTCCCTCTAACGCCCCCAGAGCCAGCAGGCTGGGGGTGGGCAATAGGTGAGGAAGGAACATCACAGGGCAGCTGACCTAAACCAGCCAAAGGGATATTCCATACCATATTCCATTCCATGTCACACTCACCAATAAAAGGCAGAAAAAGGAAGAAGAGGAGCATGGTAGGCTCTTATTGTGAAAATGTCTGTCCTCCTGAACAACGGCTACATGTGTTGTCCTGCTCCATGGACATGGTCAAGCATCGCTCATTTGTGGGAAGTAGAGAGTAATTTCTTTCCTCTGCGGTTCCACACAGCCTTTGCTTGTTGTTGTTGTAGTTGTTGTTTTCCCCTCTTTCTCCCTTCCCTTTTTCCTCTTTCTTTAAATTATTTAATCAATAATAATTTTTCCTTAATAATTATGTTTTCATTTAAATAAATTATCCTTATCTCAACCCGTGAGCTGTTTCTTTCATTTTCTTCTTCCCCTCCTTTCTGAGGAGGGGAAGTGAGAGAGTGATTGTGGTGGAGTTCAACTGCCCAGCTGGGTAAAACCACCACATTAGGTTAGCATTATTTTATGCTAAAATGTACATGTATCTTTTCATTTGCTTTCATGTTTTATTTTCAAAGCATAGAGCCTAACTAGCTTTACTTGCCATGATCTCAGATTAAAAAAGAAAAACAATACTCTGATAATTATCAAGTTTATTAAGCCCTGCAGATAATGAGTTTAATTTCAATTTTGTAATTAAATCCAAAATCAATGTTGTTTCTTGTAGTTTCAAGTTTCCTTACAAATTCCTAATATAAAATTGCAATTTTTGTTAGTACTTTCTTGCATGTAAATAGATAATATCTCTTGTAGATAATTCTCATGAGGAAAAGCAGTAGTAATCTCAAACCAACATGGTAAAGTCATTCATGAAGAACCACAACTAGGTGGAAGGCAGTGCATGAACCTAATACATCCCAAATGTATACCAAATACAACTCTAGCATTGGTAGCATTGTAATATTTGTTTCTACAGACCAGAATTTTCATCCTGAACATGAGAATGTGTTTCTACAAACAAGTTACACAGAGTTCACTACTACTGGATAATCCTAGGCTAGTAATCCAATGAAAGGTCTGAGCCACAGGTTTAGTTGTTGGCATGAATGTCTTGCTGCTTGTTAGCACACTCTTTTGCATAGTTTTAGTTTGCATTGACTAGCACAATCCCAAGACACCATAAACTTTTCTCAAAGGAAGTCCTAATGAAGCAAGTGAGTCCAGGAGGCTGCTATCTGTGATGTATACATTCTAGAAGTGACAAAGAACAAGACCTAGGGTATTTTATCTGCTACCATAAACACAGCCTATGTGATGGAAATTTGGTCCGGGTCACCATGGCATTTCTAACAAATCACTAAGAGTGCATTGAACAATGTTTATGCCAAATTTCTGATTTTATTCCAGTTTTCAACCAGCTGGGAGAGTACACTTAGTACATTAAAAAATGTTTGAACTGCTGTCAATAGAGCCAGTTTATTCCTGTTAATATCCTGTCATGTGGAAAGATCATTTATTATCCGGTACCAAATACCCTAAAAGTAGGTTTGATTTTTTGTTTGTTTGTTTGTCTTTCCCCATGAAATCATAGCCTGAAAGTTTCTTCTAAGTACACATTTTGCGTATATAAATTCTGGGTTTCTTCTGGTCTTTTCTAGTCCTATTTTCCAGTTATATTACTACAATCATTTCAGCCAAGTGCAAAAATGTACACAGTAGCAAACATTGCTTTCTCTAGCAGTCCAAAGAAGTATTTTTCCACCAAGAAAGATGGATCTATGGTATCTATAACTATACCTTACACACAATCTCTTTATGTATATACGTTGTAAGCGGGTGTACTAGGAACATTCATATACTGAAACTTCCTAATAGGTCTATCCAAGTGCATCAATATTCAGAAAAACAAAACAAAACAAAAACCAACCACTCAGTTATCTAATAAAGGTAGATAGAATTTGATTAAATTTTCTCATTCCAATTAATCCTCAAATTAATAAACAGGCATGAAGGGAGGAGCCTTGAAGAGAGACTGCCTCACCACTTCAAGTCAGCACCAGCATCTTTTAGTTTCTAAAGATAAATTTGATAAGCTAAAAATAGATATTTTTTTTCACCTGAGGAAGTCAGCACTGTTGAGCAAGAGGCTGAACTGCCACTGTAGTATCAAAGTTCCCTCCTGTTCATCTGTATAATAAGAATCCTAGAATAAGTATCCTTTCAATTAACTTGGAGGGTTACCCAGGGTTAAAGGTAGAACATTTCTTAAGGAAGTACTGAGTAGGTGGGTTTTCATTCAATGACTTATCCGTTTTTAAGCAAATTTTTTATCAAACTATTTACAATCTACTTTGAGAGTAACAAAGTAGATTGATGAACAGCCATGGGAAGAGACATTCTCTTTAATTAATTTGTGACGCTCTTCTTTCATTAATTCACGAAACTTAATAGCCAAATTTGAAAAACAGTTCTTAGGTAACTGTGGCTGATAACTATGTTTAGAAGTCATCAATGCTTCTGTTCAATTTAATGATAAATGAATTTAAGTGCCAAAGACAAGGCATATTCTAGATTTATTACCATCATTATTATTTAAATGCAAATTACTCCATCATTCTATATAGATTTTTCTATCCAAGACAAAAAAATTCACTTTATTTATTTATTTATTTATGGTTGTTGGACTAATATCCACACTGCAATATATAATGTAATGTAATATAATATAATATAATAAATATAATATATGTGGCATGAAATTAACTTATTCGGAGATGACATAAGACATATGGGAGTTATTAATAGGCATTATATAGGAAGAAGCTGTCACAGAATCACAGAATTTCTAGGTGGGAAGAGACCTCAAGATCGTTGAGTCCAACCTCTGACCTAACACTAACAAGTCCTCCACTAAACCATATCTCTAAGCTCTACATCTAAACGTCTTTTAAAGACCTCCAGGGATGGTGACTCCACCACTATCCTGGGCAGCCCACTCCAATGCCTAACAATCCTCTCGGTAAAGAAGTTCTTCCTAACATCCAACCTAAAACTCCCCTGACACAACTTTAGCCCATTCCCCCTCATCCTGTCACCAGGCACGTGGGAGAACAGACCAACCCCCACCTCACTACAGCCCCCTTTAAGGTACTTGTAGAGAGCAATAAGGTCACCCCTGAGCCTCCTCTTCTCCAGGCTGAACAATCCCAGCTCCCTCAGCCGCTCCTCGTAAGACTTGTTCTCCAGACCCTTCACCAGCTTCATCGCCCTTCTCTGGACTCGCTCGAGCAGCTCGATGTCCTTCTTGTAGTGAGGGGCCCAAAACTGAACACAGTACTCAAGGTGCGGCCTCACCAGAGCCGAGTACAGGGGGACAATCACTTCCCTAGCCCTGCTGGTCACGCTGTTTCTTATACAAGCCAGGATGCCATTGGCCTTCTTGGCCACCTGAGCACACTGCTGGCTCGTATTCAACTATCAACCAATACTCCCAGGTCCTTCTCCGCCAGGCAGCTTTCCAACCACTCATCTCCCAGCCTGTAATGCTGCTTGGGGTTGTTGAGCCCCAGGTGCAGGACCTGGCACTTGGCCTTGTTGAACTTCATGCAGTTGACCTCAGCCCATCGTTCCAGCCTATCCAGATCCTCCTGCAGAGCCTTCCTACCCTCGAGCAGATTGACACACACAACTAACTTGGTGTCATCTGCAAACTAACTGAGGGTGCCCTCGTCCAGATCACTGATGAAGATATTAAAGAGGACCGGCCCCAGTACCGAGCCCTGGGGAATGCCACTAGTGACCGGCCTCCAACTGGATTTGACTCCATTCACCACGACTCTTTGGGCCTGGCTATCCAGACTGTGTCTAACCCAACAAAGCGTACACCAGTCCAAGCTAAGAGCAGCCAGTTTCCTGAGGAGAATGTTGTGAGAAACAGTGTCAAAAACCTTGCTGAATTAAAGGTAGACCACATCCACAGCCTTTTCTTCATCCACCAAGTGCGTCACTTTGTCATAGAAGGAGATCAGGTTCGTCAAGCAGGATCTGCCTTTCATAAACCCATGCTGATTGGGCCTGATTGCCTGCTTGCCCTGTAAGTGCTGAGTCATGACACTCAAGGTAATCTGCTCCACGAGCTTCCCTGACACTGAGGTCAAACTGACAGGCTTATAGTTCCCTGGGTCTGCCCTCTGGCCCTTCTTGTAGATGGGCAACACGTTTGCTAGCTGCCAGTCAACTGGGACCTCCCCTGATAGTCAGGACTGTTGATAAATGATGGAAAGCGGCTTGGCCAGCTCCTCTGCCAGTTCTCTCAGTACCCTCGGGTAGATCCCATCCGGCCCCATCAACTTGCGCACATCCATGCCGTAGCATGGTCGCCAACCATTTCCTCATGGATAGTGAGGGCCACAATCTGCTCCCCATCCCCTTCCACCAGCTCAGGGTACGGGGTATCCAGAGAACAACTGGTATTGCCGCTAAAGACTGAGGCAAAGAAGGCATTAAGCACCTTCGCCTTTTCCTCATCTTTTGTAGCTAAGTTACACCCTGCATCCAGTAAAGGATGGAGATTCTCTTTAGTCCTCCATTTTGCATTGATGTATTTGTAAAAAGATTTTTTGTTGTCTTTCTTTAGTGGCAGTAGCCAGATTGAGCTCCAGATGAGCTTTGGCCTTTCTAATTTTGTCCCTGCACTGCCTCGCAACATCCTTATAGTCCTCCCGAGTGGCCCACCCTCTTTTCCAAAGATTATAAACCCTCTTTTTTCTCCTAAGCTCAAGCTGCAACTCTCTGTTGAGCCAGGCTGGTCTTCTTCCACGTTGGCTCGTCTTTGGGCACGTGGGGACAGACTGCTCCTGCGCCATTAAGATTTCCTTCTTGAAGAGTGCCCAGCCTTCCTGGACTCCTCTGCCCTTCAGAACCACCTCCGAAGGGACTCTACCAACCAGTGTCCTGAGCAGCTCAAAGTCAGCCCTCTGGAAATCCAATACAATGGTTTTACTGGTCCCCTTCCTGGCCTCACCAAGAATAGAGAACTCCACCATTTCATGGTCACTCTGCCCAAGACAGCTTCTGACCACCACATCTCCCACCAGTCCTTCTCTGTTTGTGAAGAGAAGGTCTAGCGGGGCACCACCCCTGGTAGGCTCACTAACCAGCTGCGTCAGGAAGCTGTCTTCCACGCTCTCCAGAAACCTCCTAGACTGCTTTCTCTGGGCTGTGTTGTGCTTCCAGGATATGTCAGGGAAGTTGAAGTCCCCCACGAGAACAAGCACCGACAATTTCGCAACTTCTGTCAGCTGCCTGTAGAACTCCTCATCTGTCTCCTCATCCTGGTTCGGCGGTCTATTACAGGCCCCGACCAGGACGCTAGCCTTGTTGGCCTTCCCGCCAATCCTAACCCAAAGGGACTCGACCTTGTCATTCCCAGCCTCGAGTTCCACAACATCGAAAGATTCTCTAATATAGAGAGCCACACCACCACCCCTTCTGTGCTGCCTGTCCCTTCTGAAGAGCTTATAGCCAGTCATTGCAGCACGCCAGTCATGAGAGTGGTCCCACCACGTCTCCGTGATGGCAACCAAGTCGTAGCCTGCCTGCTGCACGATGGCTTTCAGCTCCTCCTGTTTGTTACCCATGCTGCGTGCATTGGTGTAGATGTACCTCAGCTGGGCCATTGCCTTATCCCCCGGCCTTGCCATTGTTCCCCCTGGCACAGCTCCAATAATCCTTGCTTCAGCCCCATCCCCCTTCTTACTTAGTTTAAAGCCCTCTCAATAAGCCCTGCCAGCTCCTGGCCCAGGATCCGTATTCCCCTTAGAGATAGGGACCCGTCTGCAGCCATCAGGCTGGGTGCCAAGTAAAGCACCCCATGGTCAAAAAAAGATTTCTCTGCTGGCACCAGCCTCTGAGCCATGTGTTTATCAGGTGGGCTTTTCGTGTCCTCTCAGTACCCCACCCTGTCACAGAAACTTTATTGCAAGTTGTAGTACAGTTGAGAAGTACTTGACAATACGTTTGAACCTGTGAATGATGGGTAGACATATCTTACAAATTTATGTAAGAACTGTTTTGTTTTGCTTCGTTTTCCTGCTGCTTCTAAACTAGTGCAATGAACATCTTGGGCCTCATCTCTGGTGCTTATTGACACAAATATCAGCATTCTATGAAAAGGCACAGTTGGTGTAGGATATTTGTCTTTTGCTGCTGTGTTTTGACTTTTCTACTGAGCTGGTTTGTGCTTCATAATGAAATTAGAAATCTGAAAATAACTATTTAGAAATTTGAAATAACTAAGAAATACATAAAATGAGTGACAACTCCAATAAATTACTCTCTTGCTTCATGTATTCTTAATATTCTTGTTTCAACTAACTAGTAAATAAAGATATGGGTAATTTACCAATCATTCACGTCCTGTTTCTGTGTACACTGAGGTCAGCTAAAAGGAATGAAAAAAAAAAAAAGACTACTGTTGTTTTACTGAAATATTAAGGTAACAAAGTCCCACTGTCTCATTTTTATTTTTATTTATTTTTATTTTTATGTTTATTTTTATGTTTATGTTTATTTTTATTTTTGTTTTTGTTTTTATGTAGGAATGTTAATGTTTTAGTGATATTTTCATCATATTCACTTTTTATTTTAAATGGATATTTACAATTGCATACACAACAATTTATGAAATTTTATTTAAGCACAACACTAATTACTCTGTGTAAAAACTTAATGTGAATTGTAAGGAGGCTCAACCAGAAATTATTGCCCATACCCCACATTTCTAAAATATACAAACAGAATTAAAATATTTGAGCAGAAATTAAGATATTTTAAAGCAGAAACAATAACCATAACGAAATTAATTTACTTTTTTAGAAATAAAATATTTAAATATTTCTTGGATGATTTTGAAATGAAACTTAAACTATTTTTCAATATTTTAATTATTTATTTCAAAACTAGTAATGATGAATTCAATGCAAATTCATAATTATGTTTTCAATCTAAATAATAATTTCAAGTGAAATATTTTTATTTGTGGAAAGACAATTCTATTACTTACTTTGTCATTTTCTGCTTTTTATGTTTTTTTTTCAAATTGAAACTTAGGATAGGATTATGAACCTGAATTATGTAGGGTACTTTCCAAATGGACATATTGGACTGTTACTAGTTCACTTTTCCTGCCCACTTTGACCTTTTTGAAAAATGAGAAAAAGTGCTATTATTTCATTGGGCAATTGAGGATTCAAACTTGATAAAAGCAACAGAGAAATAACACTTTTCCATTTTAATGTATTAAAGTAGTTTATGTTGACTTTGTCCTAGATGGGGATTGAAAAGATTTTGAGTGAAGTAGTTGTGTAACAGGTCAAGGTAGAGTTAAAACACATAATTGCTGGTACACTTGAGCAATAGTTGAAAATGGATCAAACCATTACTTACGTAGGAACACATCAATAGCATGTATAAATGTTTACAGCTCCTGTTTATATGTTGAATGTAGTCAATATTACAGAAAGACTTGGTAACATATGGATCACTTAGTTTTTTTCTGGCTTACCTTCATTGCATTCAACAGTGTCTTGTCACTGCATAATTCTGGATTTGACCAGTATGCTAGTTGTTAGCTCTCTTTCAGGGAAAAAAAAAATAAAATAAAATGAAATATTGCAAAACTATGCAGATACAAATATGACACACGTCTTAACTGTGGTTCTGTTTTAATGCTTGTAATATTATAGGAATAAGAAATCACAGAAAACATCACTATATAAAATATCTTTAAATATACAGAGATATGTTCCCAATACTTGCTGTTGGGGAAAAAACAAACAAACAAACCAAAACAAACCAAAACAAACCAAACCAAAACAAAAAAAAAAAACACACAAAAAAACCCATGATTTTAATAGGCTGATAAATCCATTAAATTTTGAGTGCTTTTTAACAATTTAATTCCTGAGAACTTTGTGGCTAGTATTGTTAAAAATAAAGAAGGAATGGGTTAAACTAACTGCTCTGGTAATGAAATGAAATGAAATGAAATGAAATGAAATGAAATGAAATGAAATGAAACGAAACGAAGAGTCATTGAAAACTAAAATACATTAAGAAATAAGAAGATTTACCTAAGAGACAGATGTTTCTATTGTTAGTTGATGCAACAATGTATTTCACATCTACTGTGTTCTCACCTCTGTTGTTTCTGAAATGTAAAAAGGGCAGTGGAATAGTGATTAGGATAGAGCCGTGTGTGTACTTGGAAAGGTTTCTACACCTGCACAATCAGAGCAAGGAAAACTAAAAAGTATAAATTTGTGGTTGGCTGAGATCTGTAAAACAAAATTACTCTCAAGAAAGTGTCAATCAAATATTTAAAACTCCCTGGCTCCTAAAGCACATAATCTCATTAAGATGATTTGTAAGATGATGTTCCCTTTGAAGTAGTCCTGTTATTCAAGGTGTTCCTGGTGCCCCTGGCTGTTTTCTGCCAGGTTTGTCATTTCACAGCCTGCTTCTTAACTCATTATATGAGTAAATCAACGAAACTAAAGATCTCTCAAGTGCCTAGACAAGAAAACAATCTTTTGTTTTGGCTTGTTATCAACTGTTGAAACCCACAACCTAGCAAATCCATTCTTCACTGTGTGTTGGAAGATTTAAGATAAATTTCTCTAAGACATGAGTATTACTCCAAGCAGAACACATGGACACACATGAAATTACTGACTTGAAGATAAGAAGCTCATTTGGAGGAAATAAATTTCAGTTTAGCCTGATTTCAACATAGAAACTTGGACATGCAAGATTAGATTTGAAGAGGAATTGCACTTCAGATCTGGGCCCTACTTAAACGATTAGGTGGGATATACATGTAGGTATAAACTAGCTTTGTTCAAAGTCACTAGATTCAGTAAGGTTTTTGTTTGTTTGTTTGTATGTATGTATGTTTGTTTGTTTTTAAACAAATACAGTAAACACTCAGGTTCACTTTAATTGAAAATATAAGTTTATTCCAGAGAGAATACTGAAGTGCAAAAAAATAAAAAAGTAAATACCCTCCTCGAAACAGATGTTGCATTTTTTTTTTCTTTAATTTCTTTTATATGGAGGCATCCATACAAATACAAATAACATTATTAGTGCTGAAGTCATCTGAGGCACTTGTTTTGACTTAAACTTTTTTACTGCATATGTTATGAAAGGATCTCTACTTGATTTTAGATAAGAATTTGGACTCACAGACTCAGAAGAGTATCAAGAAGAAACAGAAAGATGATTTTTTTTTTTTTTTTTTTGTTAGAGAAATTCATTGCAATACATTGCAATTCATTGCAATAAGAAAGTACAGTTATAAAAAACCTTTCATTTTTTAGAAACATTTTGTGCTTGACAAACTGTATGCATGTATGAATTATTTCACAGAACTAGAACTATTTTCACCCAACACTGAAGTGAAATCAACATGGCAGGTGCCTCAACAGTATGGCACAATAACTTTGGAAAGGAAGGACGAATAGCAAGTGCTAAAATAAAGCTTTACAAAGAAAGACTGTGATCAGACTTTCAAATAGAACATAGAGATGCTTGACCTGCTTTATTTAAAGCTTCCCTCAAGAAGAAAGTCACACCAAAAGAAATCAAATTATTTTGGTGAAAAATATTAAATTTACATGCATTAATTCTTCCATGTTATCAATCAAGTTGGTTATTCTGGAAACAAAGACTAAAAGAGGTACAATAACTTTGAAGAGGAAACATATAAAGAGAGAAAATTTATAAGCAGATAAAAAAATGATTGTGAAGCACCCTGTCAGCCATTTGAAATGAGAATGCTGCCAACAGCTTTTTAAGAAGAGATGTATCTCCTCAAAATTTCTGCATCTAATTCTCTTATTTAAATATTACAACATAAATTCTTGGTATCTTGAAATTATACCTGGTAAATTTCCATATCTGAAGCAAAAGAAGTTCCATAAACAAGGTAAAATACCAACCTTTCATTTACACCACTTTTTATTACAGTATTTAGTAAGGATACTCTTCTTTGAGCCGTCACTGTGACTTTCTTGCCACCAGGATGCACTGTACATGTAGGCACTAGTAACAAGGCTCGTGCTGATGCTGAACTACCTGTCCCCAGTACAGCATCCCCTCAGGAGCTCAGCAGCCCTCCACTTTCATTAGGTATGTGTATGCCACTGAGCGGATAAACATATGCTAACCAGTCCATTGAGAAAAACTGTTTTACAAAAATTAATTCTCATGATACTCTTCAGTGTCAAGCAAGTTTTATATCAATTTCACGCACAAGCAATGCATGAGATGAAAAGGTGAAATTAGACTGCAGAGTACTTACCTCTGAGATTGAAATCTAGGAATACTGTTGGCTTACGATTCCCTGTTGTAGTTGGCAGTCCTTCTTAAAACTGCCTAACACTGAAGTAAATTGATTTAAAAGACTTTTTGTGCAATTCTACACCATCGAAAACTACTAAAAACCTGCCTTGTTAATTTCATTAAGCCTTAAATCCAGCAGTCATCTAGCATAGGTCAGTTTAAAGTATCTCTATTTCCTTGAAAGAATGTGAAGCATTATAATTGTGCATACCACAGTTCAATTAATAACAAATATCCCTTATCGTTAAAAGTCATACTAGTAATTTATGGAGGTAGTTTGATGTACAGCTTCTGAAAAGTAGGAAGTGTTGCTCAGAAACCTATGCTGAAAATGGGATCTTCTTGTTACTGTGACTGAAGAGAAACTGGTCAGTATTGACTTTTGCTTTCCTGTAGATGACTTTATTTATTTATTTAAATGACAAGAAAATAAAAGCAACAGCAAAAGGTACCATTACTGGAATTTTCAATCTTACTATTAAAAACTACTGCCTGAAAATAGAACAGGTAGAAATTAAAATATTGTTCCAGTAAACAGAAGATGCCAACTGTTAATACATATGAACATGAGAGATGATACGATAATAGTTTCTGCTTTGTAATTAGATTAATTTTATTTTTAGTGGAAACTTAGATTCAGTTTTTGTTACTGAAGAAGGAATGAAAATTGCAGTTTTTATAAATGCAAATCTAGAGGAAAAAAACATTCACAACTACAAAACCAGTTGTAAAAGATGGGCTTCCTAGCACTGTAGGCAAAAGTGGGTTTTGGATCATAAAAAATAGGCAAAGAGGGTCTGAGGTTATGCTGGGATAAAAATGCTTTTGCTATTGGAGAGAAAGGTTTTACTTTGTTTAATATTGTAGTTGTATCTGCTAGCACACAAGGATGAAGACAATAGCATTTTTAGTATCTCTCAGATAGTAAGGGCTGGTTTGCTCTGTCTGAAATCTTTTTTGACAATTAAGAGACTAATTTATAGCAAAACTTTTGAAGATCTATTAGGAATACAATTCTAACTCTGAGGAAAGAAAAGCCTTAAAAAGGTTACCAAGAAAAAAAAAGTCCTTATCCATCAGCATTTTTACATAAAGACTGAAGTAACATTTCAAGATTAAAAGATTTTTATTTTTCTATCAGATATAGTTCAATAAAGTGCTGCATTAGAGTTCTTCCTATGCCATTTTCCTGTGGTTTAATTTTAACTGCTGTTAGTCATAACTTTATTTACAAGAAATGTTCTTCCCTGATAGTTTCTTCAGGTGAACTAATGCAGTTTAAGATTTAAATTTTGACTTTTCCTAACAGAACAGGAATATTTAAAATCATGGATTTTTGTACTAGTCTGAGGTATCGATAAGAGTGTTATGGAAACAAAGGGGAAAAAAAAAAGGGTCGACCTACATAGGAGCACTGCATACCTTCCACCAAAGACTCTTTGGATCCTCCACCCTAAAAGAGCACAGTGCAAGAGAAGATAGTCCAGCTGACCTACATCATTTAGCAGCTTCACGCCTTCCCTGAAAAATGGAGAATATATAGAGATTTATAGTACCCTCTTTTGTGCCGTTCCTCAGTAATATATTTGGTTTATCTAAAGAGCACATTCTTTAAATACCAGCAAACTAACTCTCCCAGAATATGCTGTGAGTCAGCCACACACATTCTCTTTTAGTGAATTTAAGTCACGCTTTCTGAAAAAGTCACGAAAAAACATAACTTTATAAAATCAACCCTGTTTTGTTGAACTTTCTGCTCAAATTCAAGCAGTGTCAATAGAACCCTGAGACTTACACAAGCATATTACTTTAAATAGTTGGTCTACTCTTTTGATTTTTGTGCTTTTAATCTTTGCAAGCAACCACAATGGCTGTGACAGTGACAGAACAATGTGAGTTTGTTAGGTGTAATGCAGCTGGGTGCAATGTAAATTGTTTTGTACTGTGATACCAGTACACTTTGACTCTGACTTTTGCTGTTCCAGGTAAATGTCACTGAAGGCTTCATAAAATATCATGAAACAAGTTGTGGTTACCTTAACCCTCTGCAAACAAAATGGACTAAAATAAACAGAATAAAATCCTAGAATGAAGCTTTAAAAAGAACCCTTAAAATATTGCTTGATGATAACAAGGATTTCATTTTGTACTTTTTTTTTTTTTTTTTTTTTTTTTTTTTAAGTTGTAGGCAATGTTTCTCTAACGATTCAAAAGTATAATAAATAAAATTGCACATAAAAAAAGAGTTCTCCCGATAGGACTTGCCAGGTCTGTCTGGAAGCAAACCCACGGAGAGTCCACCCACTGCATAGTCCTCAGGGCTGAGGCACTACCTCAGCAATACCTATTATGCAAGGCCAAAGAGACAAGTGTTTCATGAGCAGCAGCTCCAGAGGTTTGGAAAGAGTAAGACCTTGCTGGCAGTGGCAGAAGTCTTATAGCTGGGTTGCCTGTTTCCATGGATTTTGTAAAATTTTAACAGATAACATCCTGTATGAAAACAATGATGCTTCTTCCTTTATTAGCACCTGCATTTCCAGACACTTAGTTGCATGGCATAACAAGAGAAACGGAGAAACTCCCTGAAATTGGGATTGTCTTGGTGACATGCTTAAGATTGTTCTTATTTCACAGTCAGAGCCTCTTCTGAAGCAAAATGAAATATGTTAAAGGCATAAAATAACATATATAAAGTTTAAGAAATGTTTAAACAAAAAGCCTTAGCCAACTGAAACTTCAGGGCATTCCAGACAATTAATCAACATACATGCTAAGAAAGATTCTATTAAGTATTTGTTTAATTGTCTTCATATGCATTCTATCTTCATGATTCATGAACATTAAGACATTTGAGTTTCTACTCATCAGGATTCTCACAGGGACAGTGATCAACTTCAACTGGAGTTGATGGAGAAAAATTCTCACTAATTTCTAGGAATAAGACCCAACACACACTGTTTTATACTGTACTCTCACACATCAACTACTTGCAAATAGGAGTTGTTGCACTCAAACTGATGATAATAATTTGGCATGGGGCATTGCTGAAAAAAAAACAGGAAGAGATTTCAAAGCTCTGTTACAAAAGTCAGGAAGTAAGAGTACAATGCAATTTATAAGATACACACACACACACACAGAATATCAATAGAATTCAAATATCAGAATGCCAAATACAGTTTTTGAAATCCCTGAAAACTTGTAATCATTCTATCCAGTAAAAAATAGCATGACAAAAAAAGTAAATAATTACATTTTTCAAAACAAAAAATATGCTTTTGGTTTGGTTTCCCATGAGAAGGAAAAGAAAATGAAGTTGTCAAATAATTTATATGCCATGAATCACTTGCTTAGATCTATTCATTAAACCAAATATTTTATAAAACACATTGTTCTATATGAAAAACGTTGTCTCTGTTTCTTCCCATCTGCATAGAGATCTTCCATTCAAAATTTAATTTTATTCTGCTAATTAATTATGCTTCTTTATAGCTCTAACTTTAAAATATTATTTGAAAGAGAACACACTTTTGAATCAATATCAATCATATTGTTTTATTTTCTCAAGGGAAAAGAGGATGCTCAAAGGAAATTAATCTTACATCTATATTAACTTGCTGCTATAAAAAATGTGCTGTCTTATTCTGGTCTTTGGAAAATCTTCAACATTTCTTATATAAGTCTCATTTAAAGGTTTCTCTATAATGCATTTGTAAAACAACTTGTTTTTTTGATTTAACATGGCTGTTTTGCAAGAAAGATGAAGTTCAGTGTGATGTAGTGTTTTGGGTTTAAATAGTACAGTTCTGGTAGCAGGGGGCCATGCAGTGGTAACCTCTGTGAGAAGAATCCAGTAGCTGCTCCATGTCAGATCAGAGCCAGCTCCAGCCAGATCCAAAAGGGGCCTGCCATGGGCCAAAGCTGCATCAATGAGTGATGCTGGTTGCATCCCTGTGAGAGCAGATTTAAGAAAAGGAAAACAAACAAAAACAAACAAACAAACAAACAAACAAACAAACAAACAAAAACACTGCTGTAGAGCAAGGAGTGAGAAACAGCCCTACAGACACCAAGGTCAGTGCAGAAAAGGTGGTCCACATGCTGGAGCTTCCCCTGTGGTCTGTGGAGAGGCCCATCATGGAGCAGGCTGTCCCCCTGCAACCCATGGGTCCCACATGGAACAGATCTCCACACTGCAGCCTGTGGAGGAGCCCCTGGTGGAGCAGGCAGATGTGGCCTGAAGGAGGCTACGGCCCATGGAGAGCCCCTGTAGGAGCAAGTGATCTAAGTGATCTGGGGGGAGCTGCTGCCCACACGTGGCTGACCCGTGTTGGAGTAGTTTGTTCTATTTTGAATCAAAATTTTGTCTAGTATATCTCTCCTTAAAGGTTGTTGAAAAGGTGTCTTTTCATGTTTAACCCTTTCTTTGTGGACACTACAAATGATAAAAATTTCATTTTTTTCCCATTCTGTTGGTAGCTGCCCCTAGTAATTCCCTTTTAATTCCCTTCTAATTTCAGACTAAAATAGATACTAACTCTTTTTAGAACATGATCTGTGAGACTGTTCCATTCCTTTCAGCTCTGTTCTTTGTTCTTTTGATAGTCTTTTCATCTGCTGAAGAGATTCCTCAAAGCCATGTCTGTGGTATCTTGTGGATATAATGAGGATAAATCCAAGTGTTTGAGAAAATTACTGAAAGTATATTTTGCACTTTCTTATGTGTTTGCATACTTAGTTAATGTGCTTCCTTCTGAAATAGGTGTGTAGAATAAGATTTCCATGCTCTGGTCTACTGTTACAGAGCCAGACTCCCAAAATTTCAAGGAGAGTTCTTCAAGCTTAGATAAATCAGATCCTTTCTAGTTTTCATCCACCTTTTGATAAGTGTTTACTTATATTGTGTTCTTATATTCAATACAGTAATTTTCTAGCTTCTGTAATGAAATTTTAAGATAAACTTGCTGTGATTGAATGAGTTGGAACATTTACTCATAATACTACACAAGGTTCAAAAAAAAACAGGGCTATCTCACAGAGATATCCTCTGTTCAATATCTGAGGTCCTTTCAACCTATGTTTCATAGAATAAGGTTTTGTTACAACACGTAGCTAGAGCCTCCCAGCCAGCCTCCCAGTACAGTTGACCAAAGTTGACCATTTGTACAGATAATAATTCAGACCTATTTTGCCTCAATATTTTTCTGACTTGCTATATTACAATTCTTCTACATCTTGACTTTATTAATTTCAATTAACTTCAAGAATTACAGAATTCTCTATGGGGTTTAAACAATACATGGATTACAGCAATGCATATCTGTATTAAACTCATCTTTTGTGCTCCATACAGGCTTCTTATAAGAAATTCAAACTACTTCTGGACAGCCTTAATACAGAATATTTAAATATATCACTTTAAGACTGGGGCCAACAGTTTTACTATTATGCCACAATGAAACTTCGCCATAAAGACATATTTCATTTGAACAGAAAACAATGCTTTCTCCCAGATACATTGAAGACAAAATATAGAATCATCATTATAGTGCATACCAGCAACTGAGATATTTCATGGAATGCATTGCTTTCCATCTTAATGCAAGACTGAGTTTTGGCTGTATAACGAACGACATCATGACTGAACCCCATGTAACCCCTACACACAGGCAGGAACAAAATAGTTCAGAAATAATTTTTGCCTGAGGTATTAGATTCCACCATTCATTTAGCCACTAGTATAAATTCTATCAAATTCAGAGGTATGTTCAGTCATTCTTTTCAATATATTCAGACTACGTATAGCTTTCACCAAGATACAAAAGCTAAATGAACAGGAAAGAATAGGAAGAAATTATTTGGATCTGCACTGAGAAACAAACAATTGCTGTTATAAAGTTGGGAAATATATAAGCTGAAGAAAAAATGAGCAGTGAAGCCCAAACCACCAGCTTTATACAATCTTAGGAAAAAAAGAGAAAACTGAGTTACACGTTTTCATCACACTAATCATAATTTGAGCTTAGGGAAAGCTTTGATTGCACACCGTAACAGCCAAAAAATGATTAAATATAGCATAGCATGCTGGAAAGGAAAGCCAACGATGACATTCATGTGTTTATGAACAGTCACAATGAACATCCATGTGTGTATTTCAATGAATGATGTCTCAGCTCTCCTTATGAGAATATGATGGAGTTTATAGTCTTTGCCTGTGATTTTCTTTTTATACTTAGCTCACAGATTTTCTTTCTAGATTAAATAACACTGTGATAGAATGTGCTCAAATGATAAGGTCAGAAAAAAAAATAAAAAGATCATCTTTGAGTACTGAGAAATTAATTATTTGAAGAAATTCTAACAGAGGCTGGTAGCAGAATTTTCTCACTATCTTGTGAGATAATTAATCAAGCTTGGTTATATTAATGCAAAGTAAAAGTTAAGACCTGTAATACAAGGAAGATGCTACCTTAAATACACCTTTGGCCTTGTTAGATATAAGTTTTAAACAATTAACTTGTTAGATATAAGTTTTAAACAATTAACAAGCTTATTCCTGGTTTGAGTGTATAATTACAATGATTACATTTGCTGATAGGGTAATTAAATTTGCTAATGACAATTAGCCATTTGCACATACAATTAGCTAATTAACGTACACAATTTCGAATGAAAAATGATGTCCTTCACAGCTTTTAAAAATAATTTTCTGTATTATGGAAACTGGGATTAGTGACAGTTTACTTTAATAACCCACACTGATCAGAAGAAATAAAAATCCACTGTGTTAATCAAATAAACATACTCCATAACCACACAGCACATATCATACGTTTAGCTGTATAGAACATATGTGTACCATGTCTTTACCTCATGAACTAAGAAGGATGGGAAATTTTCCTGTGGTACTGTTAACTATTCCTGAGGGGAATGTAAATAAGGAATATAGATGGCTGCTAGCTACTGATGTCGTGTTCACTCTCACAGTAATTTCTTAAAATTCTCTTGATTATGAACAGTTTAAGATCAGGAAATTTCAGGTACAATTAAGTTCAGGTGGCATCCTGTATCACAACAAATACAACAGTAATGATGTACACACACACAGACACACACACACACATAAGATCATCACTCTCTTCTGGTTGTCATTTCTGTTTCCATCTAGCTAATCATAAGATACCAGGCAAAAATGTGCAAAATTAATTATTGCAAATAGTATGAAGGAACACAGAAGTGAGCAGACTGGTGAATACGTCAAATAATGACATTAAGTGAGATGACTGAAATTCAGTATTGCATTTTCTATTACAAAAACTATTAAACACTTAGTTAAATATGGAGATTGGAAAACACTTTTCCAAAGTGGTAAAAATCATAAAGCAATATAATATAAACCAGAAGCTTTCACCATGATCATGTCTGGCTTCCCACAGAATACATTCCAAGAGATTTCATCAAGCTACTCTTGGCATTCCTAATGAAGTGGCAGAGGCAAAAATTGACTTCTTTCTTATTACTCAGTAAATCATTGGTAAATGCATCTCAGACTCTAGACTCCCAGCACTTTTGTAGTTCAACAGTAAGTTCTTAGGAGAAACAGAAAGGGAAATATTGCACAGAAGATTTTCAGACAGGCTTATGTGCACAAAACATTATCTGCAGGAATCTGTAGTCAATGGTCTATATTGACTTCAGTGACGAAAAAGCTACTTTCTGTGAATAATAATAAAAATACAAAAAAAAAAAAAAAACAAAAAAAACAACAAATGGAGAGAGCAAGAGAGAAATAAAAATAATAATAATAATAATAAATTGGCAGCCAATAAGAGCAGTGATGGAGTCCCAAGGCAAGCTTCCTCTTTTGGGTATCCACAGGCAGCAGGTGTTCCCATCAATAACATCTTTTTCACAGTAACTACTACTAATTCCATCAGCACCTGCTCACACTCTCTATTATATGCTCCCATTTACAATGCTGTAAGCATGAATTACATGATGCTTTGATCTGAGGTGGGAGCCGCACACAGAGCAGATCTTAAATTTTGTGCACGTGTATTAATGGTCCTGAGTGTGAAACGTTTGGATGTAAGAAAGGAAAAGTAGGAAAAAAGTGGAAAGGTAAAGACAGAAGGGGTAAATCTGGTACAGTCTCTGCAGGGAGGTGGTCATGGCACTGAGCCTGCCAGAGTTCAAGAAGCATTTGGACAATGCTCTCAGACACATGATCTGATGTTTGTGAGGCCCTGTGCAGACCCAGAAGTGTGACACAATGATCCTTGTGTCACTTACCAAGTATACTTATAATCCTTCCAACTTGGGATAGTCTATGATTCTGTGAAGTCTGTATTGGGCTTACTGATCCCCACAGGATCAGTTTGGGAAGGACAGCATCCCATGGTAGGGACCCCACATGGAGCAGGGGCAGAGAGTGATTGTGAAGGAGCAGCAGAGACTAAGTGCTGCTTAGTCTCTGACCTCTGTTACTAACCACAGCCCCCCAAGCCCCTTTCTCCTGTGCCACTTGGGGGGAAGAAGTAGAATAGGGTGGCTAGGGGAAAGGTATTTTTAGTTTCACATTTCTCTAGTCTGTTAGTAATAGCCAACGTTACATTAATCTCCCTATGCTGAGTCTGTTTTGCCCATGATGGTAACTGTTGAGTGACCTCCCTGTCCTTACCCCAACCCTTGAGCCCTTTCTTCCACTTTTCCTTTTCAGAGGGAGAATGAGAGATTAGCGTGGTGGAGTTTAGCTGTCCATCAAAGTGAAACCACCAAGAAGTACTGTGCTTTCACTACAACAGCTAAAGCTGTGCGTGAAAGTCATGCAAAACTCATAGGAAAGGCATTTGCAATGGAAAGCTCAGGATGGATCTTACTGATATGCTTTGTGACTTCTGTGACACTGTGCAGGTACTTATGGTATAGCCTATATATATATAGCATACCTCGATTCTTATCTCAATAGTCAGAAAGAAAAAATATTAATTGCATATTTAATTTCTGTGTATGTTAAGGACAGGAATAATGGTCATATAGATATGGGATGGGAACTCTAGTTTCTCTTCTTGAACATGTAACATTTCTGGAGGTTAATGTAAAAAAATTAACGTTACAAATAGATGAGTAATAATGTAAGATCATCAATATTACTCTGTTTCATAACCATGCTGGAAATCTTATGGTAATGCATGTGAAAGTCTCAAAGGTATTTGGGAACACCTTGTATTGTTTTTTTTTTTTTTTTTTTTTTTACAAAAAGACAAAATGAAATTATATTATTAGGATTGTTATTTCACACTGGTTGCAAACTTATGTCGAATTCTGTCAACAGTTGCCTTTCCCTCTGTTCTCAGAAAAGAAGCAAGGGAGGATTCAGTTCAGAAAACTGATGGGTTTGTAGTGCCATCATGCACTACACCAAGAATGACAGCATGCCTTCAGGTTTTAGTACAGAACTGTTTTATTCCATTTCTGGAATAAATTTGCACTCGCTTCTCACCTCTCTGGAGTGTCTTCTGTTATCACATTATTATAAAGCATTGGGTATCAAAAATACAGGGTCTTATTCCATCCTGATGAGAATTGTTTCATTTTACATACGTAGCTGAGCATTCACTGGATTCATTAGAACGTTAGAATAAAAAGAATATTAGAATAAAAGAAGTAATACAAACAGAGCAGCTCTGACTGTAGGGGTTAAAGGTGACCTAAGTATATTGCATCTGCACAGTAATTAGGATATAAATGTATATATCTAGGAAAATGCTATAATCCTAATTGTTAGGTGTTATATATGAAATTCAGAGGCATTTCTTATAATCTCTTACCAGAAACACTCAGAGAATGGCTGTGATCATAGATATCACTTCTTGCAGGTGAACAGCCTGTTCAGTATGAGGTATCCTGGAGGTCTTTAGCCTGAAAGCATTTCCTCAAACATCTTCCACATGACACGGACACCTGTGAGATGAATGAGAAGGTGCTATGGTTTCCCCATTTTCTCTGACATGCTGCTGTTTGTCTTGCTTATATATCCTTATATATATTCTTATATATTTACATATTCTAAACTCACATCAGATAGATGATTAGGCTTATCATAGCGTTTCTCTTTGATAACCTGATTTAAGGCTTTGGGTTCCTTTCATTTTTTGCTCTCTGGCAATGCATGTTAAATAGATAATTTTCTTGAAGTTATAGCTCCTTAACACCAGAAACAATTCAGTTTTCATTTTCACAATTCCATTTCACTGACAAAACAACTTCAGAATTTTATTTTATTTTTTTCCATTAAAAAATAGGGTTTGCATTAAAAGATAACGAAGAGTCATAATCTACTTTTGCTACAGCATTTAACAGGTCAAACTGTGTTATCTTTGCTTCTATTTTTCTTGGAAAGTGCCTCAAAACCAACAAATACAATGCTAGGGAACTAAAAAATTATTTGTACAGGCAAGACATCAGTTGGTTTTATCAAGGTAGCATTTATCAATGCTACCTGCAGCATTCCAATTCTCATAACCAGCAAATGCCCCAAACCTTAGAAGACATGACAGCAGCCCCAGGTGCAACTTCCTTTGCCAAATTACTCCATTAAAATTGACAAACTACTTTAGGAAAGGTTAGTAATTATCTTTAGATACACTGCAACATGGGAGAAGCTTGATTTAATTTAATCAGTAGCACTGTAATTTAAGTTATGATGCATGCTTTAATTATTCAAAGCACAAATATTCTTCTCAGAAAACTTTCATTAGGGATCCAGTCACTGGGAAAACCTAGTCATATATGAGTTTTCTTGCTACAGATACTCTGAATATTAGTGTTGTCTTCTTGCCCTTTTTTTTTTTTTTTCCTGAGAGTTTTAACCAATTACATTTTAATGATGATTAAGTCCAACTAGGTTAAAATTGTATGACTGATAGCATAATCAGATACTTTAGTTATAGTTAATTATGCATTAAATTTACAAATTCAGAAAATTATACCATTATAGTTTTTGCAACTACTTTTGATCCAGTTCCTAATATTTACTCTATTATTTTTTCCTGTTTTAATCACATAATTTTAAATTAATAAAGGAATTTCATTAGTGGCACTGGAGAAATCAGTTAATGACACATACATACCAAATGAAAAAAAAAAAAAAAAAGAAAAAAAAAGCACATTGCACAAATTGTTCATGAAAAGCAATAAGGACTAACTACCTCAAAAGAATATTGCTAAAAATTTGATTTTTTAAGCCATTCCTAAAAACAGACAAGATAAGCAGGCTAACAATTGCATTATATTAGTGATCATTACAGTGCTTCACATTTATATAAAACTTTTAAATATTTCATAATATATACATGACAAAATTAAATCTCAAATACTTTCAGGAGACAAAGGGATAAATTACACTCCAGAACTGTTTGTTTTAAGACAGAAAAATGTTAAATGACTGAGTGAAGTCAATCTTTAGAACGGAAAAATAAAACAAATGCAAAACAGCAAAAAAACAGAAGTCATGCTCTTGAGCCTTGATCAAACTACCTAGTACTCTTAGAGCAATGGTAGCAAGATACAAAATTAACAGCCAGAATTTCTGGTGATTTTGTGAAACATCTGTTAGTGGAACTATCTTTAAGTCATCCTACTCCTGGTAAATAAATTCTTCCTCCCACCCCCTGTGTAAAATACTAAAAAATAACTATGTCTAAAGAGGAAACAGAGTTCAAATCTTCCTTCAAATCCAGTCAGTTGTGAATCTCATAGAAACACTTTGCTGCTTTGGGGTTTCTTTGCTGTTGATTTTTAGTAAATATCTAGAGAGGTTTTCATATTATAATATATATTGTCATTATTGTTAACAAGGGCCTTAAGGTACCTTGTGTAATATGAAAATAGTCCTGAATTCTAAGAAAATATATTGACTCAGAACTCCATCTGTGCTATTGATCTGCGTGTACAGCTGCAACTTACACTACAGGTACATTTGTTTCTGACAGTAACAGGCCATAGTTTCACACGCACACTATGACAAATAGAGACCTCCTCATATGCCGCTCCTCCTTTGTGCAGAGAAGCCATATTAGTTAAATCTTTTTTTTTTTTTTCAACCTACTCCCTCCACCCTCAGCCCCCTAAAGCATAGGAAATATCCTTTGTGGAGTATTTTAGCAACAACTCCTTTTTAATGTCTGATACAATGGTTTTAATTACCAAATTTCTCTTTAAAACCATCATGGACAAAACAGACTCAACATAGGGAGATCAATGTAACGTTGGCTATTACTAGTGAAATGTGAAACTAAAAATACCTTTCCCCTAGCCACCCTATTCTACTTCTTCCCCCCCAGGTAGCACAGGATGGGGGCGATGGGGGCTGTGGTCAGTCCATAGCACTTAGTTTCTGCTGCTCCTTCACAATCACTCTCTGCCTCTGCTCCATGTGGGGTTCCTCCCATAGGATGCTGTCCTTCCCAAACTGATCCTACATGGGCTTACCACAGGCAGTAGCTCTTCAAGAACTGCTCCCACATGGCTCTGTACCACAGGGTCCATCCCCCAGGAGCAAATTGCTCCAGCATGTGTCCCCCACATGTGGGTGGCAGCTCCCCCCAGGCCCCCTGCTCCTGCATGGGCTCCTTGCCACGTGCTGCATCTCCAGCCCAGGGCCTGTTCCTGCAGGGGCTCTCCATGGACCACAGCCTCCTCCAGGCTACATCCACCTGCTCCACCGGAGGCTCCTCCATGGGCTGCAGCATGGCAATCTGCTCCATATGGGACCCATGGTCTGCAGGGGGACAGCCTGCTCCATGATGGGCCTCTCCACAGGCTGCCAGGCAACTTCTGCTCCATGCCTGGGGCACCTCCTGCCCTCCTCATTTGCTGACCTTGGTGTCTGCAGGGCTCTTCCTCACTCCTTGCTTTCCCAGCTGCTGTTGTGCAGCATTTTTTTTCCCCTTTCCAAAATCTGCTCTCTCAGAGGCACAAACAGCATCACTTATTGGCTCGACTCTGGTCAGGAATGGGTTTGTTTGGAGCCAGCTGAAACTGGCCGTTATCTAACATGGGGAAGGCTCTTGATTCTTCTTACAGAGGTCACTCCTGCAGACCCCCCTGCTACCAAAACCATGCCATGCAAACCCAATACAGATGTATCAGAATCTTATGATGACAAACACTGGTAATTTTACTGTCCTCCTATAAAAAAAGCTTATAAGTCTTCACTCTCATCTCCTTATCCATAAAATAGCAAGCATTTATATAATATTATATATACATACATGTATATCATTCTCTTTATATATATAATATATATTATACATATATATAATTTATTTATTTTTTTCTCTGTGATTTTCTTCTTTCCTACTTTTGCAGTTCACAGAATGTGTTTTATTCTTACTATTTCTGAATGGTCATTTCAGAGTTTAAAATCTTCAAATTACTCTTGAAAAAAAAAGTGTCCAACTTTAATATCACATTTATTGTATTTTCCCCCTCCCCTAGTATCTCCTCCTTGTATTTAAGAAATTATTTTTCCATGCTGATATGATAAAGTAATTTGGATTTATATCCCCATATTTATATTTTATGAACGGTATTTATAGATTTATATAGATTTATATACAGTAAAGTAATACAGGAGATGTTAAAAGATCCTGAAATTATGTTTAAATTACCTTGTAGGTCAACAATTTTTGTGTGTCTAATAAGCGGCCAGTCGTATAGTCTCTACACAGACAATAAGTGTTAAGAATACAGTACTAAAAAACTTTGCATAGAAGCATAAAAGAGTCATAAACTTATTTTATCCATAGCCAATTTAATTTTAAACTCTTCTCTATGAGAAAAAAAATACACCCAGCAAAATTGAAAAGGTATCAACCCCTGATGTAGACTAAGCCCTCTTAACTTAGTGTAGAAATGGAGTCAAACCCTGCATATCAGCTTCCAGAGTACTAGCTTTTGACTAGGTGGCAGTAACTTCTTAGGCTGCTTGAATTCACTCATCAGAGCATGTCTGTCTGTGCTGTAAGCATACACAGGAGAGAAAAGTATTTAATGTCTGTGATTTGCAGGCAAAGGAGAAGCTATGAATAATGTGCAAAGTCATAACAAACATAAATTCCTTAGAATTTACCAAAATTTCATTAAAAGTTCATAAATAATGTTTTTTTTTATTTTCCCTGCAAATTGTATTTTTAAGATGACGAAAACTGATTGGTTTCTAGATTTTTGAATTAATAGCCAAGACTTGAGTACTGTAAATACTTTTAAGATATACATGTATAAGGAGTATTACAAAAAATCTTTCTTAAGAATGGTGCTACACTGCCAGTAGCAATTATCGTAGCTATCATTTTGAAGATTTTTTAATAAATAAAATTATTGCAAATATTTTTTAACTCAAATTATTTACATTTTTAATTTTCCCCTATGTTCTTTTCAACATATTAGACAGGCTCAGATTCTTTTATGTGAAAACATTGGAACATATTAAAAAGGCTTAACTTTAAAACAAATTAAATGGAAATTAAATTCACATTATTCTCATGTTTCATTCCACTTTTACAAATATATTTTAAATGTATAAGATTGAATACCCAACAGACATCTTATTTCACAGATGTCTGCATAGAAGTTTACATCTAAATGATGTTGCAAAAAATCATGCTGCAAAAAAAGTCTGCTATATGGAATAAACTATTATTTCCAATCTCTTTTATTTTTCCTCCCCTCTCCTCTAAATATAAACATTGTTTTATTCTGAGTATATTTCATTTTGATTTCAGTGAAACTGGGCTGTCAGTATCACCTGACAATCTAACAACAATTTAAAAAATATCTGAAAGCAAGTTTCAGTGCCTTGTGGAAAATTTCTAGCTCTGCACATCATTTTAGTAAATTGTCATGGGATTTACATCCTGAAAGTTCTCTTTCAGATACTATTTTTTATCTACCTACAATCCACCCGAAACCAGGGATATCACCTCAGCCTTCTCCAGGTTGACAGAATATTTTTACTGTACTTGAATTTGTCTCTGTCGTCTTTCTTTATCCAGCTGATCAGTCCCTGTTGAACTAAAAGCACCTTTTAACTTCTTCCTTAGTGAGGTTGAAACAGATAATTCCTGCACATATGTTTCATGAGAAAATAAAATGCAGAGTTGTTTATTTTTTTAAAAATACTCAGTGTTATGGTCATTTTATCAGGAGCATCTAACCGTGTTTCTAAATAAACGTAAGTAAGATTTCTTATTTTGCATTCCTGATCCAAAATTTGCAATGTAAGTATTTGCTCCAGACTGTTAAAATTGACTTCCTTGTTGTGCTTCATTCACTTTAATATGCAAATTAAACAGAAGTATCAAGAATCAATAGCACATCTAGATTAAAATTAATAAAATAATGCACTTGCAACAACATATAAAGCTATAGAATATTTTTCCCAGTGTGCTTCTAGTAATGCTTCCTTTCTTTAATAATTTAAACAAGTAGGGAGACAAACCTGCTGTGGTAAGCCATACCTAGGGTTTTGACAGCCAGTGGACTGGAGTTTAAGTTCTATTTTATTTATTTATTTATGTGAATATCAGTCTTATGCAAATTTATATTATGTTATGTTATGTTATGTTATGTTATGTTATGTTATGTTATGTTATGTTATGTTATGTTATATTATGCAAATTTATATTATTGCACTATAGGCTGTCAGATAAGATAATTTCTGCATGGTGACAGTTAGGCCTTCTAGGCATGGAGATCTAATGAAGTGTCTTGTTCTCTAAACAAGTGCCCTTTTGTCCACATAGTGTCGTAGCCTGGTTACTATTGGAGATGTGAATATATCTCTATCTTAAGTCTACCAGTCTGGGGCTTACAAAAACAAACAGACAAACAAGCAAACAAAAACAACCCTATCTTTGTGTGATTGCCTGTTTGAAATTGAGATACAATGAATTGCTATGTTGAGAGCATGTACAGCAGTAGCTCCAATGGTCCAAGAGAGATGCAGAAGACACACCTCTAAGTGCTCTGGGCAGAAGCATAATCTATTATGGTTTTCCTTTTTACAGATCATTTGTAACAGTATATAGTCAAAATAGTTGTAAATTTAATTTTTGTGAGGAAAAGGTTATACAGGAGTGAAATAATTCTAGCCAACAAACACTGAAGAAATGAATACCTTCTGTGGACCTATACTGAATTCTTCATGGACAGCATGGTAAAGGTATAGTGATTTCCAAGTCAGTATTTTTGTTCTTGCGTCTGTCAACTCCCTTCTTTTCTTTCCTTAATTCCCTTCAACTCATCTACAACAGTGCTAATTCACTGTTTTAAATGGGAGAGAATTGCAAACCTCACTCAAACTTGATTAAATATAATAAATGGTTCAGCACAGAGAGTTTACTTAATGCAGCTATGCACAGTCAATTGTCTTCCCTTATAATACAACATTAACACATTAAACTTAGAATGGATCATGTGTTCTGCCTGCTCACTGAATAAAGTGTGCAATACTCATTTTGGCATATTTTACACCATGCAGTGTTATCCATCATGTTATAATTCACTGGATGTGGAGCGAGGAATAAAGAAAAACTATTTTGGTAGATTTAGTTCTTGAGACTTATATGTGGACTCCATCTTGTCATGTCCTATGAGGATCTGTCATTCAGATCCTCATAGATCTGGAGTTCCGGCATTACTTCAGATTAAATCCATAAAAACACACTTAGATTTCTAACAAGGCTCAGAGAATTGGCATTGTAATACAGAGACTTTAAACTGTAGGGCACCTGGCTCATACCCCACTAAGACTGGTGGTGAGTGAAAACTGACAGTACCTAAGGGCAGTTTAACAGATCATAAGTGAACAGAGATGACGGTCACTGCCAGTCACTGGTGGATGAGGAGCTCCTTGCATTCCAGGTGGCACTGATGTCACATATAATAAAAAATAAAATTAAAAATTAAAAACCTCCACTGCGAAAGCTAAGGAGTGAGAATGTGGCAAGTGAGTTAGTGTTTACTCCTCATATGATTACTGTAGGCTGCAATAAAGTTATAATACTGATGAATGATGAGAAAGTTTCCCAGATTTCACTTACTTCAGAAGGAAATGTAGAAAACATAAAATACATATCCAGGTATATATTTCTATTATATCTCTCTCCGTACAATAAAAGCATATGCCTTTTAAAAATTAATTCAGCCATCATTGCAAATTAGTGTTTACAGTGGATTATAAAAATGCCAATAAGATTGAATGCAAATATATTCTAAGGTTGATTCATACATATATATATATATATGTATATGTATATATATATATATGCACCTTATCATACCATGCCTTGATTTCAGTAAAAAAAATGTACAGTTGAATGTTTTAGAATCAACTAGTTGCATGGCCACAAAAATTTGGCAAACACAAATATTTGGCAAGTCATTAGGAAAAACTAATACAGATGCAATTAATTCAACAAGCATAATCATTTTGTACAGGTGCAGGCCTGAAAATTTGACCTGCAGTCAGTGACACATCAGACTTAATAAGTTGTACGTCTGGGAGAAAGCAGACAGACCACTCCAGCAAATAGCCCAAGGACATATGTCATACCACGAGATTTAAAAAGTTTCAACAAAATAATAAAATTAGTCAGAAAAAAAAATCCCAAATTTCTTTCAGGAAAATGTTAAATGAAATAATATTATTCTTTTTAAGTAAATGTGAAATATAAACATAATTATATATATCAGGTTGATTTAACAGATGACAATGAAAATGCAAGTCAAAGCAAGCCAAGCCAAGTAAAGGAAGAAGGCTGACATGCTGTCCCAAAACACATTCTGCTGTGACATTGTGTACCACCTGCAAAACCAAGCTGTATGTCCAGATCAGTTTACCTGCAGGGTGAATGTAACAAAAAAAATGATGTGGTGTCATAATGAAATTGTGTGCCTATAAATAATTGTGACAGAAATACCAAAAAAAAAAAAGGCTAAAAAGAGAAGGAATATCAGAGATAATAGTATATAGTATTAAGAAGATATTCTTTAAGGAAAGGTTAATGAGCAAACCTCCCAGGTACGAAAGACTCAGTGAGAGAGGACCAGAAATAAACAAATGAGCAATGACAACAAAAAACATGTGCTGCTTGATTTCTATTTCACTGAAATTTGACCCATTTTCCCAAATCATCTGCCATTGCGAGCTCCTTCAGACTCTATGCTGTGCGTCCAAAAAGGTAAATGCAATTGGAAGCATGAATGTAAACATTTGAATCTGTCTTTTCGCAGAACTCTGTAATAAGCAAGGTATACTTAGGTAAGATTTGCTTTCTTTGAGTACAAAGTATTTCAGGATTCAGCTGTCTGAAATAGGCAATAAGTTATTTTCTATTTTATGCAAAGAAGATTGCTTTTTCATATCAAAATTTTGGAACAGGAAAAAAAAAAAATGAAAATAGTCCAAATCTAAAATTTAGAGTATTTGGATTGTAAATGCCTATTAGCATTTTTTAAATAGAAAATATAAACTACACCTCCTCTTTATACCTCTCCCCCAAAAGTTTTTGAAAGTCTGTTAAGAACTGTGGATGTAGGTTAAAACTTCTGCTTACAAAATTAAGAGAAAGTAAAGAAATCAATTATCCTCTTGCAGTTCAAAAATAAAGTATTTTTTTATCTTTTTTTTTTTTCTTTATATGCTTTTATTGCATGGGAGATTTACTACAGCATGCTTCCATGCATAAAAGATCAGAAAGCAATTCTGAAAACAAATATACGAGCATTGTAAATGGCAGATTTGAGCTATTTTTTTAGCTGGGGACATTTTTATTTTTTTTTTTGTAAAAAAAAATATATATATTTTTGTCTAGTTTCTGTCACTTATTGAAGAGTTTTCTAATCTGACTGGTTATTAACATTTCTCATTAATCTTGGATGAATAAGGGAGACAGGATCTTTGAGGCTGAAGTCAATTATGTATAAAGAGAGCCCATTATTTTAAGCATCATTATTTCCCCAGTTCATCCATTATGTCCCTATCATCTGGAAATTACCCATCCTGATTAACATTTCTGCATAAATTAAAATATTTTGACTGAGGTAAATTCCATTCCACTTAGCAGAACTAGATAGGAGTCTCATTTATGCAATTTCTCATGCTTTTGAATCTATTTGAGATTTTCAGTAGTTGCCAAGGCAAAATTTCTGAATGTGCATAGCAAAAATACATTCAAATATATGCTTTTATCTTGCAAAAGAAGTTGTGTCTTCCTGAGTATTTTGGGACAATTTTGTGATGTCGTTAGGACGACATCACAAAATATTAACGTAGAAGAACCAGCCTACATTGTTTTCTATAGTTTGGTTAGCTTCTGTTTAATTTTTGCCCTGGCAAGATATTGGTCAAGTCAGTAACACGGAAGTCACAAAAACTGCTCTCTGCGACCTTCCTTTAGTTTAGTTATACAGTGTAATAAAGATGAGTATTGACCAATTCTCTTCAACAGTCCTTAGACTTTTACTCATTTACTCATTCTGGTGGATTTTTATGTTCTAATTTCTTATATTGTTTGTTTCCTTGTTTGCTTGTTTGTTTTAAATCTCCGAAGAGTTACACTACAATTATTTGCTTTGATATCTATATGAGGATAAGGTATGGAAATAAAAAGAGGTAGGAAGCAAAGGTGTATATTTTAGGCACTGATCGTCTTGTGGTGAGGGTTGAGAGGGAATGGCAAATTAGCAAATTCTATTTTTTGGTAACTTATAACCTTACACTTTTTTTCTAACTTCAGACAAACCTGGATCAGGTCAATCGAGGAATCCATTCTGTGTAGAAAAATCATGCATCGCAAAAGATTAGAGAAATTTCAAATATGCTTTAGCATGATTTATTCACGAACTAAAACCAAGAAAATGTGATCACTTATCTTTACATTGTGTGTGTTTGTTGTTTTCCGTGTCAAGCTTTTTACCACTTTTAGTTCACTGTGGGACCTTCCCTGGATCCATTGCCAGAGTCAGAGAAGATTTTCCTAGCCTCATATTCCTTGCTATGACCAATTAGGTGAAGCTGTATTACTACTTCTACTTCACATAGTGTCTTCAGTGATGTGTGACAGACTGCAAAATCAAAACATAGAGAAGAGAATCTGCATCTGTCTGGCTTTGAGTAAACCTTGAGTCATAGACAGTAAGTCAAGAATCATTACACACACAGAGAGACTTATCATCTAGTATAAGGCTGCTTGAGCAGATCCAGCCTCTTGTCCAGTTCTAAATGCCACTTTAAAGCATTAAATATTTATGAAATATGCTTTGTCTAAGAATTTAATCTATTTTTTCCTGAATGGTTCCTGATCTTTGGAAATTCTGGATTCAAGATTTGTAAGTGTTGAGGGATTTTTGAAACAGCAAAGATCCCGTGGCTTGCTGCAGCTGAGCAAACCAAGCTACCAGGGTGACCATGACAGTGTTCCCACATCGCCCAATTGAGGAATTTAGACAAACATTGTTACCAGCAGCTGGCTTCAAGGACAAGGTCTATGTGACTGCTAATCACAAGGGGGTTGTTTTCTTGCAGGTGGGGTTGTTTTCTTGTAGTTGTTTGTCTGAGTGCTTTTGACCAGTAATCTTGTGTGAGACACTATCCATCCCTGTTAAGTTCACTATAAAATCAAGCTATTCGGGTAATAAGATGGAGCGTGATCTGACCATACTGGTGTCTGTCGTGCTTTCAGCTGTTTTTCCTGCAACATTTAAGAGTAAAGTGCCAATGTCGTCTATAATTTATGGGAAAAAAGAAAAAAAAAGAGAGATGCATGAGATGCATTCATTGCTACTTTTGATGGGCAGCTCCTTGTTTAATGCCATTCTTTCATTTTTTACAATAGAAAGAGTTAATTTCAAGGAACAAGAAGAATTATATTACAGAGTATGAAGCCTTTAATTTATGGTGAATTGTTCATGCAGAGAAATGGATTTTACAATGTACTGAGAGATTCCAAACCTTTCAGCTGTTTAATAAACCATATAAATAGAAGTGATGGGTTGGGATTGAACTTCTCAGCCCACCTGTCAACCTGCACATATGGCTGAAATACTGTTTGATAGCAAAGAACAAAATAACCTCTTTCCTATTTCTATAAGATACAAAACTCATGAGCAAGGATGACAGACAGAACAATCAACCAGGCAAATGAGCACTGGTGGTGGTGGGATATTTTTGTTTCACTTTCCAGTTCAAGTAAAAAATAAAAATTAAAAAAAAAAAACTCCAAGAGTGGGAACATATAATTTATGATTTCATATCTATTGATTTTTATTCCTGATTCTGTTTTGTATGGTCTTGCTCTTTAAATTTAACCTGTATTTGGTCTTCCATGAAGAAAAAAATTAAGGTAACACACAGATAAGTTTAGGAATGAAATATGCAACAGATATATATGCAGCAGCTATACTTTTTGCTCTCCTTAGCCCCCAAAAGAACTGCTTGCAAGATGACAAAATGGACTTTGACCTAAGCCATTTCACTTTTCAGTCGTTGTGTGGTGTGGAAGTGCAGAGACTTTCACTAACAGCTGATCATAGAAAATCTTGTCCATAATGAACAGCCTTACTAAATCATAAATTTATGAAGGTAAGTGTATAAACTTAGGTTCCAACAGAGTCATTTGGAAAGGTTTATTCATTTCCTTTCATCCTTTTTCTGGCCTGTTCAATTCTTTCCACAACATTTTAAATTTTGCAGTATTAAGGTTACAAAATCAGACTTAGTGGAGAGCAATTTTGAAATGTAACAACATTGTAATTTTTTTTTTTTTTGATTGATTGTTTTGTTGTTATTGTTGTTTTGTTTGGTTGGTTCATTTTTTTTTCTCTACTTTTTTTTTATTTCCTCTTGGCCACAATTTTTTATTCTATACCTTTTGAAGGCAATAATATTTGGAACCTTCCTAAATGATTGCCTACTGTAAACACTAAATATCAAAATTGTTATTCAAAATAATATCAGCCAGCATTCATATTGTTTCTTTGTTAGCATTATACTTGAAGTTTTCTATTTTCTCCATTTTCAAGACAGAGATTTGATACTGAAAAGAACCTAGAAAAATAAACTTTTCCTAAATTATGGAAACTGCTGATATGGTAATCCCTAGTCTTTGTTTTTTTCTAGTCTTATTATAGTTATGGAGAAACTATGCAGTTTCCAATATACAAGAAGTACTTCACTTTGTAGATTCAAACTTTTTTTACTTTTGTAAAGGACAGGAAATTTTAAAGGACAACAACTTAATTACATCTGAACTTCAAAAGCCATTATGATCTTCTCTTTGACTCTTTTCCTCTACACCTGATTATCTGAATTCAATTGATATTATCTTACAAACAGCAAAGTAAATCCAGTGATAGTTGAGTGTTAAGGATGGATGAATTCTAAATGTATGTTTTCAAAAGGGTTGATAAAATTTTATTATTGAAAAACAATATTGTATGCATCTAAATTGTACAGACATTATATATATATATATATATATATATATATATATATATATATATGGTTATGTAGATACACGTGTGTGTACCCATAGCTTGTTGAGTTATTTCAGGCTCTTTCTTCCATTCCATTAGACACTTTGTATATCAAAATACAGATATGATTTAGTTCAAATGTCAAGAATCTATTTAAATTGTCATTGCCTGATGTTGGGAGTCTCTGTTTAAAAATCAAGTTGCTATTTTGATTAGTGCCATTAGCGTTATATTACTGTGACCCACCAAAGAGAGCACAGACCAACCTCAGGAAATTCATGAGAATGTTCCAATTTTCATTCTCTCTTGCTCTCCTATTGTGCAAAACAATATCAGGAGGTCAGTCCCCTCTGACACAATTACTGAGCTTTTTTTATAGTTTCCATCTTCTACCACCAATTAAAGAAAATGACAGGAACATAAGGTGTCAAAAACATATCTCTGCATTGGTTGTCCCAGTAAATAGGATGATGATTTTTCACAAAAAAGAAAACAGATTACTCAAAAAAAAAAAAAAAAATTAAAAAATTACAATAAATAGAAAAATAAAAGAGAGAGAGAGAGAGAGAGAGAGAGAGAGGGTGACTGAGTTGTAACTAATAAGTCTTTTAGTTATATAACGAATTATAGTTGGGCCTAAACTATACACAAACTAATGGTAGTGCAAATAGGTGAACTCATCATTGTCATTATCTGGGAGGTAATGCCACAAGATTAAGCTATTGAAATGTCTCTGGTCAAGCTCAGCACAAAGTATGTGAAAAAAAGAGTTTCTTCCACCTTTAAGATCTGAGATATCTTGACATGACACCACAAGAGAAAATATTTATCTAAAAACAAAAAAACAAACAAACAAAAATCCAGTGTGACTGATATTTCTTCTCAGTTTATAAACATAGTATATGTTACTTATTCAATCACAAAAATTTTCTTGTTCTCCTAACTAAAATTAATTTCAATGCCTATCCTAAAAAAAGATCAATGTATTTACCTCAACTTCACGTGTAAGAAACTAAAATTCTCAACAATTAGTCAGTTTACCAAAACCTTCATACATATCCTATCTGAAAACAAAGATGAATATTTTATTCATCTTATTTTTATTATAAATGAATATATTATATTCATTATTATAAATGAATATATTTCAAATGGGAAATCCACACCAACCAGTGGAATAGGTGATTCAATAGCATTGTCCTTTCAGGGAAATATACAAAAGACACACTGTTAAATATAGAAAGTGTCATTATTCTCCCCAGAAACCACCGTAGATTGGAAAATGCATGATGAAATACTGTAGAAAAAAATACTGTATGAAATACTGATGAAACCACTGTAGATTGGAAAATGCATGATGAAATATAAATATTGATTGATATTATTTGATTGAAAAAATAGTTTCTTTTGAGGTTGTCTTTTCAGCAGCTTATGTTTTGGCATTACAGAGCTGTCCATTAGTTTTGTTTCATTATGTGGGGGGGGGACGGGGGGTGATGGGGAACAGGGGCTTCCTTCTTTTCATCTTCATAGCAGTATTTTTTATCTTTGATATTTAATACTTTAAAAGATGTAGTTCATAGTATTTGATGTGCTAAAGTTTCTCATATATATTGGACACCAAAATTCATCTATTCTGAAGAGAAAAAAAAAATAAAATAACAAAAGCACAGTTTTGTTCTGTTTAGAAGGTGAAGGAACTCAAATTGATAACTGCTTATTTCTTGGCTAGCACTTGTTTTGTGCTAGCAAGCGCAAAGCAGTAGCAAGTGCTTTGCTTATGCTGGGTAGGTATATGCCTTCCTTCTTCTATCCACAGGAAAAGAATATTACAGAATAAGAAAATAAATTCAGAAAAAAAAAGTAATGACTATCCAAGTTTCCAGTAAAAGTGAAGTGAATAAGTTTCATGAGACACTGAAAAAAATAAAATATAATAATAATCACAGTACTCATTTCCATTGGCTTATTTCTAAGGTAGAAATATGAAATATGATTCTGTCCTAGTAAAAGTATATGTTACCTGAACTGTGTTTCCTCAGAGATGTAAAGTAATTAGAAGATGAAGTCATCTAAATTTAAGTCTTGACGATCTTTATCCAGGATACATGGAATTTTACTAAATCCCAACCACTCAGGTAAAGTATCTTACATATACTTTGGTTGAACTATTGTTCAACCTTGGTTGAACAATACCTTGGTTGAACTATTAAAATATATTAAAAACTAACACACAAACAAACATAAAAAATGTTTTAAATATTCACACTTTTTTTTTTTTTTTAAATAAACATCACAGTTATGCAACTCAGAATAACTGGTAATCCTTGAAGGAAATACAGTTCAGGTAGTCTTTTATCCAGCTTCATCATGTCATCTTAGATTTGATTTTATTTTCTTTCCCATGGAGGGAAAGTACCTCCTTTCCAGTGCAGGTTATTCTAGTCTGGTGCTTGTCAAACTACTCGAGTACTTCACTGTAATATTTAACATCTCATCTTCTTCTTGGATTTGGCAGAGACACAATTTAGACTTTTATGAAAGCTAATTCTATGCAATAGGTAGCTCAGCACCTATTGACACTGACAGTACAGAGGACTCCAGTTAGGTAGGGATGGCACAAAATTAATTAACTGCTATTTTATTTTATTTTTTAAACACCTGCTATTTTTGTTCTATGCTATTTAAATACGTCATCTGGCTCACAGGAAACCCCTAGCACAAGCAACATTGTGCAATGGAAAATCTCTCTTCAGGAAAGACTCAGATAAAAATCTATTCTCATGAAACAACAAAGATATGTACTTGAATAGCTACAGAAACTAACTCCTGAATATGAGTCCAGCTCTTCACAGGTAAACAGGAGGTAAACTGCTGGAAAAAAAAATAAAATAATTTTGTTTAGAGTAGAATGAATATGATATTTGATTTGTCTGTTCTCTTAAAACTGATCTCCATTCTTCAGCATTGCATATGTAGTTTCATATGTAAATATGTAGATTCATAGAATCATAGAATCAAAGAATCATAGAAGAGCTTGGGTTGGAAGGGACCTTAAAGACAACCTAATTCCATCCTTCCTGCCCCATGGGAAGGGATGCTACCCTCTAGATCAGGTTGCCCAGCACCTCATCCAACCTGGTCTTGAAAACCTCCAGGGACAGGGTGTTCACAGCTTCTCTGGGCAACCTATTCCAGTGCCTCACCACCCTCTGAGTGAAGAATTTCCTCCTTACCCCTAATCTAAATTTCCCCTTTTTTAGCTTAAAGCCATTCTCCCTGTCTTGTCATTATCTGCCTGTGCAAAAAGTAGCCTTCCATCTTTTTTTATAAGTCCTCTTTAAGTATTGAAAAACTGCAATAAGGTCAACCCGGAGCCTTCTCTTCTTCAGGCTGAACAGCCCCAGCTCTCTCAGCCTTTGTTCATAGGAAATGTACTCCAGCTCCCTGATCAACTTTGTAGCCTTCTTCTGGGCCTATTCGAACATCCTTCTTTTGCAGTGGGCCCCAGTCCTGGACACAGCACTCCAGGTGAGGCCTCACAAGGGCAAAGCAGAGGGGGACAATCCCCTCCCTTGACCTGCTGGCCTCTTTTTATGCAGCCCAGGATGCAGTTGGCCTTCTGTGCTGCAAGTGCTCACTTCTGGCTCTTGTCAAGCCTTTCGACCACCAGAATTCATAAGTCCTCTGCAGGGCTGCTCACAATATGTCCTTCTCCCACTCTATGTTCATGTCTGGAATCACCCCAACCCACATGCAGCACCTTGCACCCAGACTTGTTGAACATCATCAGGTTCATATGGTTCCACTTTTCTAGGTTGTCTAGGTCCCTTTGTATGGCATCCCTTCCTTCTGAAGAGCTTACAGCCTTCTATTCCAGAGTTCCAGTTACACGATCTGTCCCACCACATTTCTATGATAGCGATCAGGTCATAGTTGTCTAATTGCACCATGGTTTCCAATTCCTCCTTTTTTTTTTCCGTGCTGTGTGTATGTGGATGCACTTCAGCTGGGCTATTGGTTGCATCACTTTTCCAGAAGAACCCTTCCTGATTGCTTTGGGAGAGTTCACAAGTGTTGTTCCTGTTTCTCAAAGTAACATTGTTCTCAGATTTGCTTCCTTCACTCAGAGGTACATCACCATCCCTCACTGCATTTATTTTAAATCCCTCCTGATAAGCCCAGAGAGCTTACTGCCCAGGACACTCTTGCCCCACCTAGTCAGGTGAACCTTGTCCAGTGTCAGCATGCCCCCTGTCTCAGAAGTACTAAGACTGCAGAACCTAAAACCTTAAGCATGGCACCAGCCTCACAACCAATCATTCACTTGATCCTTTCATCTCCTTTTTCTTGGGTCTCAGTCACCAACCAGGAGGACAGAGGAGAATACTACTTGCGCTCCTGATCCCCAAAACATCTTTACATCCATGACACCTACCTCTGCCTTCAGGACCTAGGGAGACTTCCAAAGACTGGAGTTCCCTGGAACTGAGGGTCTGGGCAGCTCTTTCAATCCTTGGGAGGTCTGTTTTGTTGTAGGCATCTACCTGGGGAAGTTGTAGCTCCTTCATTTGGGATTCAGCTTCAGACTGGCAGGCTTTGTGGGTGGACATAATTTCTGTTACACTAGAAGGCCCTTTCTCTGCTGCTTTCAGAATATAAAATGACCCACCTTGTGCCCTGCTTGCTTGCCCTCCCTGTGCACAATGCCATGAAAACTGCTGCACCCTGCCCTGACTGATGTGCTGTGCCCTATTCACTGAGTCCTTGTTGTGTGTGTTCCCAAGGGGCTGCCTTTGTATGAGAGTTGAGGGCGATTCTGGCCCCATCACAAGCCTGGTCAGCCACCCTTGCAAGGGCTGCTGCGTCCTGGTGGCTCCCTTGTCTGCCTCAAGTGGTCTCAACTCAGGAAACCCCCTGCACGCAGCTGGAAACTGGATGCAGGAAACCCCTGCTCCACTGCCAAACATCTGTCCCAGAGCCTTGTTGACTTGGTGACTCTCATCAGGTTCCAGCCTTTCAGCTGTAAAGATGCTTTCACAGAGGCCCTGAATCTATTTGATAAGAACTTCCACTACACTGTTCTGGAACATCCGTTCAGTTCAAACCTTTGATAACATAAAAAATTAAGAACCTCATGAGAGACATTGAGAACCTCCATCTCCTATTAACTTCAATGAGGAATAAGGGCACTCATCAACTCAGTAGACCCAAGAAAACATCCCTGCATAAAAGAAAAATGAATTTTCCAGCACATTTAGTTCCAGGAATATCACAATAGCTTTTCTTCTCATGGCATGATTCCTAGTCAAATTATGTAGTGATTACTCTATTTCAGTTTCTGCATTGAATATGCAGTTTAATTGCTCAAAAAGAAACACTTTGCTATTGAATATTAAAAAAAAAATAAAAATAAAAAGAAGAAGAAAAAAAAAGAAAGAAAAAAAAAGAGGAATCATAATCATTTTTGGCTGAGTCTATCTTTCTGTTGTGAAGCAGTGGGTTATCATTTTGGATGTACAGATTAGAGAAAAAATATCTGGTTGCTGCCTTGGGTGCAACCAGCAGAAATTAAATGCATTTAAGAAATGAAACTTTTCCTCCTACTCCTTGAAATAAATGCTTTCTGTCTATAATATGTTAACTTTCTAGCAGTACTGATGACATGCTACTCAAATGACACCTGTAGTCAATAGTCAGGAAGACTCAATTGGATTGTTATAAAATCTATCCTTTAACTGGAAGAATGTCATTCCTCATAACCAAGTGACTATTAATCACTCCTGGCCAACAAACTGAAAAAGTGTATATTCATAAATGTCTAAGACCAAAAAAAGAAAAAAAAGGCTGCTGCCATAACTTCAATAATGCCAATTAATAAGATTTCATTCTTATTTCATCAACAGTGATCAAGTACTTATTTATTAGTAGTATTAGTGTTACTGTTACTATTATTACCATTATTACCATCATTACTATTACTATTACTGTTACTGTTACTACTATTATGTTACTACTGAAAGGGTTGTGAGGCATTGGAACAGGCTGCCCAGGGAGGTGGTGGAGTCACCATCCCTGGAAGTCTTTAAAAGCCGTTTAGATGTAGAGCTTAGGGATATGGTTTAGTGGGGACTGTTAGCGTTAGGTCAGAGGTTGGACTCGATGATCTTGAGGTCTCTTCCAACCTAGAAATTCTGTGATTCTGTGATTCTGTGTGATTTACTATTACTACTAGTCTTGTTGTTATTACAAAAAAGGAAATAACAATGACCTTATATTATGACAGGGGAGGTTTAGATTGGGTGTCAGGAAGAATTGCTTCACTCAGTGAGTTGTTCGGCATGGAACAGGCTGCCCAGTGAAGTGGTGGAGTTGTCATCCTTAGAGGTATTTAAGAGGTGTGTGGAAGTGGTGCTCAGGGACACGGTTTAGCCCATGGAATTGTGGTGTTTGGTGGATGGTTGGACTTGAGATCTTATAGGTCTTTTCCAACCTAGATGATTCTATGACTAAAACATCCCTAAACCTTTCATTGGTTGGTATAATGCATTTTACAACTCCCAAAATTATTAACTAATAAGTATTGATATATATTGACATATCATATATTATATTGATATATAAGTATATATCTCTGCTGTCTTACAATAACTGTAAATAACCCTACTGCTTACACTGGTGGTGGTGTTCTAGTTTTAGCTATTATTTTGGGAAACCCTTGTATTTTCCCACTTCAAGAGCAATAAAATTCTTCATATGCCAATAATTTGATTTGCTGTTCTCATGTTGACTCCAGTTGAAATTTTGACACTAAGATTTTCAACTATGCAGGTTAATGGAAGCCAATAGGGATATAATATATACCAAATTGAAATATTTTCTTTTTACTTAAAATAGGACTGACTACCTTTTGCTCTGCATCCTTTTCTGGATCTTCAATTTTATAATAAATTCAAATCTAATCCATTTACGTCGTCAATTACAAAACAACTGAAAACTTTATAGGAAAACAAGATCCGGGAAAGGAGATATTTATACAACAAGTCTTAAAGTAAGTTAAAAGCATGAATGATGATTAAATTATGTACAAAGCATGTACAAAGCTAAACTAAAACATGAAGTAGATACTATGTTAAAGAAATTAGGAAGCACAGATGAATATGTCCTTACACAAACTATTAAAACTATTGTCCAATTCTGCTTTTCTGAATTAGGTATTTCCTCTGAGGCTACAAGAATTAAGCTCAGTACATGACTTGTTAATCTATGCTAGAAACCCTTTTACTTTAAAATATCCTCACAATTATGGCTACCTTTATATTATTTTCTCATTCTTCCAAGAGAAGAAAAATAAACATTCTGCAGGTCTTTTGGGGCTATTTTCTTCTGTGATCATAAGCCACAGAAAATAGTAGTTCTGCAAAAATATGTGGAATCATATTAATGATTTATGCTGGAGAAAACAACTAATTCAAAGTACTTTGGTTCTTAATAAACAACTTTGGTTTTTTTTGATGCCATTAAAGAAATTTAACTGAGATTGGGGTTCTACCAATTGTCTTTTAATTGGAATGAAAGTTACACATATCAAGAAAGCTAAATTAATATGAGAAATGTATTGTCAAGGCAGCTGTTACTGAGACACAAAAAATGGATCTGTAATTCAAATCGGACTTTTTTTCTTGATCTGAAGGAAAAGAGAGCAAGGGAAGTCAATATTGGGAGAAAAACATAGATGATTTTTAGTATAAAATTTAAAAAATGTAGCAGCTCCTCTTCATTTTCAAAAGTAGTCTTACTGCAAAATAAAAAGAGCAGATGAAAATGCAAAGACTGCATTGTACCCTTTCCTAATCATGTAAGATAAATAGTGATACATGACAGACACTGAAATCTATTCACAAATGACCACTTTCAAACAGATGTTTAAGACAGGACTACTATGGCAGACCTATCACTCAGTAGGAAAAACAATATTTTAAAACTCTTCACAATCTTACCTTGCTAAATGGGAAAAGAAAAGGTTCAGAAAATACAGGCTGAGAATATAACAGAGAATGATCTTCCAAAGGCTCAGGAGAGATCAGAGAGTCCAATCAAACTATCTATTTTCTGCTGGGTAAGTCATTATGGTATCAAAATACACTGCATAAGGTTGTGGAGGGTTGTATGTTTTGTGAACTAAGCTATAACCCAAGTGTGAGAGAGAGAGTTAAAACATATCTTCTTCAGTTCATTATTGCGATCAATGATCAATGCCTATTACAAGTAAAAGATACTTTTACTTGATATTTAAATGTGTTTTTATAAAGAATCCACATAGATTTACATTTGTTTGGGTCAACAGGTTTCTAGGACTTTTATTTAACCTTCAATTAGAAATGACAAAAGCAGAATGGGTAATTCAAATATCTCTTAGATTGCTAACTGCTGAAAAACAGATTTTATCAGAAAAGATTGGACTATTTAGGTTGTTGGTGTGTTCAAACCTCAAAGCAAATAGAAACTTCAGATTTCAGAGTGCTTCTCTCCACATAGCTATTCTTAAAGTCTGGTGAATTCCAGTTGTGCAGACCAGTTGGTCTCTCCAGATTTGCCCAACTGAGGAGAGACCAAATTAATCTTTTTAATTAAAAAAACGCTCACAAACTGTTTTATGGGTGGCCCATATAAATTAGCCATTTTGTAGTTATAAAACAAGAAGTTTGACAGTTATTAAATAGAAATATATTTAAATATATATATATTTAAAAAAAAAAAAAAAAACTCTTGATATGATAATGGCCAAGAGACACGGGGATATATTTATTGGGGATTTTAATGCTGCAAATATCATTCGTATATGAGGAAGAATATGTCCATTCTCACTTATGAGAGAAAGTGTGTTCTTTGATTTTTGGATCTTTTTTCTTTCTGTAGGCTGCAGTTTAATGTTTCTGTAGCATTAAGATCATCATTAAACAATCTCATTACCTCTGAGTGATGTAGAAGCAGCAAATTTCTGCATATGGATTGTATATTAGCTTGCATCCAATATAATCATAATCAGTTAACTTACTGTTATAATCTTTGATGCTGAACTTCCAAATGCCAAGTTATTTTTACTCTCTTGTATCCAATACCCTTGGGTTTCCTAACAAAACTCCTCATAGTCACCACAGAGGTATCAGTGCCTATAGCAACTCTATTAGGAATGAAGACCTCTTAGTCAGACTTCTTTGTCACTGACATTTTAAATGTTTCCAGTCTTCATAATCCTTTGCTAGTTTTAACTGGTAACATATCAGAAAGCCCCAAAACCACATATTATCATTGTCCCTATCCTCTAACAGTCAGTCCAAAGTATGGTGATTAAGTGAAATATAGGGATTGAACTTGGTTTTATTCTGAAGTGCAGCAATAGCACAGCTTCAAACATAATAATGAAGAATGTAGAAACTCAGAAGTTGGCTCCCATTCTCCTCTGGTTTAAGATCCTCATTTGATATTACCAGTGGGAATTCCAGTGCTAAACCAGATTTCTACTGGGTTGATCAGTGATTTAGGTGTTGATTAATAGTGACTTTCTCTCTCTGTCTCTCCAATAATTGAAGAGATTAGTTAGCTCCATGCTATAAAGGTGAAGTAATTAGAAGTCAAATACAGTGAGGAAAATCTTTCTCCCCTGCAAACACAAAATGTGCTCATGACTTTTGGACAGAGAAATCAACTGCTTTCCTCGTCACTTTCTCTGGACTTCATAGCAAAAAATCTGTATTTAAGTTCAAAGGAGGTAGGGAAGACGGAGGCAGCATGACAGAGATTTACAAAAACACTTTTATCACTATCTTATACAACAGAACTCATTTCCAAGCAGTGCCTTGAATCAAACACTTGCTATTTTGAAGCATGTAATAGTCTGATAGTTCAAAAATGAACTACTTTTGAGCACTGAACCACTGTGAGCTAGACTGTGTTGGAAACTTTTCTACAATAATTATGAAAGGAGTCATGGGTAATGCCACTTTAGCTGTAGATCCTGAGGACACTTAAAATTAGGTGAAATACATCAGACTTAATGTCTTTGATAAAATACTACATAAAGTTTAATTAATTAATGTAGGAAATAAGTAAATAACAAAAATTTAATACTTCTTTTATGAAATAAAACTTCAGAAATAAAAGCATATGCTCAACAAGAACAGTGTAAGAAGCCCTGAAAATCACCAAAATGCTTAACATCAAATAAATAATAACCCATTAACTAGAACATCTGTATACACAAATAACAATGAGTTCGGAAAGAGTTCTGCTTTAGAATAATGCAGAAGATATCCATGATGAAGTCAATAATCTCTCAGTTAAAACAAAAACAGTTAACAGTTAAAACAAAAACAAAGGGAAAGAAAAATTTAATACTTTTATCATTCTTAATCATTTTAATGTAAGATACTATTTATCTTTTGGGAAAGAATAATCTGAGTTGTTACCCCAAGCTGAATTCTGAAAATTACTTTTGAACCACAGTTAGAATTACTTTTCTTGTTCAATTTCCTTTTTAATAAGTGAAGAAGATGCCAAGGACTTAAGCAGAGATTTCCTCCAAGAGAAATCAGAAACAAGCTCATCCAACTCTAGTTAGGTTTATAATTGTTTAAGTTTTCCAAATCTGTCTTGACCTTTTCTATAACTCTAGCAAGAAACATCAGTGTGATGTATATCTTAACTTCTACTGTATACACTTCTGTCAAAAATCTGAAGAAAACAAAAACGTTTAATTCAGTAGCAGAATGCACATGGAGGTTTGGAGAAAATTTTCATGATGTTTTTTGAAGGAATCCTTGAAATTGAACTTGGATGAATTTAAAATTTGACTTTAAAAAATTATTTGCTTTCTGCCAAGATATAAATTAAAACTCTCTCTCTCTATATATATTAACATATCTAATAACTATATTTGTTAGCAGTGGTCTGTGTAGAACAACAAGAACTTACACCTTGACAAGCATCTTTTCAAGCTATCTTCTGAAATGTTTTTATTTCTCGAAATTGCTAATTACATTCTTCATAATTAGTAATAATTTCATATTGTTATAAAATGGTCATGTAAAACAAACAAAATATCTATCACTAAAAGTGATGGGGACCATCTGTGTACTAAATTGCAGCATTTCTCTTGATTTTTGTAGTCTCTCTAAACCAGTTCTTTTGGAAAAATTAGCAACCTCATCTGGACATACAGGTATCAAAAACATGGTCATATCTACAAAACCTCTGAAAAAAAAATAATAACTAGACTTGTCATAATAGGAATAGGATATTATGAATCCTTTGTGACAGAATGACTAATTCTACTTCAGTAAACAATAAAATTGGTATTGATTTCAGTAAATTTTGGTTTATTAGAGGATTTTATACAAGTTCTACATATCACCAGTATATATGCAAGTAGAACAAAGAACCTAAAATAGAAATGGTTATATTTTCTGTGTGAACTTAAGGCATTCCATTTCAGTTGATAAAAAATTTGTATTCTGCATGAATAATGGGTATTCCACCCCCTAAACATTAAGGGACAGTTTCAGTCTTTCCAAATGCTTACTGATTTCAGTGTCAATTAAAACAGATTGAGTAAGGATGGAAGGGAGTTAATATATTATTGAGAGCTGTTTTTGTTTTTGGTGGTGTGGTGTGTTTTTTTTTGTTGTTGTTGTTTTGTTTTTTTTTGGGGGGGGGGGTGTTGTTTTGCTTTTGTTTTTGAGCAAATGTGGTATTCATTTTATGATACTTTCTTTCCAATCTTCTGGAACCAGGGTAGGGAAAATATATCATAAAAACCCTGAAAAGTCTTTTGCATGATTCCTGTTGCTATTTTTTTTTATGGTTCTAAATATAAGCTGGCTAGTATTTTCATCCTCAAATGGTAACTCCACAACCTGCTTGGCATGGGTACAATTATTCACAGCTGTATGCAAGATGTTGTTAAATGCAGAACAGCATCTCTAGCTATCTCCTGCCTACTGTCAACAAACAATATTCAACTGATTCCTCTATCTAAACAATTCCTTCAAATGACAAAAACCTGCATATCAAAGACAATTTGGCAACTATGAATAGGGTCTATTTGGTTCAATATCATCTCATTCTTCATATTGATCAGATGAGTGCAACCAAAATGGGCACTGAGATGTTTTTTGTCATCTGCATAAAAATATTTGGTTATTCAGTGAATTCCCTTTACATTATCTTCTCTATAATCACTGGAAAATAATTCACAGTGGTCTCTCTCTACATGAACCCCTTGTAGAAAACTCAACCTGGGCCTCAGATTTAAGTTGTTTTGTAAAAAATTATGATTATGCAGTGCAAACCTAGTTTGTATACTTGCCTTGTCATTCATTATATCCATGTTATTGTCCAGGTGTATATTTCAACACTGCTACTATCCTAATGTCAGAATATTATTAAAATATATTTTAGACTGAAGGATGCATTTGGAAAAGCATCAAAACTACAGATTATTTTCTAGTATAATAGAAAATTTCTAGTTTATAGTTTCTAATTTTCTAGTTTCTATAGATTATTTTTCTAGTTCTACTTCAAACCTTAATTTTTTTATCTCTAATTCACTTCAGTGTACTACATAAGAGTTGCTTTTTATACTCTAAGATCATTATAGCTTCGTAAGGAAAATAAGGAACAAGGTGTTACACATGTTGTTGTATAATACAGTATTTCTGTGAATTACTGTACTGTAGGAATGACTGTAATAGAAAGTCACCCCTTAGTAAACTTGATATGTGACTGTTTTCTTCTCATATTGTGGGGCACATATTATATATATATATATATACACATACATATATATACACATACATATAGGTATATGTGTATGTATGTATATCTGTATGTATATACAGATATATGTAAAATACCTCCTGTCAGAAATTATTTCTCAGAAAAGAGGCCCTATTTTTTTTTAACCTTTTTTTTTCTTTTTCTCGTCACCTCTACCTCCACCTCCCCCCCCCCCCAAAAAAAAAAAAGACAATAAGTATTGTAAAAGTGAGTCTCTTAACAAGAGAATTAAATGAGAAAGATAAGTATTGACTAACAGCACAGAAATCTAAAACTATAACATTTTCACTTGAGAGTTCAGAAATTAAGATATCTGAAAAGTTCTTTCTTTTCAAGACCAAGCTTGAAATGAAATGCTAGAGGAATAATTTCAGTGACAAGGTAACCTAGCTTTTCTGAAATCATCTTTTTAAAGTCTTACTTAAATAAAAAATATATTTCTGACTTTCTCAATCCAACACAAATCATTTCACTGCAGTTTTTAGATTTTTTTCTATATGTAACGAATATTTTCTCTTTTGTATTTGAAGATTTCATCACTGAAACTCTAGATTAATTCTAGGAGTTGTGCTAAATTAGCAAATGTGGTTAATGTTACCAAGCTGTGGTATTTCATCTAGAGTTCACAAGGTTTAGTAGAATGTTTCTTTCCACCCCAACCAGTTATAGCTATTCCCCATGATAGCTGTGAAATTCATTTCTATGTAAAGTGGAGGTAATGCTCTTCAAAAGTAGTATCTTCTCCAAAAGAAAACTAGCAAGACTGGGGCAATTTGAATAAGAAAGGGAGAGATCTCTGAAAATTACCAAGATAATTAGATTCCAATTGCCTTGAGCCAACTTTGTGTCCAGAGGAGGGCTACGAAGATGGTGAAAGGCCTGGAGGGGAAGACGTATGAGGAACGGCTGAGGGCACTGGGCCTGTTCAGCCTGGAGAAGAGGAGGCTGAGGGGAGACCTCATCTCAGTCTACAACTTCCTCGTAAGGGGGTGTCGAGAGGCAGGAGACCTTTTCTCCATTAACACCAGCGACAGGACCCGCGGGAATGGAGTTAAGCTGAGGCAGGGGAAGTTTAGGCTGGACATCAGGAAGGGGTTCTTCACAGAGAGAGTGGTTGCACACTGGAACAGGCTCCCCAGGGAAGTGGTCACTGCACCGAGCCTGACTGAATTTAAGAAGAGATTGGACTGTGCACTTAGTCACATGGTCTGAACTTGGGTAGACCTGTGCGGTGTCAAGAGTTGGACTTGATGATCCTTAAGGGTCCCTTCCAACTCAGGATATTCTATGATTCTATGAACTTTAAGGCCAAAAAAAAAAGCAACCAACCAAACAAACAAAAAGTTCAGAAGCTCAGGTTGTCACCATGAATCATCACAGAACATCTTACATTGTATTCAGTGAAGCATTTAAATATAATTAATTTCCTAAAAAACTCTGTAGTCATTCAATGTCTTACTGTAATATGGTGGACCTGTTATGACTGTAAGCTTTTTGTTTATGGACACTGTTGAAGGTTTTTGAACATTGGAGCATGCCCACTTTACACATCTGCTATAAGATCTAAAACATTAGCAGTGGAGCTGCCAAATCATCAACCTTAGAACAGAGTTAATTTAAGTGATAATGTATTCATTTGTGCTTTTGGAGGCAGTTTTTCAAATGCCTGAACCATCAATTATTTTCAGAAGATTCCAACACACAGGCATCGGAATTTAAAACTACTTTGAAAATGGTCACAACTGAGAAAATAGACTGGTGCTTATACTTCAGAAGCATTTCACCAAATGTAGTGGGTTTACGTGGCAAGATTTTGGTAGCAGGGGGCCATAGGGGTGGCTTCTGTGAGAAGGATTTAGAAGCTGCCCCATGTTTCGTAAGGGCCCCACTGCTGACCAGAGCCGAGCCAATAAGCGATGTTGTTTTGAGCCTCTGTGAGAGCATATTTAAGACAGGAAAGAAAACGCTGCGCCACACACAGCAGCTGGGAGAGTGAGAGGAGTGAGGAACAGCCTTGCAGGCGCCAAGGTCAGTGAAGAAGGAGTGGGAGAGGTGCTCCAGGCACCAGAGCAGAAGTCCTCTGTGGCCTGTGGTGAGGACCATGGTGAAGCAGGATGTCCCCCTGCAGCCCATGGAGTACCACGGTGGAGCAGGGTTCTGTGCTGCAGCCCATGGAGGAGACCACGGTGGAGCAAGTGGCCCTGCACCGACGGAGGCTGTGGCCTGTGGAAGACCCCTGCCGGAGCAGATTCTGGGCTGGACCTGTAGCCCGTGGAGAGGAGATCACGCAGGAGCAGGTGACCTGGCAGGAGCTGCTGCCCATGGGTAGACAGGTTGGAGCAGTTTTCTCCTGAGGGATGGACCCCATGGTATGGACCCATATCTGGAGCAGTTCTGGAAGAAGTGCTGCCTGTGGGAAGCCCACGCCGGATCAGTTCATCAAGGACTGTATCTTTTGGGAGGGACCCCACAGCACAGGGGACGAGAGTGACCGAGAAGGAGCGGCAGAGAAGAAGCGCTGTAGACTGCCATAACCCCAATTCCCCCGTTCCCCTGTGCTGCTCAGGGGGAGGAGGTGGAAGAGGGTGGACGGGGGAGGGGAAGGTGCTTTTGGATTTCTTTCCTTTGCTTCTCACTTCTCTAGCTTGTTAGTAATAAGCAATAAATCGTACTATCTCCCTATGCCAAGTCTGTTTTGCCCATTACAATAATTACTGCGTGATCTGCTTGTCCTTACCTCAAACTTTGAGCCCTTTAAAATCTTATTTTCTCCCCATTCCTCTTTGAGGAGAGGAGTGAGAGAGCGGCTGTGGTGGAGCTTGGCATATGCAAGAATCTTACTGCAGATTAAGTGTCAGAAATATAAATATCTGAACTGATAAATTCTTTCAGATGATTGTGCAAGTATGTCCATCTCTTCACTACTGTTTTTACTTTGAGTGCAATAGCTTTTCATTTTATATTACAATATATTTTAGTACATTCCTGGCTAATTCTTATATTTTTGTTCTGGTCAACACCTGCTTGTTAGACTATTATAACCCATACTGCTAAACTTTAACAACAACAACAACAACAACAACAAACTCATTTTTAAGGAAAAAATAATAATAAAAATTAATTTTTGCAATATTCCTTTTTCAAGAACAAGAATATAAGCATATTATTAAATTTTATTTCCATTACCATAAATGTTAAATATGAAGTACTATTTTACATATGGTGAAAGTCAGAATACAAATCGCCACAGCTGTGCGTAATGTCGTTCTATACTTTTGTGAACTACATCTTCTTGAGTATATGCCAGTTTAATAATGGCACACAATTTTAAAGTCACTTAGCAGTCTCTAAAGAGACAGACACCATATATTACAATTTTAATCTTTACTGGACACAGCTGGAGACTAAATTATAGTTCAGCAATGGCATGAATGGAATAGGAAATAATTTACAGTGATTTTTCCCTCAATCTATTGGGGGGAGAGGGGGGAAGGGCTAGAAAAAACAAACCAACCAACCAAACAAACCGAACAAGTATGGCCCTCCTGGATAAAATAAAATTAAAATAAAATAAAATAATAAAATAAAATAAAATAAAATAAAATAAAATAAAATAAAATAAAATAAAATAAAATAAAATAAAATAAAATAAAATAAAATAAAATAAAATAAAATAAAATAAAATAAAAAAGGAAATTTTAGTAAATTATCTCCTGAAACAAGCAAGCCAGATCAAAATGACTCTGAATTTGAAAGCAACCATATAGGCTATTAGTTTTATGTAACCTGTGTTCAGAACAGACAAGTTGAAATACAAATATTTTCTGTGAAGACCAGAAGTACTATAACATGTACAGCTCACAGCTCACAGCTTTGTGAGTATGTCAAGTACACATTAATAATTACTTAACTCATTAAGTGGAGTCACTTATTTAAGAAAAATTTTACAAAGAGTCTCCATAGAATCTGAGGTTGAAGACTTACTGAATGTTTTAGTAAGATTATTCATCATCCACAAACCCAAGATTGAAGTTATGGCCTACCACAAATGATATACATTGTAGACCAGCCAGAGTAAGATTTACTTCTTCTTCTGGATTGACTACACGTTTCCACACATTCTGTGGATTGCAGAATGTGTGGATTCCTATAACAGATTTCACATTTTCCCTCCAAATGCAAATGTGGCGTGCATCTAATCTCAGGTTTCTTAGGCTAGAAAGATTTGAGAAAACATGTTGAGAAAAAAAAAAAAAAAAAAAAAGCCATATAAAACAGAACACAAGAAAACTTTCTCCCATATAACAATCTGCAGTGAACTTGAAACAATTTTTACCGGTGCAGAATCATGAGACTTAGAAGTAAAATACACAGAAAGTTAAGACAGTTATAAAGCCTCCCACTCAGGTATGCCCTTAAGATATGAGTCCCATTGCAGTTATAATTTACTGCGTTTGCTTTCATTTTTATGTAATCTTACAAAAGTAGAAAATATAACATGGTGTATGCCTTGTTGAAAATAATATAACATTACTTCTTCGTATGCTAAATCATACTAGATTTTTTTACATCAAGGGAAAATCTAGCAGGGGCCTTGCATATGTTGTTATTTAGTGTACCACTAAGAGCAAAACTGCATTATTTCAATAACACACTTCATCCAATTGCATTTGGAACTACAATGAAAACACTATTAGCAACAGAATGGTAATTGATTGGCATGGAAATTATGACAAGGGAATGGTCCTTAAGACCAGTTAAGACGTAAATTAGAGTAGACAAACAGGAGTGATAAATGATGATTTCCTGAAAATGCTACTTGAATGAAACTGAAATATGTTGAGAATACATGGAGTTGCAAAATATTCCTGGTTAACAACTTTTCTGGTGTTGTGGTTTCAACAGTTTCAACAGAGTATAAACTAATTTTGATCTTGATCATGTATTTATTTCAAAAAAATCTTGAAACCCTAAACTTTACTTTCCATCCTTAAACATTAACCTTTTAATCTGTATCTCACTAGATCAAAAGGTAACTTTGAAGTAGCAGAATTTCCTACAGACTGGAAATTGTAAGTTTTATTCAGTACTATTTTTACCAGCATCATCACCATTTATTCTGCAGTAAAATGTGAAATGTAAATAAAAGGAGAGGAAAAGGAAAAGGAAAAAGAAAAAGAAACGGAAAAGGAAAAGGAAAAAAGAAATAGGAAAAGGAAAAGGAAAAAAGGAAAAGGAAAAGAAAAAGAAAAAGAAAAAGAAAAAGAAAAAGAAAAAGAAAAAGAAAAAGAAAAAGAAAAAGAAAAAGAAAAAGAAAAAGAAAAAGAAAAAAAGAAAAAGAAAAAGAGAAAAAAAAAAAGAAAAAGAAAAAGAAAAGCCATGGTATTCAGAATTATTTACAGTCATGGTCACAGTTCACACCTGTGTTGCTCTACATCAAGTTTTCTTTCTTTGTCACCAGGCAAATGGACTTTCAAGACCAAGGCAAAAAATACACTAAAAGAATTTCCCACCTCATGTGTATGAGTTAGCACCTAGATCTTCAACTTGCAGTTATTTGAAAATGCAATTTCCTATGAAATGAGATGTGACACTGGGGGTGGTTATATTGCTGACAAGCCTTGAGAATATCTAAATCCTGGAAAACCTTGGGTAGTCTGCTACAGGAAAATAAAGCACTCTAAGTCCTTGTAGGTAGTTTTGTGCTTCTGGCCAGAGGTCAAACAAAATGTCTGTTTAATATCACCATTTTTGATCAATTCTATGTTGAGAGAAATGTGGTAACAAGGTGTTGGGATATGGGAAGCAATGTGACTACAGCTTGAAGTATGTAGGAAGCATCCCTCTTGGAAGCCCAGAACTTGTGAATTATCTCCAGGTGTTATGTTTTCTGCTGTACATAGCTTCGATATCTGAAAAGCATCTAATAGATAATCTTTATTTTGTTTATCATTTTTAAAAAGGTGACTTATTCACTAATTCACCTGAACTTTGAAATGCCTATTAGAGATACAGAATTATGTTTCTAACTGATTTTTTTTTTTTTTATATTATGAATCAGGTCCCCTGGGTATCATAAATCACATGTGCAATGAATTTCAGGCACAGTTGGATGTTTCACATCTCTGTCCCTCATTTTGCTGTTCAGATGGGAACATGTTAGCAATGTTGTAAATTGCAAACATAATTTCTGCTGCCTGTAGCTTGAAATTGTATGACAAGCATTTGAAATTCTGTGCCATTGTCAACAATTCAACATTCCTATTGAGTGGAAACAACAACTCTTACTTTAAAGGCTTTATAATTATTAATTTGATTATCAACAATTGTAAATCAAACTCAAAAGCACAACAACCATGGTGTTTTAAGGTAGAAAAGCAAAGACAAATAAATAAGTAAATAAATCCAGTGTATGCCTGGTTGTTTCATTGAGAAGATGGACATTCTGATATGTCAGAAAACCTGAAGTTTTACAGAAATTAATTAAATGGTTGTTTAAACATTGTGTTATGATAGAAGGTGCAAAATCTAGTCTGTGTGAAGGCTGTAAATAAACAGCCAGGAAGTCAAGAAGGTGGAATGAGGTGGTAGGTGAGATCTGTATGTTCATCAGGATCAACTACCAAATCATATCGACCTAGTTGGCATTTATCAAGAGAATTGCATTTCCTGTTTGAAATAAAAGAAAGTTTCTTTTGTCAGGGCATTGACAGCTGCCTCATTGAGACCTGAGACTTGCTGAAATTTGAGGTGATAGTTTTGGCAAGTACTCTGGGTACCAGTCACTTCAGACAGAGCTAGCAGCATGAAAATTATGTTTATTATGTGTGCAGAAGTAAAATGTGAGGCTTCAGGAATACCACCTGTCCACTGATGCAGACAGTCACAATCCAGTTTTGCACTGGAAGAGAAAAGGAAACTCAGAAAAACTCAATGCCTCTTAGAAGTTTTCAATTTATATTATTATTAATAACTCTTTTATATTCACAAGATGTTGGCAAATAAATATTTTCTCTTATCTGTTTATTTTAAATGAACATAGTTTTCAATTTAAGAGTGTTATTGCTTGTGACATTTTTATTTTTATATTAATAATGACTGCATTATCTACATTACGTTAACAAGAAATTTCAACCAAAATCAGTCAAGAACACTAGGTTTTTAGGCTGTGTGTACTCTTAAAATGTATGCCTCATACACTATTGAACACAGGAGTCCAAATTTTAAGGACATTAACATTTTATATTCCTATTGTAGTATGGAATATTCCTATTTGTTGCACACAGGAACAGGCTCCCCAGCGATGTAGTCATGACACCAAGCCTGTCATAGTTTAAGAAACGTTTGGACTGTGCTCTTAGTCATATGGTCTGAATTTTTGGGTAGACCTGTGTGGTGTCAGGAGTTGGACTTGATGATCCTTGTGGTTTCCTTCCAACTCGCGATATTCTAGGATTCCATATCAAAGGTCATACCTTTGACCTTCGAGTTAACAAGTTATATAAAGGTTATATAAACCAGATATGGCACAGGTGAAAACATTCAGTGAGCTCTCTTGAGTCTGAATCCAGTGCCTTAACATTAAAAGCATCCTCCTTTAAGGGCTAGAACATTTCAAAAATTGTTGATAACAGCATTAATATGCATTAATACATTTGTGTTATTCTAGAACACATGTAAGGTAATGCATCTCAAAATTGTTTTCCAATTGGATCATCCAAGATTTTTAACTAGAAAAGTAAGTAAATGAAAAAGACATCAACCAACACTTGAGACATGTTCCAATTTACCTAATTTAGGTTGTCTAGTTTTATACAGCCATACAGGTTACTTCTATAGTGAAAGGAGAGAAAAACAGAAATACATCTCAAAAGCACAATTCAGTCAAGCCTAGGGTATGGTTTAGGACTGTTTTGAATTCTCTTCCAAGATAAATCAGAGTAATTGCCTTTTGGAGACACCCTCAGTTTACCACAGAGGTGCTTTATGTAAATGGTTTAGAACATAAATGTATTTAAAAGTTTCTTTTGTAAATCCATTTTTAGATGGTTCCTGATGAGGACCCGCTCCTTTCCTGTGCAGCTGTACTTTATACATTGTTAGAAGTAATTTAGAATATATGAGTAAGTATACTTAACATCTCTCTTTGGACTTAGTATTTTATTGTATTGTATTTTTTGTATTTTTTTTTTCCAAAGATATGTATATATATATGTATATACACCATTTCCTTTTTTTTAACCCTCTTTGAATTGTAATCTGAAAAAAGATGCTCTTATTTTTCCTATTTCTCCTAGGTTTCTGCCATTAAGTTAGAAAAATGTTTTGATTATGATTTGTAGAGGGAAAAAAAAAAAAAAAAAAAGAAAAAGAAAAAGAAAAAGAAAACTGCAATAATTTGTCTTCTGATATTTATTATTAATATGAAATGAAAATCTGTAATTTCTAACAGTATCAGAATTGCATGTTGTCCCTTATTAAATGTACTGAAAAGTATATTCTTTTCAAACCACAGAATACAGAAAAAAGAAAATATATTCAGTAAAACTCTCAAGTTCCATTTTATTCAATTCGTTTTCCAATTCTGTATCTATGAGAACAATTTTCTATACATTCTTAACTCCAGAAATAATTATGAGACTTTTAAAATCTACAATGTAAATTATTTCTTTAAAAGTAAACCAATTGAAAGTATTCTGACTCAGTATTTTCATTTTTTTTCTTATGACATTGGACCACAAAACCGATAATGTAATAAGCTTGGGGTAACACATCTGAGACTGTTTTCTAAATTTTCCCTGAAGAGACTGCTGGATCCATTCAATGTAGAAACATAAAATATAAATGAAGTCATTTATGAACTGCTGTAACTCAAATCCTGTTCCAGGCCAGTGCTGAAAATGAGACCCTCAGTCTCACGTTTTTCTCATATTGGAGGAAATAAATGAAATTGTTTTCTAGCACATGAGCAAAATATTACTAAATTCCAAAGAAGAAGAAGAAAAAAGAATGGAGCTATTTCTAATGGTTATATTAAAATACAAAATTATCCTAAATGTTTTTCCATTCAAACAGCCTATGGCTGTTTACAGTAGCCACATAACACGAAAGGGTAAATATTCCTCTCTCAGAGAAAACAGCCTAAACTTAGATTAGGTACACGGTGAATGTTACGGATTATGGATTCTAAATTTTGTTCAGAAGAATTTCCATATAGATACAAAAGAACAAAAAGAGATAGCTGAATCTTATTTTTAAATGTATACCAAAAAGCAGAAACCAGGAATCATGACATGACTGTATTTAGACCTTCTGGTTACAATACATACATGCAAAGTCCTCATTTCAACATGAAACAGAGTAAGTCTCAAATTCAGGTACCAGTCTTGTCATACAGGGCTATATTTAAGAATTATATTTAACACAATGATTCTCATCTAAATTTGTATTTATTTGTTTGTATTTAGAATGATAAACCCTTGGGAAAAAATAAATAAATAAATAAATAAAAGAACTGTAAAGCACTATATGATTTTTTTATTATTATTATTATTTTTTTTTTAGGTAGCCTTTGATGTTGCATAGACTATTAACTATCAGCACAACAGCATAAAATGCTGGTTTTAAGAAATTTGTCATAATCATCAAAAAATATGTCTTGCACAAGAGAGATATAATCATCTGTGTGGTGCCAGGAGTTGGACTCGATGTTCCTTATGAGTTCCTTCCAACTCAGGATATGCTATGATTCTATAATTCTATGATCTGCTGTAAGCAGTATCTTAAAGGAAGATAAGGAACAGAGGAGTAACTGAATAGTGGAATCCTGGTACAATTTAGGTTCTACCTTTCAAAATCACCTAGTCCAACTACATGTTCAAAACAGGACAATCTGCAAAGCTGAATATTTATTTGAAGTTAGCTCAAGTTAAATGGGGTCTTTTCAAGTTTTGAAGGCCTCCAAACGTGGAGACTTAAAAGCCTCTTTGAGCAATGTGTTCCACTGCTTTACCACTCTCATGATGAAGAATTGCTTCCTTATGTCTGATCTGAATATTATTTGTCGCATTTGTGGCCATTGCCTCTTGTCCATTTCACGTACGTTTTCAAAGACAGTCTGACTCCGTGTTTTCTTTATCCTCCAATTAGTCAGATGATGACAGATTCTCATTTAATTTTCTCTTCTTCAGCCTGCACAAACAACTCATATGTCAGCTGCTCTTGTCCCCTTAACATCTTGGTGGCATTCCACTGACTCACTCCAGTCTGTCAATGTCTTCCTTGTACTGACAACCTTAAAATTTTACACAGTACTCCAAATTTGGCCTCTAAGGAGAAATAATCACTCCTCCTGATCTGCTGGCTGCATTCTTGTGATTAGTCCTGAATAGTGCAAGAGATAACTTCTGATCTATGTACAATTTTTTTCCACACGGACTCCCATGTCTTTTTAAACAAAGGTAGAATCATAGAATTTCCTGAGTTGGAAGGGACCCAAAAGGATCATCAAGTCCGATTGCTGGAACTTTCCTGCCAGTCAATCCCAGGCCTGTACTGCTGTGTGAAGTAACTCTGACATACCACACTGCATTTGCTTTTTTGAACTTCTGTGAAGTTTTGTTTAGCTCATTTCTCCAGGTTATCTCCTGAATGGCATTTTTATACTTCATATGATTTTGCTGAAGATACAGTCCATCCTACTGTCCAGGCTGCTAATGGCAATTTTAAATAGTATTGGCCTCAGCATCACCCCCTGAGAAATGCTGTTGTAACCGGTCACCTGTCCAGACTTGAACCACTAAATCCTGACGGTCCAAGCATTTTTCCATCCACTATCTAAGCATGTCTTACCATCAGTATAGTATAGTATATATACATGTATATTGCCAGTATAACCATCCAGACAATATCTCTTCAGTTTGGGTAACCTTAACCTTTCAAATTTCCTTTCTTATTTCTGGCAGCTCACACAGGAGGAAGTGTGTGCTTTTATCTGTTATTTATTGATTTATTTGCAAGGGAGATTAAATGAGAAGCAGTGACTATTTTTTTGTTATTCTCTGTTTTGCCTCCCATCCTTATGAGGAAATCGTCCTTTCACTTTTGAGGCAGTGTCTACAAGATACCTGTCCTTGGGATAATGAAAAGCTTCAGTCTTTAGTGTTGTCAATAAAAAATTTCACCAGCACTGAGCTACTGTCATGGAGCCAAGATGAGAGAGAGAGAGTAATATGAAACATTATCTACTCAAATTAATATTTGGTCAGTCACTGAATTAAAATACATTCTTCCTATAATGCCATTTCCTGAACATGCCATACAGAAAGGCAGAACCTTTTTAGCAAGTGATAGTACCAGCCTTCTATTTCTTCCTTTGTCTTTCCAATCTCTATCTGTCTATTTTGGCTTTCAAAAGAAAATACACGGGGCATATTTAAAGCAAATGGTCATCATGATTAATAAGGACATCACACTGAGACATAAAACGGCCCTGTCTCCTTCATCTGTTCTTTTGGTGCAGTGATTAACCTTTGGGTTTATGAGTATTTTTGCAGTTGCCTCGGATAAAATGTTTTATTACTTACCTCCCAGGCAACCTGGATTAAACTTATCAGGTCCAGGAAGACAGTGGACCATAATGACTATTCTCTTGGAAATCATATCTACCTCCTTACTGCATTATCAGAACATTCTTGGCACGAAACAGATGGAAACATCAAGATGAGACGATACAACTTGCTAAGGTCATGTTCCACCTTCCTATACATCATTCATGCTTAGTTGATTCCCAGCCCCTCCTAGAGACAGATTGCTATACATCATGAATGCTGAGAATATCAAAAGTTTGTTTTCTTTTGACATTAATTCCAATTTGTAGTCTTCTGCCTTTACTGAAGTTGCTTTGGTAGTGTGCTTGCTAATGACATATCACTGCCTTTCAACACAGAAACAGGGCAGAAGAAAGCATATTTATCTTTTGGCAAAAACATTCTTCTCTGACACAGCATTTCAAGTATTCTGTTCTCAGTGTCAGAGAAGGAAAACCTAAGAGAACAAAGGAGATTCAAAGGAAACCACAAGACGGATCCCCAGAGATTGTGCAGTAAGTAGTTTAAAATGGCATCTTTCTATGTACTTCAGAACTGGTTTGAGGAATGCTGCTTAGCTTCCCTCTCACACCTACATGACATCTCCTTCTACACTATACAAAGAGGGAGTCAATCATTTTGATGCATGTCTTCTAACAGGGAAGATGAATATTTGAGTGTCAAATCTGAACTTGCTGTAGACCTCCTAATCATTTAGAGATACTGAAGTAAGTTTAAGGAGGGGAGGGAGGGGACAGGAGGGACAATAACAAAAACACCACAAAGCTGTAAACATTGTTACCAAAGATCCTGCTCTCTTTTCTAAATATGCTTTCTCTAGCTAATTTAAACAAATGCAATGTGCATGAGTTGCTATCTATAAAACTATTAATATAGTGATGTAGGAATAACTATACGAGGGTGAAACATTACCTTCAGTCTGCACAAAGTATTAAAAATATCTTCAAAGAACTTAAAGTGTAAGACTCCTCTGGCTGCAGCAGTTCAAAATATAGTTATTAAGCCAACAATAGCAGGCAGTAGTCCTGGCAGAGAATATCTTGGATTTAGAATCCGTATCATTACAATAAAACTGTCTGTATACAACTCTTAGAAGTGAAAAACTGGTTTCTGGAAGGGAATTACTTCATTGCTTCTCTGCACAAAGTGAAAAGAGGTGGATGGAAGTCTCTTTTGGTTCCATAGTGCTACAGTCTATCTAAATCATAGAAAAGAAACACAACAAATACTGAAAGCAGTATTGGCCTTTAAAATGTTTTTAAAATCCAAGACTCTGTCCTGTTTAAGTCGCGAGCATGCTGAAGGCTGACTAAATTTAAAATAAATAAGTAAATAAATAACTTAATTATATATATATATAAAAGCATCCAGATATGGATACTTTTAATCTCAGTTTACTATTAAATATATTTTGAATAATTTCAAACCATTCTCTAGTTTTCATCTCACATCTTCAGTTTGCATCACCACATAAGAATATACAGATCCTCTTAGATTAAGCTAAGGTAGTGCCACAAGGAGCACTCCCTATGTTATGCATTTCCTCTTTTAAAACAGAAAACAGATGTTTGTTGGTGGAGTAATTTGGTAGTAGAATGAAGTGCAGATGAGGATCTTTCTTTGTAACTGTTGCTAACACCTGCTTCATTTCCTTTGGCACTCTCAGGATCCTTTCATGTGAACTGAAACAAAGGGAAGAGGAGAGGAAGGAAAACCAGAGGCTTTTTTTGCCTTATCCATTTTAGAGAGCAGCTTCATGTATCAGTTTGCTGTAGAGAGAAGTATCATCTCTGTATTGCTGTCTCTGGCAGAAATATAAACTGTAAAAAATCTTTTATTTTCCGTAAAACGCAGACATTTAGACACGAACTTTACAGCTTCATTGCAAGACACTCTTCACGCAGAGGAACTGTCAGGTCAGAGAAGGAGGATAAAAATGAAACAGATGAGTTTCCTTTACAGTTTCCCGGTGGGAGTGCTTTGCTGAAACGCCAGTCCAACTCTACTGGTTTCTGCATCAACAGATGGCAGACAGCATTCCTTGTGTTTGCTTCCCATTTGGTAAATCACAGGTCACATCTGGTCTGGCCTCTGTTCTTTCTGAACAGATGGAAGTACACATTCATTATCAATTGCAGTGAGGAGATATGGGAGGAGTAGGGAGGAGTGTTCTTGGGGGGATGGAAGTTGAGAAGGAGTTAGAAAATAGAATAGAAAACTAAAGAAGTCTTAAAAAATGAGAGAACTTAAAATGAACGCTAACAAAATAATACTGCTGGTGAAAATGAAAATTTTTAAAAAGTGGTATATAGATAAATGGATACTAGAAATTACTTCCACATGTAAAGGCACAATTGTGAGAATTTACTTAGAGAATATGATGAAAATCCACAGGTTAAATGACTGTCACCTCCTATTCAAAGCTATTGTACAGGACACTATATATATATATATATATATATATATATATATATCATTCCTGATTTCTTTCTACACAAGTTATTAACTAAAAAACAGAAAACACACAGAGAAATGTTCATATGAAATGTTCATATGAATATGTTCATGCAAATGAAAGATTTTTCATTCAACTTTCTAATAGAAAATGGGGTGATATTTCTGAGTCTGTATATATTTTCCTTTAATCAGGTTATGACTGTGAATTTTTCATATTTTTAATAGCAATCTTTTAAACATTTATAATTACATACAAAGTTAAAGATTTCTAATTACCTCAACAGAAATTTTAAAATGTTGATTTTCAGTTAGAATTTGAGTTGTAAAGAAAAGATTCTAACATATTCTACTTTCAGAAATGTAAATAACCTGAAGCTTAAAAGTGAATGTGTTATCATAGTTTCAAATACACACAACACAAACCTGCTTAAGTATAATAAATTCTTCTTTTAAGTGGAAAAAATGCACACAAGGGCATAGACTTTGTACATATACATGCAAAACACAAACATTGTTGATCCCTAAACAAGATGTAAATGTATTTTACACTTGCCAAATACTGCCAAATGAGTAATAAAATAAATTTACTTCTTTGGTCTTAAGAAGCAAAGTAGACTTGAATGACTTGACACAAAGCAATGTCATGCAGAGCACACTAATCAGAGCCTTATAGGAAGAGCTCTGTGTTTTCCTGGAATACAATAAATATTTTTTAGGACACCTAATTTGAACAGGCTGTTTTGACTCTGGCCTTTTGGTGTTTTACACATTTCTACCATCTGAAAATATATTTTGACAAGCAGCATTGTCTATTAGCAGTTGTCTATTACTATCACTACTGCTAATAATACAACGTGTTTGAAAATTAACTGTTCAATAATTTTCCCAGGCGAAAAGAAAAAAAAGTGTTTTTTTTTTTTTTTTGTGTGTGTGTGTTTTTTGTTTTGTTTTGTTTTGTTTTTGTGTGTGTGTATGTTTGTTTGTTTGTTTGTTTTTTCCCTTTCAGCCGTTCAAATGGTTGTTTTTCTTCAGCTTAAATAAAACAGGATTTAAGGTGGCTTTATAGAGAATAAGATTGTTATCATTGTTGAAAAGGTTAAAAGTAATTCAAACAAAACTAGAACAGAACAGATAAGCAAGTAAATTTTTTTTCCTATTTTTGGTCCATGTCAGTGTGAAAGTCAGCATGGACATTTGTACCTAGCTATGAGCAGCAACAGAAAGACAGGAAAAACTTTTATAATCATAAAACACAAAGCATAGTAGCTCAATCACCTTAATATTTCCTGTTCTTGAATGAACCCTAAAAAGAGAGATAAAGTATGTTTTTGTTTTCAGAAGGTTCTTTTAAGACCAAACACTATTTTCATACAAAATCAGGAACAAGCTTATGTACTTTTGGAAGTGGCATATTAGATCTTAACCAGATATAATGATTTCAGAGTACCTGAAAAAGTTCAAGGATATGAGCCTCAACACACATCAATCCCAAAGTCAAAGAACATACAAAGTTCCCTGTCTTATTTGGTAAGTAGAAAACAGTAATGTCACCAGATCAAGAGTATTGTTGAGTTAGGCTTTCTGACAGAGCAGGAGTCACAGTTAGGAATAAATAAGTAAATAAATATTTCCATTCCTTTAAAAAACTCCTTTAATAAGAGCTTTGTCTAAACTAGAAGCTCAGTATAGGAATAAGGCCTGGCTTTACATAACTGGCCTGTGTTTGGATGGGGTTGTGTTTGTTTTTGTTTTTGTTTTTGTTTTTTTGTTTTGTTTTGTTTTTATACTTCTTCAATACTCTGTTTGAAGAATATAGAGTAGAATTTCAGGGCCTAAATATGTCTGCTTCTGGCTTTAACTGAACTGGCAAGTTCCTATTGACACTGAATACAGAGATAGTTCAAAATATGTGTTTAGAAAAACAAAAAAATTTCCACTGCATATAAAATTAAGCTGGGAACGAGCAATGCAGTGTAAAAGCAATGGAATTGGTTGTCCTGGTTTCAGTTAGAACAGAATTAATTTTCTTCCTAGTAGCTGGTGGAATGCTGTGTTTTGGCTTAGGATGAGAAGAGTGCTGATAACACCCCGATGCTTTAATTGTTGCAGAGCAGTGCTTATACTAAGCCAAGGACATCTCAGCCTTTTGCTCTGTCCTGCCAACGGGCAGACTGGGGGTGCAGTAAGAGCTGGGAGGGGACAGACCCAGGACAGGTGACCCAAACTAGCCAAAGGGGTATTCCATACCATCTGACGTCATGCTAAACAATATATAGGGGTGGCTAGCCGGGGGGGGGGGGCCGGACTGCTCGGGGTTAGGCTGGGCATCGGTCAGCGGGTGGTGAGCAATTGCATTGTGCATCACTTGTTTGTACATATTATTATTATTTCCCTATTATCACCATTGTATTATTATTATTATTATTGTTATTATTATTTTGTTATTATTATTTTCCTGTCTTATTAAACTATCTTTATCTCAACTCACGGGCTTCACTTTCCATTTCTCTCCCCCGTCCCAGAGAGGGAGGGGGGAGGGTGAGCGAACAGCTGCGTGGTGTTTAACTGCCGGCCGGGTTAAACCACAACATTGGTAGAACAAAAAAGCTGTATAAGACAAAATCAAAAATTATGAAAGTGAGACAAAAAAAAAAAACAAAAACAAAAACAAAACCATAAAATGTTTGGGAGTCAAGAGAGCTTTTAAAAAAATGTTATGTTGTGCTTCAAGCAAGCCAAAATCAGAAAATATTATACCAGAGAAATTATGATTTTTCTGTTTCCTTTAGCTTATGAACAGGCTAGACACAGCTTCTATACTGTCCTAAAGAACCTGAGTAATAGTAGGGATAGCATGAAATCTAAATTAAACATAATGTGTAATTCAGACTTTAGAAGACTGGGCAGCTGTAGTATAAGCCAATAGCACTGGGTACTATTAAGTCAACTTGGCATTTTCCATTACGCAACTTTGAATACTTGCTGATACTGGAAAACAGAGATTAACGCCAGCTAAGACAATATGGAGTTAACTATAGGAAGAGATATTACACAGAGAATTCAAAAATGGGGATAAAGGGGAGAAAGAGAAAAGGCAGCCAAAGAAAGAAAGAGGACAGGCAAGAAGAGAAGAGGAAGTGAAAGAGACGAGAGGAAAGAGACAGGAGGGTAAGAGATCAAGAGTGGTGAGGGAAGGAGCAAAAGAGAGAGAGGGAAAGAGGAATTGAGGGGAGAAAGAGGGCAAGTGGAGAGAACATCAGAGAAGAATGGAGAAAGAAGATGAGAGAAAAGGAGAGAGAAAGAGAAAAGAGAGAAGGGAGAAGGTGGAGAATGAGAGTGAGAGTGAAAGAAAAGAGGGAGATCACAACAGAGAAAGGGGAAGCAAAAAGAGGCAAAGATAGATAAGATGATAAGGAGAGAGAGCATACGAGGACAAGGGGGAGAAAATTGAGAGGAAGAGAGAGAAAGAAACCTAAAAAGAGAGAGTAGGGTGAGAGTAATAGAATCATAGAATGGTTTGGGTTGGAAGGGACCTTAAAGATCATGTCATTGCAACCCTTCTGCCATGGGCAGGGAGGGACATCTCCCACTAGATCAGGTTGCTCAAAGCCCCATCCAACCTGGCTTGACTTTGAGAACTCTAACAATAATAATAGTAATAACAATAATAAAAAAAAATGATCTTTAGACAAAGCAATAGAATAGATAGCTTGGAACTATGTACTGTTCTTTCTGGTATCATTTACATGTGCCATTTAACACCACTGCTGACATGTCAATATTTAGCAGCTTTGATTATAAAAACAATGAGCTCAATTTTTTGCATATATATGTATATATATATATATATATTTTTTTTTTTTTTGGTTGGTTGGTTGTTTTTTTTTTCTTTATTCTTGTTTGTTTTCTTCTGAATTGAGACTGGTGGAAGGTTAGGTTCTTGTATTTGTAACAGTAAGTAAAAGATATAATTGACAGCTATAGATTGCTTTGGAGCTACAACATAAGTGAATCTATGTGACAAAGAACACAATATTTCAGGCAACCCAGAATTAGAAAATTGTAGTAATTAAGATTGATTATTACATCTTATTCTCCTTCCCTTGTGCATACATAGTGCAATACAGTTTCTAATTCACACAGCTGAAATCTGTGCACACTACACACAGATTTTACTTAAAGAAAAGCCTTTTTGATTCAGTTTTATTATCTCTTTTTGGTATAAGGACCTATGTCTCATGTACTGCACACTATCCAGCCCTTCATTCTCTTTATTTCCTTACTAAGTTTTTATGGGGCTATATTTTTATTTTTAGAACCCTATAGTTCCTTATACTTCATATACCTTATATTTTTTATTATTTATGAGGAATAATGTAGCAAAATTTTTTCTTTCTTTTTTTTTTTTTCCTTTTCTGAAAATATAAAAGCATTTGGTGTACAGAGATATTGTAGTCAACAAGTATCTAGATAGTAATGTTTATCTTCTGTACTTAAGAATTTATGGAATACATGTGTGTCAAGGGCACTTTTCTTGTTTTTCATTTGTGGCACCAATAGCTGCCCCTACAGCATATCAGACCTCCAAGTGACTCATGATTAGCTCTTACAATAGGAATCATCATGCTAGCATTTAGGATAGATTCCAGGTTACATATTCTTCAAAACCACCTTCATTAATGGACCTTGTTTTCCCCGTTGATGTCAATTTCTCTATTAATTGCATGAGGTACTGTACAGGTTTGTATCTTAATCTTTTAGTTAGCTCCAAAAATATCATAAACCATAATACATAGACTAATTGGTTTCTTTCATGGAAATTAATGTTTACTTCTGATACGGAAGAATTTTTATTTATCTAGAAAGCTTGTCTTAGGAGCAAACAAACAAACAGTTAATTCATGCAAAGGGATACAGTAGGGACAAAATTCATCTGCAGATATGTGCACTAGCTTTTTTTTTAATATATTTTTAAAAATAATATATATATATTTAGTTTTATAAACTAAAGGTTTTGAGAAAAACCACGTATAGAATTCAACAGAGAAACATAAATGCAAAGAAATTTTATATTCATAAAGGAAATTTAAAATAGTGACACTTCTTCAGTTACTTTATTTTAAAAATCCTCCAAACCTTTGTTTTACCTCAGAAAAGCAGGAGGCCCTAATTAATATTTTCAGATGGCATGGTATATATGAATAATAAATATTTTTTTTCATTCCCTTTATCCTCTTCCCCATCACTGCATGATTTTCTCTCCTTGATAGACAATTTGTATCTTTTCAATGTTTACGAATAGAAATGTCTAAAGCTAGACAACAGATCCCTCTAAAATCTATCATAAGGTGGGAACATTAATGCACAGAACTCAAGTCAGGAACGTCTTTGTTTATGGTATCAGTAAAAGACGGGTTACTCACTCTCTCTTCTCCCACATCTAATTTATAATATACTAGGACTGTATCCATTTCTATTCATTATCTTAAATATCATCTTTAAGTCAGTAGTTTTGGCTTACTTAGATTCCATTTCCCAGTTGAAATGCCACAGACAGCTGTAAGTGCTTCAGGTAATGGTACACTTAACCCAGGTTTACATTGCTGCATGTTTTCTGATTCAAGAGTCTGGCTTGTCAGTCTGCCTGTTTGTGTAAAGAAGCACACTACACTAATGATCATGTTTTACCAATCAGGTGAATAAATAAAGATATTTATCTGTACAAGGATGCTGATCTGGTAGCTTTCACCAGTGGTACAATTAGCCGAGAAAATATGTGTGTGTGTACAACAGAAATATTGAAATTTTCCATGAAGCTTTAACACCTCTTTCAAATACATAGAAGGAAACACTATATTTAGGAGAAACTATTTAAAGATTAGACTGAGGAAAAAAACCTTGCATAGAAAAGACTCCTGAAAATAATTTTCTCTTATACAGAAGAACTGTTCTCATTTTTTTCTTGGGGGAGAGGTAGGAGAGTGGTGGTTGTGGTAGTGTTTGTCCATGATTTTCTTATCAGAAAAGCCTTTTTATAGTATCAAAACTAAACCAGAACCTTTTAATAAGCAAAATCTGTTCAGGTTTGCAATTAAGCTGCTTCTTTAAGAAGGTATGTTATGATTATTTTAAGCCTACATCATTTTATTTTTTCCCCTGTGGGCCTTTGTGTCATTTTTGCGTTATCTTCCTACACCATACCACAATCCCTTCTATTTTAAGTCTGCCCATTGTACTGCAGGCTTTGTCTTGATCATGTTGATAATACTCAAGTTAATTCTGATTCATTCAAGTGATACAGAGGATAATCCAGAGTCCCTGACAAAGGTCTCCTAAGAGAATTTTTTAGCACACAGATTTTATCCCACAAAGGTATTTTATTATTTTTGTAATGGATTCTTCTGGACACAGTTACTTTGCATCTTTGTCTTTTCTGCTCCCCTCCCCACATTTCTAACAATTCAAAAAAAATAAAAAATAAAAAAGATTGGAAATAATACTGTGAGGCTTTCCAAAATCTTGATAAACTTAATTATCTACACTGTTTAGATGAATAAACTGTCACATGGTGAATGTACTAACCCATAAAAATTAAAAGTGAAAACTAAAACACAGTTTTCCAAAACTATCAAATGTAGCTTCTGCTTATGGTCTGTTTTCCCTTTTTGTTATCTAAATTTTCTACATAACTCATGTGCATAACTATAATGTAATGAAAGAAAACATCTACAATTTTTTGAAGGACTTTTCTAAGAACTTCTGGTCTGGTTGGCCTATTAACAATTCACCTGTCATTAAAGAAAATCATGCTAATAATTACATATCTGAGTAAAACTTTTCTTTGTGACTAACAGTGACTTGTATGTACAGTAATTCTGGTACACTGTTCTGCCAGCTCATTACTAAAAGCACATGCACACAAAACTGGACAAGGAGTGATTACTTTTTCTGATTACAGGTAAAAAGATTTTCAGCATGTACCTTGAGACATGTACCTTCTTCTATGTTTTTCTGAAAGTACAATTTAATAAATATTTATTAATATATTTAGTGCTTCCTATGAGAAAGCTAATTGTGGGTAAATAAAATTTTTCTCCCACTGCCTGCTGAAAGTGGAGAAGAAAAAAAAAAAAAAACAGCAAAATGGAATTCTATACTTATTGTTGGATGGTAGATCTTTCACTACAATCAAGAACAGACAGAGGTTTCAAATCACACTTTCTTACAGTGGTTTTGTTTTTACCTCCACACTTTTCTTGTACTCTTTTTACTTACCTCACTTTTATCTAATTTTTTTGAACCATAACTGTATAGATTGATACAACACAGACAGATTACAACAGACTGGTACTATGCCTTCATATTTTAAAATGTATGGTATTAAGAGATGTTTAAATATTTCAATTCTTTGTTTTGTTTTATTATATTATATTAGGGTAGTTTAGTTTAGTTCTTTTCCATGAGAAAAAAAAAACTCACTATTTTTTCTACTCTAGTAACTTTATTACTTAATCAAAAGTTCACATGGCATTCACTTTAGCTGAATGAGACAGATTTGTGCATATATAATTTTTAGTCATAACTGTAAGTTTTAAAATCTGTTGCCTATACTAACTGATAATGGGATTATTTTAAAATAATTTCCTATCAATATATAATATCTTTCTTCCTATTTCTCTTCAGGGTCCTTTCCTTAAATCATTTTAGAACAGATGTCAGGAATTTTCTGGACTTTGAAAATATATGTAAATAAATAAATAAATAAATAAATAAATAAACAAAGCATATATATATATATATGGGGGATTATATCTACTGTCAAGAGAAGCTCTGAACAGGGTGAAGGGAAGAAAGAAATATCAAACTAGGTTACATGGCATTTATACAGACTATGGCATTGCAGTGGATAGATTAAATATGTTCCTATTTCTATTTACATCAAAGACCAAACATTCTTTGCACTGTGATTGTGCAGGATCCAGACAAGAGAAACACAGACAGACAGAGCAGTGATGAACTGTGGAGCCAAATGATAAACTGAGTTACTCCACACTTGTGACCACCTTCCCTGCACTTTCCAACTGATTCATCTCCTTTACAGACCTTTTTGATATTAGAAGCCAAGAGCAACTTCAAATACATTCTAATTTTCTTTTCTAAAGCAACATTCCTTTTCCCACTAGAATTGTCCTAATCCAAAACTTAAGGCAAAAAATTTTGGTCTTTTACAAAACAGGTTTATAGATCAGTATTTTGTTATTGGTTCTGGATAACAGCTTTGGATGAATATATACCAAAATATGCTGTTCTGGAAGTTGAAGAAGAATTAAGGTACAGTAATTACAATTTAAATGTTTAAAGGATTTTAAATATTTATATATATATGTATATAAATTTAGAAATATTATTTAAGATTTAAAAAGCCAATACATGAAATAATGTTTTGATCAAGCAGAATAAATATTCTTTATTAGCTGCTTGTGTGATAAAGCTGAAAATAATACAATGATCAAAACAAAACAAAGCCTAAGACAAGAAACCATCTCACATTACCTTCTGCATTCTCTTATTATTCCTATATGTTCCTCTAAATGCTGCATCCTCTGTGTTTTCTTTTTCTGCATAATATATTTTCTCCAAAGAACAGTCCCTGCTGTTCTGTCAGAGATTGTACAATTAAAGAGTTTAGAGAAAGCAAGCAGGACTTATAAGATACTATCTAATTTATTAATAAATATATGGGATTAAACTTCTCACACACGTTCTACCAATCCCTGTCAGCGCTGCCAGCAATAAATGTGTGAATGACAGACTGCTCTATAAAATCTTGCAAGAAATCTTACAATCTATGGCACCAATCATAAATTCAAAGCGTGAAATGGGTTTATTTAATTCCCAGTGAATTAGTGTCTCTGTTAATAGAGTTCTAAATATATAATCATATGAATGTCAGAAAGAAAAGTCTTAATCAGGCTTTCATTGTGCAGTTATTTCTAACATAGAGCCAGATCCATTAAACTTTGGGAGCAATACTTTGGTTTACTCCATGATTGGACTTGCTATCTGAAATTCCATGCAGAAAAAAAGGCTGGTCATGGATTTTATCAGGCTTTGTTAGATTTCCAAAGCACCATCAGTTCCTCGATCTGTTTTTTAGATTTTTATATACTACAGTCCAGATGACAAACAGAGGGTCTTATGACAAGCAGATGCTTGTCAGATGACAAACAGAGGGTAAATATAGTATTGAACATTAAGTGAGGTAGCTGATTTAACTGTTACAGAACAAATACAACTAGTAGGAGAAAAATAAACTGACATAGACTTCAGAATCAAATCTGGAAGTGGAAAATTTCTAGCTAAATTTGCTCAAACTTTTATGTTCATATGGTTTGGCTCACCTTAATTAACTTAATTGTTATTTGATATGTGAATATTTCAATGTGAATTTATATGTGATGTCATAAAAAGTATCAACTAGAAAAAAATACTACTATGTTTACAATAAATAAATTCTAAATTACTATGTACTTGATTATAAGTATTTGGGGATAAGGGACAAAATTTTAAGGCTTTGCTTCTCCAGAATCATATCACATGCATTTTTACACAATAAAAAGTTATGAACATGCTATCTGGTTGTAGTAAACATTTACACATACTTCTAAATGCTATCTGTTTGAATGGAACTTTGAATGAAACAAAGGAGGGCAACAAAGATGGTGAAGGGTCTAGAGGGGAAGATGTATGAGGAACAGCTGAAGTAACTTGTTTTTTTCAGCCCAGAGAAGAGAAGACTGAAGGGTGGCATCATAGAGGCCTACAGCTTCCTCACAAGGGGAGCAGAGGCCCCTCTGCACTCTGGTGACAGCAACAGGACCCAAGGAATGACATGGAGGTGCAACAGGGAAGGTTCAGGCAGGGTGTTAGGAAAACGTTTTTCACTGAGAGGTTGGGCACTGGAACCGGGAAGAGGGAGGCTGGGAACTGGAACTTCCCCAGGGAAGTGTTCACAGCACTGAGGCTGCTGGAGACAACACTCTCAGACACATGTTCTGGTTTTGGGGTGGTCCTGTGTGGACCCAGGAGTTGGGATTGATGATCCTTATGGGTTCCTTCCAACTCAGGATATTCTAGAACTCAATTTATTCTTAAGTGCATTGCTAAATCAGGTCCATGCTGAACTTTAGAGATTAAACATAAAGAATCATGAGCTCATGAGCAACGTGTATATGAAGATATACATTACTGTCCATGAATACTTTCTGAAGAATGAACAGTCAAAAACTGCTATTTTTTTGATCAGCTAATTTACAGAACATCAGGAAAGATATATATATATATATATATATATATATATATATTTTTTTTTTTTTTTCCCAGTTACTCTTATTTTACAAGTAGAGAAATTCCAAATGCATATGTGCAAATATGTGTATATACTTACAGGTCTGGGTATTCAGATCATCATTACAATCTGTTCCAAAGAGTTTTGTTCAAAACTATCCTGATGCAGCTCTTAAAATTATACTTTGTTTCCATTGTAAAACAGTAATGTGAAATAACACCATTAAAATTACTGTTCTACAGATGGGATCATTATGTTAAAAAGGTTCCCAGAGTCCATTTCGGTTGCTAAGAGGTTGTCACTTTGCCTTTCAGCTTCTTATTCAATGATTCTCCTCAAAATTCTCATCACAATAATTTCATTATAATTCCCCAACTGAAGAAAACGTGTTCAATAGGCATACTGAAAATTTTATTGATAGTCTTGAAGGCCCAGTGTACGGATGGCCAAATCTGCCACATGCCTTGAGTTTCAACACTTGAATCTTTGAATCAATGTATTCTTATTGGATTTCGATCTAGTTCTATGTCAGGGTTTGTGAAAAATGTATTTTTTTCTGCTGATCTGGAACTGCAAATCAAATATTTCTCAACTTTTCTGATCTCTTTCAGGTAATCACAGACAGCTATCCAGCGAAGAATTATTTGAATATGCATAAAACTTTACTTGATTTCAAAATCAAGGGGATTTTTGTCTGATTAAGCATATTTGAGGTAAATTCTTGTTTTATCAATACAGTCTTACAGTGTCTAGATTCCATTTTACATTTTTAAATGTAAGATCTTAAGTACACTACTACCAGTAAAATCAAAATTACTGTTTATTATTATTATTATTATTATTGTTATTGTTATTGTTATTATTATTGTTATTATTTTATTATTTTATTATTTTAAATAAGAAAATATCAAATGCTCTCTATAAAATGATTTTTTTTTCACTTTATAATACTATGACAATATAGGAATCATCTTTACAGGCTTTATATTTCTTATGAATATGAGAGAAAAAAAAAAAATATATATATATATATACAGCTTTACAGCCAATACCTGGTATGCCAGACATACATTAGATATACACAAGAAGACCAGTAGTCTTTACCAGTCATGCTATCAGACAAAACTACATAAAAATTATGAAGCAATCCTGACAAAGTAATTATATTTTTGCAGGTGAAAATTTGTGTCTGAATCTGTCCTAACCAGCTCTTCACTCTAATGAAGACTTAATTTAGAACATATTTCTCAATGAAATAATTTTTAATTATTCTGAATTTTCTTATTAATCAAAATATCCACTGTCAGCCTTTTTCACATATTTTCCTATTCAATCTGCTCCAGCTTTACTTCTGCAAACTCTCTGGATTCCCAGTTTTGCTCTTCCTATTTTATCCTTACAGTCTTGTATTTAATACCCAAATATTTTAGTAAAACACAGCTATTTGGATGACTGAGCTTCATATCCTTTCTAAAAAATTGTGTTAAAAAAGAAAATCAACTTTTGAGAATTAGGTGTTACATTAAATCTAAAAAGTCAAGTAAGTTACATATTTTGAAAAATAAATAACTGAACTATACAGGTAAGCTAATATGCCTTATATTGTCATAGTCTCTATTCATTAGTTTGAGGAACACTACAGAGTTCTGTCAGTTATGTGTCTTTATTTGAGAGATGTAGACATCAGTTAGCCCAATGGGAAAACCATTTCATGTATTTCAAGCCCTCTGGTCTCAAAAGAGATCATATAACTCAAAGAGTCTTATTGCTTAGGTTAAAATCTGCATAACAGACTGAAACTGAGTTCCTTCTTCTTCATAACCTTCCTAAGTCTTCAACAGCATGCTTAAGTTGTACTCTTTTATCACCCTTCATCTTGTCCAAACAATTCAATAATGTTCAGTTGATTAGCTTGTACTTACCCCTTGAATTCAACTAGTGGACACATCTATGGCCTTAATTTCTTCCCTGAAACTTTTTATTTCTCATGACATTAGAAGAGAGAATTGGAGACATGCTGCCTAGAGAAACAAACAAATTTTGTAGGTCAGCGTATGTCTTGATGCTGAACTTCAACCTTCTAATGACTTCAGTGTACAAATTGTTGGTCTTAGTTCATTGCTTTTATTTAAATGCAGTGATCTGGTGTATTTGTTCTCTTATATATTGCAAAGAAAATTATTGGGCATCATACTGAAACACTGTCCTGAAGCAGTCTGTCATGAAATATTCCTGTGGCACGAAACCAGATGCTTCTATAAACAGGTAGAACTATAAAAATCACAGAATCACAGAATCACAGAATTTCTAGGTTGGAAGAGACCTCAAGATCATCGAGTCCAACCTCTAACCTAACACGAACAGTCCCCACTAAACCATATCCCTAAGCTCTACATCTAAACGTCTTTTAAAGACTTCCAGGGATGGTGACTCCACCACCTCCCTGGGCAGCCTGTTCCAGTGCCTAACAACCCTTTCAGTAAAGAAGTTCTTCCTAACATCTAACCTAAAACTCCCCTGGCGCAACTTAAGCCCATTCTCCCTCGTCCTGTCACCAGGCACGTGGGAGAACAGGCCAACCCCCACCTCGCTACAGCCTCCTTTAAGGTATCTGTAAAGAGCAATAAGGTCGCCCCTCAGCCTCCTCTTCTCCAGGCTGAACAAGCCCAGCTCCTTCAGCCGCTCCTCGTAGGACTTGTTCTCCAGGCCCCTCACCAGCTTCGTCGCCCTTCTTTGGACCCGCTCAAGCACCTCGATGTCCTTCTTGTAGCAAGGGGCCCAAACCTGAACACAGTACTCGAGGTGCGGCCTCACCAGAGCCGAGTACAGGGGGACGATCACCTCCCTAGTCCTGCTGGTCACACTGTTTCTGATACAGGCCAGGATGCCATTGGCCTTCTTGGCCACCTGAGCACACTGCTGGCTCATATTCAGCCGACTGTCCACCATCACTCCCAGGTCCTCCTCTGACTGGCAGCTCTCCAACCACTCATCTCCCAGCCTGTAGCTCTGCTTGGGGTTATTGCGCCCCAGGTGCAGGACCCGGCACTTGGCCTTGTTGAACTTCATACAGTTGACCTCAGCCCATTGGTGCAGCCTATCCAGATCCTCCTGCAGAGCCTTCCTACCCTCGAGCAGATCGACACATGCGCATAGCTTGGTGTCATCTGCGAACTTACTGAGGGTGCACTCAATGCCCTCGTCCAGATCATCGATGAAGATATTAAAGAGGACCGGCCCCAGCACCGGGCCCTGGGGGACGCCACTAGTGACTGGCCTCCAACTGGACTTGACTCCATTCACCACGACTCTTTGGGCCTGGCTATCCAGCCAGTTTCCAACCCAATGAAGCGTACGCCAGTCCAAGCCACGAGCAGACAGTTTCTTGAGGAGAATGCTGTGGGAAACGGTGTCAAAAGCCTTGCTGAAGTCAAGGCAGACCACATCCACAGCCTTTCCCTCATCCACCCAGCTCATCACTTTGTCATAGAAGGAGATCAGGTTCATCAAGCAGGACCTGCCTTTCATAAACCCATGCTGACTGGGCCTGATCCCCTGCTTGCCCTGCAAGTGCTGTGTGATGACACTCAAGAGGATCTGCTCCATGAGCTTCCCTGGTACTGAGGTCAAACTGACCGGCCTGTAGTTCCCCAGGTCTGCCCTCCGGCCCTTCTTGTAGATGGGCATCACGTTTGCTAGCCGAAATATATCAAGAAATAATAACATACCACTTAAAATTCAACACATACTAAACCTGTTCTCCTTTCTCAAGTTGACTTGGTTAAGAGTGTTTCTACAGCAGACATAGTACTAGATGATTAATACATCAACCTTGAAGTATGAGAGTTGTTTTAGTTATGAAATATATAAAAATTACACAAATGTTTCTACTTTAACCTCTTCATTTAACATTTCTCCATATGGCAGATGAGCAACAAAATCTGGTGCAAAGATACTGAATTATTGAAATATTTCATTCCAGAAATGGAATTTGTAACAGGTGTGTTTCAAAGTCATGAAAATGTGAGGAAAGCAAGTTAAAACTATACAGTACAGTATCTACAACATAATTCCAGCTTTCAGCACTTATTCTGGAGCAAAGTTAATAAACAGCTAGTTAGTCAGTGATCAGTAAAATATTACAAACAACCTTAAACTAAAGTTTTGTTGCTGTTGTTGTTGTTGCTTTAAATATATATAAAGCTTTTGGTTTTGGACAAAGTCAATTGCAAAGTAGTTAATGCATTCTTTTTAAAGAAATCTAACTGGAGAAAAAAAATATAAATCCAGTGTGGACTAGATTAATACAACTTCTGAATATTTTTAGAAAACACTGGAAGATCACTCTTCTACACTGGAATAATCTTATAAGAACAGACAAGTCCTAGGCTGCCTTCTTTTTTAAAACTATTTTTAAAATGATGTTCATGAAAACTTTACCTTCACAGAATAAAATTTAAATTTTAAAATGTTAAAAAGTCATAGAGTTTATGGAAACTGCTATCATAAGGATAATCTCCAGCTCTTGTTTGTGATAGCACACACCAAAATCAACATTAACAACTTTAAAATGAAGTACTCAAGGTGCCCATATTAGGTTCTTGCTCTAATTCGCCCTCTTGAGCAATCTTTTTTCTGATCATTTATGCAGCCTTCAAAAACTAGCCCAGTCTAGAGCTCCCAGCTGGATATCTTAAGTATTCAGCACTTATCATTGCAGCCCCAAAGGCAGGCTTGAGTCAGAAAGCAAGTCTGCACTTGTAGCTTCATTATCACTCAGAACAGTTTGACATCATCAAATCTAGTTTCACACAAAGAAAAATATTTGTATGTATTCATCTCACATATGAATTATGGTGGCTAATTTGTGTTTTTAAATGAAATGCAAGGTTCAGCACAGGAAGAAGATTCATGTAAAGAAATTCTCTTTTATAAACTGTATTTTTTAAATTTTATAAACACAAAGCCAGCTTTGTGTGAGAAGGCAAGCTTATGTGGCAGCCAGTCCTGAAAAAAAGTAGACAACTCTGCTTGTCAGTCTGCATGAGTCAAAAAGCCATGTGACGTTGTGGAAACAGCAGACCAAGTTGTGAGAAACTTTGTTTTCGGTATGTCCAACCTCCTGCTACCCCCTAGTGTCCTAGATGACCTCTGATAGCTGCACTGCTGTAGCTTTCACAGGCTTCCTCAGGAGTTTAGTCATTTGCCCTGTACAGCTCAAAATCTTTTCTTCATCTAACCTTTGTTAGCCTCAGGTCACCAAACCTTGTCCTATGTCTTCTAAGACTGTGAATAATTCCCCACTTTCAATTTCCATTCCTATCTTAATAGTATGAATCTGAGAAGAAAGAGAAAAGAAAACAAACACGCACGCGCACACACATACACACACACACACAAAAAAAAAAAAAAAAAAAAAAAAGCAAAAAAACTCATTATCTCCCACAGCCTGTGAGCCACAGCAGGATTATCAGGATTTTTAATCTTCCAGTTTGCTTTATGATAAAGTTATAAAGAAGTCAAACCTGTCATATAGTACTATTAAAGCAGCACTACCCTGGATTAAATAAAAATAGTCAATAGACTGGGCCTTTCAAGCACTTAAAAGGAGCCTTTTCCTCTTTCTATTTACTGGAGAGGAGCCAGGCAGCCCAATATACTGTAGGCTAAGAGATTTCTTAATTAAAATATTCTTGCATGTACTCTCAAACACTGCTGTTAACAAGCTAAAGAAATTACAGATTACAAAAAATTACAGATTACAAAAAATTACAGATTACAAAATGTTTTGTTGTGGTGGTAGTTTTTTGTTTGTTTTGTTTTGCTTTGTTTTTCAAAATATAACACAGAAATTGATTGATCTATAGGGTACTTTAAAGAATTATCTTTTTACGTTATGATGCAATGAACTATAGAAATCAGGGTCAGATTGCAAAGATAATGCACATTCTACGTATATTTTATTATTCATAATGCTGGACATACAGCATTGGACAAGTACTGTAAGGCATAGTACCTGACCTATGGCCACAAAATAATTGAGAAAAAAAAAAAAAGTCACATAACAGATTACAGCTAATGAATATTTTTATGTACTCATATTTGGCTTTAAAGTTTCACCTATTATAAAACTCTACCAAGTATTTGAAGTGACAAAGAAGGTAACCATTCCCAAACTGTAAATAAATCCCAAAGCAACTGAGGAACACATGAGAAGAAATTCTCTATGTATTTTAGATAAAACTCCTGATTTATCATGTCTCCTGTATTTCTGGTGTTCATGAGATATTGTCTTAGCCCATCCCATGTAGCACACAGTAGTTAAAAAAAGATATATGATGAGAAATTTTGATTTATTATCTTCAGTGCATTCTGTAATTGTGATACATAATTGTGACACAATACATGTTATTTTGCTGTGGTTCATTATGGTGGGCAGCCAAATACTGAAGGGGGAACAAAACACCACAACTTGAACTTTCATGGGGTGCAAAAACAATTACACTTCATGTCCAAGATTCAAGCTGGAATGACGTATAGAGATAATATTTCTTTTTGAAGGGATGGTTTGAGCTTCAACAGCACTGTTTTAGATCTTATATAAGGTTTCCCATTTCAATATTGTTCCTATCCAACTCCATATATACTATGGACTCCAAAGAGAAATACAACCTCATTTCTTTCTAAGATGTATATTATAAATTATATTATTAATAATATAAAATATTATATATTATTATTGGAGCAAGTTGTTGATGAGTCCTCAATTATGCTATGAGTGGGTTTGATACTGTACTGCACAAGTTAAAACTCTATTTCAGAGACTTAAAAAACAAACAAACAAAACAACGTAAAACTTAAAAAAACTTTTTTTTTTTTTGAGTGTTTAAGTTCCAATTTGGAGATATTGAACATTTTGAAAAAAAAGAGGGAAAAAAAAAAAAAGCACTAATTTTATGGAGCACATGGGAACATATTTTGTGCCCACCTTTCCTCATGTACCTCTACTTCAAACCAATATTTAATAAGTGACGGCAGAATATTGTTCACTGTGTTTTTTTTCCAGTGAGAAAGGATGAAAGTAACATTAACCAAAAATTAACATTTCTCTGATGCCTGAAAAGCAAAGAGGAAACCTTACACTGCCATTCAGTCTAAAAGCTTGATCACAAGTGAAGCGTTCTTAGACATTACTTTCCCCTCCTGTTACACCCAGCCCATAATAGCTGACCCATGACATCATCAGTAGTTGAAACTCATGAAACAGCTAAGACAACATTCCCTAACCCAGTGTAAACATTTATAGATGCTCCAAAGGATGTTTTATATTTGCTAGTCCGAGACCTGTTTTAGTACACTGACAAGAGTGACCTTTAAAATACTGTATCTGCTATTAAAAAAAAAAAAAAAAAAAAAAAAAAAAAAAAAAAAAAAAAGGAAGGAAACTTTATAACCTGAATTTATTGCCTCCAAAATCATTTCCCAGCAAGAAGTCTGATTATAATCAAAATAACCCACCAAAATGAAACAGCTTACCTGTGATCAATTTTTATGTGGTAGTAAAATGCTAATTATGGGCAAAAACACATTCAAGTTTTGTGGTATTGTCTATAAAATCTGCATGGAAACTAAGATTCAGTGATGTGTAGCACATATGGGAAAGCAGATGGCTGAACGATTATTTTTAAAATCAGGACGTTTGCTGACAAAATATAGAATTGGTAGGGTATGATCAGAAAGCTAAGAAGAAGTTATTTATGGGACAGTAAGCACATATGCAGTATTTGAATTCTTACTAAATAGAAGATAAAGCAGACCTTTGTGAATTAAGGTAATAAAGACAGAGTTGATGTTTTTAACAACAACACCTTCCAATATTATGACAAATTCAATCTGGGGAGATTTTTGTGTGTGTGCTGGATGTTTCTTGGCTGATTATTAAAAGTAAAATATTTCTAGATCAGGACACCTAAAAGCTTGAGCTAACATAATTTTTCTCTAGTCTACTAGTCTAGTTAACTTCTAGTCTAAACCAAAAACTAAAAGAAGTACAGAGTCAGGCAACATTTTGAATAAAGTAGGACTTTACGAATAATTTTGAAGAAAATTTCACATTAAATATTATCCTAAATTTAAAGCTTTTTAGGACTTTTTTTCAGCTAGCTTTCCCCGGTGTTCTGCCCTTTCTTTCATATGTCTTTTTTGGAGCACAGTCACAATTTCTGTAAGAAAGTTCCACCTAAGATACAACTACTGAATCTCATGCAAGATATCATGCAAGCAAGTTATATACCCAGATGCTTGTTACAATAGGATATCTTCTAAGTTGCACAATTAAATACTACATTAGAAAGCAGAAAAATTTGCAGTCTCACATTAGAAAGCAGAAATACACAAACTTGCAACTTTAAAGAGAATAAATGTTTGTAAAGGTAAAGGGATTTGTATTTAGGGAAAATATGTAAACGCATATAAAAATAGAAAAAAAAACTGAGCTGGAGGATACCCTGAAACACTGTTTCAGGAGCAGAGTAATAGTTTAAGGAAACTTAGTTTTCTTTCATCTCTTAATCATGAATATTAGCTTTTCCAGTGTTTTCTATACCTTTTCAGCATCCTTCCCAGAAAGAAGGCCCAAGATATTTTCTTTCACGACTCTATTCTTTAACTGCATTTCTGAAATGCTTTTCCTTTTAGGTAATGTGAAATTCTGTTTAAATATTTTTCCCACTGTTTTCTCTCTAGATTTTCAAAACATAGATTAGCTCATTAAAAATTGGGTAAACTTCTTGTAACATTGTTTTCATGACAAAAGAAGATAAAACTGAAACACAGATCCAACAGTGTTGTAAACTAAACTGCATTGTATTACCTATATCAAATTCTACAGGTCTTTCTGTTTTGTGTTTGAGAAACGGTCTCTCAGAATCTACCTGATCATATTGCTGAATGGTGGAAATGTCTGAGTACAACTAGAATTTCTTGCAGTAGTTCCAAGCTTTTTAACCTACATCATATCCCTATCTCTCTATAACACGTCATTTTCTTCTTTATATATTGGTGTCACCTGTTGAAAAGGTAGATGTAATCTACTCTGTACGGACATATAAATTATTTTGACTTACTTGGCTTGTTGAATTTTCTTTCTTTTACCTCTCCATTTTTGTTTAAAGTTTTCTTCAGTACTTATTAGCATATATACATGAGACATGGTCATCCCTATGTACTGAATTATTTTTAAGGGGGCTGAAGGCCCAAATTTAAGATTCTTCCATTCTGCTCATGCAGGAGAGCTAATAGGAACTGAGTTCTAATTTTGGCATCTCCATATGCTTAAAGAAACAAGCACAGAACAACTGTGATACCTTGGACAACACAATCCAGCCTTCACACTCCACACAAGCAGCCTCATCAGAAATGATGCTGTGTCAGAAGAAGGGGAGGATCATAGGGGAAGAAGGATGCTGCTATCAACCCAGACAGCTGGGTGGAGACTGGGATCACAGAATCACAGAATCACAGAATTGAAAGGGTTGGAAGGGACCTCAAAAGAAGGTCCAGTTCCCCTGCCAAAGCAGGTTCCCTAGAGCAGGCTGCCCAGGTAGGCATCCAGACAGGCCTTAAATATCTCCAGAGAAGGAGGCTCCACAACCTCCCATGGCAGCCTGTTCTAGTGCTCTGTCACCCTCACCATGAAGTTCTTTCACGTGGTGGTGTGGAACTTCCTGTGCTCTATCTTGTGACCATTGCTCCTTGTCCTGTCCCCGCAAACCACTGAAAAGAGATTGTCCAAATCCCTCTGTCTCCCACACCTCACATATTTATACACATTGATGAGATCTCCTCTCAGTCTTTTCTCCAGGCTGAACAGACCCAGGTCTCTCAGCCTTTCCTCATAAGGAAGATGCTCCAGGCCCTGTATCATCTTCGTGGCCTTCCGCTGGACTCTTTCCAAGAGATCTCTTTCTTTTTTGTATCGGGGATCCCAGAACTGGACACAGTACTCCAGGTGAGGCCTGACTAGGGCAGAGTAGAGAGGGAGGATCACCTCCCTTGACCTGCTGGCCATCCACACCCTGTTTCTGAGAACGCATTTCTTCCTCTTCTTCCAGACCCTGTAAGGTAATACCAGCTTTTTAGGTCCTCATGCTAGGCTGTGAGCATCTGCAGAAGGAGGCACTCAACCACTTTGATGTTTGCTGCCCAGATATGTGTTTCTGTCCCAGAGGGGAAGCTGAATGGAAGTATCTCATAAAACAGGTCCACAGACCCCATTGGAAGCATGTTTTCCTAAATAGCTGGATATTTGTGATAGGCTATTAAATAACAAAAACAAATCATATCCAAAGCTCATACAAAGGAAGAGAAGTTGCAGATGCAATATGATGTACAGTTGTGGCATGGACTCTTAAAGCACAAAACCCTTATCTCTCCACTGCCCTTTTGAGAATCTTCCTTCCCTTCTAATTCTGTATCATGTAAGCTACAGTGCATAACTGCACTGCTGAAAAAATTTCAGATAAGTAGTGCTTATTCATGGTATGAGCAGAGTAGCAAGTGAATTTTCTAAAGAAAGTGTGTTTGTGGCATGTCTATGTTTGAGTTAAAGAGAAAAAGAGAACTGACTTTGTTTAGTCAGATCAAAATTTTCTTTGCTTTAGCAAACAATATCTTGGCATCAACAAAGAACACTTTTTTTTGTTGTTTTTGTTCAAGGATTACATTCTGACAGATTCCAATATTGTTAATCACCTGGGGATAATGGATAGATTTTACCACAACGTTTAAATTTCAGTGAGGACTCTTCTGTTTTATGAAGGCTGTGAATGAAATGAATCGTATTTGTACAGGAGATTCCAGCTGCATTATTAAGTTAATAATTGTTACTAAGTAAGGTTAAGCACTTTTACTTTTTTTTTGTTGTTGTTGTTACTGGTGGTGTTTTTTTGTTTGTTTGTTTGTTTTGTTTGTTTGTTTGTTTTTCTTTCTTTCTTTCTTTTTTTATTTTTTTAAGTAACCTCGAACAACCAAGTAAATGAAAAAAATCTTTACTAAGCTATTGAGTTCTGGCAAAAATTTAGTGACAGAGACTTATCTTTAGTGTACATTTCAAACATTTTGTTTTCATTCTTCATGTTGCTTCCACTTGCCAACCACAGTTGCTAAATGTTTTGATAATTAATAAGTCCCAAAGGTGAGTAATTTGTCCTCAAATCTGATATAATGTTAAACTCTTGGGTTTTGTCTTTTTCATAGTACAAGCATAACTCTGTGAGAGACAATCAGTTCTCTCAGTGCCCATGCTCACACAAGAGAGACCTGGAGAGATGTCAGTCACTTAAGATCATTCAGATCAGCTTAGTTTCTTTTAAAATGCAACATGTATTTGCACCCAACGTTGTATGTTGTACAGTGCACTTGTACACACCACAAACATGTAAACATGTAGCTATTGATGGAAGAAGTAGTTTGAAAAAAAAAAAGAGAAGAGAAGAGAAGAGAAGAGAAGAGAAGAGAAGAGAAGAGAAGAGAAGAGAAGAGAAGAGAAGAGAAGAGAAGAGAAGAGAAGAGAAGAGAAGAGAAGAGAAAAGAAAAGAAAAGAAAAGAAAAGAAAAGAAAAGAAAAGAAAAGAAAAGAAAAGAAAAGAAAAGAAAAGAAAAGAAAAGAAAAGAAAAGAAAAGAAAAGAAAAGAAAAGAAAGAAAAGAAGATGGAAAAGAAACCAAGCTATAGTTGGACATCAGTGAACCATGGCCCATCTTGGATATTTGCAGTGAAATAAACATTGTTCATAATCTACTGTGACGCCATGTGTATCTCTACAGTGTTTGTATGTCATTAGCTAACATTCTGAATTTGTGTGTGATATAGTAACATTATGCTAGATACCTGATGTTTCCCAGATTGCCCAATACATAATCTGTTTATTTTCACACATACCATAGAAGTGAAAAGTTTGTCATTTTCCTTGTTTAGTTCCCAAGTTTCCTGGTCTCTGTCACCTTCTGCTTACTAAATGTAAGCTAAGCTCTTACCTCATCTCCTAGAACTGTTGATTGATGTCATGGAGTGGTATAGGGAAGACATATAGTCTATCAAATAGAGAAGTAAGAAAGAACTTCAGGCTGGCCTCGGCTATGAAAGGAGACAAAGAGAAAAATATTTTGAATTCCAAAGCATTTATATCTATCATTCCTGGGGCCAGGTTTGCAAAGAACAAGGAAGTCAATACATTGCAAACCTATGCCTACCAATGTGACTTTCCAGCGTGCTTACTATTCCCCCACACATTTCAAACGTACTGATCTTTATTTATTTTTATATTGTTCATCTAAAATATTTTCCTTTTGAATTACAGTAATGTATAGCAGCTCAGAGCAAAATCCTGGATTAGCACTTTTTAAAGAAAATTTAATTATGAGTAATAATAGTAGAGAGAAAACAAGTGAAATAGTAAAGTGTACCTAAGGGAAGTAGCTTGGCTTTGTTTTGATTCCACAGTTGGAATTTAAGAAGTGAATGGGTATCATTTTATGAATTCAGCTAAAAAGCAGTTAATTTCACTTTGAAGGTGCATGTAAGAAAAAAAAAAAAAAAAAAAAAAGAAAGTTCTTACTTGAAGGAAACTCCCCTGCGCTTGAGATTCAGGAGGAGAAAAGAGCTTATTCACCAAGAAAGTATGGCATTAAAGAATTCACTTATGTATGCTTTATCCTCAGGAACATAGTCAGTGATTTCATAAGGAACCAGACAATTAAGGGAATTCAACAAAAACTCAACAGGGGCCTTTTGCAGAGGCAAAGATTGAATTTCTAAAAAGGACTGAGTCACAATTCCCTCAGCTGTTTTCTTCATGGAAGAGAACAAGATGAGACGGAGGAGAGAGAGAGGAGAGGAGAGGAGAGGAGAGGAGAGGAGAGGAGAGGAGAGGAGAGGAGAGGAGAGGAGAGGAGAGGAGAGGAGAGGAGAGGAGAGGAGAGGAGAGGAGAGGAGAGGAGAGGAGAGGAGAGGAGAGGAGAGGAGAGGAGAACTTAAGACACAGATGACAAGGAAAAATGTATGACAGAGGACAGCTCTTAAATTACCTGTTTTACTTGTTTGTTTGTTTGTTTGTTTTATATCATTTCTACCACTGAGACAATACAGAGAGATAAGAGAAAGGTATTCTCAGTGAGCATAAACTTCACTTTCTGTGCTGTAACATGAAGGTTTTCTGGGACCTGATTTTTTGTTTTTGTTCAATAACTAAGAACAGATAAGTGGGCCAACATATTCCTGTCACCATTCCCCTCAACACTTAAATACAGACTATTCCATTTTTTATGAATGATTACACTTTTAAAAAGTCCCTTAGATTTGATAAGCCTCAAATTTAAACTGAGTTAAATATAGTAAGTTTTAAAATATGCCTAATGATTTCAACCAAAAAATATTATTCCTCTGTTTCTGTACTTTGCATTTGAAAATAATTGCATGTCTTAAATATATAAGAATTTTATAGTTGTAATTATTTTATGAGTGATAAAATCTACATTTAAAGACACTGTTTCAGCAAATAACTTCCTTTTACTACTAATTTTAAACACGGGAGAAGCCTTGTGACATTAACTTTTTAGGAAATACTTAAGATATCTCTCACTTAAAACATCAGCTAGGTATAGGATAATCAAGTTATCAGCTTTGCAAATACAAGTTTTCACCACAATTTCTAAACAAGAAAAAGCAAAAGCAAATATATTCTTCTGGGTACTAACAGTTTGTCAGAGTTTGGAGAAATCATTTCTTCATCCCTCACATTTGGAAAACACCACAAAATAAGCCAGAAATAATTTTTTTAAATAGCATTGTTCAGTTAATTTTTTTCTGAAAACTGGGGAGGAGGAGGTGTAAAAAAGTGTAAGTTCTGATATTTACACGCGTTAAGTATTTCAGTATCAAGCTTTGCAATGTCAAGCTTTTCATTATATCATTAATAAAACAACATTTATTACAATAGTTTTAAAACTGCTATAGAGTAAGGTGAATATGAACAATCATATAGGTGCAGTTGTCACAGAAAAAAAAATCTTACTAAAAAAATGATTTCATGTAAAATTTGTTTAACATTTCTAACGGCGGTATCACAGGTACTTTTGACTGAGGTACAGGCCAAGATGTTGAATTGTAATAAAATAATATTTGAGTATTTTAAGTCCCACATAGCATTAGTGTCTGGAAGGGAATTTGGAAAACGATGGAAAGTAGGATTGGATAGATTCAACTAATCATTATTATTATTGTTGTTGTTTTTGTCGTTGTTGTTGTCATTGTTGTTGTTATTACAGTCCTCCCATAATTATAGCTGGCCTTTGAGTGGCAGTAAGTTTTTCAAGAATATCTGCATCTCCGTTGACGTTCCCCAGTGAGTTTACTAAAGTAAGTAAATCTAAAAAATGTAAAAGGCCAAGTTCAATAGCTTTGATATACTACACAAAGAGAGCAGAAGTTCTTAAGGCCACCCTCATTACATATCCAATAGTAGTATAGAGTTTTTTAAACAAGAACTAAAAAGTCATCTCCGAATGAGATTAATACAAGATAGTTATCCAATCTTCTTTTTTATCTTTAACGTGAACCTCCACAACAGTGGCTGTTTTGAAACAGCCTTGAATCTTAAAACGCTTTCCTTGTTTTTAAGTTTGAAAGGCAGTTTGTCACTGCCAGCTGGTTATAGATCTTCTAAATTCCATTTCTAGGCTTATTTATGTTATATATTTTTATTTGATCAGTTATCAATACCATCTTTTAGGTTTACTAGCTCTTTTCCTTCCTTCATATCTACCCTGGATGCATACAATTCGTTTTTCAAATTTTGGTAGGTTAGATTGAATTAGTTCCAAATCTCTCATCCTAATAGAAATATTGCATTTACCTAATCATCATAATAGCTATTTTCTACAACTGCTCCTTTACTATGTTCATATTGCTGGAAAATAGTTCACCAGAACTGTATGCAGTATTCTGAATCAGGCCATCATCAAAACATTATAAAAAGAAATTAGTATTAATTTATGGCTGTTTAAATAAATAAATAAAATTGCTTGCTATTTTCCAGAACTTCACAGACCCTTTTTAGTGCTTAAGCACATGGCCATTCAGTCACCTGGCAGGTCCCCAGTTTAAAAAGAGTTATTTTTTTTTATCCTTAAATTTATGTTGTATGTTATCTCACTGAATTTCCTTTTCTTCTGTTAACAGAAGAAAATTCAGCCTTTCTTCATATCGATAATATATTGCTTTGTTGTCATCTGCAAATTCCATGAATGTACACCTACTCCTTTTCTGTGCTGTGCTGTACTGAATCTCAAAACAGATTCAAATATTTTTGAAGGATTTGTCTCCATGTTGCTTCAATATGACTTCCATATTACGGTTCATTGTCTTCCTATAGGCAGGCTCTTATTCAATTTGTATTTTTTTAATAATATCTTAATATAATTAATATCTTCTTAATTAATATAATTAATATCTTCTTTACTTCCACATCAATAGTAATCTTGATAAGACAATGTCCACAACTTTTCTTAAATCTAAGTAGATGAGGCCTGTGGCATTGTCATTTTAGAAATAAAAATAATATATGTATATATATATTCCAATGTTCTTCACTAAAACCAGAGAAATAAGTCATTTTCCATAGCTTCTTAACTATTATTTCTGCAAAATTTTGTTTCAAAATTTTTCATATTATTGAAACTGACAATGATACAGATTAAGCTGAGTTTGGTTACCTTAACGAGCAGAAATACTGAATTAGCTATTTGCCCAATCAAAAGGTAATATTGTGTATGTAGGCATTTTTCACTACTTTTGCTAGTTATTCCACTGATGTAAAATTTTGTTGTGCATTGCAGTCTGTAAACAATGTGAAGATGCTAATATGAAGTGACTGCTGATATAGCCTACTACATGAATAGCTATGATTTTTATTTTTATATATATATTTTTTTTTATTGAGTGGTTACAGAGCTGTTGTTCTTAACTCCAGATTTGGCTTCATTCCTCTGATGAGAAATCCTTCTATGTAGAAAGTTTGGTGTCACTCTTAAAGCCAACCTGAAATATTATATTAACACGGCAAAATGACTAAGATTAACACAGATTTTCTCAGAATACAAATTCCAGCTCTAACTACATTACAACTTTATTAATTTCACAATCCTTCCAGAATAGCTTTACTAGCATACTTTTGCAAGTCATTAATTGTGCATTCTGCCACTCTAGCTTTAATGACATTGTAATTTATTCCCAAACTGCTAGAGAAATGAACTGTAAAGTACAGTTTTCATTAAGTGGTCTGAAAAAAGAAGTTATATACAGACAAACTAATAAATGGATTATTCACAATCATTTCAAAACACTGAATATATCTCTTAAGACACACAGAAAATAAAATGCTACAATGCCACTGGAAATGTGAAGTCCAAAATGACATCAAGAACAAAATAAACCTTCTTGTATCTTACTACGGATTTCCATCAAGTTATTTTTATCTTAATTTAGAAGAAGTATGACACTGGAAAACTATATTTGTATTTATTATGAATTATTTCTTCATAGTATTTCTTGGGCGTATAGTTGCCCCAAAACTCTTGAATATTCTCTTATGGATGCTTCCAAATTTTTCCTTTCTTTTAATAGCAATATTAAAAGTTCACAGACATCTTTTAACAGATTTTTTTTTTTTTTTTTAATGGGTCATGGAATAACACAAGTAAACCTATTAAGGTACATAGAAAGACCTAATAAGAATGAAAAAAATAAATAAATCAAAACCAGTACAAACCTTTCTGGCTACAATGGAGGGAAAATGAAGAACTGAACTAGGAGAAACAAATTTACCTTTATCTGAATGAAGAAATACAGTTAAGCATCTGCATAACATTTAACAGAATAATGGTATTAGAAAAAAAAAAAATAATCAAAGAACTTAAAAAAATAATATTGGAATTCCATCTGGAATAGTATTTTATTAAATACATTTATTTATTTATATTTCCTTCCTTCCTTGCTTGCTTCCTTCCTTCCTTCCTTCCTTGCTTCCTTCCCTCCTTCTCTCCTTTCTTCTTTTCATATGACAGCCATCTGTTAACAGCTCCTCTTGGTTTATGGTGTCTCTTCCAAGCACTATGTTGTGTCGGAATGAAATCAAATTGGGCATCATTGTGGCTTCTGTATGATATAAGCAACTTCTGTGTCACCAAAAACTCAGTGATTTTTTTCAGATGTATTTTGGCAAAGTATTTTTTCATCTATTGTACTGCCTTCTCTGAATTCTTTTATTTCTCTCTGTAAAGCAGAACCCCAAACAACAGGGGACAACAACAAGGACAACAACAACAACAAAATACAAGACCTAGGCTTTTAAATGAGAGCTCTCTGCTTGGTGGAAAATAAATAAATAAATAAATAAATAAAATAAAAAAACATGAAAAGACACAATAATTCCATAATATCTTGTTGTTCTTGGTGATAGAGAATTCATATATATTATTTATTTATTTATCCTGAAATCTGAAATTTCCATGAATCTTTAGCATCTTGGAATTTTCTAAATGCCTGTATTCCAGCTGAATTTGTCATTGAGCTGTACAGGGTCTGCAACCTATCCTTCACTGCCCATTTACATGATTATGCTAATATTGCCTGCCCTGTTTATCCCTTCATCACTTTAGTAAGTGATGTAGCGTGGACATTCACGGTTCCCCCAAAATCTTAGAAAATAATATTTCAAAAGGTAAACTTAGTAGTTCCTGATTAAAGTTTTCTTAATGACATAACTTCAACACCACTGTAACTCTTAAGAAGCTTAATTGTTGAAATTAAAATTGAAAAATTGAAATTAAAGTGCAAAGGACTTCAATTTCTTCCAAAGTGAAGTCTGAAACATTGTGCCTCAAGTCCAAGATTTAGTGCCTGAGATTCTTTTTTTAACATCCTTTCAAAGCCTGTCTGTCTAGCAATAGCAACATATTGCAAATTTTTCTCTTGATCTAATATACAATATCGTATCATGTCACATTGTATTATATTTTATCATCACTTCTATTTCCATCATTGTTTTTCTGATTATATTTGAACTGATCTCAAATGCTTGCTCTTGCCTTTAAATGAACTTTATGGTTCCCCTTTAACTTTCAGTTCGTTATCCTTCACAAAACCTTGAATTTTGCTTACATTACAACACCTATGCAACTACTGAGTTATTGAATCACTTGAGTGATGAGTCACTACTGAGCTACTTTTTCTTCATACATCTCTACATTCCTCCATGTTATTCATTCTGTAAAAATCCTTCATATTTTTTTTATTGTTGTTTTTTTCCTTTCATTCACCCCACTGTCAAACTTCTTTTCATTCATCGTTCTACATTTTCCAAGAGGTTCCAACTTATAATTGCCGTATTATTTTCCTCAGAGTTCCATTTTCTTTCCCTCCTTTCCTCTTTGTTTGTCTTTCTTTAGTTTTGTTTTGTTTCACCTTCACATTTTCCTATTCATTATGGAATTCTAGTCTCAGCATTTTTTCACCTTTACTGTCCCTTTCTCACTTTAGCTATTAATTCTTTTTGCTTCATTTTTTGATAATCAACAAATTTGTGCAACTCAGTTTATGACACATAAACTACTAATTTCTGCTTCTCACTGGAAAGTAGTTTAAAAGGATTTTCAAAAAGAACATTATAAATAAAATACAATATCATTTTATATTCTTCTCCCTAGCTTTGCTTGGGCTCCAGATGCTGTTCTTGTGAATAGAGAAATTATAAAATCAGAAGTGTCAGAAGACAAAAACAAAGAAAATGGAATGGCAAAATATTTTAAAATCACCCTAAGAACATAATGAAAATAAATAAATAAATGAATGTCCCAAACTGAAATAAATTTCTGACTACTATAAATAAGTTTTAATAGCATTGATTTTCAAGATATCCAATCTCTTGGCTAAATGAATTACTAAATGAATTACTAAAAGGATTCTAACTGTGATTTATTATCTAACTATATGTTAAAGAGTTTTTGAAGGGGTTATTTTCATATCTCTCACCATTGATTTAGTAGCATCTGGAACCTACCTTTGTAAACTCTATTTTTATTTTTTTTTTTTTGCCTGTAAATTCTGTGTTTATGGGGATGAGTTTATTTTTGTTTTCTCATTTGTGAGATGAAAATGGGATTTATCTAAGAAATTTCTCAAGATTCACAGTACATCGTTCTTTCCTTTTTTTTTTTTTTTTTTTAGTTACTATTTATACTTCCAGAAAAACAAGCCATTACCAGACATTAGAGAATTAAAAGATCACTTATTTTCAAAGTCTTTGCTAAAATGATTTTCAATCATCATGTTTTGTGTTCGTAAAAGTCTTACAGGTTTACTGAAAAATGTAGATTTCACAGAATTCATTGAAGTGCTTTTGAGGACAATATCCTGAAGATATAAATCAAATTATTTAGTTTCCATGAAATTAGCATACTTAAGGTTGTCTCGATTTGTGCCTCTTCTTCATTTCTGTGAAAGGAAGGATAATATGAAACTGCAAAACTTAGAATAAAGTAAAAGGAAGTCAAATGTTAGACATTTGCATTCTGAGAGTTTGTAGTCACAGATGAAATCTGCAATGCTTTAAATTCTTAATAAGGATCATACCCAAATTCCAGACAATTTTTTCTCTTGAGAGATAAAATTTTTGATTGTTCAGAATTGGAAATTAACTGCTTGTTCATAATTCATTTTTGCTTCCTTACAAAAAATTAACTAATGCTCTGTTCAGTAAGGAGACCTGACAATGTATTATTCCCATGCGAAACTTTCTGCAATCTAGAAAAAAATAAATTTCAGGCCATATCAAGTCATAAGAGATCAAAGAAACAGACCTGATTTAAATAAATGAACATTTATTAGCTTTCCAAAAATATTTGGAACCTTATGAAAGGCATACAATGGGGAAGGCTTTGAAAGAACAGAAGGAATAAAACCAAACTCTTTCAAACTACACAAAAGAGTAACATGAAAATTGAATGATTTTCTTGATTTCGGCTACATGAAGGATAATATATGAGAATTTTTTATAGATGCAGAATGAAAACCCATGATTGTATATGAATGATTGCAGATGCATATGAACACATTGAGTTTTAAGTTTAAGTCTGTATTTAGAACAAAAATAAGTGCTGAAAACAAGTAATATGCTCGAAATTAGACATAAAGAATGGGATTAATTTAACCAAATTTCATATATATGCAATGAAGATTTCAGCACCTAATCTAGTCTTTGTTGCTCCTTTAAATTTTAATGGAGTGAACTGGGCCTTTTCAGGATTCAACTGATCGATCCATCTATGACATCTTTTTTTAAGATGAAGTATATTGAGCCTAGAAACAATTATAATTCATGCATAAGCTTATTATTGTATGAGATAATGCACCTCACTATTGTCTTAATACTTTTAGGAATGGGTCATTAACATTCTGTGTGATAATATCTCCTGTGCTCACAATAACTCTTTCGAAAATTTGTAGAGAACATATGGAAAATATAACAGTTTAAATGAGACTGCAGTAATTTCTGAATCTATGCAGGAAGTATTGGTCATCAATAAACTTTTGGAAAAAAGGCATTAGAAAACTTACTGTGTGTACAAAATACTTTGTTATTGTTTAATATAGTTCTTTAGCAAACACTTAAATCTCAATTCTGATGGCCAAAAATTTCTAACCATTTTCCACTCTGAGCTGAATCATGCACAGTTTACACACTTTTGATTGTGCAGACAAAATAAGCTCATGCTTTGACAGTAGATTATCAGGGGCAATAAATTGGCAGCCTAGTTTGTCCATGCAAAAACACTACAAAGTCTTGTTGCAATTGTCTTTTTGCTTCCAAAGGAGATGTTGATGTAAACAGGAGAAATTAGGAAATTACTATACTTAATTCTAGCTTGTATCACAAAATATTATTGGCTATATAATGCCCAGTTTTTGTGAAATTAATTGATACAATAGTATATCTGACTTTATGGTGCTGTTCTGCTTCTTTCCTTAATCTCAAAGAATTATCTTTTGAAATTGAGTTTTTAGAATTCTAAAGAGCCTTACTCCTTATGACATCATTTTACAAAATAATAAATCATTCAGTTGTAATTGCCCTTTTTATAATGGGTTTTCTTAAAAATAAATAGTTGAAAATTATTTCAAAATATTGAGCCTGATTCTCAAAATGTATTAACATTTAAATTATTCTGAAATCTCTGCACTCAAACTTAGTATAGAACTGATTCAAATAGGGTAACAAATTAATCAAATTATAACTTGATCAGTGAAAATGATCTTCCTTAGAAAAGAAGTGTCTAAAGGTTCAGTCTACTGAATCTATGTTCTTTTAGAGGGCAGGACACTAACCTGAGGAAAATATGATGGGCTTTGCAATCTGCAATTTCCTTTGGCTTCATAAATGACCAGTAACTTCAGGCAATAAGAAACAATAATTACCATGTGCAAGATATAGTTTTTAACACCAGTCTCAGATTAAGATTTGAGCTCTTCTGAACCAACAATTCTTAAGTTGTTCTGACCCAACAATTCTGAGGTCAAATGTCAGATAGCAGGTAATGAGTTATTTAGCAGTGAGAGTGTTAGAGTGCAAATTTCATGCTGTTCTGAAAGTTATGAGATGTTATTAAATGCATGATGAATTAAAAGCAGGCAATTCTATTTTTTATAACCTCCTTTCCAGCTGCATACTGGTTTATTATAAAGAGCATTAACATCACCAAATGTTTCTTGACATAGTGGAAGAAAACACATTGGACACAACACCAGCTACTCCTGAAGTCTAAATTCAGGGTTCAATGACAACATATATTCAAGTGTGCAAATCAAATCAAACTTCCATGAAGTCTTCCATGAAGAACAGAATTCATAGTTAAATATTCCTCTTAAGGGGACATAAGAAGAATGTGTTTGGAGGACTGGTGAAAAAAAAAAAAGAATGAAAAGGATTGTAGTGGGTTTATGTGGCAAGATTTTGGTAGCAGGGGGCCATAGGGGTGGCTTCTGTGAGAAGGATTTAGAAGCTGCCCCATGTTTCGTAAGGGCCCCACTGCTGACCAGAGCCGAGCCAATAAGCGATGTTGTTTTGAGCCTCTGTGAGAGCATATTTAAGACAGGAAAGAAAACGCTGCACCACACACAGCAGCTGGGAGAGTGAGAGGAGTGAGGAACCTTGCAGGTGCCAAGGTCAGTGAAGAAGGAGTGGGAGAGGTGCTCCAGGCACCAGAGCAGAAGTCCTCTGTGGCCTGTGGTGAGGACCATGGTGAAGCAGGATGTCCCCCTGCAGCCCATGGAGTACCACGGTGGAGCAGGGTTCCATGCTGCAGCCCATGGAGGAGACCACGGTGGAGCAAGTGGCCCTGCACCGACGGAGGCTGTGGCCTGTGAAAGACCCCTGCCGGAGCAGATTCCAGACCGGACCTGTAGCCCGTGGAGAGGAGATCACGCAGGAGCAGGTGACCTGGCAGGAGCTGCTGCCCATGGGGGAGACAGGATGGAGCAGTTTTCTCCTGAGGGATGGACCCCATGGTATGGACCCATATCTGGAGCAGTTCTGGAAGAAGTGCTGCCTGTGGGAAGCCCACGCCGGATCAGTTCATCAAGGACTGTATCTTTTGGGAGGGACCCCACAGCACAGGGGACGAGAGTGACCGAGAAGGAGCGGCAGAGAAGAAGCGCTGTAGACTGCCATAACCCCCATTCCCCCATCCCCCTGCACCACTCAGGGGGAGGAGGTGGAAGAGGGTGGGGAAGGTGCTTTTGGTTTCTTTCCTTTGTTTCTCACTGCTTTAGCTTGTTAGTAATAAGCAATAAATCTTACTATCTCCCTATGTCTGTTTTGCCCGTTACAATAATTACTGCGTGATCTCCTTGTCCTTATCTCAACCTCTGAGCCCTTTTCATCATATTTTCTCCCCGTTCCTCTTGAGGAGGGGGAGTGAGAGAGCGGCTGTGGTGGAGCTCAGCTGCCCACTCGACTGGAACCACCATAAAGATAAATGCTTTAACTGAGCATAGTTTAGTTTTACTAGGTTTGAAGCACTGAAATTCTGTGACACTATAAAATCGAAATATAAGAGTTTACTCACTGAGCATTCAGGCCAATGTTAAAATTATCCGTTGTCAAAGGTCACTTGAAGTTAAGCAGATGACACTGAAAGTATTGCTTTTGTTTATTTATTTATTTGTTCGTTGAGAAGGGGTACCGAATGAGCAAAATCAAAATTTTCAGTGATACAGAGGGTAAATGACATAAGAAATAAAATGTCTTAAACTTTTCATAGACACAGAGTAAACATTATTCAAATATGTGTATATGTAAGTAAATCTCTTGATAAAAAGGAATATGCTTCCATTTTGAACCTAAAGAAAATACTCTAGAATTAATATCTTTGCAACATGGAATGGGCAATGAAAAATTAAAATTAATTCTGATTTATTGCAATAGAATACCCTAGAATAGCACTACCTGCATTTTATAGTCAGGGTATTGTGGTAGAACTATTTCCAATATACATTAGGAAAATCTAAATCATGCATAAATTCAGTTTATCCTAGCCACATAGGGAAGATAGACTGATCTTTTTTCTGTCTATACCACAGTGATTCCACTAAACTGTAACTTCAAAAATAAATGAAGTGGAAAGCAAGCATGGAAAGCAAGTTCCACCAAAAAAGGCAAAGCCAAAACCTTCCACCGAGTTCAATGGTCCTGGAATTAAGCTTTATTACAACTAAAGCAGTAAATAAAGCTAATGATGAGTACTTATAAAGTAAGGTTTGCAATCCCTACCAGTCTTATTAAATTTTAATTTCCAGGAAAACTCATATTGGCATGTGTTATATTTCAGAAATATAGGAACTCGTCCTTGAATGAACTCATTTCATTTCTCTTCACTTAGTTTAGCTAGATATTCAATACATACTAAGATCTCCATGGCTCTCTGTAAGAATAATTTATTTATTTATTTATTTACCCAGCCTTTTAATTTCAGCTGAAGAAAGCAGGATACAAGGGTACAAGGAAGCATTTTGAACTAATATTCTGTTAGGTAAACAGTCTGTTCCTAGTCATAATTCATTTTGTTATTCATTTATTTTTTTATTTTAGTCTGAAGCCCAAAGAATCACAGAATCACAGAACTGTAGGGGTTGGAAGGGACCTTGAAAGATCATCGGGTCCAACCCCCCTGCCAAAGCAGGTTCCTCAGAGCAGGAACATTTACGTATTTTAATCCAAACCTTATTTCTTTCTTGAAAAGTATTCTTTTCTGGAAGGTAAGGTCTTAACTTTTAATTTATTTAAGACTATAACATTTTGGGAATTATTCTTTACCACATTCCCTGTGTAATCTAATAACTTGTTGAAAGAGATCCATAATTTCCTTAGAGAACCTTTTTTTGAAGTTTAGAGCAGTTTGCTCATCTTACTTTACTAATCACAAGAGGAAATGTAGAACACTTTCTGTCCTGTGACCATTTTCCTTGTCAATAATGTGTTGTGTTCACTGTGTCACAGTGCCTGTTCACTTAAATTATTGTAAAGCAAGAAATACTGCTAATCAAAAGGATTTACTTTATCCAGGCTACAGATTAAGTAGAAAATTACACTGTCATATAATTTAACTTTTTTTTTTTTTTTTCTCTTGAACTAAAGATGGATCTAAATTACATACATGTATTTGAATATAAACTCTCCAACATTTAAAATGAAATCAATTCATACTTAAAGCTGAATAGTGATGCAAAAGGCTCCTGAAACACAAGGGTTAATCTAATAGCTAGATAACTTATAAAAAGAAGAAAGATATTTTAAAGGGTATTAGTGGAATGTCTTCGTGCTTCTTTATGGAAGGAGGAAACAACAACAACAACAACAACAAAAGCAGAAGTCATGTAACTTGAATTTGAATAAATTAAAATTGAAATTTGAAATTTAATAATTTGAATTGAATATTGAACAAATTCAATTTTAATGGCAGGAAAGAACGGCAAACAAACAAGAACAACAAAAACCCAACTATACATGATATGGCCAATGTCAAACCCACAGATCTACTATGAGAAAGGAAAGCATAAACTCAAATATGGTAAACAGATACTGAAAAGGACTGTTGTGTTTGTGCAACACTGAAAGGGGTTAAGAATTCCACAGGTGTGAAGTAAGCATAATGGATAAAGACTTTCCTGTAAATTACTAGATAAATTCTGTCTTATAGGATAGAAGTGTAGTCCTGACATCTCATAAAGATATGTAGCTAAATTGGATCTTACATAGATAAGGACCATAGGGTAAAAAAAAAAAAAAATAATGCAACAGGGAAAAACAACTACATTTCTCTCTTCATAAAATGGTTGAAGAAGCTGACAGTAGATTTAAGACACGGTACATGTCATTGAGCAACAAGGCTTATATATGTATGTATATATATATATATATATAATGTAATAGAATTCATAATATATATATTCTCTTTATTAAATACATATGTTTATGTTATTTATTAACTGGATGACTGTACCTGTTCTTTTATTTATTTGAAAAATTGTTTGAAGGATGAAAAAAGAACCAATACAAGCCTTTATACAATACTTCATGAACTGTAAGTTCCTCCATGTTTTTCTTTGTTTTATGAATTTGTCAAAAACGTTTTTTTGTTTGTTTTGTTTTTGTTTTCCACTTCTCAGTAAGACTGTTAATAAGTACTAGGAAGGAAGCTTTTATATCTTGCTGCTGGGCTAGGCTACTTAGAAAGGTTAGATAATGAGATGACTAGGTCTTTGGTCCAACATGGTATGACTATCCTTATGATATGTGACAAAATGATGCAGAATCCAAGCAGGCCTTAACACAAGATTTTTGTATAAATGGGTTTTCAGATTTCAGTCATTCAACCATTTGAGTAGCATTTTTCTATTACTTCAATTCCGTTTCAAGAATTAAGACAAAATTCTTTGATTCATATTAAGTGACTCCTGACAAGACGAGGCCTGTAGCAGGAATACCAGAAAGGGAAAATTTCTAAAAATGTACAGACAGAGCTCAAATGAAAAGGGTCATTCTCATACCTAGATATTTTCTGAAATACATATGTACATGTTATTAACTTGCTGTTTCACCTGTTTTGTCAGATGCATTTTGTCTTCCACAGCAGAGTTTGAAGCCTAAAACACTTTGCCAGCAGTAATAATGGTAGTTGTTTTTTACAGGAGTACTACAATTTTCAAAGATGCTTCTGTCCTACCAAAATGCAAAGGCCTGTGGTTAGTTTGTTCTCTATGAGTACTTACATGATTTTGAATCACAGCAGTTTGTCGCTTGGTAAATGCCTAACACAGACCACTGTTAAAAAGGCAAATCCACCAGCAGGTCTGTGATAACTTTAGTACCTATCTAATTTCCTGTTTAGTTATAAAGACCTGCAGATATATTAAGTTATGCAGTACAGAAGTGCTGGCGTACTTTCATGTACCATGGTTGTCAATTGCAGAATTCAAAGACTTTTTTACTTTACTAATTTACTTATCTATAGGCAAGCTTTATCATGAATGCTTTGCTTCAGTGTTAAAGAGGATGGAGCTGGTCTCTTTTCTGTTGTGCCCATTGACAGAATGAGAAAAAATGGGCACACACTGAATCACAGGAGGTTCCAGGGGCTGTTTAGTCTGGAGAAAAGCAGGCTCAGGGGAGATCTTATTGCTCTCTACAACTGCCTGAAAAGAAATGGTGGGGAGCTGGGGGTCAGCCTCTTCTCACAGGTAACTAGTGACAGGACTAGAGAGAATGGCCTCAAGTTGCACCAGGGGAGGTTTAGGTTGGAAATTAGGAGATATTTCTTCTCAGAAAGTGTAGTCAGGCTTTGTAACAGGTTGTCAAGGGAAATGGTGGAATCACTGTCCCTGGAGTTGTTTAAGGAAAGGGTGGACTTGGTGCTTAGGGACATGGTTTAGTGGATGATATTTGTAGTAGGGTGATGGTTGGACCAGGCAACCTTGGACATTTTTTCCAACCCTAATGATTCCATGATTCTATGACTTCTGATAGTAGACAGAAGTTACCAGAAATAAGGTAGACATTGGATATTGAAACAAAATTTTTCGAAGGTCAGTGGCATCTATTAAATCATTATCTTTATCCTCAACTGTATGATGACCTCACATGTTCATTAAACTACAGACCAGAAATAAATCTGCCAGATTTTGTGTTTTGTATGCAGGAATTCTGCATACAGTCTTCTGTCATTCACAGATGATGAGCTTTAAAATCTTTTTTAGTTCTGAAATCATGATGATGCATATTCTATTTTATCATTTTTCTTAGTTCTATACTTCTGAAGTCTTCTACTTTTTCATTAAAAGAGATCCAGGAGACTGACAATGCCTTTGAAACTATTTTCAGTAATTTTTCCTTACTTTCTGATTTCTGCACAAAAGTCTTTCATTTTACTCTCCTAGTTTCCTTCCTTCCTTCCTTCCTTCTTTCCTTCCTTCCTTCCTTCCTTCCTTCCTTCCTTCCTTCCTTCCTTCCTTCCTTCCTTCCTTCCTTCCTTCCTTCCTTGTTTTGGTAGAAATTCTATTATGTAAGTATATATTATATTAGAGGACAGAGACCAGCAGACGGCTTTAATACTGCCCAAAATAATACACCCCTCTGAGGCGCATAATCAAATAGCAACTATGTGGAACATTGCATTGAATATCATGGCCATATTCAGCCCTCTACAGAGCTTTTTAAATGGGTTCTTCATCCTCTTGAGTGAACCTTTTAAGTTCTGTATTGACAACAGTATAATGATGTTTTCTATTTCTACTCAATACTGTGTATGAACCCAACTGGCAAAACTTTATTGTGAGGCGGATGTATTTATTTTTCATTGAAGAAAAATCACTCAATAAATTTAAATGTGATGCTAATTCTCTATGGCACAATGAAATGCCATTTCACAAAGATACGAATACAGCTTAGTCTGATAAAAAGGTTTAGATAACAGGCACTTCAACTGAAGTTTATGTACTTAGTGCTACACAACCAAAATGTAGCCTTTCAATCCATAAACTAGTTACGTTTTTGTAATGTAGATCAAGATTTTCAGACTTTCAGTAGAACTCTTCAGCAAACAAATGTAAATAGGTTCTCATTCCCTGCTTTCTCTTCTCAGCAAGTAACACTCTGTTCAACAGAGGAGGAAATTCCAGATTTCTTATGTGCTAGTATAGCATGAGACATCTGAAAGCAGGATCCACTTTATTTTCACTACCTAGAAGTGAAGTACCTATTCTGTCTCTAGTAATATAACCCCCCTCTGCAGTCAGTGGAATTTTCCATGGGATAATCCCTCCTATACTAAGAAAGAAGTATGTGAAAGTCTTGGAATTGCCCTTTACATAGCAATGCCAAAATCTTAGCTAAAATCTGCTTGAAGAATAAATCTATACTTGCAGCTCATCTTTATTCATCTTCAATTATGTTTAAGTAACACCTGGTGCTTATTTATATTCCTGAATAAGAAATAGTACCTTCTGTAGGCAGTGAATTTGTCTGAAAAGTTTGTATGGTGCTCATATATACAGTTTAACCACTGGTAATAATTTCCCTCAATGTTGCTCTCTTTTTAAGCAGAGGAATGCATCATTGAGGCTGCTGTGAAGAAAATTAACTCCATCTGAGGCAGACCCAGTAAAAGATTGCTGGATCATTCTGAGGCACGAAGTTCACACATCAGATTAAAACATTGGTACCTACAGAGGAGGTCTGTATGCTACTATGGGGGCTGCATATTCCTATAATAGTCGCAGAAGACAATACATTTTGTTTTCTTTAATTCCCCATTCTCTCTATCTAAACTTCTTTTATAATACACAGAATAAAACATAATTGTAGTATAATTTCCATTAAAACTTTTAAAAGACATACATTTTAGGTTTTTTTTTATTTTTAAATCCAGATTTTTTTTGAAACGCTAATTCTGATGCAAAAAGCTACTGGTGTCCCCCGACAAAATTCAAAACAGTTTACTTTGTTCTTACTCTTTCATTTCCCATGTTACATTTTATTATTATTATTATTATTATTATTATTATTATTATTATTTATCATTTCCCCTTTCTGCTTCTTGATTTCAAGTTCAGGACCTTTTTGTTATTTAATTTTACAGTTCTGTGTAACAGGCAATGACATCTCATGACTGTGGCATGTTAACAACAAGATATATATGACTTCAACAATTCTGCTTCCACTGTGGGTGTAAAGCACCTCATTTGTACACATTCTTCCCTTTTACAAAAAGTACAGCTCAGCCTCAAATGAAAGGAATTCAAGGTTGGAAGTTAAATCATTCCATGGGAAGGTTTGACCTTTATTAAATAAGACACTGTTACCCATGACCACCATCTGATTATCATTCTCTAAACAAGTGTTCATGGTTGAAACCTGAGACACTACAACAGACTAATTACCAGAAAAGTGAGAAGAAAACCTATTAAAGCAGTAGTGTAGTAGCGCTGACGTTAAGACATCAAGGCTTTTAAATAAAGTGATAAATCAACAAACAAAACAAAACAAACACGTCAAAACAAACAAAAAAAAATCCTTGACCTATTAATGTACTAGAAAGAAACAGCTAAAGAGCTGTATCTGTAAGCAGCAGCAGGATGTAAAATATACTTATGAAGTCCAGAAAAAAAAAGGATTTAGGTAGAACAGACTAAAGAATTCAAACAAACTAAGTAAATGATCAGTTCCTTGACAAATATGCCTACAATTGATAACATTAATGTTATTAAAATTAATATCTAAACTTAGAACAGTTGTGTCATTACAGAATATAAACTAGCTATAGAAACTCACAGAAACAAACTTCACAAAACAAAGATTTCTTCAAGTATATTTTAATGCTATAAAAGAAGTAGGATTCATAAAGGAATAAGTAAATCAGTGACAAACCTTCTCTAGATTATATCATCCTATAATTCACATATACTGCAGATTGATCTATCCAAAAATATTTTTGAAGTTCAGAGAAGAAAATGAGACTGAGTAAGATTTTTGGAAAATTCATCTATCTGTGTAGGAATATGAGTTCTTATCTTACAAAGAAAGGGATGTTAAAAGCATATAGCATAAATGTGGGAGAAATGAATAAGTGGCTTCTGTTCTCCCTGTTATGTAACAGATGGACTAAGTGTCACTAAGTGAAAATGAAAATTGAGAATTGAAAACTGATGAAAAACAAATATTTTAATGCTCAATGTGTAATTAGTCTGTAGGTCTCATTGCAACCATAGTTTAAGTTCTTTCAAAATTTAAATCTGGGAGGTACAGTGGCAATTAAACAAGAGGTTTGAAAGCAACAAATAATATAGCACATCTCAGGAATTAAACTTTTATTTTACTAGTATCAAATTTTCACAAAAACCCAAATTTGAATAAGTGCAAGACATTTCGCCACATTAAGCATCCATTTTCTGGAGAGAGGATATGAAAATAAATGGACCACAAGTCAAATTCATCAGTCAACTATTGTGTTCTTTTATGTGTATGTATGTTTCTGAAGAATTTGAAGACTATAAAGACAACTCTTTCCTTCTTAAGACTACAATCAATACAGCCAGAAATCAAACCTAATATCTCCTCAATAAATTAATCAATCGAGATTTATTAAGAATGGAAAGAAAAAAGGTATTCAAAATCATCTTCAGTATGGCACTGGCCTGAAGATTCAGGAGATTTTGTTTCTACTAACCTCTTTTAATGAACTCTACCTCTCAGTGCTTGGCCTGTCTATGTGATAAATAGTATGTGACTACAATCACTTCTTATTAGGCCTAGTGAAATATAGACCCTAATCTCATTCACTTTCAGTTTTTAACATAAAGAATTTTCTTCCCTGAACCTCAGCTAGTTTTATAGTAGAGCATTCAGTAATATATAATATTCTAGAAAAAAATATAACTTGTTTGTAATATAAAGAATATAAAGTCATTAAATTGACCTATTAAAACTGCTATTCAGTTTATTTGAATGTGCAGGTTATTCCTGTGAACTACAATAATAGAGCTAAACATATAATAAGCACATGAGAGGCAAGTATATCAGTATGCATGATTAGTCTTCATTTGTGATGTTATAGGGAAGAGGAAAAGCCGTAAGAAACCATTGGATTACTTTACATTGATTAAAAAAGAGCTAAATAGCAAAGACTTGCACACATATCATGAACTCCTGAATGTAATCAGTCCTGCTCCATTCCCTATTCACTGGCTTCCTTACCTTCCTTAGTACATCAATACATACAGAATCACAGAATCACAGAATTTCTAGGTTGGAAGAGACCTCAAGATCATCGAGTCCAACCTCTGACCACTACTGACCACTAACAGTCCCCACTAAACCATACCCCTAAGCTCTACATCTAAACGTCTTTTAAAGACTTACAGGGATGGTGACTCCACCAACTCCCTGGGCAGCCTGTTCCAACGTCTAACAACCCTTTCAGTAAAGAAGTTCTTCCTAAGATCCAACCTAAAACTCCCCTGGCGCAACTTAAGCCCATTCCCCCTCGTTCTGTCACCAGGCACGTGGGAGAACAGAGTTTGAATTGGAAGAGCCCTTAAAGATCATCTAATTCCAACCCACCTGACACAGGCAGGGACACCTCCCACTAGACCAGGTTGCTCCAACCTTGCCTTAAACACTTGCAGGGATGGGGCATCCACAGCCTCTCTGAGCAACCTGGTCCAGTGCCTCACCAAGTAAAGAATTTCTTCCAAATATCGAATCTAAATATACCCTCTTTCAGTTTAAAACCATTACTCCTTGTAAGGAGTAATGTAACTCATGACAAAAAGTGTCCCTCTCCTGCTTTCTTGCAGGCCACCTTTAGGTACTGGAGGGTCACTATAGGGTCTCTCTGGAGCCTTCTCTTCTCCAGGCTGAACAACTACAACTCCCTCAGCCTCTGTGAAGATAGGAGAGGTGTTCCAGTACTCTGACCATCTTCGTGGCCCTCCTCTGGACTCACACTAGTACATCCACATACTTCTTGTTCTGGTGGCTGCAGAGGCAAACACAGTACTCCATGTGGGGTCTCAGGAGAGCAGAATAAAGATGGAGAATCACCTCTCTTGACCTACTGACCACACTTCTTTTGATGCAGCCCAGGATGTGGTTGACTTTCTGGGCTGTAAGCACACATTATTGGCTCATCTTAAGCTTCTCATCAGTCTAAGCCCTCCTCAGGGCTGCTCTCAATCCATTCACTGCCCAGCCTGTATTTGTGCTTGGGATTGTCCTGACCCAGATGAAGGACCTTGCACTTGGCCTTGTTGAACTTCATGAGGTTTTCCACAGGTCCACCTTTCATGCCTGTCAAGGTCCCTCTGGCTGCCATCCCTTCCCTCCAGCATGTTGACTGCACCACACAGGTTGGTGTCATTGGCAAACCTGTAAAGGCTGCAATCAGACCCACTGTCCATGTCAAGGACAAAAATTTTAAACAGTGCTGGTCCCAATACCGACCCCTGAAGAACAGCACTCATCACTGTTCACCTGGACATTGAGCTGATGACCACAACCCTTTGACTGTGACCATCCAGCCAATTCCTTACCCACCAAGTGGTCATTTTCCATTTGCCTTAGCATAGCTTCCAGGAGAAACTGCTCCGTGATCTTGCCAGGTGCAGAGGTGAGACAGACTGACCTGCAGTTCCCCAAGTCTTTCTTTTTTCTCTTTTTAAAAATGGGGGTTATGTTTCCCCTCTTCCAGTCAGTGGGAATTTCACCAGACTGCCACGACTTCTCAAATACGGTGGATAGTGACTTATCAACTACATCTGCTGTTCTCTCAGGACCCGCAAATGTATCTCATCAGGCCCCATGGACTTGTGCTCCTTTAGGTTTCTTAGCTGGTCTCAACCCTGATTTTCTCCTACACTGGGCAGTTCATTTTTCTTTGTCCATCTGTCAAATCCATGTCTCTCCAATTTAGAAACAAGGATATTGTGTTGGACGTCAAATGGTTTGCATGAGTCCAGGTAGATGAATTCAATTACTCTTGAAGAGCATTGCTCTTATAGAGCATTGGTAGATGCTACCCTGCTTTTCTTAGAGGAAGTTTCTGGTACGAAAAGGTTACGATGGGAACTATGTTGTTTGTATTGTCCTAAGAAGAGAATGGATAACTTGGAAACAATATTTTCTGCCTTTACCTTCATGTGCCATCAAGATAGAACCTTTCATAATATTGTTAACCTACTACTAGCGTTTATATTTTCACCATGAATAATGACCTATTCTTTGTCAAGAGCATTGAATACAAATTTTTGGAAACAGGAATCTGCTTCAGTAAACCTTCTGCAGCTTCTTGTCAGCATCAAAACCAGTTTTGTCAGTGACATTATCCATAATACATTTGTTTCACTTTACTCACTAGATTCTGTCTACTTGCAGTTTGACATTTCAAGTTTTACGTTAGTCTAGAAGACACCTATCAGGTAGTACAGTAAGCATTCTATTTCTTGCTATGAGAACACACAGAAGGGAAGAGTCACACATGGAATATTATGAAGTACTTTCAGCTAGTAAATATTGAAGGGTTCTTACAACTGTATCCAGGAAATTAAAACAGTGATACTTGTTTTTAGTTAACTAATTTGTAGTATGTGAAGGAAATTTTTCTAGTACAAAATGCACCTTAGCAGTATTCATTTTTAAAATGCCCATTAAAGTATATACAAGTGTTGAATACAAACTTCAAAAATGACAAAAAAAGAGAGTATTTATGTTCCCTTTCTAAAGGTCATTTTTAATTATTATATAGGAGGACTGAATACAAACAAACAAACAAACAAAAAAGAAAGAAAGCTTTTAAGCTAAACTGCACTAAGGCTCAGTGTGGAAATTTTCTTAATCACAAGAAAACAAAGATACAACCACTGGGCTGAGACAAGTATCTGTAATGTATGCAAGTACATTTCCTGAAACAGTTCCCTGAAGTTCAATGTTCGTTTGTTTGTTTGTTTTTTAAGTATGTTAGTTCTTGCTTTAAGAGAGAGAGTACAGGGGATGTAGTAAGATTCTACAGTTAGAAATAATTCCCCTGAGATATCCAGGGTTGTGGTGGTTTTTTTCCCTCTACTTTTAAGACCATTTTGATTTTCCTTGTAAGGAACACTTATTTTCCCAATGTTTACTTTCATAATAAAGAGGGATCTTCAGAGATTGTTTAGAAAGTGTCAGTATTTTTCTTCTATTTTCTGTAATATTGAAAGCAATAACAGATGTGACATATCTTCTCTGCCATTTATTTTTTTACTGGCTTTGGAGTTTGATATCAAAACAGCTCTATGTACAGATTAGCTGCATTCATCATTTATATGAATTACAACACTGCAAAAAATGTACATCCAAGAAAACAAATAAGAATTTCAGAGGTCAAGAGTTCAGCAGGTTTCAAGGATTTCTACCTCCTTCATCTAACTATGTATGAGGTAAGTATTCATCTCATTCAAGTTCTAGCTATTGAAGAGGGGATAAGTAATATATCTGCTGCAGTTTACAATATTTATTTGGGAGAGGATTACATCAGTACTGTGTAAGATTTACTGTAAAGGTCGATATAGATTTTCACCCTAATTGTATTTTTGCAGTGCCTGCGTTTCTTATGTATGAATATATAACCCTCTCTAGGCAAGTATCCAATATTATGAATTCTAAAAACTACCTGCTGTGTAAAACTGATTTGGAGATCAAGGTATATCTATGAAGTTCCTGATTGTACAAAAGACAACCTTTATTTATTTATTTATGAATTCTCCATATTTTGTACTTACATAAAGTTCTGCCATCATGTACTTCACTGCAGTTCCCTTGGAAATTCTGTTGTGTTTCTGTGTGTCTGTATTGGCTTTTCATTTGGAGTAACAGATGGTGGTCATCTTGGAAATTAAATAAAATAAAGAGTTCATTGATTTTACTGGCCTCATAGTGTCATTCTCTCTCAAACATTCATCTTCTCTTCGGAGGTTGTTTAAGAGGCCCATCATAGTGAAGGACATCTGTATATCCCACATATATTCACTTGCGTAAGTTGAACAAGACACTCAGCAGTATATTAAGTTATTGGTGGCAGTGAGTGGAAATAAACTGAACATGGCAAGTGAAATTACATGAGGGACCAACTAATAGTTGAGCAAAAAAGTTCAAAACAAAAAGTGGCCTTTGCACAGGTCCAAGAATAAGCAGATCAGTTTGAGTACCATATGAATTTCATCCAACCCTCAGATAAAAAATATTTTGGTTCAAATAATATGATGAACGAGTGTATCAGTCACCAGGGGCAAAAGTTTTGATTCCAGCAAGTTCGCTTTATTTATTGCTAACTAATGTGTTTGTTTTTTATTTATGGATTCAGGTACCAAAAACAAAGTAGACAAACAATAAAACAGCTAGAGAAAAACATTTACTCCCCCTTTGCCAGGTTTATCTTCAGTCCAGTATATGTTGTTGCCCCTTTCCTAGCCTCAACTCTGCTCGTTTTTTCAGCACATTACACTCAGCTTAGGCCTAGCCCTTTGGTGAGGCAGCAGGCAGTGCAGGACGTGTGGTCAGTGCACAATTGTTACTTTCTGCTGCTCCTTGCTTTTTACTGATTTTTTTTTCTCTGTTTTTTGAATCTTACTTATTTTCTGTGCTTCACTATGGGTTATTCATGGGCTGCAGTCCCTTTGTCCCTGCCCTGGTATGGCCCCAGTCCATCAGTAGTATCCCGGATCGAGGCCATTGAGAGGGAGCTGCCAGGACCCGGCAGCCCTGACAAGGCATAGGCGGAGCCAGCAAGGCCAGGGATGGGCCATTTAAATCGGGCGTCGCCACCATTTTGTAGTCACTCGCCGAGGCAGCCACCCCTTCACTGTATAAAAGCAGCCCCTAGGGAGCGCTATGAACTGGACTGGCTTGGCAGATAGTGCAGGCAGTTTGTGCAAGGCAGTTCAACTGGGGCACAAAGGAGTGGGGGTAGGATCCTCTCCTTCCTTTCATACGTCCCTTTCTCTTCCTGTCTCTCCTGTCCCTTTCCTTCCCACAACTTAAAATTTTAGTGAAGAAGCTACTGTAGAGAGTACTAGCCAGCCTGCTGCTGGTTTGCCATGGTTGCACCCCAGTGGAAGGCTGTTGTCAAGAAAAGTGTGGAGACCCACACAGAGGCCCCACACAAACATGCAAGTGCACAGGTCTCTGGTTGCAGCAAATGCCAGAGCCTGGCCTTTGCAGTACAGGGTGACAGCAAAAACACCTGCGGCTGATGCGGCTGAGTGAATGATTAATTCAGCCTTGTGGCTGACCTGAAGGAGGCAGTGGAGAGGCTGAGGAGCATTAGGGAGAGTGAGAGGGTGATAGATTGGTGGTGCTTATCAGGCCTGAGGCTTAGGCAGCCAGCAGAGGCTGCAAGAGAAACACATCAGCCCCTGCCACCTTGCGAGCATGTAATAGGAGGGGACCAGCAGGCAGGCAGAGATCCTGCTACAGTGAACCCCCTATTCTCTCCTCCCCCTAACAACAATGGCAATAATTTGGGGGGCAGGGGGCAATGGCAAAAGGTCCCTGCTCAGCGTTACAAGTGTAGCGGGTGCACCTGCCGAATGATTCCCCTACCTCCCCAGCTGCCCCTGCAGAACAGGTACACTGCTTTGCGAGGACAAGTGGTGAGGGTGATGGTTCTTCCTACTTGGAGGTATCACCAAAGTCTAATCAGACTACCCACTGCATTAAAACTTTCTCAGTAAAGAATAAAAGACAAGTCATTGTCATTGGTGACTCACTGCTGAGGGAGCGGAACGCCCAATATGCAGACCAGACCTGATACACAGGGAGGTCTGCTGCCTACTAGGTGTCTGATAAGCAGTTACTAAACACCCACTAGTAAACTGGAGATGAGATTTATTTGAAATATTGGACTTCCTCCATCTGTACAAAGAAATTCTACAACTACTTTTGATATTAAAAACAACTACTTTTGATATTAAAAACTTGACATCAAAGGTGTTTTTTTGTTTGTTTGTTCATTTTTTATTGTTTGACACTATTCGTGTTCTTCATATTTAAAATCTAACAAACCCAGCTAAGAAACCCAGAAGAGGGAGAATTTTCCATGGAGTGTTCTTATTATCTCAAAACCCAACCATGAAGTATTATATATATAAACATACTCTGTTATTTGTGTCATATGCTGACATTCAACATCTGCTTCTATATATAGGCCTATTCTTACCATTTTAGTTTTTTCCTGACGTACTTTCTCTGCAATTTCCTTGTCTCCCAAAAGAGACCATACCTCTCAACATCATCTCTTACTCTACAGACATTGGTCCATTTACAGTGCTTCCCCCTTTGATCTTCCCAAGCATAGCTCAGAAGCTTGGCTTGAATCTTTTTTCTTTCAGTGATGTCAGTGTAGGATTCTGTAGTGTCACCATGCTCCTGTTTGCAGGGAATCTGACAGGGGCTTTGTTTCTTGCTTTACTAGCTGTCTACATCTTGCTTTCCTCTTGGCCAATGTGTACATTTCTTCAAATATCTGTAATCTGCAGCTGTATAAACTAAAGTGGGATGAGCAGCAAGCTTTAAAACACTATGCTATACTCTTCCTTGAATACTGTCATTGTGCAACAGAAATGTCACAGCCCAAGACTGATAGATGCTGTGAATTTATTTTTCTAATTTGAAGAAAAAAAATCATATATTGTAATAGCTGGTTTTACATCTGTGAAAGAGCATGGCAATTGAGAAAAGGATTTATTCCTGTAACAAGGAAAGTTTATTAAAAAAAAAAAAAAGTAAAGAACTGTTAAAATTAAGAGTATTTTGTGCAAATGTCAGCAAATTAAGTGTTTATGAATCTCTTCAATCATTGGATAAATGAAATATCTCTTTCTGCTGAGTAGGTATGAGATGATTCAGTCTATCTTTCAGTCAAGACTGTGACTTGGTGATAAAAGAATATCAGTTTTAACTGCCAAAAGAATGGCAGTTAAAAACCATGACTAGGATTAGCCAGTTACACTTTATGGTAATTTTTAATTTAGATTATAAATAACAATGGCAGATCATTGGCTAGGGATATGAAGAGATGTACATAGGATGGAAAGTTATCTTTTTTCCTCTGAAAAGCCAGTACATTCTACTAGAAAGAAAAAAAAAAAAAGTCCTTAGAATTTAATATAGGATGTAGTGTGTATTTTAAAAATGTATATTTTATGAATGCTGTAATGTTATAAACAGACATGAAATTTCAAATACTTGTGGGATCATGAAAGTAAAGTGATCCCACAAAGATTTACAGATTTCAAAACAGGTTTCAAAACAGTTCCCACTGCAAGATCCATTCTTTATTGTGTATAAATTTACCATAATATACCCAGGCTATCACAGATACACAATGCCTACTCCCTGAATTAGCATAAATCTCTGTAGTTCAACTGAAATCAATACATCCACAGCAGTACAATCAATTCTCTACAATATATTGACTGAAGTCCCTACCCCAAACTCTAGAGGAAGTAACTACTCTGGAGTTGAATGACATGGAAAGAGACGTAAGAGAGGCAGCCTGACAATGTAGAACTTCAGGCTGGATGTGAAAGGAAAACAAAGGTGATATTTATAAGTAGATCAAAAATCTTTTATAGTGAAAGACAGGAGGCCAGAATCTTGAAAGCTCACAGTACTAGAGACAGTGGGAATAAACAGAAATACCGGAGGCACAAGAATGAATGGAAGAACATCAGGAATTTAGATAAAATCCTATAAATAGTGGTATGTCTTTCATCAGTAACAATCTCAAAATAATATGATTTATTTATTTATTTATTGTGCAGATATTATGTAGAAATATTTTTAAGCAACTCTATAAATATTCCCCATGACAGGTTTTGACACAGATGCTGTCTTTTGAAGTTGTATGGAAATTACTTTTTTTGTTGTTGTTGTTGCTTGAATGGCATTCTTTCCTTATATACGCTGTTATATCACTTTTATTTCCAAGGTTTTATGTCTGACTGGATTAAATAGAATTCCATGTGGAAATCTGACCAGGAACTAACTCCCCTTTGTACCTTGGAGCTTCATGTTTTGGCCAGATTTAGCCTTTAAAATGCTATATAAGATTTCATTCCAGATCTGCAGCTTTTTGTGTTCCCAGACCTAGTTATGTCCTATAGTTAATTAGACACTCATTTACATAATTCACCCAATTGCCTAATAAAATTCTGTCAATTCAGTATCTCTGTAATAGCTTTACTGGCATTAATCTGTAGAATAAATCTAGCTGGAGGAATCTTGCTGTGGTCTTTACTACAGGCTTTTGAATCCGTAATATTTGTTACCTCAGTTTGCTCTCATGGTCCTTCTGGAAAGACTCCCACCATACCCCTGCACTGAGAACCCTCTCTACACAAACATAAAGGCACTTTTTTGCACATCTGAATTAAAGTGTCATACATTGCCTAGAAATAGAATTGCATAATCATGTAACATTTTAAAATAAAATGAGTAGCATCACATTGATTTTAGGTATTGCAGTTACACTAAACCTTTGACAGACTTCCTTGGTACTGTACAAACACAGTCCAAAAAATAATCCCTTCACTAAAGCACTGGCACTAAAGTATTCCTCTAGACAACATCCTCTGAGAGAATTGGGAATCATTTGCAATGTAGATTAATATAAATTTTATGGAAAATATATTTACAGATTGAAATTTGAAAAGAACAAAGACTTGTTGACAAATACAAAGACTTGATGACAAATACAAACCCCAAAGTATTGAATTTAGTGTAATTTGATAGATATATTCTGTATTTGCCTCAGTGGTTGGCAATGGACTCCTACCATTAGTTCTAGCACTTCCTCCCTGTTATCAGAACAGGGAGGAAGAATATTTAGACATTTTGTCTGTAAGCAACATATACATGTGGTGGTTTTACTCCAATATTCCAGCAGGGCCCTTACCTAACATGGAGCAGCTTCTAGATTCTTCTCACAGAAGCCACCCCTATGCCCCCCTGCTTCCAAAACCTTGCCACATAAACCCACTATGCAAACAAGCCATGCAAATACCTTTTTGCTTACTACATTCAACAGCAAAGTTTGAAATTTGTACACAGTATTTTGCAGATATTGCAAATATCTGTAGATAACTATAGATAACACTGCTTTATTTTCAGGTTATTCTCAGGCAGAACAATAGCCACAATTCATTTTGTGCAATGATATATATATATTTTTTTTCCTTAAGTCATCAGCAATATTCCATTATACGTGGTATTTATCAAACCAGCTCTCACAGCCTTTGCTGTTTTATTGCATCACTTAATGACACGATTATAGAAAATCAGTCTCAAAGGTCTTACCCTAAGGTCTTACATGAAGCAGTTTCATTTGTCCATCACAACTGATTAGAACTGTGCATAGTTTACCCCTCATAGTTTAAGGCCAGTGATTTCCTTCAAGTTCCCCTGCACAATGTTTTCAGCACTAAAAGCCTGCCATTTGGGCTACAATAGACCGCTTAAATAGTGGACTGCTGCTGTCTTCTTGTCTTACTCTGACTGCAGTGGGGTGGGGAAAAACAAGAACAGCAGAGCCCAGACAGATCTAAGGGCACAGTAACCTCTGGCAGGAGGCAGTAACAAGCAGCTGGCAGTGGGTGAGATGCTAAAGTCTTCGGCTGATACAGCTGCCTCTGAAAAATGATGTGTGAACAAGCCATAAATCATTGTTGTTGTAGGGGAATATTTAGTAAATACCTTTCAAAACCTTTGTGGATTCCTCTCTCTAAGAACTACATCAGTAAATTGCTGAAACAGAGCTTAAGAGTGAGAAAAATCCTGTATTTGGAAATATACAGTTTTTCAATCAAGCAATCCTTCTCATTGGAGGGACTGAAATTTAAAGAAATACCCACTACTCTTTGCAGCCTGTTTCCCACATATCTTTGTCATTTTCTGCAACATTTTTTATTGCAGCCATGAAACCATAAAAAACTCATGGCCTAATTTATTACCTAGAATGTTTCAATGACCACAGATATGTGAATGCTTTTGACAAGCAGCTGACTTTGGAAAGAAATCTATTGATAAGAAGGGAGGGAAATGTTTCACTGTTTGAAAGGCTACATTGAACAAGAAATACTGAAATTTAACTACTTGCTTTCTACTTCCTCAGCATTACTGAGAGAATCCAATGAGCTCCAGGTGTGTTCTTCATAATTTGCCAAATTAATGTGTAAACCTGTTCTCTTTGATAGCAATACTCTAACATTAGTCTTACATATTTAACATATAGTGCACATCAGTTTTTTGTAAGTAATGAATTTTCAGCATGCGTTTCAGCGACTACGGACAGATTTATTATTGTCCTGATTAATTCAGTATTGTCCTACTAATTAAGTATTACTAATTAGGGAGTAGATAATAAATATCAACAGATGTTTATTCAGGTAGGCCTTTTGAAAACTAGTATAAGCTTTTGGTAAAACTCAGGTCTACATCTCAGAAACTGAGAAGTATATTAATTTGGAGTTCTCTTCTTAACACTCTTTTAGAGACCACCATCTTTAAGGCATTTCATTTATACCTTGAATTCATGACATATTTGTCTATCTCTAACATTGTGCAATTGAGTAATTTTTAAAAGGGAGAACACAGCAAGTTTTATTAACAGAAATGAGACAGTTGTGTCAGGGAGGAAAATAACAAGTTCAATCATCTCAATAAAGAAAAGAAAATCTATAAATCTGGCTTCATAACTGCAGTTACTAACTCTGTAGACTAGCTGAACTCCAAATGGCAACAAGCCACATACACAGCTTTGTACCTGAACAAGGCAACAATGTGCTATGCACACACAGTGCAACTTTTCTACAGCAAAATATAGTATCCCGTAGGTATTTTTATTATTGAATTTAGTACTATTTTATTACTGAATTTAGGAATCAGCTACACAACATCTGAGTAACTTGCAAGAAGTAGTGCCTGCAGTGACAGAGTCATAAGAATGGTGCATTCCTGAAGTACAAAGAGAATCTGATAATTGTGAGGTTTATTTGCTGACGAGAACTACTCAATGCTATTTCCAAGACCTTTGCTTTATTTTCTAATTAATTTGCTTAAATTGTGAAAAAGATTATGAATAATGAAATGAGTCTAGAGAAGAACTCATGGATCAAGAAAGACATGATGAAAATATCTCCAAACAGGAATAACCTTATTGGAATTTCTAATCTTTAATGGATCAGTATGCACAAATGGTAAGTAGGGTAAAAGAACAGACAATGGTAATATGTATGGCTTTTCAAAATGCCAGGCTAGATATTCCCACCATCCATGTTATTACTTTTTGGAAGAGAAAAATGTACACAAAGACAAAACCTCATGCCTGCACTGAAACCCAGTATGTAGGAGTCTCTGAGCAAATAGGTTGGTGAGGCTATGGAAAAGAAGTCTTTTATTTCAGTCTACTCCAAGACACCAAGGAAGTGCAGAGTTGCCAGTGGAATATTCTTCTCTTGCAGCTTTTCCATAACGGTTAGACAAATGTTTGATTATACTTCAGTTTTGCTTGCCTATATGTTGGTGTATATATGTTATAATACATATATATATTACTATACTCTCTTCCCTATGAGGTAGGATAATGATTTTTTTCTTTTACAAAATGACAACAAATTACTTAAAAGGACAAATATGGAAGTGGGCTAACAAGGCATATTGGGTTTACATGGTAAGGTTTTGGTAGCAGGGGGCTACAAGGGTGGCTTCTGTTGGAAGAGTCCAGAAGCTTCCCTATGTTAGATAAGGGACAGTGTCAGCTGGTTCCAAAGGGAACTACCGCTGCCCAGAGCCAAGCCAACATGCAGGTTTTTTGTGCCTCTGTGACAGCAGATTTAAGAAAGGGAAATAAAACTGCTGCACCCCAGCAACTGGGAGAGTGAGGAGCAAGAAGCAGCCCTGCAGACCCCCAGGTCAGTGCAGGAGGGGAAGGAGGTACTCCAGGTGTCAGAGCAGAGGTTGCCTTGTGGCCTGTGGAGAGGCCCCTAGTGGAGCAGGCTGTCCCACTGCAGCCCATGGGTCCCACATGGAGCAGATCTCCACGCTGCAGCCCGTGGAGGAGCCCCTGCTGGAGCAGGTGGATGTGGCCTGGAGGAAGCTGCGGCCCATGGAGAGCCCTTGCAGGAGCAGGCCCTGGGCCATAGCTGCAGCCCGTGGAGAGGAGCCCATGCGGGAGCAGGGGAGCTAGGGGGACCTGCCACCCACATGTGGGGGACACGTGCTGGAGCTCCTGACGGACGGACCCCATGGTACAAAGTCATGTTGGAGCAGTTCTTGAAGAGCTGCTGCCTGTGGGAAGTCCCCATAGGATCAGTTCAGGAAGGACAGCATCCTTTGAGAGGGACCCCATGTGGAGTAAGGGCAGAGAGTGACCATGAAGGAGGAGCAGAGATGAAGTGTTAGGGACTGACCACAGCCCCTATTCCCTGTTCCTCTGCACCACTCAGGGGGAGGAGGTGGAAGAGGGTGGATGGAGGGAGGGTGTTTTTAGTTTGCTTTTAGTTTCTCAGTGCTCTAGCTTGTCAGTAATAGGTAATAAATTACATGAATGTCCGTATGCTTACTCTCTTTTGCCCATGATGATAATCATTGATTGAATGCCTTGTCCTTTATCTAAACCCTTTAGCCCTTTTCATTATATTTTCTCACCCTTTCACATTCAGGTGCGGAGGTGAGAGAGCAGTTGTGTCAGAGCTCAGCTGTCCAGGGAACCACCACAGCAGGGAATTTGAAGAATTTTCTTCATAGTTTCAATTGCATATTGACAAGTATCTGCCTTAAGTGATCCTAGGTCTATAGATCAATGTGGATCAAGGAGACAGACAATGATCTCTGGGTTTGCCTATAAGAAAACAAATAAAATAAAATAAAATAATTTTATTTTTACTTTTAAATATATTCATAACCTGATAATAAGGAAAAGACTAACAGTTTTAAATATTTTAAAGATTCCTGTAGAGTCTCTAAGATTAAAAATAATAATAATAATAATGAGCTTGCTTAACTACAACTTCAGAACTGCTCAGGTTCTATTTTAGATCATTACAGGCAGAATTCCTTTTTAGCGTCAGAAATAAAAATCATAAGTGAGGCTCACAAGTGGAACTTTTAGTGATTTTTACCTTGTGTGGTGCCTAGAGGAGAAAAGAAACTGAAGTGAAAAGAAAAGATGGGGTTTGCAAATTCTTTAGGAATTTGTACAAAAAGGTAACATAGAACATTGTTAAAGCCTGTGTGTGTTATACAAGGCCTTATAAAATGGGTGTAATAAAATGTAAGCATCTGTGAAATAAATCCAGTAGTAAGTCCAAAGGAATGTCATAATTCTGGATGTGTTTTATGAAAGGCATGATATATGCATTATGTACAATAATACAATGCTCTGGAATGATAACACAAGCCATGCAGAGTCGGGGCAAAAAAAATAAAAAATTCCTTTCACGTTTGCTGTAAACAAACCTTTGAACCAAATGTGGTGGTAATCCAGACACTGGCACAAGAAGCATGCTGCTAAACTAATTCCTTACAGATTTTTATTTTTTTATTTTCCAGATTTATGTTTTGTTCAGACAAAGTGCATGGGCCTGTAGTTATTTGTAAGCAGCAAGGTGTAAGTAGTAAAGGAACTACTTTTATTCACTATATTTATAAAACCTGAATGTACATCTTATGGTAAAAGCACAAATAGAGTGGGTTTACCATATAGTAAGAGGAAAGTTATTGGGAATCTTTACAGTGCTTTTATTTATCTTTTTTCCCAGTTCCTTTTCTCCTCCCTCCTATCCCATAACATTTAATGGACACAAAGTTAACTGTTACTGTTATTTTTTGCATGGTTGTGTCTATGGCCTCATACAACTTTTTTGTGTGTGGTTTCCTTTCCTTTCCTTTCCTTTCCTTTCCTTTCCTTTCCTTTCCTTTCCTTTCCTTTCCTTTCCTTTCCTTTCCTTTCCTTTCCTTTCCTTTCCTTTCCTTTCCTTTCCTTTCCTTTCCTTTCCTTTCCTTTCCTTTCCTTTCCTTTCCTTTCCTTTCCTTTCCTTTCCTTTCCTTTCCTTTCCTTTCCCCCAGCAGATTTGTTATTATTATTTTTGTTGTTTTGCAGCAAAGGCTAGCATAGACACAAAGTAAAATGATTTTCTGAAGCAAAAAGCCACAGGAGGGCAGAACACTTCTAGAAAGAGGGCTAGAGGGGGAGTTTGTTGCAAGGTTCTAAACCAGTTTTCCCTTTACAGAATCTCCATTTCCTTCTACAATTCAGCTACAGTATACCTCAAAATCTGGTGAAAAACATACATATGAAGGGCTTGATGATGGTCAAATGCTTATAATTAATTCCTCCCAAGGTGAAATAGCATCTCATTAAGTTTACCAAGGCCAAGTGCAAGGTCCTGCCCCTGGGTCAGGGCAATCCCAAGCACAAATACAGTCTGGGTGGAGGATGTATTAGGAGCAGCCTGGAGAAGAAAGGCATGGGCGCTGGTTGATGAGAAGCTCAAAATGAGCCATCAGAGTGTGTGTTCTGCATCAGAACCATGGTCAAGAGAAGTGATTCTCTATTTCTACTCTGCTGTTGTGAGATCCTTCCTTGGGTATTATGTTCAGCTCTAGGGTCCCCAGCACAAGAAGAACATTGATGTACTGGTATGAATCCAGAGGAGGGACACAAGGATGATCAGAGTGCTGGAACACCTCTCCTAACTTCATAGAGGCTGAGGTAGTTGGGGTTGTTCAGCCTGGAGAAGAGAAGGCTCCAGGAAGACCCTATAGCACCCTTTCAGTACCTAAAGGGGCCCTACAGGAAAGCTGGAGAGGGAACCTGGGGAGGGAGTGGAGTGCTATGACAAGGAGTACTGTCTTTAATCTAGAAGAGGGTATATTTAGATTAGGTAAGAAATTCCTTACTCAGAGGATGGTTAGGCACTAGAACAGGTTTCCCAGAGAAGTTGTGTGTCCCTGGTTCAAGGTCAGGCTGGATGGGGCTTTGAGCAATCTGGTCTAGTGGGAGTTGTCCCTGCCCATGTCAGGTGGGTTGGAATTAGATGACAGTTGTCCCTGCCCATGTCAGGTGGGTTGGAATTAGATGACCTTTAAGCTTCCAACCCAAACCATTCTATGATTCTGTGATCATGATTCTATGATTCTATGATTCTATGATCTGTTAGCTATAGCATTACAAGAACTAATGTCTAACTCTTTCTCTGAATTTCTTTTATAAACAGATTTTAAAATTCTGCTATACAAATTCACTGCAGACTGAAATTTGGCACAGAGATACAAAGCTCCTATTTTCTTTTTTATTTTTCCTCACAGACCATGGCCACACAATAGCATGGTCTTGACCAGTTAATTGAACTGAACCTCTCTGCTGGGCTGCTGGGGATTCTCATGGGGCATTAGCAACAACACCAATAATAGTAAAAAAAAAAAAAAAAAAAAAAGGAATACTTGAATACTTATTGATACATAAATACTGTGAGCTATATTTCAAACAAACAACATTACCTTGCTTACTTTCCATGTTTTCCTGTGATAACAGAGCTTGTTGCATCTTTCTGTACTGTTTCTTTAACTTTTTCTTCATTTAATCCTGATGGCCAAATATTATAGTTTGTGTGATGGGATCTCAAAATGTTTCACCTTTCTAGAAATGGCTTTGTCACTATCTACAATTTTAATGCAATCACTTTTTTTAATGCTGAAAACATATGTGGCTGATAATTAGGAAGCTTGTAAACAAATACAGTGAAAGCAGACATCAGTGTAAGGTAGATCAGATGAGTACATACATACTAAACATACATATATAAACATTCAAAGACATGTCTTTAAATACAGTAATCATAGAATATTTGAAATGGAAGGGACCCACAAGGATCATTGAGTCCAACTCCTGCATCCCCAAAGGACCACCCAAAAAATCAAACCATTTTTCTGAAAGTGTTGTCCAAACACTACTTGAACACTACTTGAACTCTGGCAGGCTCAATGACATAACCACTTCCCTGGGGAACCTATTCCAGTGCCCAGCCATCCTCTCAGTGAAGAGCCTTTTTCTGATATCCAGCCTGAACCACCCCAGTGGCAGTTTCAAGCCATTCCCTTGGGTCCTATCACTTGTCACCAAAGAGAAGAGATCAACACCTGCCTATATGCTCCCCCTTGTAAGGAAATTGTAGACTGTGATGAGGTCACCTCTCAGTCTTCTCCAGGCTGAAGAAACCAAGCAACTTCAGCTGTTCCTCATATGTCTTGGACCACGTCACCTCACGTCTTGCCACAGAACATAACCCAATATTTGTAACACAGTATGGTGAGAGAGGATTTTCAATTGGCTAATCTCTGACAAAATGTGGTGCAGCACGCTTTTCAGTGTCTATCAGTGAATTCCATGTTATCTTTGTGATGATATTCAACATGATTGTAACCAGTAGGAATAAAGTTTTGTCCCTCCGTTTGTTATAGCAGTTATCTTACTAAGGGGAAACAATGGCTCTAACAGGAAGTCAAATACAGAAAATATGTCAAGCATATGTGTACAGTATGTTTGTGTTATTCTTCTTGTTAGAGTCCCATTGGATGTATAGACAGCATCTTGAACACATCCATTTCAATTCCTTCCTAAAGGAAAATTATAAGCAATGAATCAAGACTATTCCAAACCAGAGAAAGGCTGTATTTTATAGCACTTCAGAGTATTTCACAGCATGGAAGATGTTAACAGCATGTTAAGTAATGATGTAAGTGCCATAAATTAGTTTACATTCTGCAATGTAAATACTCAACAGAACCGATGTCTGAACAAAGACATCAAGATTGCAAATGAGCATTTGGATCAAATCCAGTGTGCTTTCTAGTCACTTGTTTTTGTTTTAGTTTGATGGGAAAGTCCTGAAATCCTTTTTTACATTATTACTATTTGTTTAAATCCAGGTATCTTACTACCACTGGAAAGTTCCTCTCCTTTTCTGCAGATGAGTACAATTTATAATTATTTTGTCTGGTTTCTAAGTGGATGCCTTAAAATTATTTTTTATTAAATTCTGCCAGATTTGTCTCTGTAATGTGAATTAATAGAAAATAAAAATTTAGGGCACATATATGCTTTCTGTCAACTCATGTTCATAAGGAACATTGAATGAATTCAAAAGGTCAGAAAAGATTTTCTTTAAATACTGTATGTTTGATCTTTGGAACTGAGATTAAGCTACTGACAATACTGAAACCAAATATTTGAATAAAGATCATCTATTGCTAGGGATAATGAGAATATTCATAGAAAAATAAACAAACAAAAAGCATTCTCACAGTTCTGCCCATAATCCAATTACTATTTGATAGGTGCTAGGAGGAAATTTGCATAATTGTTCACTTTGAAGTTTCGGGAATGTTTGGGGGTTTTGTTTGTTTCAGATAAATGAGCATAGTATGCTCCATTCTGGGCTAGAGTTATTTCTGGTGTGAAGTGGTGTTACATTCCTCATCAGATTTAATCTTTTAACTCAATTTCTCAAAGGGTGAAGGTGTACATAAAGAACAATCTAGCACAGTTCTAAATATGATACAAATGTGCAATAATGACCAATGTGCAATTAGAGAAAATTTCTAGTTATGACATTCTTGTTGTTGAACTAGTTCTTTGGTGTCTATTTTAAATTGCATCTCAGCTTGTGAACCTGCAGAATCTTGTGGATAGGGTATGCTTTACAAGAGTATGAATGAGGGCCACCAACCATTTTCAGTCTTGTTCACTAAATTAGTAGAAAAGTGGTGCTTTCCATCTGAACAATTCTCAAACACATATACATGAAAAATTTCTTAATAATCTGTGCTCTCATGACCCAGAATTTAGTCCTGAGATAGTAAATACAAGGCAGAAGTAAGGTAACCTTCATGAAGGAAAGTTATTCTACTGTGATAAAGTTCATATACATCTACTATCTGCTCCACTCCTATTTCCCTAATCTCTGGAAACGACATGCATCCAGAAGCATGTAATTTCCAATTCTTTCAAGCCTTGATCTTAACCCTGGAATTGTGAATTCTCTTAAATCTAGCAAGACCATAAAATGTTGATTCCAAGTAATGCAAATCATTTCAGTGACCCAAATGGACAAATAAAAAATAAAGGCTGTAACTGTCTGCATACACAGAAGAGAGCCATGGGTATAGGTATTTCATGTCAGTTTCAGTTTCAGATACTGACATTTGTTTGGAACTTGCTGTAATACATAATTTTTTAATATACATCTTTTCATTGAAGCATGTTCTTTTAGGAAAAAACAAACTATGTTGCTACTTCATATATTTTATTCTGAACTCTACATTTACAGCAGCAGTATTTGTAAAGTTCTTTAAGAAAAAAAAATATTAAAAAATGAGAATTCTATGCTCAGCACACATTTCTAGTCTATCTTTCAAACAGAAAAAATATTCACAGATTCTATTAAATTTCGCTGGAGATATATGAATAGATTAAGCAAAGGTCATTCAATAAAAATGAGACATTCACATTAATGGAACAAGGGAACTATGACAACAGAAAACAACCAGCAATACAATGAAAACAACTCAAATGAACTGAAAAAGGCATACACTCATGATGAAAGATCAACTGGTACATGAGTACAGGGGTTGAATAGGTCAGCAGTGGCCAAAATTACTTAGAAAAATAGTAGCTTGCCCACATGAACAAACCTGAAAACTGTCAACATAGTTGCACTATTTCTGCCAAAATTGAATTATTCGCATAACACAGCAATAAATCCTCTTTGCAAACTATCTGAAAAAAGAGTTATTGTTGCTTTCAACTCTATTCCTCTTCATACTGGAGATGCTTCAGAACTGAGTCCAGGTCCCTTTGCTGATCATCCCTTACCACGTCAGTCTAGAGATGTAATTTTATCAACTGCTGTGCAGTTCCGTATAGAAATAGAGAGAGATTTTTCAAGAAAAGAAGGGTCTCAAGAATAATAATATAAACAGATGAATATAATCTTATAATTCCCTTGAATGCACATAAGACAGCAAGTATTTGGGGTAACAAGAGAAATACAATAATATGTTTTTAACAGTCAGTACACGACTCACTTTACGCTTCTTGGTGTTAACAATTGATATTATTTTTCATGTTTTAATCAAAGACTACGTTTCTCTTCCTTGATCACTCTGTTTTACCATGATCTTTTTCTATTCTATAGTGTTTAAGTTGGTTGTTGTTGTTTTTCTTTTTCCCCAGGAGAGAGAGAGAAATGAAAAAGAGATAAGAAAATGAAAAAAATATATATATGAATAAAGCTTAAGGCTTAGGCTAGAACTTCCAAATAGCCTGTTCCAGTGTTGTAAATGGAAAATTTTGACTATGACATCAGAAGAAATAGATTAAATTTATAAAACCTAAGACTTGGTGTCTGGCCTTGCATGTAATTTTTCAGCAGTGGAGATAAAATAAACAGCATAAAGCTTAGACCTGAGAAACAGAATAATGTTTTATTATTTTATTATTTTATTATTAACTATGTTAACAGTATAATGTTTTTTTGTCTGTTTGTTTTCAGAGACTCCCCAGAAAATGTATATGCAATTTTACAGAGGAAACTATTCACTTATAATGAAAACCCTCTTCAGGTATGAGAAGGTTTTGTAAAAACACCTTTTTAGAGTTATTTTAAATAACTTTAAATTACTACAAATTAGATCCAAATTAGTTTGAGTCTCTCTTCCCCATAATCATGAAATATCATGACATCAAATTTCCTTTTATATGGTTTTACTAATTAGATATAATATATATATATAGAGAGAGAGAGAGAATATTAATAAAACAATATCATAAAGATGGAAAATTTGAAGGCCATCATATCTGAGAGATTATCCACCTTTGTATCATTAACAACTCTGGGAAATCTATTCTTTTGTTGGCTTTAGAAAACTTTTTCTTTAATGAATGTTTTATGATGTTTCTGTTTATTACAGTATTTTATGACTGTTGCAAATAGACACAAATGCCTTATAATAAAAATCTTATAGGAAAAAAAATATAGCAGAAAAATCATCCCCTGCTCTGTCCAGGCTTAATATGAACAGTAACGAAGTATGCAATTGACACTAAAGGCTGTTTGATCATGTAGATCCAAGTTTAAATCTTAATTATTAGAAAAATACGAAATTTCATCCCACTCTTTTATCTTACTTACATGTCTTTATTAAAACAAAACAAAGCAAAGCAACAAAAACAAACAAAAATAAACATTTAAACACAATGATTAATTAATTCAGATCATAATTTTCTCAAAAGACTTTGGTGCTAGGAAAATTCCATAATACACATGGATTTAGGTAATTTATTTGGTCCACAGGACCTGAACGTTCTTAGCTGGGAATAATACAATTTATGGTGAACATTTCTATGGAGGGGCCTAAACCTCATGCAGGTAGAAACATAATTCATATTCATTATTTACAGGTAATAGTTTTAAATCCATAATATGTGTTTATACAGAAACTATGATTTTATATATAAATAAATAAAATATGTAAATGAAAAGGTAATTACAGAAAAATTCCGTGAATTTTGCTGAACAAGATTGCACTAGAGAAGTAAAGAGAACAATGCATCAGAGGGCATTGAAATGCTGATCTCAGGTGAGCATTACCCAGAAATGCAAGAAAAGATGTCTTTACAGAAGGATTCAATATCTCAATTCATTCTCAGTTCCTTTAAAACTAGTAAGCATTCCCTGTTCATACCTATAACCTCATAAAACAAATATTTACATGATGTTTGCAGCATGAATTTTATTTTTTCAAATAAAATATTTCTTATATATTAAAAAAGAAATAAAAACAACACAGTTTTCTTTTTTTGTTCTTCAATTACTTTTACAGTGTACTTGATGGAACAGTTCTCTGGAAATGCAAGGTTTTATTTCTAAGGTACAAACCTGCATTCCTTTTGAGGCTGGGCTGAATTGCTCAGCCATGACCCACAGGGCAATTCCAAATCAGAAGCTCTTCCTGTTTCAATTACGTGAACAAAGGAACACAAAAGTCTTTAAAACATCTTTTTCTATGGCACGTTTTCTGCTATAAAGGTTCAGAATCTACCAGCACACAAGTACCTTCTGCCAAGTACATTTTGTTCCCAAATTATTCAGTCTCAAGCCTGAGAAATTAGTTTTCCTAATAATAGTCCTAATAGTCCAGAAATAGTTTTTACCACTTAAATCTGAAGCATCTCATGCACATTCATCCTGAATTTTACTGGCCATTCAGATTAGATCACTGGAGCTGTAGGCAGGGAATTAAACATGAAATTATGTTCATCTTGACTCTTTAGCAATCTCATAGTAATCTCTATGTAAAGAGTTCTACTACTGTCCCAAGAGAAGCATATGATCAAAAAGATGAGATCGTCCACACAAGAAATATGAGTTTAAGGAGTGTTACAGAACACTTTTAAGCTTTTATGGGCTTAAAAGTCATTGACTACTAGCATAACCACAACTATATCAAAAAGCACTCATCATACATTCTCACTCATCTCAGAAAAGTCAGCTTTAATGTATTTGTCAGTGCATCCTTTCTTCCTGACAGCTGCAACCTTCTTTTCTTTTATCTCTAACCATGGAAGATTAAATTTTCCAAAATATATGCTGAAGTTCAATTCTTCAGTCTGCTAGAAAATTCAACCATAAGCTTGAAGATAATTAACAGAAAGTTGATAAACACCAAGCCTACTAATAAATTGTGCTTGGCTATGTGTTCATTGATCCAAGACTTCTGTAAGTGAAGCGAGTTGGAAAGTGTCATTCTCTGCTTGTTGAGGATGTCTTTTAGTAACTTTGGAGCATGTGTGGGCTTTGACTCCTTTTACCTGCTAGCATTGTTTCCTAAATAGTCTAAACCATTTACAGAGAAATTAGTCTTCACTAATTTCCACTTGGGCTGCTAGATGACTTCCAAAGATGGGTCTTGGAGGTACATTGGGCAAAACTCATTTTGAGCACAAGTAAAACTTAATCTTCTCATTATTTAGTGATGTTTCATTATAGTAATTAAATTATTCAGATAAAGACCTTGCTCCATTTTTTTTCCTGGTGCAGTTTTAGTAGGTATATGGAAAAAAAAAAAAAATCCCTTCCTAAGAACATTTCCAAACAAATTACCTATTTCCTGTTTCTCAGTGATAGCATAATGTCTCTACAAGATGACCTATTATAAATTCCCCATTAAAGTTTTACTGTAGAAGAAGCTGACTTAGTATTTTTATAGTTTGTCCATAGAGGAAGCTTTCAGGAAAAAAGAAAAAAAAAAAAGACCACAATCAGCCCTTGCAGAGAAGGTCTGTCTCATGATTCAATAAATAATTTATATTTGATGAAGAAAAGACACTAATAATTCAGGAGAGTCACAACAAACTTAATTCAAAAGACAGTCAGTGGATCCTAAATTCAAAGAATGAAAAAAGCTTTTGATTTAATAACAAAAAATAATTTATAATTTTTTAAAACCAGGTATATATTGGGCCAAGTGTATTTCTAGAATAAAAGTAATTAAATTTCACAATGCATTAAATATAAGTAAGAAGATGGATTGGTTAACTATGAATACAGAACTTTTCATGCAAGTTCTTTAAGGTTTTTAAACCTCATGCTTTATAACTGAGTAACTCAAAAGCATATTGAATTATTGAAGCTTTAACATCATGATTGCCAAGCTCAAGTTTTGACAATGTGGTTGCTGCTGTAATGTAGATATTTGGTGGTTCACTGATCTAGGCTTGCTTGATGCAAGCAAGTTAGTTCACTTTTACCTCACAATGACTGCAATTTCAGCAAGTAGTCCTGAGATTAATTGGCAGCAAACTAAACCATCTTCCTTTTTGCACTGTCTATTCATGTCTGAGGACCATTTACAAGGCACTATGTGACCACCTTTCACTATTAACAGCTATGCCAAATTTTGGCATTACAGAAAGGAAGTGGGAACTGAAGAATAAATAAAGATGTCTTTATTTAGAAATGAACAAATAATTACTCCAGAAACTATTTAAAAACAAGCAAACAACAACAACAAATGGAAATCTCTAAACAGTTTTCATCAGTCTGGTCAGAAAACAAAAACAGTAATACCCATTTAACTGGCTTTCTTGAATGTAAGAGAAGGTATTTAAATGTTGCAACGCTTTTACTGCATGGAGCTTATATAGGCCATTAATGGTAGGATTCTTGCTTAAATAATATACAAGATTTGTCTTCCCCCAGTGTATTCAATGTATCAGTTTGTTCTTTGGAAAAGAAGAAACAGTTCTTTCACTGCAAATATCATTAATTCTTCTGCATATACAAAGGCCCTTTATTCGAATTCCTGACTACATACACCAGACAAACTTGTATCTGATTCTAAGTCATATAAGAAAGGCAAGGTAAGAAGAGAAAAAAAAATGCAAATAAGTTCATACATCATTGAAGTAAAGGGTGCACTTTAATCTGCTTATAGAAGCAAAGATTTTGCCTAAAGGCAAATATCATTTTGTGTCCTTTCTTATTGCATAATTATGTTTTTGCTTTACCACTGTATGTATTACTGTTATAAACTACTGTATATTTGATGCTTGCCTATGGCTATGCAGAGGTCTCTGCTAATGGAAGGCTGAACAGCATTAAGACCACATTAGAAATGACATGTTTTATTTAAAGACTCAATTGATGACTTACTACCATATTTCCCTTTGCAATGTACTTACCCTAATTGTCAAAATATCTTCTGCTGTTACGAAAGTGCAAATGCTCAAAATGCATACAGATGTGGTAAGGCAGAATGGGCCATGCTAGTAACATGATACTTCCACTGTCACCACATTGATACCTTTTATAACTTTTTGTTATACAGTCCATTTAATTTCTTTGGTCTCAAAAGATTCAAAATGCAAATAATATGACTATATAAGTATTTACTAGGTAGAGTATTCTGAAAAAAAAAATAAAATAAAATAAAATAAAATTCCTGGCTCTTCATTTCAACTGCTGACAAATATACATTAAAAAAAAAAAAAAAAAAGTTTAAAAAACTTCTCCTGTGAACTACTTAAGAATGAGTTAGACAAATGAAGGAAATCATATATTTTTCAAAACTAAAACAATTCTTATTTTTTTGATGTACATGCGTTTAATCTCCGACTCACTATGAGTGATCTATCACTAATACAGTTAGTGATAACTGTATTAAGATTAAACATATAACCTTTAGCAGACTGTGCAATTGAAGTGTGTATAGAGGCCTGACTGATCTACCTTATAAGAATGGGCTTTATTAATTTTGACAAAGTAGTTGACTTTATTTCCTATGATTTTTATCAGAAAACAATAGGAGTTAAGTTATGGCGTATTTGAATTCTTGTTGACAAATTGGGGCTATATATTTGAATGCTTGTTAACAAAAGATTGGATATATAAGCATTGTCAGGAACTTTACTGATGCATTAAATATTAATCTGGTCTTGATCATCGACAAGGTTGACAAAATTATGAACTCATTGGAGAAAGATACACTGTTTGACATAGCTTGGCACATCATTGATCGTGCATTCATCTGCACAGTCAACAGCATCATGAAAAGGAATGTCAGAAAATGTTCTTTAGTTAGGGACTACTGACTAACTGTTACAGTAACTCCTACAAGGGTTGGTGGAACTTCCTCTTGTTTAGATTATTTTAAAAAGGATTATACAGATATCTAGAAATTATTTTCTTTGCAGCAAACCAGCATATGCTAAGTGGAAAGAAGAGGGCTTGATCAAACTTAGTATATCATTTTGCCAGAAACTGAAAAAAAAAATAAAATAATAATAATAAATTAAATTCAGTCTAGAAAAAAGTACACAGGCTTCAAAATACCCAAAGATGTAATGCCTCCAAATTTGTTATTACTATTACTATTACTGTTACTGTTACTGTTACTGTTATTATTATTAAAAATAAGAAAAAGAATAGATTATGGATCTCATTTCTGAGTTTTTATCTTTCATTATTCCTTTTCCATCAAAAAGCTGTGAAACTGACATTTGCTATATAAATATCTACAAGCTTCTTTGAAGATTATTCTGTAGCTCTTAAGGAAGTTATCAAATGAAAAAGATAGTGTTGCCACTGTGGTTAAGTCTAGGAGAAGAGAGATGAGATTCAAATATTAGAAATAAAAAGAATCAATCTCTGTACCCATTTTTATTTCTTCTCAGAAATGAGTGCCTGCTTAAATCGCACCTATAAGACAACAGAACACATTCATGACTTTATTTCCTCTTCTGCTATTAAATCTTATATGCCTCCTCAGCACTGGCTGACATACTACATGTTATCTGAAAGAGAAAGAAAACACATAATCCAAATACATTGGTTGTTACTAATTATATGCTTCATATTTACATAATTGACTTGGATTTTCATTCATAGTAACAAGTAGCATACTAGAACATGGGTGGGTGGTATTTTATCAGAGACATGACTTAAAGGAGTAGGCATATAAAGTGACCGTATGTACAAAAAGGAAGGATAAATTTGAGAATATACAGAGACTTATCAAAAGATTTCCAGAAGAGGGATAAAATGATATGAAAGTATTCTTACATTCTGTTAACGGAAGCTTGTGAATATTAATAACAGTGTATGTAGTTTGCTGTGTGTTTTATTTGTGATAGCAAAATATAGATTATTTTTACAATCCAGAATATGACCCATGAATGACTACAGTTGAATTAGCAGACACTTCAGAAGGTCATGTAAAAAAGTCATTGTTTGGAGATAAACAAAAGCTCATAGTTTAGTGTGCAACACTTCAAGGATATAATGTTTAGAAGATATATAATCATACAAAAGCCATGTTGTTAACCACACACAAGTCCCAGATGGACCCTAAAGTATATATACTTAAGATACACCCACTACTTAATTCAGCTGGACGTTCTGTGTATGAGTTAGTGCTGGAGTAGCATTGGTGAATTACAGTTAAATCATTGTATCAGATTGAGCATATGCTGTCAAAAAATTAACATGTTCTGTGACTATAAAACTCCTAGGCAGGTGCATGATATAGAATGCAAGGAAATTTGTTCAAGTGCACAAGGTTTAAGCAAATCTCTGGTTCTATTTTGACATTTATATATATAATTATTGTTTATTATTGTAATATAAATAAACATAAATTTTGATTCTTGGTTAAAACACCTCACTTTCATTTTTACCTCAACTTCCCAACTATCTCCAATGTGAAACTTTAGTATGCAGTGGAAGTCTAGTTCTCTCAGATTACTATCAGCATGAAAAGATCTGTTGGAATATGATGCTATGATATTTTTTTTAAATCAATATCTGCCAGCAAGAATTTTCTGCATATTAAATTAATGATCTAATGGTATATGCAGTGCAGCATATAGCAGGGTGTTCTATCAAAGACAAAATTGAACTCCGGCTCCAAGTATAAAGATGAGAGTCAAACATCTCCATAAATCAAGGACACTTATTCAATCAACAGAAGGTATACATTTCTTTCCTCATCTAAAATTTTGTAATAATTATAATACATTGTCTTTAGCACTGTGTCCAATTTAATCCACCACAAAAATCATAATATCCTATCTAAATGAAGAAATCAGTACATATCCTGACACACCCTCTCAAAGAAGGTGGAATATTTCAGCCAATTATTTGCTTTGTGTTCAACAGTTGCCACATAAATCAGAGAAACAATGAGCAAAGTTATGTGTGCACAAGGGTCTTTACAATAAGAAATATTATAGGTACAAGAAAGAATGGATTTTTTCCAGTTTATGAGGCAATAACAAAGCCAGTGGAATCTCAACAGGATAAAGGTATATATTTATACATGATTCTAAACGTATAAAATATCTGTGCTTACTGTTATAAGGATATGAGAATAGAATGATGTGCAGCAGAGGCATCATCAGTGACACTAAGAATTTTGCAATGATATATTCATTCATGTGTAAGCATATATTCTGCCTCACTTGAAGGGCCAAGATCTCAATTTACATATTCCTACCACTGCATTATCATCTTTGGCTACAAGTAAAAATCAAAGAATGATTAATTTTTACAATTTATACAACAGACTACATTACATCATTGGAAATGAGGAAAGTTAAGAGAAGTGGAACTAAAATGAGCAAAGTACATAATTTTTAATAAATATTGGTAAACTGGAGGAGTCTCCATCTGGAGAGTTACAATTATCTCAAAAATCAGTATAAGTCCTCAGAAGTTTTCCTGTTTTCTTTCTTACTAGAAAATATATATAGAAAATATAAAAGAAAATATAGATTTGTCAAAGAAATTACTTTTTAAAGGTTTATCCTTTTCAGCTGTTTGTGTCAGGATAGGAATCAAAATGAAATATTTAGTTAAGGCTGAAAAACTCAATGATGATTTTTCTCTGTTCTTTAGCATCACTGTTTCATGATTGTACTAGAGATTTTGATTTTCGATTTAGGTGTTTTGTTTGTTTGTTTGTTTGTTTGTTTGTTTGTTTGTTTCCCCAATTAGGAAAAGAGAAAGTTAAAGCAGTTACAAAACAAAGAAAAAATAATTTGATACATTTTTGTTATCCAACTTTCATTATTTAAAGGATGTACAAAATAACAGTTCCAATTGTAAAAATTTTCCCAAATATTTCAAAAGTGAGAGTATTTAAAATGCAAGTTGTGCTGCTCACAATGTGGTATGCTATTGTTTGCTAATAGAATGCAAGTACTTTAGATTTTATTTTTTTTTTTGAGATGTTATTCCTTTCTTCACAAACTTCTTTTAGCAATTTTTCTCCAATAGCTACTGTTCCTGAATATGCTCTTTAGTTTTTGGAATGTAATTTTCTTGACAAAAATATTGTAAATTTTCAACACAAGAAGGATGTATGCACTTAACATTCAAATAAATTGACTCGTGCTTGCTCAGGAGGACTAGTTTCTGTATTGAGATATCTCTTTTTTCTCTTGTTTTGTGCTTTAAATACTCAGTACAAAGGATCTTTGAAGGTTTCCTTATGGAAGAATAGTTTACCACAAAAATATATGTTTAGATATACATTCATACTTGTGCACATAAGAATAAAAAGCAAAACAGTGGAAGTTTCATGAACAAATTTTGCTTTGAAACTGCAAGTCAAACCATAAATGAACAGATGTTTCAAGATTTACATCTGAAAATCTTGAAAGATAAATGATTTATATATTTTCTTTTTATTACCCTCTTTATGATGGAAACAGAGTGGGGTGAATTGTTCTGAAAGTAATACATTAGGAGATGTTGAAACTTGAGTTCCGTACTTAGTCATTCTGACTTATTTTTTTACAGCTGGGCACACAAAACTTTTCTTTAATATATTTTGCATTATCAAATATTAATATTAGTCCCTTAAGAAGATGTTCAGAAGCAAAATGTACTCTCACAACTTTACAAAGACAGAAACAAAGCTGCATGGTATTGTTAGCTGTTTTTCAAGGAAATCTGCTGAATTAAGGAAATACTAATTGTTAGGGGCAAGAACCGGTTTAGAAGCTATCTCACAAAAGTATGTAGAAGTTCAGACACCTCCAAACTCTTTAGAGCTTAAAAACCTTCACAAGAACAGACTACATTACACATGATGCCAAGCCAGACAGTTATAGTGACAAAAGTTTCCTAGTCCTGTTAGAATAGTTTAATTTATTGGTAGACCAATACAACAAAGACAAAGGCAGTAAGACTTCAGACAGCAAAATTAGCAAACTTCTGCAATTAGTTTGATGAAAAAAAATAAATAATAATAAATAAAAAAATAAATAAATAATATAGCCTGTTTCATTACAGGAGTCCATCTATTTTTGTCTTCCGTTCCTGAACATGAACTTTTTTCTTTCCCTGCATATTTTTCTCCAAGTCATTTCTCCTTATTCTTTTCTTTGCCCTGTGAAACCACAAACTGCTTGAGAAATGAACTTTAGATATTTTCTCCTGGAAAGTTAGAATATGTGTTTGCAATTGTGTTTGCAATTAATTTTTTTTTTAAATCTTTTCCATTTTGTGTTAATATCACAGGTACAGTTCTCATAAATTAATGGAAACAACAATTCATCTTCTCCAAAAGATAAATACACACAATTACCCCAAATATAAGCAAACAAGAAATACATAAGCAACAGGATAATCACTCTTAAAAACCATGCCAGGACATCTGCTTGTAAAAATCCCATTTATTTCTGTTTACAACTTTAAAATCTGTATCAAGCAAATCATGTCAGCTTACTTTGGTGAGGAGTATTTTGTTTATCAACACAGAGAAGTGAGGTTTATTATCTCCTCACTGAACCCACACTGGATTCTGTATTATCAGCAAACCTCAAATTCTGTCACCATCTGAAACCAACCATGTCAATTCTTCATGAGTATTGTTACTAATTCTCAAGTACACTGAGGATTTTTTTCCATTTGTTTCCATATGGAGGTAAAGTTTTAGGAACAGAACAAGTAAAGTGTGACTGTGTTTTTTATAACAATATAGTTATAGAGAAGAGGAGAAGAGGAGGCTCAGGGGCGACCCTATCCCTCTCTTTAAGTACATTAAAGGAGGCTGTAGAGAGGTGGTTGGTCTATTCTCCCACGTGTCTGGTGACAGGACAAGAAGGAATGGGCTAAAGTTGTGCCGGGGTGTTTTAGGTTGGATATTAGGAAGAACTTCTTTGTTAGGCATTGGAATGGGCTGTCCAGGGAAGTGGAGTCACCATCCCTGGAGGTGAACTTAGTAATATGGTTTAGTGGAGGACTTGTTAGTGTTAGGTCAGAGGTTGGACTCGATGATCTTGAGGTCTCTTCCAACCTAGACAATTCTGTGATTCTGTGATAGTGTTTTACAGCTTTTAGTCCACACTGGAGAGGTGGGTCTTTTAGAAGGACTTCGCTATTTTAAAGAAAAATAAGATTAATGAAAGGTCTCAGGAATATAAAACATAGGTGGTCCACAGAGATCTTTGCATAAGTGGATTATGAACCAAGCACCACTTATGAATGCTGTGGGGAAGCTACGAAAAAATGGGACGGAGGCTGGAACAAAGGGTGATGGGTAATGTTAGCTGCGTATCGCATGCATTGGAGCTAGAATTTAATGTGGTAGAGATACAAAATTAGTAAAGAAATCTAATAAGGACAGTGATATGATCTGAACAATCAAAAAGGAAGATGATCTGACAGCAGCATCCCTTCACATTCTGAAGAAAAATGACTACAAGAAGTAGTTGTGAGAATGGATCTAGGGGAAGAAAAAAATGTTCTGGATATTCTGAGGAAGAGTGAACCATAGATATCAATATGGCTTCAGCAAAATGGTCAAAAAAGGGGAAGAAAAAGACTATGTTGAGGACAGAAACAATGACAAGAAAATTGTTATTAATTGCTTATCACATGTTAAAGTGTTTTTAGAATCAGGTTTGATGTGAGAGTTATAAATATGCTTAGATAAAAATGAATAAAAAGCTCTACAAAAGAAAAAGGAATTAAGTGATTCATTTGAACAGACAGCTTCAAGATTATGGGTTATTATTTTCCTCTTAGTGATGAAACAGCATAGCTAGATTCACAGCAATTTCTAATGCTAATTCCTCAGCTAGTCATAACATTTAAGCAAAAAGGCGAAAAAGGAACATTAGTGGACTCAATGTCTTAAAGTGTAAAAGAAAATGGATCCTTTTTCTTCGAGGAAAATCCCTGCAACAGTTTTAAAGAGTCTAAAATTAGACTGCATGCCCTATGTGGCAGAGACTTTTTTTTAATTTTGTACACTTTAAATCAAGGGCTAAAGTACTAAATATATTGACAGTGCTTCATGACTAAAATAATGTTAATAAAGTCATATTTACAATTCAAAATACATTTTCAGCACAGATACAATGACTTGATAGCTCTGTTCATTGTCAGTCTAATTTTGTTACTTTTTTTGGTTAGTGAAAGGATAACTAAGTTATATGATAGTGTACTTAAGTTACAACTCGGAAACAAAGCCAGAGACAATGAAGAAACTGTGCCATAATGGATTAGGTAATGAAGCTGAATACAGATGGCTCAAGGCTCTGTACTGAACATGTTTTATGAAATACATTTTAAACTTCTAAAACTGGTAAGATATATTTATCTTATGATTTTTTTTTTTATAGACATTTTTCTTTCTTGCTTAATATATAGTATAAAATTAAAAGATATTATAAATTAATTTTGTTTCTGTTTTTATTTCATTTCATTTTTGTAGCTCTTAAAACTTCGTGTCTTCTCAACCAGGAATGGAGTTGGCTGAAATTGCCACAGCTGTACAAAATGATAGTAATAGTAATAATAAATCTCACAGTAATAATAGATCTCAATAGATCTCAATAGACAGTAATAACAAATCTCACTCCAAAAGAGAATTTCCTGACTCTGATAAATAATTATGCTAACACTACTCTGGTACTCTGGTGTAGAGGTCAAAAATCTTAAAATTTTTATTATCCAAAATTTAGAGAAAGAATCAATTTGTGTCATTAAAAGTTATTCTTATTTATTTTTCTAAATTAGTTGATATTTTGAAAAAAAGTCATGTTGAATCAATTAATATACTTCATTTAAAAAATAAAAGCAATATGTTTTGACAATTTTTGATTGCTTCCAATTTTTAGAAGTGAAAACACTGTGTAAATCAACCCCTTCCCCAGAAAAGATTTGACTGAAAAGGAGATATATATATATATTACAAATCATGTGAGGAAAAATGCTTTGGGGTTTAATGCACGTCTTAAGCTAAATGCTTTCACTTCTCCTAGATCTCTTTTGTAATTGTAAATTAAGGCAGAAACTTCTTTTATACCAACAAATGTTCTGAGAAAATTTGTCGATTGAGCTATATGTTCACACAGAGTGCTATCATTACTCTCACAAAGACAAGACTGAATAAATTCTAACAAGCATTACACTTTTGCTTTCTGTATCTCTCTTTCCATGAGATAGAGTTCCACTATTTCTGCCACAAGAGCAAGGTATGTGAAAGCACCTTGTTCCAGGTTTGCAAACAAAGGATATTATTCCAATATCACCTAGTCAACATTAAACAATATATCTCTTGGAGGTTAAAAAGTGCCCTTGGTGATATTGGGAAATAATTGAAAAGATGTTCTAGCATTTTTTCATAATTAAAGCAACAGAAGCTCCCAGACTCAACTCTTAAAGAATTCAGAGGAAAAGGGAAAAGAGGTGTTTATTGTTTTTGTTTCTAAGCAAGCAACTCACTGTATGTGTTTATGTGTACATTAAGTATGTGCTTATGTCATCAAATCAGAAAATGTGAACTGTCTTTTTGGTACGAAATCCAAACCAGGAAATTAAAGAGGGAAGAAAAAAACTCCCAGCCTGCAGTCATTTTCACTCAAGTACTGTGCCCTGCCTTTTCTAATCCATCCCAAATCCATGATAAATTACTCCTTGAGTTAGATTTTCATTTTGTTTTGTTTCATTTAATAAAAGCAAAGGTCCCACTTTAACAGGAAAATGAGAGGAATTTTACTTAAGAAAACAGATAATTTGAGTAGCTTCGCAGTTGACAAGACACATATGAAGCTTGAGATACCCCCTCTTGCTAACTAAGAGCCTCTCATTCCATTTTATCATTTATTCATCTCATGATTAAACAAAATCTTTAAGGCATACCTGCTGGGTCTCACCAGTGAAAATCTATTTTAAATCCATAACAATACTACCTCAGACTCACCACTGCAGCTGAAAGTGTAAAGATCTTATTACTGTACTTAAGAATGGACTACTTTTGAGTTTAAAGGAGGTGATCCTTGAATATTAACTGGATTTCTTGTGCCCCTTGTGGGCCTTTTCCCACAGAACTCTACCAAGCTGATCTTTGAAGAGAAAAAATATGCTCTCTTGTTTCTCATAGACAAACTGATGAAATAGGTACTCAGTAAATGAGTACTGAGGTAGACAAAAAACTTCCAGTCACTTTAAGCTTCCAGGCTTAATGTCTTGTGACCAGTAACATTAATACCAGCTGGACTTCAGTCATAAGTGAAGTACCCCAGGGGATGATAATGGGGAAAATACTTTTCAACATCTTTTGTAGTGATCTGGATAATGGGACAGAGTAAACCCTCAACAAATTCACAGGTGATATAAAACTGAAAGAAGTAGCTGATAGACTATACAATTGTTCTGATATTCAAGGGGACCCAGACAGGCCAGAGGAATGTGCTGGCAAGAATCTCATGAAATTTGACAATGGGAAAGGCCAAGGTCCACACCTGGTGAAGAATAACTCCAGCCACCAGTACAGTCTGGAAGCTGACTGATTGAGAAACAGCTTGATAGAGAAAGACTCAGTCTTCCTAATGGACAAGCTGACCATGAGTCAACAATATGCCTTTACAGCAGTAAAGGCTAAGTGCATCCTGGTGTGTTTTAAGAAAAGCATTGACAGCAGTTTAGAAGCATAGAAGTCTAACTTCTGGTTCCAACAAAGAACAACCTTAAAATTAAACCATATGTCTGAGCATCGTCCAAATACTTCTTGAACTCCATCAGGCTTGGTGCCACTATCACTGTCCTGGGAAGCCTGTTCCAGTACCAACCACCCTCTCAGTGAAGAACATTTTCCTAATATACAATGTGAACTTCCTATGACACAGCTTCAAGCTGTATCCCTGTATCCTATTGCTGGTCACCAAGGAGTAAAGATCAGAATTTTTCCCTTCACTCCCTCTTGTGAGGAAGTTGTAGACCGTTTGAGGGAAGTCATAGTTCCTCTCTAATCAGTACTAATGAGCTGTGAATACCTGGAGTTATTTGTCCATTTTAAGACTTCCCAGTACAAGAAAGAGTTGGAGTTAATCCATTAAAGGGTCTTGAAGATGGTTAAGGGATTGAATTATCTCTCTTATGAGGAAAGGCTGGGAGAGCTGGTATTGTTTAGCTGGGAGGAGAGATGACTCATGGTGGATCTTATCAGTACAAATAACTGATGGATGGCATTAAGAAAGACAAGCTCAGACTTTTCAGTGGTGCCCAGAAAAACACCAGAAGACAACAGCCACAGCTTGAAATACACAGAATTCCATTTAGACATGAAAATACTTTTGTTTCAACAGGAGCGTGCTCAAACACTGGAACAGACTACCAAGAGAGGCTATAGTTTCCATCCTTGTAGATAAGCAAAACCCTATTGGATGTGGCCCTGAGCAACCTGATCTAGATGATCCCTCTGAGTAAAGGGTTGGAGTAGGTAATCTCCAGAGCTCCTTTCTGATCTCAAGCAATCTATGCTTGAGATCCTGTGTGTGCATTCTTCATAATGCACACACACACATTCCTTTCTTAGAACAAAATTCCTGTTATGCCTCCACTTGTGCTGGATATTCCTGAGTTTATCTTTAGTGACTGGAACACAAAACAGAGTATCCCCAGTACAGACACAGAGCATACCATGACTTGTAGGAACTGGTAAAGAATAGGAACCATAGACCATAGAAAACACTATGACATTCAGAAAAATAAACAAACAATCAAACTAACAAAAACACATAATAATTAGAATTCAGGGTTTATTGCAATATAGAGGCATCTTTTTAAAATAAATGTCATTGAAGCTCTGAATAATTTGTTTCTGATTTGTTTAGAATAGGAATGTAAGTTTACTTATTTTTATTTTGTTTGGTTCACATTTTTTTAATAAAAAATCCTCAGTGGCATTAAAATTTTCATCCACCACCTCAACCATCTCTGTATATTTCACCACAATTTGAGGATTTGCAATTCTCACATCATTTAGAATTTTGAATTTTATCTCTTATTTTGCAAATGTGCATGCATTTCTTAAAGCTTTCTCTTCATGGAATACTTTGTATCTGCAAAATTTCATCCTTGAAAATATGTTGACAGGAAACTAAATCTCAGATTCTAGGACCATTTAATGAGGTTGCAATCAGAGACAGAACTGCATAGGATCCTCTATTCAGAACAACCTTGGAGTAAAATATTATGTACTAGTAAAGCTGGGACAACAGATCTGAAGGTGGACCTGTGAGTGTGAGTGGGAAGTATACACTGGAGCTGGCTGCACTAAGACTGTCTTTAATAAGAACTATTATTTCCTCAAGTTTATAGTTGTTATATTCATCTGAGTGCACTTAGCACTAACAGCACTCATCTTCCTTTCAGGAAATGTGCATTCAGAAAGGTGTTTGCAATACATGCGTATGCTAATTATAACATGATAAAATAGTTTCTGCAGTCCATGCTTCTTGAGTCACTTAAAGATTTTATTAATCCTTAATGCTGAGACAAATGCAGGAAAATGAACATCAAAGCTTCAGCATTAACCTTATTTAAATATTGGATCTCTGCTCTTAGTTGTGTTGTGCATGATCACGGATCACATAAGCACTCCAAATACCACAGGATCATCCAAACAGCCTAGGAGATTGATGGGAATTGGTAATCACTGTAATATATCCTGGAAACTAAGTCTAAGAGTCAAGTGTAGGCTTTGTTCTATAATGTCTCTAAGTTCAATCCAAAACAGACACAAAAATTGAAAAGCTATAAATCCACGTAAATAACAAATTCTCTAAAATTTCAGAACTCCTTATAGACTCATTTGTGAAATAATTATATAATTATATTATATATATATTTCAGCAAGGTTGAAGTTTAATACTGCAAAATAATAACACCCATTTTATGTTTTAAACTTTTTGCTTCTTAGTTGAATCAGATGCCTCCACGAGAAAAAATAAAAAAATAAAAATAAAAATCAGAGTACCTAATTTGTTTGCTCTTTATTAAGCAATGTTTTAGTTGTTCCCTATGAGAAAAGGATTTATCCTAATTTGAGGAATTACTAATTATGTATTTTCAGTTTCTGTATGTAAATGCAGGAGTCTTAATTCTCTGCTGATACAATGAGATTAGTCTCTCCTAAGTGAAGCACATTTGGAGGGAAATTGTCATTTCAAAATAAGATGCAGATAAATGTTTCTTGTTAAATTTTGTGATTATAATCTCTATTATTTCTTTGCTCCTTTGATATTTTATCTCAAGAGTGAAAGGATAGGTTCACACTTCAGGCCTGTGGCAGAAGGGGATTTTTGGAAGCGTTCAATATCTCTTCTCAGCCATAAAATTATCTAAGGGAAACAATTTCCTTTTAGAGAGAGTGTTTGCTTATTTTCAGATACCCTTTCACCTTTGATCAGCAAGGCACTAATGGACCTTAGAGCATTCCCTGTTCACTGACACTGTTATTTTTGCATTAAGACTCATCTTATGATTGATGAGTTTGACATAACAAGAACAGCCTCTGGCCCAGGGAGAATGTAGTTCTACAGACAGAGCCAGTGGTGGGCACGGCTGATCAAACACTCCCCTGCTGAAATAGAAATGTTGGGAAGGATTTCAGGGTCTTGTTTTTTCAGGAGGATGGATGACATGTGCTTGAGGATTTGGGATTAGGGGAAAAAGGGAAACAGAGCAGCTCTTCTTAAGACTATCAGCAGGATATCTTACTCTATGCTTTGCTTTTCCTCACCTTCTGGCAGCTTATTTGCAGGGCAAAACGTCATCGCCAGAATATCCCCTTCTGATTTGTTAAATCTAATTCTGTTTGAGTGCCTGAAGAAATACTCTGGAAAAAAAAATAATAGTACTTGTTTGGAATAACTAAGACTTACTTATTTCTTATCCAAAGGGGCCTGTCTTAGTTACACTATAGTGGAAAACCATCTCTAACCCATTCACTAAAATTCACTAAGTTGTTCCGCAGATTTTTAGCTAATAGACAATATACTTTGTTTTTGTTGTTGTTTTTCCTATCTAGTTCCAATCATTAATAATTATTGGCTCAGGGGCTCATGCATGCCTTGAAGAAGCTGTGGCAGATGGGAGTCAGAGGAAGAGATACAAGCATCCATCATGTAAAAAGAGGAAGATTGTGTAAGTACAACACAAAGGTAACCAAGATATAAAACAGCACACATGTTCAGAGAGGAGTAACTCTGACACCCGACAAAGAAAGGAAGTAATACCATATCAGGTAGGGTGCTTAAAAAGGGTGAAGACATTTTGGCATCCAAAGAGAATCAAGATGAACTACCAGAAATGGGACCTAATAGACTAATGTGTGCTGTGTTAAATAAAGGTGTTAAGTGAAGAACCGTAACATCCATAACATCATATTATGGCTATGTTTCACAGTCACCATTTGTAGTCTGTAAGTGCCTTGGCTGGAGGAAAACTCTAGTTCAGAAGAATCTAGCAGTCATACTAATGGCTGTAGCTTCTGGTATCAGCTCAGTGACTAGGACCTATCTACATACATGTATGTACCAATGAGCATGTTTTAGGAACAGATTTAAACTCTCCAGAAGTTTACATTGGAGGGAACTAGCAATTGGCTCTTCCTTAACATTAGAAGCATCTGCAAAATTCAAACTCAGACACGTGCAGACTTTCTTCTAGTCTTCCCATATAATACAGCTGTACAAACACAGATTTGTATACAGAAATATTTGTCAGGCTCATCTCAGAGAAAAATGGTTTCAAATTTGCTTTATATCTGAAGGAATCTTTGAGATATTCTTTTATGAAGCTAACCTGCCCTAGCCATAATCTTATTGTCTGATGAGGAGCATCGCTGAAATCTAGTCTGAGGGGAGAGCTACTTTCCTTCAGGAAACAACGTTTATTTTTCTTCTTAGTACTGGACTGGATTGAGTCCAGAGACCTTTGGCTGCGGAAATTCAGCCTCAGTCTTACACACAAAAATTGTTTTGGCTAGCATTTTATTATGATTGATATTTACTTATGCAGCAGAAAAGCCAAAGGCTGAAGCTGGGCTTTCTCCTACTTGGGAGGAAGTATAGAGATATAAACACATTTAATTGTAATCCTACCAAAAACCCAGAGACTTCTTGCATGTGTACAGACGTCTTTCATAAAACATTTCTTTCTAAATCATTTGAACAAATCATGATGTCTTCCTCACTGTCTTTATTGAATCTCCAAAAAATTTATTCGGGTAAGTACGTTAATTTTTAGTGTTTATCAACAAAACCTTGGCTAAATTTTGTTCCTAAAAATACTGCTTTATGTATTATCAGCTTGAAAGAAGACTTCTTATTGATAACAAATATTCAAATATATATGTATATATAATATATATAAAAAGATAAAATATATAATTTATATAGTATATAGTATATAATATGTATTATATAATATTATTATAATATAATAATAATAATATAGATATGTAATATCATATATAATATTATGTATTATATATTATGTATAATATAATATAGTATATATTATATATTATGCATATTATACATATTATATATTATACATATTATATATATAATATATTATATATATTATATATATTATATATATAATAACACATATTTAAAGGTTAAACATTGTACATATTTATAAAAAGCAAGTGTGTATGCTATTTTGCTCTTCCAATCTCACAGTATTATCCATAACCTATTATTCATATCCATATAACCTATTATCCATAACAAACATTCATAACATTGAACTTGATTATATTTTACTTTTTCTTATTTGTACGAGGACAAGGAAGTCTAGAAAAGAAACTAAAATCAATATCTTGTTGCTAAAGAAAAGAAAAAAAAATCAAACTGAAGATAACCTGTAATAGAATCTTTTGTTGATTCAAAATAGAACAAACAGGGAAAGGTGTTTTCAAACCTTATTGCTTAAAAATTAGATTTCACGTTGTTATTTTCTATTTTTAAAAAAATGAAAAATAAATAGCATTTAAATGGTTGTCATTAGCAAAAATCAATTAACAGGAAGAGTTGCTCCATTTTTATTTTATTTTATTTTATTTTATTTTATTTTATTTTATTTTATTTTATTTTATTTTATTTTATTTTATTATTTTTCATATCTAAGATGGTGAATTTGAATAAATGTGGTTTCTGTGTTTATCAGTAGCTGATTTCTCAGTGGGGGTCAAATTATTTTACATAAAACAGAAAACAATCCAAGCAATCAGTAAAGACAATTATGTACTGTTGAACATCCTAACCTTGTGAGGCCAAGTCAAATCACTCACTGATTCTGATTTTGTCTTTATAATTTATTATAAAATGTTTTCTAGGTAAAATAAGCACCAGTCTCATAAAAATATGTAAAAATATTAGTCTCATAAAATATGTAAAAGGATTACCGTCGTTACCATCCAGATATCAAAAGAGGATGTCTTATAATTAGATTTATATAATAAAATAATATAATATATTTTCAATATGACTAAAAATGATTGTTATATAACAGATTATTTGAATATTAGCTAATTAGATTATTATTATTATTATTATTATTATTATTATTATTATTATTATTATTATTATTATTATTATTATTATTATTATTATTATTACTTTACTCCTCATTTGGAAAAGTTTCAGATTAAAAACAAAATGTGACATGCCTAAATAATAGACATTAAAAAGAATTCTTGACCTATAAAAAAGCTCAGTTTCTGATCACATAAAAATGTTGTCTTTGGTGATAAAACTATTCTTTAGAAAATAAAAATAAAAATAAAAAAAGGAGAAAATGTGTTGTTCTATAAATCTCCAGTTACAATCTCTTTTACTTTTTATAACTTTTTCTGTAATTTCTATCTTGACTTTGTAATGAAATTTATTGACTCAAAATATGAAAGTAACAAAGGTGTAGCACCATTTTGTGTATTTAAAAGCAATACAAACTTATGCATAAGTTTCATTTATCATACTTAACAAAAAATAGGTATTAAATTTCCACAGATTTATTTGAAAATGTTTTTGTTTTCCTCAGCAACAAAAATATTACTATACTTTTTGATAACTTTCACTTTGGATTTAAGCACAAAATGTGAACTTAACAATCTCAATTTGTGGAATTTTTAAATCCAAATATGGATTTTAACATAAAGAGGTACAGTAGGTCCTTTGGCTGAGAGAATACCTTAAACATGTGGTGTGGTATGAGGGACAAGTAAATACTTTAATGTGGACTGCTGCTGAGAGGAGGACAAGAAGGTCAATATTTGAAGAAAGAGGAAATCACATGGGGTGAAACAGGTGAATACAAACTCATTTTACTCATGAGCTGGGTAGTACCTACAGAGAAGTCAGTAATCTCCAGATCACATGAGACTTTGTTAAAACTTCCTCTTTTATGTGCTTTTCATCATTCTTCCAAATGGTGATGAACAAAATGTGCCACAGAGGGAAAAAGTAATTACTATGAAGAGTAATCAGCAAAACAGAAGCATAGCTTTTTGGTCAATTCTGTCATTATGTGACAGGCTGATTTTATAACTGATTTTATTTTTAAGCAGATCAAGAAGTACTCTCTCTCCTTCATTTAAGAATCATACCTTAATCACATGATGATCATATCATCAGATTTTAAAAAAGGCAATGGGGTCAAACATAATATGAATTCCATTAGAAAAGTAAATGTGAAATTTTACTCATATAAGAAGGCTGAGAACATTTGTGTTGCTCAGAAAGCCAATAATTTATATTCTATAATGTTATAATGAAAAACAAAAAAGTATTCAGGTACTGATGTCATTCCTACATGTGTTTAGAAGCCATAAAAGTACTGGTTAGAAGAAACCTTCTTTAGTTTTAATTCATTTCCATCCCATATCTCTACTGATAACTTCATTTCCAACACAAGTTGCTCTCTCATTTCCATTAAATATCTATATTATTGTGAATTGCAATCTGCCATTAAGTGCCTCTCCTTGAACTGGAATAATCTATTTTCACTAGATATTAATAATTGTCTGATTTATTGAAGATATTGAAAATAACTTATTATGATCTGCCAAATAATACTCTCAAGAGTATCCAGACAACCTTCAGATTTTGGTCTAATATCTACTTGTATTCTTAAGTCGTGTTTCTAAAAGAGAGCAGCTGATTTATTTATTTATTTATTTTCCAGCAGAAGTCTAGAAAACACTAGCATTAGATTTACCTTGTTCTTTCCTTATATATAAAAAGATCCGAGGAGAAAAAACCTTCTGTGCAAAATAAGCCTGAAGTGAAAGTTTAGACATACGGTAGATATTCACAAAGTGCAACAGCTGCAAATTTATACGAATGACTGTATGGATAAAGAGAAGTAACAGGCTGCCCAATATAGAGTGGAAACTGTTCAAATTCTTTCTGGGTTTTATATGAATCCTTTGAATGTGACCAGGTTACTTTAGGAACATAATTTCCTGCTGCCAAAGAAACTTGATTAAAGAGACAAAACACAAATAAGTAGTGATGTCTTGTGCACCTCCCCTAAAGGAGAGCTCCCAGGAGAAGGGAGCTCAGAATGTATGGAGCAGATGAGTGCATGGAACAGATGAGTCTGACTTTATGCTGGAATTTGCCAAGCACATTGACCACTCTACTGCACTGTTTCATAACGAATCTGTCTAATCTAAATGATGAAATTTCATTCAATTTTCCTAAAAATAAATAAATAAAAAGAACAGCTATTTTCTAACTCTGGAGCTACAAATTCATGCAAGCTAGGAACATTCTTACCATGGGTTGCAGGGCATCTTGAATCTGAAATGCAAAATATAAAATTCAAACTCTGATTCCATTTGTTGCCTGGAATATTCCTGTTATCATTTGAAACTCTACCAAGTGAGATCGAAAAGGAATATAACTTTTTAAACAGAAGAGTTATTGAGTCATTCACCAAAATGGCTCCTTTTTGATTGGAATCAAAACAAAATTAAGAAAAAAAAATCACTTTTCTCTGAGGGAGTTTCTCCTACATAACAACCCCATCACGCTTTATGAACATTAAGATTTACAACACCTTTTTCAAGCTACTAACTCTAATTACCTAATTTTTCATATGATAAATTTAGAAATTAGACAGATTCCAAAACACAAGAATATCAACTGAAGTGTTTCTATTGACAATTTAAGATAGGTAACACCAGAGTAATTTTAAGAGAGAAGAGGGGAAGAATTATCTCAGAGAAATTCAGGCAGAACAGGTTTCTACTGTTTTGTACAGAGAAACTTATTCTTCTAGGTCAATCCTTTCTGCAAGGCTCATGTAGATCTGTCTTCATTAGTTTTTTATGCAAGCTATACAATATATATTATCTAGGAATATTTATGCAAAAATATGGATATACACAATGTATACACAATGTAAATTTGTCAAGCTTATAGCTTACCAAATATATTTAGAATTAAGAATATGCAATTATACATTATCATAATCTTAAATAACCCCAAGACAACATAAACAACCTTACAGCTAAGGTTGTCAAAAAAATAAATAAATAAAAACAAAACAAAACATAAATAGTAAGTAAGTAAGGTAGACTTTTTATTTAGTTTTGTTGGGATTTTGTTTTGTTGATGTTGTTCTTTTTTTTTGTTTGTTTGTTTCATTTTATTTATTTATTGGTTGTTTTAAATACAAAACCAGGCTGAATTCCTTTGGTTAAATATTATATTTTTTGTTTATTTAATGAAAAAAATGCACAATCAGCATTCCTAAATGATTTAACACATTCTCTTGTTTTTTGTTTTTTGTTTTTCTGAATTTTCTCTGGAACGTCCAGGAGAAGGAAGACAACATGGACTAACTCTCAATTTTGGCAACAGCTGATTCTGAATCTGTTGTGGGATAGTTTTTCTCCAGTATTTTTCAGTTAACTATGACAGTAAGGAAACAAAGTTGCAGAGGCTGATTGCTTGACAGACACAGACGAACACTTCACATAAAATGAAAAAAAAAAAAAAGGAAAAAAATAAAGGTGTGGTATACCAGAGGTATACAAAAAGAAGCTGGAGGAGCATAAAATTTGATGACAAATCTAAATTCAATCTTAGAGGAAAGAAATATTACTTAATAGAAAGATAAAGAGAAGGGAGGGGAGGGAGGGAAGGGGAGGTAAATCTATGCATTATTTTTAATCTAAGGTGTAATTGCCAATGAGAGAAAAGAGTAATCATTGTTGGGTTGGGGTGCTTTTTTTGCTGGCTTTGATTTTATGTTCTATGTGTTTATTTGTTTGATTGATTGATGTTAAGAAACTATTAGCACTGTTTGTTAGAACAGGCTTTTTCAAGGATAGAAACCTGAGTCATATGAAAGCAGAAACAGTTGTATAGAATAACCTTAACTTGGAGAAAACAGAGAAAGACAAATTTTGTCAATATACCTGCAAATGCAACACTAATAAAAATGGTGTTGAAGAAAAAAATAAGTTAGTTTGGTTCTCATTTTTCCACCTTATTTAATCATCTGTAGGCATGTCTGAAATGGCAATAGTCTTGTTAAGTAAGCATTGACTTTAATTATTATTTTTTCTCTATTTTTGATAGCATAGTTATCTACAGATGGATTCTTTGTATTTTGCTAAATGTTTGCCATAAGATTTTTTGAGGAAACTGATTGCAAAATTCTTAAGAAAATGCTGATTCACTGAATTTCCCTGACAGTCTTCTGGATGAGGTTTATTGCTTACTGATATTATGAATTTTAAAAGGACACCTTTCAATAAAATGTACAGTATGAAATGTATCATAAGTAAGTATTGGAGTTAAAATTTTATGTTTAAATATTTTCAGATTGCATGTATGCAATATTTGAAGCATACATGATCTTTCTCAATGGGAATTGAAGAAATTCCTATAGGAACTTGTGTAATATTTTTGGGTGGCATTTGATCCAAAGCTATTCTGGAATTACAAAAGATCAGCCTAAGCATGGTACCCAGTTCTGAGGTTTAAAAGTTTGAGGGTTTATATTAAAAATACTGTGTTGGGTTGATCTTTCCATGCCACAGTACTGAGTCTGACTAAACAGTACTTAAAAATGCAGTGAGGTTGAAAGGAATGAAGCAGGCCTAAAACAAAATAGCTACAAATTTCCATTTAGACCCATTGTACTTCATGCCAAGGAAAGTGTAAGCAGAGGACTGAGTGTGTTTGTGAGTGGAGTGTACTTGACATATAACAGGAATCTAGTCTGACTAGCAGAAAGCTTGTTTGCTAAAGTCATTACCGCCTCCTTCTCTTATTCCTATATCCAAGCTTTCTACCATTCTTTCTATTAAACTTGGAACACGTGCTTTAACCCAGCATATTTCTTTCTCTTTCAAATCCCTCTAATTCTGATGTGGTCAATTAGACTGTAAATATTTTAAGGATGAAAAAACAATGTAATATCAAACTCATGGATATGTAAAAATTGTTTATTCATTTTCTCATCTGGTTACTCCAGTAAGTTTTTTTAAATGCTATAATTCAGTACATACAGTATTAACAATACAGCCTCCAACACACTGATTTTATTTCACAGTGAAAAGAACAATGAATTGGAAACAATAAAAAAAAAATTAAAATCTCCAAGTGTCTCTTTTCTGTACTTCCTGTACAAGTTTTAGTACATTAAAGGAGGCTGTAGCAAGGAGGAGGTTGGTCTATTCTCCCATGTGCCTGGTGACAGGATGAGGGGGAACGGGCTAAAGTTGTACCAGGGGAGTTTTAGATTGGAAGAACTTCTTTACTGAGAGCGTTGTGAGGCATTGGAATGGGCTGTCCAGGGAAGTGGTGGAGTCACCATCCCTGGAGGTCTTTAAAAGATGTTTAGATATTGAACTTAGTGATATGGTATAGTGAAGGACTTGTTAGTGATAGGTCAGAGGTTGGACTCGATGATCTTGAGGTCTCTTCCAACCTAGACAATTCTGTGATTCTGTGAAGTTTTGACCATGCTCTTTTATAGAAAAAAAGTAATTTGCCATTTCCTAACATGGATAATTTTTTGGGACTGTTTTTGGTTTGTTTGTTTGCTTGTTTGTTTGTTGTAGTTGTTTCAATTAAAAGCCCATTTTTGTTACAAATATTTTAACAAAAAAAAAAAAAAAAAAAAAAAAAGTTGAAGCTACAGGAAAACATTTCATCATTTTTGATGAAACATCAATTTGTCAAAATTACTCTTCTGACAATACATTAGTAGCAAAGCTTGAAAAGGCCTATTGTCCCACTAACTTCATTTCTCTTACATAATCAGATAATACTTAATTAGGAATTCTATGTAATTTTTGTCTTTGCCTTTACATTTAAATCTGACTCCATAATATATCATACCTATTCAATATGTAGATATGAAGAGCTTCAAAGAAACATTTAATTGCAGCTGAATTTGTGGAAAGAAAACTATACATCAAGTCCAACCAGTGGGGTTTTTACATTGGCCTTTCATCTGTAATGATAGATTTTATTTATTTATTTATTTATTTTTACCTTAGAAAGGCTATACTTTGCAGAAGAATCCCTTTAGATTTAGTAAATCTATTAAGTGCCATACAGTATACTTCCTATTCCTGATTATGGTATGCTTTAGAAGTTGCTCTAATTGGTAGCGAGGTTACTTCAGGCATTGCTGTCAACTTGTACGACTGAGTGAATACCACAGGCAGAAAACAAAAAAGCGGGTAAAGGAAAACTGGGCAGGTGCAATGGAAGCAATGGCAGTAATAGTTATGCACACTTCTGAAGCCATGGAATAATAAAGGGGGGGGGAGGGAAGACATTAGGTTGTTGGTTTTTTTTATTTGTTTTTTGTTTGTTTGTTTGTTTTGAGCAGTAGAAGGAAGTTGGGATCTTTATAATGCAGTATATTCTGCTTGGTATCACTATCTTAACTTTTTTTTTTCCTCCCCCCCTTCTCCTTTTGGTACTGAAAAACAAGAACAACAACAACAAAAAAAAAAACAACAGGACAATGCTTGATATTTTATTGACTAAACTTATAAGCCAAAAGACAGAAATATGGAATTAGCTATGCCATGATACATATACTTATGCATTCTGTTATACTGATGTGTCATTAGAAGAAAAAAATACACCCATGAAACCATGATCTTTGACAGTTTTCTGATAATGATAAAAAGAGCGGGTTTTTTTGTTTGTTTTTTTTTGTTTTTGTTTTGTTTTTAAAGGGCATATATATTTTCTGATAAGAAGAGAGGTTCATAGGAAAAATGATATTATATTTTTGTTGCTGAAACTGTTTTTGGAGGTAGATTGAGTAGAGGATCTAGATACGGCTCCCAGGACAAAGGTCTAGAGAAAAATACCATTTTTTTAATCATATTTACCTTAGGTCATAAACAAGACTGTATATTATGAAGGACATAAATGCAAAAACAAAGTTTTAAGTTGGTATTGACATTTCTAAGGCAATTATTTTGATATTTCCACATAAAATAATTTAGGAGCATGTCAACTTCACTTCCCTTCAGGTTGGGACATTTCAGGTCAATTCCCAGACTATTCCTCAGGAAAACTGACCCAAGAGAGGCTAATAACCGAATTGAGAAAGAGGAACAGTGCTACAAGCGTTCAGTCAAGTCACTGTTTTTAAGTTGCCCTGATGCCAAGTTTTCTTTGATGGAGGAGATTTTCTGTTGATACAAAGGAAAATGATGACTTGGAAGTATTATGAAAGCATTTTCATACAGAGAAGTGGTTCTTCTGTCTTTATCTGGTATTTGGTCATCCAGAAACATACAAAACAATAAATCCATATTGACACTAAAAAATCCATAGTGATCCATATTGACAGAGATGTCTAAGGTTATGTGTGTGGTGCGGAATAGCTGGCCTACAACACCTGATGATGAGTTGTTTGTCACCAGCTCACAGCTCTGCTCTGAAGCCTCAAGCTCGCTCAGCTTTCCAACCTTCCGTTGTGGTCTGGTCACCACTGTTTCTCCAGCTCAACTTAAGGGTGGGGACTTGTCCATGCAAGACTGAGGACAAAGGGCAGCAGAGACAAGTGGCAACTTCAGAACTTTCTCCTGCTTCCTCATCTGTTCAGATGGTTCCTCCTCCTCCTCTATTCCTCCTCCTCCATATTCACTTGCCTGCTTAGGCTTTATCCCAGTAGTCCCCAGATTGAGGGATATGGGGCTAAAGAGGAGCACTGATGGATTCTCCACAGTTCCTGGCACCAAATGGACAGCCACACAAGCAGAATAACCCTGCCTGCACTGTAGTGTACAACTGTGGATACCAGCACTATAGTAAATTCTCACATCGAATGTGTAATCTCTTCTGTAATCCTTTTTTTTTTTTTTTCTATTTTTTGGAAATCTCTCATGAAGCAAGCTCATGGGGTGATGGGGTGTAAAGTGAGAGGTAGTTTAATCTAAACCTAGAAATGTCTGCTTCTTCTGAGAACAGAAACACTGCTAGTACTGCCTTATATCCCATACTACAAGCTAAATTATAACCATTTCTGTTTAAATTGTTTGTGGTTATATGAAGGACAACCTATTCTCTTCTCATTCATTATATCCTTCATTATATACTTGGAGATTTAAAACCACATTACTTTTAAAAAATTACTCTGAAAATCTACATATAAAACCATTATATTTATAACAATACATTCTTATTAACTGTACCTGCATTTTAAATAACAAGGGAAAAGGAATGTATTTATCAAAATACTTGAGACATGGACAAAAAGTTCCTCTCCATGAAAAATTACTGATTCATTCATATTCAGCTTTCCCATTCATCTATTTTTGACATTGAAATCTCCCAGTGGCATTCGGCATAGCACCCCTCACTTTGCAGTGAAATTAAGTATCCACTCAACACTAAATTGCTTGGCTGTTATTCGACTGTGTTCACTCTTAATGCTTTTAAAATCCATTAGCTTTAATGCATCATATCTCAGACTGACAATGTTGTTGTACAGAATGAACAGTTACCATTAAGTCAACTGGAAAACAAAACAAAACGAAAATGTTAGCTGTGAAAATCTGAGAGTTTATAGGAATTGATTAGGAAATGCCTGCTATAAATGCTACGTGCTAAAACACATGAAAATATAGGAGCATCAATACATTTCCTGGGCTCAAATAGTGAAGATTTGTATCAAGGTTTTATGGGTTCCTCAGGATTACTTTTTCTGTTATCAAAGATACTTGAAATAAGAGAATGATATCATGATATCCAGGGTAATTGATTAGCTATTAACATTAGCTGCATATGACATGAGGAGACAATTATATATGTATGATTTATTATAGATATATATATATTGCATAATGTTATACCAACTAAAACGTTACTGGTTGTAGTAGTTCTCTGTATTGAAGCTGATCTCATGCTTGGAAATTTATTCCTCTTGCAAAAGCTCAGCCAACACACTAATCTATTTCATGCAACACAAAGATGTGTAGGTTCTATTAAAAAGCATAACATAATACAGAAGAAACTGCTGAATCATACCTACGGTATTAGTCTCTTTGGGTTGAGAGATGGGCAGCGGTTTTTCTTTTTTTTTAAAAAAAAAAAATTAGGATAAAATAATTACAAAGGTATGTTGTTTTCAAAAAAAAAAAAAAAAACAACCTTTTTTCTGAGAAGCCTTTTGTATTCTACAGAATCATAACGGTGCTACAAAGATAATAATAACAACAACAACAACAAAACTTTATGTACATATTTTAAGGTAATTGGATTTTGAATAAACCTGACTCCAAAATAAAATTGTAGTGCTGTTGTACAGGCTGATTTCATGGACACTTAAACATAGGCCATGCGCCTTCTCTTACCAGATGAGAGCAACAGAAGCCTTGGCTTGGCTGTGTCAAATTCAACAAATGTCATATACTGAATTCTTCTGAATTTTGAAATCATGAAGTTCAAATTTCAACCATGGCACCATTGTCTTAGACTCTTCCGTCTAAATATGTGATATTCTAAGGAAGATTATCATAACTGTGCATGCTAAGAAAAACCTAATTTAAGATTCCCCCTTGAAATTATTATTTTCTTTGTCTGTTGTCTAGTTTACTGTTGCTCTGATACACATAATGCCTTGCATGTTGTAACATTGTTTGTTGGCAAGAATTGTTGAGAATTCAGAATGCCCATTTAAAACAAATTGGCTGTAGACTGTTTTGTAGGTTTTGATCCCAAATTTCTGACTCTTCCAGCAACATACATATAGAATTCTTGATATTATCCCCTGAGAAAAATGGAGTGTTATTAGAAGGAAAGGAAAAGGAAAAGGAAAGGAAAAGGAAAGGAAAAGGAAAGGAAAAGGAAAGGAAAAGGAAAGGAAAAGGAAAGGAAAAGGAAAGGAAAAGGAAAGGAAAAGGAAAGGAAAAGGAAAGGAAAAGGAAAGGAAAAGGAAAGGAAAGATATGTGGTATAGCAAGAAAGTGGGACATGACTGAAGCCTTGATTGTGGGTTGGGCATGTTTATTGAAAAGATGCAGGACCCAAAGATTTTATGTTTCTATGTATGAAATAATACTAATGCTAGTGGCAACAAAAATAATCAAATATATGGTAATTGTAAACACGTCAACCATAAAAATCAATCCATTCTTTTTACACTCTCATTCATCACCTCTGCACATTACAATCCTGTTGCAGCTCTCCATGTGGAAGTGAGGAATTACTTTTTGATTGAGAAGTTTATATGTATAAAAAGTCTTAACATTATTTAGGCAAGATGTTGATAAAACTTAACAGGAACAGAGTGTTAAGCTCCCAAAGATAAATCGAGCAATGGATATTTAGAAGCAAAATTTGCTTTGTAGAGTAGACGACATTTATTTATTTTTTAAAATATGAGCATCAACTTTTTACTTAAAAAAAAAAAAGAAAAAAAAGCATTCATTTTTAATGTGAGTTCCATTCTTAATAAATAAGAAAGATAAAACACTTTAGTTAGCATAGGTCACACTTGCCCATCTCTACTTCTAATAAAATTAATTATAACCTTCCTTGTACATCCTTGTACAGATATCAAAGACAACAGTACGCATCTAAGCTCTAGCTCTTTCTCTTCTCTGTTAAACTGGATTGAGAACTGCTGAGCAAGAAAAAAAAAAAAAATAAGTGCACACTTCACCATTGCTATGATATGCAGATCTCAAGGCAAATTTGGCACTATACTAAATAATTGATTAATGAATATATCTTTATCCTTAGACAACACACAGGAGAGTTTTGAAAGATTTCCAGAAAAAGCTTACCTATAAGGTAAGAAGAATCCAAGTAATATCATCCCAGACTTCAGCTTTCCCTATCAACCAAAAGATATTTGCATTGATGTAAGTGTACTACTAACTAGCTCATTCTTTTAATAACCAGCACAAATCTCCTGCATATACGTTCCCTGTATAGATGAAGCTGCTTTCATAGCATTATTTTGTGATTGATAAGTTTTCCAGAGTCATCTTTTTTACCTTAACTTTCAGTCTTTTCACTGAGCATCTGTTTGCTAAAATGAAGCCTATAATAAACATTTATGCTCCTCTTTATGATGATTGTTGTTTACACCTATGTGGCAGGGCTGTAGGAATATATCGAATATTTATGTAACAAGAAATTGCACCTCCAGCCTATTAAACACTGAGTGGAGCAGCTGGGATTCTCTAAATGCATTCAGGCCACTAGCTGCATCCATTATTTATCTACATTACAAGCTGCATTTGCAAAGGTTGTTTACTCTTCCTCCTCTAACACCTGACAAGAGCTGAATGGGAGCACATCCTTTTTAACCCTCTCAACACTCGCATTCCTTTTGAATTGCTCTCTAGTTTGCATTCTCATTATCATGAAATATCAATTTGGTAAAGTCAAAAGTCACTGCATTTTTTATTTTTATTTTTTTACATGAACAATGATATTATGGAGCCGACTGGCTTAATAATTATCTACATTACTAAAGCACAAGTCTGGGACACTTTTGTTATGTACTGTTCTACCCATTCTATGATGTAGGTCTTGTCCCAAGAGAGCCACAACCTAAGACAGAGGTTAGAAGTATCAAATAAAAGAAGGAAAAGTGAAAAAGATCTGTTGGTTACATGTATTCACTATGAAATGAATCATGACTCCTTTGTCTGGTAGTTGTACGGAAATGACTGAAATTAAAAATGTTGCTTTTATTCCCTTCTTCTATCTGTAAAACTATTCAAACTAGTAACTTTTTTGTTTGTTTGTTTGTTTGTTTGTTTGTTTCCTGCACTTAAATTTAATTCTGTTAAGGTTATTTCCAAAGCTGAGTGAAAACACTGAGTATTGGGGAAAAAAAAAAAAAAAAAGAAGAGGGAAAAGAGTAAATTTTTGCAAGTCCATAAGATCAGTTGTGACATGAACAGTCAAAGCAGTCAAAGTCAGCTGCAGCTGCTTGATTCTGTCATTTTCCAGCTACATTGTTGGTAGCAGAAAATCTGAAAATACAGCTTATGCTTGCTAGGGAGAAATAAGATCAAGAAATCTGATTCCAGACTCTTATTGTTGTAGGGGATCAAGACAACTGTGAAGATTAAAGGCAATAACACTGGAAATCTCTGGTAGAGGACCTAGTTATATGCAAGTATAGCAAATGATAATAACCCATAACACATTTGATACCTCAAGTCAGTGCTTTATACACTTGTTTTTTTTTTTTGTTTGTTTGTTTGTTTTTGTTTTTTTTTGTTTTTTTTCCCCAATGGAACAAATCATTTCTGTTCCTTTCAGAGTAGGATACAATGTTTTATCAGATTGTTCCTCTCATCTTGAATGCTGATATACTCTCTTTTATAGCACTAATGTTAGGCTGTTATGTCTTGTTAGCTTCTACATGTATTTACATAATGCAAGAAAGACCTTACTAGGGTATGTGTATTGGCAATATAGTGAAAACATCCTTGTTCCATTCATTATGTACTTATTTTGTATAAAAAGTCTCATAACTAGAGCAGTTTCCTTTTAATGAGCTAAAAATACCCCTTACAAATATTACGTATAAGCCAGAGTCTCCAAAACTGAAAACTAGAGGTTTAAAAGTTTATGTAGCACTCAGGTGAGCAATGAGGGAGTATATTTATTTATTTATTTTATTTATTTATTTATGGTAAGAGTTAGTCTTTGTTAGCCTAAGACCTGCCATAAGGCTATGGAATTGTCATATCTATTTCAACAATACTTATATTTGGGATATCAGTATAACATTCTGCACTGACACCTTCACTTTTTGTTCCTTGTATCACAAGATGAGTTTCTGGGAAATAACAGCGCAATTGGTCTTTCTTCAAGAGATCCTCAAAAGCTTTACAGCTATTTAACATTTTTAACATTTAACATTTCAAATCCCAGCCACATGCTTCACTATGAAAATTACTTGAAAAGAACTCCACATTGAAAATTACTTTCTGCTATGGATTTAAACTGAAATCCCAATCAAGACAGACTCAGTTCTTCAGGTCATAAAAACAAGGAACATAAAAACAAAAGAAAACGCTGCAAACATAACTATAAAACACCTTTTCAAACTGTCTCTGACAAAGAGATACAACAGCACCCACTTTACACACACAAACACAGGGAGAGAGAGAGGGAAAGAAATAAATAAAACTAAGACAAAAAGTTTGAGAAGTTTGGCCAGGGCTACAGAATGCATCAGTGGCAGAAATAGGACAAGAAAATAGTCTCAGGAACATACCTAATTTTTCTGTTTTAATAATCAACTAATTCTTCCATAAGAAGGCTTCAAATTGTTTCGCACATACTGGACTTGAATAACACTGTCATTGATATTACTTAGCGTTACCCAGAACAGTCATTTCAACTGTTTCTACTAATATATTATTTTCTGCTTTTTGTTTTCCCACTTTTATAAAATCAATAATATATGTGTTTTCACTTTTTTTAATGAACACCGCCAGTTGAAATTTCAAAAAATATTTTTTTTTACGCAAGACACATAGTTTCTACAGTGGGTGGTTTGAAAGTATGTACCCACACTTATGTACAAAAATGTTCCATAATGTGATTAAATATTGTACATTATTATGGCCAGTTAATGAAATTTTATGATTGACTAAAGTAGGATAGTACCAGCTCTTTCTCCTGTGCATAGTTTAAAAAACATCACGAAACAAGAGCAAGAGAAAAATCTGCTCTGCAAATATCTCTTGAACTTTAAACTTGTTATTGGATCAAATTAGATCTTTAATAACATGGGTGATTTCATGAAATTTCCAAACACTTCACCTGAGTATTTTCTCTTTTGATTGTTTTCTTGCATCAAAGAGCCATTTGTAGATTCTAACTGATTACTTCATAGTCATCTGCATACACATAATCAAAAACATCAACAAAAGTCACTTCATTTTATCAGAAACAGTGATTAAAAAAATAATCAAGCACACAAGAAAAAATCTTGACAGTAGTTTGGCCACTGTCAATACTAGAGCTAAGATTTTGCTGTGATAGTCAACCTTCACTGATCAAAGGTTTGAAACTAAATCAAATCTGTTATTGGATATATAACAATTCTTCTCATATCTCAATTTGCATTCATTTTATAACAAACTAGATCTAGGAGGAAGTTTAATGTGTTATCTAGTCTATTTCCTTTCCTCAATTACATGTATGCCATTATTGATATACACACATTTTGATTATAATGTAATGTTTTGAGGAGTCCACAGTATGGTATACTATTCAGATGTGTTTATGCACTGCTTTCTTTCAAAGGTTTGAAATTTTAAATATATATTACAAACAAAGAAAATAATCAGTCATATACTCCATCATTGATGCACAGTAGAATATATTTTGTTTCCATTCAAACTTAATGGAAACTTCACCAGCTCACAGTATTTCCTGACAGAGTCAACGTTACCTTCAAATGTACGTGTGTATGTGTGTGTATATATATATACATGTATATATGGAGACTTTAAAACTAGATTGAGTTATCTTATGTAAGGCAAAAATATTCTATTGCATGAATTTAGGAGAATGAATGTATTTAAGATGTTTATCTCCTACTGTTTTTATATCTACAAATTATATTATTAAAAATTATATTAAATTTAGTCCATTTTTGTTTCATCCTTATAAATCTCCAATGATTCTAGAGACACATTAGCTTAATCATTTCTTTATCAGTTAAGTCCATAACTAGAGGTTTGATGGCCACATTTGCTTTTTACCTAGTTTCTTTCATTTCATGTTACCTAACTACAGCTAAAAATCCCAAAATATTATTTAAAATAATATACCCAATTTTTTCTAGTAAAACTTATTAATGAAATAACTTTGAAGATATGCTGATTCCTCACTTTTAATTTATTTATGGAATTCTAGGAAATGTGCTTTCCTTATTTCACTTCAAGCTTTAACAATGTGTCAGTTCAGGTTAACAAGGTATTGTCTGCATTTAGAATCCAGTATCTATTCTTTATTGTTCTTACTTTTTTTAGTTAGGAAAGTTTGAGCATGTCATTTTTGTGCAAGCTCAGTGCAAAAGCATGTGCCACTTCTCCATGCAGGTTCAAAATCATAGAATCATAGAATATCCTGAGTTGGAAGGGACCCTTAAGGATCATCAAGTCCAACTCTTGACACCGCACAGGTCTACCCAAAAGTTCAGACCATGTGACTAAGATGTTATGCTTTTATTGATTTTGTTAGGTATGTTTAGTTATGCATCATATGTTCTGTGTTTATTCCTTTTAGTCTTGATAGTACAGGAGGAAGAACAGATTTTTACCATAATATAGCATAGGAAACCTTTTTGAAGTGGCACACCAAGTTCTGCATAAACACCATCATATTGGAAAGAAATTTAAAAAAATGCTGTGTTAAATCATTGATTTTTTATTTTTTTTTACATAATGCAAACTGCAGACAAACAAAATACATGTCTTTCCAAAAGGTTCTCTTAAAGGACTTCTTAAAAGTCAGATTTTCTAGCAACATAAAAAAAGAACAAGTAATAACTAGTGGTAGAAACATGGACTACATAAAGTTAATAGAAGAAAACTTCCCAAATTTGATAAAATTGGGACTTTTCCACATGTCCAGCTTTTGAATTTTGTAGGAATTATCTCTCAAAGCTAGCCAACATGTCACAAGATCACACTAATGAGAGAAAATGTGACCCCAAACATTTATATTATGTGTAGTTCATTGCTGTTTACAGAAAATAAATGATCAGGAAGGATTAGTCTTCTCAATTCTAACATCATTCTTCAGATCTCAGGATGACACAACTGCAAAACAAAAACATACAACCAAATGAAAATATTTGGTGCATCTAAGCTTTCTTCTAGGTATACCAACACCAACTTCTGATGTTCAGTACATTGTAGTCTTCTGAGAAATAGTGTGTTGTAAGTGGTAAGCATGCTGAAAAGTTCCAGTAAGGAGGAATTTTTCAACACAGTAATGTTTTTCATTAGAAGTCTGCAATTCCTCAAAATCAAGAAAATTAATAGACAGGTAAGTTTCAAATATATATATATATATACATATATATAATTTATTTTTTACTAGAACAAAGCAGTTAGAGGTCACAATTATTTGGAGAATTAATTTTAAAATGTCAATATCTATTTTACCACATCAAAATGTAATTTCTTGCATTACAAACTTTTCTAGCTTCTTCTCAAAGAAAAAAAATAAAATGAAATGCTTACTTTATATTTAAGAGCAACCAGGTCTCATAATTTTGTCATAAATAGTGCATGTGTACCTAAAACTTGATTTGCTGAAATTATTTTGTTTCATGAGATTCATAGAATTAGCACTTTTAGGCTCTTTTCTACATACTTGAGCTTTAAAGACTGCTTAGGGATGGAATTAAGAATGTCATACGTTCTGTCATATGTCTGGCTTAGACACAGAGGTATATCTGAAGGTATGTGTTTGTGCCAAGCAGAACACAGCTCAATGGTTGCTGAAACCTCTGAATATAGGCTTCATAGCAACTTCAGTCCTGCCCTAAAACCACATAGAGACACCCACACAGTCCATGAATCTCATGAATGTCTATCTTTTTATCCCCTGGCAATAGGACAAAGAGTCTGGGAAATGGAGGGCTCCCCCCTGGTGGACGTGGTAGTGGTTCGGGAGCATCTGAGTGGGTTCAATGCACGCAAATCCATGGGTCCTGATGGGATGCATCCATGTGTGCTATGGGAGCTGGCAGATGTGATCACTGAACCGCTCTCTATCATCTTTGAAAGGTCCTGAAGAACAGGTGAGTTGCCTTAAGACTGGAGGATAGCTAATGTCACTCCGGTCTTCAAGAAGGGCAGGAAGGACAATCCGGGAAACTACAGGCCAGTCAGTCTCACCTCTGTCCCTGGAAAGGTATTGGAGCAGCTTGTTCTGGATGGCATCTCCAAGCAATTGGAAGAGAAGAAGGTTATGAGGAGTAGTCACCGTGGATTCACCAAGGGGAAGTCGTGCTCGACTAACCTCACTGAGCAGTGGATGTCATCTACATAGACTTTAGCAAGGCTTTTGATACTGTCTCCCATGACATCCTACTAGCAAAGCTGAGAAAGCGTGGGATAGGTGAGTGGACGGCAATGTGGGTTGAGAACTGGCTGACTGGCCAAGCTCAGAGGGTGGTGATCGGCGGAGCAGAGTCTGGCTGGAGACCTGTGACTAGCGGTGTTCCCCAGGGGTCAGCAATGGCTGCAAGTTAGAGCACAGGAAGTTCCGTACTGACATGGCGAAAGAACTTCTTCACAGTGAGGGTGACGGAGCACTGGAACAGGCTGCCTAGGGAGGTTGTGGAGTCTCCTTCTCTGGAGATATTCACAGCCTGTCTGGACGCCTACCTGGGCAGCCTGCTCTGAGGAACCTGCTTTGGCAGGGAGGTTGGACCCGATCATCTTTTGAAATCCCTTCCAGCCCCTACAGTTCTGTGATTCTGTGATTCTGTGATCTTTTTATCCTTAACTTCTTTAAGGAGAAATGTTCTTCACTCCCAGATTTTAAAAGTAGGAAAGAAAATACCAGAAAGAAATGTTTTTGGATGTTTTTGGTCATGATTTCACAATGCCTGTTTCAGAGGTCTGACTTAAGAGGTCTGTGTGCAGCCAGAAAGGCTGCACAGTACAGAAATCATTTTTTCTCTCTATGTTTTGATATTGCCCAGAATTCAATTAAAATCAGGATCAAATTAAATCCCATTATACTGAATACAATCAAAACTCTATATCAGTGGAAATTTTATACTATATGAATGAAAAAGTCATTAATTGTGTTTTTCAATGTTGTATATACAGTCTTGCAATCATTTCTGTTGAGATTATTTTTATTCATAAGTTGTCAGGCCAGTAACATTTTAAAATGGAAGGTTTTGTTATTGAAGAATAAATGCCATTCTCTGCTTAAAAAAAAAAAAAAAAAAAAAGCACAGAAAACCAGATCAGACAATGCCTGTTCTGAGAAATGTCATTCTAACACGATTACTTTGATTATCTGTAATCAAAAAAACAGCTTCAATTACCTGTAATCAGAGCTGTTTAAATGTTTGCAATAGAATCTTAAGCTTCACTGGACCTGGGAGCATTCTAGAACTTTTGAAAAATTTGGCATGTCATCTGTGTTAGTGACTTTGGGGACTTGATGATACAAATGATGCAGTAACCTAACTGGCATTATGTAACATATAATGTTACTTCGTTTACATAATTATTCCTGTCATTTTAATTAGTTCTCTGATATATACTTCTCCTAATTTAAAATCAGCTTTTTATCAGTCCCTGGTAAACCTCTTCCTTTTCTGCCTTCGCAGTCACTCTTGATTTTCCCTCCAACACTTCTGTTCTCTTTCACATTTTCTCCGTCTTCTAAATTATGTCTCTGTTCCTCACAGCCAGGGTTCAAATGTGCCTTCTACTTCACATGATCTAATTTCAATTTTCTTCTTGGTTTGTCTCTCATTATTTGTGGCTACTGAAGATGTGATAAAATCCAAAGTTTTTACATGGTAAAAATTTTAAACCAGGGGTCTGGAATTTTCATAATCAGAACAAACTGATTAAATGCTGAAATGCATAAAAATGCTCTAGATAAGCAGGAACTTACCAGATGAGTCTTTCACATACTGTCCATCTATGTAGACAGTAAACTCCTCAAATTAAGGAACAACATGTTTGCATGTGTCTGGAAGACACTGATGTCTTGTGGGAGTTTTATGGAGGAAAGAGTATTAGAAAGGCTCAAAATGAGGAAACTAGTCATGATGGAGTACACGGTTCATATTACATGATGAGAGAACCACTAAACACTTCCACCCTTTTATTGTCACCATCATACTTGTACCCAGTTCCACCTGACAGAATATTCTAGTTGGATATTGTTGGAGATGAAACACAATGCTCAAGTCTGCCAAGCACAAGGAAAGAAACAGGTGAATCTTAGAACACCTCTCTTTTCATGATTATGGTTACAATGAACAAAAAAAAAGCTTTCCTCAGAAAGTAAAATAAATAAATAAATTAGAAAATAAATAAATGCAGAAAGAAGTAGAAAACACTTTTTTTTTTTCCTGAAGGAAGACCAAATAATATCACTAAACGGTGTATCTTCTATATCTTCCTGATACATTTATGTTTTTTTATTTTTGTTTTTGTTTTCAGCTTTCAACATAGATCCACAAGGCACAAGAGCAACTCCTTCAAAAACGTATTTATCAGAAAGTTCTTCACGTAGTTGTACTAAAAATCATCACTTGGAAATCCATAACATTTTTTCACTGTGAAGGATCACACACTCCTCCCATGATCTCAGAAACTCAAATATTTTCAGTGTAGTTCATTCTTATTTTCTTTCTTCTGATCCTCAGTTCAAGCTATCTAAAATTAGTTACGTGCAGGATGATTTCTCAATCAGTCATTAAGAATTCTCATTATTTAAACCATCTCTGAAATTTTATTTAATAAAGACTTAAAGCAATGGTTACAACAGCCACCAGGGTGCTGATTCATTATGTATTTCACATGCAGAGAGAATTTTGTTTAATCACCACAATTTTTCTCTATCAATTCAATTTGTATATGGGCTGGGTGAGTGAGCAGGATGAAAAATTGAATCCAGCTAATGTTATTGATTAGGAAGATCTGACCTCCAAACTACACTTCATTAATTATCCTGGCTTCCACTTTAGAAACCAGAAATTTGGAAGTTTTCATTACATTACTTCATTGAATGAAACACCAATAGCATTTATGAAGTCCATATCATTATAGATTCATTAACTGCATGCAATTTTTAATATGACAGGTACCATGTGATTGGTTTATACATGATGATACAATCTGGGACTAAATAAAGGCCTGGAAGTGTCTAGGTTTTTGGACTATAAAAACTGTACAGTAATCTCTTCAATACTAATCCAAAGAAAGAAGAAAACTTGTCTAGGGCTTTGCTTTTGGACTGAGGTCTTTTCTTCAGGATTTACAAACTGATTTTCAGAATAACCTATCCTACTGATGTCATCTGAGACACAGGAATTTAGAGTACCAACACACTAGCTTCCAGTGGATTTTCTACACTGGATGAATAAGCTAGAAGATGTTTGTTGCAACATTTAAATTAAAAACATTTTATTTATTTTTATGTGAAAAAAGAAGATTGAATGTGTAACTCAAGTACACACAATTGAGAAATCTGAAGGTTAAAAAAAAAGGAACTCAAGTACTGTGATCTTTATATTTTAAATGTGCCTCAATTTTGAAATATATGCATTCCTTGTTAATTTAAGGTGATAAATGCCAACAGTAACAGTACTGGGGTAACAACTCCAGGTTTTCAAATACTGTTTTATTTTCCACTACCTTGAAGTATATTCAGAGTAAACTGCTTCTTTTCAGTAATTTTATTTCTTAGACATTTAAGATATAATTAGCTCTCAGGATGCCTTTTGTTGAAATGTCACATGGTCCCCAAATATGTTCTGGGCTTCTAACACAGACTTATGTGTCCGTTTCTGGTGTATGTTGACTTCACCACTTTAATTACCATTAACAAGAAGTTATATGGGATGATTATGTTATGTTCATCTTTGTTCATCTTTTTCAGAAATGTGCAGTTGTGCTTGCAAACCATGGCTGTGTGGCTTTTTCATTTTTTTTTCTTTTGTGGATTTCAAATGAGAAAGAGATGTATGGCAAACCAAATAGGGGCATTTAAATGTCAGAAACAAACATAAAATATTGAAAGCCTTTAAGGGAGCTGCATGTGATTTTACTGAGAAGAGACAGAAAATAGCCCTTAGGCACAAAACAACCCATGAACGTGTAAAAGGAACCTAAAATCAGTCCCTCTGCTTCTACCTCAAATCTTATTTTTCTATGGTGCACAGTCTCAGTGGATTTCACTGTTTTCTGTCTTAGACTCAAGAAAGCAGTACTGTTATATAGAAAGTTCAAAACCTTTACAACTTTGAGCTTCAAATAACTAACCATGCTTAAATACTAATTAAAAACTCACCATACTAACTCAACTAAGAGTTCATATTTCATACTATCTAAAAACATATCAAGGTCTCTGATCCAAAAATAAGCTGAATGATCTTTTGAGCTACACTTTTATTGAGCATCCTGATTGTAGCATTGACTAAACAGGGATTAGGAGCTATTAGCAGTATCGAGGCAAGAATATAAAGTCAGGAATTTATGGAATAACAACAGATCTTTTCAGTCTTGTGAATATTTTCCAGTCCTAACTGATATACTCATTCACCCATCAGGCCAAGTTATTGGTCTTTTTAAACCTCATTTCTCATAATGAATATAAAATAACAAACAATTTGATTAATAGAATTTTTGAACTCAAATACTATGTTTGCAAAAGGAAAATTTAGTGCTGAGATCATGTGACTTTATCAAGGAAAAAAAAAAAAGCAAACATTTTTTCTTGTTAGCTTTTTCCAACACTGTGCTGTCACACTAATGCAGAGGTTCATAAAGTGTAACATTTACTTCATTTCTAGAGACATTTTGATTCAATAAATTTTTGTTTGTTTGTTTGTTTTTGTTTTTCGTTTTTTGTTTTCCTTAAAACTTGGGCTTAAGTCCAGAATTTTAAAAATTCATTGAAATTTTCATTTTTTCCTTGAATTAACTTCACTGAATCTACAGGTGGGAAAGTGCCACGATATTCCAATGTCAGTTTGCTCAGTAAGAAGCATACTTCCCATTCCTCTTGCTTCTCTCCTCTTGCTTGATAGATAAATGACTTATTCTACTCTCCAACAGACAGTTACCTACATGTACATCAGAGCATCTACAGACAGAGCAGGAGACAGACAGTTCTTCACAGGTGATGTGGCTGGGAACTCAGTTTGGACAGATAGGGAATCACTGGAGCTGTTGATACAGACTTGCTGTGTTGGCAGAGCTCTAGAGGGATAAAGGGAACAGCCAGAAGTATTATATGGAGCACTGACAGATATTTGTGGGGTCTCAAATATAGGAAAAGCAGACTGTAATGTAACTCAAAAGTCAGGTGAATTTGAGCAAAGACAGTTGCTCACTAACATCCTCAATTACTTCCTTCAGAAGCAGAAGGTTAACATGTTTTATAATATAGAGGGGGAAATGTTTTAAACACATCCGTTAAACTCACAAACTTGAGCCTCAGGAGAAGTCAGAGGTTTTTGAAAGCTGAGAGAACATCTTTGTTTTCTTTATTCTTCCTCTGTCAGGAGTCAACAAAAGCTCAGCTAAAAAGAAACAGACAAAATGTCATTCCCTGCATGACTAAGAGAGGTGAGGAGATTTGCACTTTGAATAGCAATGAACTACAGACTCCATTCCTAATTGTAGGTTTCAGCCCCTCCCAAGATAGAGTGTTTTATTCATGAACAACAAAGGAACCAGCACTTTTATGGTGTTTCAGAAGATGGAGAAATCAGTAAAGACAAAAGGGATGTAAGATGTATATATATTTTCTTCCAAAGAACTTTTAAAGTCATACAAATATTTCCCGTTTAGTCTGTCTCCTGATGAATCTGAGATCATGTTACTCCCTATGAACTGACAGCATTGATGATTAAAGCAACAGGACTATTGATAAAAATATTTAACTACAGCAGAATTTGCAGATTCCAAAATTCCAGTCAGACCAGATGCCTAACTAAGTCAACCAAATTTTCAGGGCCAATTTTGAATTGGATGTCTTCAATTTCTCTCAGGTAGTATTTGCTTGTAAATAAATAGCAGTGTCAGATTTTGAATTTGGTCTGCAACAGATTAGCTATGGGTTCTAGGTCCCCTACTGAAAAACAAAGAAAAAGGTCATACCAGGTCAACTATTTCCTTTGATGGATGGATATCTGGGATGCACTTTGGCACACAGTCTAAGACCAACATTCTGCTTCTGCACAGAAATAGCTGTAATAAATTAAATTCATACTATATGCAGCCTCATGGAAATATTTACAGAAGGGACATTGCCTCTCTTATTAAATCCAACAATGATTAAAAACAGTGATTACAAAAAATTATGTTATACTTAAAAAGGCAGTCCGAAAAAATGGTTGGTCTGATCCCTTAGGAACATCCTTGATTCAAAAATGTTATATTAGGTCCCTCTGTGCAATATGTCCATTCAAGACACCTTCATGTCCAGATCTTGAAATTCATCTGTAAAATCAATTACCCAATCAACTCCTGGGAACTGATGGAAGATCTTTCATTCATTAACTTTAATAAACTATAGGGATCTGATAAAACAACTGAGAAATGACTTGTCAGGAGGGGTTTGCAAGACAAACTCATCTTCCTCTTGCCATGTCAATAAAATGGTTATTCTCTTTGATACTTCCACTAAGTAATCTGGGTCATCTCAGTCCGCATCTGCTGTGGTTTAGTCTTCTGTGATTGAATTCATTTTGAGACTAAAGCACATAAATTTATATGTTGGAATGTGAGTTTTTACACCTGTAGTAGGTATCTTGACACATTATTGTCAATCTATACCTACTCATATTCTATAGAGTCTAAACAGCAATTGTAGTGCCCTGAAGATGGCCATTTAGTTACTGGCTATATCATCCTCACCATTACACATATACATCTCCTTTGGATTTCTTGGTTTGGTCCATACTCTGGAGTTCAATGTGAATCCAAACTAACTGACTAACATTACAATGTTAACTAATGTTACAATAGAGTAAGCATCATTGGGTCTCTAAAAGGATAGGGAGAATGAATTCATATGCAAAATAAAACATTTTTAAGAGACATAAATTATCAAATTTGTACAGGCAATACTGTACCAGATTTGCTTGCCTGCATGCAGTCAAACTACTGTCCACATTGAATGTAGGATTGTGTATTCAAGCCTCACAATTACCTTCACAAAGCAAAGTTCCACAGTTTCTTCTGTAGATCTATTTAAAGAGTGTATTCATGCAAGCCTTTAGATTCCTTTATTTTACTTCCATTTTCATCCACATAATACAGCTACTTATAGCTACACTAATTGCATGCTTTATCATTCAAATACTTAAATATGACTTCAAAGTTATTTTTAGGAGTTTATTACAAATGTTTCTTACAGCCACAATGTTTGGTTTCTTGAGGCCAATTTTAAAATGTGTTTCCATAGATTCTGCCTTGTCTTATTTGTAGCTTTTATTGCTTAAGTTATAGGATTGCTTATATTGGGATTTTTATCATAGAATCATAGAATATTCCCAAGTTGGAAGGGACCCACAAGGCTCATCAAATCTAACTCTTGTGTCCCCAAGGAACCACCCAAAAATCAGATTATGTGTCTGAAATCATTGTCCAAACTCTTATTGAATTCAGACAGGCTCGGTGATGTGACCACTTCCCTGGGGAGCCTGTTCCAGTGCCCGACCATCCTCTTGGTGAAGAACCTTTTCCTGATATCCAGCCTGAACCACCTCTGTTGCAGCTTCAAGCCATCTCCTCTGGTCACCAGAGAGAAGAGATCAACATCTGCCACTCTGCTTCTTCTCTTGAAGAAGCTGTAGACTGTGATTAGGTCTCCCCTCAGTCTTCTCTTCTCCAAGCTGAACAAACTAAGTGACCTCAGCTGCTCCTCATATGTCTTGCCCTGTAGACCCTTCACCATGAAAACTTACAGCTTTATAACAAAGATCTAATGGATAAAAAACAGAGCTGAACTGCTTTAATTTCCAAATGTTTTCATTGATTTAATTTCTGCTCCAGTCACTTTTGAGGAAAAAGGGCACAGTAGAACACAGTTATTGCTGCATTCCCACTGCATTGAATGCAGAAGAAAATTGAACTGGAGAAATTTTTTGATAGTTTCTAATTTTCACTTTAGTTTTCAGTCACATAGTTTCAGCATTCCAGTCCCTCTTAGACACCTTATTGAAAGCCCACTGTAGTGAAATGTACCTGGAATTACTTCATCCATTAATGGGTAGTTTTCTTTCTTTCCTAAAGAGACACTGATCCATGTGAACATTTCTAAAGTGACCTCAGACTAGTTTCCAAATTTTGTGGTTATTTTACCTGTCAATGTATTTGGCTATTCAATTTGTGAATGTGACTAACTATAATTACACAATTGTGAGAGTACATTTATATTACTGCAGAATAAGGAACAGTTGGAGGAGAAAACAACTCAAATCATCTCATAAATCATTTTTATATAGTATATTTTTATTTAGAAATACCATTATTGTAAGAACAAGTAAATTTAGACCATATATAGAACTATTTACAACTAATTTGTTTGCCTTGGGGAAGATTTTCTTGAGGAATCTGCTCAGTCATGGTACTTGCAAGTAAGTAAATCTGAGTCTGTAAACACTGCCAAGACATAAGCTCCTGTACAGGCAACTTGAAAAGTTAAAAAGGCCACTTGTTATAAAAGGCCACATAAAAAAAAAAGAAAAAAAAAAAAAAGGCCTTTTTATATATATAAAAAAAAAAAAAAAAAAAGGCCACAAAGTTATAAAGGCCTCTTGCAAAGCTTTGAGTAGTCCCACTGTCTTTTGCCATACACAGCTATCAACACAAAGTCAAGAATCCATACATTTCTAACACTTACTAAACAGAAGTCATCAGAGATATACTGGGAACTGAGCTGGGAGCTGGACACAAGAATTGTAAATGACAGCACTAAAGATTGTGTGTTCAAATTTATTATCAACTTTTCTATAAAAGAGACAAAGTCACTCATTCTTTCACATACTTGAATACAAAATATTTTCCCACTAAACAAATTCCTATAAACTGAATCAATAGAGCCTGATTTTCCATGTATACACTGCAATGTAAATCAGAAATGATCATTTTCATCACTGGATCAAAACTGAGTAAAGCCCAGTTGGGACAGGGCACAGAAATATGAACAAACCAGACTTACATATTTCTGTCCACATCAATCTATTACCTGTGACTGGTAGATCCTGCACTTGGATAACTGAACAGCTAACACATAAGCTGTTGAGCATGTCAGACTACATTTTAGATGATGACAGGCTAGGATGAAGCAGAAACAGCAGAAACCCTAGCGTCAGAAATCTTAAAAATGTCTGGTAAATATCTGGCTCTTTTTAAGATCTCATTTAATCAAATGCTTCTAATAACAAAGATACAAAAGTTCTGTTCTCATTCTTACTCTTTTCATATACCTTTTAACATAAAGTTATTTTTTTTAAAGGCAGCACTCATATCTGCTGTACTTCCTTCCTGACCCCAGAGTTGGGGAGAGGGCATAGGTTTAAACACTGGGGTAATTTAAAACATAAATCTGAGAAACAGGTTTCAGTCATAAACAAAATTGATGTTGCAATAATATATATAGTCCCTGATGTGGGTACCCAGTGCAGAGGTTGGCATGATTAACCTGTTGGCACTATATGTTTTAATAGTGTCCAGGCTCCCTGCCCTGACCCAGCCCATAAAAACTAAAATAATATCTGCTCAAGGCAGATATTACATTATAATATACATTATATAGATATTCCTGGATAGAATCAGTGGGATGTAAATGTCATATGAGATATTAAAACAGATCACATCACATGTTCTTCAGAATAAAACACTGTCAGATGAGCTTCTGACTGAAACCTTTGGTGTTATTGACTTAATGGAAGGGAAAGGCCACTTTCCACTGTACAGGGTAGTCACTTTGGGCTTGGTGGTAGTTCTTATTATGCATTCAAAAAATATCATTCTGTATTGTCCCCATCAGACTTCAGAGCCTTATAGTCTATTATGGTTTCTCTTTGGCTTTAGGATGGTCCTTGTAACTGCATCTATACTTGAAAAAAGACACTTAATCCTCTCCCAAGACAGTAAGGTTGGCTAATAGTATTGTTAAAAATTCCACCTGTCCTGCTGGGACACATGTGAAATGCTGCTGAGAGACTGGCAGTTAGTTTTGCCCATGAAGACTTTCAGTTTTCTATTTCTATAGAGTATTTATTATTTTCTTTAATCTGAAAAATAAATAAATAAATAAATAATCCATTTGAATTTTCCTTGTTTGATATTTTGGGATAGAGTAAGTGGTGCTGGGATATGTGGTTGAGTAAAAATAATAGGGTAAGACAACCCTATTTACCTATTTAGTGAATGAAGGAAAGTCTGTGGATGTTGTTTACTTGTTCTTGGACTTGGGCTTTAAGAAGGCATTTGATTTATCCCACAATCTTCTCCTGAAGAAACTGTCTGCTCAACAGCTTTGACAGAATTTTGACTGAGTTAAAAGAACTGGATGGCTGGGCCCAAAGAGTCATTTTGAATGGAGTTAAAGCTGGTTGGCAACTAGTCAAAAGTGGTATTCCCCAGGTTCTCAGCACTGAAGCCAGTTTTGTTTAATATCTTTATCAGTGGTATTGATGAGGAGATCAAGTGCACTCTCAGTAAGTTTTCAGATGACAACAGTTTGGTTGGGAGTGTTGATCTGCTTGAGGATAAGAAAGTTTTGCAGACAGATCTGGATAGGCTAGATCAATCGGTCATATCCAGCCACATGACATGGCTAAATGCTGGGTCCTGCACTTGGGTCATAACTGCATGCGGCAGTCTAGGCTTGCAGAAGAGTGTCTAGAAAGCTGCCCAGCAGAAAAAGATCTGGGGGTGCTGGTCAACAGCCATCTGAACATGAACAGTGTGCCCAGGTGGTCAAGAAGATCAATGGGATCCTCAGTTGTATCAGAAGTAGTATGGCCAGCAGGACTAGGGAAGTGATTTTGCCTCTGTACTTAGCATGGATGAGTCTACACTTTGAGTACTGTGTTCAGGTTTTGGCCTGTCTCTAAAAAAAAAAGGATGTTGAGTTGCTCAAGTGTATCCACAAAAGATAAACTAAGCTGATGAAGAGTCTGGAAAACAAGACTTATGATGAGGCTGAAGGAACTGAGGCTGTTTAGTCTAGAGAAATGGAGGCTGAGGGGAGACCTCATCACTCTGTACAACTACCTGAAAAGAGGTTGCAGCAAGGAGGGTGTTGATCTGTTTTCTGTGGTGACAAGTGACAGGATTCAAGGCAACAACCTCAAGTTGCATGAGGGGAGGTTTAGATTGGATTTCAGAAAGAATTTCTTCATGAAACAGGTGGTTAGATGCTCAGGGTGTGGTTAACAGCATGCTCAGGGAAGTGGTGGAACTACCATCCCAGGAGGTATTTAAGAGAGGTTCTTAGCATTTAGCAGTGGACTTGTATTGTTAGATAGACAGTTGAACCTGATGATCTTAAAAGTCTTTTCCAGCCTAAATTATTCTGTGATTCAATGTGAGGAAAACGACAGTCAATAGAGAAGGAACAAGACAGGTTTAATATTGTACTATCAAAAAGGAGTGATATTTGGTAATTCTCTGTAAATTAAGACTATACATATGCTCTAGAGGGAACAATGCATGTAAGTTCTCATAAATTATGTTTTCATGTCTGTGTCTTTCATTTCTCCATGAAATAAGTATGGGTAGATATTTATTTCAAATGAGATCTGTAATTTCTGTAGAGTATTGTCATTATATAGATTTAATCAATCATGGCCTTGCAAGTATGCAAAATTTATAAAAACAAGAACAATTACACTTTGTATTTGGTCAGTTATGAGCATCTGCCTCTGAACTTTGTGAACACAAACTCACTGTTTGGTTTAGCAATTTTATTCTAATGAATGCTATATAGGTAATTTAAATGAATTTGAATACTAGTGACTTTTCAGAAGACAAAAACATAACATAAAGCATACCACCTTCAAAGTAAAATTGTTTTACGTTTTGAAAAACATTTGATCTATTTTTAAGATCATCAGCATATACCAAAAAAACTTTTTTAAGGTACACTGAAGACTTCAATGGTAATTTGCCACTGAAACTAAAGATATTCTCTTTCTGTCTGTGTGCATAAGGGTCACAGCATTGTTTTTTATGCCCTAATAAAATTGCAGCTTGAGAAGTTATACAACCCTTAATTTTCCACTATTGTTACAAAGTATATTTTCTGCTACTCTTGTTCTTACTTGCTAAAGACCTTTGCTGTTGACAGAAATTATTCTGAACTGCTTTGAAATCTTTCACAAGCAAATAGATGTAAATACAATATATAATTATTAAACCTGAGAGAATATCTTCTGTACCAACTGGTATAAAATTATTCAGTGTAAAAACAACAACAACAACCAAACAAACATAACATAGTAAGCAGGTAATTTTAAAACCAGTGGTTTCCAAATTAGCTTTTAGGTTAAGTTACATGAATAGAAAACAACTCCCAATATTGTATGTCAGTTGCTGTTTTGCCATGGATTTCTTGACAGTGGCAAAACACACAGCAGACAGATCAAGGGCTGTTGAGTAGTAACTGAAGCAAGACAAATGTATCAGTGAGTGAAATGGGCAAACAGCAGCTAACAATAAATTCAAACTCAATTCTGCAACCATCTGTATCTCATTTAAAGCAGATCAAACTGTTGTCTATGATTTTGACAACAGTAAATTAGAACAGGTTCCCAACTAATAGAATGCCTATTTCGTAAACTAGACATCAAAGACTTCTCTGCTTGCTAAATAAATAAATCCCACTGATTTCAAATCACTTTGTAATAACTCTGTATTTATAAGGATAATTTCTTAGACTGTGTCCCAGTGTGTCCCCAGTTGTATATCCTAATAAGTTTTGCATTATTTAATGAGTTAGTATTTACTCTTTTCTCCTTCAAAATACACCAAAAGAAGTGATAGTGCAAAGGTTCAGAGACAGCCAGACATAAAACACCCATTATTTTTAACATAAATGCAATATGTATGTTACATACATTTTGGACACCATTGGATTATATCTTCTTGGTCTTTTAAATATAATACTTGATAATGATCCTGAATTGCTACTCCTTAAGAGTGCAGTTGGGATTAGTATAATATGATCTGGATCTGGGTAGGCTGGACCGATGGGCTGAAGTCAACTGTATGAAGTTCAACAAGGCCAAGTGCCGGGTCCTGCACGTGGGGCACAATAACCCCAAGCAGAGCTACAGGCTGGGAGATGAGTGGTTGGAAAGCTGCCTGGCAGAGAAGGACCTGGGAGTATTGGTTGATAGTTGGCTGAATATGAGCCAGCAGTGTGCTCAGGTGGCCAAGAAGGCCAACGGTATCCTGGTTTGTATAAGAAGCAGTGAGGCCAGCAGGTCTAGGGAAGTGATTATCCCCCTGTACTCGGCTCTGGTGAGGCCCCACCTCGAGTACTGTGATTAGTTTTGGGCCCCTCGCTACATCAAGGTGCTCAAGCAAGTGCAGAGAAGGGCAACGATGCTGGTGAAGGTTCTGGAGAACAAGTCTTACGAGGAGCAGCTGAGGGAGCTGGGCTTGTTCAGCCTGGAGAAGAGGAGGTTCAGGGTGACCTTATCGCTCTCTATAAGTACATTAAAGGAGGCTGTAGAGAGGTGGGGGTTGGTTTATTCTCCCACATGCCTAGTGACAGAATGATGGGGAATGGGCTTAAGTTGTGCCAGGGGAGTTTTAGGTTGGATGTTAGGAAGAGCTTCTTTACCGAGAGGATTGTTAGGCATTGGAATGGGCTGCCCAGGGAAGTGGTGAAGTCACCATCCCTGGAAGTCTTTAAAAAATGTTTAGATGTAGAGCTTAGTGATATGGTTTAGTGGAGGACTTGTTAGTGTTAGGTCAGAGGTTGGACTCAATGATCTTGAGGTCTCTTCCAACCTAGACAATTCTGTGATTCTGTGATATGATTCACAGAGAAAGCCACGGGGAAGAATGTGAGCTCTGAAATCAGATGAAAGCTTTCTGTGGCACTGTTGTAGGAAGTCCAATATGCTGGACTCATCTCTTCAAGGCAACTTATCTTCTGCTAGTATCCCAAAAGAGCTGTTGCATTATATGCTAGCACTACATATGCATTAAATAGGCAACTTGTTTTCTTTCAGTCAGCCAATCTTTCTACAAGGGCTAAGAGGCACAAGACCAAGGGCTCAGAAGCAGCCCAGGTTCAAGTTTTCTCACTGAAACAGTTTGATTAAGAACAGATGTAGGATGAGGTTCTGGTTCTGCTTATAGAGGTCAGAAACACAACTCTCATCTGAAAGAGCAAAACAGAAAAAGGATGCTGGGAAACCACAGGGCCAAATTAATTTATTGTTATGAACAAAACCAGTTTGGTTTGGTTTTGGTAGGATCTGAATCTGCTCACATAAGGACTTTCTATTTCTAAAAAACAAAGGACAAACATCATCCATTAAAATATCATACATGAAAAGGTTCAAATACTGCAATAGAATGTTAGAAAATGTGAAAAAAACGCTTTTTAACCAGCCCGTGAAAAAATGTAATTTCTTATGAATGTCTATATGTTGATTTGAATCTTACACTTTATAGTTAAGATGCTTTCTGGGGAACTTTACTATCAACTACAAATCATTCTATAGGTTTGTTAAGCTCAGGTCAAGATAAGTCACACTGTGCGCACTGTAATTGCTGTGCAGATGAACACTGTTACCTGTCTTAAGTATGTGTCACTGACCATATCACACCCTAATTCTTCATTGCAACAGTTTGGAGTAAGGTCTGCAAGCTAGACAGCAGAGTGGTTCTCTTTTTCTTTCTCAATAAACCTTCTTTCACTGTAGGATTCTGCTAAAGTGCACATTTTCTTTGGGGAATGGAGAAGAAAATAAAATAAAAGTGTAGAAAAAGAACAGGAAGACTCATTCTGTCAATCTCATGGTCATTCTGATTATGTTCTGTGACTGAAAACTGATCATTGATTTAGATGTTCAGTACAGAAGATTGTGCTGCTGTATGTATGCAAACACATATAAACCAAATTATCCTGCTTTTCTGGGTTCCCTCATCTTCTTCATACAGATGGATATGCTTTCCTGTGATCATTGCTGTGTTTATACACATCCCAAATTATTACTCATATTCTAGCCACCTGTAGGTTTCACCTGTGTGATTTACAGGCTGTTGAAACCTGTAAGAATGACTATAGTTGATGAATCAAAGCAACAACTCTAATCACTTCTGGACTGAGTGTCTGTTACTGTTATGCTCTCATGTGATGAGGGACTGTCAAGAAGTCAGCGATGATTTAGCAAGATAGAATAGAGACATGTAAAGAAAGAAAAATGTTGCAGGAGCTGCCTGCATACAGCTCAAGCTTGGTGACAGACGGTTTTACTGCAAATTATAACAAACTGCTAATGATGAAGGCACATTTTCCACTAGCTGTGAACTGATGTAAGACCATATAGAAGTTATTTTATTCTCTCCCTGTCCCTTCTGAAGGATGGTATTGCAACACATTGGTATGGATATGTAACAGATTCCTTACAGTGAACAGGATGGGAGGACAAGAGAGTTTTAACACAGTTTTCTTTAACCGGAAAGGCTCATACATTTTTCTGTAACAATCTACAGCAACTGAAAAATTGTCCAATGCATACGATGTCATCCTACTGGAAATGGAAACGTATCACAAGATCTCTGCATCTCTCAAGTCATGACTAGCTAGTGAAATATCCTTCACATTGTAGAGGAAAGAAAATACTCTTCTATAATATTCAAAGGACTATATATGTATTTGAAGTGGAGTTTTTTGGATATACAGTTCTGATGTACTTTAGAATAATGATCTACCTGTTTTGACAGGAGACAGCAGTAATTCTATAAGCTTTGGGTTTGATTATAGTCCTTTTAATAAATAAACAAATAAATAAGTAAATAAAGATCACCTTAATTTCAGAAAAATATTTATTTGACTTGCCCTGAAACTTTGTGTCTGAGCTCTGAACCATCAGTTTTCTCAGTGGCAAAAATTATTTTAACAGCCAATAGATCAACAAAGCCGAGTACTTTCGTTTTTGTGAAGAGAAGCTAAACTTTCTGCTAGATGATAATACTGGCCTCCCTTACCCTTATTCATATACTTCAGATATTCATCTCAGGGATGAAGGATCACATTAAGATGCACTATCTCTCATAGTTTTCTAGGCTAGAACTGTGATGTAACTATCAGTTCCAATCACATAAAGCCAATGTTTTGATCAAAGCCAGTATCTCACATCTGTGAGATATTTCAACAGCTCACTAGCAATATTTCAGATTATCTACATTCCGGAAGCTCCAGAATTTCATACTGTAAAACTTAAATACAATGTGAAATTATTCAAGATCAAAGAATAGTGCTCTTATTCTGACTGTATTTTACAAAGCTATCTCTAGTGTTAATCATTTGTAGCAGATTACATTCTGTTTTAGGAGCTACTAAGATAAGAAGCCCATCCCCCTTTCAAGCAGGTGGTGAAATGAAGTAATGAATACAAAATAGACTTTGTAAAGCAGTGAGCACTAGAGGGAAAAAAAAAAAATCTGTGGTACAATAACATTGCTCATTTTAGGATCTCAAAGCATTTTAAGAGCACTGTAATTAAGCTCTCAATCTCTGCACTCCAAAAGACTTTTAATGCCTTTTAAGAAGAGAGAGAAAAAAAGGTGTGAAAATATGTATGTGTGAAAGCAGATGATAAGCCAGTATTTGCTCATTTAATTCACAATGGAAAAAGAAAAAAAAAAAAGTACAGTTTAATTATTATTTTTATTTAAAATTTTCAAAAAGAACATTCTTCCTCCTTCCCACCCTAACTATGGAACAGGAACACACCAAAGCTGTAGAGCTTAGGATCACCCACAGTATGGAAGGTTGATTACATAAGTGTTTCCATCCCTGCAGTTTTCAACATTCGATGTATGGTTCTTATGTTTTCATCCACTGTCATCTCCTGATTCAGTGCTTCTATTTACCTTCCTTGATGTACTTGCACTCTCTTTAGTGTGTGTTGATTACTTTTTTGTTATGATTGTGTGAACCAATCTCAACAGAGAGACGAGGTAAAAAGAGAGAGACAAGATGTGTTGTGTCAATTGAAGAGTAAGAAATTTAACAGGAGACACTCTTTATGCCAGACAAAATGTAATCAGTGAACTAGATGAAAGGAATTTGAGAAATAACAGCACTTCATATGGTTATGAAATTACTTGAAATTAAAACATAAACTGAAATGATTTTGTTGTCCTAAAGAATAGATTATCCTTTCCTCTCCTCTATTATCTCAATGGCCCACTATGAAATCCTCTCATCAGGGAAGATTTTCATGTCAGAATGCTGTATTTCAGTAAATTGATTGGTTCTTTACCAGGGCAGAGAGGTAGCTTCATTTCAAACTGGAAGAGACATTTATAACGAAGAGACTCTGTATTTATACTAAGGAAGAAAGAAATGACAATGTCTATTTTTGTGCTCCACAGGTTCAATGACTGTTAGCAGAGGTCAGGAAGTATTATCTCCCATAAAGCAGCATAAACAGTTCAGCTGAAAATTACCCTGCAGTTTTTCAAGGAAAGTGTGCAAAATCCCTACATTTCTCTGACTCTATGCCTGAAATACTCCAAGTCTCATTTGGCTGTTTCTGGGATTTTAAGGGTATGTCTGTACGTGCATGTGTGTTGACCATTTAAGACGCAATACTCTAGGACAGAAATCATACCTGTGGCACACTGGGCCCTCAGTGGACTCCTCCTACAACTGCAACATAAATAAACATTATTTTGAAATAATAAAGCAACAAGAACATAAAATTATCTTCATTCACTTCAGAAGTCTAAAACTGTCTCAGAAGTATGACTTGTCACTGTCATGTTACTGGCCTTTAGATGCAATACCAATCTTTGTAATCCTAATCAATAAATGGGGGTTCCCAATAGCTTAAAACAAAAATAAAATGCTGGGAACATCATTCTTCCTAGGCAGTACATTAGAACAGTCACTCCTGAGAAAAAATATATATATATATATTTATATGAGAAAATCAGTAAGACACCGTCATATGTTCTATATCTGTCTTATATCTTTTGAAATCATAATATTTTGAGAGAGAAGGTATGTATATATATATTTTCCCCATCTTCATTAACACTGATGCATCTTTTCACTGATCACTGCCCAAAATTAGTTTATTCTGATACCACCAGTGATAGTGGAGCAGCAGCAGCTGTAGCTGTGACTCAGTAGTGACAACAGCCTGGAACCATCTTCCAGATCTGTTGTAATGAATAGGGTCAAGCTCATTGAGCTTCTATTTCAAACTACTTGCACAAGGTTCACACAACACTGCTGGCATATGCCAACAGATCCTGATCACTTTTCTTCACTTGTTCCCTTTTGTAATTAAGTTAGCCATCACCCAACCTGAAACTCTAACCTTTAAGAATCTATCAAGGAGAACTGATACATAAAGGGACATTTAGATTGCATTTGGGCACAAGGACTTATATGTCCTTAAATTTAGAAGAATTCCATTTTTAGTATATGACAAGTACAACTCTTCTCAACAATCACTTATATAAAAATATATTTCATTCATTGCTTAGTATTTTGTATGTTATGTCAATGTTTTCACAGAAAAATCATTTGAGTGAGGTACAATTTTATTAAGTATATTTTATGTTTTACTTATTATGTAAAATAGAGATGCTTGGCAAGGGTCACTTAAAGACTGGGTGGCTTGACCAGCTTCACAACTTAACCCCTGTAAGTCTCAGTGCCTCTGAATGCAGAGAGTTGATGGTTACAGTTTTCTTTGCATTGAAGTTTGCAATTCATTTGCTATGTCAGTACTTCCTCACACTTATCTGAAGTCTGAGAGACAACCAGCAACAATTACTCACCAAGTTCAAGCAAAGGATCAGCTTTGTGAATGCCAGTTTCTCCTCAGAAAATCTATACCTCTAAATCTGTTGAATAAATCCAGAGCCTGTTCCTACTCTTACTCATTTCTCAGTAAGCCACGAGTCACCAGCAAAGTCTATTGGGCTAAAGCAGAAAGAGAAGAGTTGCCTAAACCCTCTGTTCTCATTTTGACAGATTTCACACCAGTGTGTGCAACTAACAAGACCAATGAACTTGCTCCCCATTTTCATGTATATAAGTAAGATTCCCATCTTGCCTTTGGAGTGATGTGTCAAAAGATAACCAAAACAACATATCACCCCTAGCTAACAGATATCCTTGCAGATAGTAAAAATAAAGTTGCTATACTGCTAAGCTATTTTGTCTCTGAGTCTCTTCTTTTCTTTTGTTGGGTTCATTCCTCATTTGTAACCTAGTCATGTGTTCAAAATCCTAGCATTTTCTCTGCAAATATATACAAAAAGTAGCATGTCAGTAATAGAGAAATTCTCATTTGCATGAAGAATGACAACCTTATCAAGCTCTTAAAAGCTCTATCTGATCCATTCAAACACAGTCACTGCATTTGAATTAGCATCCAGGTGCCTGAAGAAAAGAAGTCCTGAAACTGCCAAATCATTTACTGCAGTAAAAATAGGTGAAGAAGAAAACTAAAAACCCAGTTGCTTACTAAATTTAGCTGAGTCTAAATGCAGCTGTGTTGTGGATGAAGGACAGAAGTGTTTAAGAAAATGTGAGAAACTCTTTCACCCCCCCATTGAGAATGCAATTAACATGAGACCTAAAAACACAGATGAATTTAACTTGCTTCTAGTGTGACAGAACCGAAACAAACAGACAAACTAAACAACCAACAATGAAAAGCCCTCTCACTGAATTCAACTTTTTTTTTTTTTTTTGTTAATTTCCATGCTGTATATAATTACACATAGAAACAATAACTAAAATGATGCTGAAAGCTCAAGGTCTAAATGATGTTTCTTAAAAAATGTAACCATGTTCACTGCATACAAAATGTCATTTTAGGAAACAATACTTGCCAGGTCCATCTTCTGCTACATTCTTTTAGGCTCTTAGAACATACTAAGACTCAGAATGGAGAGCAAGTCTTTTCTTAAAGATAAGTAAAAAAAAAAAAAAAAAAAAAAAAAAAAAGCAGAAAAAGCAGTAGCAAATGTACCTCTCTTTCAAATGTACCTCTCTTTTAGCCTATAAAGCAAAACATAGTACTGATATATTACTTAATCAGTATTAACATGTGCATGACTAATTTAATTGTGTAAATTCAATGAAATAAATAATAGAGAACCAAAAGGCATAAAAGAGAAGAGAGAAAACATGCCTATACTCTGTTCCATTTAATTTTAAAATAACCACATAGGAGACACAGATTAAATTATTTAATTAAACATAACATTGAACGTATATATATGTGTGTGTTGAAAGACACAAATGTGCACATATATATGTGTGTATATGTATGCAGAAAGAAGAGAGCAAGAAAGAGAGAAAGAGAGGGAGGAAGCAAGGAAGGGGTGAGTAGTGGGGGGTGAGAGGTTTAAGTATTATTATCATTGGGGTGGCAAACCCAAAGTGTTTGACTGTCAGTCCTAAACCCAGTAACTTCAGCAGTGATGCTCCAGGTGGTCAGGCAGGCTCCTGTTGTGGGAAGATGTCATCCCTACGTTTTTGTTGGAGGTGATGTTGAAGAGCTGTGCCGTGCTGTGCAGCAGCAAGCAGAAACTCTGAGTCACAAACTGGAGATTCACTGAGGTGTCCTTACCCTAACTTCTTATTGAGTTAGACCATACAAAACAGAAAAGGGGAAAAAGATTAATCTGGAATCTGGAAAACAGGACAAAGCAGTGTTTTCCTCTCGTTCAAGTTTTTTGTTTATTTGTTTTTTTCATGTAGGTACAAATATTTCAAACATGCGAGAAAGGGATCTTCCTAGTCTATCAAAAGAAAAGGTGTAAGATAATGATAGTATGTATTATTATTGATACAGAAGACCTGCCATCTCTTGGGGGAATTATCCATAACATTATTTGTGTATGTCATTCAATGAATAAATACCTGAATAGTTGCAGTCTTGTTAGTCATATAATACTGCTTCACAGTCTTCTCCAGAAGTCCTACCACCTTTGCAGGCCATGATATACCCATCTGTCATCTTTTCTAGCCTACATTGCAGTGATTTTCCCTCCTACCTTCATCTTTCTTCTTCACCCTCACACCTCCCCTTCCCCTAAAGCCATTTCCATTTGGCTTTCATGGAAGTCACTCATTTTATCAGCAGCTCCTGTTTAATCAGAGCACTGCTTCCATTTCAACTAGCTGGTTAAATGACTGAGGGCCCATTAACTGAATTATTTCAAGCTCTCACCCCCCTTTCACAAATCTGCCCCTAAAGCAACACAGCAAGTAATAAATTTGAAGTGCCTCTCAGTAAAGCGAGGGATGCAGACTGCACTTTACAACTAGCAATTAGCCATAGGGCTGCAGGTATTTTTCTTTTCTTGCTGCAGCTGAACTTGCTTTTCTACAATTTAAATTAAAAATAAGTAAATAAAGCTTTGTCTAGAGGTCAGTGCCTGGCCCTGCTATCTTGTCTTCGTATTCTATTCCCTGGTTTATATCAGCTTAACATATGATGATACTCAGTAATAATTTCTATTGCCTCCAAGATGGAAAATTCTGGGAAATTATGATCCAACAAAAGCAAATATTTGATAGATTAATTGCCATCTACACTGGAGTTCACACTGCTATGGGAAATACAGAGGGTGCATAGGACAGGGATTTACAAGGTGTAGTTTGAGAACCAAATTACCCTGTAATTTTAATTAATCATAGGATGATCTGTGTTGTGGATATGTGGCATACTGATGGCAGTCAGAACAAATCCTAGAAATGAGTAAAAAAAAATCTTTTTTTTTTTTTTTTAGACGTATCATGGTACATGATAGAGTTAAGCATTATGGTCTCAAACTATAGGATACAAAAAAAATAACAGGGCAGTTTCTGTTTATATTCTGTTTATATCATATTGCATGTTATGAGCAAAATTTAGATGACTTCACTGGCTTCTTTCTCAGCATTCAAATTTGTCACTTTTTTCTCATTCTTCTCCTATTTTACCAGTATTTATTGTATAGTTTTTACTATCCAGTTCACTCTCCATCCTTCTATCAGCTTTTTTTCTTCCCTTTGCCCAACATTCTTTTTCTCTGCTAAGACTATTCAGGTGGGAAGAATTGTTTTATCTCTCCTTCAGCTACATGCTGTTGTACTTTGTTCTTCTCTGTTTCTTTTTCCAGCTCAATTCATATGCTTTGTGATACAGCTTTTATAAGTTTCACACTTACTGTTACTGTTGCTTGCTGCTGATCAACTGTTTATGCCATCAAGTACAGCATGTGCCCTTGGCAGAACATCTGCAGTTACGAGGTAGTTTCTCATCTAAAAGTTTAGGGTGTTAACAGTGATAGAATTGAGCTTAGCCATGTCTATGGACTGTGATTAGGTCTTTTCCCTTGACAGAAAGTCTAAGAAACAGGAAACATGGACCTGTGCAGTACTCTGAAAGGACAGGTGAAGGTTTTTTAGCAAGGTCCACCCATGTGTAGAGCAGGCATAATATGGTAGAGCCTTTTAATTTGGTTGTTGTTGGAGGAAAAGCTGTCCGTATAAATGAGACAGAGGGAAGTCTGAGTGAGCATCATTGTTTGTAGTCTACTGTGAAAGAAAGGCAACTTAAGAATAAGTGGCTGCTATTTCAGAGTGTATTCTCATATTTCTGTGATTTACTTCAAGAAATATTGCTCAAACTACTTTCAATCTCAAAACAAATTTTTGCAAAGGCAATATACAAATGATTCCTTCTACTCACACTGGAAGCTGGTAGTAATGGTCACTTCTATTTATAAATGGGACTGTTATTTATTGATAGCTGGTAATCTTACTGATTTGCCTTACTACAGAGTAGATGATAGAAATCAATAATTGGTGAATGCCTCTTAGCTGAGAGCTGTAGATAACGTATTGTTTTATACAAAAAAAAAAGTCAGAAATGCATAGCAGCTATGCAAAGACAAATCCAAAAGTGATCAGCACCAAAACAGTTTCAGATTTCAGAAAGAACATTCTCCCATTAAAAAATTTCAAGCAGGATTTTAAGATTTTAAGTGTTGATGCAACTGAAAGAGATGCGTACTTCAAAATGTGCCCAGAAATGTTAGGAAGTTTGAGGTGCTGTTGTCCAGTAGCACAAGTGAATTCAAATAGATCAAGGCTGCCATTATGAGTTTCAGTGCATCCAGTAATAGGTCATGCTTATTAGCTGTATATTTGTATACCTAAAATACATGAATTACTGCTTTGGCTAACTAAAATGACTGTGCACAAAGATGAGGTCCTTGCATTTACTTTACAGTAAAGCTCTTGTATATCATGTACTTTTAATTCTGATCATTTGTTTTCAGAACTGAAAAGAGTTATCTGACAGAAGTTGTAACTCTGAAGTAACTTTTCAGAAAAAGCTTTATATTTCTTTGCATTTGCTATGACTTAAAATGCTGCTGAACTAGCTTCCCCATCCTCTGTCCTATCATAGCTTTATTTAAATTGGGGGTATTCTTAAAGAATACCTGCTACATTGGTCACAGCTATTAGTTTCCTCTGGATTTCAACCTTCAAAAATACCAGACAAAGCTAAGCTATTCCAGAGACTTCATCATACATCACAATAGAGACTACATCTTCATATTACAGAGACTTTTTGACAGAGGAATTGTTCTGTGAGAAAAGAAACAAGGGTGGGAGATTGGGGGCTTGCAGAACTACAAAAAAGAGGTAAATTATTATTTTTTAAATTGTGTTTGGCCATCCCTCTGTGGGCACAGGAGTAGCAGCAGGGCACACAAATGCTTTTTTGGGTGTGTCATACCTCTAAGATATGCTAATCAACAGGTCAGCTGATCTGCAACAGACTTTTCAGCTCTTCTCAGTATTTATGATTTATCCTGATGCTGCCTATAGGTTGACAGCAAGTTTTCTTTCATTACTATCTAGATGGAAGTTCTTATTTTCTGATGCTTTCAACCCTGAGAGAGCTCCCACGTGGCTTTAAAGCTTTTATCTCCCTGTCATTAATTGTAATTGATTAGCTTTCTTCTTCTGGCACATTCCTGATCAGTTCCAGCACATCTTTTTTTCCTCGTATGCAAATATATATTTTTTCCCCTTATCTCTGTTAGAAATCACAAGTGGCAGGTGTGGGAGTAAAGAGTTTCCTCGGTTAACTCTTAAGATTTTCTATTAATAATTAAAGCTTCTGGCCTTTTAGAAACCTTCCTTTCTTTTTCTTTTCACCTCTTTTTTTTTTTTCTTTGTCTTTTTCACCAGTCTTCTGCTCCTTAAGATCCCAGAACAGTTCTATTATCTATGCTAGAGCTGGAAAAATGTAGTTCTAGTATTTATCAGACTTCCTTACAGTCTTCTTTTCACTATCTCCCTTTGTTTTCTTCAGTCATAGTGTTTGTGAGTTTGCCCTGTTTCATTGTAAAATTTCCATTCTCTGCCTTAAATTTCACTCTGCTTCAAGGTGCAGGAACACTTTTTAGTCTACCTCCACAGCTTTTAAGCAAACATTAATTTTTTGTTTCTCAACAGTTGTATTTTCTCATCTATTATTAATATTTCATTCTTGTTATTATTATTTTAATAACAATAATAACAATAATAACAACAATAATAATACTTCTATTCATTTCTGGCCTAGACAAAACATTTTATCAGCTCACATTTGTCCTTAGTCCTCTCCCTTTCCTTCTCCCATCTGATACTTCTCTCTCTTAACAGTTACAGAACTAATCAGACTCAAGTAATATTGAGTCACAGAAGACTGGAAGGCCTAAAGTTCAATGTTACCTACACAGACAAGGTTTATATATATTTTTATACATATGTATGTATGTGTGTGTGTGTGTGTGTAAATATATACACTTGGCTACCTCAGCATCAGCAACTGCCTTTCAGGGCAATGGTTTAGTAGTATTCCTGTCACTGAATGCATCATGGTCATGGTTAGACCTGCAGTTTTCCCTTCATTATTAGGAGGACATCTTTGTGTTCTATCACTCAAAATTCCAATTTCTAAATATCATAATAATAGAGAACCTGGTCTCTACTCAAGTTGGAGTAAAAAATTTCTGCTTAGTTAAAATTACTCATTTGACTTCCCAGTGGATAATGCAAATCTCCATACCTTGCTCTGAACAATGGGCTTAACATTTAACCTGTTTAAAACAGCTACTCACTTAGAACAGCCCTAAAAATCTGGAACATTTTATTATTTGCCTTGGTAATGGCTTATTTCAGGCCCAGCAAATGATATATTTCATAGGGAAATGGAGTGTTGCTCACAGTCTGCACACTATAGACCGGTTACATTGTAGTTGTCACTGCTCCAATGAGCATTCTCACAAGTGTTCATCACGTGCAGATAGGACAGCACAGTCTGTCCTTTTGTAAGGCTATAGAGATCTACCTAGTATAATTTCTCAAGATGAGAAGCTCTAGACAGATGTCAGTAATAACAATAATAACACCAATGACAGTTTAGCAGCTCATGCTAGCAATATGCTTAGTAGTGAATGGCAAATGTTACCAGCATTTAAAATAGCAGTGACAAAATCACAGAGGATATTTCCTTGTTCCCTGCTTATTTTCATATTTAATGCCATGCAAGTGGTGCAGAACTGGCTTTGTTAGAAAACTTTAGAGTGTACAAACTGGGTACAAGGAGCTCCTAGACTTGTTGTTTATTTGCTTTGTTCCGTACTTACTCAAGCAAAACACTTTAGCCAAAGAGAGTTTTGCCTTATGACTTCAGTTTGAAATGTCAGGGTCCCAAGTCTAATTATAGCCCCAGCCCACTGTACACCCAAGGTGGCATTCACTCTCTCAGAGCTCTCATTGGGTGTACCTTGCTCTACAGTAAGCTTTTTAACATCCATTGGGCACCTTCTGATTAAGCATCTTGTCTAAGTTAGAATCACAGTTCCTAGATTTTTAACTCCTGAAACCCATGCAAGCAGCGTGAATCTGAGAAAGCCTATTATCATACAGCCCCAAAGCCTAGAACTTCCCCTCTGCTTGGCCAGTTACAGTTTGGAAATACTAATATACCACAATGGATCATGTGCATGGTGAATTTTTCTCATTATGAATGTTAAAAGCAAGTAAGTTTAACTACAATAAAATTATTGCTTTCTTGAGCAATAAAAGCTCAAGATATAGTACAAGCTCAATAAAAGGCAGAAAAGGAGGTCGCTATACATGAACAAAATATTGTGATATGGGGAAAACCCCATCAAAATAAGTCCTTCACTTAGGAGTGCTTCTGATTTATGCCAGATCCTTTATCTCTAACTGTTATGGAAATTAAGGTCTTAATTCCTAATGCCACTCTACATCTATTTGCTCTCATTCAATGTACTTTTTATAGCAAACAGGTTTCCTCAGTCCTTTTCAAAATAGAAGAAGAAAGAGGAACATCCTTTGTGTTCCCCAAAGAATCACACTCCTCCAAAGAATCTTTATTTTTGTTCACACAGCCTTACTTTGTCACCCTGAATAATGTAAGATTTATTTTGCTGTGCCCTGCAGGGTTTTTCTGTCCCCAGAATCCTAAGGCAATGGCAGTGCCGAGCTGGCACAATGTAGCAGAAACGTCATTTTTTAATTATGTGGTTCTAAGGGGAATCTATTATCTACTGCTGAGATGCTGAAATCAGACTATTTATCTCCAAGGCAGCTTTGTCTGCAATCTAGAATATATATCTCTTGTCACTGTAGGAAACATAATGAAAGGATGTTTTTATTTCTGGTGACTTATGTTTATAAATTTATTCTTTTAAGTTTTACAAGTGGATTTCTGGGGGTGGGAAGCAGAGTGGCCGGGTGGAGAAAAGTCAAGTTCTGATGCTTCTCCATGTTCTCTTGATCTTCCTAGAAGATTGCTCAAAGTCACAAGGGACCTTGTCACCCTTCAGTCATGTACATCCTCAGGATCTCATGTGTAAACAGTAACTAGCTTAGGTACTAGTAGTTGTGCTGTGGACTCAAAGCACCAAAATGCCAAGAGCACTGTAAAAGTGAATAACATCTAGAAATTGGCCTGTCAACCCATTTACCTTAGTTAACATAAATACCTCAGTTTGACATTTCAGGCTAGATGTCTACAACAATTTGAAAGAATCTTTAATTCTCATATTCTAGGTATTTTCATTTAAATGTAAACTAATATACCTACAAGCTTATTCACAATGATTCTGAATTATTTCTCCTTTCCCCCTAAGGTGTTGAAGTAAATGAAAGAGGTTAGTCCATGCTCTTTTTTCATCTGAAAAACTAATTACACAATACACTCCATGAAGCAGGATAAGAGCTGCCACCAACTCATATCTACTAACATAAATACATTACAAGTACTTCTAAAACAATCCCACTCAGGTAAATTTACCAAAACCTTGCAGAGGAGGACAGAGAGAAAGAAATGTTGGAATATCACGGTATCACCTGTCAAAATTGTAATAGTTGCATTGCCCTCTAGTGCATACATGAACACATGACACTTTTTTTTTTTTCCTGAAAATTCTTCACTCTATAAATTATGTTAATGTAATTTGATGGTTTTCTGAATTTAATTCTGACAGAAATATTAGAGACAGTTTGTTAGCAATACATGACCAAATTCTTGCTTCTCTCAGTCCCTTCTGGCAAATCCGGGAAACATCAGTTTTTGTTTTGTGTTGATGACAGAACTTCATGTCATGTCTTTTCAAAACAAAATAAATAACATTAGAATAATCCAGTCCCAAAAACATCATTCCTTCAAACCCAGCTGAAGTACATCATGCATAAATCAGAGTGTACTTAAATTCTTTACTGTATGAGGGCAAAGAAAAGTCTTCAGGATTAAGTCATTAATCTTCATATACTTACTTTTAAGTCAGGTACCTCCTGTAGATAGAAAAGATCAGCACAGAAAAAATCAGGGACATGCAGAATAGAGTTCAAGTGGGCATAAAATTTACATACCAAAGTGACAGTTAAATATAAACCATTTTAGAAATAAACATTTGAGAGGCTGTGGATGTAAACAAAGCACTTACTTTTAAACTGCTTACCTGTAAGAGACCCTAAATTTCCAGCCAACCATTTGTAGCTTTATAAATAAAATTAGGGGCATATTGAACATAGTAGAACTAAATTAAGTAGCAGTTTCCTCTGGCATCAGATAAATTAACACGGAGAAAATACTTCCATTAGTTTTAACAAAAGAAAAGACAATCTGTTTCAGTGAAACAAACAAAGAAACAAACAAACAAATCCTACATGTTACAGTAAGCAATACTTTAGAAATACATTTGTACCTCTACCTGCAAAATATGTGGTTATTACCTTTTGTGTGTTAGCTTACAGACAATCTATTTGCATTTGAGAAGTCTGATGGTCTGACATTATCACCTGTTCTCTACAAAGTGCTTCAAAATATAACATTTTTAGAATTTATTATGTTCTATAAGATATCCATATGTATGTATCGATAAGATACCCTTAAGAAAGTGGTTATGGGGTGAAATTACTGCCACTCGCCTTGTCAGAATTTTGTAGATTTTGCTTTCAAAGCCAAAGCTATACAATAAACACTGTCAGATCTGTCATTAGTTTTTCAGGTGAGGGATTGCAGCTAACACTTGGATAAGTAAGACAGCCAGGTTCTTGAGCAGTTATGCTATTCTCTCATGCAACTCTAAAATGAACATGAGTGAATATAGGAGATGTACTTTCATCTGTACAAAAAACACTTGCAGAACACTAAGATCCTGGAAAGATGCAAGATTTGAATAGTAGAGGGAAAGAAAGATGATGATATAACTGTAACTGCATTGTGTAAATGTGAAAGAACCTACGATGTTCATAGTGTTAGAGAAAATACAGCTGCTGAAGGATCTCTTCATGTCAGTTTATGCCTGGTTTGTGTCCAGCATGATATGGAGTTTTTCCACAAGCAAAGGTGAGGAAAAAATGCTATCCCATTTTAATATTCCCAAGCTAAATCCTTGGAGTACTGTGTGAGTCTGTGTAATGCTCATGATCTTAGTTCTATATTTGTACAATAGGCCTTATTAATGACAACTTCTGCACAAATTTTAACAACTGATTTTGTTCATACATTTCCATGTAATTCAGTGATCCAGATGTCCCTGGATTTATCTCCATCTTTCTTATAAAGCCACACCTCCAGTGCAGTAATACCTCACCAGTCTTACCTGTCTTCTGATGCAGTAATTCCTAACTTTGGGAATCTGTTCTGGGCCCTCTGCATCAATAGATATGAAATAATCAGAGCAGGAAGTAGTAACAATTAATTTTTAACTTGATATTTTAAAATTTGGTGTCACACAGATGTTAGTAGGCCATGAAAAATAGCAAAGGTATTGATCAAATTTCCCTTTTATTGCTCTGGAACAACTCTAGCAAGAAGCCAGAATACACACACACACACCAACAATAACAACAACAAAGCCAACTTTGCTGCCTAGCCTATGGCTTTCACTCATAAAATTCTCACACAAATATTTTCATAGCACAAAATTGTCATCAAGCCAATACAGGACAGACAAGGCTATTTCTTTTATGTACACACATATTTATAAAAGCCTTGCCTGTGAACAATATTCTTTGATGTAGTTTCTTCTTGACTGTAATAGAATGACTTCCTCAGATTTACAGACAAGGTGAAGAACTTCTTGTGTTTGAAAATCCCATTATCTTTCTACTTGTAACCTTATGCTCAAAAATAGAGACTCTAATCACACTAGATTGCCAACACTAGATTGCCAATAGTCATGTGCCCCACACTTCTCAGTGTCATTCTTAATTTTGCCTCTCTCATTTCAGAAAAGTGGGTTAGGAATGGAGAGGCACTGTGGTCAGAAAATGGGCGTAATCATAAAGCCACTCCTCCTTGTGTGAGGGAGATGCTTAGTGTCATATCCCATTTATGTGGTTTCATCTCCTGTAATACAACAAGTAGCAGAAAGATTGTCACTGATGCAGGATCTAGCTACTGTTCTCATATTGAGCAGTAATTTTACTTCTCAGTTTGAAAAGGCAGTCAGTACATTGCTCCATCACTGAGGAGAATCCAGTCTTGATCTTTTTTTCCTGGATAATTACAAAACTTCAGTCTTCCAAATTCAGACTATCTACACCTTGTAGATCTCCTAAATTCCTTTAAAGCAGAGAGAGTGAAGTAGAAAAGTATCACTGAAGTAGAAAATCAGCACAAATAGGAAACATGATGAAAAGTTCTCTAAACTGATTAAAGTATAAATTTTCATAGTTTGATACTGTGAAATCAATACACATATTTCTTCAAAGCATCCTTATTTTTTTTGAGGCCTTATGTGATTGATTATGAATGTGTTCACAATTAAGCACTCACAAAATGCTTATGGATTTGTGTTATTCTTTTTGTATACAACGTCTTCCTCTCTTTCTCTCCTCCCTTCTTTCTTTTTTTATGCATTTTTTGCTACTACTCTTCAAAATGTTAAGGTTTCTTTCCCATCCATTCCAAACTGAGACAAACAGATACTTTTGTTTTGTTTTGCTTTCTTTGTTTTGTTTTTCCTTTGAATTAAAAAATCAACAGTATTCAACCAGTCTTAGGGAAACTTTTTTTTTTAATTCAAACTCTCAACTTTAACTTTTACCCAAAGTGGATTTCTGGCTAGCCATTTAAAAAAGATAAATACTTTCTGTGGGTAAGTCAAATCTTCCATATGCCGGAACACTGATTTCCCTCTACTGAATGAATTCTTTCCCTATTCCCAATTCCCTATTTTCTTTGCCTGCTTGATTTCAGCTGGGGTTATTCAAGGACCATAACAGTAACTTAATCTTTAAGTTACTTTCCAACCCAAAGCATTCTATGATAATACAGATCTACAGACTTTATGTGTGAGAAATTTTAAGACCATAACCTTATGATCTGTCATTGTTCTGAAATCACAGAATCATAGAATCGATCAATAAGATTGGAAAAGACCTTCAAGATCATCTTGTCCAACCATCATCCTACTACCAATGTCACCCACTAAGCCAGTGCCCTAAGCACCAGGTCCAATCTTTCCTTTAAATCCTTACATATATAATCCTTACATATAAAATCCTCCTGTGAATGTAAGATGTTGGCATAATAACAATGATAATGAAATTGATAATAGAAGTTGCTTTTGGTATCACTGTGTTTCCCACTGAAATGTTAGTTTTACTCTATGATACATTATTATTATTATTATTCCCTCCTCCCACTCCCTCCCCACCCCCCACCCCCCTGAAATAAACTCTTGGCAAACTCTGATTGCAGCATGCAATGATCATTATGAAGCATGCAATGCTTCTAGGGAAATTTGTTAATCCCATACAGATTTTTTCAATTCTTCCCCACTTTGACAAATTTCACCCTAAATTCTGTCTAATTGTCTCTACTCAGAAATTAGAAGGTAGACATCCCTATGTGCCAATATATAAGAGATATAAGAGAGAATGAAAAGAGTGTTTGCATCACTAAGGCAACATGAACAACTAGAAGTAAGGGGAAAAAAAAAGACACAGAACAAACATGATATACTTTGCCCATGATTCAGTGCTCTGTCTCTTCGTCCCTAAATGCTGATCTGTAGCAAATGTGCAGTCAAGTCAGTAGTAAATGGAACAACACAGAGAAGGAAAATGTAAACTGAAGGTTTTACTGTAGTGATTGATTCTAGGTTTGCTAACCAAAATCAAAAGGGCTTGGTATGAGATTGACCCTAGGCAAGTATTTCATTTTTATCTTGTTGAATAAATACCAATCTTGGAATAGATCAAAGATTCCTGAAATGCTCGGTTGGGCTTATGCAGCAAAACATGTTCCTGGTGAGATCATGCTTAACAAAAGCTAACAGAAAGATTAAAAATGTGAGAAATCTAGATACAGTGTACAACAGGTCATACAATTAAAAAAAACTATATATATATATATATATATGGTACAGGCATTAGATTTTTCTTATATCTTCTAAGTGCTGGTACTTGATTCTAAAACAGTAAGGAGAAAAGGTAACCATAAATGGATTAATATTCTGCAAGAAGGGCTGCTTGCTGTGTTTACAGTCAGAAGTCCTCACAAACATCAGGAGGAGCCATATGGGTTTGTACAAACAAACAAACAAACACCAGTTAGTCCATTTCTGTGAAATTGCTCTTGATTTGCGCTGGAGCAGGAAAGACAGGAAATTGTCACATAGTCTTTGATTACTATATATTTCAATTTTTTATTTTTTATTTTATTTTATTTTTTTCTGTGTCAAACTCCAGTTCCAATATCTCTTAGCCTGGAGAACTCACCTTCTCATGTAAGATATTTCATTTGCCAAAGTCCTGTACACTGCCACTGACAACTAATTATTCCAGTTTTGCAAGGATGATGGCAAAACAAAAGAGTTTGTGGGTCATTCAGAAAAGGATTTAATTGAGTTTGAGATCTTCTTTATTCTATTCTGTCATTCTAAGTACTTGACAATTACACGTTTATTAGTACATAGAGGTATCAGACAGTCCTAAGAGGATGTCCCTGACAGGTCAAGATTTTACAGTGGAACATTGTATAATTTACTAGACCTTAAAAAAGAGCAACAGTTTCTTCTTCTTTTTTTTTTTTTTTTTTCTTTTCTTTTTTTTTTTTTTTAATTATTATTTTTATGAGCTTTTTTCACACATGAGCAAAACATAGAATATTTCATAGATTATATGACAGAGACAGCTGGTCCAAGTTCCTCAGGGTCTCCAGAAAGTTAAAGATTACCTCATGGTTATCATTCACCTCTACAGAAACACAGCTGAAACTGACAGATTAAGAGATGTAGTAGAGAAACCTGAAAACCTCCTACCTGAGATAGCACAAGACAGATCCTGAGAAAATAATAAGAAACTGTGTGCTTCTGTTTGTTTGTTTTTTTTTGTTTGCTTTTTTAATCCTAGCTTTTCCTCTACATCATTTCTGAAACAGCTTACATAATGTGCATTTTGTAAGCACATTAGTACTAAAATTAAACCTAAATGTTTCCTCCACTCAATGGAGAAAAAAGTTTTGCTCCACTGACAAGGAATTTCTATAGAAGTTTGTTTTGCAAATGACTATGCAATGGTGTCTAATATCTTTTTAGTTTCAGCCTTCACTATTTGTATCAACAGGAATCAAAGTCTTAAGTTAACTGATGGTAGCGACAAAAAGTCAGAAATTTAGGTTAAAATGGAGGCAGCATTATTCTAACCTATGACAACTACACTCCTATATTAGATTAGTTGCCTAAAGTTTCATACATAGTGTAATTGCATAATTCCTACCCATAGTACTAACAATAAAAAAAAAAAAAAAAAAAAAAAAGATTTAATATGGTGAAGGAAGAAAGGATGATATGAAGATATTAATCCAGTGCTCTGTCTCTTTGTCCCTAAAGTTATTGTGTGTTAAAGAAAAAGTTCTCAGAAGAAAAAAAAAAAAAAAAAAAAAAAGTTATCCATAATAAGGGTAAATAGGCTTGACACTGGATAAAAAGCTAGCATCTGCTTGCTCAAGTGACATACAATAAATACATTGCCAGGAGATCAGTACATTTGAAACTCACAATCATGGGCAATTTGAGTACAATGTACTGTGCAAATACCACAAAACTGGAGGAAAACTTTGCTAAATTTAGATTTAATTTTACTCACTGTAAGAAACAAACAAATAAAAAACAGTTGTGTAGGTTTTTAGTAGTTCTTTGGGTGTTTGTTGGTGTTTATTTTTTTAACCCATAATATTATGTTATGTTTGTATTAAGAAAGTCGAGACTCTCAGCTCTCAGCTGTATCCCAAACACGTTTGTCCAAGCATTTTATAAAAGTCTCCAAGGGAGGTTACATGACTTCTACATGTTTAAGTGTTTCAAAATTTATACCATCCCTCTCTGATCTCCAAGATTCTTAGCATAAAAAACAAACAAACAAAAATTTATTATTTATTTTTCTCTTTTGCATTCATCCTTTGTAATTCCATATTTTTTTCTGTTTTCTCTGAGTCTTCTATTCTCAGGTCAAATAAGTCCAGATACTGCAATTTCCTGTGTACTGCATGCTTTCTAAACTTCTAGCTCTTCCAGGTTTTGCTCACAATTCTCTCCTCGTTCACAGTATGGTGTCCTGCACCACAACAGAGGACTGAAAAAATTCCAGCAGTGAATCATATATCCTACATGCAATAATAGCTTTTTTGCTTCCCAGATACATTTTCAGTCTACAAGTCTACATTGTCCATTTGTGTTCCTTGTTGCACTGTTCACTTGAGCAGCAATAATCTGTGAGTGACAAATCACTGCTGGATTCCTTCAAACTACAACAAATATGTATCCCTGACAGATATGGGGGTCTAGCTTGGCCACCAACCATCTCAAGGGATCTCTCCAGCATGCAGTATTGATTAGACTAATGATAGATTTTTCATTCTCCATCTGGTCCAGTACTCCAACTGTCACTCGTACTGTTCATCTGCATAGCACACAGATATGAGAATACAAAAATCACAGTCTGACATCCTTTGTTATAGTACTTTTCTCATATAAGGAATCCTTTATAAATTTGATTTACTTTATAAAGTATCAGTTTATCTAATAAAGATAAACTTGCCCAGACCCAGGGGGTTCATTATGACTTGGTTATGACTTGGCCATCTGTAAAGAGATGCCCATACTTTTTTCTTTTTTTTTTTTTTTTTTGTCACTTGGTGAATATAACACAATTTTATAAAGTGGAAATCATGGGCTTATCTCCCTTTCCAAGACATCATTTGAAGAATCTGAGAATTTAGCTCTGCATGTTCCTGCTTAGGAAAGGTATCCCATTCAACTATATGTACTTTACTACATATAGTACATACATTTATAACATTACTGAAATGTTATATCCTTTCTGACAGATGTTTTAAGACTAAAAACCCTTCTCTGGTATTTATATTTTACAGAAGGATGTTAAACATCCCCAAGAATATTCTTAGATAGATCTATTTTCCAATATTATCATCTTGATCAGTACTCCTTCTATATTGTACGAAAAGAACTTAATGTCTGCAGCAAAAATGAGCTATAATTTATCAATATACTCTTTTAGCTGTTTACTTTGCTTATTATAGTCACCACACAGAGAGACCATGTATGTGTGTTTGTTTTTTTTCTCTGTAAACATATTTGAGTTACTTTCGAATACGGGGAAAACCTGTATAAATTCAAGTTTTCAAACTTGACCAGTTATTCTTTTCTTAAGCTCTTAAGCTCTTTTTCTTAAGCTCTTTTTTTTTTTTTTTAATTGAATTTTTATTTTTTGTATTAATGTAACTGCAGACAACTCTACAATTACAAAAAACAACAACAACAACAACAAAAACTGAGAGGGAGTTCACTTAACTGGTAAAACAGTTAACACTGGCCACTGCGAGTAATTAATACTAAGGCTATCAATGCCTGGAATATTAGTTATTTAACAGATTGCAAAGTAGCATATAACGTGTTAAAGAAGTTTCCTTAGCCTATTCATATGTCAGACATTAAAAGGTGTTCAATTTACCAGAGATTTTTCCAATGTTTTCTGCTTAGCTGACCTAGTCTTAATATCTTCATCTATGCACAAACTATGTTTAGTTAGTTTGCTTTTTGCCAAAAATTAAAATAATCAAATGCAGATTTTTGTGTTTTATGTGGCCACATCTTTACCTGAATTGAAAAACATGTGAAACAGGTTTGATATGCATAACTATGAACTTAAAGTTTCTGTGAATTAAGAACAAAAACAATTTCTAAAATTTTCTGCTTATTTGAGTAATGTTGCAGATCTCAGACCAATTTGACTATTCCATGGCACTTTTATTAACCTATGGTGTCACAGTATTGAAGAAAAATAACTAGAAGAAATAAACTTCCTATTGAATTTCAGTATCTTACCTATGGTTTTGGATTTGAAGTTCATATGAAAGAAAATTCAGAACTTTGAGGTGTGAGGGGATGTTTGTTTGTTTGTTTGTTTCAAAATTGATTCAGTCACTGGGAATTCATTGAAAAAATACAGTAAATAATTACATGAAGCTTTTTGTAGTTTCAATGATCCACTCAAAGTTTGGCAACTCGATGTTTTTTACAGAAGTCATCCTGTCCCTGTTCAACCATCACAGCCAGGAACAGGGCAGCCAGAGACACTGAGGCAGCTGCCAGGCACCTCCTTGTGCCAATGCTGGGGCTCAAGGGTGTGCCCAGCTCAGCAAGACCCATGGCCAAGAAGGGCAGGGCAGTGGGGAGCTGGACACCAGCCCTGCCATGGCCACAATGGGGCCTGGGCTTATGGCCCCGGGGGCTGACATGGGGTCTTGGGCCTTGGGTTGCATTTGGAGAGTCCCAGAGGGTCAGGCAGAAGCACTCAGTCCTGGTGGTACCCTCAAGACCCTGGTAACAGGAACACAGTGACAAGGACTGAAAAACAAATCTCACATTTTTTCAAGTTTCCCAGTATTACTGAAGTTTCAACACAGATATAGTCTCACTCAGATACGCCTTAATCTTTTAGAATGAAACTATAAAATAGATATAATTCTACCCCAAAATTTCCTCATTAATCAAATGTGAGGTGTCCTAGCAGCTCCAGAGAGGACAAGATTTTTGATAAGGTCAGAAAATCTTATCACAACACAAAAGCAATTCAGCAGAAAAAATGGTCTGATGGTCCACCATTCTAATTTGCCATCAGGGAAGTCTTGACACCTATTTATTTGATGAAATCTCAAGACAGATTTTCTGCAGTTTTCATTCAATTTAATCCATTACATTCTATTCCAGGCACATTATTTGGTTCAGTATTAAAACTATAATAAAAGTTTCTTTAGGGCACAAGCTTCCTTCTCTGAAGAAAAATAAATAAATAAATAAAAAGAAAATTTACAGAGCCTTGGAGGGGGGTTCATGCAAGGAAAAATCATGAATTGATGTTCTCTTCATAGTGATTTTCACTCACAAGAATAAACAGGTCTTTACATGTTCATGCAAATTTATTCTGAAAAAAAAAATCTATTTTTATTTCTATTCTACTCCTCTAGAGAGGGAAAAACAAAATGGGCTGTAAACAATTGATTAGATGTTTATTACAACCCAATTTTTGGTGCTTTTCAGAATCTTTTATTTTTCCTGTTACCTATCAATTTATGGGCAAATTAAACAGATTGTTCTAGAATCAATGCTATCTTTAAACTTCTAAACACAACAGCAGCAGGAAGTAATTTATGCAGAGTCCCTGAACAACCACAGCAGATAACCAGTTGTTTATCCCTGAGCTCTTGTTCAACCATTGTAATCAGCTATGTCTTAGACTTGCACAGCCACCACCCCAGGGGTGACAATTTTTTCCTGTCAATGGCAGGTTCAGCAGGATGGTCAAAACTGCTCCAGCTAGGCTTACGTGGCACTCCTCAGCCTAGGAGATCACTTCCCATTACCTGAGGCCCAGATCTGTATATCACACCCATGTGTAATGCTGTTTTCCTGGGATAACCTTTGTTGATCTGTGAACAAGGAAAGTGCCTGGGTGGCTTTCTGCTACTTTTCAGAGTTTTTGCCAGTACATAGATTAACCTCCTTAACCCACTGTACTGCTGTCTCTGCAACCAATAGCAAGATAATTTTTAGAGGACTTTTCATAATCATTTTCATATGTCTTTTTCTCCATCGTTTCCAAAAGTCTATCTGAAGTACACCTTTATTCTTTGGCTTTTCTTTCATCTGTTGGCCCTCTTCTGCTGTCAGTCCCAACAGATGCATCTTTAAGTGTCTTTGTCACTTTGTTCTTGATCTTTTTTAAAAGAATTCTTTTCTCTCCAGATGGAGAAGCTTGTGCTCCATACTTGACTTTGGTTTTGTTCTCACAGGCAGTTTTTCCACCACCTGAAATATGTAACTGTAAGTAAACAAGCACAGATGCACTACTGTTTCATGTTTTATTTAGAATCATCTCTTTCTACTTTAAATCTCTGTTCTTGTATATAAAGTCATACATGTAACATAGTAGATATTTCTTTAAACAAAATGGAAAGGGTAATTTTGTTTTTACTTTTAAAGCTGTTTGCCTGGGGTAGACATTTGCTAAAAGCTGAAACTACAAAAACTGGCAGAAATAAATTCTTTGGCTGGGACATGAATAACTGAATAGAGCAGAAGGGGTAAACAAAGACATTAGTTGCAGCAATTCCTTGTACCAGAAGCAAGGGTGAAGTAAAACACCTTGCTACACTTCAATGCACTGGCTACTTATTCCCTGTTGTTGTACCTTTTATTTTACCCTTCAGACTTAGGCTTGATTCAAAGAAGGCTTTTTAGGCTTGAGTCTTTGGATCTCCACTCATATGCTGTGAAAACTCTCTCACACACACACAAAAGTGCTCCAGTTGTATCAGACCCATCACAAAAATTTTCTCAAGCTTCATTTGCATATTTTATAGCAACCTATTAATGCCACAGATTGCTTCATGATGTTTGAGATGTTTCCCTAAGAATTTGATTTCCTTAAATATTTAATTGCAGCTTCTGATAAATATAAATGGTTTATCTGAAATTCATTACCATGTAGTTCTTGGTCAACATATCTTTCACCATTGGGTAATTTGGATTAGCATGCAGATACAGTCACGGTTTCTAGAATTACAGTACTCTTTTTCTTCAATATTCACTTCTACTTAAGATATTTCTGGAAACGTTCCCTACCAGCTTACAGTCTAGCAAATTAATGGAAACAAAATGTAGGAAAAATAAAAAATAAAATATAAAATAAAATAAAATAAAATATAATAAAATAAAATAAAATAAAATAAAATAAAATAAAATAAAATAAAATAAAATAAAATAAAATAAAATAAAATAACAGTACTTAATGTAAACACCTAAGTGGTTATTTTTCAGTAATATTTTGCAGTAATCACTGCCTGTGAAAAAAAGAATCCAAGAAACATGAAATATGAGCAATTATTGTATCCTTAAATATTTATTTTACCCATCTCCATGCTTCAATTAAGAATATGAATTAAAGATGAACATTTTTTGCCTTCTTACTAAATTTTGTACAACAAGTCATATTGGTTCGGTGGTTCATCAGGAGAATATGGGAGGTTCTAAGGTGAATTATGGAGGTATAATTATTAGGATTCACTTTAAATTGGACTGTCTAGCATTTAGAGCAGAAAATTAAATGTTTTATCAGGTTTTGTGTATGTATCAATTGGCACAAATAGTATGGGAATAAAATAAAAGAATTGTTATAATTTCTTTTTTTTGTGTGTGTGTGTGTGTGTGTATGGCCTCAATTACAGAAGGATATAGGATTTTTTTTCCTCTCTTTCCAATTACATCCAACATTCTTATAGGGAGACTTATGAGTTCATCATTCCTGATTAGACTTCTGAAGTAGGAGAAATAAATACCTCAGTTAATAAGAATGTTATAAGAACTTCAGCTAATTTAATTCCAAACAATTTCCTTTATAAGTTGGCTTTTGCTGGTGGTGGAAGTCACTTTTTTGTTGTTGTTGTTTGTTTGTTTGTTTGTTTTTGTATTATTTTGTTTTGTTTTGTTTTGCTATCTTGTCTGATTTGTTTTTATTCATCTACAAAGTTACAACAATGCAGAGTGGTAGTCTATTTTTCACTTTGCTTTGTGTTTTTGTTGTTGTTGTTTGTTTGTTTTTCACTTTGTCTTGTGTGGAAAGATTAGCAGATTTTTTAAAAATTATTTATGTATTTTCCTTTAGAAGATATACAAAGGCCTCCACAAAGTAAAACGAAAATTAAGTAAACTTGCTATAAGGTTTCCACTCACCTGATTCAAAGCTTCTAAATTCAGTTACATGTTAGTTATAAGTTAGCTGATGCTTCTTGACCATCACTTTCTCCAGCAGTTACAGTGTGTACTGCCTGTTAAATGGAGCAATCTGCACCACACGGAGCAAATAGATGATTTCAGCTAAGCTACCAAGCTACCTATAATCAAGGATCACTTATGTGGGTTTCTCCTGGCAGGATAAGACCTGATACAGAAGCGTCTTTGTCTTGCTTTCCCAGTAAGAAAGCCAAAGTATACAGCTTAGAGATGCAAAAGCTTGCTTTATTGTGTACCTCATCTGAATAATTAGGATACCAAGACCCTGTGATGCATCACAGAAAACTCCAGCAGATAAGGAAGAACACAGCCTTGAAAAGACTTGTCCCTTGTAGCTTGATATTCACATTCATAATTTTGAAGGTAATTGCAACATGCTTAGAACAAACACAGGTGTTTCTTTATTGAGAAAGTGAAGAAACTAGCTTATATTATATAATAATATAACAATATATAATTATTTTCACTGTACAATAACAAACACTACCCAAAGTTTAACAGCATAGATCTAAATCAATTTGTAGATTACAAAGTCTGTGGCACAAGGCTGATTTCCTCCAAGTTAACTACTTGAGATATAGAAACGTACATATACAAATATTTATAGACAATCTTGTTGCTATATGAATTGCTTCATAGGCTTGAAGTAGGATTTTTTCCCCTTCAATTAAAATACAGTGTTTTGAGGAAATATGAATTTAGAAAATTATTACCATACTCTCATTTTCTTGTGATTCACAGCTGTGTATAAGGGTGAGATCTTCCCATGAAATTGATCCTAGTGACAAGATAAATTATCCTTGTTTTACTTCTTCCTTCAGTATTGTCATTTCATACTTGAAGAAACATTCTATCAATATGTGCACTTTCTTCTTAACAATACAATCTCATCTTTAAGAAAATTACCTGCAACTTCTTTTCGTATTTGTTCACTAAATATTATTCAAGACTGCAACCAAAATTTATCATTTATTTTTGGGTCATCCCTAAGAGGCAATGATCAGGATGGTTCTCTGTAAAGTTGTGTTTTGTTGTTGTTGTTCTTGTTGTTTTTTGTTTGTTTGTTTGTTTTGTTTTGTTTTATGTCAAAGACTAATGACTTTGACATATTTGATACAAGATTCACCGCCACACCCTAAGTTTCCACCATAAATACTTCTGTATAAACATTAAATACTGTCATTTTAATGAAAGAATTATGAGCATAGGTCAAGAAGCAATTACCAAGACATTGAAATATTGGCTAAGATTACTGTGTTTTTTTAGAAAAGATAAGAAATTAATAAATATATAAAAATTATAAATCTGTCTGTGCATGACCATAAAGTCATACTACACAATGACTATAAAGAATGAAAAATCATACCTATTACCTTCTTATCACAGTTCTTACAAACCCCAGAGATGTTCATAATAGTCCACTTTTTTCTTCAACAGTATTAGGGCCTTATTTCTAAACAACACTTGTTGGTTTTTTTTTTGTTTGTTTTCTTGATAAGAATTAAGAGGTTCTAAGGAGATTGCATCCAAAACCTATATTCAAATTTAGAAATATATTCAGCTGCAGCTTAGTCTTGGAGGGACATGCCTTGGTAGAATTATTTTTACTTGATTGACGTTATCTTTAAGAATCATACCAAAACAAACAAACAAACAAAGACATAAACAAACAAAAAAAACCCTTGTCATTAATTTTTCCTTGAACTGAAAAATAGAAGAGCTTTGGATTTGAACTCCAGAATCTCCAGATTTAGAAAGAGTAGAAATGTATTGCCTTAGTGGCATACTTTGACTAATAGAGCTTTAATAGATTCAAGGCTCTTTATTTAGTATTTTATTTAGCATTTAAGGAAGAAATAGTGCTACAAGTTGCTATATAGGGTACAGAAATGTACAGGCACTAGTCTGATTTCTTATGTCGTCAGATAAACTAAGAGAAATAATTTTACTCAAAAAATTATTTTCTGTCCAGTATCCAACATTATTTTGGCCTCTGAATAGGTATTATTTTCCATAAATAAATAAATAAACAGAAAATACAATCAATAAATTGTGAAATAAAAGAATAATATATAGGTTCACATTTTCCATATAATAAGCAGTTGATGTGGTTTGTCATTTACCCCTTATATTATAATTATATTATATTTCATAGTTTAGTCTGCAGTTTATTTTAAAGAATAATGCACTATGACAAAATTAAATACATTTCAATGTACATTGCAATGTATATGATAAACATTTTGGACATTCTGAAATGTAATTTTCTTTAATAGGTACACAAGGACTTTTACTCAGATCCTTACAGTGCTGTAATTTGCACAACTAGAGATCAGTGAATCACTAACAAATATCTTCTGCCATTCAGAACTGACATAATAGAGTCTAAGAATAAATATGAATTATTCAGAGGATATATCAGATGAATTTATTGAGAAATCTTATAATTTATTTATTTTATATATTTATATATTATATTTAATATTAATAATATTTATTATTATCCTTTGGGTAATTAAGGAAAAAAATAAAACATGAATTAGTGTTTAGAATGCACTTGGAGATTTTACAATTTCACCTCAATATATTCATGAAAACAGATGAACTGTTATAGGAATAAAAATCGTATTAATGATGTATTTCTAACTTGTTCACTTTTTTAAAAAGTAATATCATATTCCTTATGTTATCTACAAGGATTATTAATTAGACTAATTTGTTATTATTTATAAGAGTTTTGAAAACTTATAATTAATTACACTATATAATAGAACATCTTATTTTAATATAGTGCATTCTGATTACTGTATCATTCTAATGGTGATTTGTATTTAATTTGAGCTTTTTAATGGCCATCTACTTTCAACTCTGATAAGCAAGATCCATTTGCACAGACTCCTGTGCTTTTTAATGGGACTTTTGATGTCACACATGACATTGCTATAAACTTATATAAATATGTCATTATTTTATATAGATTAAATAAATATTAAATGAACCTGACCATGGGTCAGAGTTTCAGAACTGACTTATACCTATTCACTTTTTTAAACTAACAAGGATACTTGTACAGTAAGGACCTGCTCCCTTAGAAGTTGTTTAAAATTACAATGTGTACTCACTGAATGTGTTGTGATACAGACAGGCAGCTAAGAAGACATTTATCTGTAATACCGCTACAGTCATAAATGTTTCTAAGAAAAAATTAATTCCATATCCACCTGTCAATAATAATCAGATTTTCCTCTATTTTACTTAATATATATATGTATATATATGTTAAAACATACAATATGGAAAATCAACAGGCTACATATTTGTTCAGTTTATACATTCACACAAAAAGACAAAATGGATTAATTAATGTTTTCTCCATCCATCTTCCTTACTGTCTTCTAGTTTCACAGCCCTGGAGCATTCCAAATCTCAGTCCAGATCTGCAAACATCAGAAAAAAGTGTAGTAAGTGATAGAAGAGGTAGAGCTCTGGCTAAATGCCTTTACTTGCTGAGCTAAAACAGGTGGTATTAAATCTTATAACAAGGAAGAAGCAAAAGGGGAATTTCATGACAGGTATATCTAGATCAGAGTGACACACCAAGTCATGGCCTAGATGATTCTCTTTATCTGCCTGCTGTTATTCCACCTAAAACAAACTAAAACTTATTCTAATATCTGACCAATCTCTCCTACCTCTGACCAGAAAGAAGGGACTAGTGTTCTTCACTCTTGTGAGCGTTACCCACAGAGGACTATGTATCAAGTACCACAGGAACTAACCCTGATGTTGTATTAGAGTATGTTCTGCTTTTGTTGGGTAGCAGATTAAAAATGGCAGACTCAAAGTGTGATACCTAAAAAAGAACTCTTGTTAACCCTAGAACAAAAAATAAAAATAAAGTACCATCTCAGTTTGCCACATGAAAGTCCTTCCTGCTACAGTTTTGGAAGGTGCATTACAAGGTTAATGCAATCAGTATTCCCTCATATGTACCATCAGTGTTTATTTTTAATTTGGGACTGGTGAATAAAGCTTTAATGGGATCTTAATGGCATGTTGGACACACTTCAGTGTCCAGAGATGTGGCATCATATCCAGGAGTGTCATTATCTGGATTAATTATCAATAGTGAGCAGATATCATTAGGGAGATGTGAAATGAGAGAGGTAGTAAATGAAATTTACTGGGCAGAGATGCTGAAAAAATAAATAAATAACAACATCTGAGAAGCCACCAATGGGTACTTCAAAAACAGTTTCAGTTTCATGTTTTACATTACACCTGTCAATTCTTCCACTGCTCAAGAATCTGTCCAGACTGAAAGATTTCCCTTGCCAAATTCCTTCTTCAGAATGTAACGTGTTTTATCTACAGTACTGAGTACCTAATTTGCTTTTTTTAATGTGGATAATGGGTTAATCTGAAGCCTGAAGAACTCTGCAATACCTTTACCATCAAAGATATGCCTCCAATAAATGTCCTTTGCTGATAAGCAGTTTTTAAAGTATGATCATGAGTGATACAATGTATGAGTAGACTTAAAATGTTTAAAGACTAGTTGCAGTGAGATACATTATATGCACCTCAGTGCTTTGCATGTATTTGCAAACCATGCAAATTAAAACCATGCAAGTTAAAACTATTTTTTTTTCTGATCAATATAATAAACATGATTTTAAAGTGCAGAAGAATTTTTGTGTTCAAGACTTTTATATAATCCTAAATTTATCAAAAAATGCTTAAAGAGACTACATTTAAAAATATTTATTTTAATATAGGCAAAGACCTACTGAATGTAGACAAAAGGGGTAAGAGAAGGTACATTATCATTCCCCGTAAGAGGGGGAGATCTATTTTGAGAGAAAAAAAAAAGATCAGGAAGGGGTTAAGATTCATCTAGCTACTTGTCTCCATGTGAGCGTTCAGTTCAAGGCTATAATGAAAATAAAAGTCAAACACTACATTTCTGCACATACGGAGATTTACCAGCAAAGTTAATATAATCTTTAAAATATCTTTAAAAGACAACATTAGGTAAAATAAAACATTGATATCACATTTACACCCTTAAAAATACAGTCTCTGCTCTTAAGGGGTGTTTTTCTGTTCAGAACCTAAGAAATATATTATTTAATTTTAACATCATGTCTCTGCTCATTCTGCTGTCTGTCTAGAAATGTATTAAAGAACTACTTTTAAGACAGATGCTCAAAAGTTTCATTGATGGGTCTCTATAAAGTAGAATACAAATAATTCTCAGAGAGAAAATATCCTTTCCTTCTGTAATGTGTCTCCTACTCCGGAAGAAATGTGATAAATTGCTCTCTAAATGTACTGGAGAAGTTCAGTGCTGCAGATCACAGGAATTATGCCAAAAAAATTAAATGTCTGCCCAACCAGCAATATGCCCCACATTTGAGGAACTTTCCTAAGAACACATCAGTCATCACTTTGCTGCCAGCTTCCCACAACTTTCCAATTGTAGTTTTGTCTCTTTATCTAAAGGATAAAACTAGATAGTCATATGCCAAGGATGAAGCAAAGTTAATTAAATTGTTCTTGCCTCTGTGTAGTAAAGGTGAAGAGATATGCTAGAAAAACAAGAGGTGTTCTTGAGTGAAATAACAAAAAATTATGGTTATACAGCACTCTTCACTTAACAAGCTTAAAATGAAGTAATACCAGGCTAAATTCAAAGCAAAAACTTATTTCCATGTACAGATTAGTTTATCATGACTTATACACCTTTTAGATACTACAAGCTCTCAGATACAAAAATAAAAATTAAAAAAAAAAAAAAAAAAGACGAAAACACAAATACCTCAGAACAGAATAGAAAAGGGCTGGTTTAATCTTGCTATGAGCAGTTCCTATCTTTATAACAATCTGAAACAACATAGCAGATCTGCAGACTCTTAAAATGCTGTGTATTTGACATCTGTTCTTCTCTTTCATTACCAAATCTTTTTAAGAATCTGGCCCATTTACTGTTTAACAAAAGCAAAGAAAAAAAGGACTATAAATAAACTCTGTGACTTATTTCCCCTTTGTTGAGAGATGAAGATAGCTGACCTCCCAAGGATTCTATATAAATGCTGATTTTATCTAGCAGTAGGCCCTTGACCTTGGTGAGACTGACAATTACACCGATCAAATGGGCGAAAACAGCTCACAGATGAAAAGGGATTTCGTCCGTCAGAGATCAATTGGTCATAAAAAATGAGACACCAAAGCCAAAATGAACTATGGTAAGGAAGTTCTGAATTCAAGTGAAAAGGAGGTATAGAGCCAGAAATGAACAATTTGGATTAGTACAGTGAGGAACTCTACCCTTCTGCTTGTCCAGTTATATCTGAGTTCATTATCCTGCTTTTCAGTTTACCCTAGTTATAATTATAAATGAAATGATGTCATCAAGTGAAGATAATATTAACAGTAATTGTATACACCCATGACTGATCTTATTTGGGAATCTAAACCGTTTTTTTTTTTTTTTTACTTATATCATTTGTTTATTTTATTTTGTGGAAACTCTGTGATTCTTTATATCTATATATCTATATTTACATTAACAGTTTTAAGTATTCTTATTCAGTATCTAGTTCCCAGTAAGCTATAAGATAATTATGCATTGTCTGTGCTGTTGATACCTAAGAAATATTTGTAAATTAAAAAATCACCTTGGAAATGTAGAGAAACAATTCTAGATATACTGTAGTGAAGTTTAGCTTCCAATGAATCCCATTTTTATGCAGTTTAGATGTTAGTTATGTTAGCCAGTGTCCAGTAAAATTATTGTCTTCTACCTGCTAATATTGAATTTCCTTTATTTAAAGTGACTGAAGACTGATTGAACAATCAAGTGACAGAAGCAAAATTGATTTGCATTTTAGCCCATCAAGATCATCAAGGCTTTGAGCAACCTGGTCTAGTAGAATGTGTATCTGTCCATGGTGGGAACGGGTGGAATTAGATGATCTTTACGGTCCCTTCCAACCTAAACTGTGCTATGATTCTACAGTTCCTACATCTACAATAAAAGGGTAGGAGACAGTATTGTGGCATGACATGCAGGGTGATTTCAACCTCTCTAAATCCACTCCTTGCTGATTATTGTATTTATCAAACATCTATACTCAGAGTTCAAAGAAGGAGTCACTACACAGTTTTACAAAAAAGCACAGTAAAGACATACATAGTTGGAATGTGATTAGGTTTGTGAGCACACTACGCTTATTGCTCCTTCTGCAGCCTTCTATCAAATGTAATTAGAGATTTAGTTATAGTATGCACTTTTCTGACCAGATCTTCCAGCTGCAGGTAATTCATTTAACAGTACAGAAAGGTCTTTTGTAGGCTACACACTGCAAACAGAAGTTTCAGCAAGCTGCCCACATCCGTGCATGGTTGTTGTGTTAAAATCAGAAAGATTCAGTTACAGACAAACTAGAAAATACTCATCCCCTCATATCTTATTGATATTTTAGTGGCCATAAAAATATCTGTCCTATTTTGTTAAATATCTGTATACACATTCTCTGGTGACAAAGCTCACCATGGTTGCCTGTGTGAGAGAGAATTTGGTGACATAAGCAACAGCTTTTGATGAGTGACAGGAAAAATAAACTAAGGACTTAGGTAAACAGACACAAACATGGTTAAATAAATGCTGAACTCAAAACACAGGTAGTAAAATAAAGGGGAAGAGAAAATTATTGTAATTTCCCATATTTCATTAGGATATTAAAGTCCAATCCAGTAAGAACACACAGGTTGAAAAATACTTTGAAATAGCAGGATAGGGATAAGAATACAACTCTTTTCCAAGCAGTATAATATTTTTCAGCTAATTAACAAAGGGATGTGAAATCATAGTGGAGTAAATATATACATGCACCCACTGGGCAAAGCTTCACTTCTGAAATCTTTGCTTTATCCAGATGTTTGCAGAGACAAGTTAACTGTCCTCTATTTCTCCCACCCACACTCTAAGAATTACAGAGCTGAAGCATGAGTCACTGATAACAATTATAGCTTTTCTGACTTCAGTATCCTTCACTCATAAAGTCCATTGTGTGCATTCTTCATTCCCTAAACTTCAGTATATAAATGACAGATGTCTCCAACCCTGAGAAACATTCTAGTACCCAAGATTCTCTGGAGGTGTTGTAAAATGCACACAAACAACAAAAAATATGGTCCATTCTCACACCAGATATCCCAATTTTTTCTACATAATATCCTTCCACTTTTTTTTTTTTACCAACTCATTTTCAAAGTAAAATTTACATCAAAATGCAGTGTGTTTACATCATTCCTTTTTGATCCAGCAGCAAATGTCTGATTTAGATTAAGTAGAGTTTCAAGAAGAGCAGGTAATTTTCATTATCCATGAACGGTCTGAATCTATCAGTAATTCATGAGTAATGAGCTCACCTGCTCTTTACTGATCCAGAAGGCTACCTGATACAACTCCATCTAATATGGTAATATACATTGAAAAGAGAACTGTACAGAAATCTTCCCAGATTCCTCTCTCTATGGGATTTTGCTTTTTTGATTTATAATAGTCTTATCTAATATGTAATGAGACTGATGTTCATCTGCCTTAGTAAAAGGCTGTTTGAAAGACTATAAACTTAATTCTTTGAAAAGTTATTAGCACCACGATAAGTTTTTGCCATGCTTAGTGCTGTTATTGTTAATGCCACAAGTTTCATTTAAAACTAACAGAACAACATTGTCAGAAATCAATATACATTTGTCTAGTCTTTCCTTTCAAAGTAAATCACACTAGGTCCCAGAATGCTGAGAGAGAGCACTTACATATGTGAGAGCATTTATATACATGTGTGTGTCCCTGATCTTATTCAGTTCATTTACTTGGCAAAGGCTGACAATTTCAAGACCTGGAAGTTGAAGTCTTAAATAGAGAATGAATGCAGTGGGTACCACAGTGATTCAGGCACACCTCTCCAATCAGAGTCTCAGAGACTAACGAGAAGGATTGCTTTGTTAATTTAGATATTCCCTATTGACGTTCCAGAGAATCTCTAAATATTCCTATTAGTCTGTTTAGCTTCTCCCAGTGGAAATGGTGAAAAAGTTTCACCAGCTGAAACTTTTATACAAGCTGTTACATAAGTGTTTTGGTGATAATTTAACGATAAGATATCTTCTTTCTGTGATTCTGTGATTCTTATTTGTCTGCCTTTCTTGACATTTTTATCCTTTCATACTACCCAAAATCCAACAGAAAAGCCTTTTTTTTTTTTAACCACTTTCTGAATACTTCAAAGAAAGAACGATTTTTATTTATTTATTTATTTATTTATTTATTTATTTATTTTATTTCAGGGATGTATTTATTTCTGGAGTTTATTTAAAAAATAAATTTAAAAAAAAAAAAAAAAGATGGAAATAATTTTAATTTTATAGAATGGAACTAAGGTACAGAGACCCTAAGATCCAAACACCCAAAAAGTCTAGATGCTTAATCACTACAGTGGTATCATAGCTATTTGCTATGTTACAGATACTGCACCCAGAAAGGCCCTCATCAGTAATGTAGCTCTTGCATAGAAGAAACCACTAAAGTAAGAGACTGCAGCGGTGGTAATTTTGAAAATTAACTGTGATATGCTCTTCCCTACTGCATTTCTGACTTCCATCACTTTCACATGATTTGATTGCCATAATTTGCAAGAACCTTCTCCGTTACTGCTACTGACATCTGGAATTATGTTCTCTGCCTCAATCACTTCATCCATTTTACAAATTTCTCTATGTAATCTTCTCTCTGTTGCTTTTTCCCCACTCTGTTTCTCTTTTATTTTCTATCTTGTAGTTCTTATTTTATTTCATTCAGTGCCTACACAGCAACTTCTAGCTGCAAAAACATTATCACAAAGCACAAAGAAAGCAAATGTATCTTTCAACTTTTTCTCTGACTTCCACATGCGTGTGCACAAAGCTGCGTTCATTTACCTGTACTTGAAAACAAATCAACATCTGCAGAAAAAGAAACAAAACAACAAAACAAAACAAACAAACAAAAAACACAAGCAAACAAATAATAATAATAATAAACTAAGGAAGTTTCTGTACTCAGATCACAATTCTCACACATATGCTTTCTCACACTATTAAATACCTACATAAGTATCCACAAGTACATATGGACTAAGCAGCCAAAATTGGAAAAAGAAAAAAAAAATCAACCAAAACCAAATAAGAAAACAACAATAATTTGATAATAAAAATAATATTAATATAAAAACTTCTAGAATATTATGATCTACTAGAAAAAAAAGGAGAGGAAGAGAGAGAGAGAAAAAATTGAACTAACTGTATGTCAAATTCTTCGTTAAAGTGCAAGTGCAATTTCAGTTTCATCTAAATCAGTTAAGTCAAAAATATTTAACTGAATGTGAAAAAATTACCTGAAATTTATTCTTTTTCTTTGTCGCTAGTGTGAAATGAGTTGAAATAAGAAGTAAAGGCTGTTTTCAGTCACGCACTGTTTAAAGTGTGTGAGCAGGGGGGTTGGACTGGATGATCTCTGGAGGTCCCTTCCAACCTCAACCATTCTGTGATTCTGTGATTCTGTGATTCTGTAACTGCCTTAGAGGCAGGGACTGTGCCTCAGGAGCACAAGACCCATCATACTAAGTACTGTACTCAGACCTTACTTGTTCCCAAATATATATCATTAATGTATAAAACAAGCAACAACAGAATTAGGCATACAGATGAGTTCAAATTCAAGGTTCATCAGCCTCAACAGTTTCAGTGATAGTGACTATCAAATTTTTGGATACAGCTGTGAGGAGAGTTTGGAGTATTATCATACTGAAACACAGTTTTGGGACTGTCATTTTGTGTCAGTTAGCCCATTTGTTATGACAGGTGATGCCATGGTTAGCAAGCCCATGCCTGTCAGAAAGTGACAAAATACCAGCTTCCGTCAGACAATTTATATAGGTAATGTTTGTCTGTGAAGCTGAAAGAGAGAGCAGATCATGTGTAATGGTTTTCCAAATTGAAAAGGCCAACCAAAAGTTTTAAATTGAAAGGTCATTCCTGGTGGGACACAAAGACTGAGAGAAGGTCAGCCAGTTCTAATTAAAATATCTTCTTGTCTCCAAATTACCTGGGATTTTTGTGCTTCAATCAAATACTCAGAAATTGTTCCTACTTTGTGCAAAAGAAGAAGGACAAGGAATATTTATGTGAAAAATTGTATGAATGCAAACTGTTAGACTACTGCAGATAAAAATCTATGACATATGAACCTAGACATAGATCCAGGCATAAAAAATGATCATATAGCTGAGACAGAGGAGAAATTACATTCTAACCTGTAATAATAACTTAGAAGATTTAGATTTAGATAACTAGATTTTCTGCAGTTTGCTTCTTTCTCTGAATATGTGGCACTAGCTACTGTCAGAGATAAGACAAGCTTGTGCAGCCAGTTCTTTTGTCATAGCTTATACTGAAATATAACAAGTCAGCAGATAGTCTTGAAAATCTTCATCATCTTGCAAATGATAAGTCCCTAGACTTGCATTAATATATGATCGGTGTCACTCCATGAAAGTCAATGGACTTTTTTTTTTTTTTTTTCTGTTTGTTACAGTAATATAGCTCAATTAACTATGTTAATTGACTAACTATGTTAATTGTTAAGTATGTTAATATTAATTGCCTTACAAAACAAAATTACATTCTGGTATATGACTGTGAGCATGAAGACAAATTAACAAATAATTAAGTGTTTAAAAGCTAAGCTATAAGTGACTGATGTATTTCTGGTACCACTCTAAACCTCCTCAACCCTTTTTCTTTCCCCCTCCCAATTTTTCAACAGTGAATTGAGAAGAAAAAAAAATAAATAAGTATCCTCTACAGAGATGAATCAAACATCAGTATTAATACTGTTTTAAAGTGTTTTAAGTAAGTGTTTTAAGCTAAATAAAGGTGGTGGATTTGTTTGTTTGTTTCTTTTAATTTGGGATCCTTCACACAGTGAGGACATATATAAGGAAATTAATTTCTCCTTCCCATTGCTGGTAAGTAATGTTCTGGAAAATGAAGACCACAAGTTCTAGAAGCAATGAGTAAATTCAATTTGAAAAGAACATGAAAAAGAAAAAATAAAACAAACAAAAAAGATACCTAAACTCATGAAAGAAAATTTGAATTGTTTTCATCAGTCAAGAAGACAGCATTTCCCAGCTCCTTAAATAAAAGAATAGTAGAATAAGCTAAAGTTTTGAAATGCCCAAATATTTATAACTTTAGATTGTCTAACCATTATATTACACCAGATACCTGAAACAGCAGGGTAACACCTTCAGCCTTTTTCATCCTATTTTTCTCTACAGATCTCCCACCTATTGGTGAGGAAAAGTCTTCATACTTCTTTTAAAGCCTTCGGAGTAAATAGGTCAGTTGCTCATAATCAGATCATGCGTGTGTCTGAGCCCTGACTCAGAATTAACTCTTGAGGCAGCACATTGTTGCTTGGCTGAAAGTGACTCAACTGAGCTGATGCTGCTAAAAGAAAACCTGGAAAAAAAAAATCACCAGGAAATTGCTATTGGATTGGGGTTTACATAAAGCAGTCTTATAACTACAATGGTAGTTCTTAAGTGGTGTATAGGTGAAAGCCCCCAAGGTCAAGCCACAAATATCTGATAAAATATTGGGTTTTTAAATACAATCTTCACCTGGCAGAAGAAGAAAAAAAAAAAAAGTATTTACAGTATGGCCGTGGGACAGCCACTGGTCCTGATGAAGTGAGAAATAGCCATCAATCAAGATGTCACTTTCTCTGTGTCAGTTGTCTGCTCAGACCTCACTTGCTAGAAATCAAAGGAAGAGAAAAATCATTTTATTGGTACCTCTATTCAAGAAATAATACAAGCCAGTCTCATCCAATATTTGTAGTGTTATTCTCAATCCATGACACCTCCAGACTGACATAATTTATAGTGTTACAGCACTTACTATTGCTATTAATCTGCCCATAATGATAAGTCATGACATAATCAATACACACAAAAATTACATCACTTACTCAGTCTTTTGATATGAACTCTAAAAAAGTTAAATATATCTGCCTTTAGCTTTTGATTCATACCCTTTTCATTTATTATTAAGTTTTGACACAGTTTAAAACATTTTAAAATAGGAGGGACAAACTTTGTGATCTCTGTGATTATATAGATGGTCAGAATAACATGCTCTAGAGAGTTGGTAACAATTTTTATCAACTGCATCAATGAATTGAGATGCAAAGATACATTGGGACAGGCAGCATGGAAGGGGTGGCGGTGTGGCTCTCTATATTAGAGAGTCTTTCGATGTTGTAGAACTCGAGGCTAGGAATGACAAGATCGAGTCCCTTTGGGTTAGGATCGGCAGGGACAACAAGGCTAGTGTCCTGGTCGGGGTCTGCTATAGACCGCCGAACCAGGATGAGGAGACGGATGAGGAGTTCTACAGGCAGCTGACAGAAGTTGCGAAATCGTCGGCGCTTGTACTCGTGGGGGACTTCAACTTCCCAGACATATCCTGGAAGCACAACACAGCCCAGAGGAAGCAGTCTAGGAGGTTTCTGGAGAAAGTGGAAGATAGCTTCCTGACGCAGCTGATTAGTGAACCTACCAGGGGTGGTGCCCTGCTAGACCTTCTCTTCACAAACAGAGAAGGACTGGTGGAGGATGTGATTGTCGGGAACAGTCTTGGGCAGAGTGACCACGAAATGGTGGAGTTCTCTATTCTTGGCGGGGCCAGGAAGGGAACCAGTAAAACCACTGTATTGGACTTTCGGAGGGCTGACTTTAGGCTGCTCAGGACACTGGTTGGTGGAGTCCCATGGGAGGCGGTTCTGAAGGGCAGAGGGGTTCAGGAAGGCTGGGTGCTATTCAAGAGGCAAATCCTAATGGCACAGGAGCAGTCTATCCCCATGTGCCCAAAGATGAGCCACCGGGGAAGACGACCAGCCTGGCTCAACAGAGAATTGTGGCTTGAGCTTAGGAGGAAAAAGAGGGTTTATAATCTTTGGAAAATTGGGCAGGCCACTAGGGAGGACTATAAGGATGTAGCGAGGCTGTGCAGGGACAAAATTAGGAAGGCCAAAGCTCATCTGGAGCTCAAGCTGGCTACTGCCGTTAAAGATAACAAAAAACGCTTTTATAAATACATCAACACAAAAAGGAGGACTAAGGAGAATCTCCATCCTTTACTGGATGCGGGGGGAAACTTAGTTACAAGAGATGAGGAAAAGGCGGAGGTGCTCAATGCCTTCTTTGCCTCAGTCTTTAGTGGTAAAACCGGTTGCTCTCTGGATACCCAGTACCCAGAACTGGTGGAAGGGGACGGGGAGCAGGATGTGGCCCTCACCATCCACGAAGAACTGGTTGGTGACCTGCTACGGCACTTGGATGTGCACAAGTCGATGGGGCCGGATGGGATCCACCCAAGAGTACTGAGAGAACTGGCAGAGGAGCTGGCCAAGCCCCTATCCATCATTTATCAGCAGTCCTGGCTATCGGGGGAGGTCCCAGCTGACTGGCGGCTAGCAAATGTGACGCCCATCTACAAGAAGGGCCGGAGGGCAGACCCGGGGAACTACAGGCCGGTCAGTTTGACCTCAGTACCAGGGAAGCTTATGGAGCAGATCCTCTTGGGAGTCATCATGCGGCACTTGAAGGGCAAGCAGGCGATCAGGCCCAGTCAGCATGGGTTTATGGAAGGCAGATCCTGCTTGACGAACCTGATCTCCTTCTACGACAAAGTGACGCGCTGGGTGGACGAGGGAAAGGCTGTGGATGTGGTCTACCTTGACTTCAGCAAGGCTTTTGACACCGTTTCCCACAGCATTCTCCTCAAGAAACTGGCTGCTCTTGGCTTGGACTGGCGCACGCTTCGTTGGGTTAGAAACTGGCTGGATAGCCGGGCCCAGAGAGTTGTGGTAAATGGAGCCAAGTCCAGTTGGAGGCCAGTCACTAGTGGCGTCCCCCAGGGCTCGGTGCTGGGGCCGGTCCTCTTTAACATCTTCATCAATGATCTGGATGAGGGCATTGAGTGCACCCTCAGTAAGTTTGCAGATGACACCAAGCTAGGTGCGTGTGTCGATCTGCTTGAGGGTAGGAAGGCTCTGCAGGAGGATCTGGATAGGCTGCACCGATGGGCTGAGGTCAACTGTATGAAGTTTAACAAGGCCAAGTGCCGGGTCCTGCACCTGGGGCGCAATAACCCCAAGAAGAGCTACAGGCTGGGAGAGGAATGGCTGGAGAGCTGCCAGGCAGAGAAGGACCTGGGAGTGATGGTGGACAGTCGGCTGAATATGAGCCAGCAGTGTGCTCAGGTGGCCAAGAAGGCCAACGGCATCCTGGCTTGTATCAGAAACACTGTGACCAGCAGGGCTAGGGAGGTGATCGTCCCCCTGTACTCGGCTCTGGTGAGGCCGCACCTCGAGTACTGTGTTCAGTTCTGGGCCCCTCGCTACAAGAAGGACATCGAGGTGCTTGAGCGGGTCCAGAGAAGGGCGACGAAGCTGGTGAGGGGCCTGGAGAGCAAGTCCTATGAGGAGCGGCTGAAGGAGCTGGGCTTGTTCAGCCTAGAGAAAAGGAGGCTCAGGGGTGACCTTATCACTCTGTATAAGTATATTAAAGGAGGCTCTAGCGAGATGGGGGTTGGCCTGTTCTCCCATGTGCCTGGTGACAGGACGAGGGGGAATGGGCTAAAGTTGCGCCAGGGGAGTTTTAGGTTAGATGTTAGGAAGAATTTCTTTACTGAAAAGGTTGTTAGACATTGGAACAGGCTGCCCAGGGAGGTGGTGGAGTCACCATCCCTGGAAGTCTTCAAAAGACGTTTAGATGTAGAGCTTAGGGATATGGTTTAGTGGGGACTGTTAGTGTTAGGTCAGAGGTTGGACTCGATGATCTTGAGGTCTCTTCCAACCTAGAGATTCTGTGATTCTGTGATACCTACCATATATTGCTGAAGCACTAATAATTATTCAAGCAGATTTAGTGAAGTTTAAGGACCATGTAATAGTAGTGCCTGTATATTTTATATGCATCTGTTGTTACACCTCATTAAACAGACTGGTGGATGATTCCTTGCTATTTAATTAATATACAATGAATGTGGTATTAAATTTAACATGTAAATTAAAACTCAGCTTGAGTCACTTAAATTTGAAGCGAGCAGGAAAACTTCCTTGGGCCTGGATGGCTTTCTTTTACTTGGCTCCTTTCTGCTGTTCAACTGATGTTCAGCAGATTCTAGAGAGACAAAGGAGGAAAATTTTATGAAATTTCAGTACAGCAAATTAAAACCAGCCTTACCACTGGCATTAAGTGCTGGGCAGATATATGGCCAAATCCCAAACATCCTAATATTTCAGAGTGATCATGCTCATCATTCAAGCTCATCTCTAATTCAGAAAATATCAACAAGATAAACATATAATCAAATGTGACAGAACTTTGGAAATAAAATATCCAAATGCATCTGTCTTGGTCATTATCAGTTGTTTTCCCAAGTGACTCAAAACTTTAACCACAAGTATATAAATTAGATAAGATTAAAAACAAAAAAAAACAGAGTGGTTTAGAACTGTTCAAAGGGCAAAGAACTGTTCATCACTGAATGTTGAACCCATTATTCTTAACAATATATATTTTTTAATTATAACAAAATCAGAAGTAGTAATATTAAGGGATGCTATCAAAAGTAAATTATTTTAAACAACGTAAGTAAAGTGACATGAATCGTAAGGTCCACTTATGGTTATGGTTAAACATACTGAAAACTAGTGGATTAAATAAGAGAATGAATTACATTTGTTTTTAACTTTAGTTGTATCTATGTAGGTGTTGAACACACCCCAAAACACCTCTACACTAAATATCCTAAACTACATTCATAGGGATTAATTTGTGGAAAGATTGTGCATGAGCTAAGTGCTCTTACTGCATTTTAAAGAAGATTTCATGAGGTTACACAATAAAGTCCTTTAACCTGTATTGCTTATCCTTTTATCTTTGGTATTTTTTCTGTGGAAAAACAGATCTGCCATACACAGCCCCATAAAAAGCTATTGATGACAGTGATGATACAAGGTACTAGTTTTGATCTTAGTAGTATTAACAATCCAGATTAATTTACTAGAATTTAGCAGTGTATCCTATCATTTCTACTTCCTATTCCCAAGTAATAAGAATTTAGTGTTGTCAGAAAAACAACACCACAACTTTATTCAGCTTTAATAATTTTTACTGAATGTAATAATATATATTAACAATAACTGAGGTATCAGAATACAAGTCTTCTATGAAGAGTGTAATTTGGATCCAAATACCCATGCCCTGAGTAGAGTGTATGTTGACAAGGCAAAAACTATTACATATATTTGGGGCAGTTCTGTGATACAAGCTGCAAAAGTTATAGCACTGTTAATCAGAAGTCTTGTGTCCTTGCACACTGAAATGTGATTACATCCTAGAAAGATATCAGGGAAAGGGGAATCAGGAGGTGTCTTTTTCTGTTTGTTTGTTTGTATTTTATTGTGTTGTTTGTTTGTTTGTTCATTTTGTATTGTTTTAATTTTGTAGTAGATATCAGCTTTTCTAAAACCATAAGTTACTAAGCAAACTTGACACATTTGTTTAGAAGGAAACAGCTGCTTTCCGGAGTTAAAATCTAACCATTAAATTCTATTCACTAGAGCTAAATAATACAATTCTAAAATCCATTACAGAGAAGGAAAGGCTTGAAGCTGCAACAGGGAAGGTTCAGACTGGATATCAGGAAAAGTTTCTTCAATGAGAATGTGGCTGGGTACTGGAACAAGATCCACAGGGAAGTGGTCACAGCATCAAGTCTGCCAGAGTTCAAGAAGTATTTGGGTGATGCTCTCAGCCATGTGCTCTGATTTTTTGGGTGGTCCTTTGGGGACCCAGGAGTTTGACTCGGCAACCCTTGTAGGTCCCTCCAACTCAAATATTCTATGACTCTATGACATCTGAACTCGTTTCTCAAGCCAAAACAGTCTTTCAAAAATATTTGTCTAAACTGCTTAATAGAAGCATCCACTTTTACAATGCAGCTTTTTCTTTCTTCTACTTCACTTTGGCTCTGACCTTAGTCATCTTCATTACCTAAATAACTTGCAATTGTATCACATTTTGTTAGAAAAACATTTCCATGAAACAAAACCACCCACAATTCTCTGTTTATGGAGTGTGGTAGCTGATGGTCTGTCTGCAACCCTGAATCTCAAGGTCAAAAGAGAGAGACAGTAGCTTTTTGGTGGAATTAGTATCTTAAAACAACAAAATGGCAATATTATCTAGACAAAATAAAGTTGTTTTTTTTTTCTAATATATGAAAGACAATGATTATCATTGTTTTACATAAGATGAAGTTTAGGCACAGAGGGCTTTATGATGAAAGTCACACAGCAAGTAAGATGTGTGTCCCATAAAATGGGATCAAGATCTATATGTACTGTAAACATTGGATTGCACTGCTTAACCTATTAGACACTTTTCAACTTTCCAATAAGCCCATATGAAACAATTCCAGTAAGCATCTTAATTAAAGTGCTTGGCACCAGAAACACTATCCACCACCAGAAGCAGCATCTGTCCTGTGTCATCACTGGTGGCTGCAGGCAGAGATTCTCTGCCTGGGTTCAGCATGGCCAGACATGAACCATACCCAGCTGGACGCCATGCTAGATGCAGCAATGGATCAAACACTTATGCCTCTGCACATCAGTGGTAAGACAGGCTCCAATTGTCCCCCGTAGGAGATCCATCTGTCACTTCTGCATCAGTAATATTCAGAAAAGTATTGTTTCTCTACTGACATTCTAGTTTACATTTGCTTCTGACAGTAACAGGGTATCATGTTGTTAAACTTATTACCACCATGTATCTAAAATACTGATTAAACTCTTTAGTTTGTTCTATTGCTGATATCAGCTTGCAAAATTTTCTTTCTTCACCTGTCCTTCAGATCATTTGCAGCATTGTATTTCTGGCTTTGCTGACACTCAACTATTCCATGTCTTCCTTTGTCACATGCTGCTTCGTCATTCCTGTACAATATATCTGCTTCATATGGAAATGATTCAAAATAAAAGTAGGAACTACTCAAGAAAAAGTAAAATAAATAAATAAATAAATAAATAAATAAATAAATAATAAATAAATAAATCTGTCAGCCATTCCCTTCCTAGAGGTATTTTCTAAGGTCTAACTCCAACACTGTATTAAGAGACACCAATCTTGAGAGATGACAACTGTCTTCAATTTCTTTGAGCTTTAGTCAGATTTGCTGTCAGAAGAAAATGTTTACTAATTTGTTGAATTAAGTCAACTTTGCACATACATTACCTCATATTTAGTATGATTCAAGAAAACCTGCTTTTACTTATAGAATCCTTTCTACCTCTTTCTAGTTGCTTAATCCAGTTATCCTCCTGAATAACAAAAATGAGAGATTCTCAATGTACTTCTGTACACCTCAAAAGAAAGAGAGGAGGTAAAAAATATTTAATTAATCCATTCAATTGCACATGAAGAATAGTTAACCCAACTGCAACAATTTTCCACCTTCTGGAATACTATGTTTTACCCAATCAATCCATTACTGAAATTGACTAAAATATAATAATAATTCTTAAGGCATCATGGAATATAAAACTGTAACAAGCAGCAGTTCAAGAACAAGGAGACTAGCAATATGTTTCAAAAGTTCTTTTTGGAGCTGTTACCATTACCCAACTTACAGTCAAAATCATCACTCATTGGTTGATTTGTGGCTGCTGTCAGGATACAAAAGATCAGCAGTATCAAATGCTTAGGCATCTCAACACATAAATCAGAAATGGAATACATAAATCAGAACTTTAAATACTTGCCTGCCTGGTGAATTCAGTCCTTAAATAAATAAATAAATAAATAGATTAATTAATTAATTAAAAAAAAAAAAAAGTGAAATCTGGAGGGCCAAAATAAGCATAAGAAAGAATCATCATACACTCATAGCAGTATTGTGTGAGCCAGCCTCAGCCTATCTCTAAACCACATTTATGTCCCCTTTTCCAGTCCCTATTCCCTATATATGTGTGTAGCCTTGCACACAGAACCGCTTCTTTCCCAGTGCTCACAAGTATTAGCAGTCTCTGAAGGGCCACTAGGCTGGTTAAAGGACAGCATGGTTCATCTATACTCCTGACTTTCCTCACATGTCCCAAGTGTGTTTCTGGTGCACACAGGCAAAGGGAATCCCCATTTGCTGTTATACATTATTGTTTTTTCAGATGAGAATTTGGAAAAAAGTCCTATAAGCAATATTCCTAAATCGTATAATGCACATATCTCCTTAGTTATTGCTATTTGTAATACTATTGAAAACTCATTAAAGTCCAGTTATTTTATTAATATTTTAATTTCAGTGTGGCTAGATACTTCTAAAGTAATGAAATAGCATAGCCTATTGGTTTTGAATGATTAATTCTTCTTCTGTCCTGAAGCATAAAAAAAAAAATAAAAATCTTTTTTCACAGAAAAAAAAGAAAAATTATTTCCATTCCCCTTCTCCTTGTAAAACTGTTCTTTTTCCTTCTCCCTCCCCACACCCTCTCCACACAAACTTCCCAATACTTATGTCACCTACTATTAGTTATTTTGCAATGTGCAGATCAAAATCAAACTGTCTCTCAACTTTCATTTTGTGTTAAAACAGAAAATGAAAAATGTAGTGTACAAAAGTTAAAACAAGTGATTGAGATGCTGCTTGTAAAGTTGATGACAAATTATTTTTCAGAATGTAAATGAATTATTTAAATATAAGTATCTAACTGTTTCACTGCTTTTCACTATCAGCAGTCATTAACTGCATCTCAAAGTTAGAACAGAGCAATCAAATCAGATTTTGAACATTTTTGGTATCTTTAACACTCACTTTACACAGTATAAGTGATACCCTCTAGAAGAGTAGAAATCCAAATCTGCATAATACCTCAACGTAAACCATGTAAGTATCTTCCCAGTAGCTCCAGTTAGATTTACTAACTGTCTTTCAACACATTCACCTTATTATTTCTCTTTTACAAAAGATTTCTTTTAGCTATTTTAGTGACTTTTTTTCCTCCTTTCCCCTTTCTCAGACTTTCAACTCAGGGTTTCAAATCCTAGGCCTTGTGTAGTATAGAACTTATTAGTAAAAACATATAGACATTTTTTCTCTGCTTGAACATGCCTGTGCTGTCCCTAAATTAGAATAGCATTCTTAAAAGATGATAGAGACTTAAGGACTTGAAACATCTGAAATTAAGAAAAGCCCTGCAGATTCTGCTTAGTTCCTACCATAACAAGTTCACATTTTGTCAACTTTATATATGAAATAAATGCAACTTTGAAAGCAGTCAGTAGTTTTAGCAGTATTTTACTTTTTTGTTGTTGTAGAGCCTAGTAGATATTACCAAGATCTTGGGCCAGAAAATTAACTCACATGTTTATGCAATTGGGAAAAAATAATAAAATGTTAACCATCTACTCTTAAAGAAATTTATGCAAACTCTTATATCAGGAGTTACATTTTCCATTAAACAAGCAATTTCAAGACAATTATAAAAGTATAATTCCATAAATTAATGGAAATAGAGTAACAAAGAGCTGTATAAATTAATAGTGTCCTGAGCCATAAAGGGAAATTAAAGGTTATAAATCCAGACCAAGTGTGAAACATAATAGTGATTTTTAAAGGTAGTTACATATGGAATGGGACATATGTTTTGACTGATGACATTACCATAAAGTGAATGTTGTGCTTGTCTATTACTGATACCAGAAGCAATATGTATCAGCAAAGGATTGGAAAAATACACAAAACAGATGTGTGAGCACTACTTGTTTCGCTATTGTTATATATAGATACTTATAATCAATCATTGACCTGCTTCTCACAGAGGCTGGAGGAAAAAAAAAAAAAAAAGTTACTTTTATTTCCATGCTTAAATATGTAGCAAAACATTTCATGGTTAGGCTAACCTTTACATTCCAAATTATTTGCTCATATTATCACATATATAATTGTACACCTCATCTGAGGGTTGCAGATACTGTAGACCATTTTGAACATGCATCAGATGAGCTTCCATATTTTGTGTGTGCAGTTCAAAATAAATGAACTTCGATGTTGAGTTGTTCTACTTTTATTGAAGAGCGATATGGCTGGCATCTAGAAGGTAGATACTGACAGAGAGTTAAGAATTAATTGCTCCTTTCTGTGCACTGGTATATCCATTTGCAAAAGCGAGGGATGAGTTTCACCTTTGGAAAGAAATTTAAAAGCTATGGATGAGGAATTGTGCAGAAGTTCAATAAGAAATTAAATAAATAAGAAATAAAAAAAAACATTCAGAATTGCCATTCACTAATGGCGACTTAATCCACAGAATATGTACATATGAGGTACGTGAGGACAGTACATTTACATTCTGCTTTTGGAATGTTGATAAAATAATCGACACAATATGAAAGCCAATTAAAGGACTCTTCAATTAAATTCTCTGGTAAAGAACTGTCAGTTCTGAAAATAAGTGGGGGAATTCTTCAATGAAATGAATAATTGCTTCTTCAAGGTTTTATTCAGCTTAAATTTAAAGGTTCAATATTACTGAAAATCATTGCTACTACTCCAGAAATATAGGATATAATTTTCCAGAGACATGCTATGAGACCATCAATCCATCAATTTCATAAGGACAACTGAATGATGGAACATGATGTTTATTCTCATTCTTATTAGATGATCACCTCTGCTCATGCTGTACCTGCTTACTGGAAGAAAGTATGTGTTTTCTGAGTTCGGCAAATAGAGAGGAATTTCACTGACATTGCTTTAAATTCATACTGTTCAAGGAAATAAAGTCTTTCATTTTCACTATTCTAAAAGTGACTTTTTTAGACAACTGTGTAAACAGACAATATTTTTTTTTTTTTGCTTTTATGTTTGTCAAATTAGAAATTTCAGCTAGCTTGCTAAAGCTCAGAGAGATTTGTACATACAGAGATGTGTTTATAAATGCTTGAATCTTTAAGGCTAGCAGTATTGTGGCATCAGTAATTAAAGAACTGCAAAACTTATGCTTAGCATCGTTAATTTTGTTCCAAAGTTTAACTTTATCTCTGTGATCCCCTTTTGTTTAGTCAAAGGTAAATGACCATTCTTTAAGTGGGAACATTTCAATCAGTGTTCATTAGTTAATGAGAAGAAATCTCTTTTCTTCTGATTTTTCTAAAAAACAGGATGATGAATGCACACTTAAACCTACAAAACACACAGCTTAAGATGCTAGTTAGGAGTAAATGAGTTCATAATTTTCACATTGTTTGGACTGGTTTCTCATGGACATTGTAAGGCTTTCAAGAGCACCCAGACCAATGACAGTCCAGAAATTTCAGCCTTGTTGTAGCTTCAGTGATAAACGTTCTGTAATGATTTCAGTCTGTTTTTTTTCTGTTACGTGTACGAATTGGTCTGTCTCCTAATCATTAAGTAAAATTAAAATGAAATGAAATGAAATGAAATGAATAAATAAATAAATAATGAAATAAAATAAGATGAAATAAGGAAAGGAAAGGAAAGGAAAGGAAAGGAAAGGAAAGGAAAGGAAAGGAAAGGAAAGGAAAGGAAAGGAAAGGAAAGGAAAGGAAAGGAAAGGAAAGGAAAGGAAAGGAAAGGAAAGGAAAGGAAAGGAAAGGAAAGGAAAGGAAAGGAAAGGAAAGGAAAGGAAAGGAAAGGAAGCTTTGTTTAGTAGAGAAGAGCAAGATAATTTCCAGGTGAACGCAAAAGGAGACACATTGCCTAGATTAATGCACAAAGAAGAGGGAGTAAAGATAAAAACAGAGAAAGGCAGCAGATAGCACTCCATCAACCTCACAGGTAGATCCACAGAATGACTACATTCAGGAATGTTGGCAAAGTACACTAGATCTGATAATCACACCTCGTACTGACATTTTTTTTTTTTAATTTTTCCCAAGTTGCTGTTTTATTGTAATAAAAACATTATTTTTTTTGTTTTTTGTTTTTTTAATTTTACACTCATAGCTTACAAGTGGAGAAACACTGCTCACCAAGAACACCTGCAATAAATAATCTAATTAGACTGGGTTCTGCAATGTCTTGAGCCAATATACATTTTCCATTATGTACTCTTAGAAATTAAAACCTGTTTTTTTATGGTCATACAGTGTTGGGAAGAAATTTTACATATGTAAAAGAGCATCAAAAGGTGCAGAACATAACATGCTTGGATCCATAAAATAAGAGCTGATGACTGATAGTCACATTTTTCATTCATAATTACATTTCACATTTTTAACATGTCATTAACAAAAAGAGAAGTCATCCAAGTTATGTCTTTTTCATGTTGTTTCTAGAAAGCAGCTGCAGGAGTAGGTCAATGCAGACCTACAGAATACAGACCTACAGACAATACAGAAGGAACTTCAAACAGACTTTCCATTTCAGGAGAGCAAAGCAGCCACGCCTTAGCAAACTGTGCCTTACAGCAGCAAACCTGTACTGCCAAACGTTTCCACCTTTGGAAATCACAAAAGTAGTGTTTTGATTCTATGCACAACTCAAACAACCATGTGGGCTCAACTACTTGGTGTCTGTTTGAATTGCTAAGGGGGCTGTTCTGAGTTCTCCTTGCCTGAAGCAGGATAGCTGTATCAGTCTACATGTAAATTGAAAAAAGCTAATTAGGAAGAAAACTGTGACTATAGGGAAATGGATCCATTTGGGAAATGGATCTTTGCATCCATTTGGGAAATTGATGCAAAGAAACACACCTTGAAAAATACTGATGTACTAACATAGGCATACTTAAATATCTATAGACTACGAAAGGCTTTGCTATGGAATAGCATATTCCATATTTTCCATTCAGCTTCCCAACTGATTAAGTCTCCTTTAAATGTATCCTGTGCTTTCCAGTTCATTGACACCTTACACTTTTCATTTCCACTGCAGAAGATGTGGATGTTTTTCAGCAAATTGTAACAGGCTTTCTGTCTAAGTCATCCATTGTTTATGTAAAGCCTCTTGGTAATTTAGATCCAACATGTCCAAGCACCATGAAACAATGACTTCAACATTATCTGCTCAGTGACAAATACAAATGTGTTGAGCAATACCTTCACCACTGTGTGGATATTAGAATTTATTTCCCCAGGGAATAAATACTGGTACTGGTATGTATGTAGGAATTAATATCCATTCTTTATAAAAAGTTCCCCTAGATAGTTTTCTCTCTTCTATTTTAACAATTCCCGAGAGCAAATTCCGAACTTTGCTTTTCTTTACAACAATTTTAAATACATCAAAATAGAAATGATTGGGACACTGGGAAATGATTGGAAATTTTTTCTTCATAAAAAAAAAAAAAAAAAAAAAAAAAGATTCTTTGAAAATGAAACATTTTAAAAACAGAAAAATGGTTTAAAAATAATTGGAAAGGGACTTCAGACATGACATAGAATTGTTTTCTCAAACATGATAGGTGACCTAACTTGAAGTCAAATACCATTACCACTACCAACAACCAACATTACCACAAGTTTAGGTGTCTATAAACAGATTTGCATTAGAGAGTGAAATAAAGTTTGGACCAGTGAATGTTTGGTCTCTAAAAGAAGTAAAGTTGTTTCCATTGCACACCTGTCTTCAACATAGACAATGAATACTGCTGGAGAAGTTCCAGACTGAACCTCTTCCTTGGAGCCTGAAAAACAGGAATTTGATTTTTTTTTTTTATTTCTTTGGGTTGTCCTGGGTAATGTTGTACTCAACAATCTTCTTTTGTTACTCTGTAATGCCTATTTGTTTTGTGTTTCTTTGTTTTGGGTTTTCAGACTATATTGTTTTGATTTTAGCTTCTTCCCCACACCTCACCCCCTCCAGCCCTCCCCCCAAAGAAACATTAAAAGCAAGCAAATAAACAAACAAACAAACATTTTTTTTCTGAGGGGAATGAAAATCACCTCCTTTATGTGAAAGGAAGATTTTATTTTCTAGTGATTATTCCAGTGATTAGAACAATATGGAATGGCCTCAAGTTGTGTCAGGGGAGGTTTAGATTGGAAATTAGGAGAAATTTCTTCTCAGAAAGAGTAGTTAGGTATTGGAAATGGAATTCCTATGGAGGTCGTGGTATTCCTGAAGATGTTTAAGGAGAGGCTGGATGTGATACATGTGGGACATGGTTTAGTAGTTAATATTGGTGGTAGGGGTATGGTTGGACCATATGATCTTGCAGTTCTTTTCCAACTTTAGTGATTATATGATTCTTGAGTCTATATCTGAGATGCACCTTTTTGCACTTTTAATACATTCAGTGTCTTTTTAGCTGTCTTGTTTTTGTTTTGTTTTGTTTTTAACAGGAAGCTTAACTAATAAGAATACTCTTTATAAATATTAGTGACAGAGATTAATATGGAACTCTTGTCTTTGTACTAAATTTACTATGTCTAATTCAGACATGTTTAGCCTGCTAAGGGTTAGTCGATTTTCAGAAATGTATGCAGTTTTGCCAGCACCAACCCCAACATTTTCAGGTCAGAATGTGGTTTTGTTTGCTAAATTCCTTTTCATAAAACTTGTCCATACTCAAAAATGCAAATTAATCACCAGAAAGGATTTGATTGAGGGGAAGGGTTATTATATTTCTTGGAAAAACTGTATAAAACAATACCTTATCTGACCTATTAATGTGCCTGTTCCTTATTTTGTGGACACATGATCAAAATGCATTGAGTCCCTAATTTGATACAACCAAGAGTTGAAATTCAAAGGAAAACGCCTAATCTCTTAGGAGTGTTTTTTTTTTTTTTTGGAAATACAAACTCAAACGTTATTACATTTTTTTTTTTTCCCATGGTCCCCTATATACAGATTAGGACAATACCTAATATTGTATTTCTGTTTCTGGATTGTTGGATTCATGTACAAAGGAAATGTATGTTGAGCTTAGCCTAATGACATTTTCAGGTCACATGAGAAGCCCCAGGGTGACCTCCATATCAGGATGATATTTGGCGATGCATCAGACTTCCCTGCATTCTGGTATATCCATGAAGGCAATCTGGGAAGTACCTTAAAGAACAGCCATGGACTGCTTCAGGCAGTACCACGTTTGGACACCAGGTCTGTATGATGCACATTGTGCCTGGCTAGAGATGACTCATCATGACCTGGAATTGTCATCACACCATGCAGACTACAAATATAACTTGTTCCAGAATAAGAGGATAACCTCTTATTAAATGGATATCTCATGGTCACCACCTGAAAAAAAAATATGACTGGGGGGGAAATGGGATGCAGAAAAATGGTAAACCATTGATGCCAACCTAGGACAAGATCACTATGGAACAGTGATTAAAGGCCTATGTGTTTGGTAAAAAAAAAAAAAAAAAAAAAAAAGAAAAAAAAAACCACTATAGTTAACTCAACTGTTAGAAGAGTCCACAGATTTGGCAGATGGCACACAGGCACAAGAGAGCATCTTGATAAGATTACAGCTAAACAACCACCAAGCAACAGAGGAGGCTGGGCTGGAAATTTTTCATAGGATAAAGTAAGGTCACACGCTGATATGGATATAGATGAATGTTGGAAAATGCAGGCAAAATCCTTTGTTGCAAAGTCAAGGAGGTCTGAAAATCATTCTTAAGGTGAGGGCTTGCAACATTTTACCTATTGCTCTACACCTAGTGGTCTCTTCTTTTAAAGACTACTGAACTCATTCACAGGAGGAATATGAAAACAAAATCCATCTTCTGAGAATTTTTTATTTTATTGATAAAGCCTCATTGTCTAACCCTTATTTGGATTAGTGAGACACAAGGCCTGTCCATTGAACTCTGTTTGGAAGCAAATATCTCTCAGTCAAGCCAAGTGAGAGCATGTGATGGAACCTGCTATTCTTTTAGTTTTAATAAACCTTAAATTTTATTTAACCCACTTAAAGTTATTTTACAGCAGTTTCAAATTGGCAATGATTTATTTAAATGCCAGGGTTGCCTTTTTTCTCTGGATATAGCAGTTGTCAGGATCAAAGCCAGCTTTAAAGATTATTTAAATTAAAAAATATGTTGGTTTTTTTTTTTTTTTTTTGGTCTTTCATATGAATGTGTCATACAATGGTTTTACTCAGTTATGACTTTTCATTACTACAGAAGATATCTCAAGCTCTCTAATAATGAATTCAAGGAAAGGGGGAAAGTGTGAGTTTGAGATATCTTACAAAAGACAGGCAAAATAAAGTAAGTTTTTCCTTCAGCCACTATCCCACATTGTAAGTTAGGCTAAATTTAATTTGGGTTACTGACATGGTAATTCACACTGTTACCCATCATGCTTTTCTGCTTTTTATAAAGCATTTCCTTTTGAAATTGACATGACCTATATACATGTATCATTTTGTTCCTGTGGCTAGCATTTGGTTGAAGTAATAGATTCACTGTGAAATTCCTGTAATTATTATTTCATTCTCATCTATCTGATTACAGAAGCACTTTCAGGGCCTTTTTTAAAGTATGTCATTGACTCTATTAGTTTTGATGATATCTCAAGACTGCTTATCTATAATGACTTACAAATTGGCAACTTAAACCATACTTCCTTTATTCCTTGTTATATATCTTCAATGTCCAGTTAACTCCAATAGGTGAAAACAGAGCAGCTAAAGCAGAGACACTTGAAGAAGATAAAAGAACTGGGACAATACTGATTGGTCTAGATGAATGACCTAAAGGAGAAACTCTTATACTGCACATAGATTAGCAATGAAACATAATTTAGAATGAGATCTTTTAGGAAAGGATATAAAAATGTTTCAGGAAAAAAAAAAAAAAAAAAAAAAAAAGAAGAAGAAAAAAAAAACCTCAGATTTTTTATCAGCTAGATGGAGTCTGTTTCCTCATGCTAGGTTTAGTCATCTCTTGTGGAAAAGGTGAAAAGCCTTACTTATGTATATATGAGGGCTGTCCATGAAGGCTTGAGGTACAGTTTTGTGGAATTCATCATCTGAGCTAGCTGTTTAAATTATCTGGGGGAAAAAAAAAAATAATTAAAAATAACAATAAAAAATAAAATAAAATAAAATAAAATAAAATAAAATAAAATAACATAACATAACATAAAATAAAATAAAATACATAAAATAAATAAATAAAATAAAATAAAAATAACTTATTTTTATATTTATTGTTTTATATTATATTTTTATATTTATATTTATTATTTAAAATTAAAATTAAAATTAAAAAATAAAATTAAAATTAAAATAGAGAAAACTTGTCCAGGACAGAAGTTATGCATCTAGTTTACTATGGAATAATTCCTATCCTGAAAGTGCCTTTCATTGTCTATAAAGTGAGTCTAAAAGTTTGTTCAAATGTAGACATATATATTCTGTCAGATAAATTATAAATTTTTCATTTGCTCTTGAAAAGAAAGAACCAAAACTGATTGGTCAAGGAAAGAAGTCTTGACAAGGGCAATATGTTAGAGAAGAACAACTGTGCACATGGAGAAAGAAGCTCATATTAAGATTAGCTCATCAGTAATGTATGTTCTTTTGATAAACATATCAACATGTATACATATCAGCAGGTAGTGAGAATAATGCTACCCCCGCTCCTGAGATATCACTTTAGGCCCAATTCAATTTTGCAATCCAGTTCTTCTGTGAAAAATATTTCTCTATTTGTAGAATTACAACACTGAAGTCAGTCACTTACACCTGTATAACTAAGAAAACAAAATAAAGTCTGGATAGTATATATGCACAAATCTGGCACAAAAAATACATCCCTCAAAAACAATGTAAAGGATTATTGTCTTCATATTGTTCTTGAATTGATAATCAAAACAATTGTTACACGTTTTGAACTGCTTGACTGAAATGCAGTAAGATTTACAAATTAGACTCACTACATTTTGCAGAATGGAAAGATTTGTTTATCTGGTGTTCTCCATTATATTTAATTCCACCAATATGTTGATGTAGAACAGAAAACAAATTTAAATAAAGGGAGTGTAATAAAAGAATGCATGTGATGGAACAGCCCCATGACATACAGACTGGATCCTGACTGGTGAGGTAGAAACTCCATAGAAAAGGGCATAGGGTCCTGGTGCACAACAAGCTCAACATGAGTCATTGACATACTACTGGAGTGATTATGTCTCGTGCACAAGGACTATTTTAGTGGCAAACAGTGAAAGCATGAAACATCTGCATGTTGCAGCATGGGATATTCTAGGTGGACACCAGGAAGGGGAATTTTTGCTATAAGTGTGATCAAACACACTCCAGCCTCTAATGAGTTTCTGGAATCTCAGTTTTTGGAGTAGACTTGCTTGCACAATGCTCTGACAAAACCTCATAGATAGCCTTACATTCATACACAGCCATACATAATTCAACAGGATGTTGAATTAGATGACCTCTTGTATGTTATTTCCACACAGCATTTTTTATAATTCTATAACATCAAATTTGAACCCTAAAAAAATTAGAGATAAAATAATTATATATCTATTAACAATGTGATAACTGCTGCAGAAATAATTAAAATAATTATTATAAAAATGGATCCACTTAGCAAAATACAAAACTGCCTGCTGCAAATTATCAAACCTACTGTACTTAACTGTAAAGACAAATAAATACAAATTTAGAATCAATCATATATTTCTCTTGCCCATATCCTCTCTCCTTTTCCCTCAGTATGTAGCATAATTCAATACAGTTGCTTTTGACAGCAACCTTTAAGGTGGTGATTCTTTAGAGGAATTAACTTTGAGAAAATAATTTCATTCTCCAGATATCTTGGCTTCAGGCATTTGTCATCATTTAGAAAAGTAGTTGAAATGTTACCAGAGGATGGGAACCATAAGATGGTGAATGAATGCTAAATTTGCTCTGAGTCTGTGCTTTTCCCATCATATTGGGAACTGTAGATCTTTTTTTAGTCTCCACAGCTATATTCAACATTTATCCATTAATATAGGAACAACTCAATTAGTGGCTCTGTAGGTATCAGAGCATAGCCCTACTATCCACAATTTAATAGCTACCATACATCATCAAGATCTAATTCCCAGTTTGAGTAGGATGCAAATGGCAGTAGCCCACAGATACATTTTTTAAAAACTTGAAATTTTTGTGGCTTATTACTCTTCCCCAAGCTCACTTGTATTGTGACTGCAATTTTTCCTATATTTCACACCTGGCATCCTGCAGATGAATGCTGCTGACTGTTCTGTGTTTACATTATCTGATTTCTTGATATATTATTAATATGAAAGGGAATTATTTGCCAGCTAGAATTTGTTTGCATTATCACAGATTCATTATCCCAGAAAAGTAATGGTATCAGACTTGGAATGCCCTGTTTTGTGTTCTCAGTAATTTTCCACAGTATTATTTGCTCTTTGGTTCTATGCTCATTTCAGAACAAGTTGCTGGCAACAACTCACTGAAGTTCAGGATCAGTAATGTAACCTCTTGGATCCAGAGGAACTCTCTTATTTTTATTTATTTCTTTATTTATTTAAATTTATTTCAAGGTTAAAAATAGACTATGTGCCATTATGTAGTAGAAATGCAAGAATTTCTATATTTGTTCAAAAGCATAGTCCAACGATTGTAATCCTGATTATCCTGATTATCAATCATAATGATCAGCTCATGTGCAACTGAGTGATTTGGGAACGGGAGAATTAAGTCACACAACCAAACTGACGTCTATTCAATGTATCTTATCCATGTTTGGCCTCGGCAGGGAGGAAAAACAATAGTTTTAAACTTTGACACTGTTTGCTTTTCCAGAAACCTTGTAGAGGGCTAAAATTATTTGAGGATGATGTTGAAACATTAATAAGGAAGTGCAGATGAATTATATAAATTCTAACAGATTCTATAAACCCATTCTGACATTAAAAAAATAAATAATAAGTAATAAAAATATATACAAAATGGGATGGGAAACTTGTTGAGGAAAAAGGAAAGACACCAATAGACTAAATCTTTATGAAAGTCACAGCCCTCAGTACAGCTTCAGCATGCAAGGCAGGACGAGGCAGGACGAGGTGCAGCAAGGTGAGGCAAGGCAAGGCAAGGCAACACAAGGAAAGAAAGGAAAAGCAAGGGTCAGGGCAAGGCAAAGGAAAGAAAAGACAAGGAAAAGCAAGAAAGGCAAGGCAAGGCACCCCCTCAAGATATGTACATAAGGGACACATGCAATATTTCTCCTATTCTATTGCTCTTGACACTAAAAATATTAAGACTTTAACTCAAAAGCTATAGTTAATCTGAGACTTTGAATTTCCAAAAAATATAAATAAATAAATGAATGAACGAATGAACAAAAAGAATCTAATGGATTCTATGATTTTGTGTGTGTTCCCTTCTCATGGTTACAGTAGGAATCAGGAAAAGTCCAAACACAATTACATTTGAAGAATGATTGAACAAACTGAATAAAAAGAGGAAGATTGAAATAAAATACGTGTTTAAAAGTTAGAAGGTTGACATGAAAGCAAATGCATAATATTTCTTTTTCAAAATAGAAAGAAGAAAAAGTATCTGGGAAAATAGGTACTATCCGTTCCCTGGAATCACAGAATCACAGAATTTCTAGGTTGGAAGAGACCTCAAGATCATCAAGTCCACCTCTGACCTAACACTAACAGTCCTCCACTAAACCATATCCCTAAGCTCTACATCTGAACGTCTTTTAAAGACCTCCAGGGATGGTGACTCCACCACTTCCCTGGGCAGCCCATTCCAATGCCTAACAACCCTTTCGGTAAAGAAGTTCTTCCTAACATCCAAACTAAAACTCCCCTGGTGCAACTTTATCCCATTCCCCCTTGTCCTGTCACCAGGCACGTGGGAGAACAGACCAACCCCCATCTCGCTACAGCCTCCTTTAAGGAAGAATCCTGGGATAGTAACAATACAGATAGTTGATACTTGAGCATTAGACGGTTGCCATACAAGCTAAAAATAAAACATTGTTGGAGGCTTTTAATAAAAAATATCTCACTGGAATGGCTTAAATGTGGCTGAAACACTATTACTCTCCAGTCCAGAAATGCGCTTTCAATGTGAGATTTGGAACAGATACAGATTCTGATTTCTCCATCAAATCCCTTTGGCTAGACTATAACAATAAGGTTGGTTTATTTATTTATTTTCTTTCTTTCTTTTCCATTATTTTTTTCCCCTCTTAATTTTTCTTTCTGCTTCTTCACTGAAAACTTTGGTTTGGAGCAGAATCAGAAGTTCTAATAAATCCCAGGAAAGGTAGTTCTCCCTGTACTTACAGGTGACTTTATATAATATCAAACTTGACCAGAGTTGAAAGTATCTGAAAACTTAATAACAATAAAATATTATGTCCATCCTTCTTTTTACTTTCCTGTGTGTGTGTGTGTGTCTGTGTGTCTCAGCAGATTTTAATAAATCCAAGATAAACATATGATTGAACAGCTGAGTTCTTGGTTCTGAAGTTTACCTATCTTCAGTGATAAAGGTAATAGATTTTTATTTCTGTTTTATTCAGGCTGTACTTGGAATTCTTTGAATACCTTACTGATGCTCCAAGCACATTAGGAGGTGGATAGCCAGTGTTCTATAAATAAAAATAATATTAGTATTATTAGTTACAAGATTTTATTTTTTTTTACCACAGGGCTTTTTAAAATCTCCTGCTAATAACCACATCAAGTACAGTTCATTTACTGGCAAATAATATCCTGGAGATAGAAAAAGAAAAAAAAAAAAAAAAGCAGAAATTTGCAAAATACAGGAAGGCTGTTATATAAGACCCACTTGGAAACAAAAGGTAGGATCATGAAAGCCACTTTGTATCTCCACACTACCTGAGCTATTTCAAATCCCACCAATTACACTTCTCAGCAGTGCAACTTCCCAGCTGTGTGACTCCCCAGACTACACCTTTACAAATGCCACCTAAAAGACAAATTACGTCTGTCTACAAGTTACCTTTTGTGCATTTAATGGAGAACCTTTTTCTGCTAGTTTGTTCCTTATCTCTGTTGTTTTCCAAGACCTCAGGAAAACAGCAAGCTGCATTTGTCAAAATTTATTTTAGAGAAGAGTCATCTGCATTATCCCACTGGTATTTTGCCAGCTCTTAGAAAGCCTCATCATGGCTGCAACTTGGACACCAAAGGAAGAATGACTTCTTCAGGGTAACAAGTGTTTCAGATCTTGGCATTATTACATTTTGCTTTGTGTACTCCAATTTATGCTACCACCACATTCTGTGGTTCTCACCTAATGGAACAATTTTTAGGACTCCATCAGTTTCATTCCTGAAAATTCACAACTCCTTGTCCATCTTCTCATGGGAATCTTCACATACAAAGAAATCCGTAAGAAGAATAGACAATGAGAGGAAGCATACTGAAAACTTGTAGCTCTTCCAGACATTTTTAAGGCCTGTGGGAAATGAGCATGAGCAGAAAACAGCTGTAAATATTACTGTGGGAAATTGCTGCTTGATCACTGGAATACATGTATGTGGAACAAATATAACACTTCCACATACTGCTTGACCTGCTGCCTGTGTTCAGTTTGTGTACAACGAGACTTATTGTACTGAACATGCACAGTGAATCCAGTTGTGTGACAGAAGTTGGTGGTATCAGGACATCCCTCAACACAGAAAGAATAGATTATGCTTGAATGTCTAGTTAAGTTGCATGCCATCATCACAGACAATCATTAAAAAATATTAAGTGGATGCTTTGCTATACAAAGTCCCTAATTCTGTGGAAAATATTTACCTGCATATTCTTTTACCATTATCCTTTCCTATTGTGTTGTTGATTCAGAAGTTCACAGACCACCCCATCCGTTCATGACTATATTTCTCAATAGTCTCAATTTCTCAAACCATAAATAATGAATACTAACAAATGCCATTACAAGAGAGAATCTTATGCTACAACGCTATCGACATCTGAAACGCTATTGTACAAATATCAAATTTTATATCTGAAGTAGGGAAGCAAAATTGGGGCTGTATTTCATACAATACTCATCAGCAGAAGGGCTCCAATTCTTTAACTCAGTACAGAATGTGGAATCTTTTTTCTGTACATAATTTTTTGTTCCCTATTGGAACAAGGATCCATATGTTCATATCTCATATTTCAGACTCTAAATTCTACTTCAACATACATTACTCTGATATTTCCAGCTGGTTTGATTAGTAACCTACTAGAAGTTTCCTACTGAAAGAATCAAGTAATTAATGCTGTTGATTGGCACAAAGTAAGTTGCAAATTCTGCAATATTGTTTTCTACACATTGGCATTTCATATGACATAATCATATTTTTCTCCTTTTTATTATTTACTTTAAGTTGTAGCATACACTCTGGAAAATAATTTATAGCCAATTAGATCACAAAATCACATAGTCACAAAATGCTTGCGGTTGGAGGGGATGTCTGGAGGTCATCTTGTCCTAACACCCTACTCAAGCAGGGACACCTAGAGTAGGTTGCCCAGGACCATGTCCAGATGGCTTTTGGATATCTCCAAGGAGAGATACACCACAGCCCCTCTGAGCAATCTTTGCTAGGGCTCAGTCACCATATTTTAATCTAAAATAATTACATTAATTGCTTTGCATGTTTTAAAAATCAGAAATTTTATAAAGAAGCATAAGTAGCAAATTACCTTTATTCTCTAGTGTTAGCCAATATTTTTGTGTGCAGAATTCCCTCTCTGCACAACATTATCCAATTTTCATTCTTAGTGTCCTTGCATTATGTCTAAGGTTTCTGTTCACCAGAAAGGTCTGTGAAATGGTATATTACTGTTAGATGTGCAATGAATATCCGATGCTTGGAAACAGTGTTTTTTAAATACTTAATAAGTATTTAATAGTGCTACCAAATGGGTTCCAAAATACACCTTAAAAGAATTTCTCTGAATGGCATGAGGTATCACAGGACACTTAAAGTACACAAATTAAGGACTGAAGTATATGCATACTTGCAAGACAACAGAAAATACAGCAAATGCAAAGCAAGAAGTCAAACATTAAATCTTAGCCCCATTGAAGTAAACTGCAAATTTGCAATTAATTTTTTGGGGGTACCAGGCTTGTGCTGCAAGCACAGATGGGAAAAAAAGTGATTTCCAGATCCCCAAAGCCATTTGTGTAGGTGATGCCATTTGTGCACAATGCCAACTCATTTTTCCATATTAAAACTAATGATCTATAATTGTTTCTGGAGTAGCAGACCATAATATGTGTTGTAGTGAGCAAATCTGAAAATGTCTGGTTCCAAATTTCTCATATAATGTCCAAATTTCTCATATAATACTTCTCTGGAAACCACGAGGCTAGAAACACAAGTGCTAAAATGTATTTTTTTGTCCTTGTTATGTAAAATGTTTGAGTAGTTTATTTTGTGCTGCAAGGAGTTACTTATGACATGCAGCAGGATTTAAGAGCTCCTCCACTTTCCAGGAGCAAAGTGTGTTCCCTTGATGTGTCCTATTCCCATTCAAAGTAAAACCCCAACATTCATTATGCTTTCCTGATGCAAGATGGAGATCAAGAATGTGGATCAGAAACTATTGCACTTTCTGTCCAGGTTCCAGTCTGAATTCTTGAGAGATATTCTGAAGCTGAAATGTGACCACACAATTCAAATATACACAGAATCTGATATTTTCCTTTGGGACTTTTTTTTTCTTTTAGACATTCTTTTTCCAAGACTGGTGTATTAGAATTATCATAGTATGTCTCAAGAGAATTATCAAAAGGTTGTGGGGAAAAAAAAGAAAACAGAAAAAAAGAGAGAAGCACAATACATCCAATATATGATTATTCCATTTTACAAGAAACATATGTGTACTTTAAGGCCAGGGGTTCTATTCTAGGCAGACAAGTTACTACCTGGTTCAGTTTTCACCAGTACTATCTTATTTGGTATAACAACTGGAAAACCTTCCTTTGAGCTAAGAAATAACAATAATAACACTAATAATAATTGTAATAATATTGGTAGCAGTTCAAATCATATTGGTTTCAATGATACTCTTCTGATCTATTTAAATGAGCTTGACCAGGGACCGTGGGCAGCTTAGAGAGGTAAAATATGTCTATTTTAGCTGCTTTAATTATACTACTTTTATACATGAAATATATATTTACTTTTGTGATTACTTGTTCAAAATACACAAATGTAATTTTCCTATGAGAAAAGGCCCACAGAGCACTAAACTGCTCGAGTACCTTTGTTCTCAGCTTCATAATTGTTCTGAATTCAGGACACAGAAAACAAGCACTCGTTGCATTTTAAGCAATAATTGCTACCAAATAATTTATGGCTTCAAAATACAGATAGCGCAGAGACTACAGATACTTATAACCTAGTAAATTACAGCTAAATCTTATGTGTGCCAAGTATCTTGCATAAGATAAATTGCATAATATCAGACCACTCACATTATAAAGATCAAATGGAAGGAGAAAAGACATAAACTTTGCTTATGTATCAATGTATCCTCAACTCAGCAGCTGCTGATTATTTATCAGGCATGTAAACAGATGCACCTAATCCCATTATGAGAGCTGTTCAGGAAGATAGAAAGAAAGAAAAAGAAAAAAAAAAAAAAAAAAGAAGAAAGAAAAAAAAAAACACTGTCCACAGCAGAGAAAAAGATAAAGGGTATAATTTATAATCTGCTGACTAGTCGCAGCTCCTTTTGACTTCAGTGATTACACAGCACCAGGTAGGCAAGTACATGGGCACGAAATATTATTCTGCCAATTTCCCCACCCATTTTCTATAAAACGTGTATCGATATAGCAACTCAGAACATGGAATGTCACCAATTCCTTTAATTAAAATAAAATACAAAGGCTTTCCCATTGTTTTAGGTCCACATTGTTATAAATGAAGTCTCAACTCAATCTGAATTTAGTAATGTTTATAAAAGGAATATTTATAAAAGGTATAAAAGGCAAGTAAGCAGTGCTGGGTGTTCAGGGAGTCTACGCTCCACCAACACGCACACACGAACATCAAACATTCTAAATATATAGAACATTGCTTTACATACTAAACCCGAGGATGCCTATACATACATACAGTCATGAAAGGTAACAAACAATCCTTTAGGTTATACAATCAGAAAAAGTAACAAACAATCCTTTAAGTTCCATGACTTAACAGTCTCCATTTTCCTGATTACAAACAACAGTCTCCATTTTCCATAATTCCAGGGCTAGTCGTGTGAACAATATGTCTCGCTTTAAGTTGTCAAGCAACTCGGTCTTCGGGCCTTATGTATCCCGTTCTTCCCGGATTGAAGAAAAGCATATCCATCTCCTTTTCAAGGCCAGTAAGGCCTGGGTCAAAAGGCACGTCCACGTCAGCAGGGGGCGTAACAGCAAAAGCCTTCGATGGCTGTAGCAGCTGAGGGGCCCATGGCGTAGCAGTCGGATCAGTAAAGGAGCCCGCAGCTCCCTCACTGTCTGGCAAACCACACGTTTCTGACTGTGGTCCCACAGGGCTCTTTAAGGCCTCAGAGACTGCTCGCCAGGTGCCGAGCAATCCCACTGCAACCTTGTCGTTTTTAGTTGCAGAGTCCCACACCTTGACCTCAATTTGGTCCCATGTTTCAGGATCATAAACTGTCCAATTGTTAAGAAGGAGAATAAGCTGTAAGGTTACCAGGACAGTCTTTATTCCTGAGGACGTATGATAACCCATAATGTGCAACTGCTTACCAGCAAGGGGCAGTTGTGTGCGCGGGTCCACTTAGCTTCTTCGCAGCTCCAGTGCACCTGTTTCCAGCGACTTTCTGTAGGAGCTTCTTTGAGCGGTTTGCTGAGTTTGGCCGAACCCATCTTCATGAGGCAATCAATGTGCCTGTTCCCGTCCTGGTCTCCGTTCTGCTAGCCTGTTCCTTTTCATTCCTTCTTTCTGCTTCTCTATTGATGACATAAAGCTTCATCACATCGCGTTGCCTTTTTTTTTATCTTGAGGGCAGGCTCCCCTCTTATTCCCTTCTTTCCACAGCAGTTCTTTTCAAAACAACTTTTCATCGGTCAAACAGCTTTGCATATAACAACAACAGCAAACACACAGAAACTTCCATGCCTTAATGGCTGGAGAACAAGAAACCAGCTGGAGAACAAGAAACCGGAGACTGCATGGAGCCTCCTGAATCACCCTTCTTTGTTCCCTCTAAACTCTTCTATATTCCTGATGGCCTCATCGTTAAGAGTCTAATGTTATCTCAACCACGGGGCTTTCTTACCCCCATGGCCACGCTACCAAATCTCCCCCTTCTTTATTAATATCAATCATTTTCTCGACAGGAATTACCACTCCATATATAACATCGGCACTGACTCTAACTTCACAAGAATGAAAGAGAAAAGCAAATCTTTCTACCTTGTCAGCTACTGGCTGACCTAGAGAAAGAAAAAACAGAAGTTGTTAAAATTAAACAGTAATGTTTTTTAAAGACATTTCACCGAATATGTAATATTGAGTTATAACCAGACAACAAATGAAAGAGAAGAGCAAACAGTATAAGATATTTGCATGGCCTTAATTTACATGTCCCTTGACAAAACCACAATCTGCAATGATTTATAAGTGCCTTACACCATTCACACTTGAGACAGAAGATTCCCATATTATGTAAGGGGAGTGCAATCCCTCTCAAAATACGAGAGTCTGGGGTACATGACTGAGAACTGAAAATCTTCAGACTAGGCAGCAGCAAAGTCAACTGAGAAGGGAGGATGAGTCTCTCTGGATGTTCACGTAACAGAAAGGAAAGTCAGATTTTAGCCCTAAGCAACTATTGTCAGAGACAGGCTGGGAACTGGTTCTTTTCAAGCCAGGGACCATTTCAGCATCCTCAAAGCTAAAGAAACAGTTGACTGCTCTGTCAAACGTGTTTCTGGTGAAAAAAATCATACTAGCTACCAGGAGGAAAATTAACTATTCTAGCTGAAACCAGGACAGTAATATTGGTGGTTGGGGGACAGTTAGACCAGATGATCTTGGAGGTCTTTTCCAAACTTTATGATTCTATGATTCTATGTATGTATAGAATTACTCTTTGCATTATGTGAAATCAAGCTTACAAAATATTTGAATGAAGAAAAATGGTTGGATTGTGCATTATACAGAATGTTAATTTTAAGGAATTAGTCCTAGCAATGTACAACTAGTAGTCGTGGAAACTTAGTCTATCAGAGGAGAAAGCAAATTGCTTTTCTGTGCCCTGATAATTCATGGTTTCCTTGGACTTTTTAAAGTGTTGCTTGAACTAAGGAAATTTTAATTTGAGGTAATTGTACAGTGCTTCTAGAGATGGTTTATTTTAAGACTTAGCACTGTATAGATGCAAACTGTAAGAAAAGATTCTATGCCACTGAGTAAATATGTTCAGTTCAATGCTAAATGTAGACATTACATCTTTTTCCTCTCAGAAGCAGGACTTAGGTGATATAAAATGTCTGTGTATGGATCTGTATACCATGGCTAAATGTTTCCTCTTCACTGCTAGCCTGTATTGATGTTGCTGACCCCTCACCTACATTCACTTAGAACTTCAATAAGGCAAACCTGCAGCATTTATGAAACTAAATAAACGTAAGTTAAACCTCAAATCTACTTTACAATAATTACTGCTCTTAGCTTTGATGGGAATGTGTTTCTCTGAATGCTGTTTTACCAGGGAATGTGATAAGAAGCTAAATCTCTGTTTTGATTGCTTTACTCTGTCAAGTCCATTCATCATTTTGTTCTTTAATTACTACCCTTATAAATAGTATATTGTGCTCTGGCCAGGAGCCAGGTTGCTTTGCTCAATCAGCAGGTTGCCAGTATGACACTGGTATCTTTCCCTATACAGAGAAGAAGCTACAAAGTTAATTTAACCAATTCCACTTTAACAGTCATACTTTTTATGACTGGATTTACTAGCTACTCAGAGTTTTTTTCTTCTTCTCTGTTGTTTTTGTTTGTTTGTTTGTTTGTTTGTTTGTTTGTTTGTTTGTTTTTTAGCTGTGTCCAGAAAAACAATACAGTATTATGTCCCATCTTCAGGACTATAAGATAGAAATGTATGGAAAGTTTGGGGTAGTAACGTAACTCGGTGTCCAATGTGTTCACACAGTTGCTGTGGATATGGAATAGAAATGGTTTAGATGACCAAGGAATTTCTTGTACAATATAACATTTATATCACCTGAACCACAAGTCTTTCACAGAGTTGCTAGTCATTTTTTCACATTTATTTTGTCCAAGTGTCTAATGTAACTCTCTGCTTATGTCAACAGCTGCTCCAAAATTCAAATCCATAACAGTAAGATAAACTAGGTATTTGTAGTGGAATGGGTGGGAGTTTCTGTCTTCATATTGTTAATATACATATACATATTGTTAATGTACATATACATATATATGTATCCATGCATACAAAAAAAACTTATCTCAGTGAACTCCAAGGAAGCTGCTTTCAACAAATTATGATTAGTTGTAAATCTTGCAGGCCTAACAGTAGGCCTAAGAAATTTAGATCATGTCTTTACAATTCATATCCATCCCACACATTGATGGTCTCTGACAAAGTCTATTGATTTTTTATCAAAATAGTGCCTTAAGCATATAAATGCACAGAACTGTAAAATAATTGATCAACTTACTTCAGAATTACTCAAAGCACAACAGTAAAAAGCATTTAATATGCAAGCCTATTAAAAATTATTCAATGTCTACTTGTATAGCTTTTTTAATAAAAAAATTTGTAAAATAAATTTGAGCAAGATAGTATCTAAACCAGTTCTTGATACAAAATCAAAACAAACAAAATGCTCATGAAATTAGTTCCTGTCAAAGAGACAAATAGATCATTTTTTTTAAAGAATGTGACAGAAGAACAAATGGGAAAGAGAACTTCTGAATTTTTATATAAAGACACATGTATGAGCTTTCCCTGGAGGAAAACGTCATTCAAATTTGCAAAGGTTTCTGACATTACATTTACATGGTTAAAATAAATAAATAAATGAAACTTGCAGAATAAGCAGGTGTGACTGAAGTGTGAACTGAATGGAAACACAGCAACTCAAGTTTCTTTCATATAATTTGTTTGGGATTATTCTACATAACTCCAGACATCTGTAGTGTGGATATCCACATCCCAATTCCATTTCAGATTTCTTTTATATTCAGTGGGTAGAAGCATGCACTTTAAGGCATTCTAGGCACTTTAATAAAAATAACAATAACAATAACAATAATAATAATAATAAATCTCTATAAAGGTAAACAAAACCGCTAAAATCAGACCCCTACACATAAAGGGCAAAACATAAAGGGTATCCACTCTTCCAAAATGACTAGGGCTTTTTAACCTGACAAAGTTTATAATAAACTGTGCTGTCCAGTGATGGTCTAAACTTCCAAATGTCTATGAAATGCTTTCTGCTAATATCTGCAGAGTATTTAATTCTCAGTCACTATCACCACCTACACTCTCAGATTTCCTCCTGAACCTGGACTCAGTCTGCATATGAGACTGTCTCCCAGCTGCAAACTCATGAAATTTCTGTAATTTATATTTCTGGTAGGTTATTATGAGAATGGATATGCCAATGCAAATGACTCTTCAAATCTGCTTACAGTCCTATCTATAAACCAGGTGGGTTCTTCTCAATGCAAGTTAATTTGTTTTGGGAGGAAGAAGGATGGGTGAGTCATGGCAGTGGAATAAGACAGGGTTTTATATGTTTGTAGATTTCTGATTTTATAGTCCATTTCATCAGTCCAAGTTAAAGCAACAGGAGTTAAAGCAACAAAAGTGCTGCTCAAAATTCTATTTAAATGTGGCATCTAAAAAACTATTTTACAATAAAAGGCTGGGTGGCAGAACCAACTAAATCAGTAGGGTCTCTCATGTCTTTCCGATGCCTAATCTCTCATCAGGATGAGAACATCCATACAGGGTTTGGCTCTGCCATTTTAAGGCAGCAAAGTCTTTTCTTTTCTTTTCTTTTCTTTTCTTTTCTTTTCTTTTCTTTTCTTTTCTTTTCTTTTCTTTTCTTTTCTTTTCTTTTCTTTTCTTTTCTTTTCTTTTCTTTTCTTTTCTTTTCTTTTCTTTTCTTTTCTTTTCTTTTCTTTCCTTTCCTTTCCTTTCCTTTCCTTTCCTTTCCTTTCCTTTCCTTTCCTTTCCTTTCCTTTCCTTTCCTTTCCTTTCCTTTCCTTTCCTTTCCTTTCCTTTCCTTTCCTTTCCTTTCCTTTCCTTTCCTTTCCTTTCCTTTCCTTTCCTTTCCTTTCCTTTCCTTTCCTTTCCTTTCCTTTCCTTTCCTTTCCTTTCCTTTCCTTTCCTTTCCTTTCCTTTCCTTTCCTTTCCTTTCCTTTCCTTTCCTTTCCTTTCCTTTCCTTTCCTTTCCTTTCCTTTCCTTTCCTTTCCTTTCCTTTCCTTTCCTTTCCTTTCCTTTTCCTGGGGGAATAATTAGCTACCAAATTAAAGACAGAATATAGAAACCTGAAAGAGACAAAAGGCCAGACTTCACACAAGAATCTTTTACTATAAGCATGGAAACTGAAGTGAAAATGAGTAGCTATAAAAAGTGTATCCCAACTTTTCTAATTTTTGTTTTGGGCAAAAGTTGAGGTACTACAGTGCTTCAAAATAAAAAGGACATAACAAATTGACATTCTGGAGATCAAATTGAATGAAGAGTTTGGTGGGAACTGAAAAAATCTGCACGATGGATGTAATTAGAAGTTAAACTGAAAATGGAGTATCAGTAATGGAACTGGACTTTACACAGATACAAAAAACTCTTACCATTTGTCAGTGATGGAAACTCACACTAATTTCATTAAGGTAGTCATTACAAATAACATCTAACAAATCTTTTGATGGTTGACTTGTACATTCAATTGGTAGATGATTCAAGATAATGTGCAGTAGACAGACCAAACAAAATTAATCAAGGGAGATATTAAGACAAAATAAGTTCAGTTAGAAAGAAGTGCTTCTATAGATTTTATATTAACTATCTTGAAAGTGTACCACAAGGTTGTTACAAATCTTACCATGATCTAATTTCTATTTATGTAGGTTAACAGAATTTAGCTGTAGGACAAATATACTGAAGTAGAAATGAACTTCCTTATATATCTATAATGTGCTCTACAAAACTAAGGTATCTAACCATTAAATAAAGATGTATGTATTTTGAGTGGTCTTCTATATAGAGAATTATTATTTTTATTTGTCATTTTGTTATGAATAAACGAACACACCAAAGCAACATGAGTTTGTTTTACTTAAAAATTTACTCACAATCTCACAATACTTAACGATCTCATTTAACACTACCCTACCATATTTCTTATCATATTTCTGCAGTTTTATCCATCTCTCTTATTTCTTTCTCATAAGAAACAAATGTTCCTTGTAGCTGCAGTAGAGAACCAAACCTGAACAAGAGCAAGAAAGTCATGAGCCTTTCCAAAGAATGTGATCTTGGGAGAATGGACTACTCAGCCAAAATGTCAAGATTATTCTCTGTCTTTCAAAAAAAAAAAATACATAAGTCAATTTGTCCCAACATCTCACAAATTCTGCTCTGCTTCCACAAACATCATGGATTCTTGTTGGAATTCTGTAGCAATGTCAGGTCAGAAATTCAGTGCTCCTGATCCAGTAGTACATCACAGAGAAGTCAGATACACACCTTCACCATCACAAGGGCAGCTTGATCCTGCTCTGCATATTCACTTGCATAAGTTGCTACATTTGTAAAAAAGGAGTCAAAACCAGAGACTTCTAACTACTCTTCTATCTAACCCTCTCCTGGTTTTGGCTGGGATAGAGTTAATTTTCTTCCTAGTAGCTGATACGATGCTGTGTTCTGGATTTAGGATGAGAATAATGTTGATAACACACCAATGTTTTAGTTGTTTCAGAGCAGTTCTTACCCTAAGTCAAGGACTTAGTGACTTTCTTCTGTCTTTACAATTGCCTAGCACCAATATAATATTCTTCCAAATAAATTCCTGCTGGTAAATCTATTTAATGAATTCATCTTTAGTATACAAAAAATAAATAAATAGATAAATAAAAATAAAAATAAGGATTATCAATAATCTCATGCTAAAGTTCTGAGAATTTATCTAAAGAAAAATTATTAACAATGGAAATAAATTCAAAAGAGTTGTTGGATTATTACTCAGCTCTAGCTGAGATATACCCATATACCCAGGATGTGTGGGTTTTCAAAAGCCAAACCCATCAAGCCATGCTTTGCTGCTAATAGTAACAATTACATCACACATCTCCTTTCAAGCATTAGGCTTCTTTAATATACTAAGTAACAGATTTTATTCCAGGGTGAAATACTCAACCTATTAGTATTGCTTTAGATATACAGCTGCAATAGCAAATCAGGCATGAGTTTTATTATGTCTGGTGTATTTTCTGTCACTTCCTGGAGCTGTAGATTTATACCCAATCTTTGTATTCAGGCCCACTTAAAAGTGAAATATTATTTTAAAAACACATTATTCCTGAAATATGCAATTAATATATGAACCAACATACACTGATCTGGCAAGGATAGAAATGTTCTAAAAATCACTCAACAGCTAAAAGTAAATGTTAAATAAAGAGTCTGTCCTTACTGATTATGTCCCTGAGGTGGTTTGCTTTCAAAAATATTTAATACCTTACATATTATCAAAGCACAGAGAAATGCTTTCCTAATTTATAATCTTTGCTATCATTTTAATTAAAATGGTGTTTTTCTTTTCATTTAACTATTCAAACATAGAGTGGGTGCTGCTTGTGCATGGAAAGTGAGACGTTGGGCTAAAATGTAGTTTGATATTTCAGTGTGAACTAACTGATTTGATTAAAAAAAAATCAGAGATAATCAATCAGAGAAAATCGAAGCAGATAATAAAGGATTTGTAAAAAAGGAGAAACTAATCAAAGAATAAGGAATATGGTTTCCTTTTGGATAGACTAGAGTAACCCATGACATATCCTTTATCTTAACTTTTTAAGGTAAGACAATATCTTTTGACGTTTGTGAAGTATTTAAAGATTTTTTTAAAAAAATCAAAAAATAATCATGATTAAAATATAATTTAATCACAGTCTAAAGAATGACTACTGAATCTGGACCAAATTTGCCAAAATTCTGCAGACCTCCCAAAAAAAAAAAAAAAAAAAGATGTAAAACCCTTAAACATAACTAAACTCATGGTTACTTTTAAAATGTTCAGAACATAATAGTTCAATAATTAATTTTGAAATTATATTTGAAAGTTGATTTGTCAGTTTAGTTTAAAAGGACATAATAACTGAAAGTTAAAATAAATAAAACAAATTGTGAAACAAGGTTTGAGAGTTTTGTGAACACTGATGTTTTTACATTCAGCTAAAAAAAAAATGAAAGGGAGGGGAGGAGAGGGGAGGGGAGGAAAGGGGAAGGGAGGGGAGGGGAGGGGAGGGGAGGGGAGGGGAGGGGAGGGGAGGGGAGGTAGGAAAGAAATGTTAATTGGCTTATTGTACTGCTTTCATGAAAGGAATTGTCCCCTTTGATCTTCAGCATAATGAGATTTATTTTGAACATCAAAATAATCTATAAAAACTGAACAGAGAGATGAGCAGCTACTTTTTTTCATGTCCTCTGAGGAGCAGGGTACAAATCAACAATGCAAATGACATAGGATGAAGGGACAGTCTGAAAAAAAATATAAAAGAAACCTCAAAGAATGTAGCTGAACTTTGTATACTGTCACAATGTGCTGAAAGACCTTTCTTACTCTTATTCTCTTACATGGCTAAAAATATGATAGAAATCCACTGACTGCCCTGTGTTAGTTAGTTTGTTTGTTTTGTTTTGTTTTGTTTTGTTTTTTGTTTTGTTTTGTTTTGTTTTGTTTTGTTTTGTTTTGTTTTGGTGTGGCTATATAACAGACAATTTCAACAGATAGACCAAGAACAATACAAGAGACTCTTCCTGTCCTTATACGAAAGAAACCCAATAATAGGAAAGGAACTTCTGGCTCTCTTATAGCCCTGTCCAGCAGATTTCTGTAAGGGCCCAGTACAGTCTGCCCACACAGCTCTCTACACAACAATAGCATGAGTAGGTGCAGAAACCTACACGTTACTATCTTTTACAAAGGCTTACTACCTAAAAGTCTTTAAGTGTGAACCATTTCAGTCTAAAAATGGGTATCAAAGGTCCAAATGCTAACCTGAACTCTATCTCAGCTGCAGTGCCATTTGACTTTCAGGGCAAAATCATGGCATTTATTCCATCTCCCGGTGAAAGACAGTGTGAGAAAGGAATCATTGAAATTATAGGAATCCTAACACTGGAGAGATTTATTTTCTTTGAACACAGAAGAAAACAGTTTGATTATTTTAGATATCAGAATTTGGAGGTATTAAGATATATTTCAAATGTATGACATGGACTTTGGTTTCAAACAAAATAGCATAACTCAGCACCATTTCATCTAACAACTTCTAAAGGAAAGAATGCTTCTTCTTTTAGATTCAGATGTTCAAATTAACACTATTTAAACTAATATATGTGCCCTTCATTAAATTGCTTTTGTATGGAGAAAAGTGTTATGTAGCACAACAGACCTGACAAATTTGCAGAGAAGCTTATCACAAGGGCATGATGTTCACCTAGAAATATCCTGTTTTCTTCCTCTTAAGTATTACTTTTCAGCTGATCCTCTTGCAATTTCTAAAAAGCATCAAGTACCCGACAATTCCCACAGATAGATAATGCTGAATGTGCAGCACTTGTGCAAATCAGGCTATTCATGCGGATCTCCAAATATAAAATGTGACATGGTAGAAGTGTTTGGCTTTGTTCGTGTGTTTTTGTTGTTGTTGTTGTTGTTTTGTTTGTTTGTTTGTTTTGGCGGGGGGGAGGGGGAGGAGGAGGAAGTTATTTGATGTTTTAGTCTCTCTAAAAGTTCATAGTAAAATTTCTTTAAGGTAGAAATAGCCCAAAAGCTGATGACAAAGGTCACTCACAAGATTAACAGAAATATGTCAATTTTGAATAATTTTCTTGGGGGGAGAAGATACATGATAAGTTGCAGACATCATGCAGAAAAAAATCCATGTTAATGTTTTTAAGAAAAGAACTTTCTAACATTCATGGTGGTATGATGCTTTCAGTTTTATTATACCTTTTTAAACATCGATATCAACATTAATTACTTCTACTCTACTAAAATAAAACATTTGTAATTATCTGAAATTTTAAATACTTTTATTTCAAAGGAAACATCAGAGTGTTTGTTTTCTTTTCACTGCATAGGAAGAAGAAAACAAGTAAATTCAAGAAGTTTCCACAGAAAGAGAAAAACTGCTTCCCTTCCAGATTTGTTATGACTATATAAATTTTAAAATCAAAATTAAATAATATACATATGCAAACACAATGTAGAAGACAGAACCCTCTGTTTTGACAGCACTTTGCAAAAATGTATATTTTTTTTTTAATTCAAAGGGCAGAATCTGAGTATTCTTGTTTATCTTTTCATACACAATTTGTCATTAGCTCTCATTAACACACATTCAAAATTTATTAACTCAATAGAAAACTCTGTGTCTAATTAAACACTTTAAATTATTTGTATTGTAGAAATGTCTTTCAGAACTGTGCAATGTGGAAAGGAGGCAGCTCACAGGACTGTCTTACCTTCAACATAATTATACTTTATGTATTTCAGTTCTGGAACACCTTTTCTTGAATGAAATACTAGTGTAACCTTTTTTTTTTTTTTAAATTGGGGACTAAGAACAGCCTTTAGTTGTGCTCACTCTAGTGGAACTACTCAAAAAGACCCATATAAATACCTTAATCAATAAATATCTTAACACCAGCTCCTAAACTTAGTTCATGTCTCAATTGGAATTATAGATGGGTACATCAGAATTCATGTATGGAATTAATTTTGATGTTTATGCTAATGTTCATTAATATGAATGTATTGATCAATTAAAGGACAAATAGAGGTTACTGGTAAAACTGTCACTATAGGCCAACCAACAGGTCTTATACTAATTCTATACCTAGGATTGCTGCCTAGAAAGACTGTTTTCTGTTGTGTATTTTAACCTTTGAATCTGTCAATCTACTATACACTTCACCCACCTTGTGATTCAACAGATTTTATCAGAGAGGAGTTCTAGCTGAAAATATGTATTAAAAATAAGCAAAATTCAAAAAAGATTTTTTTTTATTGTTTCTCATTGGATGTAATGGTAGTTCCATCACCTACATTGTTGTGAGCCTTGGAGGTGTTATATTTGATGCAAGGGTAAAAGAATCTTCTACAAAGACAGCCTGAGGAGTTGGAGTTGTTCAGCATGGAGAAAAGAAGGCTCCAGGGAGACCTTACAGAAGCCTTCCAGTGATTAAAGGGGGTCTACATGAAATCTGGGGCTTCCCATACTATTTTTCGGGGAGTATAGTGATAGGACAAGGGTTAATGGCTTTAAACTAAAAGAGGGTAAGTTTAAATTAGATATTAGGAAGAAATTATTTACTCTGAGCTTGGTGAGGCACTGGAACAGGTTGCCTAGAGAAGCTGTGGATGCCCCATCCCTGGATGTGTTCAAAGCCAGGATCCTCAGTCAGCTGATTGCCTCATCTAGTGGGAGGTGTCCAAGACCATGGCAGGGGGGGTGGAATTAGATGATCTTTAAGGTCTCTTCCAAACCAAACCAGTCTATGATTCCACAAATCTGCAAGAAAAGTTGAGCAAGCCCCCATGTATGTAGAATTTTGCACTTCCCCCAGGTCATGTACTTCTGCTCACCTCACTTGGTGGCAGGTTGAACAGTGCATGTCAGGAACCTGGAGGCACCAATTTACTTTGATGTCCCAGCCATTTCCCCTGCTTCCACCACCACACCTGTCCCATGCCTCCATTTCAGCATGGTTCTGGCCTGAGCTATAACTTGGGACAATACAGGGTCACCATTAGTGCCAAATTAAAATCTGAGGTGAGTAGGTGTAAATTTTTAACCAGTGGATTCGGTTTATTTCGCCTTCAGTTTTCAGTTGCTGTTTTGGCAAATCTGAAAAGCTGAAAAAAGGAAAAGCAATTGATAAGTAAAGGCATGTTGACAGCAAGTGAGGAAAAGCAAATTCTTTACTTATGTGATTAATTGTGCCCTTGCTATTCACTGGGAATTTTGTGAAACGTTCAAAAAAAAATGTTCCCAGGTCATGTTAAATGCTTGCAAAGGATCTAGAGTCATGTAAAATAAGAAGTTTTTTGTATTTTTTTCTCTCATTATTAATACTAAGTACAAAAAGTCACATCATATGTCCCAAGATTTTTTTCCTCATGGAATAAATATTGCATCCCGTTAGAAAAGCATCTCTACTCAGAATGTCAAAATGGACATTTTAGATGTTTTCTAGCTGCCAAGATAAAGATGTCCTCATACGTATGGGCAAATGTCTGGGAATCACATTTGGCAAAGAGATGCTGTAATAGAAATAATTGAGACATTTAAGCTGCCCCAGTGCAAGAAAACCTCTCTGTACATCTCTGCTTCCTGGAACCTTAAACACCAGGGACTTCATTTGCTTAATACCATACTTCTGCCAGTAATGATGTCTAAGAATTACACTGTTAATCTTTCCAATGTCAATTTCACAGAGAGTGGTCATCACCAGTCTATTAAATTTTTCCAGGTAAATTCATTTTGCAGGAAAATCCTGCATTGAGTAGACATTACTGTGAACAGAAACTGCACATAGCTAATAAACTATTCTAGGGCAAGTGCCACAGCATCTCCCCTACAGGTGTGTTGCACTGTCACACAAGCATACATGAGTGAACCAAAGGACCTGAGTGATAACTCTGTTCACAGAATGGCTGTGGTTGAATGGGATCTCTGGAGGTCATCTTGTCCAATCACTTTGCTCAGGCATGTACACCTAGATCCAGTTGCCCATGACCATGTCCAGATGACAGTGTTTTGACAACAGTCAAAATTATCAGGAAAACCACTTACACAAAAACTGGAAATCCTGCAGTGATAGCATACTAGCTGGTATGAAGAAAAACTCTACATTTTTGCAGCAATAAAACAGGCACTTTGCCTTCTGGCTAACTACTGGAGTCCAACAGTACATGAGGTTCCTATATGATATGTGTTTTGCCATCAGCAGTAGAAGTGCTGTCCTGCCTCAGTTAAGACTCAGTGATCTGGGTCTGCAGACCTAATGGTGCAAATCATTTGGGTATACGCCCGATTTCAGATATGTTGAACTTAGCAGAATCTCTCATTCACCTAAAATCCCTTAGGGACAGATGATAACTAAATGGCATTATTGTTATTTTCTTCTTAAATACTAAAGTGACTAGGATTTTTTTTTTAATTTTATTGGGGAGGGGCATGAGCTGTTTGATTGGTTGGTTGGTTATTGTTGGTGGTGGTTTTTTTTAAAGTGTAGATATTCATTTCCAATTTTTTGGCTAGATTCCAACTTGTTTTATTAAAATTTCCCCTGTGATATCCTTGCATATAATACTTCCATTCATTTTTGCACTAAATTGTGGTATACTGCTGTGTCCCACTAAACCACTATTATTTTTCTACCCACGGACAACATATTTCTGGTGCAGGGTGGGATCACAAACACCACAATAGGTTTGCTTTGTCAGATAGAGTTCTTGGTCTATAAGGCTTTCTACGTAAGCGTGTATATGCATCATCAATTGTCATTATAACCCATTTTTAAGCATTCAGTGTTTTTGAAATTTAGTTTGCCCTTTAAAAATACTATAAGCAATTAAATTTATATATGTCTCACATAAATGTGACTGAGAAGATCACCCAGCATAAGTGTGCCAGTTTATTTTCTGTCTTTTATTTCAGTGACATCTTATAACAAAGCTCTCTTTGTCATATGGGAAAACTTTTGAGAAAAAGAAAATGGAAGTGTGTGGAAGAAATTAACTGCCTGTCACTAACCTGGCAACGAACAAGGACCAACTACATAGTTCCAACATGAGCACTTAGCCTGATAATATCTATTTCCTGTCAGTCACATAAATAAACTGAAATTTTCTTGCACTTTTATTTTCACAGATACCTTTTTATTAATGCTACTAACCATTCTTCTGCTTGGGGTGCAGAAGACAGAATGGTGCAGGGAGACATGATAACTCCATCTCACATGAACCAGTTGGCAGCAACCTCAGTCCCAGCTGCTACGGAAAACAGTATAGATGGATAGCTCATGAGGTCATATGAGGTCATGAGGTCATATGTTGCATTTTCTTGATTAAAGTAATGAATGAATGCCCAGATGCAGTCCTTTACTTGGGTATTTTTTAGCTTTGTCTACCCCAAATTATACTGTTTTTTTTGTTTTGTTTTTGTAAGATACAGTTTCTGTCAGTGCTGTTGATTTGGAATGCCTTCCACTTTCCTCACTAGAGGAACTAACATCCGTGAGGATTTCAGCTTTGTCTCCATTTAAATTGAAATAAGTCAGACATGTGGACACTAAGCAAGATGCTTTATTAAACTTTGGAAAACAAATTAAAAAAACTGTATAGGCACACATGTACCTGCATCACTGTCACCATCAAAATAAGTGTTCACTTTAGAATAGAATAAATCTTGTGGTTAAAAATTAATGAGGACAAAGTAAATGACATCTTGTTATCTGTTGTCCTTCTGTTATGTTGAAGCATCTTGTTATTTGAAAACATCCCAGTATCTGTTAACCCTCAGTCAGGCTGAGACTTGAGATAACTTGAGTCAACTGTCTGTTATGTCTTGTTAACTGAGACTTCCTGTTATCTGCCGACCCTCAGTTAGGCCGAAAGCCAACTCAGCATTTTTACAGCTTGGAAAACAACTGATTAAGCAAAAGGTGAAAAGTGCATCACGAGGAAGACCTATGGCCTTCCTCCCAAAGACCACTGCCCACATCCCGAAGACCCTGGCCCACAATTCTTGGAAGGCTTTGTGCAAGCGCAAGGACTGATAAGCTAATTAGCATATGAAGCGAGAGTAGGCCGGGGTAGGTAATGAATATGTATAGGCGCTAATAGAATATTCATTGTTTCGCTGTATAAATATGAGATAGTTTGTCACTTCGAACATGCACGGTAGGCAGAAAGATCCCCCGTGCATCTAGCATTGCAATAAAGAATATACCACTTAAGGAAATTTCGGTTTTGATCTTTAAATCAGTGTAAAAACTTATTGTAAATCATTTAGCAGTTTCATTTAAAGGTATTATGAGAATGCAAATACTGAATTAGTATAGACTCTGATAGGCAAATGAAGTTACTCAGCACCAAAATAAAATAAGCTCATACTTACTGTGTTAGAATCAATGAGAATGTGGCTAGATATCTGAAGTTTCTTCTTCATAGACATTCTTGCTGTGAATCAGCTTTGTTATAAACCACCTTCCCTGTCTGAAAACACTCAGGGCTAGACAGTAAAGTATATAGTTAGTTTCTACTGAGAATTTCCATATTTGCTTGTCATGAGGAAGGAAGTAGCTGAAGCAAGTCACTGCTCTGAGGATGTACAAATGCAACCAGGTTTTCCTACCAGGATCTTTTGTGTTTTGGAGAACATGTGACTTCATCACCATGCTTCAGGGCGCTAGTTACAAGACCTGCATGAAGTGATGATCTTCAATCCTCTACCTAAATAGAGCTTCATTGTCATGCAACAGGAAGAGAAATGCAAATTATCAGCTAATGACACTCTAATTATTTATTTTTATTTAAAACTTACTCCTTTTGTGTGTGTGTGTGTGTGTGTGTTTGTTCAGTTATTTGGTTGTGTTTTTTTAATCTGTAAGAAAACGCAAAAAAATATATATATTTTTTTGAGGTGGCTCAAAAAAATTAGTTGTAGTTGATGAAGACAGTACATAGAGTAATTCTGATTTTGCCTGTACAGACAACTGTACAGACGGCATATATTTTGATGAAGCAAATGTAAGGTAATGTGGAAATTAAGACCGTGAGCCAGGCACACAGGACAGAGAGCTCTATCCTCAGGAGCAATGAGCAAAATATTCTCAAATCTTGGTAGTTAATATTGTGATGAAATAAGATAAGGGTTTCTTTACCCGAAAAGCAGGAAGGCCAAAAATTAAATTAAAGGTAACTGATTACATAACACACATGTAAAATCTGTTGAGTTTTCTCCATTTCTTCAATCCTCCACCAAAAGTATTTTGACTATTTGTCATAGCTTCCCTTCTAGATTATATGAAAATCCTTTATATGTATTATTTCACATAAGAGAGATAGGAACATAAAATAAATAAATAAATAAATAAATAAATAAATAATACATCTTAAAATTAAAGATAACACTAATGATTTTATTTCTGAAAAGACTAAAACTTTAGTCAATAGTTAGGAAATTAATGTTGAAAACAGTGGTTTTTTTCAACCTAATATGCAAATGTAAAAAGATCCAAAAGGTAGAATTTACAGCTCGATAAAAGCAGATACATTAGATATACATGTAGGAAGAAAAAAAATTATTGCACTAAGTATGTTCTATAACTAATCCTGGATATTTCTTTAAAAAGAAAAATAGCTGTAGCTCAACTCCAACTATATTTGTAGCATGTAACAACCTTCTCATTAGGTGCCTAGCTTAAATTTCAAACTGAACAAATTATAATGAGTCTAGTCATCTCCTTTAATATTTGCAATTCTCTAGTATTGGATGGCCCCCTTGGCCCTGAAATGTCTCCAATTCTCCAAGCTATTTATTAAAATTAATATCAAAATTAATATCAACTATCTGGATAAATTCTTAGGAAATGTCTTTCTGTTAATAGCGGTGCAATTATTTTAAACTATCTAATCTCAATTAGATAGTTATTAATCAAGTTATCAATCCTGTGGCCCTGTTTTTGCACTACTTTTGCAAAGAATTCATAATCACTGTCATCGGTAATAAAGATACTGTGTCTCAATTCTGTTTGCATTCAAGATGGACACACACTATTAATTTTCACAATATTGTGGATACTCCACATCTTTCTAATTTTATTCCTGTAGGATATACATGACATTCTCTTATTATTCCCACGACAACTGCTCTATTATAATGAATAGTGATAATTATTATTTTTCAATTATTACAAATACAGTGCTGATACTCAGAAAAAAATATTGAGCATACATATATATATATTTATTATTACGGCAAGATGAAAGATACTTGAAGCATCTCATAGAAAAGGATATGGACAGCATATTGTTAATTCTCATCTGAGTGCATATCTGCTGCAAAATAAGATCAAATAGTTTGGTGCTAATAAAGTTTACTGTCATGCCCCTTTTAAAATTTTTAGGGAGTAAACATAAAAGCATTTGAGCAGAAACCAATGACTCATCTAGTGATTTTCACTTTGAACAGATCAACAATTCAAATCAAATGTCATAATTCCAGCTACAGCAACAGAAAAACTTAAAGCAGAACAGGTCATGAGTTATGCAGCAACAAAAGAACACAGAACTATTCTCTGACAGCACAATTAACATTAAGAAATCATATTTGGGACATAATAAAATACATTCATCTACAATGCATTTATCTCAGTGGAATCAGTTCAATAAACAGGGAATGAATCTGGTTCCAACTACACATCAAAATGCAGTGCATTTAGATTACTGAACAACTTTATTCCATAGAATTTTAATGTAAGTAAACCTAATATGTTCATGAATATATAAAGAAAAACAAACATACAAAATAAAGTATTTTCCATTATGTTACTGCCATTAGCTATGGTGAGATTCAGCCCAAAAGAATTCATTATTAATATTTGGGAATACATTTTTGTGCTGTTAGTTTAATTTGGCTTTGGAGTTCTGTTTTCTGCTTGGTTTTATCCTTGGTTCTGTGCACTTAATCAGCATTCCTCTAGCATTTGGGTAAGATGTTAGAAAGCTGGGAACTCAGATGTGCACTCTGGACACTATTTGTCCCAAGTTCAAGTACATTGTCCTTTCAAAGTACACATTCACAATTAACTCTTTTACTCTGGTAAAAGTTCTGTTACTCTGGTTCTGTACAAATAGAGTACGTACTCTCAGCTGCAGATCACAGAATCACAGAATGAACAAGGTTGGAAGAGACCTCTGAAGATCTTCTAGTCTAACCCCACTGCTGAGCAGGATCACTCAGAGCACATTGTGCAGAATGGTATCCAAACAGGTTCTGACTATCTCCAGAGAAGGAGACACCACAAGTTCTCTGGCCAACCTATTCCAGTGTTTTGTCACCCTCACAGGAAAGTGACCTCTCATATTCAGCTGGAACATTTTAGATGTTTGAAAAATCAATAATATCAAAAATACATGGCAAAGGAACAGTGATAGTTAACATTAATAATAAATTTCAATAAAAGTGGTTTGTGGTTGGTTTTTGTTTTTGTTTTTGTTTCTTGTGTGAATATATGTGATTGTAAAAGTGCACTGGTGTTATTGTGGGCAATGATATACATACCATTACCTGCACATGTACATGCTTAGATTGAGGAAATTACATATATCAAAAAAAGTTATTTGATTCTCACTGTTCAGACCATCTTGTGTAACTTCTTAGCAAGGGGCTGGCACCTGTCAGATCTTTCTCAATTACAGTATTGTTCTCAAGATCAGTATTGCCTTAGAGTCCAGCCTCTAAAAGTGTTCAGCCAACTAACCTTTTACATTTGTTTCTTAGCTGAGATTTATTAGCATGGTTTTCTTTAACATCTTTGGTCCACTCTGTCAAGGAAAATTTTTATTCTTCATTTGTATTTGGGTTTATTGTTTTCAATATTGCATTAAGTTTTAATCAAAGTATTTGGTTACTTCAATCTCCTAGCTCCTAAATATGAAGCAGAAGATAATGAATGGAAGAAGGGGTTGGAGAATTCAACTTCCAAAGTCTGACTCACTGTGAGATCATTATTTCAGGCAGTCAGATTAAAAGCCATCCACTCTTCTACAGAGTACTGGGAAAATTAGCAACGTAACAGGTCACTGAAACATACCTTACATATGTGTCTCCATGAGGTTTATAAGGCTAACTGTAACTCTGGTCTCAGCGGCAGGATTAAGACTATAGTATTTATCAGAAAAATGGCATTTAATTTCCTAAAAGCTGTAATTTCAGAAACACAAATGTCTTTGATTATTAGACACCCTTAGGTTAGGTAAGCAAAGATGTGAAGGATCTAAACTCTGGATTTAAGCAGCTAGGTATATTAATCTTGTTTACTTCTGGTGGAATCAATCCCTGTCTCTCTGTACCTCTTTGAAATTTTTAGAATTTTAATTCCAAGGAATGTTGCAATGGCAACTGCCTGGAAGTCAAAGGTTCTCTCACGTGTTCTTTTTAGTATAGTTAATTGACTAATTGAAGGATAAATACCTTTTGTCATTTGTATTTCCACAAATTTCCCAGTTCCTAAAAATTTTTAGTACTTTCCTTTCCATTCCTATCCCCCAAAAAACCTGAAGCCATTAAACACACACAAACACACACACAAGCCTGCTCTGTTCTCACTGCAATCTTGAATAGATGTGGCTTCTAAAAGATTGTTATTGCAGTTAAAAGGATTACAAATTTCATAAGTTCTGATTATGGACTTGTATTTCTTTTTATTGATCCTTTAGGGGAGACTAATTCAATAACCTAGATGAGGATGTATCCACATTTGTTTGGAAAATTTGTTCAGAGTTATGAAAATGACATTGTGAAATGGCTTGACTGGTTCTTTGCCAACATGCTTCCCACCAGGATGTAAGAAGTAGAATAAGAGAGACTTCAGAATTGTTGCACAAGGACAAAATAGCAGGTAACCATGTTGTATGGTTTTGCCCTTTAAAAGTCTGTCAATATGCTTTTTTTTTTTTTTTTCCTAATATTATCATACATTATAAGGCTAACTTTTCAGGACATTAATTTAAAGGGGATGTCAGCATCAAAGACTATTGAGTCTATAGTTTGTTTTCTCGCAGGTTGTTATATTGAGTTTAATGCAATACAGCATGTGAGAGGATACATTGTCAGAATATGAAAAACTCCTAGAACCAAATAGCTGTGAGTGTGCTCTGTTCAGGTCTGGCTTTTGTTCCTTGCTTTGCCGTTTGAGCTCTGTCTGACCTTTGGCACATCCCTTAATGCTGAGCCACAAATTACATAGCTGTTTAAATCCAAAACCAATATTCTCAAAGCCCTTAGCCATGGCTCACTGTAATGTTGAAATTTCCAAAGGTACCTCAAGATGGCCTCTGGACAGGCCTAGCATCACATCAGTTCTGTCCCAGTTGAGCAGCTACAGCCTATACAACCCCCTTCTCCAAACAAAGATAATACAACTAGCTCCCTTGAAAAGCAATCTGAAGCAATAGCAGGAAAGATCGAGACACTACTCTCTCTCTCCAGCATAAGTTGGTCTGGATGACATGATTTTGGAAAAAGGCAAAAGAGGGTAATGAATCAATTATTTGCATGAGCGATCTAACAATAAATTTACTGCACAAGAAGAAACTAAGCAACTGTCTCCTCTGGCTGTGCCTGCCGACTGTTTCTTACTGGAAAGACTTAGGAACTTGGTAAGGAAATGAAGCTGTCAATCCTATTCACAGAGCACTGGACTGTAAAGTCCACTATAAACTACAATGGACATAGGCCAGTTTCATACTTTCTTCCTCGATTATCTCGCCTATTAAAACAAACAGAAGAACACCCTCTAATTGTGAATTCATGTATGTGGCAAACAAAGTAATTTAAAGCATTCATCTTTCTTAGCAATAATAATTACAGAAACTGGAAGTTTTGTTTCAATTAAATGCACTTATCCTAGAGTATCCATAACTCACAGCCTCATGAGGTAATGCATTTCAGCTGTTCTCATTAATTAGTCCCACCAGGCACAAGTTGCTCTCACTGAGCTCTGCACTGTCTCTACTGCTCAGTGGGAACCTTACACCTTTCTTAGTTGACTGCTGGTTTAGACACATTGAGAATTTAAATCACTAAGATAAAACATTACATCCTTCAGTTCCACCAAACAACCTTAATATGGACTAGCTCTGAAGCCAAATCAAACTTTTGTGTTGTGAGTGGAAGCTTTTCATAAAGCTGTTCAAAAACATTTCTCTCCCTCATCTCTTCTCGCAAAGTATTTGTTTCTAACCATTTTTTTTTTCCTGTTTTGTTAAAGGTAACACAGTAGAGCCAAAAAAAAAAAAAGAAACTAAGTGGTCTAGGGAAGCTTTAGGAAGAACTGGGAAATTTACATGAAAAAGTTAACTGTATAAATACTAGCTGTAACTCAGTACTCATCTTGCTTCTAACTTTCATGTTCTAAAAGTCATTTTTGTGACTCCAAGGTCACAAATCTTTATGGACCCCCAAAATGTCCCATTTTAAAGATCTAATAAGTTCCTTACCTAATTCACATTGAAATCATTTCAGAATCACAGAATGGATGAGGGTGGAAGGGACCTCTGAGGATCATCTAGTCCAACCCTACTGCTGAGCAAGATCTCACAGATCACATTGTGCAGGATAGCATCCAGGCAGGGTTTGAATATCTCCAGAGGAGACTCCACAACCTCTCTGGCCAAACTGTTTCAGTGCTTTGTTACCCTCACAGGAAAGAAATGCCCTCTCATACACAAACAGAATCTCCTGTGCTTCAGTTTGTACCCGTTGCCTCTCATCCTGTCACTGGGCACAACTGAAAAGAGACTGGCTCCATCCTCTCAACACCCTCCCCTCATATATTTATACATGTTGATGAGTTCTCCCCTCAGACTTCTATTTTCCAGGCTAAACAGGCCTGTCCTCATGGTGTTCCAGTCCCCTAATCATCTTAGTAGCCCTCCTCTGGACTCACAGCTGTAGCTCTACATCCCTCTTGCAATGGGGAGCCCAGAACTGGACATAGTACTCCAGGTGAGGCCTCACCAGAGCTGAGCAGAGGGGGAGGATCTCCTGCTGACAACACTCTTCTGAATGTACCCCAGGATACCGCTGCCCTTCCTGGCCACATAGTCACATTGCTGACTCATGGTCAGCCTGCTGTCCACCAGGACTCCCAGGTCCCTCTCTGCAGAGCTGCTCTCCAGCAGGTTAGCCCCGAGCTTGTCCTGGTGCTTGGGGTTATTCCTCACTAGGTTCAGGACCCTGAACTTGCCTTTGTTGAACTTCACAAGGTTCCTCTTGGCCCAATCTTGCAGCCTGTCGAGGTCCCTCTGAATGGCAGCAGGGCTCCCTGAGGTATCAGTTACTCCTCCCAGCTTTGTGTAATCAGCAGACTTGCTGAGGGTGCACTCCGTTGCATTGTCCAGGTCATGATGAATAAGTTGAACAACACTGGACCCAGTACTGATGCCTGGGGGACACCGCTAGCTACAGGCCTCCAATTAGACTGCACCACTGAGCACAGTCCTCTGAGCTCTGCCATCCAGCTAATTATCAATCCACTTCACTGTCCACTCATCTAGGCTGTACTTCCTGAGCTTGTTTATGAGGATGTTATGGGTGGCAGTGTCAAAAGCCTTCCTGAAGTCAAGGTAGACCACATTCACTGTTCTCCCCTTTCATTTAGGCCTTGGAAGTTTTGCCTTTGGATTTCATAAGGGCATGGAACTGATCCCACAGAAGTCTGGGCGTTTTTCTAAGGATGCTTAGCACTCACATAAGGCTGAAGTGCCTTGACAGTTTGTTGGGAATACAGAAGCTTTTCAGGGATGATTCTGTTTTAAACCAGTAGCAATGGTGCTTCTTTTTCTATAAACTAGATTAGAGCTAGCATTTGCACCTGAGAGGGAGATTTATTCCCCTCTTTTTAAATTGAGCAGAGTGGTTCTAAACTTGTAATTCTCACTTCACGTGTATTCACAGATTTTATTTTTTTTTTTTTTTCCAGTGGAGCATTTCCAGAATTACTGAGTACTTTGAATTGGAATTTTAAGATGTAGTAAATTCTCAAGTCATTAAGTTATGCTTATTTTTCCAGATTCCTTTGTAGCTCTTTGCCACAGTAGCAAGCTGAAATGCAAAGCAATTCTGTTTCCTTGAACTTCTGATTTAGCAACCTTCCTATCTACCCCTGCCTTTTTAAGTATATTACATTCCCATTCCATTACTATACATATATATATATATATATTTAGGAACAAAAATATTTTTTCCTTTATCTTTATATTCTTCGTCCAATGTCCTCTTTCAGAGTTTTCTAAGAATTACAGCATTCGATACATACATGTAATATTGTGGGTATACATTTGATAAGAATTAAGATTATAAAGACCAATGCAGAGGAATTTCCTAGATGCTGTCCTGAGACATTTTATCTGCCTACCTAGCTCTGGTGATATTTACAGTGGCACAGCAGCTCAATAATTATATTCTGGGAGAAACATGTTCTATGTCTGCTACAGGAAGGTTTTGGTTTGATTCTAGCTGCTTTTCCTAGCTGTCAGCCAGCTTCTCTGCTTTTTTCCTTGCATGGATGCAGCAAATCCTTACAAATCTGATTAAAAATGAGTTGGTCACAGCTGTCAGACCTTTAAAAAGCCAGATAAGGGTGTACATTTAAAATCCGGTGGCTTAAGTGTAAGTGCACCTAGTGCTTGGACTGAATGAGATAACACGGGTAACACTATGTACAGGTTCCATCTTCTTTCCAGACGTGAATGAGATCTAACTATTTCTCATTGATATGAGACTATATATGTCTGTTGGTATTTCTAATGCTGAGAATCATTCCATTCCTCAAAACTTTATTAGGAGCAATGAAACCTTTACTGTGTCACAAATATTGGTGTGGTGTATCTACAAGATGTATCTTTCACAATATATTTTATTAGCATCATTATATCAAACTGATCAACTGGACAGGATGTATCACCAAAGGCGCGATATTGTATTTACACAGTTAATGGAGTAAAAATGAGCAAAGCATGGAGGTCATAAGCATACAAACAATTGATTTGGCCACTCTTATTAATAAAACTGTACACCACATCCCCACCAAAGCTAATGAAAACCCTAAACATTTGTATCCTTTCTAAAGTATGTTTTAAAATTCCCTAAGCCCTTACACATTTCAAAAATCTTTGCCCCTAAACTAAATAAAAGCAATATATTTTATAGGGTTTTCCACAACAGCCATCAGGAGATTAAAAGATAAAATAATAACAATTAAAAACTACTCTCTCATCTATAATTTGTATTACAATGTTATAGGTATGTATTACAGTAAATTCATAAACTAATAGATACCAGGATGCAAGTCCCTCGATGCATACAAATTATTCCAGTAACTGCTAATTAAAGCTGTTTCCTCTACCCAGAGATAAAAGAACAAAACACTCTCTTGGTTCTGACAGATCTTTGTCTTCTGTAAACCATGAGATATTTATATGCCCAAACAGGTTCAGGCTTCACTAGACAGCTGATCGTAGCACTTCTTAAACATGGTAGGCAAACAGTTTGTTGATGAAACCAGTTAGTTCTGTGATACTGGGCAATTTCAAAATATACATATGATTACTCAGCGCTTTATAACATTTGCAATAAGCAATCAGAGTGATTTATCTATATTTTTAATACCTCTCAACACATTATGAGGTCCCATATAATTTAATTTTTCTGAATGGATCATTTGTAATTTGAATACAACACGTTGTCTTTTTGTTCTTTATAAAAGTAATGCAATCAAACCAAATCACCATCTACAAGGAGTGATATTGATAATAATATTAGGTCTGTGTTTTTCTATTACAATTATTGCATTTAAGCTGAGATCAAGAGGTTAAGTCCCAGTATGTTCCACAGTTATTCACAAATTTTCACTATTGACTGAGCTACAGATCAAGGCAGCAGTTTCTCTCTGGCTAAAAAGAAGAGAGTCCTACTTATTTCCTCATCATTGATTAATCCCAAGTTTAAATTAATGTTCAATAGCTGCATTGTTCCAGTACATCTACATTTTGACCTCTCTGTAAAAATAAACATTTATTTCAATGCCATTATCAATATCACTTACTCGAAGAATCTTCCAGTATTTGGGGAGAAGAACTGTGTCTCTATTTGCTGACAATTTTTTTTTTTTTATCTTTACCAAAGTAGTTTTTGTGCCTCTGTAAGTACAGCTTTTTTATTTATTTAGCAGTTCCCATCAGTACATAAGGAGAAAGAACGGCCACTTCTACATACGAATGAGTAAGAAAAATAATAATGATGTTTGTGTAGTAGTAGAAATGTAAGTATTAATGCATACACAATCCAGAAGAAGGTACAAAATTCTTTAGCATTTCCAAGTCTCAAATAAAATGAAATAGGTGACCTTCAGCATGCTGAATGACATCAACATTTGGAATTAGTATTGCTCTTCAGCAGCTGGACCCATCACTTCTTCCAGGGTTTGATGAAAACAGGTGAAATCTCTCACAGACAGGACTGCAATGCTAATATCTAATGCTGCCAATAAGAGGCTGCCCTTGGCTGAGACTAAGTATGTGCAATGAGTTTAGAAGTTATCTAAAGACTTATAAAAGGATCTAAAGACTAATGTATGATCAGGATTTCAAAAAGTGACTTTAGACACAGAGCTAAAGGTGTCTGAGAAGACAAGGCAGCCAGTATTGTATCATTTATGATGAGAAGAATTTTTTTCTTAATCACAGATTGGACCAGTCTTACAGAAAGTACATCATACAGAGCAGAATGTAATGAAAGCTGTGGCAATGTAAACTAGGCTCCATCCATTTCTAAAATGATTATTCCAGCTAAGAAGAAACCTGTCTCCCTGTCTGTTCAACTAGCCCAATACCGCAAGCACAGGTGGCAGCTGGAACAGAAGCTAGGTAAAATGTAGTGATGAATCTGTTTCCTCCTGAAGCGCTGGACTAAGTTTACCAGCACACTTCGCATCTCTCCCTAATTGCCATTGCTTCCTCCACAAGCTTGGAAGCATTCACCTTGGGTGGTAATGAGAAGAACAGGGTCTGAAAAGCTCTTAGCCCTCCAGTTAGAGCAGGATGATGAAACATATTTCTAAGCTAGCACAAATGCAGGTCCATTACTGTAGGCATGAGTTTTGCTGTGCCTTCTGTCTTGTAGGAACAGGGCAAAAGCAAATAAAAACACCTTCAGAAAACAGTTGGAACAAGTGTTACCTCTGACTTTCTACCTGGATTTCTTTCTAAGGGTTCAGTCATAAAGGTTCGTTATCACCAAGATATTTTCCTTTTGTGAACTTTTTTGTTTTTTTTTGTGAACTTTTTATTTTGTTATAAATGAAGATACAACTCAATCTGAATTTAGTAATATTTATAAAAGGCAAGTAAACAGCGTTGAGTGCACGGGGAGTCTATGCTCTACCAACACACACACACTAACATTGAACTTTCTAAATATACAGAACATTGCTTTTACATCCTAAACCCAAGTACACCTATACATATGTACAATCAGAAAAAGTATTAATTGAAACCTAAACATGGCAAAGTTTTGCAAGTGTTTAACAATCCTTTAAGTCTATTACTATTAATGTCCATGACTGAGGGAGCATAGTTGGAGTTGGTAATACTGGTTGAAGTGCTCCCATATCTTCCATGATATCATGTTGCCTTTTTTTTTCATCTTGAGGACAGGCTCCCGTCTTTTACCTTCGCCCCACAGCGGTCTTTTTCAAAACAACTTTTCATTGATCAAACTACTTTGCCTGGCAACAGCAAACGCCCAGCAACTTCCATGCCTTAAAGGCTGGAGAACAAGCAACCCCAGATGGCATGGCGTCTCCTGAATCACCCTTCTTTGTTCCTTCTAAACTTTTTTACATTCCTGATGGCCTCATGTTAAGAGTCTGATATTAGCACCAGCCATGGGGCTTGTCGACCTCCATGGCCACATTCCCACATCTCCCCGCTTCTTTATTAATATCAACCATCTTCTTGACAAGAATTATTACTCCATATATCACATGAACTATACATGCTTTATAAATCTATTACTCCTGAAACACTACCACAATCTTAGGAGGCAATTGTGATTGTTCCCATACTACAGATGGAAAATGATGCATAGCTACTGTAATTGACTTTGTCCAGGTCAGGAAATGATTTAGTGGCAGACCTCAAAATAGCAAATTCCAAGTCCTCTGTTGTAACCACTAATCTCCATTTCCTCTGTTGTGCTATTGCCTCTGGGAGAAAAGAAGATTTGAGGATGTAGAGAAAGGATACTTATGAATTTTGTAGTCAATACTGATGAAATCATGTAAAATTCGTTACTCACAGTGCTCTATATGGGTTAGAAAACTTGCCGTGCTTCTCTAGCTGTAATCATCATCTGACATTTATTTCTGGCAATATCTTTTGTCACCTTTCTAGTGACAAAGCCTTTATTTCTTATTATTACATTACTTATAATGTGTGTTGCCATCCCATCCAGCATGCTTCTTAATTAATTACAAGTTGTAATATGTTTCTGGCAGCAGAGACAAAAAACTCTCCTGCTACCAGCAGGAGATTAGCAATCTCCTTCATTAGCAATTGTAAAGAATATTCTATTATTATTAATTTTATTTTTATTACTGTTGTTATTATTATTTAACAGCATGCTACACATATCAGCAAGTTTGCGGTGGAAGGACTAATGTTTTCATAGCCTGAGTCATGAAATAAGAGCATTTCAACAGTGGGAGAACATCCCTGTACTATCTATTCAGATACATAGCTGTACAGAGCTCTCTGAGCACTTAACAACTGCATACTCTGTAAAGAGCACTTTATCACATACCAATAGCACCTTTTATTTCCAGGAAGATTCTCTCACACCCAGACACACCCCTCTTTTATATATATTTTATATATATATATAATTTTGTTTGTTTGTTCCATTTGCAATCCACTTATTTGTAGAACCATAGAATCATAGAATTCTTTGCTCTTTGACAAATTCCAATGAAGACATGAGTTTGCACTTTTCTGTATTTTGTAACCTATGGGTGCTGCAAAAGAGGAGGATGGACTTCAAAAGAGCTTCTGGTGGAAAGATCAAGTTGTCTCCTATTGTTACTACACACCATTGTCACTGAGGGCAGAGTTGCAAAGGCTTTCTTTCTTTGTCAGAATAACAATTTGTAGTAGCTACCCACAGAGTCTGTATGCAATTGTAATTCACTCTCAGGGCTGATCACAGCCAATTCTGAACTGAGGACTGTCATCAAAAAAGTCCTGTGGAGAGAATTGCAACCTTGTATGCGTAGTTAGAGGCCACCGGTTATTTCAGTGTCGAAGGTTTCCTAGAGCTCTGCTTCAGCTGCAAAATTCCTTTACACTCCTCTAAAAAGATAGAACAAGGCATATTTGTTTAATATTATGACACTAGATCCTACAAATTTTCATCACAATTAGGCCCCATTTTCATAAATCGCTCTACTGAACCCTAAAGCAACATGGTTTATCAGAAGTAAGCAGCATATTTACAGAGCTGGATACAGACATAACTAGGGTCCTCTGCCTGTACAGTTTGCGTGTTGGACACAACACTTCTGATCTAGAAACTCTGTACACCCACCCACAGCAATAGAGATATTTATATCTACTACAGAAACATATGGAATGCCTATAGAAACATATGGAGTATACAGAAACATAATACAAAATGTTACAATTTAATAAAATAGGTTTGAAAACAATAAAAATTTAATTTATGAAGATGGAAATCATGATGTTTAATAGACACCGAAGATCCTTAAATGGCTATTAATGGGAGCTAGTTTATGATGATGGTGATTATGGTTCCAACAGTTGTGGTTGCAATGATTAGAATCTCTTTTCAAAGTGTGGGATCTGAGATAAAGATCACAAGCAGACACCCAGCAGCAGCAGTAGGAACAGTGTGATAGAAACAGCTGTAAGAGAAACAAAACACTGGATACATGAACTATACTGAATAACCATCTAATCCCAGAGCAACTGTCTTTGGAAAGGATTGTTCATTTGTTTATTTACAAGGTTTTGATTTGATCATCTATCTTCGGTTGATTTCATGGGAATAAGCACGAGAGCAATCCTGTGATAGAGAATACAATTATTTTCAATGCAGAAATCTGTATGCAGCTTATTAAGTTTTACTATATACAAAGCACTTTGGAAAAGATAGTTTGGATTTTTTGCAATAACAGCAAAGTCACGTCCAACCAGTCTCATTATTCCTCTTTGTTGAGGGTAACCCATGCAAAGTAAAGGGTCAGTCTAACACCCATAAGCCCCTTAGTGAGAATCTAGGCATCAGGGTTATCAAAAGACTTCAGGAAAATTCTGCTAGAAATGTTAGATTTTCAAAGCTTACCCACAGAAACTGAATTATCCAGTATTTTAAAGAAGTGAACATGCTCTGCTACTGAAAATAAATAAATAAATAAATAAATAAATGTGTCACTGCTGAAAGAAGTGAGAAGGTAAGAGGGAAAGAAAAGGTAGGACAACTTCTTTTATTAGCACTGGGGGCCCAAAACAACTTAAAGTGTTTATGGACAACCACTATCAAAACTTGTAGAGATGGAAAACCTTTCTTCCTAAAGAGTTCAGCATAATCCAGATCTGGTTGATCACTTTAAGGTGACCTCATATATGCAAGCAGAGCTAAAGGACAATGACCAGAATCTTGGGGTAAGATGGTGGACAAGCACCTCACCAGCTTCTGTGGGAGCACCAGTCACATCATGCAATCTTCAGGAACATCTCCAGTTTGCCAACAGACTGGTCTCAGGTAAGACAACAGTAAGTCTCTCCTCGGTTTCCCCATCAACTGCAAAAAGGGAATGGTAACACCTGCTCACCACATACTGGGTATTTGCTTCTCTTTAGGATTTCATTAATTAGTTAATGGCTACAATGCATACAGGAGATGTTAACGAATATTCACAACAATTCAGAGGTGTAAATTGGTGTTTTCTAATAGAATTTTCTCACTGTGCAACACTTTGCTTACTGAAGTCTATCACCTGATGCTATTACAGCTGATAATTGAGTCAGTCTCACCAGGAGTGCTTGAGTTTTTTGGACAGGCTTCCTTGGGAGTCTTTTCATGCTGATATGTTATTTGGAATGTTGCTGGTGAGGCATTTTTTAATCTTTGTATTTCCTAGGTAGCCCTTAAATCACTCAGCAACGTCTTTTTTCAGCTCAAAGGAGACACTAGCCTAGGCTTCAGATTTTCTGTTTTTAAGTTTTCATAATGCTAGAAACCTAAATCAGGACTATACTTTGTCACATACACAATTTCCTGCTCCTCGGACCTTATGAAATGATTGATGCAATTTATTTTGTTATTAAATTCTTCTGTATTTTGTGATGCATGCATTAGAACATGGCTATTCCCTCTTCTTGCTACAATGCTAACCAAATTGATTATTGAATCATCCTAACTTTCTCTGTTATGCTAGAAGAAAAAACATGTAATTAGTCCTTACAAGTAGCAGCAGAGTCATCAGGGCAAACTGAGTGAGCTCTTTTTAAAATTATACTAGAAAAATTGGCTTGAGTATCTAAAAATTTTGTGCTACAGAAGGTATTTGAACCTCAGTCTGATTGGAGGTTCAGAGGCTTTTTTTATTACTTCATTTTTGTTACTTGTACACTTAGAAAATATCTCCTAAATTAGGAATGCAGAGTTCATGAGTATTTTGAATGTTTATATGGTAAGCCATCAAGTTTTTGCCAAGACTCTATAGATAGAGAATCTCGTTAATGAAGAGAAGTACCTCATAGAATCATTAAGGTTTGGAAAAGGCCTCCAAGATCATCTGGTCCAACTGTCCCCCAACCACCAATATTATCCACTAAACCATGTCCCTAAGCACCACATCAACATTTCCTTAAACACCCCAGGGACAGTGACTCCACCACCTCCCTGGGCAACCCATTCCAATGCCTAACCACTCTTTCTGAGAAGACATTTCTCCCAATTTCCAACATGAACCTTCCCTGGTGCAATTTGAGGGCATTGCCTCTAGTTCTATGACTAGTTTTCTGTGAGAAGAGGCTGTCTGCCAGCTCTCCCCAACTTCATTTCTGAAAGTTGTAAAGAGCAATAAAGTTTCCCCTGAGCTTCCTCTTTTTCAGAGTAAAAGCACAAGTTGAAAAGGGTTTAAAAAACGTAAATTCGTGAAGTCATGTTCTTATAATGCAGACTATTTTGTGCCACTGCAACCTGAAGCTGCTACTGCTCTGATGTGAAAACTCACCTTCTTGTCAGCTGAATTGACACTTTTTTTTTTAAGAGACCTTATTGTAAATCAGAGAGAGGCTGGCTCATAAAAAAAAAAAAAAAAAAAAAAAAAAAAAAAAAAAAACGTAACAAAACCGTTTATATGTTTTCTGTAAGTCAGAGGACTTTTCCACTCTGGTTCATTACATTGCCATTCAGACTGTTGTTTTACTACATGTAGGATGCCCAGAATTAATAGACAACACTGCTGGAGAATACTTTGACATACTGAGGTATGGTCTAAATCTTCTTGGGAATACAGTTTAATAAAACTTGCCTAAGACATTTCACAGTATCTTTACAGGCTCCACAACATGGAACTGATTCTTACTGATTCAAATGTCAGACATTATTCTAATTATTGATCTAGCTTTCCTCTGCATAAAACCATTTATAATAATATCACCAAATATCACAATTTAATGCCATGTTATTAGTGGAATAAATTTCTATCTTATACCCCCAAGATACATTTTTAGTCCTCACTTTTGTGTAGAAATAAGAGTAATAGCAATAGTAATAGCAATAGCAATAGCAATAGTAATAGTAATAGTAATAGTAATACAGCTTGGAATGGAAAAAAGCAGAATGCACTTAGAAAGAGCCCAAATATGTATGCATATGCTATGGTCTGAAGAAGTTGAAATTTGGAGGGATAGGTGTTGTCCATGGTTTATAATAGATATATTCAAAATCTTGGAACATTTCAATGTTTGCAATGTTATGCTAGAGCCATTGAAGCTCATATTGGTTGGCAACAGCTCAGAACTTCACACAAGCTCAAAACATTTCTTTTTAGACTTTCTGCAATTATGCCTTCTGCAGCTCTGCAACACCCAGGGTCAATTCTAACCTTGATTTCACTCTTGTCTTCTCTCCCTATCCTGCCATAAAATATTTCATCCTATTCACAAAATATGTGTTGTTTGTTTTTTTTTTTTCTTTTTTCCTGTCTATATACAATGAATTATATGTGTCTTTCTGGCAGTAAAAATCCCTTTCCTCCAGCCATGTGACTGTGGCCATTAAAAATCATATGTTCCTAAGAAGATAATGTACTTACATTGTTTTAGCATGAAAATATCAATTGTACCTCAGGTACATAATACAATCTGCTCTATAGTTTGAAGCCAAAAGACCTTGTTTTCAGGTATTCAGTGTCCATTACACTGATTACCTTCTGCCTCTTTTGTTGTTTCCGTTGATTGTCCTCATCTGTCTAAATTACAAGTGTGGCTATGAAGTTCCTAGGAAATGCTATCTGGATCCTAGCACAGAATTTATTAACATACACTAAAAGGACTGCTCTGAAAAAATCTGATGATACAGGTATGGATTGAAATAGTATTGCATGAACACCCATCAACATGCTCAGTTTTCTAAACCACTCTAAATTTAGAGTCCCAATGCTTTGATTTAAAGAGTTGTCTGTAACTGGAGATACAAGTTTAACCAAAGGAGCTTTAGTTATTGTGCTGAGTCTGGCTGGGAAGGAGTTAATTATATTCATAGCTCCCTACCCAGCAAGTAGGCTAGGAGTGGGCAAGAACCTGGGAGAGGATATAGCTTGGACAACTGACCCAAAGAGATATTCCATACCAAATAATGTCATGCTCAGCGATAAAAATTGAGGCAGAAAAGCAGGTACGTTGGCAGGTAGCCATTGCTTGGAGACGGACGGGGCATCAGTCTGCTTGTGAGAATTGCTCTTTGGATCACTTTTTTTCTCTCCTCTTTCCTTCACTTATTAAACCATCTTTATCTGAGTTTTGCCTTTACTATTCTCTCCTGTATGTAGAGCTTAGCTGCTTGCCAGAGTCAACCCACCAAAGTTATATTTGAGAGGCCAGGAAAATAACAATAATAAGGAATTAAAGCCCTTTTCAATCTCCACAAAAATATCAAATTACTTTGTCCATATCTGGCATTGTTCATAGATGTCTGTATTATCTCTCTGTAGTGTCCATTGCTAAAATTACATATAACACAGCTCTGAAAACTAATTCTCCAAGACTGTACATCCCACACAATGCAGATAAAGTAAAGCAAATATTCATCTGAAAACAGAGAAAAAATTCCTCATGATATTCTATTAATCCTCCTTGGTTTTTAAACTATTCAGACACAATACTGAAGGTTAAAGGGTGCCATCACCCTTCAACCCTCCAGCTCACTCCATCCTCTTGTTGCCCAGATCCTCATAGGAAGTTTGTGTTCATCTGAGGAACTCTATCATGAATGAGTCTTCCCTGGTGGGCTAAAATCTGTTGCTATATTTTCTTGTCTTCCTTTATTTTACATGCTGTGACTGATCTACTTCAGCAGTATTCAGTTTCACACAGAATGAATAGCTTTTTATCCCTAAGATATTCCTTTTTATCCCTAAGATCTACTCTTTTATGTGGCTTTGGAAATCATTTACAACTCAGACGGGTAGTTTAATATTTCAACTGTCTATTCAGTTGCACCTGTAGGACTCACTGAAGCATCAAATATCTACAGGGAGAATCCAGAAGAGGTGAAGTGAGTCAGCACGAGATAAGCAGGTCCACAACCTTAAAGTCTTCTTTGTCTTCTTTTACAAATATAAATAAATAAATAAATAGATCTTCCTAGCATCACAAGGACTTAAATATATATATATATATATATTTCTTCCACAAATGGGATAATGCATAGTTATTAGTTACAAAAAACAGACTTAACATTCAAACCTCTCTTATCTCACAGACTTCCACACCAGTGTTTGAAGACGAACAGTAAAAGGCTACCCACCATGAACATGTAAATTAAAACAATGCAAGTTTTATTACTTATTTTATTAATTATTTTCATAATATGCTAATTCATTGTTATATAAATTATCTTTCCTAACAGCATATTCCACTGTTTTGTACAGCATAAACAGCCTCAGATTCTGATTTAATGGGAATAATAATAATTATAGATAAGAAAAACTGACAACATGGCCCATACATGCAAGTATGTATAAAGTTGGACTGAACAGTAATTGAGTTCTGACAGTTTGCTTATTTGCAGGCTTGTCTAAAAAAATTCTCAAATTCTGCCTAATAACCACAAGACTTATTTAGACCTGCTGCTCCACCATCAGCACATCACTCTTCCTTGACTTATAGCATCGCCTCACTCAGTATTGCATTCTGACATGCAGGATAAAATACGAAAACAATTATTCACGTGGCTCTCTGTAAATCTTCATATAAGCTAGAAGTTAACAGATAACAGAGCATTAGAGTATTGTGCCCTACGAGAACACAGAATCAGGTTTTACACTTCTGAATTTTATTCCCAAATTCCCTGGGAGTTTTCAGAAGCTTCATTCACCCAATGGAGTAAACAATCCAAAGACCTGAGGCCATATGTCAAGGCTAGACTCACAACAACATATCTACAATTTTCTGCTCCCAGAACTGGGTGGCTGTATCCAAACTGAACAGTAGGAGTAGTAATTGACACACACATCCTATGAAATAAACCTAGTCATTGTCTGTGAGGATAAGAATTTATACAAGCCAAAAATGTGTCATGGAATATGTGTAGGAAGTGATTAGGTCATGTGCACCACTGTGTATCAGGGCTTCAGTCTGATCACTGGCTCTTCTTATTTACTTGTAGGAAGAAGTTCATTATAAAACTTGAGGCAATTTGTGTCCTAAGTCCAAACATTCTGAAGTTAAAGGTACTTGGATACTCAGTACTTACTAGCTAGTGAGGTTCTGTTGTGTAATGTGGACATCAAGGCTTGCAACTAACTGTTGGGAGAACTGTACTCTGATGCTACATTCTCATCAACTCTATGGTGTCTTTGGCTATTATTGCCCTCTTTTCTTACTATTAGTCTTATTATGGGAACTGTTTTCAGAAGAAAAACTGAACTGAGTTTGAGCCAAAAAAAATTTACAACAGTGTAACTACTGATCTGCAGGGAGGTAGATACGAATCAAGCCCAGGAAGTTGGTTTATTGAAACCACACTGGTTGTGGTTATCTAAATCACCTTGCCTGTTATATTAGTGCCATTTTATTTTGCTTATTTATGTGATATTCTTTATCCTTCAAGAATGTTGAACAATTCATTGTTTGTGTGCAACTCACTATTGTATTATAATATTGTTTCCTAAAAAGTAAGTGTGTGACTAATCCATTGAGGATGTTGCAATACTGTGGAATTAGATTGGGTATTAGCACAAGGAAATAGCAAGGACAATTTAATGAAAGTGTCACAGACATAGAATGTCATATGCATGTAGCTATGGTCAAAGCAAAGAAGACATGGGAAAAATACAGCTCCCATAGTTAACCATTGAGATCACTCTGGGGACTAAACAGCCCCCTTCTAGAGGAAGGAGTGACAGGAATCTGAGGTTTTGTTGAATACTTTTGACATTCTTCATGGTATTTTCTGATTTGCTTTTTGAAAGAACTCTGTTGGTTTTTCTGATGCCAAAGGCATGTGATACAGTATAGTTGTTCAGTCTGAGGTTCTCATTCAGTAGTAATTACCTCTTTGTACATAATGTGTGCTCTTCTCTTGGACAAATTTATTCAGAATTTTTTCCCCAGGATTCACTCTCAATAACATATTATTATATATTTAATACACAGACAAGCAGAGTGCCTTTGGTCATTGCAAAGTATCACACTGAATTATATAACCAATTTTTTTTGTTGAGGATTCTCTTATCACTTTCACCATAGCTCTGCACAAATCTGTCGACTTTCTCCTCATGCTTTCTTATTATCTAAGCTTTTATTTCCTTTCTTACTTTCATCCTGAATTGCTGTTATTTTTCTAACTTGTTTATTTTACAAATGTTCCTTGTTCATTTGTTTGAAGAATGTCGACTGGTGATAACTGAGCTAAAGCTGGGGAAGTTACATTGTCAGATGCTTTTGATTCAGCCCAGGACTGAGCAAGAAGGTGCTTCATTTAATGAGAATGACTTCACTCAGAAAAAGACAGAAGAACAGATTGCAACACCAGGAGGGAAAAGAGCTGTCAGTTATAACACAGGAGGTAAATGAAATGTTTCCCTTGTCTACTGGTAAGACAGTCTGCACGTATGGTTCTGGGATGAATAGAGTGTAATTGCAGACATTTGTTCTTCCTATGCCCCTAAACTCATTCTGCTTTTGGAGAGTCTCTTCTGGTGAGATCTTATTCCCTAAAGAGCTTGAACAAGAGGGATGTGCATGTAGTTTACATGCACTACAGCACATGTAGTTTATATGATCCCCATTCACCCTAATGTTGTAAATATACATCTTGGTGTGTATGCGCATGTATTATATATGTACACGTGTTTGTGCATGCATGGATATTGTGGTGGGTTAGCTTTGGAAACTCCTGCCCAGGTACTCACTCACTCTGCCCTCAGTGGGGTGGGGGAGAAGGTAAGGAGAACAGGAGCAAGAAAACTTGTGGGTAGAGATAAAGACAGGGTGATTGTTTATCAGTTACTGTTGTAAGTGACAGACCCAACTTGGGGAAAATGAACTAAATAGACAATTAAACAGAAAAAGACAAATATGAAAACACCTTGCCTTCCTCTTTCCCAGACTCAATTTCACTTGTGTACTGCACAGTAGTTTCTCTTTGCAACCCCATCCTTCTCAAACTTCTTCTTCTCTGGTGCAGGCTCTATATGGTCCCAGTTCTTTCAGGACCTACTCCATCATGGGGTCTTCCACGGGCCACAGTAGATACCTGCTCTGCTGCAGAGCATCTCCTCCTCTTCTGAGGTTGGTGTTTCCTCTGATGTTCACCACTCTTTCTGTTCCCTCCTCTTTCTCTCCCTGTGGCATTTTCTGACCTTTCCTAAACATGTTTTCACAGAAGAGCCACAAGCTTCTCTGATGGGTTCGGCTGTGCCCTGCGGTGGGGCTGTTGGAACCAGCTAAAAATAGCTGGAACTGGCGGTGTCTGGCACAGCGCAGGCCCTGATGTCTTCCTTCCCACAGAGGTGGCCCCTGCACCTCCAGCCCTGTGGCCACCACCTGGACACATAAACCTAATACATATATATATGTGGTTTAAACACAAATATATGTGCATGACTATATCTAACATTTACCCATCCAAATGTTGTACCTCTGTTTCAGCTGCACATATGAACAGTAAAATCACACAGTCAAGCTGCAGGCAGAGCGGCCCACAGAGCACCTATAACACACAAAGGACCAGCATGCTGGGGAAACAAACACACTTTATATGCAAGCAAAGACCTGTTATTCTCACAAACTTCTGAAGGACTCATTCTCCTCAGTTCACAGCTCTGGTAAATGAGGTTACTGCCACCATACCTTAAAATCTATTTATTATCTTATGCACATACTTTTCTTTTAAAAGGTGCTGTGGAGATGAAGAGTATCTTTCATGTATCTTTCTCAGTTAATTCCTTTTTTTTTTTTTCAATTTTTTTTTCAATGCATTTTGATTGTTTGCTATTCCTCAAAGGCCAAAATTCAATATGTAAAAATGCTTTTTAAAAGATGAATCAACTTCTAATGTCAAATTCAATAAGCTCAGCTACCACATTCATATCCCATTACTATAAAAAGAGAAAAGGCAACGATGCCCCAAATTTCTACTATTTTCAGAGATGATCCAAGTTAAAAATTAAGGATAAGTTATTGAAGTGCTTAGAAACTAAATTGATATTCAGAAAATGGACCTCACATAATGATTTTTCCATCCAGTTTATTTATTCTGAACCCAATAGCCATTAATACACTCTAAACTCTGGGAAACTGAAGGCACAAATGTAGAGTTATTTTCCTTATCTTGTTTGCAGGGAACAGCTGAATTTCAAGTCATCAGAAAGTAGCATAATTAGTTATTGTAGAGCTGCTTCTTCCCATTGCTTCTTCCCATAGCCTAAGTACATTGTATATATATATGGCCTGGAGTCAGTGTCTGCTTGCAGGGGACATCTCTGGGAAGCACTGTCTCCATAATGCAAAGAGGTTTCTCTTCAGGTTCTTCATAACTCAGAAGATGGCTCCAACAACCCTGTCCCCATGAGGATTTCAGTGCTGCACAAGCAACCTGCTCTGTTGCTGGCAATGTTCCACCCCAGAGATGACCGGCTGTAATCCTTTACAGGTGAGAAGATCCACCCAGTCTCAATATTACATCCTTTTCAATAAACCAAGGCAAGCAATGAAATAAAAACTTCTGAGTAAACTGGAATGGATTGTTGGTGGAGAAATTGAGAGGAGTTTAGATAAAATGAAGACGGATTAATTTGAGGCTGTCATTCTGTTCTATTTTCAGAATTAATTCATTTAATTTAAGAAGGAGAATGTTTTTTAAACAAAACAAGATCTAATTTTGAAAAAAAAAAATCTACAGTTCTTTTTTTTCTCTGTGTTTCCAAAACAAAATTATTCAGGAAGGATTAAATTCTCTGTGCTTTAGACTTAAAAAGATAGATGTTAAATACTAAGCTTATAAATGTGTTCATTTTGGGACTAAGAGGATTTGTGAATAAAGTAAGTGCTATCTACAATAATAATAATAATAATAATAATAATAATAATAATAATAATAATAATAATAATTTTAAATGTCAAAGGGCAGGATTCATTCAAGTTAGTCTAGAGAAATAGCCACTTTAGACACCTAATTTAGAAGGTGATGGATTATTCTCTAGAGTTCTCTATTTCTTTCTTCAGTGTGTAAAAGCGGAGCCTAGAGTGCAGCCTACTCTTAAACATGTAGCTGTAAGACATATTTGTTAGGACAGGAGGTTTCCAGTCCTCAGGATTTCAATATTTTTTCCCCTTTTTTTCTAGCATACATTGTTTGCAGCATTTAAAGATTACTTTATTCCCCTCAATCCCATTTGTAATATATTCTTTAGTTGAAACATGAGTTCATTTTCTCATCTGATGCAGTGAAGCTGTAAGCATCTGTTAAAGTCAAATATTGTGAATATTTCTACTCAAGGCCAAGAACAACGACACATAAAGCTTATATTTGAAGTTCTTTCTGAATGATGGTTGTAGCATGGATCACATTGAGAAAATAGTCCACACAGTTCATGTTATGTATATTTTATTCAGCTGTTGCTCTCATATTCTTTATTAATTAACTAACTTGTAACTTTTGTACTGTTCTTTCCTGTAATGGATTTAGTGTCCCAAACCAGGATGAAGATTCAGGTTGAGAACAGATCATCTAGGCATGAGTTTTGTAAATAATGTCCTTATAACTTTAAAAATAGGTTTTATTTCACTTTCTCTTTATATAACAATTATTCCTAATTTGAGTGGTCTGAAGTTCTGACTTCATATGAACATGGAAAGTATGAAAAGAATAAAACATAACTATTGTATGCCAAAGCAAGAAAAGTTCAGACTAGCCAGCCAGACTAGCAACACTCCATGCATTTTCTCTGTGAGGAATAGTAGTTTTGTATTCATGTATTCATTTTTTCAGTTCTCCCATTGTTGGAGATTTTTAAATGGGACAGTGTCTACTTTATATTAGAAAGTCAGAGTTGTTTTTGTTCATTTGTTTGTTTGTTTTCTCTAATGTATAACATGATAATTGAACTAATAATGGTTTAGAATGAATCTCCACCAGTCACTTGAGCCTGTCCATTACATATCTTCCTTCATTAATTTTTCAGACTGTTTAAAGAAATAATCAATGTTACAGAACAATGTCCAATCCCTGGGAAATTGCTATTTCCATAACAGTATGTTTGAGTTCAGTGAAAGTCCCACCTCCCCTTTTACTTTTGATTTTAGTGTTTTAGTAACAGATGTCTTGATAGAGGTAAAGAATTATACAGAGGAAGATCAAATGCTGTAGACAATCAATACAATCCCAGTTTGATTGTTTAAAAGAACATAGACTAAGGCTGAATAATTATGCAAATGATAAATCATCTGGGCATGTAATTAAGTCAGAATTACAATGACAGTAAAGTACAGTTAAATTCTTATTGATACATTAAATTGGGACAAATGTTAATATATTTAATTGGCATTTAACAAGATAGCTGAAGCAAGTTAATTAGATATCAATTTACACAATTCATAAATGTCAGCATTTTTAAAACTAAGTCCACATTTAGAATACAGTTCAATCTTGGATATTCCTAAATACAACAGGTGTGACTGGTAGCAGTCACATTAACTATATTAAAGTTATTGTCACTTCTGCTTCTAAGACTTCCCTTGCAGATACTTGTATCATGGTCAGAATGAGATTAGTTAGAATGAAATTGCTTTTCTCCTTCCCTCCAATCCCCTTTCCTGTTCTGTCCTCTCCCTTGTTCCTCTTCCCCTGCCCTGTTCTCTCCTTCAGCTCCTTCCCCTTTACCCTTCTGTTTTCCTCTTCCTCTTTCCTTTCGTTCTCTTTCCACATTAAGTATCAATACTTAATAAATACCAAGTAACTGGTTCCCAAATCTGACACACTAATGTCTACTGGATGATTTTAATGTTAATATCCTTGTGCCCCACCTTCACATTTCTGTAATACAGATAACATTTATCTTGGTGGTTTACAAATGAAAAAGTTACATATTCACAATGATTATGACTTCATCTGGTAATTCTGTTAGCTCATGATGCTAGGATCAACCAGCGAAAATGACCAACCAGAGAAACTGAACCCAGAAAATGTGAGCCTTTAACCAAACACCATACATAAAAAAGTAAGAATTAAAAAATTTATGCATAGCAACTTAAAAGAGTTACTTTAAAAAGTCAGTTGCAAGCAGAAAATGTCAAAATAGTTTGCCAAGTAAGTTTTGTAACACTTCATTTTTAAAAGTTTCTTAACTATAAGGACGCATAAAAAAAATGGCTATGATGATAAGCGAAACTGACTTTTGTTTTTTTCTTTTCCCAGACACTAAGATAAAAGAGAAGGCTGACAAGGTTTTTCAATATGCATTAAATGAAGAATGGTGATGATTCTCTTAGATTTGCTTTGATTAGCGTGTTATATAACCTCTGGAATTACAGTGAGAAAGATAAAGACCCTCAGGCAGGAAGATTGGCAGATGGAATGGGAGACGAGGAACAGAGGAAGGCTGAGATGGGGGACAATTCTCAATCAGTCCCATATTTTTTCTTTTGATTTATTCTCATATGACCTCTTTGTCTTCCAGAGATTTTCAATTCTGGAAATCCTGGCAGGATTTGAGATTTTAGTGAAAAGATAGCTAAAGATTTTAAAATAGTATTGTGAAAATATACAAAGTAATTGTCTGCATGTTTCCAGTAAGAAAGCTCTTTCATTTATTCTGATATCTTTTTATCCGACCAATCAGAGCCTATTTTCATTATGCTTGCCTGGTCTGCTTCCGGGTAATATGTCTGCTTCTGGAAAGGATGTGCTCTACCACCCACAGCACTGTGCTCCTGTTGAGTTTCTAGAATGGGCTCTTGGAGTCATTGTCCTGCTTGGTAAGCAGTTAATGCTGATGAGCATTCAGGAATAGGGGAAAAAACTGATTTACTTTGGGATACAGGTGACTCACCAGAACTCTGAAACAAAGTGCAAACACTGTATCTTTTCCAGTAGGCATATTTCTAGTAGGCTTCCACTGGCTTTTGTACATAGACATCTTTTTGGCAACCTAAAGCCAAATTTACAGGATTTATGAGACTAGTAAGATAAAGCACCATGCATATAAATCATTCAGGACACCATATATAATAAAAAGTATTCATCCCAGTAGTACTTTCAAAAGCAAAGAAAATGAACATTTTACTGAAAGTTTCCTAAAGTTCTTTCAGTTTTCCAAGTGTTTCTAAAATCAGATAAACAAATTTCAACAACAGCATTTACTAACATTATGCCAACTACATTCTAATTTTCTGCTTTTGTTTGTTTTGTTTTAGTCCCTAGTGTCTCAATGGCTATTTCCCCACTTTCCCTTGGAATGTATTCTACACACAGGCAAATTTCAGCTTTAAGAAACTTCACCTGCTACTTGCATATTTTTTCCACTGTTAAGTTACTCAAATGAAAGTGATGGTTCAATTTCTGCTTGGAACATATACTACACTACACCCTTCCTATACTAAACATTTGGAGACTAAAAATGTTACCAAATAAGCATCATCCTTTCCTGCAGCTGTGTTGTAATAACACCGAGCATGTTGATTTCTGTTAATCTTTCTTTAATGGTTCCTTCAGGCTCATAATAATCTTTTATGTTCTTTTGCAAATTTCCTCAGTCTTTCAGTATCATTTACGTATCACAAAAATGACAGAAATTACTATTTGCATTTTAAAAAGTCAAACGAATTCTACTTTCATCTTGAAATCTATACATCTGAACAGAAAGTTTTTTACTTTTTGGATTTAGTCCAAATTAAAGCCAGTGTAATTGAGAACAGAATTGTCCCCTAAAACACAATAGAGATAAACAAGAAGTAAATGTACTATATTTCTGTTATTTTTATGCACGACAGTACCAGTTGCATTTTCTAAGACAAATTTTAAAACAGCAAAGTCACCAAAACTTTGGCATATTTTCTTTCATAAGAAACACCTAAAAATGCCCAGAATAACAAGAATTATTTATGGTTTCTAAATTTCACTAGTAAACATTCAGTGTAGACTAATTTATACCTGATTCAGAAGAGTGGCACATGTTATATATATACATAAACATATGTATTCTTATTTATCTATTTAACATTTCTAATCCATAAACACACTTTAAAGGATTTGTGATTGGTGAAGATACCAATTAGACATTAATCTGCATGAAGAATTGGCCCTACGTTTTTCCACCTGTTCAGGGAGGCATGCTGTGCTGTGACTACGGAACTTGAACAAGTCTAAAGTCTAATGTTTTAGTGAAAGTATGGGAACTTGAATACATAAGTGATTCCATGTAGTCTGACGCATCTTTAGAACACTCAAGAGATCATTTGCCATTGAAAAGTATATGCAACAAAAAGTTGTAATTTGATGCATGGAAAAAAAAAAAAAAAAAAAAAAAAAAAGTATCTGTAGACCAGTATGAATATTTGGCCTTAATTAAAAGCAATACCTCAGAAAATTATCTCTGGAGATTGTTTGTTTTAGCTATATTTTTCCCTGCACTTTGGAAACAATAGGTGCTTTCAATTACACAGTTTTTTGTAAATTCAGAGGACAACAAGAAAAAGAGAAACAAAAGGTAATTACAGAGGACAGTTTGTGAGTGAATTCTGAGCTTGTGTCTCATGAGAGCTAAAATATATTCTGGAACAAACTGTGGGATAATGGAAGTCTTTAAGAATCTTTCTATTTTTACACTGTAGCCGTCGTAGGTTGACCCAGCAATCTAATAACTAAGAGCTTTTAGAAATATACTGATTAGCTGCACAAGAAACAAAACTATTCTGTGGCTTGATCCTGTTTGAATTTGTGGGTGTCTAGTAATATTGCTAACAAGCTGCCTTCCCAAGGTGATTTTTGATTGTCCTGTACATTGACAGAATAGTTAATATAGCAGAAATTGTCCAATAGACTCAGAAGTTATTGGTCCAGAGAAGAATCTGTCAGATGGATACACAGCTTGGAGATAGGAAGAAACATTTCTGTTCCTGACTATGCATAAAAGACAAGAAAATATTTATAAAACAACAATACCTATTTACAGCATTAACTGAAACAAAATATTTCACAAGATCACACTGACTGAGGAGATAGCTCTTTATGATGAGGTGTTTATTTAGTTTTTCTTTTTCCTGTGTGTCAGAGAAATAAAATCTTGGGTGTAAACTTTCAGGCTAGTCAGTGAAGAGAGATCAGAGTCTTGGGAGAATGAGTAACATCTTAGGCAGAGTCATCAGATTCCCTCCGTTCCCTCCAGTACAGGGAGCCAACCAACATACTAAGTTTTTACAGCTAAGTGACTAAAGTGAAGAGGGATGAGGCTGGGCCAGTAGGCATGGAAACCACAAGACTGACAGCTTCTCGAGAGCTTTCTCTGCAAAAGTTCCTGGGTAATTTTCCAGGTTCACAGCCTGTAGGTGAGGCAAAAAGTACTTGTTCCACTTTTCAGAAATACATTTAGTTTTCTTACTAAAGTAAAATGGTTTAAAATGTTGTTCAACTATGTTGAATAATTATTTAATAACATTCAACTTATTCATCAATGACCTGGACAATGAAATGTGGTGCACCCTCAGCAAGCTTGCTGATGACACAAAGCTGGGAGGAGTGGCTGATACCCAAGGGGTCTCAGCTGTCATTCAGAGGGACCACAACAGGCTGCAGGGTTGGGCTTCTTTTGTTGTCAGAAAGAAGCATTCAAAATTATTGGAGTTTCCTGAGACTACTAGCCAAGACTCTGATGTGATAAGGTTATTATAAAAGCTTTCACTAGTACATTCTTCCTCTCAGATAGCAAGCATCTGTACAGAAATATTGAGAAATCTTCCTCTAAACAATTTAACCCTGAGGAGACCTGGAGACCTCTCATTTGTTATTAGGTGACTTATTTGGTGGAGAAACCTTTTTTTTCTCCTCCCTTCTTTCCCCACCCTCCTGAATCCTTAATCCCTTTTATTCAACCTCTGTTTTCAGAAAATTCACTTGTGGGAGGAAGAAAAATGCCCATTAGAACTGCTACTACTGTATGCTTCGAGTCACTTCTAATGTTCTGATTAAATTTATTATTTTTTCTAATTTGGTTCTAGATTTTTATTTACCATTATTCTATTCACATCATATTAGTAAGTTGAATGAATTATCCACTTTCCAACTCTAATTGGAGAGTGGATTAAGAGTTTTGATCTGGTGCCATCAGCATAATTTGAAACCAGGTGGTATTAAACCAATTAGATTTCTTTTAATTGATTTTTGCATTTTATGCAATAAGGGAAATTCATTGATGCTCATTTTTGGGAATGAGGTAACAATGACTTCTGAAACATTGCCAAAATTTTAAATAACTTTACAAAAATTTAAGTCAATATCAATTCTTTAGGAAATTAATGGGACCGATTTTATTGTAAATACCTAACAATTGTTCATCTGGCAGCCCTGAGTTAGTGACTGTTCAAAGAGCATCAGATTAAAGTTCTGAAAGTAATGGAAAAGTTCTGAAATAAATAGAATTTTTAATCCAGCGTTTTATACTGTCCTTGCAAGTAAAACGTTTTTCACCTTACATAGAAGTATGTTACAATGTTTTTATCACATAAGTGTGAAAGAGTTTATATTAGAGCTAGTCTACTCTTTAAATGCAGGCCTAAATACATTTGAATGAGTAACTCTATTTCGGATTGCTAAAAGAAAAATATTTCAGGTTGCTGTCAAAAACTCTTTCTTTCCATTTTTTTCACACTGGAATGAAGAGCTCTTGAAATTAAATGTTTGAATGAACAGTTTATTTCAAGCTGATAAATAATGCTTTAGTTTGAACTTTTTTATTTGTCTTTTGCAAACAAAGATTTTGTTCTCCTTATTAAACTGAGGTGCATTTTACATTAAAACATCATTTTGACATACCAAGTCAAAACTCCTAGTGTTTTTCTGGTTTTCCACCTTTTTTTTTTCTTTTTTTTTTTTTTTTTTTTAAGCTTAAATGCTGTGAGAAATTTAAAATGAAATTGTGATTTGTTTCCGGCAGAAGCATTTTTCACTAAGAAAAGCTTTTGCCTGGAGTTTCCTTCAGCTACAGTCCTGAATAATACATTGTAGGTAGCTTTGTGCATGAGAGCATAGAAACAATTGTATATTTCACAGTTGCTCCTCAGGATACAATCCTTCCAGAGCTCTCTCGAGAAGGAAATCCCACTTTGAGACTTTAGGAAACCTACCACATTCTGATTCATCACTGTGTCCAGCTGCTGCACTAAGGAATGACTGAAACCAAGGCTCTATCTATTCCCTAGTGATTCTTAAACTGTTGTCAACAGCATATATTAGCACGAACAAAATACAACAGAGCGATTCAGCCTCCAATTTTATACTAGATCTTTTATTTTCCATCCTGCACGGCATATTGTTATAAGAACCTGATTCTGCCTAAGTTCTCTCTTATAAGCATTGAAAAGTAGTTGTAAGGCAGAAAGATAACGTCAGGAATTTGAAGCAGAGCCCTTCTTACTGCATTTATTTTAATGCATTCATCTGTGGGGTCTCAAACCCTCCTTCCCACCCAAGCCTGGCCAACTCAAGTAGCATCCATTCCAGTGCTTTAATGAAGCTCTGCCATTATCTTTGAAATTTTGTTTGGGTTTGTTCCATGTGTAATCTGTATCTCATCTTTTTTTTTTTTTTTTTTTTTTTTCAGAGGATGTACACAAGTGAAGGCGTAAATTAGCTTTTTGATTTGCCTCACATTTCAAAAACTCTTCTGCAGCATGATTGTTATTCTAAAGCAAATGTTTACAAAACTATATAAAAAAATCCCATGCAAAGAAAAGAAAAGAAAACAAAAAAAAAAAAACAAAAAAAAAAACAAACACACACATACACAGAAACAGCCCTCCATGCATTGAAAAACACTTCTCAAATACTGTAGGGTTATTTGATTATTCCACTGTATGTCAGTAGAATTTCTTTAGTCAAATGTAACATTGAAATGCTTGCAGAAATAATATTTTTTGATCTATTAGGGTTTAGAAAAGGAAAAAGTTATCATTAATATTTTGAATTCTTCCATTTATCAGTTTTCAGTTCTTAAACATGAAAATGTATAATATTGCTAGATTTCTATTCAGTACCAAGTACCAAACCACCTTATATGTAGGACCTTTTAATTCTAGCACCATACATATTTTTTTCATGTGCCTAAATCTCATTTAGCATCCTCTAGACTGTTCATTAGGTCAGCTTAACCTTAAAACCAAACAGAATCCACATTCTTGGAAGCATTAGGTTTCTATCTCAGACCAGTGTTGAAATATTTTAAAGGCTTTGAGCCCCTACACTCAATATGTAGACTACTCCTCCTGAACAAAAGAGCATGTTTCACGTTCTACTTTATTTAGAAAGGGTGTCATGGAGCTGCATTGAAAGGGTTACTACAGAAAGCTGATGGGTGACACGAAATTCAAGATTTTCCAGCCACATCAAGAATATTGACTTTCTGAAGCTGACTAGATGATGTGAACTACTTCCAACAATTCAATCTACTCCATTCAGAGTACAGTTAGTTTATAAAGGCATGCAATCTGTAGAGGACTCTTTCAGGGTCACTGTGCTACAGCCCTCTTGACACAGCCAAAAGAAAGTCCTGAATAGAGGATGAGAAGTCTGATTACTGATTAGCTTCAGTAGCTTCAATGTTATTTCAATCAATTCCCAGAAGGAAGTTAGCAATCTGCCCAGCATCCAACTAAAGGTTCCTATTAAAGGGCTGTTATATACAGAAAGGTACGTTTTTTTGGTGGTGGTGGTGGGTTTTTTGTTTGTTGGTTAGTTGTGGGTTTTTTATTGTTATTACAATCTGGAGATCTACGTTTAGGATTGTAAAAATCATTTGTTGAATTTATGCCCAAAAAGCACCTTTGTTTCACTTGTAATTATCGTGTCCAAACTTTATACTCAAAATAATTGTCTCAGAGGCAACCCTCCTCCCACAGATCAGGTGATTCTAAATTCATTTAATTAGTGAACATTGGCGATTTCTTTTTAAGATGAAAGATCACTGGAGTATTTTATCTATTTTTATGGTAACACAAAGTATATTAAATTGGACATTTTCATAACAGTCCAGGTGTTCCTCACCATTTCAATACACAAAGAAACAAAACCTTCAAACTGAATATATATATATATTCCTGAAAAAAAAAGAATTACAAAAAGATGGACTAACAATTAGATTGTTAATATAGAACATAAAATATGAAGGAAATATTCTGCAATGCATTTCCTGTTTAACCTTAACGAAAATATTTAATATATCAGTCTTGTTGTTATTCTCCCAGAACAATGAAAAGATGTTATCTTCCTTCCCAGGAGTGTGATGAGGATTAACACACTAATACGTCAATAACTGAGGCACTCAGATGCTGTGCTAATATAAAAAATGTCTTCCATGATTAGAAAGATTTACAACTTCAAAAATATAACAGAACCTACTAAATATGTAAATGAATTCAGTGTGTGCATAGTCAAATGTGTTAATTTGTATGGTTTGTTATTCAGTTTCTCATAGTTACTTTTGGATCAATTTGCACTTTTCAAAAGTAAGAAGTTGACTTCCTAATTATCAGTGATGCAGACCTAGCCTAATGGCATCTGAATAGCTACCACACTGGTGATGACTCTGAAATCACTGTTAGTGTAAACTCTCCAATCGAAACACAGTAAATAATTTTGTCAGTGATGTCTATAGCTACCTTAACAGGTGTAAGGGCTCTGAGCAGCAAAAAGTTTCAATTTATTTTTTGCCAATACAGGAAGTAACTCTGACTTGAAAGCAGGGGAGCAAATTGCATTGAGTTAGAAAGTGCTCTCTTTCCATCACTTCTCTGTTTCAGTTTTTCAATTTTTACTGCTTTTAGCAAGAAAGAAGAATATATGGTCAAACGAGAAAAAAATGAGAGTACACTGCATGGAGAAAAAGGAGTTTAAGGGAAGCTGCAGTATGAATGCCAATGTATACAGATGAGTTACAGTCATAACTGAGTATCATTGGGTATACATTGCATCACTGAGCCTCAGTGTCTTTTCTACACATTAGTCAGATAAAAATGCTGTCCCAGGAGGGATGCCTGGCTGTAGGCTCTGTGGAGTCTTATCCACCTCTAAGCATAGTCAGAAGAGATATTTGAGTGCTTAATGAGTTTTAGTGGTGGGAAAGTGAGTACGATGAGATTTTAAGCACATCCAACACCAGGAAAGAGTTTTTAGTATCTGAATTATACACATAAGTGCCCAGAAGTGCTAGTAACCCATATGTGTATCCTTTCCTCCTGTTCAGGCTGTGCACGTGTTAATTTGCACCCAGGAAATCTATTCTATATAGAATGGACAGAGCTTTCTTGGCAGAAAACTAAGGTACAATTGCAACAATAGTTTTCACTGAGATCTGCACCCTATTGGCAATATAAACGTGACTTTGTCAGTCTAGCTCCAAAAACATTTGTTTCAGTCTTTTCATTTTTCATACAGAAATACTTATTTTTTACTTATAAGACCATAACAAAATTTTGTTCATTATTATCTGCAGTCTGGTTAGATACCAAGAGTAAAAGTACTAAAATGTCCCCAAATTTTTGAGCCCAAATAAAAAAAAATATTTCACTATAAATCATTTACAGTAAGTCTTCCATGTTGTTATGGTCAAGGATGGTAAGAGTATTTCTTAATATCCAAATTTAACAGCTAAATATCAGATAACAGAAAAATGTCCCCTTGACATTTGTCATACTGAGGTCTGTGACAAACCAACATAAAAAGCAGGTATCAAAGCTGTGGGATCTCTTGTAAATGCTGTGGGCATGTGTTTGGAGATAGTTATACATTCCAGAGATTTGTATTATTAATGCTTATTCATCAATAACTGCCAGAAATCTACTTGTTGGGAACATTATGAGCAAGCCAGTATTTGAAAAAAGAAAAGCTATCCTTTGTTAATAGTTCATATGAGTTATTCCACTGGACATAAAGGGTTTAGGAAGGTATTGAAGGTTAATTATAAATTATGCATAAAATTATGTAAAAATGAGTATAAAACTACAATTTAAATTACAATTGAGTAGTATGTTCAAATTGTTGGTTTGAACATCACACTTTTTATTTATTTAGTTACTCTCATTTATGTTCAAATGTAGGTTGTTTTATGAAGAAGGGAAAAATTACAGTGGCTTTGGACTATGTGTTTGGATCAAAAAGAACATCACAGTCAGTAGAGGAACGAAAGCTGCATCTTCTGTATCTTGCTGTTACTGATTACTCTGGCAATTATGCCACTGCCAAATTAAAATGCTCAGACTCTTCATTGTAATTAACACGTGTCTCTGGCATGTGATAAGTGCTTTGAGAGGAAGAACTTTTAAAACTGGGTAGTTTCACACTTAAGAAAGTGAACTATCATTCTGCTGTCTATAATTGAGTGCAGTGTAGCAGAGGAAATAATTCTGCCAGCGCCCCAGAAGATCTCAGTGTTACCTCTCGTTCAAGAGAGCAGCAGGTCAAATCTTTTGTAAAGGCACTCTCATTTATCTGGAGAAGAGCTTTAAAGATCAAGGTCACATTTGTTATCCAATCCTGGCAGCCTTCCAGTTAGCTTTTTCAACTCATCTCCATCCTGAATTACACCACAGCACATTTAGGATCTCCCTTACAGATTCCAACTGATCTCTGCACATATATTTTATAGTCTCACCATACTTTATAAATCTGAGATATCAGGAGATTGCACACCTAGACACTCACAAGGAAATAGAAATACTTAACAAAAATACTACTTGGGGCAAAACCATTTTATATTTCATTGAAGAAGTGGATAGCAATCCGTTATTTAGAACAACAACAACAACAAAGCAATTAGATGCTTTGGGGAAACTGTACTCAAAAACTAAGGTGTGCCTAAATCAGCTTTCAACATCAGTCAACACCAGTTTAGTCAGAAGTGTCACTTTATATAGGGAGAGGTCATCTTTTCAGAAATGTAATGGCATAACTCTCTAAGCAGTTCTATGCTGAAGACAGAAAGGTAATCAGAAAGGTAGTTTGACAGGGACTGAAAAGAAAAAGGTAAGAGAAAGCAAAGAATGAGACTTGCCTGGACTGACATCTGGAAGGAAAGAAGTATACAACTGTGGGAAAAGTAACTGCAGCCTGCTATTTTATTTCTTCCCTGTTTACAGAAACTATTTTATATCTTCTTTGAAAATAAATAGTATGATAACAGATAGATTCCTGCCTCTGTCATCACTTTATCCCCATGAAATAAACACCTTATATCATATTTTCTGTTGTTTAGCTATTACCATCAAAATGGTAAATGACACTAAATAAACCTCATGTCGAGTGTTTATCCATTGTAAATGCTTCATGTTCTAGTTTAATTCATGCAGATGACATTTTCCACACTTTAAATGGAATTTTTAAATATTAGCAATATCAATACAAATATTTCATTAATTAAAATGATCAAATCTTACTGTAAATGAAAGGATATATTGGACACTTCTCCACATTTAACTATTGAAACTTCAGTAATAAGGACAGTTTGTCTACAGTATACATTAAGAAATTATCCCATTTGAAAGAAAGTCAATATATAGATAACCAGATGGCTTTCTTTATCTAACACTTGACAACTATGTATGAACATGTGCAGTTAAGGGATAGCTTATGTGTTCAACAGTGTTTTCATAGTATTCTTATTGAGAAACCATTATGTGTGTCAATATTTTTCTTCAGTGCTAAACATGGAGACATGAGAATTGAGTTGCCTTCATTAATAAATCAATGTCTTTCTCAGTTCCTTTTTCTTTGTCTCTATATGTAGAGAATATATGGTCTAACTAGAAATCATCTACTCTCAATTGGATTTATCATTCTTGGCAATAGTAAAGCTGAGGAAAACACAGTTTTGCAAATTTGCTGAAGTCTAATGAGACAGTAACTTGGTTATTAAGGCCTTCTCATCCATGATATGACTGGAAAGTGATATACATTCTTACTAATTTAGAGAGATAGGACAAGTCATTAGAATAATTTATGGAAATCAAATTGTATACCTATATATATATTTGGTTTAACGCCAGTAATAAGGGAAAAAAAACATGTTTGTTTTTAACAGACACCCTTAGGGTTTTGTTATTTTAAAGTTTCATTTATTAATAACTGTTGAGATTAGTTATGAGGATCCAGAGCTTCATCAGATGTTTAACATGCCCTTCAGATGGTATTCAGTTAAATACAACTAATTGAGAATGTCAAATGTTATTCCTTAGTATAATTTGTTTTTCAGCCATTACAAAAATAATTCGATTAATCTTGCCAGAGAGCAAAGGCACATTCCATTTGATTTAAGTGACAAATTACATACTCTTACATACTGAATATCTGAAGTACATATTCAATGAATAAATGCCAATGCAATATCTTGGTGTATATTCGGAGTTAAAAATTCAGGAATAAAAAAAAAAAAAAAAAAGAAAGCAAAATGAAAAACAAATATGTTGATAGTTCAGACAGCCCAATCTGCTAAATAAAAAATAAAATAAAATAAAATAAAATAAAATAAAATAAAATAAAATAAAATAAAATAAAATAAAATAAAATAAAATAAACAGAGGGGAGGGAGGGGACTACCAGGAGACTATAATATGACTCAATATTACAAGGTTGCTTTAACACAAGTACTTTCATTTAGTGAGATTACACAGTGGGTAATGATGAAAGAGGGACAGATGATTTTACTGGATATTGATTTTACATTTCCTTTAAGTGAGGATATATGTTTTACATATATCAATACTACATTACATGTGCTTTTGGTCATGAACACCTGTATAAAGTGTTCCTTAGGTAAGGATATATTTGCAAGTAATTGTTCATAAAGCCTGATCAGAAGATGCATTACAATGCCATGGAAATACTGATTGTCTACAGATTGTGATGCCTCCCTCTTACAGAGAAAATTACAAAAAAAAATATGATACCTTATTACAGGGGAACAGAATTACTAATTCTGCCACCTACCATGCTAATAAAACCATAATTAATATTTTTATGAATATTTAAGTATTTAAAAGCTAACTGCTATAGCAGACTTGCCTATTTCCATGTGTATTTCTTCATTAAACTTTGACCCCCCAAAAAGCAGTTATAATCATTTTTCTCTCTCTGACATTTGAGTCCTCAAATTAAAGCAATTTACACAAAATCTTTTTTTTCTCTTTTGCCTGTGATGTATACTAAACCTATTCCAAGGGTTTGCTTTCAAGTTTTTGTTTTCCAAGGAACACCTGCCTCACTCAAAGCACAAAAAAAAAAGCTGTTATTCATATTTTGTGTGCAACCTTGTGCAACCTTAAGGTCAATATATAATGTGCTATTTACACCCTGCTCTGGTGAGAGAATTCTTAATCTCTTCGTGTCTTTCTTTGTAGTGCTTCCTAGAAACTTCATAAGTTTTAATTGATCTCCAGCAGCTCTGGTAGGTAGTAAGGCAGTTTGTGTACATTCATACTCTGCACAAAGCCTGGAGTTCTGTCCTGGCCTTTGTCTTAGCCAGTATAATGATTCGTTAACATTACAAGTAAAGAAATATTTATGCTGCATAGTGACAATCTCAGTTTGATGAATTTCTTCTACTTCTCTCTGTTCCCAGATCCTACATCAGCCAAAAAGAGGTCTGAAACCCAAGCTGGGATAATAAAGCTTACAGCTGATAACGAGAGATGAAGAACAGAGGGAAAGAGGAGGAAAAATATCTACTCTTGTCCCCATTCCTGCCCTTCTGCTCCATGTCCCAGGTGGAAACTCAGAAACAGCCTTCATTATCATATCATAATATGGGCTATCATAATATATCAATTTATGTAAAAAGTAATATTGGTTTTAGGATGTGTTTTTGACAGTTCAGCTTTACATCCCTACTTTGACTACTCCTGAAAATTTCATGATGTGCACTACGCAATCCTTGAATAAAAAATGTTTTGATTCATGCAACCTACAGTGACAAGACTGCTGCTTTCAATCTGGGATGCTCTTTGAAATTTCATCTCAGTGTCACCAAAGCAGATGATACCCAGTCTCAGACCATCTCTCTAATGTGCACTGAAGGTATGAGAAGTTCTGGGAAAAGCAAAGGGTTTGTTCTAAGGAAGTGATGATGTAAGCAAAGCTTGGACTTGACAGAGAAGCAATTTAGACATAATCTTTTTTAAAAGGAAAAAAAGGAAAAACAATTGTTTCTGGCATCAGACTGACACTTATAAAATCAGCAGTGTAGTGGAAACCAACAGTTTTAAGAGCCTTGGGAAGAAAAACAACATCTCAAAAGCACTGAGTAAAAGCAGTAGACATTATTTTGCCAGAGGTAATTAAAAGCTTGAATGAGATGCCCTTCTTTAAAGTTGTGGCTTGTAACATTATGAGTATCACACAGTTATAAACTCCGATTCAAAGTTGTCAGTGATAATCCCCAAAGAATACTACAGCCATCAGTCTGGAACCGTTAGTATTCAGGATGATACATAAGGCTGTTGATTTGCCTTAGTTATACATTTGACCTCATTCGTGTATATAAATATCTGAGGGAAGGGTGTCAAGAGGATGGAGCCAGTCTCTTCTCAGTTGTGCCCAGTAACAGGACAAGAGGCAACAGGCACAAACAGAAGCACAGCAAGTTATGGCTGAATATGAGAGGGAATTTCTTTACTGTGAGGGTGACAGAGCACTGGAACAGGTTGCCCAGAGAGGTTGTGAAGTCTCCTTCTCTGGAGATATTCCGTACCCACTTAGATGCAATCCTGCACAATGTGCTCTGCATGATCCTGTTCAGCAGAAGGGCTGGACTAGATGATCTTCAGAGGTCTCTTCCAACCTCGGCCACTCTGTGATTCTGCAATTCTTTGATTCATTCATAGGTCTGGCATCCTCTTAGTCTTTGTTCTGACCTTTCTTGTGTCTTACATCCTAATTACATTCTACTTCCACTGGAAGCCCAGTGAAGTTTTTCTTTCAAAGAAGAACAAACATCAGCAAAATGTAAAATCTTGATTCAATGTTTTGTTTTTCTGCCCACGGAACTGTGTGTTATAGGAAATTACAAACTGGCAGGTTACCCTGTTCAGAGGCACCATCCCCACTCTTGTGTTGGGTCTGTCTGAGCTGGAGTCACCTTTTCCCTGCAGCAGCCCGCACACTGCTGTACTCTGCACTCGTAGCTGGAACAGCACTGATATCACTCCAGTGTTGTGTCTCTTGCTGCATAGTGCTGGCACAGCATCAGGACTCCTTCCAAGCCCCCAAGAGCCAGCAGGCTGGGGGTGGGCAAGTGATGGGGAGGGGACAATGCCGGGGCAGCTGATAACACCTGATGTTACACTCAGCAATAAAAGGGGGGGCTCTCGTGGGGGAGGGGGCTGTTCCTCCTGAACAACCACTACGCGTTTTGAGGCCCTGCTTCCCAGGACGTGGCCGAACACCGCTCGTTGATGGGAAGTAGAGAATAATTTTTTTTCCCTCTCTCTGTGCTTCCACGTGGGCTGATTGTTTCTTTTGTTTCTTTTTTTCCTCCCCATTCCCTTTCTCTTTAATTAAACCTTTCTCATCTCAAACCTCAAGTTCTCTGTGTTGTATTCTCTCCCCCTTCCTCTTTGAGGAGAGGGGGAGTGAGAGAGTGGTTGTGGTGGGGCTCAGCTGCCCACCTGAGTAAAACAGTCCTTTTTGGCACCCAACGTGGGGCTCGAGGGTTGAGATAACAATAGCATTGGTTGAAGTATTTACAACTAACATATCAATAGTCATAATGTTCGGTTTTCTGGTAATACTTTTCTGTGTGGCTATGTTGTATGTAGTCCACTCTCTGTTTTCTTTTTTCCTTTACATCAGATCGGAGAAAGTGTTGAAATCTGTGCTTGTTTTTTTTTTTTTAATTACATTGTGCTGTAACATACTGGCCTTCAGTTTTCTTTGGTATTCAGGCCCAGAATTGTTATCCTCCTGGTCTCATGGACATTATCTTATTGAAAATATTAAGAATTACAGCGCCTTCTTTTTTGCCCCTAGCAGTCAATCAGTGAATAATATCGGGGGTGGTGCCTTCTACTTTTCTCCCTGTGGGCTAATTACAGCAGCCTTTCAGTATCTTGGATACCCTTGGTCAGATATTATCCTCCTATTACTAGGTCTAGTGTTTGTCTTCTTCCCCAAGGTAAAGCAATTTATTAAGAATATTATCCAAGGACCTGTCCCCAGACAAAGTAGTTGTGGGTGGCAAGGTGTGTGGGAGGATTTGGGCAGGTACCTATCATGGTTTTCTCCTTCAACGGTTCTAAATTTCACTCCTGAACAAGTACAAAATCCAAGAAAACTGGTAGAATGTCAATACTAGAGAACTCCACCAGCTTGCTGCACTCTTCTAGGGTCTGGCTTACGCCTATCAAATGTCAATTAACATTGCCCAGCATCCTGGGCAATAAAAAAGGGGGATAGGGAGGTTCCTGAATTTGATGATGAGACAGCACACACTGTGACCACCCCAGAGGACCGATCATCTGTGGTATCAGTCACCCCTACAGCAAAGACAAAACAGTGGAAATGGAGATCAAGTCATTTAGTAAGGGAAGAAGCTCCTCCTACGGATGAGGGAGAAGAGGAAAAGGCAGGCAGCTCTAAAGCAGCGTCATCACGGCAACATCACGGAGAAGAGACTGAAATCATAGATGAATCAGAAACTACTCGGTCTCTATCCTTGAGTGAGCTGCGAGAAATACAAAAAGACTTCAGTCGTCATCCAGGTGAGCACATCCTCACTTGGCTGCTTTGATGCTGGGATAGTGGGCCAATACCCAACAGCTAGAAGGCAATGAAGCCAAGCAGCTGGGATCCCTCTCTAGAGAAAGGCTCATTAATAGAGTAATTGGGAGAGAGGCACAAGTTCTCAGCCTCTGGAGGTGAATCCTAACAGCTGTGAAAGAAAGGTATCCCCACAAAGAAGATATTGTATACCAAGTAAGCAAATGGACCACTATGGATAAGGGCCTCCAGCAGCTGTGGGAATTAGCTGTGCTGGAGATGCTTTGTAGTGATTTAAACAATGCCCAGGCACCTAAAGATCCTGATGAAGTCCAATGCACAGCATCCATGTGGCAGAAGTTTGTACAGGCTGCACCCCCAACACATGCCAGCACACTGGCAGCAATGGATTGGGAGGAGGGGATGGGGCCAACTGTGGACAATGCATCCAACCAGCTTCATAAATATGAAGAAAATCTCTCTGCCCCAGTACAGGACTGCATTTCAGCTGTGGAGAGACTGTTCCAATGGTTAGATGAACACATAGCTTCATCCTCACCTAGACGGGAAAATCTTTCGGCCATCAAGCGCCAGCAGTCTCCAGCTCAAACAAGGGAGAATCCGGGACGCACACTGCGAGTTACCTTGTGCTTTTATTTACATGACCACGGGGAAGGTATGAGGAAGTGGGACAGTGAACCGACCTCAGCCCTAGCTGCTCGGGTACATGATCTACAGAAAGATACAGCAGCAGCAAAGAGGGCCCCTAGGAGGATTGCTTGCAGTTTCTGTTGGGCAGTCCCCCAGAGGCAGTAGAAGGGATAGTATTACTCCTGACCCTGACGAAGAGAGTTCTGCTTCACATTTGGAAGAATTGATTGATACTCTGACCAGGACTAGTGGGGCCCTGCCTCTGGCCAGGTAGAGGAGAGGGACAACTGGATTTACTGGACTGTGTGGATTCGATGGCCTGGCACACCAGAACCGCAAAAATATAAAGCTTTAGTGGACACAGGCACACAGTGTACCCTAATGCCGTCAGGCCACCAAGGGGCAGAACCCATCTCTATCTCTGGAGTGACGGGGGGATCCCAAGAGCTAACTGTATTGGAAGCGGAAGTGAGTCTAACTGGGAATGAGTGGCAAAAGCACCCCATCGTGACTGGCCCAGAGGCTCCACGCATCCTCGGCATAGACTACCTCAAGAAAGGGTACTTCAGGGATCCAAAAGGGTATCGGTGGGCTTTTGGCATAGCTGCCTTGAGCACAGAGAAGATTAAGCAGCTGTCTACCCTGCCTGGTCTCTCACAAGACCTTCCTGCTGTAGGATTGCTGAGGATTGAAGAACAGCAAGTGCCAATTGCGACTACAACTGTGCACCGGCAGCAATATCGCACCAACCAAGACTCCCTGATTCCTATCCATGAGTTACTTCACGATCTGGAGAGCCAAGGAGTGATCAGCAAGACTCATTCACCTTTTAACAGTCCTATATGGCCAGTACGAAAGTCCAATGGTGAGTGGAGGCTAACAGTGGACTATCGGGGCCTGAATGAAGTCACGCCACCACTGAGTGCTGCAGTGCCGGACATGCTAGAACTTCAGTACGAACTAGAGTCAAAGACAGCCAAGTTGTATGCTACAATCGATATTGCTAATGCATTTTTCTCTATCCCTCTAGCAGCAGCATGCAGGCCACAATTTGCTTTCACTTGGAGGGGCATTCAGTATACTTGGAATTGACTGCCCTGGGGTGGAAACACAGCCCTACCATTTGCCATGGACTGATCCAGATGACACTGGAACAGGGGAACGCTCCTGAACACCTGCAGTACATCGATGATATCATCGTATGGGGGTAACACAGCAGAAGAAGTTTTTGAGAAAGGGAAGAAAATAATCCAAATTCTCCTGAAAGCTGGTTTTGCCATTAAACAGAATAAGGTCAAGGGACCTGCACAGGAAATCCAGTTCTTGGGGGTAAGATGGCAGGATGGATGTCACCACATTCCAAAGGATGTGATCAACAAAATAACAGTTATGTCTCCGCCAACTAGCAAAAAAGAAACACAAGCTTTCCTAGGCCTTGTGGGATTTTGGAGAATGCATGTGCCAGGCTATAGTCAGCTTGTGAGTCCTCTATATCGAGAAACTCTTTCGAGTGGGGCCCCGAGCAACAACAGGCCTTTGAACAACTCAAACAAGAAATAGCTCATGCAGTAGCCCTTGGGCCTGTCCGTACCAGACCAGCTGTACAAAACATACTGTACACTGCAGCTGGGGAGCATGGGCTCACCTGGAGCCTCTTTTTCCTTCGCAACCCGACATGCTCAGCATCTGCTGCCCTCTTGTTTCTAGTATAATATGTTTTATGATAAAGCTTGTAGAATGCAGCCAGTTAAATGCTGCTCTTGGAAGCACATGTACAGGTAATCCTGTAGGTAGCAGAAGGTTTTCTTTAAAGATACTGCATGGTCCAATGGGTAGATGAAGAATATGTATAATTCAAATGCAAGGAACAACTTAGGTTAACTATATGATAACCTAAGAGTTAACCCATTACCTTTAAGGGAAATATCTTGGGATCTTCTAAAACCATACACTGGAACATCTTTTTTTCTTCTTAAGCTGTAAAGTCAACTCTGCATAGGCAGAGAAAACATGGAACTATGGAAAGTAAAATGAATCTCTTACATTAAAACAAAATGGAATAAACATAAGGAAATACTTTACCTAGGAACTCTTTTGCTCCTATTTCTGCTGTAATTTGCGATCTCATGCCATATTTAACATGGCTGTCTTTGTGTCAAAAAGACCAGCATCTTTGACAGGTTGGCAAACATTCAAAATTGAATAGAAGTTTTCTACTGGTTTAGCAAGCTCAGACTGTCTTTTCCATCATTAATCATTATAGTATTAAATTATACTTTGGAAATATTGGAGAATATTTAAGATTTCATCTAAGAAGTGTTTACACAGTTTTACTCAGGGACTCTGTCAAATGATCAGAAGCATTAAAAGGTTTCTGTTAGTATGACCTTTTCATATTCACAAACACGGATCCATTTTTTTGTGTAACACATGGCAACTCAGGTCAGCAGAAATGTATTTCACAGGACTTGCCGTCTTAAATGATGTCAGTCAGCACACTCTTTCCAGACAGCTAAAGGAATGGCTGGGCACTAACTTCAATGCAAATCGTCTGTATTATTTTAGTTCTCACCACAGCCTCAGTGAAGGGCAATCAGCAGGGATATAGAAAGCACAGAGTAGACCATCTTCCCCTGAACTGTGAAATTTTGTTTTAATACTTCAGATGCTTCTCCCAGCATTACTGTGATCTTTTAGGTAATCCTGTGAAGTCATAAGTTTGAATTAAACTATTCTTTTTCAGCCAAAGAAGTTTCAGAATGCAAACACTTTGATGCAAGGAAAAGAGTAATTACACCAACAGTGCTATCTCTGGAAGTTAAGAGTTAATTGCACACAGGAAGAATGAAGGGAGGAAATGCCCTCTCCATAAGGCTATCAAAACAATTCACTGTGTGAGTAATTAAAACTTCTGATAGTGCTCCTCTATTAAGACTGGTTCAGTGGAACATGCCAGAAGCACACCAAGGTAGATGGGATCTTTTTCTTCAGAGTTTCATCTGCAGAGCTTGGATAAGGTCACTGACTGCCTCAGTCATTCTTCATCTGTGTTCTAGAACCAGAAAAGTTGTTTAAAGCCTCTACAGAGTGCAAATTTACAGCAAAATCACTAGGATATGACACAGTTTGTTTTAAAAAGGTCAAAAGCAAGCAAACAAAAAGGAGTGACCGGACTACAGTTCCACCAGGAGTGTTATAGATAGCATCTATATTCTTCCAAGAGCTTACAGTCTGTTAAAAAATTTTGAGCATGCCTTGGTACATCAATATTTATTGTGACAAGCCAACAAAGAAGAAAACAGAGCTTAAATCACAGTTCCTCCCATATTTTTTCCTCTATCTGCCATATTTTGATTTTTATTGATTTAATCTCATAGACAGTCATGTAGACTCATTTCTTGAGTTAATCAGCAATTCTGGGAAATAAAGAAAACCATGTTTAGGGGCTGTTGTTTGGTTTTCAGAATTTTGAACAGGTCAGTACGTCAAAAGTAGTTTAATATATTATTGATATACAGGAAAAAAATGTTTATTGCTCAGTCTCATTTTGTGAAAGAAACAATTTGAAAAACATGCAATGAACTCAAAAAAACCTTTTCAGTTCTGAAAAGTGTCTAACAGCAAATATTTCGTGCATGTTTTCAGTTCTATTTTTCTTTACTCTGTATATATCCTCTGAAAAATCTAGCATTTCTTAGACATAGAATATGTCTATAAATAAGTATTGTCTTACAATATATTTGTAAGTCTATGTATCAGCATAGACTTACAATATATCTTAACCTTCTATTTGGCCACCAAACTGTATGTAAACAGGTCATTCTTCTTTCTTACCTGAAAGACTACTGAGTCTTTAAAAACCTTTTGTTAGTTACTGTGTCTAGCTGTGACTCCACACTGACATGATGAAACAAGATCACGTTTAGGGTCAAAATATAAGAACTGCCTTGAAAGAGTGATTTACTATCATGACATCACTTGGTGAGCAGTCAATTACTAGAATACTATTAACAGTTAGGAGATTTCTAGGGATGACTGCACTTGAGTAAGGCTTTGTGGTTACGTACAGGGAAAGATGTATAATTCTTGCCTCTATATTCAGTCTATTACCCCACAGAAACTTGAAGACTAGTTTCCTAAGGACTTAGTCTTCCTGTTTACCAACTGTACCAAACAACATTAAGAAACAATTTGTATTGTATATCTGGTAACATGTGAGAGAAACATGATTTTACTGCAGAAGGAGTTCGAACATTGACCTTATTATACACCAGAAAATTCCATAAAGGGGGAAAATGATCATGAAACGAACTCTGGCCAGCATTTATCCAACAGTTGAGGTATTTACAGCACTTTGTTCTTTTCCCCAGCCCTACATTGTTTTGCTGTTGCCCAATAAAGGCTGAGGTCATGCTGAAGTTTTTGTCTTACTGTAAGCACTAAGCTCTTTCTTCTGTATGGACACCTTTTTATGAGAGGTATAGCACAACAGTCTTCTGGGATTGACAGCCTGTGTCTGACTGAATTGAATAGATTCCAGATTTAACAGAGTAAGACTGAGAGTCACATGTACAAATACATAAATACATTCTTTCCAGGTGGTATCTTAAACTGTTTCCTTAAGAAGGAAGGTACAAGATACTGCAGAGACTGAATGAAGCAACTGAATGCATCAAAATGAACCAAATTAAGATGTGTAGAACAAGATAGATATTAATATAATATTTAGCTCATTGGATAGCTACTGACATCACAAGAAATGTGAAATCTTTTCGTTCTCATCAACATAAATGAAAACACAAACAATGATATATTGATTTCAATGCCTGGTTTAATGGCGTAAGAGAAGAACTACATAAAACTACACAACTAAAATTCAGGAGAAGGGTTGTTCCCCATATCATATAGACTAATAGGAATTTTACTAAGATACAATTATCTAGTTGCATTCACAGGAAGCACAAACTAGCATAGTTCCATGACTTAATGGAGCTGTACCACTTTGCACCTGGATCTGGCTCATGTTTTTAAATAATCTCTATATTTGCAGCACAAGACCCTCATGGAATAGAGTTTGCCTTTACAGCTCATAGCAAGTGAAACGTCATTAGTCCTATCATGTCACCAAGACTGATTACTACCTCAGAATATTCTCTGCACTGCACATGGAGAATTATACATATTCATCTTCTGGCAAATATTTACCAAACCCATACAACACACCTTCATAAACATTTGTCTGCTTCCCATTGCAAAGGTAACCCCTTGCATATGGTAATAGCATCTCTTGAATTAATCCTCCATAAACAAAATGATTTATAATTATGCAAAGCTATAATTATGCCATGCTCCTTGAAAATTTGCACGTGGGTGAAGAGTGGCTCAGGGGGTTCACTAGAGTGGAACCCCCCGTACCACTGTGGTATGCTAATTGGGCTCATGAAAAGTTCAGAGTAATGATTCTGTATGCCAGCATTCATCTGCCAACTAACAATTATGTGTCCCAGCAGGGTGCAAAAACGCTACCAAATGCAGCAAATACACATATACATTCACACACAGGAAAAGGATAAAGATCATGAGGAGGAAACAAAGCAAAGAATGCTAATGAATGAAATAAGAAAACCACTTGATATAGAGTTAAGGAAACAATGACACCAAGGAAAAATGCTGACAGATACCTCAGCTGACTCCAGCAACTGGCTACTAGATAAAGAGACTTTTGTATCCTGTATCACAGGGCCAATTATTTGGTTACAAATAAAAAATGTTTGTCTCTGCGTAATGAAGTTCTTGGGTGGGTAGTGATCTCCAGCCCCCAAATCTCTTGCATGACTGAAGCTTTCATCAAGATGAATCAGACTGCTAAGAGCAGCAGCTTTTTAACCCAAGATGAGATTTGATTTTCTGTAAAGCCATTTTTTATTTAGACTAATTATATGTATTTGGCTTTGAGTGACTTCTTTCACACACGCCTAAATGTAATCTTACCCCAATCTAATTCATTGTATACCAAGATATTTCATAATCTGCATGTCAGCATTTTTTTCCTGTTACTTTCATCACTTTTCCATTGTATTTGCATTACTTCTTAGTTCCCATTGGATCCTATTTCATACCTCATCTTCAAACTATCAAAGCACTTAAGCACAAGCACAAATGTAAGAACAAGAGCTGACCCATTCACTTTCATGGGATTACTCACCAGAAAACAGTTGTGCTGTCTGACTGGATGGATGAGACATTTCAGCACAGAACTTCAATGTGCCTTCAGCTGCTAGGCTAACAGTGTGTGGTTTAAGCTTTATTTACCCCACTTACACAATCTGACCTACCCAAGTAGTTATGATTAGAGCCAAATGGATACAAATGACCAAAATGTGCCATCATCTAAACCTTAGAAAAAATATTTGTTTCAGGAGTTGCTCTTTTATAGTCAATCTCTACTGGCTTGATTGCTTTTTCATTTCTGAGATTATATAAAAGAACACTTATTATTAATGCTTTGAAGGATTTTGCTGAGTGAGGTGCATATTGTCAGAAAGATCTGAGAGTGCTGAAGGCAGTAATGAAGCAGGCAAGGCTCTACTTGATCTGTTCTTTATTTCTCTGTTTATCATCAACATTATTGGCAGGCACCAGCACCAGCAGTACCATGGCCAGAAAGAATCAGGTCCCTTTTACCATCCATCTTTCCTTTATCCACTTTCTTATTTTCGTCCCAAAATCCCAGGTAAAGGAGAACACAACAGTTTCCACCTGTTGTATGTATATAAATATATTTAATATATTTTTTAAATTTATATATAAAAGAGTCAGAACTGGCTCTCAAATTAAATAAACACATACTTCGATTTCATCAGTGAAAGGACTGAAGTGGGTCATTGGCCAAATAATGAAAACAGATTATTACAGTGCAGCTTTGTGATTTGGCCAGGATAGACTTTGCAAAGTATCTTACACAATATATATATATATATATTCCCAATTACTAAGCATTGTGTTGTTGTTTTTTGTTTGGGGATTGTTTTGTCTTTTTTTTTTTTTCAGTCTCATCTGCTATTAATCTGACCGGTTCATCAAGTTGGACTGGTTCCAATGATAGAGACATAGTTGTAGTTCAGCTGTCTCCACACACCCACTGACAGAGAGTAAACTGTCCCATGCATGCCAATGACAAATGACGTTTTAGAATATTCTATTGTATTTAAAAATGTCATTCTACTGTAATTTGAACTCAGGACAGAGTTAACTGAGCTATCCAACACTGGAGACACAAACTAATCTTATTAAATCTAATAAGAAAGCGACTTATCAGGAAGTCTTTTTCACTGAGGACTGCTTTTGGATTACCACATCATCTTGTTTTCTCTGGCTTTCTTTTTTTGCCAAACCACCACAAACTTCATTGCATTGATAAAGTTAATTGCTAAAATGATAAATTTAATACGCATCCCTTTGCTATTCTCTGGATATAGTTCTGCCTAGGGTAAACAGTTGTAAACCAAAAACTAAATTCATCCTGAATATTGATACTTAGCATCTCTATCTTATTTTATAACCTATAAATCAACGGCAAATTTTAATGAAGTCTCAACCACTTTTGTAGGATCATCCATAATTTATGTAGATCCCTAAGCTAGGGGTACTTTCAATATTTGTTGTAGGAGTACCATAAGTACATAGCACTTCTTAAGCTTTATTTCTCCTTTTAGGTGACCCAAATTGCTAAGTACCCATGAAGAGAACCATGGACAAGTTGTTTCCACATGCCTGCAAAAGGTACTACATCAACAAATAGGTGAAGGCATATAGGGTTTTGTTTAACATCTTATTTACTCTGGAAGGTAACCTCTGTTTGCAGTTTTGCTGTCTGTGTGGAAGTCAAATATGATCATAAAGCACCTCAAAATTCAAAATAGATGGGATATAAGATCATCTATTGAAATTAAATCAGCCTATTTGTAGCCAAGATGAGAAAAGCAATTCCTGTGTCTGTATTTCTCTCATGCTAGATACCCCACGGCCTCTCATATTAGTAGTGTCACAGTTTCCCAGGGGTATTGGGCATTTTTGTTTGCTTATTTGTTTTTCCTTTGCAACTACTACTAGGCTTCACATCCTGTTATTTTCCAGACAGTTGGCAATGCTGATCTCCTTTACATCAACCAACATTGCATTGCCTCTGTCCCTGGTTTGCTTGCCACTGGCTTGTCTGAGAAATCTGGAGTGGCAAATTGTTTCTCATCCTTAAAGCCTATTGAGGACCACCTCCTTCTAACATTAGAACCTGAATAATATAAACGTTGTTCTGCTCTTCCCATGCTTTCAGTGTATTATTGTTAGCAGTCAAGGGAAAGCAGACAAGTTGAGAGATACCTAAAAAGCCTGCCCCGAGGAAGTGTAGTCATTTTCTCTTGAAAAAAATCTATTTCATTAACATTGCATTTAATCAGGGTGACATGCTATTAAACAAAGATGGTCCTCAAAAAAACCCCACGTGATTTAAGCTTCAAACACTGCCAAGCTGTTAAAATGTGTGCCCTAAAGCAACAGAAACTATTTATTGCCATATATATTTTTCCCATGTTTATATGCACATGTGTGTGCATATGTGCATACATGTGTGCCGTTTCCAAAAGTCTCACTTATTCTGATACTTTTTTCCTCAGGGCCTCATACTTTAGCTTTCTTCTCAGATGTACTTCAAGACACAAAGCCAGGCAACACAAAAATAAGGGAAACAAGAAGTACCTGTGCTTGCCAGTCACTTTGATTAATGAAGCTCAATATAATTATACAAACCAGGTGGTATATGGGAATCATTTACTACTTCATGGAGCAATTATGTGAAAAAAGAATATTTCTTTGTTCACTGATTTTGTTAGTAGCCTACTCAGAAGAACAAAGACTGGTTAGTTATTACTTGCCAGAGTAGAATAGTCTTGGATTGACTGAATGGAAATCCACAAGTCTCTGCAGCAAACTATAGTTCCTAGGCTGGTATGTCAGAAGAAAGCAGAACTCTGCCTATCCCCAATGAGAGAATTTGTTACCAGCACATGATATTGTATAAACTCACTTTAGGATAGAATAAAACTTGTGGTTAAAAGTTAGCAAGGACAAAGTAAATGACATCTTGTTATCTGTTGTCCTTCTGTTATGTTGAAGCATCTTGTTATTTGAAAACATCCCAGTATCTGTTAATCCTCAGTCAGGCTGAGACTTGAGATAACTTGAGTCAACTGTCTGTTATGTCTTGTTAACTGAGACTTCCTGTTATCTGCCGACCCTCGGTTAAACCGAAAGCCAACTCAGCATTTTTACAGCTTGGAAAACAACTGATTAAGCAAAGGTGAAAAGTGCATTACGAGGAAGACCTACGGCCTTCCTCCCAAAGACCACTGCCCACATCCCGAAGACCCTGGCCCACAATTCTTGGAAGGCTTTGTGCAAGCGCAAGGACTGATAAGCTAATTAGCATATGAAGCAAGAGTGGGCGGGGTTAGGTAATGAATATGTATAGGTGCTAATAGAATAATCATTGTTTCGCTGTATAAATATGAGATAGTTTGTCACTTCGAACATGCATGATAGGTGGAAAGATCCCCCGTGCATCCAGCGCTGCAATAAAGAATATACCACTTAAGGAAATTTGGCTTTGATCTTTAAATCACACACAAAAACCTTCATGTGTGAGAACACATGCAAGAAAGATCTGTCACAGAATAGGAAATATAGAAAACAAAAGTAAGACTACAATCTAAGGAACAAAGATAAAGAACAGAGAGTGGAGAAATTAAATAATGATGAGAACATACTAACCTAATATAGTTCAAAATTAGTAACCTAAAACTTTAACCTTCCCAGTGATTACATCCTACACACAGGGTAGTGCAGAAACTTTATTACCACTTGTTTTTCAGCTACCTCCCTGCTAGAAAAATATACAGGAATAATTCAGCTTTCCGCATTCTCTTTCCGTTCCTCCTCTCTTTTTTGCTATGTATTGCAACAAGCACAAGGTGTATGACATGCATTAGAAACTTCATAATGCCATTCTGAAGTCTTTAGGGTTACTTTAAAAATAATTAAATTGTAGTGAGACTCCCTTTCCCCTCCCCCCCCCCCCACACACACAGAGTACTGATAAGAAAAGGAAAAAAACTTCAGCATTTAAAATTGAATGTTTTCCTCTCTTTACCAATTCATGTATGCACAAACACTGTATATATGACACAGCATATACACAGTGAAGGAGGAACAATATAAAAACAGTATAAGAATACATCTCTTATAATTGGGTACATAAAGAAAATAGCTTACTTTCTACCCACTAATTTTCTTGCCTGAAAGCCTTCTTTCCACAAATGTTCCCTATTTTTTCCTACTAGTCTGATAAATAAACTAATTTCATAAAAATTTGATTTCACATATGTTAGGCCATTCTTCAGAATATGTCAGATCCCATAGAAGATATTTATATATATATATATATATATATATAAAGGAGGATAATGTACAAGAAAAATTCTGCTTTTTGTCATTTCTGTTCAGAAAGCAAGCTCTATGAGATAGGGTCTTCCTCCATCTATGAAACTTCTGAAGTCTAGAAGCACAAGATGGATTTAAGTTCTTACTGCTTATTTAAACATGAAAATCAAATTTTAAGGTGCCATTCACATTTTCAACAATCTGCCTATTGATCACCTTCCTGTGTAAAGTGGAAGTATCAATATAGAAAGAAATCAGTAGAATAGTGCAATATTCATCATTGTCACAAACTGGAGTCATAACAAGAGGTTTAACAAACAGGACAGTGAGTTCCAATAGGATTTGTACTCTGTAGGTTGTACCATAACATGGCCAATAACATTAAGAAGAAAACGTTTTGTGGACAAGTTTACTCTGATGTTCTCAACTGTCATCTTAGGAATGCAGCTATTAAATACCTAACATTGCAAACATGAAAAAGGTAGAAGAGTGATAACTGTCCGTGAAGATATGGCTTCACTATGTATGCTTTGTTTTGCCATGAGCAGGGATGTCACCCACTAGATCAGGTTGCCCATGGCCCCATCCAACCTGACCTTAAACACCTCCAGGGATGGGGCATCCACAACTTCTCTGGGCAACCTGTGCCAGTGCCTCACCACCCTCATAGTAAAGAATTCCCTCCTAACACCTGATCTCCCCTCTTTTAGTTTAAAAGAACTCCCCCTTCTCCCATCACCCATGTCAAAAGTTGCTCTCCAAGTGACTAAATACCCCATGGTTCCTACAAAGCTTTTGGCTATGAATGTCAAATTCTGCCTAGTTATAAATCTGAGATTAGTCATTCCACAACACAAAGAGCTGGTTGTATGAAGAGTGAATCAAAATAAGAGATTCTAAGACTTTCCACTACTTTGTAGCTAGCATTTGCCTTTCAGTGCCTTTCTAAAGATCAACAGTAACTAGCTGTTTCTATTGTAATCTACCATCTAAAACAAATGCTCAAGAGGAGTGATGATGAATCAGTAAGCAATATGAAAGAAACACAGTGTGCTTTTATGAAGAGGCCTGTTCTTTAACAAAGAAACAAGTTGCTATGTTATAGTTATTCAACTTCTTGCCTTTATAAACACTTCTACAAGTTAGATAAAATTGGAGTGAATGAATACAAAGACATAGACATAGAAAAAATGGATATGTCAAAAACCTGTAGGTTCTGTAGCATATTTTGAAAAAAACAGTTATACCAATTCAACAACTTTAAATCCACGTTGAAAAGCTATACAGGAAACTGCTAACATCACTTAGTAACATGCCATACATGTATTCTGTGTATGATTTTATGTATATGAGAATATATGTTCATAAGCATGGGTTTGTTCAGACCAAGGGTACATGTACAATTATTCTTGTTATGATATTAATTTATTTGAATTTGAGGTTTTGATATTTCACTTTAGTTAAGCACTTCATACAGTTAATTAAAATTTGATTTTTTTTTCCTGGCCAGTTTCAGTACCATGCTACACAATCTTCTTAAAGCCTAACCTAGAGTATTTAGTCTATCACCTCATCCATCCCTACACATCACCTGCATAATTGTGCAAACACAGTCTGTCCTGTTCTTAGTATAGATAGTATATCTAGCACTCTGCTTCAGGAAAAAAATTTGCTAATACTTTGAGCCACACTGTATCAGTGTAGTATTAGCTACAGCACAACAGGATCTATGATAAAGCCGCACATTCTCAACAGGCTACTGAATGTCACATTCATTCAAGGACATACTTCAAGGTAGTCCTGCAATATGTGAAAAAAGTAGCAGTGTAGAAAACTGTGGTATTATAAAATACTTTCAACTGAGATAATAGGCTGCCTCCAAATATAACCACAAGGCTGGTAGAGCACCTTTCTCTCCATCAAGAGCACAGCTCCATATTCCCCAAACAGGTTTAACAAAGCAGTGGTGGTAAGGGTAAACAGGTCAATTGATAGTCTAGAAATCACCACACATAAGTAAGGTGACAAGTCAGATCCAAGACTAGTTCAAGAACTTCTATCAAGTCAGACATAGCAAAGATCACTGAGACCAGGTCTACTTACAATAAAAATCAGACAGAGTGGGTGCCCAAACTGGAGTTTACATGAAGCTTGTGGGGTGGGGTCTCACATGAAACTGGTCAGGGCAATTAGATTTTTTTTCAACTTTATACTTTTTCATTGCCAAAGAACAGCAGACACCTAAACAGAATGAGTCCCTCCTAGGCACCGTATGGATACTTAGGTTTGTCCAGGCACTGTTTGATTGTTTTAATACTCTAAAACTAAGTAGCATCCTCTGGCATTTGAAGCCCTGATAAGACAGATTGCCACATGGTGCCGACACAGTCTTCTGCTGTCACAGCAATGTGGAGTGCTGCTTCCTGAAATTCATATTCACCCTCTTCCTCAGATTAGTCATATATTATTTGCTAGCATGCAGCCCCATCTCCCAAAACAGTGAGCTTAATTAAGCCTCATCCTTTCTTTCTTCTTCTGTCTCCAAACTACTACTTCAAGGAGAAGGCACAGTAGCTGCCTATAGATTCAGTTACCAAGGAATGACATTTGGAAGTGGTACAAAATGGTCAGATTTCTTCAATTTTTAATCCAACACATTCGGGCTGCATACGTTTATCTTCAAATTGTCTTCCATTATCAACCTGAAGGTTACTTTTTTAGTTTTGTATTCAAATTTTTCTTGCAGATCTGTCATAACAAGGGAGTGGAAAGATTGCATTATCACATAATCCTTTAAGCATTTATATTGTTTTTAATGCCAAAATGTCTACTTTCATGGATTTATAAAGTAAAATAAACCATACACAGTTTTAAAGCTTTCTCTTACATTTTTCCATTTGAAAATATCCCTTTGTGACATGGTGTTTGTTGTATAAATTTGAAACTTTTCTCCTGAAAGCTGATTAATAAAATGTTAACTCAGATTTGCACCAATGTTTAGCAAGCACTTTTTACCATAGCAAAAAAAAAAATCTTTATTCTGAATATTCACAAGACTTTTTTTTTTTTTAACTGAAACAACGTCGGAGGAAGAAATACTTAACTGTTCAAATATTTTATATTTGTCTATTTTTAATAAATAAAATCCATATTTAGAGATTAATAAAAAAATAAAAATAGTATTTCAGTTAAAAAACACATTAGAAAGTCTCCCACTTATTTCAGTTATTCAGCAAGAAGTGTCAAAGCAAAGAAACACTAAAGTTCTGAAATGCAGGAACACAACATTGTTGAAATAGTTTTATCTTGAAAGACTAACAGACAGTGGATAATGGTCACATGATAAAGCTGACACTGAAATTTAGGTCCTTCTCAGAACAGTATTTTGGCCATAAGAACAGTTTTAGCATGTTAGAACACTGGAGTCATTGAACCTAAAAAGACAGTAGAGTTTAAAATGCTTTAGCGCTGATCAAACTGTTTGGCACTATTTCTTTCAGTCCTAAAATAAGCTTCTAAGATCTCATGATCTGTAAGACTAAGCTGCTGCTTTTCATTAAGATACCCCTTGCAGTCACAACTGGTGGTGCTGTCACTTAGAAGCAAAGAGAGGGAGGGGCAGGTAGATACATAGTTGCTTTAGAAACTTTATGTAGGAGAGGAATAAAAAATCATTGTCTCATTTATAGAAAACATGAATCACCAGCAAAAGAAAGGACAGAATTGGTTATTTTGAAAAGACCATAAAGAAGAAAATTGTTTCTTAACAGTTCAAGACAACTGCTACATCTCCTAGGTTTACTATGGACAAAATCCTAAAGTTCTTGTTAAAGGCAATGGGCCTTTGCTGTCATGACTAAGTAAATCTGACAGCTAACTCACTCTGTGACAGCAGATTTATTACAAGGTTTAAAGAACCTATAGCAATTCCTCCTGTCCCACAGTTAGCACAACTAATGCATCAGATGTTCAGCAGCTGCTGTGTGAAACTAATGACATCCATCATGACAACACATAAGAGTTCATCTTTTCCCTTATTATGCTCACAAAAGATAATACAGATTCAGAGAAGGCAGCGTGCCACATCCTCAGTATAGGTAAAATGCCATATCTCCTCTGAAGTAAATGGAGTTACACTGAATTGCCTTTCTGAGAGCCATAAACTGACTTTGTTTAAAGTCAGATAATGCATTCTCAGGGGCATTTTTTATTTTCTGTGCTCCAGTGCGTTTTGTTGGTCTGGGGATTACAGAATCACAGAAACATCTAGGTTGGAAGAGACCTCCAAGATCACTGAGTCCAACCTCTGACTTAACACTAACAAGTCCTCCACTAACCATATCACTGAATTCTAAATCTAAGCATCTTTTAAAGACCTCCAGAGATGGTGACTTCACCACTTCCCTAGGCAGCCTATTCCAATGCCTATCAACAATTTCAGTAAAGAAGTTCTTCCTAATATCCAACCGAAACCTCCATGGCACAACTTTAGCCCATTCCCCCTTGTCCTGTCACTAGGCACGTGGGAGAATAGACCAACCCCCACCTTGCTACAGCCTCCTTTAAGGTACCTGTAGAGTGCAGTAAGGTCACCCCTGAGACTCCTCTTCTCCAGGCTGAACAATCCCAGCTCCCTCAGCTGCTCCTTGTAAGCCTTGTTCTCCAGACCCCTCATCAGCTTCATTGCCCTTCTCTGGACTCACTTGAGCACCTCAATGTCCTTCTTGTAGCAAGGGGCCCAAAGCTGAACACAGCACTCAAGGACTGTTTCTTTTTGGTTTTCGTTGGTTTATTGTTTTGTTGGTTTTTGGTGGTGGTATCAGGTCATTCACCTCCTTACAATTGTACTGGGGTCTTCAACCTCATTCTGAAATCCGCAAAAATCCATCCAATTGCTCCAGGTTTTGATCAACTTTCACTTGGCAATATACCAAGGAATAACCAAGCAGAAGGAAGCTTATCTATTTCATTGCATCTCCATTGATAAGCTTTCTACAAAGTTGTGACTGCTAAACTAATTTGTCCTTCTGGATCTCCATGTAGTTAGTCATTGTATTAGAGTTGCCACATGACTTTCAGGTTTATAACTTTATAAATTCAAAGTCAAACCCAAGATTCAAGCTTGTTGGTTAACAACAAGCTGTGCCTAAAGCTTTCTAAGCCATATGCTAAGCATTTACATTTTGAAGTGCACTTTGGTCTCACAAAAAAAAAAAAAAAAAAACACATTTTTTCAAGTTGTGTTTTTTTTTCCACATGGTTTTTTATTTGGCTGCATTCCTGTTTCATGGACATTAACACTGCAACTAGATGAATGAGCAGAGATCATATGTAATTTAGTAACATTTTGGAAGGCCATAGCTAGGGTGACTTACTCCAAAGCCATGAATGACCATCTCAGGCAACTAGATTAATCTATGGTCTGATGACAGTGTTCTGATTAACCCCTAAATAACTGCTTAAAACCTATCTCAAGTTAGAAGACAGTGATGTCTTAAGCTATTCAGTATGATGAATGAATCTCTGACCAGTAGACTGTGAACAGGTTTCTCTTGTAAGCCCACCCTAATTAATTACTACCTGTCATCTTTATACCTTCCCTACTCACTTCAGTCAGGTCTAGAAGAACAAAGACTCTGTAAGCAAAGAGTTATAACATAGCATTTGCAGCCTGGAAGCAAGCCTTCCAGATCAAACCATGAAATTCACTGGGAAGACCAGTGCAATAATATTGCATTAAGGATAGGATGTGGGCATATACACCAGGCAGTATAACATTTTAAGAATTCAATTCTTGTTCCCATGGCAGCCATTTCTTAACTTCTCAAAAGTAACACAGTCTTCAGAGCTCCATATCTTGTCAAATTCGGCCCTGTATGAAACTTTTAGAACCAGGCTATAAATATAATACAAGTACACTCAGTATTTCAAGATAATATGCATATCGCAAAGCTGTATAACTCTTTTTAGACCTTTTAAAGTACATTTCTTTTGGCATTTTAAGTTAACTTAAAGATGAAATTTCTTAACTTAAGATGAAATTTATTTCACCTACCAAGTGAAAAACTAATGGAATTACTCACCACCATCCCAAAATTAAGTTAAATGTTTATGCAGCAATCCCTAACCTGAACAAAACCATCCAATGACGACAGTTAAATTCTCCATAATCCCTGAAATGTAAAGCAGTAATCTTAGAAAATGTTTGCATCAGTCACAATTAGACATACAATAATGTTCTCAGTAGTCACATTTGATCCATGCATTTCAAAACAAACTAAAAAATACATTAGGATTCTTATGCTGCAGGTATAGGATAAAGAAAGACAATGTGACACACCAAAGAGCACTAACTGGTTATTTACGACGCAGGAAATAAAAACTTAGGTCATACAGAGAGTAGTCTGAAATGCTCATTTATTGGGCTATATCCTTCCTCTCTCCTCCATGAACATCTGTCAGTGTTAGTTGCAATGAAAGAAGTATGGTTTTCATAAAGTCCCTCCCTGCTTTGCTGCCATTGAGACCAATAATAATCATATTAGAAATCATAGAACTGTTGTGAAAACACATGAAATGAAGGGCACTGGAACAGTCTACTGTCTGTTACTATACAGAAACAGTAATAAAGGTAAGTAAGACAAGACAACTTTTACAGAAAACCCCACAGACTACTCTCAGGTAAAGACAGAATAAACCATGTGAGATCTGTTTGCAGACTGGATGTCTTCTACCAGGGTAAATTAACCCAGCTCCCAGATTTTGGACTGGAATCAGAAAACAAGGAAAGACAGAATGAAAATACTCTAAACAGTAAGTTTATGAAAGGGAATAATCTACCAAAGAAAAAAATTTTGTAGCAATTAGATGGAAAACCTTATGCTTGTGGTTTCTTCAGAACTAGATGCACTTCTTTGTGAACTTATTTTTCATTACATAATATATTACACTGCACAAAGCTGTACTTTTCTACAGTTTTTAAGAGTTGGAATTGATCTGATAATAATGTAAAATGCTCTTCAAATGCATATTTTCTGTTAATACATGAAAGTTTCTGCTATGGGGTTCTGAAGAAAAAACAAACACCTAACTTAGTAACTTGTATAGAGTAACTTGTATTTTTTAAAAAAGCATTTGAAAATATGTAGATCCTGGCATTCTATAATCAGGGTTCTGAAATGAGCTTACAAATAGTAATTTTCATGTGAACTGAATAAAATTTTCACATGAACTGAAGATCCACCTACTCCATTACCTTTAATTAGGAAGAAGAACCTGATCCTAATATTTGCTTCCTAGGCTGAAACACAGATAGTTCTGCCTCTTTCTTAAGTGGCTTTCTTGAATAGCATCTAAATTTAAGAACTTAGAAGAGAAACAGGATAGTCTATAACCCAAAGACAGAAAAGATATCTGACCCTACTGAATTTGAAGCACTAAAACAAACAAGACAGCTTGACCTAGGGCTGAAAATTGCGCTACTTTTTAGATGACATAGAGCTTTAGTCTCCGCCACTGTCCATTAAAGTGAACAAAAAGGAGTCTTTTTAATGTTTGACAGCAGAATGAAAATCCATGGGAAATAAACAAAAGGCTGCAACAAGGAATATCAGTTGTCAAAAACAATCTTTACAGGGCAGATGAATGGGATTTCACTGGAGACAAGATACCATATATTTCAGTGATGTTTAATCTCTTCATCCCTATATTGAGATTTTTATGTTTTCAAAAATAGCAGGATACGTTTTACAGGATATTCAGAACAGTGGACAAATAAAAGCAGTCCTGCCTACAGCAAAGGTTTACTTACAACCACTTAATTTTATCCTTGTCAGAGTTAATAAACAAGCATTCATTTTACTGCTTACAAGAAAACATTAATACATTATGAGATGAGTGTTGGTTTGAAAATTAAATAATTAAAGCAAAACTGCAGCTTTTCTGGAGAAAGGGCTATTACTATGTATCAATCAAATGAATTACACCAATGCACACTTGTTGGCAGTAAAACACACAACTATTTTACTGTTGGGTCATTTCTCACATATTGTTACTGCCTGGCTCCAAGGATCAGATGTCTGACAACACAGAGGAAGGCTGTGAAATAAACAGTTTATTTTGTTAAGGTTCAACATGAAGACGATTTTTTAAATTCTAATTCAGTTAGGTGTGCTTCTTCAGAAGTTTAACTACAATTAAAACCTGAAATGAAATTTAGCTAGTTGATTTACAGACTCACTGTCTGGAAAATGACTTCAGGAATAGAAATGGATTTCTATACCCTGAAAGCTATTTTCCCATTCTCCATCAGGAATCACCTGGAGTGGGTCAGCTCCTCATGTGAAAGACAAAAAAAAAAGAAAAAAGTTGCTGTTCCATTTACTACTCAGAAACTCTCCTGTATAAAACAGAAGAGCTCATATTTCTCAGACATCAGCTTTTTTTTTTTGTGATGAATAATGTTTCTTAGCCTCATCTTTACATATAGTTGGAGAAAAAAATAAAATAAAAACTCTTCAGAAAATTTCTATCTGTATTCAAAACTGTCTTCTGTCTTCAGACTTTTTTTGCTTGGTCTTTTAGACTGTGGCCTATACACAAACAGATTTGCTTGGAACTCACTCAAAAGCCATTCACTTCAAAAGACAGGCCTGATAGCTAACTAGAAGTCAGCTCCAGGCTGAGTGAAAATCCAAACTAAGTTTCTGAAAACTCCATTAAGATTCTAACAGTATAAGTTGCCATTTTTCTGTTTCTGATCAGATTTGACCTGATTATAGGTCAATCAATTCAACTGAGATCAAAGTATCTCAGTTGTGCCTTTAAAAGACTATCAGAAGGTATGTAGGAAGAAAAACCTACTGGTGCATCTCAGGTAGACACACAGACACATAACACTCCTCTCAGAGAGGATTTGAAAGAACCTGCTGCTTGTATGTTATGCAAATGTGATCTCACTGTTTAAATTACCTATGCCAAACTTCAGCCAACAATGAATAAAATCTGGTAATTATATCATGTTGATATACACACTCCAAGAGCAAGTGTTATTTTCAAAGGTTAATTATTTACTTAACCCTTCTCTCTTCATCTTTCATAGTCATACAAACTCAATCTCTGCAAAGACCACACAGTAAGGTTTTCTTTACTTAACTGCTAAAGTTACTCCATCCAAGAATACAAGGTGTTGCATTCCACAAAACAGGTACTATAAGTCTAAAGATGACTGTTGAACTTGCATGAAATATTTAAAATAATGCAGGCAAGAACAGTAGTCCAATCTGTACATAACCTAGATAACCATCATAACCAACATAACATTTTGAAATTAACTTATTTTTTTAAACTATCAATTAGTGCATCCGTGAATGTATATTGAATTTTTCATGCACTTTTCTGACACTGTTCTGAAATAGTATTTGGAAAAGGATGACAGGAAAATTTGGGAAAATTTGCTATTTGGGAATCTAGAATTCAGAATTCATTTAAGGAAGTCAAGTATTAAAACTTTTATTTCCACAAATGAAGGTTTGATATTTACTGATTTTTAATCAAGACTGCACTTTAAAGTCTAATTAATGTTCTTCTGAGAATTCAGTTTCTTAGTGTATATGATGACATATACATGGAAGAAGGCAAACAAAAGAAAATTTGAAAACAAAGAGGGAAGACTTAGGAAGGTTTGAAACATTTCAGACCTATTTCTTTGATATCCAGTGAATGGACATACATGAAATTTTTTTCTCATGGAAGAAACAAACAAGGAAAACGTACGTACCTTGCTCAAGTTTCAGAGAAGAAAAATATACTGTTTTCATTCCCAGAAACTAAGAAAAAACAGCATGAAACCATTCACAATGTTTTTACTTGCACTCCCAGGGGCTTACAAGAGAGAATTTGTCAGTAGTTTCAGGGGAAAGAAATCTTTTTTTCCTTGTTCTTTTGAGACCAGCAGATGGAAAGTCAGCATTTCTTTTCCATTGTCCTGTATCTTTTTCACTCTATTTAGGAAATGTCAAAAGAATAGCAGTTCAGGCCTTTTTCTCCTGGTTCAGCATGGTACCAATGTTTTTTAGTATCATTTTTTTTTTACAATTGCTATTCAAAGCAGAATAAAATTTAAAATTCCTTCACCTTATAAGTATGTTGACAAAACGAGCTCAGACATTCTGAAACTGAGCTACATGCTAGAAATGAAAAGTCAGATCTAGCATTTAGGCACTTGACTTTCACTGAAAGTCAGTAGGAGTTAGTTACCCGAGTGCCATTAGAATGTCTATCCTGAAATCTTAATAGAGAGAAACTATAGCATGTAAACTCTCCACTTTTTCTGATCACACAGATTTTTCTCCCAGGTCTTTAACTTTAAACCTTTGAAGTATTATTGATGTAATATATACATGTGGAAAAAATATGCCACCTTTTATAAATTTCAGGCTGGCTATTGTAATGTTTAATCATTTCTAAGCAAAACAAAAATAAGTGCATTGATATTTTATAAATGCTTCCTGAAGTACTATCCAAACTTCTGGGAAGAATCTCTTCTTCCTTCTGAATAAACTTTTTTCCCCAGTTATGGGCATGAAGGTCAGCAAGTAGTACCCTTAAGAAATTTCATTTGTTTTTCACTTTTTAAGGAGACTAGGCAGAAATTATGAAGAAAATCCATGATAACAAGACCTCACAACTCTCATATGACTAACACAAATTTTGACTCACTGCGATAGGCATCATACTAAAGTTTGTAAACTTCTGAACTTTGCTAAAGCAGATGAAATACATTGCAGAAACAGCGTTATATCTTCTAGAAACCTAATAAACTAAACTGCATTAATTCAACCAGATTTGTTAGAGAAGGAAACTTTCTGATGAGTGAAAAGCCTCCAGAATAAGTGACTCTAACTGTAACTAGTGATCTTTAGATTGTGTAACTGAGTTATATGGCAGAGTAGCTGTATAGGGAAGACCTCAAAGTGTAAACAAAGTGCACACTCCAGGCTAGGATTTAAAAAGCAATCTAGTCCAATACTTGTTCACCAAGACAGATCCTGGGGCCACAGTACTGAATGTGTAGCTGTCTCTGAACTTCAATGATTACGGTAAAAGCATACAAGGACTGTATTAAGAGATTTTTAGCCCAAAGAATTAAAGGAATATGGGGGGGGGGGGGGGAAGCTAGTATGCTGCTGTATTCTTAAAGTATTGCTACCTCTGAATTTGCAAATAAGAAAGCAGCTACCAGAATAATTTACCAATTATTAGATTTTACAGAATGGAATACAATTAATGAAGATCTATTTAACGTATCTTCTGCTCTCATGACCTCTAAAGTTCAAGGAGTCAAACTTCTCTTCTTATAAATAAATTTCTTTAGTTAAATGGAAGGTCAGTCAGTTAATCACATAAACCCTTTAATTTGAGCAATAAGGCTTTAAGAAGCCCTAGTGAAATATTAGATCAAGTTCATGTCTTCAAAAGCAAACCCAAACTTAAGATCCCAGGAATTAGTTTGCCTGGGGATCAAATACTGATGAGTGTAGTCAGAACACTAAAATATTCATACATGTATATTGAACCCGTTGACACCACAAGTGATACTCACTGTTTTAGTAACATGCTTTCCCTTCCATCACCCCTCACAGTAGTTTGCTGACAGATTTGTCTTTTGGGCTTTTAAAATATGACAAGTTGAATGTATTCAGTATACAATTGCTGTTTAAAAATAATCAAAAGCAACTCAGAGAAAGACTCACATTCTTGTTGGAGGAAAGGGGCATTAAAGAGTCACACCATAGAATCATAAGGGTTGGAAAAGACCTCCAAGATCATCTGGTCCAACCATCCCCCCACTACCAATGTCATCCATTAAACCATGTCCCTAAGCACCAAGTCCAATCTTTCTTTAAGCGCCCCCAGGGATGGTGACTCCATCACCTCCATAGGCAACCCATTCTAATGCCTGACTACTCTTTCTGAGATGTCTCAGAATTTCCAACCTAAACCTCTCCTGGCACAACTGAGGACATTCCCTCTTGCCCTATCACTAGTACAAACATAATCAGATAAACACAATCGGACACCACCTGTCCCAGGCCTATGGTTGCAAGCAACCAGGCATTTTCTTTGTTAGAAATCTGACTTTATATCAAAGGATGCTGGTATTTATGACAAGTTTTTTACTTCTGTATATTAACATGTGACTTGATGTGCAATATTTCAGATCTTACCCAGTCTGGACTAAAATTCCTGGAAGTACAATGCTCAAGAACAAGATGAACTAAAGTAGCTAAACAGGGTAGGAAAACATGAAGTATGACATGTAATTACATAAGACGTCTGTGGGATTATAAGGAGGAGCATAAAGAAAACAAAAACTGCTCTGAAAGCCATTTCACTTTAACCAAATAGAGTAGTATTCATGGCCACACTTGCATGTATGCCTGATTAAAGGATAAAGATAAAGAATGAGATGAAAACATCATTGCAGAAAGGTGATAGCCATGCGGAGAATGAATTACATAGTAGACATTCAGAAAATGAGCAACCACAATAAGGAGTAAGACTGCAGAACACATGTCGATTCTTAGGTAACTATTTCACTTGATCCCTATCTGAGGAACAAAACAAAAAAAAAGTGGTGGACAAATGCTGAATAAAATCAAGATAACATTTAGAAAGAATGAGTAAGTGTATTTCCTGAAAGCCATAAAAACTGTCTAGGGAGCATAAGGGTTATGAGTAACACAGAGACAAAGCCTACAGCTCTGGGTGGAATGGGTCCAAAAGAAGCCAAAAAAGAAATAACAGGCTACACCAAAACTTCTCTCAGCTGCTTCCTCACAAATATGAACAGGATCTCAGGCTAAATTTCAGCCTACCTTAACACTTAATTCTAACCCTAATCTTAATCTAAGACTAGGAGAGAGACAAAGCCAGGTACCGTGAGATGAGGTACAGAAACAGAAGAAAGATAGACTGTATCAAGAAGGCATTCTGATAACATCTTACTCTAGATAAGGGATTTGGACTTCAGACTAAGCCTCAGCTCATCCCAAGGGTTAGGGTTAGCATTAGCTGAGAGACAAACTGAGAGCTGCAAAGCAAATGCCAAAGGATAAATTGGACTACATCAAGAATGGTTCCAATCAACAGCTTCCAGGCTGTGGCTTAAGTCTCAACTCTTTCCTCCAGAAACACTTCCTCAGTTTCACTGCATGTGGAGATCCTAGCTTTGTCTCTTTCCCTCAAAATAAATCTAGATCTAAGCCTAGTTGTATGCAAAGCTTTATACTGAAACTACCGGGATAGAATTCTTGGGGCTGTCCACCTCTTCCTCTGGCACCCCTCTTCAACCACACTCCAGTTAGAGCTGTAGTCTTTGTCTCTCTACTTATCTCAAGACAGGATAAGCCTTAGATCAGCACTCTCCTCCACATCCTAGAAGAAGTTGTCCAAGCAGCATACATTGCTGTGTCCATGCCTTCCTTTTTAAGTCCTTTTGCAAACTCACTCCACCTGGAGCAGGAGGCTTTGTTTCTGTCTCCCCATATTGCTATCAGGTGTGCAGTTGAACTTCAGGTGTGAAGTTGGCTTCCTGTAACAGCTGTTGGACCACACCAACTGGGGACTAATTTGTCAGTGGGACCAAAAGACAGTTTTGAACACATTAATGTACTTTCTGGATCTTAAGAGCATGCTAAACAGTTCATTAAGACCCATCACAGACGTGGCTAAAAATACCTCTTGCAGAGGCACAGATAACAAACCAATCATTCAGACTTTTGAAGCATACTGAAGTGTTACTAGACTTACCAAAGCAAGGGCCTCCTTTGTGCTTTATTTTTCTTTATTTCTCATTAAGACCTAAGAAGCAAAATAATGAAGGAAGAGTCACACAGTGCACTCAACTAAGCTTAAACAAGGAATGGGGAAGAATGCAGGACAGGATGTCCCAGTGATTTGTGAGTTTCTCTGAGGTGCCCGGTGATAGATGGGAGGTTTATGGTTATCAGGGTAGGGCAGGCCTTGTTTCCTGAATATTGATTCCCACTTGCTGAAGAATGAAGTGTGCTATAAATCCCTAGCTTCTCTTCCTTCTGTGTGTTCAGCAAACATGCACTGAGGAGAGTAAGAATGAATAGGAGCAGTGGAGTTCTCATAAGACAACTTTCAAAGCTGTATTTATTTTACATCAAAGTCTTTACAGATGTTAGTTTTAGTCTCTACTTGCAAGTGAATTCAGTTAGAAGTTTTATTTATTGGAGACTTGCTGGTTCTTTTTGTTTTGTTTTGCTTTGTTTTGTTTGTGTTTTTTTTGTTTGTTTATTGGGTTGTTTTTGTTGTTTTTTTTTTTTGTATGCTTGTTTGTTTTGTAAGTTTGTGGGTTTTTGTTGTTGTTATTCTGTTTGTTTTTTCCTGAAGGAGAAAGTTAGTGAAAGAAGCAATATGTGTATGAAATAGACTTGTGAGCTGTCTAGAACATGTTATTGTCTGTGTTGCAGGCATACATGTCTTGCTTTTACGGTTGAGCTCTTTCAGTAAAATAGACAAATAAGAGATATCAGGATAGTAAAGTGTGTTCCCAGAAAAATAATTCACATTAAAGAGCTAAAAGGGAAAGATTTTATTTAAGTTGGGCAAGCAAAATGCTTAATCTTGGGGTCTGCACCCAAGCAGGAATTTATTTAATAGGCTAGTTCAGTTCTGCGACTGTGAGAAATTCACTTTGAATAGTGACTAAAAGATTTCACGGTAACCTATGATCTTTCAAAATGGAAGCAGAAACACACAATGTGACAGAACTGAACAGCTACCTGACTAGAGCAGCAAATGGAGAAAAACAAAGGTGCCACCTGTTATAAGCAACTTATTGGCAAGGTGCTGACATAAATAATCACTGAAGAACATCAACTGACTAAAAATATATAAAAAAAAAAATTGATCAGCTCAAAAAAATAATTGCAAATATATTATCACTGTTTGGGATGTAAACAGACTTAGAATCTTCAGGAAATGGAGGAGAGAACTGCCTAACACTTGTTTTCCCTCTGCCAGTCTAGGCCTGTGTATCTCACAATATTGCAAACAAGCAGCTGGTGGAAGCACTCCTTACCTTGCTTTCAGTCCCGCTATCCTGGATTGGCACAGCCTATTGCTTGAATAAAGCCAAACAATACAGAAACTTACTTGGTAGTGTTCACTGACAGGATCGTTTCTGGCACTGCAGCACCATGCCTCTGCAAAGATGGACAGATCTGTCAAGGTAGCAGTGCTGAGACATCAGATATGGTCCAAGGACAGTAACATCTTACAGTCTGCCTAAATCTTTTATAAAGCATAATTGCAGCTCTACACTTAATTTCATCCTAGACATAATTTCACCTACAGAATCTACATCACAACTCCTTCCCATGATTAAATTTTACTGGAAATCTTAGTCAGTCAGATTTAATTCACAAGCCACGGAGACCTACTTTTAAAGACAACAACAGACAGTTTCTCAGGAGATGTATAAGGATTTCTTTCTCATCATTTGTAAGCACCTGACTTTCAGGCAATAGTTATTCTGACACTTTCTAGAGAAAGCATTTTGATTTTAATGATTTCAATGAAAAACATAATGTTGAAAAAAATCATGAAGTACAGCTGCCAGTGGCATGGAGTTTACTCATGGAGTAAAGTTTTTAACATTATTTACAGGAACTTGAAGAATACAGAGAACTACCTCTGAAATTCCTTTATACTCCAGAATTAGTGGACAAGGCCTTAGAGACTTTCACAAGCCAGGCAGTGGAAATTTGCTATTTTTCAGAAGTATTTCCAAGCTCCTATTTATGTTTGATTCAAACAGTACTTCATATCAGTCAATATCACTAACTAATCAAAGCTTTTCTAATGCAGTACAAGTTGAGTTATTCTAGGAAAATATTTGGAGAGAACATAAAAGTGAAAATGCAGTAATTTTCATTTCTAAGGCACCAAAGACTGGCAAATATTTATTAATTTATTTATTTACTGTGACAACACTTAATATATTCATTGGTTAGTTGTATGAAAATCCTTCAGGTCCCTGTACTTTTAAAAGATATTTCTTCTTATTGATTTCCTGCAGTCATCTATAAGACAAACTCTGTGATTCCTAATAATATACACACTGAGGAAACTTGGACAATAAAAGTGTTTATTATGTCATAGCATGAGGAATGAGAGTAAAAGGATCTCAATTCAGTCATAAAGGTATTCCCAACACAACAGCTGTGGTAAATCCAGAGATGAAATGAAAGATTAATTCATGGAGAGTACAGTTTGGCAGCAGCATGTTAACGTCAGATTGTTAGTTTTTCTTTTGCACATTCTTTCATTTGCATTGGATTTCTGCATGGCAAACAGCCTCCCTGTTCTTCTACCTATGCATTTTCTACAGGCTTCCTCTCCTGCAAGATTAATACTGATAACATTTATGATAATAACAATAATAAAAATCCAATACGTTTATATTGCCCCCTTCATACAGAAAGTTACCAAGATACTTTTCACCAACAGTGTGGAATGGGAAATTAATATATCTTTCTGCAGAGAAACAGAGAATAATTTAGGTCAGATGAGACTTCTGGCTTCATTCTCAAAACACTTCTAATAAATTAGGACATCATAGAGGCAAAATCCATGCTTGCGATACCAGCCATGCAGCCAGGTGACCTTCTGCATAAGTCTACTTCTGCTGAAACATTACCTTCTTGCTGTAAGGACTGAGGAGACACCACCTTGCTTTCTCTGCTTGCCACCCTCACCTCACAGGATCAGGTTTCCCTAACACACCCAGGTTTCCAGTGGCAGTTGCCCTCTGCTGCCCATGTGACTACAGCCTCTAGTGTCCCTCCCTTATTTTGCATGGCTCTGCTTCTGTCTCTGCATATTTTCCACAAAGACCCTCTAAATATTCCCTTCTTTCTCCTCTCCCTGTGATTCAGGGCCTCGATGAGAACACCCACGGCAGGAGAGGCCCAGCCTAACCCATGGCCCCGGGGCCCAGGCAGCAGCATCCTCTCTGGAGCCCCCAGTGTGCAGACATCACTGTGCTTTGGGCACCAGCCCCAGTAACTGAAGTGCGCCTCGGAAAACAATGAAGGCACGATCCCCAAGCAGCCCTGTTCAGAAGAGCTGCCCTGCTGGAGTGCTAACTGCTGCGAGGCTTGCAGGGCCCTGCCTGCAGCCCCTCCTTGGAACCAGTACTGGATCCACCATTCAGAAGCAGCCAAGACTACAAACCCACCTCAACAGCCACTTGCTAAGGCCCTCTATACCCTCTGTGGACCCTGCTACCCTCACAAGAACTGGGAAGTCATGCCCAGTTTTTCCAGGCTGTCGACATCCTTACAGTAGTGTCCCTTTTCTGCTTCCCTGTGGTATCAAAAAGGTATACCGAGTCATTGTAGGCAAAGGGTGAGTGGCCTGTCTGGACTTGCCACCAGGAGCTCCAGTGGTTTGGATTAATGCTCCTGAGCACAGCTCTGCTTCCCAGCATCAGGTTCAAGCAGCTGCACACCCACCAGGCATGTTCCCACCACACCCTTCCTTCCACAGCACAACTTCCCGTGAGACAGTTCAGGCTGTGTGCATGCAGCAGGTTTCACAGCTGTGTGTGCATTCTCCAGACAATTTAGTAAAAAGCTAGTCTCTGTCAGCCTTAGCTTGTGGTGTTTTCAGCTTCACAGGGTTCTCATGTGCAGGGTAAGTCGAGCTCAAGCTTCCCAAATGCTTCTCCGTGGCACTGCTGAGCACTGCCAGTGAGCAAGGAGCTGGGAAGCAGACCAGGAGTTTAGGTGTGACAGCTTGAGCAGGTCAGGTGCTCATGACGTATTGCAGGGAGAGCAGAATATTATGTTAGGGTGTACTCCTGACCTTCAGTTTTTCCTATTCACTTCCATTCCTATTTCTTATCGAGATAACTAATGTCATAGCATTTCAGATAGCTGAAGTGGGCTTCCAAACAGTAGGAATCAATGGTGGAAATGAAAATGGGGCAGCAATTACCCAAATCTCAACATGCAATCAGGAGTACCACTCAGGTTTTGGGAGAAGAAGAGGGAGACATAGGGGAGCCTTCACTGCTTTCCACTTCACACACACAGCTGTGTGTATGTGAGCTACCAGGGAGCATTCTGAACCAAAAGAAAGGTTGCTCCTGCAAGCCTTACTGTCATGAATGAAGGATTAGATCTGGAGTTAGACACAGTAAATTATAAGCCATTAATCCTCTACATGGATGTCAAGACATTCTTGCACAGAGGTTATATATTCTGAGCTGGAATTTTTTCTGAGCTGGAATATTTCCATTGGAGTAGTCAGGAAACAAACCTTGGTCTGATGCAAGACTTGATACTCAACATGCTTGACAGAAGTGTCAGCAACTTTCTGGCTTCAGAACTTCTGTAGCGTTGTAAAGGTCTGGGGCTTTTTAGACAGAAGGCACAATATGACTCATCCTGTCTACAGCTTCTACAGATGCTTCTTTGGTTATTGTCAGAACTACTAAGCCAGCAAGAGAACTAGCAGAATTGGTTTGTGAAATAAACCAGCACAAATACACCTCTCTAACAGTCACAAAATATACTTCTCTTAAAATGGCCCTGGAAATATCTGGGAGTGTTAGCCCATGGTAAGGAATATGCAGATCTGATAAAAAGCTAGAGGTAAAAATGTAATTAGAAGATTCAAAGTTAAAGTTTACAGATATTCAGCCTTTGAGTTATTGCTGATTGACGAGATTATTGGTATCAAATATAACATTTCAGAAGTACTTCTGAGGTAGAAGATTAGTGGGGGTACTGAGTACTCCTTTTCTTTCTTTCAAATTCTTTAACTGCACAAAAAGAGCAAATCTGTTTCTTTAGGTGGTACTATAGTTGCTGTGGTCATGAACACCAGATTCAACAGCAACAGTAACCAGTCCTTGGGTTTTGTAATAAGGAACGTGTTTCATTGGTTTTGATCTTTAATCGATTTTGTCTTTCTTCATGATGACTCTGAGCTTGATTCAACAGTTCTTTTGAGCTTTTTCAGTTCCTGGAAGAAACATGGGGTGGGACTGTGTGCAAAGGTCTTTTTTCAGTTTGGAGCTTTTCCCTACGGTCTCTACAGATCTGACAAAGGTGACAGGTTAGCATAAGGTTTGAAAATGTCCCTCTGACTAAGTAAAAACTTAATTTTTCCTGACAAAGATAAACTAGTATACTGGATTTCAGCCTATTTGAATCTGTAACATTTTGTGAGATTTAAAATAGATACACTTTGGGAATTCAAGTGAAAGTTGAAAAAAATAAATAAATAAAATTACTTCCAAACATTATAAACCTCCCTAATTTTTATTTATTTTTTCCCTTTTTTGTTATACATTCAAAAGCATCATATGTCATGTTTATGTAGAAATACCTTTGCTCTCCATTACATGCCCATTGATTACACCTCAATTTTCTTCTCAAACAAGTACATTTTGCTGAGATAATATTTTGAAGAAGCCCAACATTTCTTTTTGTGTCCAGCGCTCATTGACAAAGCTGGTTAAAATACCAGGTACGTGAAACCTTGAGATAATCTTCCGAAGACATTATTGGTGGCAAGATGCTCACTAATAGCAAGTGCACTTTGTGTAACAAACTGATTTTAAACCAGTCTCTGCTAAAACAAATTCTATATAATTAGTTCTTTAGGTGGGTAGAAAGGACTGTATTTTTGGAAGAATATAGTCTTAGTTGTCAGTTATCTTGTTATTCTGAGGATGGGTGGGTAGTCCCTTTACCATTCCACAGGCATTTTTGAGATTTCAGAATTTCATGATGGCTTGTATATCAACGACCAATAAATACCAAATCTGTGTATCATCAGAAAAGATGATACCTGATCTTTTCAGGTATGTGAATCTTTTCACATATGTTTCTGGGTCAGGTGTAGGCAGACAACTGCAATTTTTTTTTCAAATTGGCCATGTTCTAGGGGTTGAATATTGGTTTTGTGATGGATACAGGAGGTCAGATGACGCTTTATATGGGTTCATTGTAATCTGGCACAAAGAATGTTAAAACCTGGATTTATTGTACCATTACAACCTAAGTTTGATGGGGAAAAGAAAAAAAAAAAAAAAAACTAAGATAGCCATGCTGCAGAATTGCTAATAGTGCTTATATTACTTAGTTTAGCTTAAATCTAGCTCTTTTATGCCTAGTGCTTGCTGAACAAGAATTTGATCCTCATTTCCACACAAACAAGATGAATACATTACCTTCAAACACATTCGTTATTATAAAATACAATTTTTCAAGCACCTCTGCTAAAGTTGTTCCATTTTGTATAAATTAGTTGAGCCCGAGTCAGAAAAGAAGGACATGAAATTGCCTATATATCTTAAAGATTATAGTACCAAGAATTGTGGAAAGTCATGGTTCAAGCCTTTGTTTCAGAAAACACTTAAGTATTCAATGGAAAATGAAAACATTTCAGTGCTTGCTGGAAATTTACAACAAGCCTAGATCACTATTTCTGTTTTCTATAATGTAACAATTTAACATTGCTCTGTTAAGATTAAAAAGCATTTATTTTTTAAAATAACACTCTTATCTACATAGCTTATCATAGTGTGGATTAGAAACACAAAACAAGTTGATAAAAATCTAATTTTATCTCATGTTATTACTGTTTATACTGCAAAGACATCTGTAAGGAGGAAGATGTCTGGTGTGTAAAGCTGCATAAGGATTTTGGAGATGCTCATTCATCCACTGGAACTGCCAAGACCCTATCTCAATCATGTATGCTCAAGATCTGGCCCTCAAAATTGGAATCTAATAATCTTATTGTTTACTTAGGCCATGTACAGATACGTCATGTTGGAATCCAGGAAAACAAGGACATTATGACAGCAATTGCAGGTTTTAAGCACTGTGAGATATAAATCCTAACCTCCCTCCCTAGCAGTAGGTTTCTATAATCATTCTTTCATTTAACAGGATTTTTCCTCTCAGCCCAGAGGGAGACTGGGTTCAGACTGAAAGATGTTAAGCCTACAGAAAAATCATGTTCAGTTATTCGTTATTATTTTATTCCTCAAAGAATATCCAACTGATGAGCTGGTGAAGAAAAGGTGTAGTTGCATGAATCCACTGAACTGTCCTACCTCTAACTGCTGTTCACAGAATGCCACCAGTCTGAGACATTCACCCACTTTCCAGGTAAGGTACTGTATATCACTCCCAATGTTTCCTCTCTTTCCAACCTATAATAGACACACTTTTTCATGAGCTGAGTAATGTCTACACTCACATACTTTACTCCTCCCTACTCCTGAAAAGAGCCAGCCTCCTACTGACTCAGAAATCCCAAACCGAACATACTCCCTGATCACAGAGTCAGAATGCTTCAGTTGCTCAGTGAATTGCTATAAGTCCAAAACTTCAATCTGTTTCTAATTGATATTCAAGTACAAATATCATCTTCCTTTCGTTGCAGCCAGGGGTCTATGTTTTGATTTTTTTCCACCCAGTAAAATGAAATAGAAGTCTTGTTTAGAACCCTGTATCATTTCCCATAGACTGGATTAGTATTATACAATGTATTTGTGAACTGCAGACACTTTGAGATCTTTTGGGGGGTTATTTTTAATGCATAAAATAGTTATACTTTTGATGGGATTTGTGTGACATGGAAACATTTTAAATTGTTCCAAGGTCTGTAAAAATGTGTTTATACAACATGCATGTTGCAGGCTAAATTCAGTCTTTTCACTGAAATCATTAGTTTTAATCCCTCAGCTTTGAATTCATTGTTGGTTTCCTTCCAGAACTGCATTCATCCATTGTAGAGTGGAAATAATAATGCTTGGTATTTATAGAGCACTTTATATTCTCAGATCTCTGTGTAAGCATTCATTATTTCATCACTATAGATTTAAAATAATTCAGTCCTATTTTAGAGGAGTGAAATGGAAAGCATGGAAACACTGAGGACTTCAGTCTTGAAGCAAGGCAGTGACAGAAATAGTGTAAAAATCATGAAGTTCTGACTTGTGGGATTGTGGAACATGCTAGTTCATAGCACTTATCAAATAGGTTAAAAAAAAAAAAAAAAGCAGAAGAAAGAAAACAGGCCATTTACAAAGACCAACATGTGTTACAGATTAAACCACATCATTATTATAGATATCTCAGCACAATAGTGGACTTGGAAAGTTTTTGACATTTATTTTGAATAAAGACAAAAACAGAAATTGTGATTCTGAAAGACATTGAGTCAATACTGGGGTATTGGGTCATACTGTTAAGAAATAATTTCATCAAATGATTTCATCACATTTTCTAGGACTAGGGACATTTTCTCAAATAAAACAATTTATTTAGTTATTCTTCCCCTCTTTTTTTTTTCCAGTAATAGCTGAAACATTCTTTCACATGGGATTAGACCTCTAGCAATTTTTTATCCAAACTGTAGCTTAAAGTTGTAATATTCAATGCAAGAAAAAATGGAAATATATAAAATATACCCAGCTAATTTTGAATTGTTTTCCAATAAAATTATATTCCCCATTTGTCCTGCAAAGGTAATTTCCAATAGTATATTTTCATGAAGTAAAATCAATCTGTTGACATTTTATTGTTTTGGAGAAGTGAGTTGAATCTGAGCATTACAAAACACTCAGAAAATTAGGAAATAAATCTAGAGAGTTTAATCCTATCCCCCTTCTCCCTGTATTCTTCATTAGAAAACAATGAGACACTAGAAGTTGGTTAACCCTCTGAAAGTCAAAAATCTTTAGGAAAGACACCAGTGATTACAAATAACCAAGTTACCATGTGTTAACAAATTACTTTTTCTGAGCTGACTTTTTTAATTGATTCCTTATACATCCCTACACTTCTGCAATTGCAAAGCAATTTATTTTCAGTGGGCTGGAAGTGGATAGATAAAACAGTTTGAAATGCTGAATCCTATACCACAGTAGCCTGTCTCTCTGAGCTACTGCTCTGTAAGGGCACTGAGCACATGCATCCTGGGGATTTGCCTGCTTGAGCTCAGGATGAACCAAGACACAGCATATCTAAAGGCTGTTCCTCTTCCTTCTGGTCACTGGGGAGGGGCCACCAGAAAAGTCTACATGGAGGCTTCAGGAAGGGCTGACCCATGGGAGCTAATTTCAAGCAGAAGCTCTTGCACTTGGCCAGTGTCTGGCCATGAACCCTCTGGTCTGGGCCCCAACCAGTAGCCAGACTTTCCAGATGGACTTCAGTTTTATTGATGCCCTGGGCTGTGGTGTCCTTTCCATTTGTGCAGTAAATAGTACAATAGAGCTCTAAACTTTTGGGTGCAGCATTTTATCATGTTTGGCAGTAAGATGTGATCCAGATGAAGCTCCAACTGATTCAACTTTGTACTACTGATCAACAAGGAAATACAAATGTTTTTTAACACTGCAACACAGAAATAACTAATTTAAAGTAACAAAATGGCAAATAATGAATATTTTTATTTCTGAATATGGAGTTAATGTCAACTTCCCATACATCAGAGTGAGGAAATATCCACTTGAATATTTCTAATCACCATCAGAAAAGGAATGGAAATACAGCTGAATTGAACAGTAGTTCAGATTGGAAAAGAGGTTTCAGTGGATTGTGAGGATAGTAGAGAACTTTGATTCTCCTTCTCAAAATGATCTCTCCAAAGTTTCTGGTGGTCTGCTCTAGAATCTGTGGAGGAAACCCTGCAATAGTATGGCATCTTATTGTTATTATCTGGAATTTTCAGGTTAGTTCTTCATCCACAGCATTCACCAGAATATCTGTCTCTCTCTCCTGTATTATCACATATCAAACTCTCTTAGGTATTTTAACTCTGAAGAAAAATCAAAGCAAAATTAGTAGCACAATAGCAGGGAAGCTAGATGGCTTCAAAGGTAAAGACTCTGTTTAGTGGTTTGAAGGCCTCTGTGGAGTTTCAGCTTGCAGACTGAGATCAGCTATTAGTCTCAGCTTAGCTTCTGATGGACTACAATGTACTGTACAAGATGGTTGATATGCTATTTGACATGCATCTGGGATTTTCTGCAAAAAGAAATAGATTGAACTCTGCAATTAGATTTCTACCCTGGATAAATTTGTCAGTATAGAAAATAGCCATCTCTATGTCTGTGCCCCCTGACTTTGTTGGAAGGCTCCCACGTCCTGTCACTACCATAAAAGCTTTCTGATTACTCTTTACTAATTACTGCTAACATTCATGTGTGTGGCTAAATGTTCACTATTGAAATCTCATGCCATGGAGGAAAATCTTACGGTCAAAGAGCTTTGGTTGGTGTTGCCTGCTCTCCTCTAGCTGAGACTAGTGCTTTCAGTGACTCAGATGTAATGAGTGCCTGTGTAAGTGTTCCTTGTCCTTCGTCCTTCATCTGTGGTTCTCGCTGGAGCAGGGCAGATGAGTTCTCCCAGAGGAATATCCTATCAGACACTCACCTCAGCAGTGATAACAAAGCATTACCTTGAACACTAGCACTGAATTTTACCACAATCAGGAGCAAAGGAATGAAATTCTTAGGAAAATCTTTCTTCTATTTTTTCCATCTGGAGGTGGAAGAACTCAGTATCTCATGATACAAATCTTCTTATGGGTATTCCAGACCAGGCTGTCTGACTGAAGAGACATGGGCAGTTACGCTGCAGTTCTGTGATTTATGAGGAAAACCTTTATACTAGCCCATGTTACAGGAATAAAGCTCTTAAAATAATTTTTTTTAGTGACTTTTATTTGAGGTTCTCATGGGGTATCAGGTAATGAATTAAGTCACAGTCCTACAAAGGTCTGATTTCACTTTACTGGTCCAGCTGATGCAAAATGATTTATCTAGATGAGCTTGATGCATCCCTAAATAGAGCTCTGAGCATTTCCTGTGAATGAGACAGTAACTTCAAATCATGCAGAGTTGTGGATGTTCAGATACCTTGCTGCATTAGACCTTTAGTGACACTGGTAATTATTACTGCTTACATTTTAATGATCTGTAATCTGAGATGTAAATGGCAAAGTGACTTCTCTGCAAACATCAGCCGCAGACACAAAAGTCCTGATACCTAGATTATTTAAACTTTACTTAGGTTTTTGCTTTGTGTAAATTGAGGTCAGAGTTGTAACACAGATGAAGCAACTACACTGTGTTTCCTCATACTGTGGTAAAGCTTATGATACTCAGTATTTGCAATTAAATTGCTCTTTTCATCTTTAATAACTATCCTTCCTCCTTAATTGTTTTTTGATCAACATGTTCTTCCCAAGCACATATGAGTCAATTCTGGTCCTTTCTGGCATCAACAAATTTGTGACTGGCATAAATGCTAATACAAAAACACATTTATAAAGAAAAAAAAAAAAAAAAAAAGAAAAAGCCTGCTGACTGTGAATGATTTGCTTTCTCATCCCAAGGTGATAGATGATAATTTTGATGAAGGATTCAGAGTCAGGGATCATCAAGTGAGTTCACTCCAGATTAATTTCTCTTTTAAAAAGCGCAAAATGGTTACTTACAGAGTATGGAGCTGCATTCTATTTGTCCCATTCAGGGTAGAATGAGTAGGCCATATCTTCGTTAGCCATTTAATTCAATCAATGCAATTTAATTATGTTTCCATACAAAACCACCTGTGACTTTCCATCTGCTAACAAAATTCACCCATCCCTGCACATACATGTACAGTCTTCAAAGAAAGGAAGAGTATGCTCCTGGAAGTGTATAAGAAACAAGGATTGTGACTCTTGTAGCCAGAAGCATCTGTTAATACTGCTTTTTTAGACAGCTGGTGGACAGGAGCTTGCCACCTGGGTTGCCTTTGAAGGAATGGAGTTGAAAACTATCCATTCAAAGAAAATTAGAATTACATAGATGAGCTGACAGAAACCAAAATGATATATTGCTCATGGTCCTGCACAGAAACAGAAACATATTAAATGTGGTTTTAGGAGTATAAATCACATTTTATACTTTTTAAAATTTGCAAAAAAATGCTAAGGAGTAAAGGGAAAAAAAAAGTTTTGTATGCTTTGCTTTGTTTTGTCTTTTATCTGGAAAAAAAAAAAAAAAAAAAAACAAAAAAACAAAAAACGATGAAAGGAATCAAGGTGTGTTAGATTTCTGGAGGGGAGAGGTTGGTACAAATTTCTACCTGTCTGATATAAGGCATGTGCTTTGTGCTATATGAAATGAATACCTCTTACTGTATGCCTTCCCCACCCGCTAACAGACAATTTCTTGACAAACCAAGAGATACAGTAGTTATCAGGCTGCACCAGGTAGGGAAAGCTTAGAACTAATTACCTGACCCCTCTAGCCCACAGTCAATCTTGATTCTCAAGTGTTTTCTCAGGTTCTCTTTTGCTATGAAAAAGCAGTTCTTAATGATAATAAAAATGGTAATTAGCTGTTTAAAATATAGATTTTAATTTCTTCAGAAAATAGCAAGGTTTCAAAGCCATTTCCTATTCCAATCCGAATAAGAGTCAAAATAAGGAGAATCTGGATGGGATGAAAAGTAATGCATATTTCATACTGGCAATCTCCAAAGAAAATATTGTTATTTTTAATCTCAGTGAAATGATTTGATAATTTTAGAAGACATTTCACATCTAAATCAACTAAGTTACAGGGTTCTTTCTAATCAATGTTTACATACAGTGTTTACATGCATAATATGTTTACATACTTGTTTTTATCAACAGGTAATCTAATAGTTTGGCATGTACCGTGTTGTCATTGTTAAGGAAGATTAAAATACAAGGATCTTTTGTAAGATCTCACAGAAAACTTGTGACCAAGTGAAGAAGAAAATCTGAGTTTCCTATGAGACAATCCTGGTACTTACAGCCAAAGATTCTAAATTTGGAACAGAAGCTAAAAAGAGGATTGAGATCTCAATTGATATTCCTTTGCCCAGTATTAAATAGGAAGGAAGTCCAGGTTCCTCTGGGTGCAGACTGAAGGGGCTTTTTTTTTTTTTTTTATTACTGAAACAGAATTGTACTAGACTGCAGTTTCTTTCCTGGAAAATTATTTTCAACAGGGTGAAAGAGTTCTGCCAATTAAAGAAAGTCTTTTCTTATTTCCAAGTTAGTGTTATAGCTCCTATTTTTTCTTCACCAAACAAGTGAAAATATTCCATAGCCAGTTCTTATTGTACATCTCCTCAGGCATATGACTGCCTCTTTCAACTAGAGAACCTGTAAAATCTTTCAAAGGTATGTGTAACTTACAAGCTGAAATAAAAAGGAAGAAAGAAATCTCCACACCTTTCAACACAAAGGTTTATAAATATCAGCTTCTCCTGATAAAAGAAATGAAACCTTGGAATTGAATGAGGCATTGAAACTGAATGATGGTTTGCTTCTCTCTCTCTTTCTCTCTCTCTCTCTCTCCTTTTTGTTATTTTTTAGTTCTTTTTCACATTTGAAGGAACCATTTAGTGATGAGACTAGCTAGATGAACGAGAATGGATAAAATAAAATGTTTAAAAGGCCTTTTGCCTTTAGTGGTAAAGTAAGAGACGAAGAGATCAACTTTGTGATCTTAGCAATAGTTTTTAATTCTATGTTCTGCATTAGAAAAAGAATAGGTTTCATGTTTGTGAGATAAATTTACAAATTCATCTGGTGCTGTTTTCCTTTGAAGCTTACGTATTTTCATATATTGGTGTAATCTGGAGCTATGGTCTAATCATAATTCAGTTTTTGTCTTTAGTAAAAGCATGTGCTTCTAATTTGCAATCAATTTCTGTGCTCAACACATGGAAATAATGAATGTCCTCGTCTACAGCTGTAGACAAAGGGAGAAATGAGTGTGCAGCATTTAGCAGGATGGACTATTCAGATACTTCATTTACCTAGATATTAGAACTTGGGCATCCAAATCATGTTAATGTCATGCTATAATCATTGGGTGAATAACAATTTTCTATTAACATTTTCCCTCCCCTCATTTTAATGTACAACTTGAGTAATAGCATAACATAAATTAGAATTTGATGGCACCACCTCGTGTTGTTGAATCTACCATAGTATAAAGCATATAATTTTTACCTCATTGTTTGTTTTTGATTTTTAATCAAATGTTGTCCAGTTTCCAAAAGCTGATATTTGTGGACATGTTCATATCTATGTGTATGTCATAGATACTATTATTCTTCCCTAATGACATGCTTACCTTTTTATGAACAAAAGATGGAAATACTTAATTTGCAACAGTAAATGTTTAGTTTAAAATCCCTCCCTTTCCAAGAAGTCTCCTGCACAATTTTCAGGTGTAGCTGTAAAACTAATTTTCCAATGTGTAGTGATTTTGTTGAAGATTTTCTGTTTTAAAACACCAAATTTGAGAAGAACATATGACACTGCATTATAAAGAAATTATCATTATAAAGAAATTATCTTATTGTTGCACTTTCCTATATTGGATAAAAAGAGACTTGCTCAAGTTCTGTCACAGCTTGCTTATTTATTTATTTATTTATTTTATTTTCATAGTGGCTGAGATCTTCAAACGTGATCAGAGTCTTGTTCTGCTAAGCAGTATGGAAATAAAGAATACAATGATAGGTCTTCCTTCAAAAAGCTTTTAGCCAAGGATGTCAGGAGAAAAAATAAGTGACATAGGAAACAGATGAAAAGAACACAGTGTAATAGTGACAATTCCATACCAGAAATCAGTACCAATAAAAAAAATTGCAATTCTGGGACAAGATAATCTGTTTTCTTACCTACAGTTGTGAATGTCTAAATGGCTACTGAAGAGATGAAAGACAAAGATGGTACTTATTGATTGTTTTATCTATCATTAATGAAATCACTGTTAGTTTGGAACATGGAACCTGCTTAATAGCAACACAGAATGATAGCAGTGAAAAACAGAAATGCTCCAAGATGCTGCTGCAAAGCACTGAAACTTCACATAAACTTTATTAGGACGATTGCATCCAGCTCCAGCATCCAGAACTGAAATTGCTATACTTGCAGTTTTAAGATTTCCTCTACTCACTATAATGATAATAACAAAATATTAATAACAAAATATTATGAATAAAGAATATTCTGTAGTCAAGCTATTGGTCAATAGCAAGGGTATTAAAAAATTTTCCACAGCTAGTACAATGTCATGACAATTTAGATTTTAACAAAGATGATTTAAAATGGTAATGAATATTCAAGAAGAGTTTAGCAAGAAGATTTCTTAGGCCTTTCTGGATCATTTTTCCTATTGTGATATAAATAATCTCCTATTTTTTCCCCCTATAAAATATGTATATGTTAATTAAGCAAAAGCTTGCAGCTCACTATATATGCAATTATTTCTTTTTTTTAATAAGCAAGGTTACTGGCTGGGGCTGAATTCAATGGGAAATAATTAATAGCCATACAATCCATTTCCAACAAAAACTAGTTGAGAGAAAGGGAGCCGAGTTAGTCATAAAGGTGATGTATTGTAACATTAATCAAGAAAATGGATGCTGTAGAAAATCAAAAGGCCAGCTATTGTGAAAAGTAGGGAAAAATAGTGAATATATGAGATTAACATTTCAGACAACATTTTGGCAGTCCACTGCCTTTCCAGCAAAAATTTCCTGAAAGACTACAAAAAGTATGTGAGTGAATGGTAACCAATTTAGTGAATTAGTCAGCTCTAGAATGATACAAGACAGACTTACTGTACTACCAATGAGTGCAGGTGGATCCCTTTTGTTAATCTCATGCTTGAAGAGGGAACTTTATTAGTAACAAGTACATATTTGTTCACAAGTACTTTCAGTATATGAGATTATTTTTTTTCCCCAAAGGGCAACAAATTCTGCTAGTAACAGCAACTCGAGATAGTATGAGTGACATAGCAAGGTCAAGAAGTATGAATCAAATAGAAGTTTGATGTGTGATCATATACTCACAGTCACTGATTTGTAGCCACTGCTTAGGAAGTGTTTATGTGATAAGAGGAATGCTGTAGGAAAATCTTATTCCTCTTGTTTTTCTCTTTAAGATTGCTTACCTTTGCTGGGATATCTTATTATATTTGAACACAATAGGGGGTAGATATGATATCTGCAACAATGATGATTATAGGCAACAGTTCAACATAAAAAATGTCAAATCCTGGTTATGTCAGCTAATTCTATGTTTCTCAGTCATTGCAATTTCCAAGTACTGTTTTTGTTTGTTTGTTTGTTTTGTTTTGTTTAGATAAACCCCGCAAAAATCAATTTCAGCACATCTTCAAGGATTGTCTCTTCTGTTCTCTGAGTTAGACTTTCCATTCCCTGCCTGCCTATTCTGATTCCTTCTCTCAGCTCCTGTCTCTAAATCTGCATTTATTTTGGTGTTTCCACACGCTTTTCTTCAGCCCACTGTGTTGTACTTCCTTGGACTAATCTTCTACTCACTACCTCTTGTCCTTTCACAACAAACCCAATTTCACTGCCAAGATACTTGTCTCTATGCTCTCCTTGGCATACCTCCTCCAAGCAGTTTCTACCTCATGCATTCTCTGTCAGGCATGACTTCTGAAGATGACAGTAATACTCCAAATGGCAACACCAGCCAGTGAGGAAATCTACTCCCCTTCACTAGAGACAATTGGTGAAAACCCTTTATTGTTCTTTATCATTAACTTTCTGTACACAAAATGCTTGAAATGGATTATTAGCAGTTCTTTCCTAGTTATTTATCTGCTAGGGTTTGGCTATTTATTTACTTATTTACTGCAAGGACAACACTTATTTACTGGCACCAAGTAATTCTACCTAACCTTTAGGGATTTTTGTTTGCTATCATTTCAGAGGGGAAGAAAGAGAGACAAGTTTAAAAATGCATATGTTGTCCTTACTGTGCTGTAACAAGATTGGCATGGTACCAGTGATGTTTGAATTTCTCTCTTAGGAAGACTAAGATAGTTCAACCAGCTGCACAGAAATTGCATTGAAAATGGATACTTTGCAAATTCACTCCGTAAATGAAAGTTTAAATTACAAAAAGCCGTCTGACCAGTTATCTCTTAGTAAAGTGCTTTACAATTTGCATATAAACTTCATTTCTTTTTCTAATTACACAGAGTAAAATGCATTCATTTTGCTTTTGATTACAAGCTGGTCTTGCCAAACACCTGTGACTGCCACAAATTCTAATTTGTTATTTATTTACTTCAAAGCAATCTTATTATCTAAATGATTCAAAGCATCAAAGACCTTAATTATTGATAGTCAATTCGATAGAGTTACAGTTACATATCCTTGGGCTGAAGTCACTTTTCTGCTTTCTTTTCCTCAAGTACACACTTGGCTGAGCAAGGCGACATATGATTCTGCTATTAAGTGTATTGGAAATCACATTCTTGCTTAATTGCAGCTAGATTTAGGCAATATCAAAAGAGCCAAGATTGACAGCTACAATGTGTTGGCTAATGGAACTTAAAATATAAAATAAAATAAAATAAAATAAAATAAAATAAAAAATAAAATAAAATAAAATAAAATAAAATAAAATAAAATAAAATAAAATAAAATAAAATAAAATAAAATAAAATAATAAATAAAATAAAATACCTTCCTTTCTACTTCAGTAGTCAAAACACTTGTTGCATGTGTAGCACAGTTATTCTGTAGGTTTGATACTTGTCTCCACAACACAAATGTTACACGAGTACCTTTCATTTATTCCAGGCAGCAATACTCCACATTTACACTGCTGCAATAAATGTGGACATGTGCACACATCCTGTGTGCATGTTGAAACCTTTATGCTTTCTGACAGCTTAATTAGAACATTATATGTGTATAAATGCCCTTACATGTGTCAGAAGTGAAAGGTTGAAGAAGGTCCTCGGTACAAATGAGACATAATATCTGTTAGGCATGTTTTAGTGTGCAGATGTGCATACTCATACAGAATGCCTGAACATGAATATCACAATGCAAACCACTGCACAAAGGCACAAAACCACTGCAAAAAGCTGCCTCTATGTGCAAATTGTATCTTTGTCTTGGACAATCAAAGCTACCATACTGTCATATTTCCTTGAAGGTATGTTGTATCACACTCAGTTCTAAAAGCTGAGATCACCCAGAGCTTCATTCAGGTATTTAGTCATAGTATTCTCCATTAGCCTCCATAACTTTCTGCCTCACCTTTAACATTTACGATCTGCAGATATAAGAAGAGTCATACTGAGTCTGTGGCTTTCATTAAAGTGATCTTGGAGCTTACAGTATGCATAGATCTTAGCCTAGCTTACTTCTCTGCATGCTTTTATTTTACTTTTTGACAAATAGACAAAAATATAATTACATTTCAAAAATGTTTTTTCAGGGATGGTAGATTTTTCCAGTTGCACTCTTCTAAATATATCCATAGGTTATCTTGTGATCTGACTTCTGATATCTTGTGATACTCCTAAAGTAAATAAGTAGTCAATATCTTAAATTGAATATTTAATACTGTTTGGATAGTTACAATTAATTTGTTTTCATTTTGTTTCCTAAAAAAAAAAACAAAAAACAAAAAAACAAAACTGTACTGTAATGCACTTCATTGTTCCACTAACTCTTGACCTCCTAAGCAGCACCATTTCTGAACAGTAACAGTTCAATGTTGTTGATGTCTTATAATGGCAAAGAGAATACGACAACCATAATCATATGATGACCCCAGAGAAGATATAGATCCCCTTATTACATCATGAATTTTAAGACAAAGATATCTCATAACCAATGGAACATAGCAGCATACAAATTTTGAGGTCAAACTACAAAATATAGAACAATGTTATGCCTGCTATTTTTAGGGCTTAATCAGAGGCAATATATGAAATAGTGGAGAGAATACTTCAATATTCAGGCTAAAAAAGATTGATCAGAGACAAATACAGAACAGGATAATGGACAAATTCCTTTAAGATCCTGAATGTAAATTTTAACGCAGCCACCAAAAAATTATTTTGCAATTGTATTTTTTTTTTTTTTAAGTTTGTCATTATGAAAAAAAAAAATCTAATTTATCTTTTACAAAGTAATCTCTTCAACATTTTGAAATAACTACAAATCTGCAAGCTTGATCTGAGGAAAGTAAAATGTACAGGTCAGGTTTTCCTGCTGAAGTTAACATGAACAATCAAACAGCATGGATAATGAAAAGCCTATTAGATTCTTAAATGATTTTCAACTTAACAACCTAATGTGTTATTGTTAACTAAATGAAATAAAATTATTTAACTCCAGTGCTTTCCACTTCTTTAAATCACTAGTTAATTGAATTTTCTAGGAAATTGGTAAAAGCATAGTTTCAGTCTCTCCCTTTCTCATTATCTTATCTATGGCTTTTCAAATACTGTAGCAGTACTGTTTTGACTAAGAAACAGTATACACCCAATGCAAAGCTCCCTGAAGTCAGAGTAAAGATTTCCACTAACTTTAGTAGAATTTGGATCAAGCCCTTAATAAACTGCATTAAATGTCTACCCTTATAACTGAGTACCCAAGCAAGAGAAATTACTGGATTGGCATTTCAGGATTTCCATCTAATCTGAAAATAGTTTTCTTTACTGACCTCAATAGTGTATCCTGGCCTACATCAAAAGAGGAGTGGGCAGCAGGTCGAGGGAAGTGATTGCCCCCCTCTGCTCTGCCCTTGTGAGGCCCCACTTGAGTACTACATCCAGGTCCGGGGCCCCAGCACACAAAGGATGTTGGTCTGTTGGAGTGGGTTCAGAGAAGGGTCACAAAGGTGATCAAGGGCACTTCTCCTACAAAGAAAGGCTGAGGGAGCTGGAGCTGTTCAGCCTACAAAAAAGAAGGCTTCAGGGTGATCAAATTGCAACCTTTCAGTACTTAAAGAGGACTTCTAACAAGGATGGAGAGTGACTCTTTACTCAATCCGATAATGACAGGACAAGGGGGCATGGTTTTAAACTAAAACAGGGGAGATTTAGATTAGGGATTAGGAGAAACTTCTTCACTCAGTGAGGCACTGGCACAGGTTGCCCAGAGAGGTTGGGGATGCCCCATCCCTGGAGGTGTTCAAGACCAGGTTAGATGAGCAACCTAATCAAGTGGGTGGCATCCCTGCCTACGGCAAGGGGGCTGGAACTAGATGAACCTTGAGTTTCCTTCCAACTGAAGCCATTATAAGGTTCCCCCAGGAATTGTAAGATGTGGTATGACTGCAAGCAGTCGAGGCACTAGAAGTGATTACCCACAGAGACCGGTTTTCTGGGGGAGCTCCTCAAGGACCGCTCAACCCACTGACCCTCTAAAGCTCTGAGTCATAAAGGAGTCATGAACTATAGTGACCAATGAGGAACATACACATTTTGATAGATTGCAAGTTGTCATAACTTTTGGTGAGCAGCATAATTTGTTTATTGCCGTGAGGCACTTTCTAATAACTATAAGCATGCTTGTTTGTACATCTCCAAAGCAAACAAAAGCAGAGCACCAGCAAAATAACCTGGCTGTTAAATGGATGCAGGCAATTGCCACTGAAAGAAATTAAACTTATTGTAGGTGTTATTTCCATGGCCCCAGGGTGGCACAAGGAAGCTTTCACTGGCAGCTTCCCTTGAACCTGGATGCAGAGCTACAAAACATACCAAGAGGTTTTTTTATGCCATTCAAACATTCCTCCTTTTAGGAGACAGGTCGCCCTAGCTTTACACAAATTCAAAGGCAAACACGCATTGGCACAGAAAAAGGTGAGGGACAAGATGTGCACAATTTCCTTAGTGTCCAGACCAATTACAATCTCACTAGAACTGATATTAATTTCAACCCAAAAGTTTTCATTAACAAAAACACTACATTATAAATCAAAATGGGCTGGTGTGGACAGAAAACAGAATGAATGGGGAATATTCTTGTACTCGCACAATATGTTGGGTTTTGAATAGAACAATAGCATACACATAGTAGCCATGATTTTGTGAAAGGGTACTTTTGGCTAGGTGGAAACAACGCTTCTGAAGCCCTGGATGCAGCTGTGAAGGTACATAAACACTGACGATGTTGTTCCTGAGACTCACACCACCACAACCTTCTCAGAAGAAATCCTCCAGCAGCATAAGCCACAGCCAAAAAGGCAAAGGCAAAACTATAGCAATAAGCCACTAGTGAAGCAACTGCCATTAAATTATCCAGAACCTCCCCGCCATGTCCAGGAAAAGCAGCACTATCGAAGGGTAGGTATTACCAGGCAGAGAGGTGCTTCAGTTTGAGAAAGTGTTTTAAACTACTGCCTTGAGGCTCCAGGAACCTTCAGGCTGGTGAAACGCACTGCTTCCTCGCCTTTACTGCCCTCTCCTGATAGCTACGAGTGGCCCTCCCCAGCCAGCAGGGCCTGGCCTACCCCAGCCTCCTGCCCAGGGCCTCCCTGCAGAGCCCCCAGCCCCTGGCCCTGCTGGGTGCCCCTCTCTGGTCCCGCATCTGTGCCCTCTGCCCAGGCTCTCTGATGCGCTCACTGGTGTCAAGAAGGCCAACAGCATCCTGGCATGCATTAAAAGAAGCATGGCCAGCAGGTCAAGGGAGGTGATCCTCCCCCTCTACTCTGCCCTGGTCAGGCCTCACCTGAAGTACTGTGTCCAGTTCTGGGCTCCCCTCTACAAAAAAGACAGGGATCTCCTCGAAGGAGTCCAGCGGAGGGCCACAAAGATGATACAGGGCCTGGAGCATCTTCCCTATGAAGAAAGGCTGAGAGACCTGGGTCTGTTCAGCCTTGAGAAAAGAACACTGAGAGGGGATCTTATTAATGTTTATAAATAGCTGAAGTGTGGGAGACAGAACGATTTGGCCAACCTCTTTTCAGTGGTTTGTAGAGACAGGACAAGGAGCAATGGCCACAAAATGGATCACAGGAAGTTCTGCACCAACATGTGAAAGAACTTCTTCACGGTGAGGGTGACAGAACACTGGGACAGGCTGGCCAGGGAGGTTGTGGAGTTTCCTTCTCTAGAGATATTCAAGGCCCATATGCACACCTACCTATGCAACTTGCTCTAGGGAACCTGCTTTGGCAGGGGAGTTGGGCCCTGATCTTCTGAGGTCCCTTCCAGCCTCTGCACTTCTGTCATTCTGTGATTCCGTAACTATGAAATTCTTTTCAGGTTATTAAGTGTTATGTGGGCAGCTGGGCACATAGTAATATCAAGATGTAACTCACAGGACATGATACAATTCAAACTCAGAAATGAGGTTTTAATTTGCTGCAGAATTTAACACTATTAAACAGGAATTGAGATTAATGAAATTAAAGTACATTTGGAAAAGCTTGAAAAGCTTCTGCTTACGGAGGTGGGAAAGGATCAATTACCTTTAAGCAAATACCAGAAAGCTTTGAGAGAATGAAAGAAAACAGTGGCACAGGAGAGAGCACACAATTTCAAAATCCCTTCCTGAATAGGTAAATTCTCTTGATTAATAGAAGCTTCAGGTAAATATTTTGGACATCAATCTGCACAAATAAAGCAATACTGAAATTCTGTTAGCCTCAAAGTCTAAAAGGGGCTGTTTTTGACATTCCTGATCAAGCTGGGTCTAGAGACATTATCCTCTTTCATCTGACAGACCATTTACAAACTGAACCAGAAAATGGCTTTTGAAGGTTTGGATTTTTGTCCAAAGGACTATTTTCATGAACCTACCAATTCATACCTTTATACATCTTTTATTATTCTTAAAGAAGTTATTGAAACAGTTTTGTTCAACTATCATTATTTTATACCTCTTCATATTGCAAAAGGTGGCTCTGTAATACCTGTCTTAACTTCTGGGTTTTCTTCCTTACTTTTCCTTACGCTTTTGGTTTTGTACTGTTTGTTAGCTTCCAGTGTTTCACCACTTCATTTTTTGCTTTTCACAATCCCTAGATTTTATTTTCTTTGCACTCTCTTCATTTATTTAACACTTTCAGATTTCTTAATTGGTTAAATCTAGCTGATGATTCTATACCAAAGCAACAGAAGGCTTTCTTTGACCTACTATTTCTTTATCAAAAATGTCAAAATATCAATTTTTATTTTTTTTTCCCCATGGAAGATCATTCCATTGTTGTTTATGGCAATGGTTTTAAATGTTCTTATGGATGATGAGGTCTATTCTTCTCTGCTAGCAAAATAATAGCTTTCATTTGCTATCCTGTTAGTAAGCAATCTCCAGGCAACTTTATTTGTACATCTGTGTGGAAGCAAAGATCCAGAGGAAAATCCTGCTGTAAGTATCTAAAGTAATAGAGAAGTTACCTCAGAATACTTCTGTAGCTGGGGAGAGACAGAACTCCAGAAGGCTTCATCAAAAATCTGAAATTAGACAGAGGGATTAAGGAGAAATGTTCCAAAATGCTCGTAGATTACTTAAATTTGCAGGAATTAAAACAAGTTTTAATCTTTCCAACAGTCAACATAACAACGTCCAAAAACTGGACCAGACACTCATAATTTTTATATTGTTTCTTTTCTATCCTTTTGTCCTAAAGATAATAAAGATATATCTGAAGTACATCTTCTTTATCTTGAGCAGTCTTACTGATTTCTATGTTAACATTAAAATACCCAATACCATGCTTTGCCATGTTAATTTACTTAGCAGATCTAGATCTTCTATAGTCATATATCCTACTGCATATAAACACACTAAGAAAGTGGCAAAGGATAATTCAAGGAAGAAAAGGGGATCTCACTGAAAAATGCAAAACAAAATATCCTAAAAGATTTAAGCACTTTTCAGAAGGAAAGAGTTATTGAAGGCCACTGAAAGAAGGACGGATAAGGAGGGAGATAAAGAGATCAAGACCCACAGGCTCTGCATTCTTGAAGGGATAGAGTTTCAGTGAAGGCATGAAAAGGACTGGGAACTGGAAGCCAGGATCAATTCTCCACTGAAAATGAAAACAGTGCAGAAGTAGCTTTCTTTGTGAGAAAGAAGTTTCAGGGCCAGGAGACCCTTTTCCCCCTCCTAGGTGTTCAGCTGCCTGAGCTCAAGGCCATCTCTTTGATTTGGCACAGCTGTCTTATCTGAGCTTAGACTGTCATGAGGAAGGCAGCCATATAGAAATGGTTTACTTTTAATTTGAGACTCCAGGCCTTGGTCCTTATCTCTTTGTATTCCAAACTGGTATTCTTACCAGACTCCAGGCTTTGTTTGTATCCTTTGCAGCTATCATGTGGCTCCATTTATTTGAAGAGGGAAATTGCTGTTAATCAATTAGTCTAATTCTACCAATTCTATAACATAAATTGAACCTTTTTTTTTTTTTTTCATTCTACATATGGTGAGAGTGCTAATTACAGGAGATAAGAAGTGTGCTAATGAAAATGGAATACAATTCAGACTTGCCTCTTCTCTAACACATAACAAACCATTGCTTTTCTATTCCTGTTGAAGCAATTCCCACGTTCTCTCTGTAAAATAAACTGAAATTCTGCAGCAAAACTTGAAATATAATAGGTTTCCTTTACAGAATGCTGGTCTTTCCCTGACTAAGAGGGTTTTCATATTAATAGGTGGAGAATGCATTTCTGAAGGTATCACTATAATAGCAGGCAGGTTCAATATAGCAGAGTTCACATAAAGGGACACTACAAAGGCCCCACTTGGTTTTGTTTTAATTTATGGAGTCTGCAGTGCTTTCCAGGAAATCACCTAGGAAACGATTTTTTTCCCTAAGATTTCACAAATTAAAAATACCTGAATAATATTTCATGATTACATTTTATAATTAAAATATATATCTTTTTTTCAAATAGTACAGTGAGCAGCATCACAGAAATCAGATCAGTCAACAGATGAACAGCTGCTCTCTATTTTCAGCCCTTCTCTCTGGGTAGCACTAGAGGCAGGAAAACCTGACTGAGTCCCAACTTAAATATAAAATTAACTCCCCTCAGTAACTTTGACAGGAACACCAAATGGAGTACACTTTCCATATGAAAACTCTAGAGATACATCATGAAAATTTTTTAAATGAAAAATAGAAATTTAAAAAATAAAAATAAAACAATACATCCTGATTGTTAGGGTTCTGTGACTTGCATGCCTTACAGTGACATTGTTCATGTGGAAACATATGGATTCATCCTGTAGAGAACATAAATACCACAGCCTGAGCCCATGGAACTTTGTTCAGAATCTACAGACCCTGTTATGAAATCATGATTTCAATTCCTTTCTGCAGTCTTTCAAGTCATGGAGATCTTGCATGGATAGGCTCCTGGATTCTTCTAAATGAAGTCTCCCAGGTGAGAACAGCACATACAGAGGTAGCCGGGAGAGGAGTTTCACAGGAAACATTTTCCATGACACCAAAGCATTTCAAAATATCAAAATATTCCCATCTCAAAATAGGATGAACACTAACAAATGAAAATGTTCAAGACTGAAAATATATATTTTAAGATGCTTTGGGACCATGTAAGAAAATTATTTCAACCATCCTAAAATGCTTCTTTTAATTACAAAAGTTTTAAAAGCTGTTAAAATTTTCTTCATTTTCTTAAGAAAAATATTTTTAATCTAGAAAACTGTTTAAAAAAATAAATCCAAATGAGACACTGAAATTAATTTTGAAGCACTTTTCAAAGCAGCTGCTGGGCTATAATTTCACTGATACCAGTCTTTTGCCCCAAGAAGTCTTGCTTCAATAAATCAACACTTTTAGTGGGAAAAGTGTCATTTCCCAAATCTGACCAGTGATATTTCCTATTACTGAATTCTGAAATATGCTTAGCTGCTATGTAATTTACTTTTTTATGTCCTGTTCTTAATATATTTGACTTGCCTTCAGTCCTAATAATTGATCTTTGTGTAGAAATAGTTCCCTTTTCCTTTAATTCTTTCTCTCAGATATATCCATCATGTTTTCTTGCATGCTAATTTTACACTGAAAAAGGCATCCGTATATACAAAGACGTGAATTCCCTAGCACTTCCTAAAAGGAAACTTTCTTCCTCTTTCTTTCCCATTATGCAGCAAGTATAAAAATTCAGAGCTCCAGTTGCTCTTTCCCCCGAGGATTTTCATCCTATATCATTTAACTTTTCCTGACATCTTTCTTCCCTCACTTTTATATTACAATTTTCCCCTAAGCAATGCAAACCTGTATTTGCATCTTTGACAGCAAAGGGGAGACTGATGGATGGAAGCAATGCTTTCTTTGAATAATGCAAGATGTTGTGACACTGACAGTAATAAGGAGTCCTACATAATAGGTCCTCCTTCATACAATTTAAAAATGTGCAGCCTATTGTCTCAGCCACCAGCAAACCATCTCATAACTAGTGCCTCTGTAGTAAGGCTGAGTTTCATCCACCTCAATGACAGCTGACAACAGGAGACAAATCTCTTTTAAAAATACTTCCCAACCACTTTTTGCTGTAATTAAACAACCAGAAAACAACACACACATACAAGAAAATGGTTCTCTGTTTTATGACATTTCAGAGCAAGCAATATGGCTGCCCTGGGGGAAGTGACTACCAATTAGAGTAGTCAGTGTCACCTAATCACAGTCAAGACTCTGTTCCCTTTTGTATTTTATTTTTTTCCCCAGCAGTGCCCACATATATTAACAAACAGGAATGAAAAGGTGATAGAATTGTAGAGCCTTACAGGCTTAAATCGTCCACAGGCATAAAAATTCCAGAACACTATCGTGCTGACACCACTGATACCACCAATCTAGTGCTGACACAGGTTCCTATTCTCAGGCTTTTATCTGTATCTTACTCAATGTCTGTCATTTTATTTGGTACATTATTTGCCACATTAAATGAAGTCAGAAGGGACTTGGAAGATGTTCAAAAGGTGAAAAATTGGTTAGTCTCAGTTGTACTTTTAATTATGCTTATAAATTGATACAACTTATGCCATTAGAGAGGTTTTATTAACTTGTGCAGATTTTGAACTACAGTTTCAGTGACAGAATTTGGTAATTAGTGAGTTACAGACTTTCATTAAGGTATTTCTGGAAAATGCTGTCAGAGTTCGGAAGAGGGAAGACACAAAGAGGGCAAACTGAGAATATGGTTAGTTTTATAGAGAGACTTAGGCCCTATGACAGTCAATAAAACTTGCATTTATGCTAATAGTTAGCTGTGTGCTGAAGTTCTGAGTTGTGTGAAAGATTGTTTGTGTAATAAATGTTTAAACCAGTAGCAAATAAACCTACAACTATCACAAGAAAAAAGGTAATCAAGAGTGAAATTCTCCAACCCACACAAGGTACTTTGCAGAATCACTGGCAGGGAAAATACACTGTATATTTTTATATCTTTGGCTGAGTGAGGTCTTGGATATCTGAGACAGCATGTCCAGTATGTCTACACAGCAGACTTAAGCACATTATAGCTAAGTGGTTGCAGTTACAGTGCAGCCATAGCAAAATGCAATTCGGCATGAGATTTGCTAAGTCCTATATTCACTAAGCTACTGACACCAGAGAGGCTTTTTAAATCCTGCTTTGGTATCTCTTTCTAACATTGACATTGACAGTGCAGTCAGACTTTAAGTTATAGCTACCTTTCTAATCCTGTCTTTGGCTACTGTTGCTCAAAATAACTGCATGCTACTTGCACTGAACAAACTCTTCCCCATCCACAGCCATGGATTCGATGGTTGTACCTTATCACATCAGCCTTATTAGCTGGAGTGTAGTGACCAACAGAGCAGCAGAGATGTCATCTTAAAATCAATTTCCATCACAAAAGTTCCAGTATTACCAATCACAAATTTCTGTACCATGGTTTCAAGAACTTTCTCTTTTGCAACAGATTTCTACTCTATCATTAACCAAATCAGAACAGATGTATTTCAGCTTAAACTAGATAGAGGTATGCAAAACAAATACAGACAGTTGGCTAAAGCTGTTTTGTACTTTCAAATGAATATGAAAAACATTCAATTTTCCTTTTACTTCTAAGGAAGTTGTATGAAGGAAGACACCAAGGTTATGTTTTTCCTTCTATGGGAAACTGAACACCTAGCTGGGAGGTTTAAGTGATCTTTTGTTGAGCTTATGATAGAAGTGGATATATGGATTAAGAGTTTGGCAAAACTGCTCTGAATTGAAGCATATTCACTTTGAAACCAGGATTGCACACATACTCAAAATAATCTGAACATATGTGGGAAAAATCCTTTGATTTTTAGAATCCTTAGAATAATAGGATAAAAAAGGCAAATTGAACTCATGGGTAAGATCTATGGGTGGTTCTGGAGTTTGCATGCCTTTGTCTGAAACTGTAGCAAAGAAAGATTCATAAATAACTTTACAGCCATCTTCTACCATCTCTGCAGTGCTTATGTGTTGGCAAAGATATGTTTTAATACGCAGTTGTTTGCTTAGAAGGCGTGTGGACTTCTGACTTCTGAGACATCTGTGAGTGCCTGGAGAAACCAATTCAGGCAAATTCTCCATGGGTCTTAAAAGATTTTTCAGCACTTAATGGAGATCAAAACTACTTCTGGTACTGTTTGAAAGCACCATTCCAAGGTCAAGGGAGAGCTGGCGGTACACCTCTTTCTATCATGACACGGTAGAGCACTGCCTCCTTCCTTCTCTTGCTTTTAAGCAGCAGTGGAGATAAGTAACCCTGTCTGTCACAGGTTATTTCAATTTTCCTTTATTCATACAATATATCAACAAAGTACAATTCTGCTACTCAAGACTAGCAGACATAAGAAAACAGCCTAAAGAAAAAAGATAAAGGAAGCTTCTTCTTATTGTACATATATACACACAGCTGGGCTGGTGAAAAAGGGTCTGCAGTTTCTTCTATTGATTCAAGCTATTCCATAAACATCTGGCATGCAGTGTCTCATTCCATCTGCCTGTTGAAGGGCAGAAAAATTGCTATTGAAAATAATAAGAAATAACAGAAAAACAAACAAAAAATATATATATATATAAAACAACTCTGACAAGATGAAAAGAAATATACCAGAGACTTTGTCATTTAAGTAAAATAGAAAACATTCTTTTCCATTTAAAACCAATGAAAAAAAAAGTTGTTTGCACATCTGTCACTGATTTCCCAACACTGATTTAATTCTAATAGTTGCATCGTACTCAAAGTGACCCTGACAGATGTTTGATAATCAATCTGCTTTGAAAGTCATCCAAAGAAGGAAAATCTGTTCAGGGAATCCAGAATCCAGTGCTCTAGCTCAAAGGGAATAACTTTAGATCTGCCTGGAGCCACTTAATACAATTACACTTGTACAGTTCTTTACTTTGAATGTTTACTTTGAATGTCACAGCGCAAAAAAATGAACAAGAATGGGCTAAGCATAACCTTAAATCCATTTCCCACCTGCCTGTGAGGTAAAGTATAACAAACTCTGCTGCCTCTGAGGAGAGTGGAGATTTGTGACTGTATATTTTTAATTTCAAAGGGATACTTGTTTGACCTAAAATTTCAGTTTAAAATTGTGACAGCTGCCTCTGACTGAGAACTTCTTTTAATTCATCCACTGAGACTGTATTCTTCCAATTCTGTATTAATTCCAACAAATATCTCCTAGTTATCTAGAAGGTTTTTTCATCCTCTCCACCAGTTAAGAATGCTACTGTGATTCCACTTGCTTTGTTGTCCACTGACGACTGCTAATGCAAATGTTACAGGGATTCAGAAGGCATTTTACTATCACTCAGCTGAGATGCCATGCTATCATCCTATTATGGAACTGCCTGAACAAGCAGAAAACAAGCAATCATACAAGAAAACAAAATAAAAATAAAAATAAAAATAATAAAATAATAAAAAATAAAAAGGGAAGGGAAGGGAAGGGAAGGGAAGGGAAGGGAAGGGAAGGGAAGGGAAGGGAAGGGAAGGGAAGGGAAGGGAAGGGAAGGGAAGGGAAGGGAAGGGAAGGGAAGGGAAGGGAAGGGAAGGGAAGGGAAGGGAAGGGAAGGGAAGGGAAGGGAAGGGAAGGGAAGGGAAGGGAAGGGAAGGGAAGGGAAGGGAAGGGAAGGGAAGGGAAGGGAAGGGAAGGGAAAGGAAGGGAAGGGAAGGGAAGGGAAGGGAAGGGAAGGGAAGGGAAGGGAAGAATACAGTCATGCTATTTTTTCAATATTTTTTAATTTTTTTTTTTCTATCAGAAGTCACATTCATATAATATAAACTTCCTGGTCTCTGCAGGACAGCAAGAGAGAACTGTGTTTTACCATTCTTAATTTTAGTGTTTTTATAACTCACTACTCTAAGTTTCTATCAGAACTGATAAGGCCTAACCAAAAGCATTTGTCCCCACACCACTGTTCTGGCTACTGAAATGTCCAGACAGTCTTTGCATGCAAACTTGCCCACCTTACTGAAATCCTGACAAGTGCAGCACAATTCTCCTCATCTGGTATGGCAGCCAAAGCCCATTGCTTGTCACTGCACATCAAAGAGAAAGCAATGCCGAATTAAATGTGGCTGCTGAGCTGGCTGGGCTCTACAAGAGCAGAAGCACTCTTCCTTTGAGAGCTCCAATGGAAAAGACAGTAGGAATTTAATCGACTTTTCAGCATATACTTTTGAAGTAATAGGACAGCTTTCTGACTAGGATAATTTTATTTATAAAGACAGTGCAGTTTACAGTGTTTGTTTAGAGTAAAACATTCCAACTCAGCCCTGGTAATGAGACTCCTCAGGGATTGTGCAAGCAGCATATACGGTACAGCAGGCAGGCAGGAACTGGAGTAAAGCTCGTTGGGGGGGGGGGGTTATCAGGCCTGCTTTGATAGCTAGTAAGTGCCTAGCGGCATGTTGTATGTTTTTCTGACTACGCGTTTTTGGAACTTGAAAGCCTGAGATTAACAAGCAGGTAGGGCAGTAGTTACCTACAAAATGGTTTGTAGAACAATTTGCACATTGGAAAATCAGTTTTTAACCAAATATACATAGTATTCTCCTTAAAAATTTTGTTTCTTGTATTATTTTGCTATCCATATTTCAACTTTGCAACAATTTTCTGGTGCCCTAGAACTTGAGATTTTCAGAGCAATGATGGCAATATGGAATGAAACTTACTTTTTTCTGCTTTTCCAAAACTCTGTTGTAAAACAGGCTAAAAACCACAGATGTGTGTTTTGAAGGTCAGAGTAGATAACCCTCTTCCAGTAGCGAATGAAGTTCTTATGAAGGAGATTCTAAACTGATAAATCTTGAGAGTGGGAAGATATATTGGTATGATGCTTTGGAGTTATTTCAAACAGTTTGTATTATCTAGTACCAGACCAGCAAAAATGATTCCACGAAAGCCTGGTTTTACCCGTCTATTAGGACTATTGATGAAGTTTTGATATTAAAGACAAGTATCATGAGAAAAATAAACATCATACCTGTTATCTAAAATCAACACTATAAAAATATAGTGCTTATAAAATATGAATAATTTCACATTATTCCCTAGTCCTCATGCATGAAAAAAAAATGTTTGTCATGCTTTTCATGTTTTCATTTCATAATATGTTTTGATTCAAGCTATGAGTTTGCCTACTGCCAAGTAATAAAGCCAAGGGGGTTGGACACAATGATCTCTTGAGGTACCTTCCAACCCCTACAATTCTGTGAAACTGTGCAAACTCTTAAAATAACAGACAACTCAGTTTCTACCTTCATTTCACAAGAGCTATGTGATTAATAAATTATTCCAATTAATAATTCCAATTTTGCAGATGACACCAAGTTAGGTGCGTGTGTCGATCTGCTTGAGGGTAGGAAGGCTCTGCAGGAGGATCTGGATAGGCTGCACCGATGGGCTGAGGTCAACTGCATGAAGTTCAACAAGGCCAAGTCCCGGGTCCTCCACCTGGGATGCAATAACCCTAAGCAGAGCTACGGGCTGGGAGATGAGTGGTTGGAGAGCTGCCTAGCAGAGAAGGACCTGGGAGTGTTGGTGGACAGTCGGCTGAATATGAGCCAGCAGTGTGCTCAGGTGGCCAAGAAGGCCAACAGCATCCTGGCTTGCATAAGAAACAGTGTGGCCAGCAGGGCTAGGGAGGTGATCGTCCCCCTGTACTCGGCTCTGGTGAGGCTGCACCTCGAGTACTGTGTTCAGTTTTGGGCCCCTCGCTACAAGAAGGACATGGAGGTGCTTGAGCGGGTCCAGAGAAGGGCGACGAAGCTGGTGAGGGGCATGGAGAACAAGTCCTATGAGGAGTGGCTGAGGGATCTGGGCTTGTTCAGCCTGGAGAAAAGGAGGCTCAGAGGCGACCTTATTGCTCTCTACAAGTACCTTAAAGGAGGCTGTAGAGAGGTGGGGGTTGGCCTGTTCTCCCACGTGCCTGGTGACAGGACGAGGGGGAATGGGCTTAAGTTGCGCCAGGGGAGTTTTAGGTTGGATCTTAGGAAGAACTTCTTTACCGAAAGGGTTTTTAGACATTGGAACAGGCTGCCCAGGGAAGTGGTGGAGTCACCATCCCTGGAAGTCTTTAAAAGACGTTTAGATGTAGAGCTTAGGGATATGGTTTAGTGAGGACTGTTAGTGTTAGGTCAGAGGTTGGACTCAATGACCTCTTCCAACCTAGAAATTCTGTGATTCTGTGATTCTGTGATAAGTTTCTAAAAATAAACAAATACATGAACTGAAATGGCATTATGGAAAAAAATGGTGAAACAAAGAATCAAAGTTTTTCTTTATACATCCAGTTAAATATTTAATTTATACAAAAAGAAAATACTACACTTGGACTTCAGGATTAAAGGATTGAAAATAAACATTAAGAAATTTGAGATTTAAAAAAATATATATATACGTATTTGTTCAAAATGTTTAAAAATGCTGAAACTGTCATAATTTCTTCTTCTGCTCTGATAAACTCAAAAACAGAAAAAAAAATCTCAAAACTTTATACATTCTAGAATCTTTACTTTTAGGGGTTTTTGTTTAAAGATGTTTCTTTTTCTGCTTTACATTATGTGGTTTAAGAGAAAAAATGCAGAAGGAACGGGGAAGGGAAGGGAAGGGAAGGGAAGGGAAGGGAAGGGAAGGGAAGGGAAGGGAAGGGAAGGGAAGGGAAGGGAAGGGAAGGGAAGGGAAGGGAAGGGAAGGGAAGGGAAGGGAAGGGAAGGGAAGGGAAGGGAAGGGAAGGGAAGGGAAGGGAAGGGAAAAATCAACTCTGACCTCATTAGGATCCCTCTTCTTTCTCTGTCTGTTCTTTAACATCCATAGAGAAAAATATCTTTCATTGATATTTAGAGGCAAGGCAAATTAATTTGCATTTCCAGACCAATGACAATAATACGCCCCGCCAATTATGAACAATAATAAAATCATTTATTTAAAAAAATGCCATAGAGGTGCAGTCATTCCATGCAGTACAAATATAGAAATCCTGCATCAATATCTTTTGTTTCACATTTGAAGCTACAGGAAAATATTGCTCATTGTCATGGGGCTAGTATCTTTGTTGAAATGTGATTGTAAATAATTGGTCTGGAAAAAGATATGACATCAATTTTAATGAACAATATTATGATTATTTTATGCAGCATTTTGAATATTTTTATGTGAAATCTAGTTTAAAAGGATCTTCATCAAAATTTTCAATGGAAAAGGAGTTGGTTTCCTCTGACAGATTAATTTTATTTGTTCTACTTTGCTTCCATACTACAAAATATATAATGCCAGGCCATTAGATCATTTACTTCAAGTTTATTTATTTATTTTCTAAAACAGAAGCCACATTTAAAGCTGCATTTATAGGGTCAGATTAACCTAACTGTTCAGCTCATCAGTCTTTTGTCCTAAAATGATGTACAGTTTCTGAAAGCACTATTACCAGACCATCTGAAAAATCACAATGCTCATTTACAGGGCATATCTATATGTTTTTCTGCTCAACATTTTTTTCACAGCCACATTAGTTCCTATATTTCATTATTAACATTTCTCATTGGTAACCATTTTGCTGCCATTTTGTGTTTGCAGTTCATTATTGATCAACACTCTCTACCATAACTCAGTCAAGTCACTGACTGGCCACCCATGTCCTTCAGCAACTTCAGGGAAGAACCAGTGTTCAGGACATCAACTCAGTCTTAAATCTTAGATTTAAAAATAAAAAAAATAAAATAAAAAAAAAAAAAAAACACAAAAAAACAACAAACTGTAAGTGTGTTGTATCTAATACACAAATAAGATTTGTCTGCTCAGCTTTTTTTTGTTTGTTTGTTTCCCATATGAGATGAAGATGACAAAAGATATTCAAAAGCTATGAAGCTGAAGTTCTCAAAGATTTATAGGCTGTTCTTTTCTTGTTCACAGACAGGTATTAAAATGATGCTCCATATCATCGAAAATTTCATTTATTTATCAGATAAAAGCAAATAAGAGAAATACAGAAGTAAGCAGTAAAGCTGGAATATAATCTTCACCTGCCACCAACTTCCTGGTTGACACTAGAAAAAAACAGTGCAGTGATATCCACTCCCCCACTTTTATTATTATTGTTGTTGTTTTGTTGTTGTTATATGTATGTACTAAAGATTTTTGGAACAGAATTGGCTATGTATATATCTGCAGCCTTTTCAGAACAAAAGCAAATTAACTTGTCCCAAATGTTTCCTCAGTCAAGTCCAGGTAGACTACCTACCAGAAGCCATATAATCATAGTATGTGTGATATTGTGCTTGAATATAAATGCTCAAATATAAAACCTGTCTTTGTGTCTCCTTTCTGAATGTAGTTTACAGCTAGTATATTGTCTGTATTAGAGTTAGCTTGCATGTTTTGGGGGTGCAGGCAAATGAGTAGGCCACAGACTGAATTTAAGCTAACTGAGCAGGACATGAAAAACTACCTTGACATAACATGAAAAATCACTTGACAGCTAAAAGGCTGACAAAAGTTGCAGAAAAAACCATGAGAAATGTTTTCAAGCCTGGCTAAATGTGAGTTACATGGGAAATAACCAAACTTCACAGGAATAGGAGGGGTGTGTTAGGGACTTTTATCAGAAGGTAATCTTGCAAGACCAGCAATACCTATATAACCCTATCAATAAAACTGTTACAGCGCTGACATTATCTACATGGGATATCAGTATGGTATGGATGTACCAAATCTGAGACCAATGGAGAAAAGGAAGTAGGGCCAGCTTGCATATCTGGGAGAAGACAAGTGAAAGAAGGTAGAACAGTGGCAAAAATTAGCAATGTAAATAAGAGAGGATAATGATTTATGCAAATTAAGTCAACAGTTCTGTCTGTAAAAGACAGGCAACCCTGTCTTTGATCACCGCAGACTAAATGACAATGAACCAAAGCTGTAGTCCTGACTGTGCCACAAGAATCAGACCTTCTTCCATGGACAGGAGGACCAGGGGGGGAGATGGGTGCTTTCTCTGGATAACAGGAGTTTATCTGAGATGTGTGAAGTGAGAATCCTGTTACCGCTGTATCCCTGCCTGTTCAAGGACTGACAGCATCAGCATCTCCTCACTCACACCCAAACAGTGTTTATCTTACTCTGAGCACCTGAAACACTTTTGTCTGCATAAGATTTGTAGACATTTCATAAGACTACATGACGATGTATTGTGCCTCATCCTATAATGGATCCACATTGTTTTTTGAGTCTATACATTTGCAAAAGCTCAGATAAAACAGATCAAAAAAAAAAAAAAATAAAGATGTGACTACTGCCAGAGAATAGTCAGCTTTGTCTAAGGAAAATCAAAATGTCAACACTGTGGGATAGCCAGGAGTATAAGCAGGTCGGGTGGCCCTCCTTCCTTTAAAAGTTTGTCTCCTATTTCTTTCATTAATTCTGTGTTTATATTTCTTTTTCCTATTTTAAGAGGCATCCATTGTTTCATTCACTGAATGAATAACAGGAAAGCTGAATCAATCAATCAAACAAGTAATGTAACTTCTGATTAAATCTTGTTCTGGATATATTTTTCAGACAAGAGATGTTGTTTCTTTATGTTAAGAAAGAAAAAAAAAAAACTCAAATAACAGTAGTTTACATCTATATAACAGCTTTAAAAACAAATAATTTTATAAACATCAGAAGATGTGACTTAAAGAACAAAGTGTAAAAAGAATCTTTCTAGGCATCCCAAAGGAACTGCTGCTAGAATTTACCATATATATGGTTGTTACCTATACAATGATTTTCTTAATGTCTAAAGAGGATTTCAATCCTCGTATTTATATGGAAATAAATATCAGCTGTATTGGCCATACTACTAGTATCTATTGGTCCCCTGAGAGCACAGAAAAGATGATCCTAGCCTAAGCTTGACTCTTGACTGATTAATTTTGAATTGGTTTAGATACATTCAAGATAGTGATTGGCCTTGCCTTGTGATAATCTATCAAAGTCAAGGCTCACTCCCTGAAACAAAGAAAGAACTTTTCAAAGGAGTTGGAAGAAAAAAAAAAAAAAAAAAAAAGAGAGAGAGAGAAAAAAAAAGTTAACTGATTCCTAAAGACAGCAACAGTTGCAAAAGATTTGATCTAATTTACATAGAGACAATTTATCTGTTTCTACTGGTAGATTGGCAAGGATAAGAAACACATGAAATAAGTCTAGTGTAAACAGTGAGAACACCAGTCTTGTAATTTGGTTTCTGTATAGATGGTGATTGCAGCTGAAAAAGCAAAAATGTGACAATCTCTATCTATAGTCATTCATACAAATCACTTTGCGGTAATAGAAGATGAAACAATGTTGTTTTTGTGATTTCACCATAGCCAAAATCATAGAAGGCAGGATAAAACTTTAGTGTTTTGTGGTCAATATATCAGCTTAATTTTTTAAGTCAGTAAATAATATAAAAGGAAATAAGCCTTTGCACATTCTCTCTGTCCATCCATCTCCGTTCTATAGAGCATGGCAAGCAATTTTGCTACAACTTTCAACATGATAGGAGAAGGTTTAGTGCTTCTGCTATAGAAAAAGCTGATGCATGAGTTTTAAAGTTCTACATTCTGTTGCCTATTTAGCTAAATAGGCAATATATGCACTGTAATGTATGCTAGGCCATCAGCATAAATGCTAGTCAAAAATCAGCTTTACCCTACTGCTTGTCACTATCTACAGTCCAAAAGCTATTCAGGAGATTTTGAAAGCATTGGGAAAAGGAAAGGGAAGAAACTGCGTGTTGCAGTGAGAGGCAGTGTAGGGACACAGAACACAAATCCTTCTGAATTTCAGTTTCATTAACACTGATAGAACACTATGAACATTGACTGTTCAAAGAACAACTTGTTCTCTGTAGCAACTAATACTCTAAGTCTATACAATTATCAACATTTTTGGTTACTGTCTGATTGAATTGAGCTGACTTCAGAGTGATTTTGTTAAAAAAAAAGCATATGAATGATCAGAAAGATCAAACACTTGATTTTGAAGGCTGTGAATTATTTTATTTTTTCTTCATTTGCTAAAATAACTTCAGAATCACAAGTATTGCATTATGTCAGCACTTAATTTATGAAAATGCTGATGCATATCCATACAGGATAATTATATTCTTGTCTTGATTTTAGAAAGTCTTGATATGTTCCTTAGCTAGTGGAAACTATTTTAATAATAAGTTTTAAGTTTGTTTTGTTTGTTTGTTTGTTGTTTTTAAGGATGAAAACTATGGGAATTGTAGACCTGCATTTTTAGTGTCTGAATACTATTTATATTTCTGTCACAACACAGTTTCTTTATTGAATCACTGTCAAAGCTATATAATCTGATCTTGACAAAGATTACAGAAGCCCTTGAAATATTGAGTGTCTTCAGACTAGGCATAAAATCATGATTAATTTGGAGTGTACACATAAAAGATTTGTGAACGGGTTAAAAAAGATGTAGTTGAAGTAGAATAAAATAATAATAGGGGATAATAGGGGACTTTTAAAACAGTGCATTGCAATTCATTATAACTGTCCATCTGAGAGGAAATGGAGAGAAAATAGATCCCATTCCAGGAATAGTGATTTTTCCTTAAAGATTATTTAGATAAAGTGTGTTGTTTTTTTATTCTGTTTGAGAGAGTTGTTCATTACATGGACAACTACAAGTAGAAGGGAGTTGCCTTCCTTTGTGTTAATGATACATGGTCTGCTCTCAGTTTTCATTTGTGTGGCCTTTTAGGGGGATATGGTTGTTTCTGCTGAACTCCCAAGAGAAAAAAATAAATAAAAAATCAGATTTCAACTGCCGGGTCCTAGTGCTTCCTAATCAGTAGTACAAGTGGTAGTAATAGTCCTAGTTTTGCTAATGGGATGCTAAACGGGGTTACTCAAAGTCACAGCAAGGGACATGTTTAGTAAGCAACATCAAATAAGACAAAGTTTATAGTTTTAAACATTGCCTTAGGTTGCTGAACCACTATCTCATCTGGTGTGTAAACTTTAAAATTTTAAAACAAGCATAAGATAATTAATCTTATATATTCTCTGTATAAAGAGGAACCAGGCATTTACATCTACTTCAGGGAGTTAAAAAGAAAAAAAAAAAAAAAAAAAAAAAAAGAGGAACAAGGGTAAGATCTCTTGCAGAAGCTGCAGCAAATCTAGACCATAGATAAATAGACCATAGATAATATATATTGTACACACAGTTTGGAAGCATGTTTTCCCCATTTCTATTGCACCCCTAATACTAATGAGATTTGATAATTATAATGCATCCTTTCCAATACTTTGAGCTGCTTAGTTAGCCCCCCCTAGATTATATCCTGATTCTGAATTTCTTCAAAACAATCAAAAACTAAAAACTTTGACAGTACTCAGCTAACACTATTTGCTGATGCTTTTTCTGGTGTACAGACTGTAAATATAGCAGGTAGGAAAATAGCCAACATTACTTTACTGGAGACCTGTCTCTCTACACATTTGATGCTCATCAGTGCCTTGTAAACAGAGATGAAAGAAAGGAAGCAGTTGCACAAACAACCCTTAATCTAAACACTTTGAAATTTTCTTCAAAAAGTTTCTTCACTGATGAAAGTTTTAGCTATTAATGATGTTTTAGTGTATGTTGTATGCGTTTGTGAGACATTGACACAAACCCCAGGAAGACAGCAAGTGGAATTTCCCTTTCCAGAAGTCTCAGATGTCTAGCAAGACTTGAACTAAGTCATTTCACTACTTTGTTCACTAGTTGCTCTCTTCTGGATATTCAGATTGTAAATTCTCTGGAGAGAAGGGACTTGGTATTATTCAGCACCCATAAAAGGGACCAATCAGATTATTAACAAACAGTAAAACGTATGATTTAAAAGGTTCAAAGGCACTGAAAGTTTCACTCAGCACCATTTGTCCATGCACCATCACCCTGAGTCTGATCTGCACTAGTCACTGTAGTTTTTCATCAAAACTACTAAGCGTAGAAAACATCAATAATGAAATTCCTTCATTACGCCTTTCTCATGACCTGCTATGCCATTTCTAAGATGCTAGTCTCTATGTAGTAATGACTGATGGAGGAAGACTGGATTTTGGAAATTCATCCCTTGCGATCAGATGTTCAGAGGTAGAAGTCCAGTGTATCTTCATTTTGCCTCTGTCACCTTACATGTTAAAAAGCTGCAGAATGTGTCCTATTTGCAAGCTGAAAACAGTGTCATGCATTAATGAACACTGAGGGGTGTGTGTAAAGCTGATGATTTAGCATTTTTAGAGGCTTTAATGCCACACTGAGAAGTCTAAAAGCTTCTTTCAGACTGAAAAGTCTGAAAGCTGCTGGCCTTCACTTATCACCTTCTACCATCTCTGAAATGTGTCCAGAAGCACTGCATCCCAGAACTGATGGATGCAAATTTTCTGATTTATGCAGACCATGATGATTTGCCTAAGACTGCCAGAGGCATCTCAGTTATTAACATTAAGCTCAATATTTCGTCTCGACAACAGATCTACCAGTATCATGGATCGTATCAGTGCTGAGAAGCTACCTTGATAACCAGCAGTAAACACTGTCAAAAAGTAGTTGGATTTATATTTAAGTTCCAGGATTGAGGAAGGTGTCCTGAGCAGATAATTCTTTAGAAAACCCACCTTTTCTTTTCAAGCAGATGAGTGAAATGATAGGAATAAATTCAGCAACTATGTTACTTACACAACTGTGAAAAAATATGCAAAGTGTAAAAAGAGAAAAAAAGGTTGGAAACAAAACACTGTATTTAAATAAAAAGTAGGTGTAATTGAAAAAAAAAAAAAAAGGAGCTGGTAGAGCCCAACACAGCCTGCATGTGGAAGCAGAAGGCACAGAGGGCAGAGGAGGGAGATTGAGTGGAAAAGAAAATCTTTGTGTATCAGTGTATCATATAAACACCTTCACATGGTCACATGCACTGTCTGAAGTTTTTGTTTTTTCTTGCACCACTGCACTGATGCATTTTGACAGGATATTTTGTTCTGCCTCCAGGGTTTTTAGGGAAAAGGTATTCATGGGTTATTACTGTTCCAGTGAAGAGTTTGACTGAAATGTTTTGGCTCATTTCCTTGAGCTATGCATTAACCAGATGGTTTGATGCATGTACCATGATACCCTGTTTGATCCTGCTGTTGGACTTCAGAGTCTATTCCACTGTCAAAGGGAAGGATTATTATAAATGTTCTCATTAATATTCACACTGAAGAGTGATCTGACTGCCACTTCACTCATACTGCAGGTTAAGTGAAGGTGTTCTGTCAAAACAGAGAAAGGTCTTTAGCTCTTCTAATACAAACCAGTCTGAGAGACAGTTTCAAGCAGAAAATTAGATTTCAGTACTCAGGATGTTCATCTTCTCTGACACTGATTTACTGTGTCAGAATCTCTTCTTCTTTAGTAAATTAGGAGAGGAATACCTGACTCTTTGAAAGAGAGGAAAAATATATTTTACATGATTTTATGATAAAAAATTATAAACAGTGAAATTATTTATAACACAAATAACTTTGCGGCAGTACTTTAAATGCTTCCTTGTGTACTGGACCTCACCATGCTATATATCACCTCCAACAGAACAGTAGTCACTTCAGATCCTACATACATATCTCAGTGTGAAAAAAATTTAGGGGTGTTAAGATTGCAGTTGAGTGTGATTTCTCTTGAAGTGCAGAAGCATGGTTCTGAAGACCTAAAATATTTTCCTATCCTTTCTATTTCATGTTGGCTGGTTTAGGAAGCCCTTTTATTAAGAAGGTCTCTTTGTTGTTTAGGATTTTTATTTTTTTTTTGGTGTATATTATTTTTGGGGGTGTATATTGTAAAAGGAACTTAAAGCTGTATGATCCATAAAGTCAAAATGTTGTGGTTCTGAACCCTGGATACTTAAGATTTTGAGTGTCCTGAGGAATGAATTTTCCTGAGTAATAAAAGTGCTTGTAAAAATAAGTTGTTCTGCCCTCAAAATATATAGAAATTTGAAACTTCAGAAGCATTTTAAGCAATCCTGAACTCTGACAGGGTTTAAATATATTTCTGTCTTTAATATGCAAAAATATAATACGTAGTGATTTTCATAATAAAATGAAAAGTAGACCTGTTTCTTTCTGTTTATGGGGATGGTTTTTTTTCTTACTTTTTTTTTTTTTTTTGGTGGGGGGGACATAGATCTGACAAAGTTGGATTGTAACTCTCTGTCTACTGAAAAGTAGTAGACAGAGAAGACAGAGAAGACTCCTCCTGGGCATAGTTACATTTCATACTATGCTACAGAAGTTTGTCTTTCTTCATATAGTTTATGGGAGTAAGCTTCACATCAGAAAGTTAAGCAATTGTTTTATTTGAAGCCTTCAGTATTTCGGGATATGTCTAGAGTTTGTCAGCCAGATTATGTAAAACACGGCTTGCTAAAAAGACAGCATATTTTTCTCAAAAAATTTTTCTTGACATTATGTCAAAATATTCCTGTAGTTCCTGACCATTATTCTTTAATGATTACCTCCTTCAAAAGTAACAACAACAAACTAGCTATAAAACGCAGAAAGTTTTAAAGCTATTTTTTAAACCACCAGGTTCCCAGAGCAAGAATAAAAGGCAGAAAGAGATTCTGCCATGTCTACTTGTACTGGACATACTGCCAGCACAAAACCAGCAGCAAAGAGCCTTGCTCAATGTGTAGCAAGGAGAGGTGAATTTAATGTCAATGGCTCATTCAGTCTTTATGCCTCTCTGCCAATGCTTCCAGCAAATGCCCAATTAGCAGTGACAGCAGTGGTGGTGTTTATGAGAAACTAGCCTGAGACTGTCATTTCTTTAAATTTGAAACTGCAGAGCAGACACAGGGTGGTAAAGCTTTTAAGTCCCTATTGACATGCACCAGAATTTGACCTTGAGCTGGTGACTTAGAGGTGAAAGTCTTTATTTGCTAAGTCAGTCTGTCTCCCATAGAATGAATCTGTAACACACATCTCATTCCAGCCTACTTTATTTTGTTTGAGACTAAGAAAGCCCTGCCCTGTGCAATATCAGGAGCAGTACCTCTTCCATGCCCTGCCACTCCGTCCTGCCCAAAAGACAATTGTTTTTTCATAGGCAGTTGGGTCTCTGGTGAACAAGTGAATTCGTGCATTCAGCACTGATAAGTGAACAGGAGGAGGGCTTCAATAAATACGAAAAGTGTAAAGTTTAAAACTTATAAACTTGATAGATTGTCACAGGAAAAATTTTCCAGAGGTGATAATGAACATGATATTTCAGAAAATTCACCCAGAAGTTACTAAAAGGAATCTGAATGAGAGAAGAGAAGGAGTAATATGTGAGGGAGCTTTTGGAAAGGCTGAAGCAAACAAAAAAACTGAAAATTACTGGAATGTCCCCCTAAGGGACAGTCTGTTAATTTGTTGTCATGTTTTGCCTGCTGTAAACTTCTGCTTACACTGATGAGCTATTCAGTAAATAATAGTACGCATTAATTTTAAGCACGTGGGCTAAACTGCAGCCAAAGTCTGTGGTTTTGAAAAATCTTACAAAGCTGCTGTGTCTATTTCAAAGTTTGAATCCCATTTCACTCGAGTTTTTAAAAAGATCTGACTCCTGTGTATGGTCTGAAAGCCCAGCACGGAGGTATTTGGTTTACTTTGGTATGAGAATTCAGGGCTTTTATTGATTTATTTATTCAGGGCAAATTATTGTTATTTGCATATCTTTTCTCTATTCTCTTTCTTAAAGCCTTCTGAATTAAAAAGAATCCAGGATTAGACTGTTTTTGATCTGACCTGGAGAAGTCCTTCTTCTCTGATGCATTGTAGAGGGCCATTCTCTGTTGATATTAAAGGAATACAGACTTCTGATCTGACATTATGGTTGCTTTACAAGCTCTTTCTACATGTGTAGAAGAAAAAGTGAGTTACAAAATACTGGGGAATAGGACTTTCACGGTGTGCCTGAATTGTGGACCCAAGGTTATTGTTTGTGTTGTTCTCCTTTACTGGCTTAGCTGTATGGCAGAAAGCCACTTAACCATCCACATGCTATTCTTTTCCAGCTCCTGATATCATGATAATAAAGGACATGTTGAGAGGTGATATGGCTGAGCTCCTGCCAGCCAAGGTTGGCATAACAGTGCCTTTGTGAGCTATCATGAATCGGAGCAACCCAAAAAGATAATCTAATATATTCTGGGATTAAAATAGTTTTGGAGATTAGATCATCACAAAGTTATTATATAAAACATTGTTGACAGCTCTCCCACAGTTCAAAATTCTGTGTTGAACTGAGGAAAGATTAGCAAGACTAAAGAATTGAATATTTCACTTTGACACCCATGAAAATTTAAATTGACATAAACTGACAATACTGTCCACATGTTTTTTAAGAATATGAAGAGCTGGAAAATAAAGGTAGAGTATAATAAATCAGCACTATAGAGGCAGAAGAGATGATGCATACTCAAATGTCTCACTCATCTGTACCTGGGTGGTCATATCTCCTATCCTTCAGACAGTAAGGCCTTGGTTCCCACCATATATTCTGTGATGTTTTACTGAGCTCAGTTGACAAGCTCTAGCTGAGTTTGTGTATTTTCAGAGATTCGTTTTACATCCCAACTGACCCAAATGCTAAAAAATGTTTTCTAATATTCACTTTCAGCTGTGTTATTCAACTAACTCATGGTCCTATATTTTTAACTACTACAAAATTGCTACAAAAACATCCCTCTTGTGTACAAACACCTTCCAGTATTACAAAATGTGAACTTATTGGCTTTCATGTGTCTTTACATGCACAATAAAAAAATTGTGGAAGGCAGGTCTCTCCTGTGTTTATTTCTGCTCTTCTCTACAATGAAAAAGTTTGTGTCTTTACATTTAACCACACTGGAGCAAAATGGGATGCTTCATATTATTGGGATGTTTCATATTATTGTCATAACAATTTGAAATCTAATAATCATTTTCAAAACAAAATTCTTCTTCTGGCTTCTAAGTATATATGCATTTTCAGTGATAGTCATCTAATTAATCGTGAATGTTTGAACAATCCCTTTGGTATCATTAGCTAAGCCCATCTTATCTCATTAAGCATAACTGAGGGAAAAAATAGACACCCACTATAGTATTGTGTACTGGTCTTAATTACAGTGATTTCATAAACTTAAAGCCCTGTTTTGATTATTTGGCTTTAGCATTTTCTTTGTTACTTAATAGCCTTTTAGGAGTATGAATGGTTGCTCTGTCCTTGCTGAAAATAATTATTTAAAATTGATTTGATTAAATATCTTTTTCCTCAGTACTCAGTCATGACAACAACTGTGCTAGGCTTTGGATTCTTGGTTACACTAGAAGTAGAAGCTGGAAGGCAAATGTGATTGAGTTTTCTGCTTAGTTTTGAGATGGGCAACATCTGAATAAACCAGTACAGGTTGCAGAAAAGGTCTTCAGAAGGTCTTTAAAAATAAAATTGTCTGTAAAGGAAACATCAAAGTTCTTACGCTTAGGGTTTTTTTAGAGCTGTACTCATTAGAAATAGTAAACAGATCCTACATAGAACTTCCTGCAACTGTATGTAAATATCCAAAGTGATGCAACGCAGATATCTGCAGTAGGTCAAATAAGCACCAAAATGTTTCTTTTTCTTTCCTCTGAAAATGGAATCTTAGGTGACTAATTCCACAGAGGACTATGGTAAAACGTACCTGAAATTAAGTGAGATAAACTGCTCCTAGAGTGTGAAGTTCATTCAGAGACTATAATTAAATTAACTAATTAATTCATTTCTAAAGTCATACCCAGATTATTTTATTTATTTATTTTTTTATTTTACCTTACCCCTGCAAGCAAGCTATCTTTTACTCTATATATTATACCCCAGTAGTAAACTGATACATTATCCTTTTAGGAGAACTGACAGATCAATGTTCTCTGCTTTCTAAGTTTAATGTTCTGGGCTCCTAACAGAAGCTTCCTTGCAGGTTCTTTTGTTCAGGGCTTGTTTGTTTATTTTTGTTTTGGTTTTGGTTTTCAGTTTAAGAATTTAGTTTACTCCAAGGTCTCTCTTCATGAGAGCTGGCAGCAGAAAAACAACAACCATAAATTCCCTTAGAGAATTTTATGTCACTGCTAGTTCCCTATGCAAGGAAAGGCTTTGCATACACCTTGTATGTATATCTGGCTGATGGTCTGCCTAGGCAGAAATCCATAGACATCCTGCAGCTAGAGAGACAGAACTTACTCATGTGGAGCCAGTTTTCACTAAACTCTTTCTTAGCGATCATCAATCCCATATGACACTGAAGTCTTCAAAAGAAGCCAGAGCTGTGCTTGCAGCTTCCCTCACTGAAAGGAAATGGAAACGAAAAACCTGTAGGGAGCTTCAGGACACCTTTCAACATATAATATGGAACTAAGCAGTAACGGCTTTGTGACAGTTGATTTTCACCTTCTGAGGTTCCAGTGCTGCTCTCTACAATCTTTTTAAACCACTAATTCAACAAACAAATAACTTGCCATCTAATTTTTCCACTTCCTCTCTTAATCTCAATCCCCCACCTCCGGAATCTTCAGATCATTGCTGTAGCACTGCTCTGCCTGTCAGGCTACACTACTGGTGGGAAAAAAAAGGCACAAATACCTGTACACTGGGATAGTTTGAAGCAGTTTCCAAGCCTTTACAGAAAATTCAAGAACTATTTACAAACCACAAACTTTAGTGCTGGATTAGAGCTTCCTAAATCCTTGTTTAGTACTGAATGTATTCTATAATTCATTATGAAGGCAAAAGAGACAGGTGCTAGAGATGTAAGCTTTTCCTTAAAAACTACCCTGCAGATCAAGAGAAGTTTCATATTTCCCCTTGAATGGATGGATAGAAAATACAGCAGTTCCAAAAAGAAGTAGTTGCCTGAGGCAATAGTAGGACTAATGGGAACTGGACATCTGTGAAGGAGATCCTCAGGACGTAGAGAAATGTGGGACATCCAGCTTTGGAATCATGAAAGGTTCATACAAACCTGTAGAGATACCCGCCCTCTCAAAAGCAAATTCTGCTTCTCAGAATTGCTGCTGAGTTTCCCAGGGTGCTTTTCTTGCCACCCAGGGCAAGAACATTGATGTACATTGAGGATAAATTCCCTTCTAGGAGCTGAAGCAAGCCTAAGCTCTTGGCTTGCAAGAGGTTTTGCTGTTCCAAGCAAAGTTTAAAAAACACAAAACATTTGCTTCTTGTATTATGCTCATAAGCAGCAAAAAGCAACAAGAGTTGCTTTTAATGTTAAAAATATGTTGTTGCTTGTAATGTTAAAAATAATAATAATAATTAAAAAAAAATAATCCATATCTTGTATCTAAGTAGAGCTTTGGGGAGATAGTAAATTAAACACACACTTTTTTTTTTTTTCAGATAAAAGCCTAGTAGTAATAATTGTATTTCATGTTCTTTTTTTTTTAACCTTTATTAATCTCATGTTTTATTTTTATCATAATTTTTATTTTAGTAAAAGTGTAAAAATAAAGCCCCCAAACATCAATTTGCATTTTATTTCTTTACATATCTTGTGTTGTCCTATATACCCTACAGAAAGCATTCTTGAGATGTGTGGGAAAATGTCCTGACATCTGTCTGCTTTCCTCAGCCAAACTCAGGTAGTCACCCTTTTTACAAGGCTCCTGGCTGCTGGCGGATTGAACTGAACTTTGCAATAGGCCACAGCTGTCATTGAAGAATCTCACCATCTATGAGACAATGTATTGCTACACTGCATCATGAAAGCTAGAGGAAATAGGCACTTGGGAGTCAAAAAATAAGCAAACACAGCAGAGCTCTATGGTTACTTGTCATTCTGTGTGGGTCCTTTTATCAAGAAAATATTTGACTGACAAAATATGCTCCACCCTCAGAAACATACAAAAATGGACTTGATTCATTTTTCCTACTTTCTCTCTCCCTCTTTCTCACACACACATGCACAACTTTTCAGTAGACATGGGGAAAACTAGGGTAAATGGAAAACATTCTCTGCTTATACAGTTTAATGCTATAAAAATAGCAGCTATAGAAGAACATAAGCAACACCTTACATCTTTCTATTTCCATGCAATGACATGAAGGAAAGGCCACACCTTATCTATTTTTCTTCAAGGTAAGGCAGCAATAGAAGAGATCCATCTCCCTCTTGCACCCACCACATCTAGTCAGATAAATATTTCCCCCAATGTTTTCTTCTCTATGTATGTCACTGCTAGAACCTGCACATGCTGGCTCTTTTTTTATAACTGAAGATGATATTGCACTCTGCCTAATCACTGGCATTTCCCAGACAATACAAAAATACATTTTGGAAATTATAGCAAGCAAAGACAATAAAAAGCTTTGTTCTCTGTAACCAGTCTGTTGAAGATAGTTTGATGTACAGAGTCCTCTGTCTCCATCCCGCCAGACATCAAAATTTCTTGTTCCTTGGTATACCTGGGGCTTCTCAAGGGCATGTGCAGATCATATGCAACAGTTTTAGATGAACAGTTCTAAGGATGATAGATCCTTAACTTCAACTGCTTATGGTTTTAGAACTGATTTATAGAAGTCAAAATGACTTACCCAAATGTCATACAAAGGGGCAATTGAATATAAAATGTGACTGCCTCAAAGGTGCCAGAGCCATTCTAATTGCCTTTCCAATGATTCCATCTCATCTCAAATAAAAGCACTTTAAAGACTCTGGTTATGGCAGCTGCTGCCTGATAGACCAGTGGGGCAGAAATAAATTTTAAAAATGTTATAAAAATAAACCAAGAGTATGATTCCATTAACTAAATGAGACTCAAGAAATGGCTACCATTACTCATTGTTACTGCCCTGTTGAAAGAGAGGAAGACTAATTATGAATGGATTTGTTTGTGTCTATAATCCTTTCATTTACAGACTTCTGTTTCTAAAAGAATAATTGCAAACTCAAAGTAGATCTTCCTGAAATTCATTACTCACAAGGACAAAATCAGTCCAGAATTCCAGCTAATGACAAAATGTTCCTCAGAATTAAAAATCAAGTTAATAGGCTCACAGTTATTTGTCTCAGATTATTGATTAATATTACTTTTGGTTTTACTTCCCTTGGTGAAATCAATCCCATTCTTCAAACCAGATGGCTTACACCTTGTCACTTAAATGTAATGAAATCAACTATTAGATTCTGCATGCTCAGTCCTGATAATGATTTATTGATGGCTCTATCAGTTGCCCTTTATCCAGACTCAAGACTTCAGAGGGCAGTGACACCTTGAGGAAAACAGTGGCCCTACATCTGGCTTTCTTCACTGAGTATCACTGAGCAAGGGATTCCTTATTAATATGAAGGACTTTACAAAAATACCAGTAGGAACACGATCTGTTGCTGGCTTCTAACCTGCAACCTATTCTGAGGCATATGAACACACTGCCATAGGCACTAATTTTGCTTTCCTGCATCTGAGCCACAAAGCCCCTCTTAGCTATTTTGAGATAGATGTTTGGGATTCACATTATTTTTTACTCCAATAGAGAGTGTGTCTTTTGCCAGAGTCATCAGTGAGAAAACAGGATGAGAAATGGAAAACATTAATAAAAGCCATGGAGGCAGCTGTGTGAAGTGCAGGGTGCAGTCGCCAGGAGTGGCTCCAGCTGCTACTGCATTGAGAAAACAGGAAATAATCCAAGTGGATACAAAAAAGGGGAATGTAATTCTGGGAGTTGTGCACATTTCAGTGATAGTTTCCCAAGCTACAGAGTGAAAATCCTGAGCCCAATTAAAACTTTCTCAGTTGAATATTCCGTTGAAAGGGATTAAATGTTTCATTACTGATGGCTGGGGGCTTTTAGATAAGGACACTGAGTGCAAGTCCATCTCATCAGGTGGAAAGAACAATGGCTAAGTATATTCAAGAGTATATCATGCACCATCACGCATGGTCCTTCAAAGGCATATGAAAATGGCATAAAATTTAGCCTGCATCCTGTATAGGATGTAGGTGGATTCCTGAACAAAATTCAGAATTTTCTGAGTCTCAATCTAATCTAAACTGTCTACAAATCCTATTACCATTTCCTATTATTATTACTTTATTATTACTGTTGTTATTTTCCCTATCATTACTTGTAAAAATGGACTTCATAAAATGGGATCATCAGACTCTGTGACTTCTGCCCACTTCAAGCTGTATGTGCTTTATCAAAGAGAAGTTGGTGGAGATACTTACAAGCATGAGATGCTACTCCTGATGGATGAATATGTCTTGACTAGTTTGACCTATAGATGAAGGCAGGATGAAGAGAGTTGCAATTGCCATTCAAAATAAATAAATAAATAAATAGATTTTATTCCAAAATAATTAATTCATTGCCTTCCCCTTTATCTTCCCATTATCCTTTTGCCACTTTCCACTAAGAAAAGAATGGGTGATCACTGACACCCTTACTGTGCAAGTACAGGCATTTGCACATTTTACAATATTTTAAGTATTTGTAACCTAAAATTCAGTTATGATTTTAGCTTTTTAACTCTTTCTACTCTGATATGGTAACCATAGTGTAGCTTCTACTCTCTATCTGCTAGATTCTCTCTTGCTGGTGGAAAATGTACCTCTGTGACTTTTTAGTTTTAGTGGCAGCTATTTTGCAGTACAGATAACAGACGTTCTGTGGACTGTTCTGGCCTTATGCGTAGGTCAGCTGTAAATTACTGATGACTGAACTTTTACATTTAGCTTCTTCTTTGTAGCTTTGGGTTCACATGCTCCTACAGTACTCCAAAAAGAAATAACTGCCTCAAAATCTGAAAGGAATGGAGAAAACAAAGTTGTTTAAAAGTTTGTGTATAGAAATTATTTTCAGTAGCACAAATTCAGTTATTCAGCTTTCTTCCATTTGTAACTTCATATTTACAGTAATGTGGTCAAGATTATAATTTGATTTCAAAACTTTAAGTTTCCTGCAGATACTTGTGTACACAAGAAGGTGCAGAGGACTTTCACAGACAACCAAGTAGTTGAAATAAAAATAAAATAAAATTAATAAGAGTTTCACTCAGAAGTCCTAGTAGGTGAGGTGTCTTAATGATCTGGACACCTAGAATAAAGCTGCAGCCAAACGTTTAGGGAAGTTAAAGGACTTTTCTCACTACAGAAAGCTGCAGAGCACTATTCACACTCACAGCTTGCCACTGATCATGGTGCCAAATCTTTCCCTGAGGTAACGAGCATTTCCAGGGGATTTACTCTCGGAATGAAATGGTACCCCAAACAAATAGAAACCTACTCACAGAGACAAGCAGAAAACTATAAGAAAGAAACATAAATCTTCAGCTACTGAACTATCATTGCATGGTTCCTAACAGGATTATTTTTCATGCAGAAGTTTTGCCCCTTGCAAATTGATCTTTCTCCTGCCTCCACACTGTTCCTATGTCACTCAGTGACATTCAGTACTCCTGCATGGGCAGTGCTGCCAGGAGCCCTTCAGGATCCTCCAGACCTAGTGGTCTGAGCAAGCTCGGGCAGCCTTTTTTTCAGCTGGGACCACGGAACAAAGAGAAACAGATAGCAGCCAGCTCTGGAAGCACTCCTGTCATTCTACACAGTCTTACACCTCTCCTAGTTAACCCACCAGAGAGCATCTGCTGCTCTGACGCATGGTGTGTTTTTTTTATGGGATGCCAGTCACCCTTCCCTCCCAGAGCCTGCAGGAGCTCCTGTGCAGATGTCTAAGGCATGGTCCTGTGCTGTGCAAGCAGCTCCTGAGGCAGGTTGCTTCATGTTTTTCCTGGGGTGGTATTCTGTAAGAACCACTGCCTGGCTTCCCAGGTGTTGTGAGGTTTGTGAATAGACATTTTCAAGGCTTTTTGGATGACAGGAAATATCCAATTTGATGTGATTTTTCAGCAGCCATCTTGAGCATATTTTTAAAACTCTGACTTATTGAAAACATACTTTACTACAAAATCTTACCATAAAGAAAGAAACCTAAAAAGAGGGCTCTTTTGAATTCAGGATAATTAGTTATAGTATTGCTACAAATAAATTTATCTGCTTGACTCATAAATTCAACTGATTTACAGAATTTATTCAGCCACATTTTTTAGATATTAGATGCATTTTATTGATTTTTGTTTTATATTATACTGAATTTGGCAATGAAACAGTCATTATATTTTAACATCTCAGCAGGATATGCTGCTACATGTAACACTGTTGTAGTAAATCAAGCTTAGTGTTGACAATTAGTTGTGATGCTTGTTTAGTTGTGCAAGAGCACATAGGGGGGTTCAAAAATTAGAGTATTTTGAAACTAATGGAACTGATCTCCTCCCAGCATCATACAAATTTACCACAACTTAAACTAGATGTCATCCTCCATTACTTTGTTTCCCCCACAAAGAAGCAACTAATGAGAACTACAGCCATCTAAACAAAGCTAATTTGTGGATACAACTATTTTACCAGTTGTTATGAAGTAAAATAAAAGGTGAAAGAGGAGAGAAATAAGTTGCTGATGTTTTTTTATTTATTTATTTATATTATTTTCCTTTGCTTTCCTACAAAGATTCTAGGGTCACTGCAAGCCAGATATTCATTATGTTGTTTCCCTAGGTAATTCTGAAAAGGGCACAGAATGTCAGTAATCATCCCTTTTATGTCTTACTGGCAAGTTTATGATTGAAGGATTACCTTGCTAATACATGTTTAAATGAGGTTCTTACAATGTTAGTGGTATTTAAAAGAGCTCTGGCATTTGAAACAGTCAACAACAAGAGATTGTGCTGATAAACAGAATTGTGTTAGTGTTTGGCTGGTTCTGAGAGTGAAGGCTTTGTTCTGACACTTTTCTTTTTTAATCCACTGCAGAACTGTTTCATACCAAATACTGAACGGAACATCACAAAAGCTGAAAGCAATAGAGAGATTCAAACTGTTGACATATGAAAAACAAACAAACAAACAAACAATAAAAATAACAAAAAAAAAAAATCATACTTAGCAGATGGCATTATTTCTTATTACTACGTATCAAAAATAAAAATTGACAATTTTTTGCTATAGTAATTCTTTGAAACTGGTAGGAAGAAATACAGAATGTAAACAGTGCACTATCTGGTCATTTTCATTTACATTTTTGACAGATCTTGGAACTATAAATAATATATAGCTCAATTAATAAGTTAAGGGCAGGTTAATATGTCATATCTACCTGTACTAGAAGGAACTTTCTAAACTCAATTAGCTACCTCTCTTCTTCCATTATTGCTGAAAATCCCACATCTCCCATGTTATGTGGGTTCACTTGTTAGTGTGACATTTGACACTTTTATGTTTTTCGTCCCTTCAACTAGATTATTAAATGATATGTAGTAACTGCAAAAAGCTGCATTTCTCTCTGTCACTACCAAAAAACTTTAAGATTTGATTACTTCAGAAACTCAAATCAGTCTCCATTCTGCCTTTCTCAATTCTCATATCCTCAGATGTGCATCAGCACTCCTCAATCTGTAGATGCCACCTTGATGAGAAGAAAAGTCAGGTCCAGTGCCAGCCATAAATTAACTGAACCATGAATTTGCTAGTCATAAGCAGCTCTTTCTTCAAAGCATCGACAAAGGTAGGCAAATTTTGTACCTCAGAAATGTTTGTTATATGTTGTATCCCTGTATCCCAGCTTGGTGTGTAGACAAAAAAAAAAAAAAAAAAAAAAAAAAAAAAAAAAAAAAAAGTCAGATCTGGAATCTTAAAGTCACTGGTTCTAGCACAAAAGAAGCATAATCAAGGCTAGTATAAAAATGAAGGTTCAATACATGATAATTTCTCATTTGTCTTTATCATTAAAATCAGTGAGAAATGCCTTTCTGTTCTGGGTGAAAATCCTGTAGCTAGACAAGTGATCAGAGATGAAAAAATGTTTGCATGACCAAATGCCATCATAATGTAGAGAAGGGGTTTCAGATTCCAAAATCTATCTAGACCCTTGAGGTTACTTGGAACAAAAGGGTACAGAGTTATACAGTATTTTCTATCAAATTGTCAATTAGTTTCCATTTGACAGACTTGACAGTAACCCCTGAAAAAAGTGCAACCTTGGCAGTGCAATAGGTGAGGTACCTATTTTTAATAGCTTTGGATTTTCAGGCAGAATGTCACTCAAAGACTGATTTGGCAAAGATCTTGCATGTCAGTAACTGCTTCTTAAAAGGGTTTAATATATTTAACACAGTCAAAACGTTCAATGCTTTTCATTTTAAGATATAGATGGAAAAAATCAGGCTGTTCCATTTACTACAACTTTTGAATTAAAAGAAAGATATTAAAAAATATGTATTTATTACCACTTAACAGCTCCCATTGAGGCATTCAAAATTTACTAGCAAAGGACATGTAACTAAATTTCCCTATGAACAAGTAAACTTCCCAAACCAAATCAGTAGGTTGTGTGGTTTTTGTTTGTTTGTTTGTTTGTTTTTTGGTTTGGTTTGGTTTGGCAGGGGGCAGGGGAGGTTCTTAAAGGAGCATTGAACGTAACGTTACATTTTTGTTAATGACATGAGTAAATCCATATACCTCTATCCTTTGTTTCCTATTCAACCTACTTAATATTTCCTGAACTATTTTCAGTTAGCAAGTGGCAAACACTTTACTTTCTTTTCCAAATTATAAAAGAAGAAGCAAAATGTCAATACTACAACTGACACATAATGATTTCACTGTAGACTGCTGAGGATAAGGAAATTATAGGGTTAGAATGCAAGAATAAAATAATTATATATTTTAAAATACTTTATGAACAAAATCATTTATTTAACTGGATTTTGTGCTGAGTTCAAGCGTTTCATGATAAATTCATTGTGAAATTAATTGTAGAATTATAAATTAATTTTTAAAGGAATAAGCAAGAATGTAAAAGTGGGATCTTTTCTTATAATGTCTTCTGCTTGTAAAAGTTGTATGCTTTCCAAATGAGTACTGCTTTAAACACCACATTTTTGAAAATGTCATTCTCTCCTGATGTAATATGAAGAGAAGAGTAGTTCAAGGAAACAAAATATATTAAAAAAAAAAAATCAGTCCTAAGAATGCAGACTACAGATATCTTTACCTGAAACCACCATTCCTTGCTGAATTAATCTTTACTGGTTCAGGCTAAGGAACTTGAGATAGCAAAAATTAAAAGCTGCTAACTCGTATATGGTTGACCTGTTCTTACATTCTCTGCAAGACACTAATTGAGATGGATCTTTAGGCTGACTCACAACAAGAATGAATATATGCTTAAGCTGCTATTTGCTTATGACTTAATCCCAATGCCATTTAAATTTAAGTGAAGATATTATTGATATTAAATATATCAGGAAGAAGCTTTGTGACAGCAAAGCAGTCAAAGTTATTGTTATAATTAAAAAAAAAAATCTTTTTTTTTTTTTTTTTTGTCTGAAAGACCCAAGTATAAATGATTTTTTAAATTCTTTTAAACTACACATTCAGTGTCTAATGTATAGGAGTTACCATGTTAGTACAAACACACTCTGAAAAAAATATCTAGTAAAGCACTCCAGAAGATCCAAAGAATGTGTGGTAGTGTTCTACCTTTAGTGCTTAAATGATACATGGAGAGGTTAACTGCTGTTCCCTGCATCTCTCTAATTCTCTTGGTTAACAAAGTTAACTTCAGGAGACCGTGATGAAAAGGAGAAAAAATAAGAAAAAATCCCAACTGAAAAATGGTATTTTGGTTAAGTTGATGAATATGTAAAACTGCTGGAAAAATCTGTTACACTGGTTTCACAGGTAATAAAAATTTCTTACTTGCCCTGAAATTAGCTACCGTGTTCATGGAAAAGTTATATATCATTACAAAGTCTAAATCTGAATTAACCACCGAACTTTAGCCAATTCATAATAGTAATTTTGCAAGGGGAGCCCTAATAGCATTTTTTTTTTTTTTTAATAAGGAGCTTTAGGACCCTCCAGGTGGAAGTTACTAAAAGTGAAAATACTGCAAAAATTTCTAACATATGAATTTCATGTTTAGCTCCTGGTTAACATTTCTTTAGCAATCAGAAAGAAAGTTTGTATATTTGTCTGTTGAATTAATTGTCTGAGTGTATTTGCCTTGTCCTAATGCCTACATTTTGCCATTAAAATATATATATATATCAGGTCAGCTGACTAGGCAAAATAAATGGGATAAATTCTGTCTTTTTCAAAGAATTAATCAAGACTTTAGACTGAAACAGTTCTGCTCCTTTAATCAGTATCTTTAGTTAGCTATGGCAGAATTGAATTTTTTTCTCTTTGTCTTTCTTTTTCTTTTTGGCTAATCACAATGTAGTATATTCATAGCAAAACATAACTCTTGTTTTCAAAAAGAATAGAAAGGAAAACTCAGGGAACTACAGACTGGTGAGCCTCACCTCTGTGCCTGGGAAGACCATGGAAAAAATCCTCTTAGAAGCAATGTTAAGGCACATGCAAGACACTCACCTCTGTGCCTGGGAAGACCATGGAAAAAATCCTCTTAGAAGCAATGTTAAGGCACACGCAAGACAAGGACGCAATCCAAGACATCCAACACTGCTTCATCACGTGCAAATCATGTCTGACTAATCTGATTGCCTTCTATGATGCAGTGACTGCATCAGTTGACAATGGAAGACCACCTTTGTTACTTACCTGGATTACTTCAAGGCCTTTGACACTCTCCTAACCTCTAACTTAGACAGATATGGACTTGAGTGGTGGACTATTCTGTGGATAAGGAATTGTCTTGATAGTCACAGCCAGAGTGTTGCTGTCAACAGTTTGATGTCTAGGCAGAGGCCAGTGATGAGTGCTGTCTCTCAGGAATCCATATCAGGACCGGTGCTGACTGGTGCATCTTTATCAATTATATTAACAGTGGGAATGAGTGCACCATCAGCGAGTTTACAGATGACTCCAAACTGAGTGGTGCAGTTGATACAACAGAAGGAAGGAATGTCATCCAAAGGCACCTGGACAAGCTTGAGAAGTGATCCCATATGAACTTAATGAGGTTCAACAAGTCCAAGCGCAAGGTGCTGCATCTAGGTCAGGGTAATCCCAGACATGAGTACAGACTGGGAGAAGAAATCATTGAGAACAGCCCTGCAGAGAAGGACTTGGTAGTGTTCATTGCTGAGAAGCTCAACATGAGCTGGCAACATGCACTTACAGCCCAGAAGACCAGCTGTACCCTGGACTGCATCAATAAAGGCATGGCCAGCAGCTTGAGGGAGGTGATTGTCCCCCTTTACTCTGTCCCAGACCTGGATTCTGAGGCCCCCAGCAAAAGACGGACATGGACCTGTTAAAGCAGGTCCATAGGAAGGCCACCAAGATGATCAGAAGGCTGGAGCACCTCTCCTATGAAGACAGGTTAAGCACGTTCAGCCTGGGGAAGTTTCTCAGGAGATCTCACTGAGGTCTTTCAGTACTTAAAGGAGGCTTATAAAAAAAGATGGACAGTGACTTTTTACATGGGCAGTGATAGGACAAGGGGGATGAGCTTTTAACTAAAAGAGGGGAGGATTTTGGTTAGATATAAGGAAGAAATTCTTTACTCAGAGGGTGGTGAGGCACTGGCAGAGGTTGCCCAAAGAAACTGTGCATGCCCCATCCCTGGAAGTTTTCAGTGTCAGGTTGGACGGGGCTTTGAACAATCTGTTCCGGTGGGACATATCCCTGCCCATGGCAGAGGAGTTGGAACTAGACAGTCTTAAAGGTCCCTTCCAACCCAAACCAATCTATAAGTCTATGATTCTATATTTGGGTCCAATTTTTGACCACCTTGAAACCACATACTCAGCCTTACCATTTTCTCATCTCACCTATTCAGCAACCTACCCACAAACTCGCTTCTTTCTGCTTGCCTGATATCTCTGTTAGAAATGTTGAGTCTGAAGTAACATAGTGCTGAAAATGTTGCTTAGAGAGAACACTTCTAAAGCTTGTTTGTAAGAAAAACAAGTAACCAAATTTCCCCTATCTGAAATGACTTTTTGAAAATTCAACTGTTGCTTTTTCATCTACAAGTAATTGAACTGAACATCTTTGCTGCCTGTAGTCTTTTCCTTTTTGCTTTAGTCTTTTCTTCTTTTTTTATATTCTAATTGTTTGTCACCATATTTTCCTTTTTAAACCTTTTACAGCCAGTGTCAGTTTAAGAGCATTAACAATGCTCGGACAGATGAGAACAGGAACAACTTGTTACTGCTGGTATGTATCATTTTAAACTCACCATGTACTTCAGCAGAGGTGAATATCTTCCATACCATTTCACCTTTCAATCTGGTGGTTAAAACAACATTTTAATGACTTATCTACAGTGTAAACAGAGGAGAACAGATTGGGGTATAGGTCAGTGATTATATTTTTTCAGCTCAGTGGAGAAAAAATGAATGTTTGATGCACATACAGGGCACTATTACTTATTTTCAGACTGTGATTCTTCGTTTCATTGTTGTTTCACAGCCAAACAAAGGTGGAAGAACAAGGGTAATCAGGTGAACGCAAGTTCTTACTTCTTTATCTGTCCTACCCTAAACCTTTTCCCTTTCCTTTTGTGTACAGAAAGAGGAAGTGAGTGGCCAGTAGCCATGTGTGGCAAATAACTATATGTAAACATATATTACATTGTTTTAGAGGGGATCATTTACCCTGTTCAGTATCTGCTCAGTTCCACTATTGTTGTTTTTCCCAATCAGTGGGAAGTGTACATATCTAGCATTGCGTTTTCAATGTCAATGGTATCCTGAAAATAGGGCAACCACCTAATTCTTACAGGCTTGAGGAGCGTAGGAAAGAGCCTGCCAGATGATTTCCTCAGTGAAATTCTGTTGCTCTCAGGTGCCAACAGGATTTTGCTGTGTTTCTCTGCCAGCATTGCCTCTAAAGTAACTGATGCAAACCATGCAATTACCCCTTCCCTTAGCTATTAGCTAAGTACCTCATCTGAAAGTCATTCTTCATAGCTTCTCATTCATCCATCTGAAAAAATGTTCTGTCTCTTTGCACAAGTGCATTGTTTCAAGGCAATCAGGGGAGATGGAGAGACAGAATAAATGGAAACACTTTGAAGTGCCATCTACATACACATGAAAGGCTAGGTCATGAAGAAGATTTGAACTTTTCTTGGAAGATGATGTTAACTAATTCATCTTTCCTGAAGTAGTCAATGCACCTTATGCTTTTATTTATTGCAGTGTATTACAAACACCTCCCTAGAAACCTTCTAATTCCCTTCCTGGAAACAGAGATTGGCACCAAAAGAAAATTCAAAGTGTATCAGAAGCATAAGATGTAAGAACTGAGAAAGACCTTTGGGACCAAACCATACATAGGCTGATTAAAGTTGCATTATCCACACCCTGGGGAGCTAAGATAGGCTTGTAAACCAGTCGTTGTTTTCAGCCTCAGGAAGAGATTGGATACAAGTGCTGTCACTTTTTTCAGTGGGCCTGCTTTTACAATTCAGTTCCTGTTTCCTGACAATGGAAAGGCAATGTCTTGTTCTTCATGTTTACATCTAGCTAGAAAGTTGCTTGTAAATAAATAAATCTACAGAACAACAATAGAAGGAGCAGTATGTACATTCCACTCCACCTTCCTCCTGTATTGCTTGCATTTAAACAGAATTACTCTTAGAGACAAATTTGTACTCTGTAATAAATTGTTGAGATCAAGCTGGTTATCATCAAGCTGGAGGATGGACACAACCATTTGGATTTGTTTTCTATATGAAAGCAGAAAGCCCCTCACTGCCTGATGCAATTATCTGGTCTGATTTGCTTTGTTTTCTGGTGCTGTCTTACACAAAAGACATATCTCTGGAAAAGGCCACATACGTATCTCCTCTGGTCACTGGCAGAGGAAGATGAATAGGATTTGATTGCAATCCTGTGTCAGGCTCTGGCTCCCTTACACTCGCAATGTATCATAATGGCATTCCTGACTGGAGGGGAAATTAAACTGAGCTCACCTCAGTCAGCATAGGTTGCTTACACAGGAGCTGTAGAAAGTGTTGTGTAGGATATCCTTTTATCCTAGGAACAACACAACTTTTATCCTAGGGAAAAAAAAAAAAAAAATAGGCTACATGTGAGCAACTTCATCTTCTGGTTTTGGTGAATGCTGGCTTCTCCTGTGAGGAGGGTATTTTGGGCTTTCATGGGGTATATATTTATTACATGGGTCAAGATGGGGTTAGTTGAACAGTGGTAAGTGGGTGTGAATGAGTCTGAGTGTGAAGGAGCCTGAAGTTGGCTGATCTTACTTGGCAAAGGTGCAGGTTAATATAGGAGACTTTAATTTACACCTTCACACTTTCTCACGTCCCCTTGTGTGCTGCAAAAGAGCAGCTTCTACAACTCTTTTAACTGACACCTTGCCTACAATTGTGTAATTCACACTGGTTCAGACACTGGCCTGGGCTATTGGGGTTATTGGGCCTGCAGTCACCAGGCAGAGCAAGGCCAGTCCACCACTCCCAGATCACTGATAACACACTCCCCATTCTCCATAGCCACAGTAATGGGAGATTGTTAAGAGAAGGTGTAATATTCATTTTTCTTATGCATTCCTTGTAAGCCACAGCACTGGTACTTGAATTGGAGCACAGCTTTGGATATGGTAGTCAGTAAAGCATCCCCCTGTGCCCACAGCAATGTGGAGGTGAAAGTAAATCTGAAATCATGGCAATCTACTCTTGTGTCAGGTGAAACTATGAGTAAATACATTTCTTCCTCCGCATCCCTTTTTCTATTTTTCATTCCTTCCACAGTAGCTGTATCAAAACCCCACCCTTGTAGTCACAGGCCAGTATTTTTGTCTTGTCTTTTTTCCATGACCATCAAAACAGGCACTGATTAAATAAGTTTTGGCAAACAGAACTTCTGCCAGTGTTACTAAAGGGAATAATATTAGGTTCAGGGATGACAGACTGCTTAGCAGAGGGGAAGGGTGGTTATTTTTTATTTATCTTTTTTCCTTTAAATGGACATTTTGCTTTGGACAGGTCCCCACAAGATGTAAAGAGGCACCAGCACAGAAAGTTTCTGCTTCACTTCACCAGGTACAAAAAAATAGAACTAGAGCACGTGAATTACAGAGACCATTGCAGTGAACTACAGTACCATTGTAGGGGAAGAAAAGGTAAAGGCAACATTAAACATTGCCCTGAAGGCAATTCTTTCATTTTGCAAAATGGTTGGTTTTTGTTTGTTTGTTTTCTGATACTATGGGAGTGTAATTACAGGTCCCACTTACTTTTAAAAATATATTCACTTCTCCTGGGACAATAATATTTTAAGCCTACTGTACCTTTCATACCAGAGTCTAAAGGCACTTTGTAATCACAAAATAAACATGCATATGCACTCTTTTGAGACAGTTAAGTTCTATTATCCTTCCTTGTAGATAAATTGAAGCACAAAATGTTTATAAAGTTTGCTGATCACAAATCAAGTGAGGCCCAGACTTCGGAATAGGACCCAGAGGCTTCTTATGCCAGTGTCTTGCCATTGTGCAACTATTAGATTTTGCTCATTTTAAAAAGCAAAAGAAAGGAAAGCACATACAGCATAATGAAATTCTGATTCATATTTCAGCAAATTCAGTAATAAAGGACTGCTGATGAATAACATCTTTTTCTCCTTGCTCTATTGAATTATTTTCAGTGTTTGCTCCATTTGTGCTTCTATAATTCTGACAGCAAGTCAGAATCACTCTTTAGAAAGTGATCACTCTAATCCAATTTACATCATTCATTCAATGTGCCTTTCTTTGTCCATCAAATCTGCGCCTTCTGATTCACTTCCTGACTCACTGTAGTTTTATGCTGGTGCCACTCAATTGAAATCAATTTTGTCTGGGTGGGATTTTACTGCCTTTCAATGAAAAGCTGCATTTACTTGCCCAAAATAGAGCCTAAGGAGGGTGGGGGCGTGGGTGAGGGGTGTACAGGAAAGAAGGGAAAGAAGAGAGAAAGGTCCTTGTATCAGATTCAGGCATTTTCAATAAATTCTTAACGTGGAAGTTATTTATAGACTAAGATTTTTTTGTTCTGAGGAGCTGGCTTTAAATTAAGGACAAGTTAAGGTCAAAAATGACTTGATGGACACCTTGAAAAATGATTATTTTTATGGTTTTGTGCAAGCACAGAATTTTCAAAAATCTGTGATTATTCCTAGCACATAGCAGACATCCCTTCTCTCCAGGAGTCTGATCCTATGAGTAGAACACAGAAGAAAGAGAAGATGCCTCTAGAGGTGTGAAGTTTCACACCTCCAGAGGGGTGAAGTTTGCATCCCAGTTTAGAAATCACTTACAGTTATCACAAGCAGATGAGGAATAAAACATGGAACAAAGGAAATATCACCCCTTCCTGAAGACTGAGAACTACAATTGGAAGATATTCTGCTCTGTCCAAAGGTTTCTCAAGAACACTTATTTCAAAACACACATCATCTGAAATCCAGCATGCTGACCTGACTCCAAGACTTCCCTAGATCTTTGTCCAGTTCCTACATCAAGTCTATTTATGACTCCCTTTTTATGTTCACATACATGTAAGAGTACACAGTGTGTAAGTGATGATGTCAAAACTAGTAAGAACAAAACTGGTTAAGTGCTGCCTGTGGGCTTATCCCCACTTTGTTTTCTTACATTACATTTAAATTCAGCTTCTGAAAATGAATAGTTCTACTCTAGCTTAGTCAAGAGCGATAACAAATTCAACTGGCGAGAAACAACACTTCCTTGTTCTCTTAATCTTCCCCGTTTTTCTTTGAACCATCAGCAGCTGCAGAAGTCCAGCCTTTCCACTTGCTGAAGATCCATTTGGAAGGAATGACCCTTAGCTTTGAATTGAGATCCTGCTGTTGCTCATAGTGAAGACGTAAAAGTAGAATGAACAACTGCTGGTAAGACCTTAACTCACTGGTCATTCCACTGATGAGAATCTGTACTCATATTAAAACTCCAGTTAGCCTGGCACTTTGCGGTGACAATTGGAAGGGGGTTCCCCATCTTCTGTCAGCTCAAATTTAAAATCTGAGCTCTTCTGCAGAATTGTGAATCCATTTGTGAATCCATTTCATGTCACCACTTGAAATAAAACTCTGGAACCAGACATCTCTGAACACTGTGTTCAGGTTCCCTTGAAGGTAGTCTTAGTAGGAATGTGTTGATTTTTAAACTGAATGAAGGCTGAAAAGTGAGGAAGAGGAGGAATGAGTAATCTGTAATGGGACAGGAGAACCAGTTTTATGAAGTATTTTCCAGTATATTTAGGTTTGGTGTATAGGGTTCTTCCTCTCTGTTTTGCAGGAAATTATTTCATTTGCTTGTTTAAACACATTTGAGGAGAGATTTGTAATTGATAGTTCCAGATATGGGGAAAACAGACATCAGCTTTCAGGTGCAGAAGCTGTAGAAGTCAAGTTCTACAACTTGCAGTCCAACCATATATACATGTACATGCCTTCATTTGTTCTTCAATAACTTTCCATCCTTTTTTATTATTATATTTTATTTTTAGCCTGAATCACCCACTTCTGAGTGCTCTTGAGGTAATACATGAAGACAGTTGGTGTCTATCTGACCTTATTCTAGAATAAGTTCAGATCCAGAAAATACAGCCAGACAGGAGGCAGGAATCATTGGTTCTGTATTTGGTCCTCATCAGCTGCTATGAAATGAACAACTAAAGCCTTAACAAAGAAAGTACTGAAGTAACTCTTGGTACTGTGATAAAGCAAAAATCTGAGAAAAAGAAAGAAATAAAAATAAAAAGGAAAAATGCTTCCTCAACTTAGCAAATGCTGCCATCTTTTGTGGCTGAAGCTTTAGGAGAAAGGATATTTTAGATTGGAATTGCACTATGGGGAGGAAAAGAACAGGTCTGATAGCCAAAGCAGCTGAATCCTAGATAAAACTAAGTAAAGTTTTGATTTCAGATGTCCTCAGGCTTATAGTTCTCTAGGAAAGGACTTAATTACTGTGTATAAAGGCCAGTAATAGGGTATAAAAAGGGTTATAATGTCATTACCACAAACTGTGACGATCAGCTTACGTTCCTTTGTTGTTTTTTGTTTTGTTGATGATATTGGGTTTTTTGTTTGTTTGTTCATTTTTGATTGCTTGCTTTTTTTGTTGTTGTTTGGGTGGGGGGAGGGTCTTGTTTAGTTTTTATTTTTCTGAGATTTCTCTTGGCCCTTGGAATGACTTGTTTCCTTTCAACATTAGTAGAGCCATACTAGTAGCTCGTACACAGATTTTGAAAAATGATATTAGTTGAAGTTTATTCTTCTCTACTAGATTTCAGGTACAATAGATTATTGCAACCATAGTAAAAATAAATAAATACTTACATACATACATAAATCTGTTCTACAAATGTAGAAATGAGGCATGAGGATTGCTTCTACACCATGCCTTTTCTCTACTACATTATTTGGCATCTCTGAAAATTGAGCTTGGTTCACTGTAGAGTGAGATAGTAATAAGGTATGAACAAGCAGGTAGTTTATATCACTGATTAGCACTGTGCTTTCTGTCTGTGTTATATTTCTTGATAGCTCTAAGTTCCATCTCCACTGCAGCCCTGAGGCTGATAACTGTGAGCTTCCCTCCCCTCCTCCTCCTCACCCCCCCCCTCCGACTTAAAACAAACAAAACACTACTTTCCATGCTCACTGATCAGGAATTCCATTTGCTTTCAGGGTGCATCAGAGCAGATTAGTCATCTACCACATCAAAAGAGTCAGTACTCAGATCATTACTCATTTTGTTCTGCCATTTCTTCCACTCCAGTCATCTAGTGTGAATAACGTGTGTATGTATAGGAGAAGGCACAACAAACAGGTAAGTGCCTATACCTGACATTCAGGCCATATCCAGCACCAGACAAGTCAACAAGCCATGTTTACTGTATACTCCTTAGCCAGACACATAAAGAAAGAAATGGCATCTAGATATTTTGAAAAAAAATAAAATAAATAAAGTCCCAGCAATAAAAATAAATAAATAAATAAAGACACACTGGCAAAAAGAAGTGGCAACTGGGCCATATTCTGAAGCGATTAACTGTTTTTCATTCAGCCTGTTTTACGGCTCCTCTCCCACTGAAATCAGGAAGTGTTACTGTGAAAGCATTAGTTGAATAAATAAGGCCCAGAGTTCTCAGCCTCTAAGGCTTCCTGGCTACCACCTCATCTTCTCCCCTCACCATCTGTCCACTTCAAGGGTACTGGCCTGATGAAAGAAATCAAATAGCTCACCAAGCCAGCCCAGGAAAGTTATCCTAGCAGTAAAGATCTTTCTTTTCCCTAGCCATGCTGAAAAGGATTTGAATCCCAGCTGCAAGCAGAAAATGAGTCTGTTTCCCTGAGAAGCATCAGACAACTTAGAAGGGCAAGTGACAGACCCAGAACACCCTGGGATGCTCTCAGGATGCTGTTAAAACCTGCTTACCTCAATGTGCACAGCCAGGTCTCCCAGCTTCAAATGGGTGTGCAGTCATCAGTTTTCAGGAGAGTGGGAAACAAGCTGGGACGCTGCAGTGGCAGCAACAAGGAAAGGAATTTAATGTAAATAGACTATAAAACCTAGGAGGGTTTGGGGAAGGTTTAGAGTCTCCCAGCATTTGTTTTTCTGTCACTTCTGAAGGGTTTTTAAGCATCCATGAAGAGAAATCTTTCCAGCGATGGCCCAGCCAGTCAATTAAAGTTATGATTCATTGCCATAGAGCTTATCTTGATGTTATCATCAAAAGTCTCTGGTATGTTCAATGACTGCCTCCAAAGGAAAAGGATACACTGATTGGACATAATTAGTACTGCACCATAAATTCACGTAGGGCTTTAAAAACATTAAGAAACAGTATGTCTCCTCCCCAGAGAGCAACTGCCTATAAATAAGTCATTTTCTCAGACACAGCACAAGCATGATTAATTTAGCTAATAGCCACCAAGGACATGTTAATTACTTCTCTCTGACTACCACTGACCCAACTCTCTGTGAGAAAACACAATGTCTGGATACACAATTTTGAGGGTAAGGCTTAAAGAAAGATGCAAGCTTGGAATCTGGAGGTCCAGCTGCAATTGCTAAAGAGAGTACATGTATCAGTGTCACCTACAGAGGAAACCAAATTAGCAATATTTAGTAATTTCCCATTAGACATCTAAATGCCTCGGACAGAAAAAGAGTTGGTCAGCTCTAGATTTGATGCTTATAAGATAAAACAGTAAATTACGTTAAGTTACAGGGGAGTAGGGGAAGAGAAAAAAATAATGACTGTCACTATCTTTCTCTAGAAACATACTCTATATGCAACTACATCATTTTTAAAAAGCACAAAGTAGTACTACTTTGCTAGAATATAATCTAGACAGCCCTCAGCAACTTCAGTTTTTTATCAACCCTTTGCTATTAATATTTTTTTTAACTCTATATTAGCACACCACAGGCTTTGTAATCTAACAGTCTTTATTTTATTTCCTGATCCCATATGGCTTCCTGGCAAAGATGTTGATCTTACCCTTTCATCCCAATTACTGTTATTACAACAGCTGATCCTGCCACTCATTAATTTACACATCATTGCTTGGCTGAATTCCAGCTCTACCTTACCCATTGCAAGACATTAAGTCAAATTAAATTTTGCTTCAGAAAACATAGAACTAGTACCTATGTTCAGAGCCTCAGAATTCCTAGAGCACAGCTCTTGAGAAGCAAGCAGAAGAAAAACCCCTCACTTTTAAAGATGTTTCTGTATTCCTCAGTTCCCTGCTTTCCTTCAAAGGCAATTCTCTTTTAGCTTAGTAAGAAGGCTCTTGCAGTTTAAAGTGAAGTGTAAGGATCAGTTCAATTTCTTAGATATATTCTTAAGCCTCATGGCTGCCTGAGGTATTGCGTGGTGAAAGCAACCTACCAAGAGTTGCAACCTACAAACTACAACATGTGGTTTATCAGCATTCTGTACCACTTCTTTCTGAAATGGGGCCAATCAGGAGAGCCCACACATAACTACTGCTCTGATACAACAGCTGAAGAAGAGCTGCCTTTTATCTGCAATTAGAGACAAGCATTGAACACCAGAAAGCTTGTACAAATTGGAATCTGGCTGGAAAAATTTGTGTCTCTGTCAACATAATAGAGGCTCAGCAGTCTTCCGATTATTAATGCGCCTCAGAAATCTGTGGGGGCTGATTATACATAACCAATGTCTTACTTGGCTTTCACTTTCTTGGGAGACTGGACACACCTTACCTCTGGAGCCATCCAGCTTTCAGCACTTAGTGTAAGCAAAACAAATGTAGTATGCACATAACCGTAACTTCATGGCAAGATTATGCCTCTGCAAACTATCCCATCAGATATCAGAAGTCACCAATTCTCATGTTTACTGAAGGCAGAAGGACTGCATTTTGCAAGCTTTGTTGAATGCTAAGGTTACCAGACTGTGAGAATTTTCCTGCCAGGAGTTTTTTATGAAATCATGTTGACTTCTTATGGTTTTTGTTTGTTTGGTTTGCTTTTGATTTTTTTTTTGTTATTATTTTTCATTTTTGTTTTGTTTTTAAAGCAAGAATTGTTAATTGTTATATATATATATATATATAGAGAGAGAGAGAGAGAGAGAGAGAGAGTATACATATATATATCCTCTTAAACTGCCTGTGGCTGCCTCATCCTCCTTCGTTTCAGAGCTCAAAAGTCTGGGTCTTTCTCCTCTAACCACAAAAGACGAATTCTAGAGCAGATTTGAGAGACCTCTCAGGGTTTTCCCTTTGCTAGTTTATTCTAACTTTATTTGATAACAGCAAGGCTCCACTGGTAGAAAACTGTTTCTTGATTTTCACTTACTCCAGTTCTGGAGCTTGTTTGGTCCCATAGAATCCATGCACCACAAAGCCAATAGATAGAACAGTACTCTACTTAACCCCATAATAGTGAGTCCTCAAGAGTGCTTGACCCTTTGTAGTTTGAAGCCCTTCTGGCTGATGGACATCTGCTTTCTCTAAGTTACTCTAAGGTACTTTGCAGGGTGGTCAACTTCAGTTTGAGCCGCCTCACTGTTTAACGTGCTAAACTTTCTACGGCAGGGACTGTCTGCTTATATGTTTGCCCATATTAATCCACAGCTAGATCCTCTAAGGTGATGGCATAAAACTTTAGCTAAATTTTCATGTGGTTTCTCTAGTTTCTCATTTACATATTTTAGGAATAAATGCCTCTGATACAGTATCCAGAACCACTGGGTAGTCTCACCTCCCAGTAAAAACAGGAAGAAGAAATATGAAGTATCACTGTTGAAGTGGATGCAGATGATTCAGAGGTAATGACTAATGCCCCACCATGAGTAATAACAACCAAGGTTGATCTCTCACCTGATTCTCTTTTCAATTACAATGATCATTAATCAGTGAACAAATTACTTACAATCAATAACATGCGTGGAAATGGTAAACCAACAGGGAAAAAAAATAATATATATATATATATATATATAATTACATTATTCCACTATTTCCCTTCATTCCCTTTGAAGCCTGCTGTGACCGGACAGAATGGACATTATTTTAATAGCAGTGGACTGAAAACATATTGAAAAAAACAGGGAACCCTTACATATTGATGTAAAGGAAATTAGCTTTTAAGTATTAGACTTAAAGGTTATGTAACACAACTCCACAATTCTTGCTTTTTTCTGTAGAGACCAGTGGCAATCAAAAACATAGCTTTTTTTTTTTTTTTTAAACATATTAATTTAACACAGTGATTTATCTGCAATAATTAAGGATTGTGGTGAGCAGAGAAGAAATAGAGAAGAGGAATAAGTAATTCTTCACCATGGGATAATTAAAGTTAATTTTCTCAATGGGATTTCCATTTCAAAGACCATCCCAAGGAGACAACATATATTTGTCAGACTGAATTATTTTAATGATATAGAATCAAAGAAAATAAAACTAAATCCTCTATGCAATCCTTTTCTAGATTCTTTAGAGGATACACTTGTGTTTTCAGTTTCATTTTTTTTTTTGTTTGTTTGTTTCCAAAGACCCCAACCAATTTGAAAAAAGATTGGATAGAACTATCTACTTCTCAGCTAAATCTCAGCTGAAAGCCCAGTGGGCCAGCCAGAAGTAAACAGCCAGCCAACATCAACATATTGCAGTCAGATTATGACATCACAAGACAGAAGAAGAACACAAGGAGAGGTTGTTTTTTGGGAGGGGAGCACTTTGAATTGGAGGGGAAAATTATTCTCTAAGTAACTTTTGTTAGAAGTCAAATGCAAAGTATATTTCCAACTAGAACTATGCAAAACTTCATTGACTGAACCAGTTGCCTGATGCAGAAGGTTAATTATTACTAGTATGGGCTAAAGATACTAGACCAAGTCTAAGTTATAAATTAATGTAGCTCTGCTAATGGTGAAAGTATTGGATTGACTACTGGAAGTATTAATTGCAAAGCTGAGGAAAATCACGGCAAATAATCTGCATCAAGACAGCATAGCTTAGGATAAAATCAAAGAGGCAGAGGTTGTTTTTGGCACTCTTTACACTTATGTTATTGGCAATCTTTACACTTATCTTACTAATTGATTGAAGAGTAATTCAAATCTAAATTAAAGCATCAGTCAAGCAAGACTGGATTAAAAAAGGATCCTGTAGCAATGTATTCACAAAACAGCTTGTTTCCAAGTCTGTGACTTTACTGTAGCTATGTACTGAACATTAAAGCCTATCTGGGAATTATTTTCCCATGTTAAAAAAAAAAAAAAAAAAAAAAAAAAAAAAAGGAAAAAAAATATAGCATGCTTTTAACACTATCACTTTAAAAATTCCAAGATTAAAAAACTACAGATAGTGCTTCCAGAGGCTACTGCCACAATGGTGTTGCATGGGCTGGATGTCTCACCCACACTGCTCTTAAAGCCTATTTGTTTGCAAAATATTAGGAGGAGACCTTTCTGTTTTACATGCAACAGATGGGAAGAAAAGAGATACTACAGAATGGAAAGTCAACTACACATTCCCAGAAAACTGTCTTGGTAAGGGATGGGTTTTCATTGTGGGTTTGCATATTCCTGTAACATTCCTCCAAAACATCAGGTTAAATTTATTTCTCTCTGCTGATTTTTTCCTTCTCCTTTTCCTTCTACCTCATCTTTTATCTGAAAATTCCACTCTTGTGATTTTTTATTTTTTTTCTGAAGAGGAGTAAATGAAAGGTCATCACTTCCCTTCCATCAAAGCTTCCCTCTCACAGTGATATTCTGCCACATCACATTCTAATAAGCATAATTATGCAGCCATTGTGAGGAGGGAGAACAAGGAGATGGAAGAAAGCAAAAAGCCCTCAGTGATGAGATTAAAATAACACAAGGAAATGAATTTTATTCTGAATCCTGCATCTGCTTTAGTGGAAGGTCCTCCAGTACATGACTTGTTTCCGCACTGCATTTAGACTGGTCATAATCCATGCAGAACTGGTACCTGATTAAAAGGGAAGAGTGAATTTTTTGTACGCCTATATTGAAGTTGTAGGGTACAAGTCACATTAAGACTCAAATAAACTGTATTACTGTCCTAAGACAGATCAGGGTAGAAAAGCTAGGGAGGATCTGTGTGTTTCATCAGTAGAAGTAAATACTGGGATGAAGTCATAGGAGAAGTACACTTGGGACAGCTCAGATATCCCTTAACTCCTTCTGAATTGGGAAGGACATAATCTAGGAACTGTATGGGAATAGCTGGGATTCACTTGTGGTCAGGAATCAGAACTTCACCAATCTTATCTCCAACAGAGAATATGGGATAGTGCCTTCATAGTACTTCTGCTAGAGGAAAATGAAAACTCTCACTAGCTGTTGCTACTAGCATGAAAAATAGCAGCTAAATTGCAAGGCCTTGATAAGGATCTGGAGAAAGACGTAAGGGACAGTACTAGGAGAAATACTAATATTATTGGACTTAAAGGTTGTTCTGAGGAGTTCATTTAATAAGTACCTCTGTTTCATGAAGGCATAGGCAAAAACAGCCAATTGATAGCTACTTTGTATGGAGGGAAGGCAATACCCAGAGACTGATTACAAATAAATCACTCTTGGAGATGGAAATTCTGAGAATCCCTTGTTAAAATACATGCTGTTCTTCCCTGTGAAAAGCCATGCCTTTCATTTGAAAGAAGGATCAGCACATAATAATGGAAGAAGGAGCTAATGTTTTTCTAACAGGTCTGACCTTACACCTTTACTTATATTAAATCTGAGCAGCAGTGATGGAACCTGCTGCATTGCGCTAATACACTGCTGTATTTTGTTTATTTGGATAGAGGCAGTAGAGCCATGAAGACTGTTATACACCTGTGGGGGGGTTGTTCCTCTTGTCTTCATTTTCTCTTTTTAATTCAATATGTAGTGAAGGAATTAATATATCAAAGCAATGGCTTAAATTCAGGCATATCAGATATATGAAGCAAGTGACTGCGAACTGATCTGCCACTTCACTTCAGCCTTACCTTTTGGTGCCCACTCTCCTGCCATTCTGCATGTCTCCTACCTCCTATTTCCACAGACGTCTGACTGCACACCATGTGCTGCTTCCTCACCGCCCCCTCAAAACTCCAGCTGTCATCTAAATCCTCCCTTCTCCCTTTGATTCTCATACTGATTATTTCTGGCTGGCATACCACCCTTTCTTACACTGATTTCTCATCCCTCCCCCCTTCCTTCATGTTAAAGCTATATTTTAATAGAAGTCAGTGAAATCAATAATGAAACACAAAGGCCTGGTTCAAAATTTTCCATTACAAGATTAAATAGCAAAGATGAACATTTGGGAAATGCAGACAACATTTTTGTAAAGCATAATTTTGGACTTAAAATACATGAGATAAAAAATATTTAGGAATGTGGCATTAATTAAAGGCAAAATGAGATAAGTGCAGAAGAGTGTTCATTTCTATTAAAAAAAATGAAAAAGATAAAAGGTTATTATTAAAGTCAAAATCTCACAATGTAATTCTTGGATATTGAACCAGAATAAGCCGTGAAGTTACAGAGAAGGTCACCAAGAGTTTAGAGACAAAAATCTGACCAGTAGCTCTTCAGATTATTGTTTTTATGACCAGGAAAGTCTTTTTGACTTATTTCCCACTCAAAATAAAATAAAGTAAAATAAAAAATTAGACACATTTTCTTATTTGTCCTTGCAGAACCTCCTAGATGAGAGTTTCAAAAATTACTAATGCTTTGATTCAGAGATGAGCAACAGAGACATTTTAGTGTACAAAGATTACAGAAGTGGATCATTTTACTTAATGTTACATATATACAAGGTCTCAAAGTGTGCCAAAAGTATATTCTAGCAACTTAAAATTGCTATCTTGCCTTTAACATTCTTGGTTTTCTTTCTAAGTTTAGGGTAATGTCTTAAAGTCTTGGCTTGTTCCAGATCAGTCCCTTAGCTATTTAGATTCACACCATCTCTATACACATTCTGTAGGAAAGATTTGCTCATTGAAATTCAAACAGTTTGTAGCATGAATCTTTTTTAGGGAAGGCATCGCAATAAAGCACTTTCTTCATGTTATTGATAAAGTGCAGTCTACAAAATCCAAGCAAATTATGAGACAACAATAATTTTACCATTTTTTCCTTTCTTTGGCTCACTGATTTCAACCACCTTACATCACTTGCCCCTCTAAAGCAGACTCAGTACCTGAAAATTATTTTCAACTTCTGTTCCTGTCAGCTAAGGAAACCAAATTCAGTAACAAATGTGAAATCAATTGCACTAAGGACATATTTAGCACAGATTAGCAAACAGAGAAGCATACAGTCATATCTGGTTATACAAAGAGAAATACATGAGGAAAGTATGAGCTGGAGCTCGTTCACTCTGATGTAAAGCAGGCGAGCGGAGGTTTTAAGAAAGCAAGATCTGAATCTGCCTCTGCACCTGAGGAAGGTAGGCATTTAAGGTGCTTGTGACTGATGGAATAGTTACCAGGCGTTCAGTTATGATAAAGGTGAGTAATGATTTGTATGTCATTCTTCATGGACTGTCTTCCTATCTTCCTTCATCCTGTCCAAACAAGAGATCTGCTATTCCACATAGCACCCTAATGTCTCAGTGATTCAGTAATAAAGTGATATGAACTCATGCTACTCCTGTCAGCCTGTGAAAGGCTGGCTCCAGAGCATGTGTGGGTTTCTCTGACAGAGATCTTGGCCACTGTTAATAACAGCAGCAGGAAACCCTGAATGGCATGTTCTGTCAACAGCAGGCCCCTTACTAACCTCAAAGGGTTTTTACTGCTCCCTCTGTAGCTGTATTTTACATGTATGTGGACTGACAGGAAAAAATCACCTCTTTAACCTTCTCTCCCTGTCTAAATAGAAATGAGTGATAAAATATTCATTAAATGGGAGGGTAAAAAAAAAAAAGAAAAAAAAAGAGAGAGAGAGAGAAAATCTCAAGTTATAATAATGTTAATAAAACAGTCAAAAGAACACAATTCAGGGAAGGCAGAGATAACGGCGTGTAGCTTATCTCAGCTGCCTCCTGGTCTGGCTTGTCCCTATGAATGTACAGAGTGATGGAGACTGAAAGAATAATGCTAAGTACAGTCAAGCTCTGTGCCAATGGGTATTAAACAGGAGCAAAACGCTGGGTTGGTAACCATGCCTCTGAAGATGTCTCAGCCCATACCTGTACCACTTACAGAGGAGATGCCCTTTGACCATTTGCTAAATGATGAAATATTGCATTTACTCATTTTGTAAACCTTCCAGTTCCTAAAGCTGCTGTGTATGGAAAAGTGCACACCTATAGTGACAATATGATGTAATCATTCAGTTTACAGGAGGATTTTGGATGAAAATTTGTTTAAAAAGTCCCCCCTGTAAGGTACACCTATGATAAATGTAGTAAGGTAAATCTCTTATTTCTCAGCCAGTAAATTGGTGTTAACATCAGTGCTATCTTGAAGTTACTAAATATACTGAAATATTAGGCGTCCTGTATGTGTTATGCAAGTTGATTTAAGTTCATTCATATTCATTCGTGAATGAATAGAATTTGCAGATTAATATATTTGTTTTTCATAAATCAACTGCATAACACTTTAGTTTACTTATAGTCTGTCTACAAATAATTGCTCCTTTTAGTCTGACATAAAATTATAAAAGGAACCCTGTCTTTCTGAAAAGACATGAAACTTGGCTTTGAAATGTCAACAGAGGTGCTGACATGACTGTGGTACAGATTTTGCCAAGAAACCTACCATAACCATACAACAGTGGTGTCCCTGGTTCAAAATGCATTTGTTAAAATTTCAGTGGCTAAATCTTTTACATTTTCCTCTGTGCTGAGCATGCTCTGTCATCTCACAAATCCTCTATATCACTACAGACAGTAGAGAAAAGTGCACATTTTCAGAGTAGCTGGACCTGTTTCAGAGGTGAGCAGAACTTCCCCTCTAATTGTGCTTCTGCATTGTTAGAAGCAGTTACGATGTAAGGGTGCCAGATTTGAAAGTAAGAAAGCTGCTTCCCCTTATTCTCACTATTTCTTCCCTTGAGACATATGTCTTCATAGAGGGGAAAAAAAAAAAAAAAAAAAAAAAAAAAAAAGGAACAATGCAATTAGAGATCTGTAATATCTTACATAGACTGGATGGGGGAGAAAAGGTGAAGGAAATGTGGTTGCTGGAGGAGTCAGGGATAGAAAGGAAAGGAAAGACTATTCAACCCATCGGCAGTGCTCTGCTCTCAGCAACAGCTTTTAAAGCCACACTCAGAATGGGTCTCAGAGATGAGAAAGCCATGTAGCAGACAATAGTGAATGCCAGCAGATACAGAAGAGGTCCAAGTTATGAATGTGAAATATCTAGTTGGGCATTTCTGGTTGGTTTTGTTTTCCTGACAAAGGCCAATTTGTTGAATAGAATATCTTTCACAGGAACAAGACTGGCCTTCAGAGGATTCCTACAAAGCAAAAAGTTTGGGGAAAAAAGCTTAAGAATGATAAATGCCCATAGTGACATTTTCAAAATTGAAAATCTTGGTTTTACAGCATGTAACAAGCTTTCATTTGAAAATGCAAGCTAACTATGATTAAAAGGAGACTAAAATGATCAGAAATAAAATGAAACAGAAAATTATATAGAAGACCTACTTCAATCGAATAAGAATCATGCATTTAACTTTCAGACTATGAAAAATGTGACATTTTAACTTCTAAGCCTTATTTGTGGTGAATATTTTCTTTTAATTGGGACAATTTTCCTAAGAGGGAAAAAACATCTGCTTCCCCCTCCTTCCAGCTGCAGCTTTGCTCTTTTACGTTTCTGTGTCTCAGATCTTTACACACTGGGTAGCATTTCAATGGGAAATAAGGGAGGATGGAATTCAAAGGCTTCATTTTCTTTTTAACAGGAAAATCCTTCTAAAAATCTATTAAATGCTATAGTCATAAAATCAGAACTCATAATACATGAAATGCCAGAATTTGAAAGCCCTTTCAACCTTAGCTCAGTCATCTTCTGTTATAGACTACAATATAGTTTTTCATTTTATGATAACCTCACTATTTCCCTAGGGACTCATGCCACATAAATAGGTATTTTCTGAGTGAATAGTGGTTTTTTTGTTGTTTGTTTTTGTTGTTGTTGTTTTTTGCTATTGTGCACTACCACCATCATTTAACATGTTTGCTTTGACACTTTGTCTGGACTGATGCCCCAAGGCCCTATTTATGCAGTCTTTCCTTTGAAAGATGGCTGTTTGCTATTTGTTGTTTGTATACTTTTTAGTACTCCAAAATCAAAAGGTCATATTCTGAAAGAATAACATTTCCTTAAAAATTTGCAATCTACGGTCATCATATGAATAATGATGATTGAATTCTGACATTTGAATTGTAGACACTATTCCAACTATTTAAGTTTGCATCTCATGCAATTAAACATACAGCCAAGAAATTAAGTAATTCTGTAAATAAATAGATAGATAAATAAATAAATAAATAAATAAATAATAAGGTTTGTTTCTGCCTGCTAAAGAAGGCAACTACAACATTTTGGTTTTGATGGTGGTGGTGCTGAACCCTCATTATGGTATCTGGAATCAGCATCAAAATAGTTTTCTTTTGAACTTCTGTTTTTCCTTTTCTTGGCCAATAGTGTCAGGAAATTTTACCTTCCTTTTATTCCTTCCAGAGGAATGAAATATCCAAGAAGAATTCTATAAATGTACATCCAAGAGAAGCAAACAGACTTTTCAAGTAAAAACAAAGCAGAAAATTCCAAACAAAAGAAAGAAAATAGACAAAAATCTGTGTTCTGATAGTGGGAAAGATTTTACATAGCATTCTCACAACATGTATATACGCCCACCTCCTCCTTCACTGTTTCCTTTTTCCAAAACTAAGCTGTATTTCATTCAGGTTGTTTTAGAGGTTTCCAGATAATGTTGCCCACAAATCCACTGCATTTGGAATGCAGTGGTTCATGAATGACCTTTTCCTTATGTTCACTAAGCAGCATCTTGATCCAAGCATAGTTTTTGGTTTTGGCTCAATACACCTTCCCCTGTGCCTTAAACAAACCACTTCCCCAGGCTCAGAAGGCCATAAATTTAGCTGTTTGAAAAATTCATTTAACACAATTGATTGTAACATTCTCCCTCTCTTTTTCCCCAGTCATAACTTCCTGATTGCTGTTCATCTGTACCAGATGTGTGCTTTACATTTCCAAATTATATAAATATATTTCCCCAAATGGTTCTCCTCTCTTCCTGTCTGCTATATATTTATATTTACAGTAGCAAGCTAACTTGTACACTGCAGCATATATTTAATTTCAGGCCTAGAAAAGAAATGTGGAAGTCCCCTTGAGAGGTACAGCTCTTGTTGCTGGTAGCCATATTGATCTTGTCTTCAAAAATATCTGAGTACGTAAACTACCTGAAGATGAGTTAGAGCAATCTCCAAGGAAAAAATGAGGTACTGCAGAGAGTAATAGTACCGACTAAGCAGATGTCACCATTTGCTCTGAATCGGTACTAAAGCCATACCATGATTCAAAGGTGAGCTGTGTCAACCTGGGTGTCATTCTTCTAATGAGATAAACAGCAGTGACAGTTGAAAACTATCAATGCAATCTGGTGCTCATTCTAGAACTAAGAGTATAAATGGGTTTGTGTGTGTACACATCTACTTTCTATAGCATTTATCCTGAGAAATGTTAACTGGAAGCAAAAAATGTTTGGTAATTTAACCAAAATAAGGATACATTCTGCAAAATCCACCCCCTGTGTGATTCTGTGTGTGTGATTCCTTCACGTTCCTGTCTAGTAAAAAAAGGAAAGGTGACTATTTTTCCTATCAAGAGACACAATTTAATGTATTTGCATGTGCCGAAAAATGATGTACTTGTCAGTGAAGAAGCTGCCTGTGCATGCACTAAGATCCTGTGTAAGTACAAGGACAGTTTGTCCATTATGTAGTCTTTAGAACTTATCCCTACATTCATTATGATGTTTTTTATAAGTGCAAGGGAAAATACCAATCAAATGCACAATTCAGAACTGCTTAAGAAACTAAGAAGCTTTAAGAACTATTTCCAACAAAATTGTCTCCAAAAGTATTTAATACATTTGTTCTGAAAACAAAGAAAGAAACAAACAAAAAATGCCTTTCAATTTCTAGTTAAAACTACACTTTTTATGGTTCTTTTTCTCTTGTACAACTTAATACATTACCAGTCTTGGCACTAGTGCTGTTTTTGTTTTAGGATTAGGCATACTGAGGTATCATCTCAAACCCAAGGCTTAAACACGATACAATAACAGGGCTATGATAACACTTTTGACTTTTTAGGTGCATTTATTCCATTAAAAGTCAAATGGTATTGTGTGTACCTCTGTGTGTGGCTGTACTCTGAGCTTATATCCCTTGTTCTGGGCTTATGTCCCTTGAATCCATTAAGCTGCTTTGATCTGGAATTGCAATGTGGCAGCTACAGGGAAGGGTAGATTGTGTAGAAGAGAAATGCCTGTAGGAAAAAAAAAAAAAAAAAAAAAAAAAAAAAAAAAAAAAAAAACATAGCAAAAGACCAAATCTTAGGAAAGTCATATTAGCTCACAAGCATTTTGCTGTTTTGACTGGGTTCCTGTCACCTCCTGTCCCTGATTGCCATAGAGTTTTACAAGCCATTTTTAAGTAGATGTCCTATTTCTTTACAGATAATGTATTTTAATAATCTATATCCTTTAGTAGGTAAAGAGACTACGACAGAAATCAAATAATTGATTGCAAATTTACTGTAATCCTTATCCATAGGTAAAGTGAGGGGATTTATGTTTTTTATTGTTGTTATTGCAGTGGGCTGTTCATTTGTTTTGTTGTTTGCTTGTTTTTGTTGTGTCTTTTTTTTTTTTTTTGGTAGTTTATTCATTTTGTAGAAATATTTGTAAAAAAATAAATAAATACAAACAGAAAATAGAAAGTGAAGAAAATGAGGAAAAGAAACACTTGGCTAGCTTAACAGAGAATTTGCTGCCAAGGAATTGCATCATATACTACATATCAAGGGTTATTTGCTGAAGCCATCTGAATGTGAGATAATTATGAACTTTTCACACTATCCCAAAAGAAAAAAAAAAAAAAAAAAAAAAAAAAAAAAAAAAGTGGAATTTGCTGAGATCCATACTGAATTACAGCAGAGAAAAAGTTTTCAACCAGTTAGAATGCCTGGTAAGAACTGGAGATGTTCAGCACTAATAAAGCCCTGACTGTATACTCTTTAAAGCCACCTTTTATACATATCTTCACTCTTCTTTGTAAGCCTTCTCTTAGAACATCTTCAGGAATGCCGAAAGAGAGCTCAGAGAGAGTGGCTTTTTATAGCTTGTATTTGTCACATTTCTGGCTAGCTGAATTTGTTGGCGCTTTTGTTGGTAAAGAAAATCTTTCATTTATATATAGCTTTATTCTATTTAGATCACAATAGAGACTTCATCACCATAAGGCTAAGCACTATAATGACTATAACTATAAACAAACTCAGATTTTTCTCTTCCCCCAGAGGATTTGTTTTGTGAAACCACAGTACAAAAAGGATGTGAAACTATCGAAGAGTGTCTAGAAAAGGGCTACAAAGATGGTGAAGGGCCTAGAGGGGAAGACACATGAGGAGTGGCTGAAGTCACTTGGTCTGTTCAGTCTGGAAAAAAGAAGGCTGAGGGGAGACCTCATTGCAGTCTGCAGCTTTCTCATGAGGGAGAGTGGAGGGGCAGGCACCATGATCACCATTCTCTCTGGTGATCAGCAGTAAGACCTGAGGGAATGGAGTCAAGCTACGGCTTGGAGGAGAGGTTCAGGCTGGATATAAAGAAAAGGTTCTTCACCGAGAGGGTTGTCACTCACTGGAACACGTTCCCCAGGGATGTAGTCTCTCAAGCCTATTGGAGTTTAAGAAGCATTTTGACTGTGCTCTCAGTCATATATATGGTCTGAATTCTTATTTTTGGGTAGACCTGTGTGGAGCCAGGAGTTGGACTCAATGATCCTTTTGGGTCCCTTCCAACTTGGTATATTCTATGATTTATTCTTGTGTTACATATCAAAGGGTAACTATATGAACATATAAATCAAATCATCTTACATGGCTTAAAATTTAAATCAAAACAGAAATTTGCTGTTCTGGATGATTTCTATATTCTGTAAGTTGTACTGCATTTGGAAATCAGGTCTCCCGCCCGGTTCAGGAAATGGATGTTTTAGTTCTCATTTTGTACAGAAAAAAGCAAGACTCAAAGCAGTGACTCGAGCCACATTATGAAGTACTTCTTTTGTAATAGGACAGTAAAGAATGTGCAAACCCACTGTACAAAAAAAAAAAAAAAAAAAAAAAAAAAAAAAAAAGTTCTCTATCTTCTCCCCAAAGATTTTTTTTGTTTCTTTACTCCTGCAAGTCCGCTCTTGCATACCATAGTACCATAGTATTTCTACAATGAGATGTTCAAATAGTATTATATTGAAACATATATGGCAATATCAAATTTAAACCTTAAGATTAGCCTGAGAGACTAGTCATTTTCTACTGCCCATAGAAAGCTGCTTCGCACCAGCTTGGCTTACTTTATCAGTTACCCTCTTGTCAAACTTCTCTCTCTCCCCACCACCACTGACCTGCTGGTCATTGAGTCCTAAAAAGACTTGGGATTTAGGCCTATTACCAAGGCTATGCCCACAATATGGAGGGTGTGTCTGACTGGGGCAATGGAAGATGATTTAACTGTTATTTTCCCTGCCCCTTCATCCACATCTGTGCACCTCTGAAGGTCAGAACACAGCTCCACTGAATAACTGGATTTTCCCTATTTCTTGAAGAAAGAATAGAATCATTTTTATTTTCAATGTTAGTGTTAAATTTTTTCTCATAGCCCAGGATTCCATGGTACTGACGAAAGGCAAAAGCTGAGTTCTGTCCTCTGCCTTTCTTTTTATACATTAATTCTTCAGCAGTATAAAACATCTGCATACTTTGTATGCAGAGATGAGCAATAATTTATTCTAAGTACTTCACCTCCTCTTCTATTTCTGAACTAACTGTGGGTAAGTTAGCATTCAAGTGGATTTGGCAAATAAATCTGGCAATTGTTTCATGGAGAAATTGGAGCAAGTGTGGAATATTTGAAAAGGGAAATTGTTAATATTGTGCCAGTGTCTTGAAAATGCACATGATTTAGGTCACTTCATTTTAGTTATTCTGGTATCGTTCATGAGCAAAAATATGAAGGAAAAAGAGAGAGAGAAAGAGAAGGGTAGAGATGGACTTTAATTAGCAAAGAATTACAGATTGTTAAAATATTTAGTTTTTCAATTATTTTTCCTGAAAACTTGTGGAAAAGGGAGAACTTTGTGGGGAGATGGATTACTTCTTTGGCTAATCAACCTAATGCAGAGATATATGTTATATAATTCTGTAAGGGGGTTGACTTTCTACAGCATGGACTTCTGATTTAAAAACTCACAATATCCAGTTATCGTCAGAGCACACAGCAGATTAATAATTAGCTAAGTGACATACCAAAACTTGACTAGTTAATATAGAATTCTCATCAAAGGCAGTATCCCCAGTGGGTTTCTGTATGGCCTTTTTTCTAGGGGGAAACATGAAGCTCATGATGGCTAAATTTTTAGATGACACAATGAGAGGCAAAGCAAGAAGTAATGAGAAGCAATTTGTATCATACAGTAAATTGGACACAGTCTGTTAAAATGGACTGTAGAAAGACTGAATGCTGTATATGGCAGAATGTGCTTGTCTCTGATATTTACTGGGGAAAGTAACCTCAAAGTTGGACACCACCACACTCACACTAGAGGACACCAACTCTAGTATTTGTTCTTTAAATGTTTCATTTTGTAAAGGATCTAAATTAGTTCTAAAGGATCTAAATTAGTTCTTTCTACCCAGAGAAGGATAGATTCACATAATCTACTTTTTTTTTTTTTTTTTTTTTTTTCAAGGAAGGCCCTAAAATGCAAGAACGGTAAAATCAATTAAAGCAATGTTTACTTTCTACTTATACCACAACATAATTGTCTAATTACCTTTTCAAGCTGAGCTTACTACTGATGTTGAATGGCATCAGTTTTTAAAACTAAATTCTCTGTCCAAACACCCACCACCTCAAATTTAGTTTGTCCTTCTTGAATAAAATAAAGTTTTAGAAAAGGGCATTTTTCAAATCTGAATTTTTGTTAAAGGTCAAACAGCTATTTAAACATTTTAGTGATCTATTCACAACTCCTATGGTCCTTTAAAATTATTTTATATATATATATATTTTATTTTTTTTTTCCACCAAAAATAAGTCACTTAGAAAAAAACGGGTAAAAACATGTTTGTTTTTTTTTTTTTGGTTGGTTGTTTTGGTGTTTTTTTTGGGGGGGGAATAATGACTGTAAAATGATCACAATTAAAAGGAATTTTTAAAAAACCTGCAGAGAACATTGCTACTTTATTAAAGAAAATTATTAATATATCTCTGTAACTATTGTTCAAGCACTCTGATACAATATTACATTGGTTATATACAATTGGGAAATGAAATGCTTCTGCGTCATTTCTTTTAGTGCTCTCAAGTGGTCCTTCAGTATTTATTGCAATTTACTAGTCTTTCAAGGACTGTAATGGAATTTAAAGCTTATTGGCATGGTTCAAATAAGCTGTTTGCTCTTCTTCCATAACCTGGAGACTTCCTGCTACTGGCTACATATTGCAGAAATAAATGTTACTTTAGTAACATTTAATAGTAATAAATTATTATTATTCATAGGGTCATTACTATTATTCATAGGGTCATAACACTCAAGGTTAATGTGTGCTGTGATGGCTTATTCATGAAACACGCTCACAAAACCTGAAAGTTTCATAAATTTTAACACATGTAATCTGTCCAAAAATTCCTACCAGAAAGCATGGTTGGTCTTTATTCATTCTTCATCTTTTGTTTCTCTTTTAAAATCTTTCATTCTGCCAATGTGGAAACAAACAATACAGCATTTGCCAAAGTGACCAGTCACATGTTTATGACTACTTAGAAAGTTCAATTGTTTTATAACCCTATCAACTAATATTTTCTATACACTATAAAATAAGATTAATATTTACAAATTAGTAATTACCAACACAGCTCACTTTGAAAATTATTCTACAAGAAATAGAAAATGCTAATTGTACCATACTATTTCTTCCAAGCAAATAATTCATATGATTCTAGTTAACATATCCCAAGAAGTAAAATGTGGATAAGTGAAAATATGCATTAAATTTCTTGTCATGGGAACTCTAACTTTTATATAGCACAGCTACTTATTTTTTGTAATATGGAAGGACCTGACAGACTTCATAGTCATACAAATTTGCTGTATAAATCTATACACCCCAAATATACTTTCCTTCTTAATCATCACAGCCAATGGTGTGATGGTCTTAGTGGAGATACTCAGTTACTATCACCATTGTTGAAAAGGACTAATTTCTAAACTGTCTTTTCTGTTTCCTGAAATGAAATGTTCACATACAGGTGTTGAAGGTTTTTTGCTTTGTCTTTAAGTTTTGTTTAGGAACTTAAAGTGGAAGCTAAGGATTTCTAATCTATTCTTCAAAGTGAGACAATCTCAGATTCTCACCTACATGCTTTTGTAACTCTTCCTTTTTTTCCTATATATTTTCTCTTTGAAAGCTGCTGTAAGACCATAAGTTATTCTTCATTTGCCTATGGAAATGCTGTGCTACTAGAATCTGTTTTTTTTTTTTCAAGAAATTAGAGGCACCTTTATTTTGAGCAGTAGCAGCCAGACTGTATTCAGTATGCCCAGACAGTGCAGAACTTCTGCAACAGCTAAACACTTAATGTATATCTGCTATTTATTCAGATTCATTTAAAGTACTACTGAGATATTATTTCTTCTTTTTACTTAGTTGGTGTCCATCATGCCAGACTCTTGCACACACAAGCAGTAGTGCATATGCAAGAGTACATTTGCAAAGACCTTATACTTAAAGGTTATATTTGCAAAGACTTTATACTTAAAATGGCTCAGCATTTATCTGCTTCCTCTCCCATTAAAGTCAATGATGAATGCTTTGGAGAATATCCACCCAACAATTCAGTTTGGTGTGTTTTCCATTCTTCTAATTGGCAAGTCATCAACAGAGAAAAACAATCTTCTGCTGCATCCACCTAATGCAGCCTAGCACTCTTTCAAACCAAATGGCAGAAGCCTCTGCTCTGTTTTTCAAGGTCCCAGGTTCAGTTGCCTGCAAATTGCTTATTATGAGGCTCATTAGTTTCAAGATTATTTTTCTGAGATGAATACAAAATAAAATATATCTGTTCAAACTCATTAACTCAATTATTTTCTTAGAGAATTGTACTTTGGCAGCTGAACTGTGGAAAAAAAAAAAAAAGTTAAAAAAAAAAGTAAAAAAAAAAAGTAGGGCTTTCAGATGCTAGGCCCCTTGTTTTTAAATGAGTCAGAGACCTCTGAAAATGCCACAGCAGAATGCTCTGGAGGGAAGGAGACACAGCCAGTGCAGAAAACCATGGGCAGGCTCATTGTCTTCAAGATTCAAGAGACCAGCCCAATAGCACCTTCTTTTCCAACAGGCAGCAAGTAAAAAAAATGTATATTACTACCAGCTGCAGTGGTAGGTTTCTCACTGTTATAGAATTCCACCTAAATTTCTGAATAACATACCACATCTGTTGATTAAGAACACTTTTTTTTTTTTTTTTAAGAATAACCTTATTGCAAAAATGTTTGTGCAAAACCAGATCAACTACTGAGAGAACTTTATCATGGACTAGTTTTAATTATCCCCTTCCCAATATTCTTCTGCCTTTCATCCTTCACTGTTTGTTTCACTCTAGTTGCTTATGTGCAATGTTTTGTTTAGTCTGGATACTGTCAGGCCAACCTGGTTTCCCTGTGGGAGGTCATTGAAGTATCTAAGTTGGTGCCTATTGCTATGATTTTGAATTCTATCTCTGTTATAGACTGACTATGGTATACAGTACTAGAGCTCTGTACTCAAGAGATGATTGCTGAAATTGTAGTAATAACATTTTTAATAGGAGCTGTTTTATTTCAGAGCCTTAGAAAATGGTCCACGTAATAAGAGACACTGTAGGAATATGTCATAGAATATTTCATTTCTAACATAGCTCTACAAATTTTTTCTGCTATGTCACTTTTATATAATGAATGTTTATCTTTACTGATGGTATCTCAAGGGATACTTTCATCAAAGGACAGTTATAAATAAAGTTATATTCCAATTGTATTCTAAAAGGCTAAAGTATAAAAGCACCTATATATTATAGGCAATGACGTGATGTAATGATATACATTTTCTATCTTGTTTACAGCTGAAGAATGTTTACCTTATAGATATATGAAGGCAGAAGTTCTCATTTCTATAAGGAGACTTACGCATAGAATATATATTACGCAAATGGATATATTAATACCATTACAGGGTACTGAAAAGTATTAAAGGAGATGCATTTTTAAGAATAGGTTGCCACAGAAGGGGAAATATTAAGCAGTTATTTTTCCTGCAACTCTTGGTTACTCTTGACATATATGTTTTGCAACATGTTTTTCACTTCCTCTATAATTGTTGTGCAATATAAACATGCCAAGGTGTGAGCCCATATGATTGTCATTTTTGACTGTTTCCTCCTCCCTCTTCCCATTTTTCTTTCTCCTAATATCATCTGTATACAAGGAAATGAAGCAGAAACTCATAGTCTAAAAATCCATGTATTCACATCTTGGAAGGCACATCTGCCTTCCCCAGCACTAGCAGATGGATTCATTTACCAAAATCATAGTTGGTTTCAGTTCTCAGCCTGTCTGTCAAAACATGTTCAGCTTTGCAGAAAGGGAAGCCTGCATAATGTATTTTGTTCATGTAACCTGAATGAAAGGGTACTTAGCATTCTGCCACTAAAATCCAACAATTTTTCTCTACTGATGACCACAAGGGTGTGGAATATTATATAGCTCCACCCCTTGTCCTGTTTATTTGTGGATTAGGAGTCAGAGAGCAGTATATACTACAGTTATTCCCCCAAAATCACAATTAACCATTACACAAATTTTAATATGAAAGAGTGGCACGCAGTCTGCAGACTCTCTGGGAAGCATCAGGGCAAGGAGGCATCAAAAGCAAGGTTACAAGTCTATTGACAGCAGTGGATTTAGGTAGAAGAAAATAAAATATTTGCAGGTTTTGTTTAGATTACGAGGGAAGAACTGACGGAAAATAACATTGCTAGAGGGCAGCTCAGAGTAGCAATGAAATTACAATACTTGTGATTTTTTAAAAGAAGAATAAAAAAAAAATAATGTCATGTCATGACCTTCAGGAAAATAGACTTTACTGAACGACATGACCGATAGATAAGCTTCCATAAAGAGTTTGGTCTTTTTGGTCTTAAAAACAAAAACAAAAACAAAACAAAAACAAAGTTAAGGAGAACTGGACATTCAGTAAAGAAAAAATATTGGAGCCACAAGTACACTATAAATTTGTCTCATCTCAAGTGAGAAACTGGAATCATAACACAACCATCTGGAAAAATTAGAAGTTTTTCATTAACCTGACTGCAAGAGACACACACACACTGAAAATAATTAGATGAGGTTAGAAAGGAAGAGTACAAAATTGCAGCATAAACATATATGGGAAAATTCAGAAAGATCACAACAGAAGATGAAAGCACTACAAAGAACACTAAAAGCAACAAGAAATCATTCTAAGTATTTATTAGTATTAAGAGGAAGGCCCAGGAAGGGATTACTCTCTTATTCTCCAAAGAATATTTTGCTCTCATGTATGGTCACAATCAGGTGATTATCACTATATCAATGATAAAAGGATAGTATCTCAAACTTAAATATTCAAAGGAACAATTTAGATAGCTATTACATATGTGAGAACTTTTATATCAATTGGGATTGAAAAAATTGACAGAAAGATATACTACCGAGATCTCTAAAACATTATCATTTACCTGGGGAAAGTTTTGAAGGTTGGGGAAATTTTTGAAGGATTGGTGAGCTGTGAAAACCCTGGCAAATGGTAAAGTCTGTTGAGCCGGTCTTTTTAAACCAACAATCCAAAAAAGAAAAAGTAGGTGGAGATTTATAGATTAGTCAGCTTAATTTTGATTCACAGGAAATTTATCTGAGCAAAGCTAAATACTCCTGAGCATGTAGATGTTAATAAGCAAAGGTTTAATGGTCAATGTGGATTTGTCAAGAGCAAATCACATGCAGGGAATTTAATTTTCTTTTCAAAACAAAATAAAACAAATGAGATAGCAGGGTGTTCCTTTCTATCATAAGGTGCTGTTTAACACAGCAGGCAGCTAAGCACCACACAGTTCACACACTTCTCACACACACACCCCACACCCTCCACACATACAGTGAGATGGAAACAAACAAATAAACAAAAAGTTTTTTAAAAAATAAAAAGAATAAAGAATTCAGTGGTTGAGATAAAGACAGTTTAATAGGACTGAAGAGGAAGGGAAAATACTAATAACAATAATGATGATCACAGAATCACTTTTATCACGATACAAGTGAAGAATATACAAATCCAGTGATGCACAATGCAACTGCTTCTCACCTACTAACCAATGCCCAGCAAGTCCCCAAGCAGCAGCAACATTCTTCCGCCCAACCCTCTCCCCAGCCAACTCTCCCAGTTTATTGTTCATCACAATGCCATATGGTATGGGATATCCCAGTCTGGGTCAGCTGTCCTGATTCTGTCCCCTCCCAGTTCCTTGTGCACCCCCAGCCTCCTCACTGGCAGGGCAGCATAAGTATGAAAGTCCTTGGCTTACTCACTGCTCTGCAACACCTAAACATCTTTGTGTTATCAATACTATTCTCATCCTAAAACCAAAACACAGCACCATACCAGCTACTGGAAAGAAAATGAACAATAGCCCAGCAGAAACCAGGACTTAAGGTTACTTCTATAAAAATAAGTGGCATCTTTAACGAGGACCGAGTCACTAAACAAATATAGACCAATGAGAGCTGCAGCAATGTGGTAGGATCTGAACGCCAGAGGGTGTGTTTAGCCAACTGGCAATTTTAGCATCTACTCCAACCATAAGTATGAATAGACAAATGAAGAGAGTTTAAATGTATCTTCTCTCCACAAAAGGCAAACCCAACCGTAACAGATCTGCCAATGTAAACTGAAACACTTCTAAACTAAAAGCATGGTTTAATTCTATAGTTAAAAGATCTGAGCCATGGAAAAATCACATGTAACCAAACTCAGCAGAGGTATACTGGTATGAAAAAAAAAAAAAAAAAAAAAAAAAAAGAATGTCCAAAGAAAACCAAGTCTAAGCTGTACTGTAACCAAAACAGAGATATGCACACCTGTGAATTCAAAATGTATTAATCAGGATTTAATTAATATTTAATCACTTTGAACCCAAATATAAATGATGTAAATCGTGTAACTATCAATAGTATGCAAGTATTTTATAACACTGTGATGACAATATCAGACATAATAAATAAGCTTTTTACATAAGCATGCAAGCAATGGGATCACCAAAGGGACGAAGAAACAAAAAGTTGCCAGACAGGATAAGGTAAATATAAAAGACTGCAAATCCTCCAGATTTGCACAAGAAGGATGACAGGCAGGACCAAAGAAAACAATATTACCAGTAACAAGAGCAGAAGAGAACCCTTTATTTGGGAGGGGACAATAACATTAAAACATCAAGCAAGGAAAAAAGAAGGAGATAAAAGAAGACAAGTCCACTTGAGTTTCAACTTGACCTGTAGACAGTCACACTGAGCTGATCACCTTCCTCTGCAGCTAGGAGCCACCAAGGACCACAGCTGTCAATGGTAACTGTACAGCATCAGCGCCATGGCATTGTGTAGTTACAGCTAATTTGGAAGATCATTGTTAACAGTTTTGTATACATAGGATGATCAATATTGTGTGAGATTTAACTATTAGCACAGTGTGGTTTTAGTGATAAAATTTAGGAAATTTCATTTTTAACCTTTATAATCGGCCAGATTTGTCAGTCCTCCAAATATTGCCATCACAGTAACCTCTTATTATCTGACTGTAGGTATATATACATATATATACATATATGTATGTATGCATTTTTAATAAGATCTAGCTTCTTCTACAAGCAGGCTTCTTCCAAATCATTATTCAGCTGCATTATTAGGGAAAGAGTGCAATGTTTGTTAATGTCTATGATAACAGAATATGTTTCAATATTGAGTTTTCTCCATTTATATTGGTGGCTTTGCATCTGAATTTCTGCACATCCCTCACCGCCTTTTTTGCTGTGTCCCACAGTGTAGAACAAAGTTTTGTGCCACTTTGCAAATACACAAGAAAGCATCAAATTTGCCTCCATCTCCAGCTGAACTATCAGTTCCAGTCTGTGCTCATCATTACCCTCAGAAGCTGTGACTGACAGGCTGGGCTGACGTTTGGCAGAGAAGTTACAATGAAACTAGGCAGCTTGATGTACAGGGTGGGAACTCTCCATGTGGCAATTTCTCAGATGGTCAGGTCTGCATATTCTCCCTAAAGATAGCTAGCGGAGCTAAAAAATAAATAAATAAATCCAAGAAGCCACTTCATATAAAATCAAAAGCAATACCTCCTGTCAGACTATCACACTTTCTCTCATTAGCTTGCCACTGACAGAGGATCTCAGCAGCAATATACAATCTGTACCTACTGCTTGTGTTTATTTTCCTTTTGTTTGAACAATGAGAGGATATACATTATACCAAGTCTTGACTTTGTAGTGCTGCTAAATCACACATGAGGGAACAATGAAAACAGTGCCTGTTTAATAAATATATGTTGATATTTCATATCTAATTGCTTCCAATGGGATCCTAAATGCATCCCATGGAGGAAAGGGAGTACATAAGTCACAAAAGGTAGTCACATCTGAGTGATGCATATATTTCTCCTGAGTCATGGATAAAGCTCTGGAGCAACAATTTTTCTTGTCACTTTGCTACCTACTGTTGCTGCCAGCTGGATGAGAGAACGAGAGGAATGAAGGACAAGCCCAAGGAGCAGCTGGCAAAAGAAAAATCAGTAGGAATTAAAATGCTACAAATTAAAGCATAAAGGTGTTTTAAATTTCCAAACCACTTGATAAATAACTCATTTACATAGATATATATGGACAAAAAGGGTTATAGTTCCCAGATTTCTTACCGGAACACATTTACTCATTCTAGATCCATTCAGCTTTTTATTTAGTTAGATAGTTATTTACACACACACACCAAAATAAATACATAACTAAGAAAATAAATACATTATAAATTATCAGATTCTATACCTACAAATGACAGGTAATGCCATGTCACAGGCTTCTGTAAATGCACCAGGTCCCAGGAGTCTGGTCTTATTACAAGGCTAATGCATTCAGTTTTTTGACTGCTTAATGACATTTGTGTTTCTCTCTATTGTAACATGTGAAACCTCTGCTATATTCCCAAGTTAACTGATATAGCCTGAGACTTTCACAGTTCTTCACAGAATTGATAAATATAAGCCCCTCACAGCTTCCTGACTCCAGTAGCTCTACAAAATAGGCTTGTAGTGGGAGCTGAATCATGGAGATAGACTTGGTATTTTAAAGAGAAAGAGACTGACATCCATTTTGAATACTTCCAGGAATGTCACAGTTAAGCCATATGAAGACAAGCCACAGTTCAGTCTCCCATCAGTAGCAAGTCTTTTTCCTCCAAGGGAGAGTATCAAAGACAGTTATGGGAAATGAGGTCAACTGCCAGAGAGCTTATGCTGTACAGGGCTTAGGTATTTACCATAATAGGGTTCACCTGGGCAATAAGGCCAGAAACAAAGCTGATGCATGCCTGGCATCTGCATGGTCCTCTGTAAGTATGCTGGATCCTGGGAAAGACATTTTAAAGTTTGGAAGTCATAGTTCTGGAAAGTCATATTTCTTTGTTGCAGTTGGAAATGTTCAGGCTCTGTGAATGTGAGGCTTACCCTAATTCTGAGATCCTCCATGAAAGAAGCTGAATGCTAAAGACTTGTAACTTTTTCATACCAATTTGCTATCTTTCCAAAGAAAGTTTAGAAAGAATTTCTAAGGGAGACAGAAAACTATGAAACCAGTACTTCCAGTCTTGAGGATTCCTTTTTCCTTATCTTATAAGAGGGACTTAAGACCCTCTTAGAGCTATAAAAAGTAGTCAGTCCTAAATCATTATTTCTTTCTGTTATTGTTCTCATTCCCCTTCTCACTTACCGCATGCCATTTGCCAGCTTGAATTAATGAACACAAAGCCAGCAACTGAACTTCTTCACCAGGAGGTTTTGTCGTCAAGACCTCTCAAATCATGTAGCACAGGCTTGTTTTTAGTTGAGCAAATATATAGTTTGGTACCCCATTTATCTTCATTTGACAACATTCAAATTCTACCAAAGGAATACAGTATTACACTGATCAGTAAGAATGATGCTATCATTATGTTGTTCCAGTGGCTACAAGATAATTAATGTTTAGTCATAGACACATTCAAAATAACATTAATTAAGTTATTAATGATTTTAATTAACTTCAAATGCTTCTATGTTTTCCAATAAGTTCTCCACATCTAGCAATAAAGCTGCACACACTTTTCAGCTCTCAGCTTCTTCCTGCTGTTTGTTTACCTTAAAGATTTAGCCTGAGCTGTGAAAATGCACCTCTGGAAGTTCATTTGAGTTCTGTTTTATTAATTATCTAGTTCTTTTCATTTTAGCTTTTTTGTTTCTTTCTTTTAACTGTATAACTGTAAAAGTTAATAACAAAATAATTATATTAATTTGTTTCAATATGTTTCACCATATGCCTTGTCTCCTGCATCAAATCAGCCTTGAACTGAGTTTTCACCATGAGCAGAGAATGAAGCTAAATGATGCCTCTCTAATAGCTTTAAAAAGTCATTTAATGATCTTGAGGAATTTTGTTTTTGGTATTTTTTTCTTTCTTTTTTTATCTTTTTTTCCTGTTGTTGCAAGAATCAGGCTGAAATTGCAGTAGTCTTACCATATTATCTGCCTTTTGGGAAAGAAACTAGAGATGATTTTTCTTTTTGTCTTCCCATCACTTCTCATTTAGAAGTATACTTTTCTTTTTAAACAAAAATTTGTGTTGATTAAAATGGCTCTACTGACAGCACTGTGGTGGCTCTTTATTGATACACAAAGGAGAACAGAGCTCATAAGTAGTCCAAGCTCCTTTAAAACATGCTTCAAACATGAGAGGAAAATTCTGTTTCTGCATCTTCTGATTATGGTTTCTCTAGCTATTAAGGCAATATTTAAGTCACTGTGGTATTGGTGAGTGAGTCAGTGTTTTAGCAGCATTACAGACAGACTTGTAAAAATATACAAACAGCTGAATTTCATGTTCCTTTGGACCATCTCTGAACTGAACTGAATTTAGTTACCTGAATTAGAAAGACTTCCTCTTCTACTGCTGTTCATCCTTCTATTTTATCTAGTTAGATAAAAAGATAACTAGATATTTTATCTAGTTAGATAAAAGATTAAGTCTGATGTTTTACATGGCATCACAACTCAATGAAGATGGACTTACCCTGTTTGAAATTGATAAGGTATGGAGATCAGCTGCAAGATGGTGCTGGCTTCATTAAAGATCCTGTGCACCACAATTTCAGTTCTGCACAGTAAAAAGGAAGAGCTAAATATCTAAGAATAAAGATTCAGCATCATAACCAAAAGTAATCTCAATTTAATATACAAGAGAGCAGAGAGGGAACCACAAATTTTGCCCTTCTTGCTCTCACTCAAATGATTTTTCAAGATGTTAGAAAAGTGTTTATCCACACACAGAATGCAACATCTAGAACTTTATTCCATCTTTATTCCAATTATTTTTTTGGAACTTTATTCCAATTATTCAGATGTATTAAGATAACATCAGTAGCAAAGATAAAGTATACATGCATCCAAAGCCCTCTAAAGCTGATGGTGAGAGATGTCAGAGACATGTTTGCTGTAGTAAGAAACAATGCTCTGAAAGGGCCCTGGACAAGATCCCACAGTTATTCAAAGTGTGCACAGTGTGCTTAGCACAAAAAGTGAACAGCAAACTGAGATCAACCAGACAAACCAGAAAAGATCTGAAATCTAGATGAAAGCTAGAACTGTGGCTTGTTTCTCAATTCTAGTTAGGCTTAGGCATGTACTATATATCACAGGCTTCTTGGTTTGTCAAATTGAAGAGGTTTTGTACAAAAAAAAGAAGCAAGATTTTCAAGTGCCATAAAACTACTGTCTGTAGTATTTATAAAATATAAGAATATCCCAGGGGCAACAGAACTGAATAAGCCCAAATTTGAAACAGTATACCTAAAGCTGTCTTTACAGGGTAAGTGCAGTGCCCATGTCCTTCATGGAATCCCCTGAAAGGACAGATGTTAGGTTCATTTATTTGCCCAATATATATTTGCCCACTGCGTTGGCAGGGACCTGAACTATTGTACATGTTTCTTTGAGATGTTTGTTAAATCACAATGTATAGAGAAAAGTTCATCACAGAGGATGTCACACACCAAGAGAAGTTTCCTTCTTCAGAGATTTTGCTCTAACTGCAAAGCCTCACCTAAGCTCAGGGTCTGCTGTCTCTTTTGGAAAATGGAAGTTCTTGACATAAGGAGCTGCTTCCATTTTTTGTAAATGATCAGAGTATGAGGCAGGAAGAATATAAAGGAAAACTAAACTGCTGACACCCAACTACACCAGTAGTTCAGTTATCACAAGCTCAAAGACACTAGAAATGCCACTGCCTCCTTGTTATCTGTAACTCCCAAAACTCAAGCAGGGTACCACTTTCCTCTTCTGTCTAACTAAATACAAAAATATTGTAAGCAGAGCTGCCTCACACCACCTTGATCGTTTTGGATGCAAGTTACATGTAAGTGCTCTTCAACACCTAGTCCAGGGCCAAACCGATGCTCTAGGGATACCTCTCCTTTTCCAGCAGAACAATTCAAAAAGCCTTAGAATGAAGTACTTGAGTTATTAATTTAGTGATCTTAGATGTGTAGGAGAGAACTACAGGTAAAATCCCAAAAGGAAAGTATAAATCATGAAAGCTATCTTTTTTTTTTCTTTTTTCTTTTTTTTCCTGTAATAATATTTTGTGCTCCAGCAGAACCTACGGTTTTCCAGTGTGTACAGCTAAGTAGAGCAAGAGTGTACATAGCCACTCCCCATGTTTTTTCTTAAATCAGGTCCTGATTCTTCAGATTTTCCCCCGTAAATGTACTTTTGCGTGGAACTCCACTGAAACTGAATTTGTTTATATAAAATGAAGAGGCAACATCTATGATCTTTAACTGTTGGGAGGCAAAGTCTTCATTTTCAGATAGATCTGTACAAGGCCACACAGAGAAATTCGGGACATGAATTTTAAAATAACATAACTAATGAATAACAAAAAAAAAAAAAAAGTTTGAAAACTTGTTTAACAATGTTGGCCAGGTATTTATATTTTTTAGGTTAGCCATGAAAACAGATGAAATCAGTGCTTGTTTTTCTCTCTAATAGATTTATTCCCAGTTTTTTATTTATTTGGTTACCCTTGTATTTTGGCACACAGAATAGAATCAAAAGAGTTTGTAATTCCATCTTGATGCATTTTCAATGTTATTTTAATGTGTCTATTTCAGTGCTATCAACCTCAATATGTTCAGATTTCAGAAACTGTAGTTTTGCTTCAGCGTTACAAAAGAAACATTTTGATGCTTTTGTCTGAAAAACTTACTCCACTGTTTTAGTTCAACAGTGTATGGTTACGTGAGATTGAAATCATGAGTCATTTCCTGGTTTCAGCAAACATAGGTTTTTCTCTAATGTAAGCAGACCCTGTACATTTCCCATAGACTTAACAGTGCCCTTCAGTGTTCTACAGATTTGCTGGCTGCACAAAACCTGGAATTCTTAACCACTCTATCAATTATAACCTGCACCCACAAATACTGGGTTTGCAATGCAACTTCCTCTGGTTCCTCTTAAACTACTCCTCTGCTAATGTCTACACAACTTAACTTTCATGTCAGAATCCATTGCTGTTCTAACGTTGGGGCTCTGCAAAAGATTATTTCTTGAATATGGCAATTACCATTTTTCAACTATCTTTTTTACAACCATCTTTTTTATCTTTTATACAACCAAAAGCTAAACGTGGATCCTTGCTGAGTAACTAGGCCAATCCTGTTACCTTTGGTTCCTCTAAGACTTTCTTTCCCTTCCAGGCTCCAGGGTCTTTCTTCACCGTTCTCTGATTAAGGTCCATGTCAGGCTGCATTGTTAAACTGAGTGCATGAATTCATTTAAGGTGTCCCATTTCATTACACACAACACTGTTTGAATAATATTCATTGCATCTTTCAAGGTATCCATGTCTCCAGTGCTTGTCTATCACTACGAAGTTTATCACTCCCAATTAGAAGTCTTGTTGTTTCTTCAGCACAATATGTTTTGAAAATAGCATTCATCACAGCACATCCCCCCTCTCTTTTCTCCCCTCCCCTTCCCCCTCTCAGCTTTTGGCTGACAAACAATGGGGAGAAAAAATTGACAGATAATAAAAGTTTAATTATTATAAGCAATGATGATATTTAATAATTGTGATCTCATTTGGAACAATATCCAAAAAATTCATTTTTGCTTCATTACAATGTGTGAGTGATGATACTAATAAAGGTTCACATGAGGAATTTCACAGTTCTCAGCCTGGTTCCCCCAACAAACATTAATTATTGTTCCACACAACACACTAGGAAGCCAGTGAGCAAGGATTTCAGTTGGAGCAACCATGACCTGTAATATAGTAGATAATGAAGAAAAACAGATGCCAGTACCTACAGGATGAGTGAAAGAGATGGCTCATGCTTTCTTAAGTTTCTTAGGAAAAAAAAAAAAAAAGCAACCTAAACAAACTTGTTTTCTGGAGGTGAAGAAAGTAGCAAATTTGGGAAATCCATTGCCTTTTCAAAGAACAATTTCAGACTTCCTATAAGTCTTTCATTTTCTTCTTTTCCAGCTGAGCAGACATGTGACTAACATTGCTTTCTCTCCAATCAAATGGGAGAATAAACATATGAGTCTATTCAGTATGAGATGTAATCTGGAAAGTAAAGCCTCCTGTTGTGAGTCCTGAAGGCTGGGAAAGGAGCCAAATGGGAACAGATCAGACCTAAACTTATATCAGGGACTGATTCAGATGTCCTGTTCAGTGAAGTGGAAGCTACCTGTTTTATTTTCTTGATTGTATGTAAATTTGCCTTTCTGGATAGGTAGCAGTATGAAGATGCTGTTATTGGTCTTTAAGAAATATAGGCATGGTGCCTTAAAAATATGTAGCAGGGACACATCTTAATGCACTAATGCTTTTGTTTTTTTGAAATGTTTGGCTGCTTCTCTGCATATTTTTGAACTCCTTTGTGGAAAAAGACTGATGTGAAATCCTCTGCCAAACCATTTTAAATGAGAACAAAATATGTTAATCAACATCTAGCCTGTAGGATTTCGGCTCAAAGAGAAAAAGTGAAAGACTGCTGTTGACCTGACTGTATAAAACTTTTCCATGGCTTTTACGCTTTTATGGGAAGAGGCTGGTTTAGGCTCGTACAATTGAAAAAAAAAAAAAAATATATATATATATATATATATATATATATATAATATACATATATATATATTTAAGAATGAACAGGGCCTGAAAGAAGAAAAAAAAAAAAAAAAAAAAAAACAACAACAACAACAAAAAAAAAAAAAAAAAACAGACAAATGAAAGAAAAAAAAAAAAGAAAAAAAGAGCTTTAATATTGGTGTCAAATTTATATTCACAGCCAAATTTTGTTGCTAATTGAACCTGGTCTTTTTGTTCAGTCTATTGTAAAAGTAGACATTACTATCACTAGAAGAAGACCTGATCTGAAGGAAGGTCTGCTTCAGAGATTAACTGAGCGGGAAGAAGAGGAGACTGAATGCTTTTCTTCAGAGAATGAAAGTTGGAGGAACTGAGCAATGGTAAATCTACTCTGAATAAAAATCAACTTGTGGCCTACATGCCACAAGTTGATTGAATCAAAATCTATGAGATCCAGTATCAGAAAAGCACATTTTTAATCCAGGACACAAGCCTACAGCATAGGAAATTGCATTTACAAGCAGAAGAGTTTTTTAAGTTCCTATTACATAGATGCTTGTTGCAGAAATAAGTCATTTCACAAATTCTGAGCACATGCTGCATGTTGACCATTTTAAAATCAGCCATCTTAATGTAAGCTGTGAAGGAGAGCCATGTAGGAACTGGCCAGGCACACACGGAGACAAAAAGCTGGCAACAGGACTATCCAGAGACTGTTTATACCTATACCCAACTTTCTAAAAAGAACAAAAAATAAAGCAAATTACACATATTAAACCATGTGGAGACATTTAAGCTTTTTGCTAAGAAATATGAAAGAAAGTGAAATAGTAAATGAGGGTGAACTCACTGGCTCAAAAGCATTCTCAAAAAGAGATTTGTGATGTGTTTTTGTTTATGTTTTTGTTTATGGTTTTGTTTGTTTTCCCAAGGATAAGGAATAACTATGATAATTTTCTGCAACAGGAAAAGCACTTTCAGTGAGTACTGCAGCTTTTACTGTTCTTTAAGACAAAACAAAGCAAAAAAAAAATTATTCAATGGATGGATTTTCTTCTGAGTTGGAAAAACAATGAAAAGAAATAAAACCAGTTTTCCAAGAGTGAACATAAAACGTGTGAGACAGAAAGTTGTTCATGGAGAAAGTTGCCCAAAGAGGCAGTTCATAAATGCCAAAAAATAAAATAAAATAAAATAAAATAAAATAAAATAAAATAAAATAAAATAAAATAAAATAAAATAAAATAAAATAAAATAAAATAAAATAAAATAAAATAAAATAAAATAAAATAATGTGACAATGAGAAAAAACCATGTGTGGGGCCTAAATTTTGTAGACCACATGGACTTGTGTGAATGAATTTTCTGAGCGGAGTAAACCTTTCCTACTTCTCTTCCTACTACTCTTAATTAGCTTTTTCATTAATTCCCACATTAACAACTATGATGTACTTCAGAAACACTTCCAGGTCATTTTTCAGTTCTTGTTTTCTTTATCAGATTAAAGATGAACTAAATGACTAGATCTCAATTTTCTTGTTGGTTGGGTTTTGTTTTTTTGCTTTGACATCTGTTTTCACGGGTAAAATGCATACAAGTATATATATATATACATGAATTAAAAACGTTTATTTGTCTGAGTCACAGCATTGCAAAAATGTAATGGATCTGACCCCATAAAACTGTGCTCTGTGTAGATATTTACATTTTTTAAATCACAACACATGAAGTAGACAGTTATCTAAATTAGCTGAAATTAACAGATGAGAGGAATGTAACAGATATATTGCAATATATTCTCAAGATAATAAAAGGCCAGCTTTTGTTTCAGTGGCTCATGAAATCTTGCAAGAAAGATTAATTTCAATTGCTCTGGATTAGAAGCACTTCCATATGTACTAGAAACTGGCAGAAAGGCCATAAACAAAGATCAGTGATAATTCAGAGCAGTACATCACAATGAGCAGGATGGGTCTAGCAATTACTTCATTGATCACTATTAGTCCTTTTCTCATTTAGCAACTTCATCACCACAGGGAAAACAAGGCCAGGAATTTTCTGTATTTGTTTTCATTCTTAAGTAAACTTGTCTGGACACTTTTCATGACCCTGTTACATTTGCCTCCCGCAAACATTATAGGAAATGAGTTTACTGGAAGAAATATTCATGTAAATAGATAATTTTAAATGGAGATAAATGTTTACAGAATGCAAATCAGAATAAAAAATTCTGAGTGCTTGCACCAGCAAACAATTTCTAAAATCATTAATACCACGGACAAAATAAAAAATAATCTGACCTCTGAAAACAGCTTGCCAAATAATTCACCAAACATTTAAATGGAAAGAACCTGATCTTCGAGCAGTTTAGCTCTCCTCAAAGACCTTAAGAACAATACATTACTAGAAATCTATGTCTGAGAATATATTGTTCTGCTGGTTCCAAGCACTGGATTTTGTAATTCTGCTAGGTCATTCCTATTCACACGAAAAAACAGAAGACGGTCAAAATATTGTTTAGTACAGACCTGTTACTTTACAACATTCTTACACTTCCAAACTAAAGGTAAAAAGAAAGAGCACAGTTTTATTTATCACAACTTCAAAGTCTACCAACTAATAAATTGGGCAGAAATTGCTTCTATTCCTTCACAAGGGTTCACTCTCCTTTGCCTTTAACTTCTAGTACATTCATTTCTTACTATATTTTTTTTCTATAGTATTTGTCAAATATTACGTACTGCCCAAGTTTGGATATTTGCTTGTTACTTTGGATGGTGACTTCCAGAGTCTACTCTATCTCTACTTAAACAGTTTAATTGATCCTCCAACTATCCTGAAAGAAAGCTGCCTAGCACATTTTTCAGCTTTAACTAGGTCTGTAACTGTGAATAAATCAAAGGCCCATACTATGACAGTCATTACCATCTTCCAGAACAATGTTGTGTTCATGGATAATTCAGAGCAGAAAAAAAGACAAAAATCATCCAATAAATTATTCACTTCAAATTATTCTCTCCAATGTTTCCACCAGTGACTAAATAGATCTGTCTATATAAGTCTTTTTTCTAAACCTGTTGCTGTAGTACTTAAGAACTACAACAAACGATGATAGTTTAGCAAATTAAAGAACAAATTATGCCACCTGTGGTCACATTGAATTCTATCTGGCTGAACATAATGGCTTGGATTCATCCCATTTCACTTCCTTTTCTTATCTGAAATACTCACATCAGAAGCTCAGCCACTCTCTATAATCAATGGGGGGTGCAATAGCAGTTCCAGATTATTCCACCTACCGAGTCTCACAAAAAATGCTCCCTAAAGCCTCCTTCTCAGACTAAAATCACCACATTGCCTGCATTGTGAGGGCTCCCCATTCCTCAATAACATTTTCAACTAATCTTTCTGATAGATTTGTGAAAGGAGATGTTAAATCAACAGTTTTCACTATCTGCTCAGGTAGGCCGGATCCTTTGAACCACTATATTTTTTCCTAAGAAAGATTACACTGAGATCATTATTTGCATCTAGTCAAGACCAGAAAGTGCCTTAGATTTTCTTTCTCAGGCATGGACTTTCATAGACTTGATCCTGTCCACTGAGGTCAATGGTGACTTCTTGTTGCAAGCTTTAGCTACAGTATCCTCCATTAAAATGAGCACTGAGGCAGGTAACATGATAGTATCTCTTCCTCTGAATATCACAGTTTGGCTCCATTACATTAGCCTGTAAACCTTATGACTTTCAATCTTTACTAAATACAGTAGGAATTTATCTTCAGACATGTTTTGGAAACACCATGTTAGCTGTTAATCACCCATAGTAAGGAACAATATAGTTTTGGTCCATTCCAGCAGGAATTTTGAATGGACATTCAGCAGCCAGCATTAATGCTGTGGTATTCACTTACTGTATTGAGGCAGAAGCATCTGACTTTTGGTTTGCCATTCATAGTTTAAGTATGTGAGAATTCAGATAGAGCCAAGCCAGATACTTCCTTCTGGTAATTCAATATCAGCTTCCATTTGGAATCAAACGCATTTGCCAATAAAATTTTATTTTAAAAATTTATCTGCTAATAAGTCTGTTCTCAAGACAAAATCTGCATTGAATTCTTTTGCAGCTGTAATATTTCCCTTTTCCTTCCAACAGTTTTATGTCTTTGTTTTTAAACAGAGACAGGTTTTTCCGTAGTTAAGGTTAAATCTGTTTGAGCAATTTACTCTCAGACTTTTACCTACCACTTTAAGTGTTTTATAGAATTTGCAAAAGAATCTATGAAGAGAAGAATGTTTTTTACTAACAATTGTTAGTAAAAACTGTTCAACAAATAGTTTCTATTTTCACTTCTAAGGTAAAATATGACCCCTACCAACTATTCCATGAGCTGCTTGAAAGCTGGAATTCATATTTTTTACTTGTGGTAGGCCCCATATTTCTTTTCAGCTTTACCCTGAATTCAGAAAACATAATCTTCTACTATCATCCCTCTATATAAAATAGGAAGTACTAAAATAATCTTCAAGTTTCAACACACAAAGAACACATTGTTTTAACTATACCAGTCAGTTAAATGGCAACATTCTCACTCCCAGCATGGGTACAGCTGTAATGGTGCAAAGATGGGTAGCCCATCATAACACTTTCCCCATGGTAAGCAGAATATATTGCAGCAGCAAAAGAAACCTTTCTACTGTGGTACATTCACAGTAAGATTTGTAGTGATCTAGTTACTTTAGCAGTCAACACAAAAAATTGAAATACCCCTCACTTAACAACCAGTGAAGACTGACTGTTCATGAATATTAGGTCCTTCATGTTTAAATGTCTGTAAAAGAAATCAGAAGATCATTCAAAATAGAACTGGATGTTCAGGGAGGGAGGGAAACTGGAAGGATATTTTGCCTCTGTCCTTTGAAGGCTCAACCATCCCCAAACCATTCCCAATACAAGTTAGTTCAACAAGTTCCTAATGATGTCCAACGTTCAATTATGCTGTCTCTTTAAGAAATCCATTCTGATTTTAATCCTTGCAGATAGAGAAGTCTTATCTAAACCAGTATTTAAACCTCATCTCAAGACATGGTAGACATTTCTTTGTAACATCTTGCTAGACGCTTGAAGAATACATATTCTCAAGTATATGAAAGTTGAAACATTTTTATCACTTTTTCTTCTGGTCTTTACTCCTCCAGTTTACACAGACCCAATACTGTCTCATTCCTTGACCTGCGCCTCACTGTTCTCTGGACTCTGACAGTTGGTCTATCATCTAGAGATTAAGACCGCTAAAAGTAGGCATTGTTTTGTATTTTACAGTGTTATAAATTCAGTCATAATTCTGTTAGGTGATACTCTTTAGGTAAACATATAGCATCCATATGTACAGTTTCCTTGCATATATGTTAATTTAAGCAGTACTAATATAAACATCTTTTACAGATTAGTGAGAATGAATTTCTATATTGTCGACAAGCTTTCAAGTACAGCAGTATGAGGGCAAAGGAAGAATCTGGCAAACAACATGGGTCTATAAAAAGTGACTTATGGTCTGGAAAGTATGCTTCTGAAAATGCTGCAGAAGTCCTCCAGAATCAATTGAGAAGGTTGTTGTGGTTTGAAGCTAAATAATTTCCTTGTGTAATCAGGGCCCTACAAATTCAATAATACTTAAAGATATTATTTGCTTTTTCTGTCTTTACTATTAAGAGACTGTGGAGAAAGCTCCAGTGTCTTTTAAATGCTATGAAATAATCATGTAAGAAAATGGTTGGAGTTGCTTTACTTAAGTTATTTAGAACAAAATATTGGTCTCAATACAATATAGAAGAATTGGCAGATAGACATATTTTATGTCCTAACTGACTGTTTCTACCTCTTGGATACATGAGTAAACATTAATAATAATTCAAGCATGAAAAATCTAATGCCAGCTAACAGTTGTGTTAAAGGGAGGCAGTACAGTTTAGTCTATGTATGGCTTTAAATAGTAGTTGCCGTCTTAGAAAAATGTTTCCCAACATGTTGCCTGCATGTAAGGTTTTTTCCATAGCCTGATACTTAAGACATTTGGGTCTAGAACCTGAAAGCTGTTTTGGGGGATCCAGATCACTGGTCATTTGACAAAGATTTGGAGCTATCAGTTTGCTGAAGAAGCTGCCAAACAAGTAAGTCTAATTTTGAGATGTCATCCTGCCTAAGTAAGATTGATAGTATCATCAATAAGTCTGTAAGGTAAAAGCAGAAATATGCCAATCGGTAGTTCCTGTGACAAAAAGACAGAATTGAGAGCTGCAGGCAAGAGCCACTAAGGCATCTTATGAATGACATTGCTGATAACTGTTATCTCTGGCACTAAAATAGAACAAACTATGCACAAATCGACAATTCCCTTCCTTAATAAATAAATAAATAAATAAATAAATAATAAAAATTGGATATCAATGACAGTTCTTCTTGAGAAGACTTTAAATGGTGTGAGGGGTATGTTACTTCGTATGTGTTAAAATGAAAATTTTAAAATTACAACAAGAGAACTGGTAACTCCCTTTCATACGAAATGCAACAGAATCCTCAGCAGATCATCAGTAAAGACCAGATATGCCTACAAATTTAAAGAGTGTTCCCACACAGTAAGTAAATATTAAGTAATATCTGTACGAGTCCGAGACCTATAGGTCCTGTTTCACATTGAAACATGTGAAACTGTCATTGAGTTAACTAGATTTGCTGACAGCCTCATCTTGCTGAAACATAAGGAGGTTTCACTAACATGGCTGACTTTGAGCACAAAAAATGTTCTGTTGCAAAGGATGTGGATGTTCCAGACTTTTTAAAATGGATCACTGCACCAAGTTCCAGGTGAAGCATGTAGGCATGCCCACAAATTAGAGCAGCTTTAGTCCCATCCAGAAGAATGACAGGTTGTAAAGTCTCTATCCTTGGAGATCATCAAAAAACATCTGGACATGGTCCTATGCAACCTGTTCTGGATGTCCCTGCTTGAGCAGGGGGGTTGGACCGGATGGCCTCCAGAGGTCAACCTCAACCATTCTGTAATTCCAGTGTGATTTTGTCACATCCCTATTAAATTTAAACTCCAAACTGCATACAGCATGTCAAAAACATCCTTATTCTTACACACAATACATGGCTTGGCGTAGGTGTAAGTTTCAGTATTGTACAGTGCTAGAAGAAGACAATAAGGAATCAAGTTGCCTATTCTCTTGGTTAGGCTGCCTGAGTTCCAAGTAATGACAATATGAGATTCACATGATTTCTACACATCATACGTCAAAGCAGGAAAATGAAAAGCAATCCCTGCAGTTTGAGGCCAATAAAGTTCTTCTAACAAGGTCACTGGCTGATTACACAAGCAGCACACTACCTCTGAGACCCCTTCCACAGTAAGGTGGTCAGCACCTAACACTGCAGAACACACTGTCCAGAACAACAATACAGAGAACTGGCTGTTTTAATCCTTTCAACCTGAAATGTTGGGTGATTTCACTTAGGCCAGAATGCTCTGCTCAATGTACAGATGCCCTCTCTGCCCATTTAACTCCTTGTTGCCTCTCTTACCTAGTTGTGATACGCATATATAAAACAAAAATATTCACCTCTTAATGTTCTAAATCATCTACAGTTAAAATAAAGCACAACAAAATAGTGGGATCACACCAACTGCTTCACTGTGTACAGGGGTAAGGCTACAATATCTTTGTTTCTCTCTCCTCTGCTTTGGATACCTTTTTTTGTCATGTTGTGAGAAGAGAGATAAAAATCACTGGTATCCTGGAGAAATTCCAGATCAGAAAACTACAGTCTGACTACCTATATTCCCCAGGCGGCTTAAACTGGACAAGCTATTTTTTACCCACTGTGAAGAAATTTTGCTGTATTGCTCACTGAGGGAGGACCTTCAGGAAGAATGCATGAGGGACAGTATCAGAAAAGCTAGCAGAACATTATACTGAGGAAGGAGAAATAAGAAGGTAATTCTTAATTAATTCTTAATGTCAATTTATTTGAAAAATGTGGATCTTTTTCTTTCCCAGTTTTCCCAGGAACAGCTGATGATTTTTTCAAGTGTATCTGTTGTGTAGGTTTATTCACTGCAGACTTAATATGACTATTTCTTGTACTTTAGCTCATTTGTAAGTACTCAAGTTTACAAAGTTGTAGAAGCGTTGGCTGATTTAGACTAAGCCTACAATTACTGTTTTTTTCTGTTCCCTCATTATAGAGGAGTTTTAAAATCTGGTTTCTAGGGCTAATGTTCATATTCACAATGACATCATTTGCCTTTTGTGTTTTACCTTCAGTTTTTCCACCAGGAAAATAATAGGTTCCTATACATCCCTGTTTGCAAGCTCATTTACAAGAATATCTAAAAGAAACAAATGTTTCAAGCATGCCTTGGGCTGTGTTTGTTCCTGTGGTCTACACCTAGCTCTGAGAAAGCAAACAGAAAGAAAGATTCTGTACAATGGAAAAAAAAAAAAAAAAAAAAAAGAAAAGAAAGAGAGAAAGAGTAGGAGGGCAAGCATGGCAGGCTGGGATGTTACCTTAAAAGTTCCATGTCAATAGTTTCATTTTTTGACTACATAGTTTAAGAGAAGAGACTGAATGGAACTCGATATTATAAGCTATTTGATATTTAGTCTGATTCTGCAAAAGACAGAAAATACCACATGGTTTTGTCTGCACCTAAAGACATAAATAAACCACTTCACTGCTCATTACAGATGCTTTCTATCTCTGTTACCACGTAGGGGTGGTCCAGGTTCCTACTCTAAAGATTGTGATTACATTTGGATAACCTGGGGATTTAACGCAGAGAACTGTAGGACACTGATTGATATGAGATTGGCCAAGGTTTCTTGAAAACACTGGTCTGTGGATGAGAGTCACAAAGTCAGAGGTCACAAAAGTTAATTGTGATTAGCAAATTGTTTTAGTTGGGAAAGGATCCACCATTCAGAAGGTACTGTTAATACAGAAAGCAGCAGCCCAAGCCATACTAGACATCAACATGTCACCTGCATCTGACCACCAAAATTTTGGCTCCACTTTCCAAAACTCTCCATAATAATCTTGGACAACCTAAAAGACCAGCTTTACCAGGGCTCCTTACACAAACTGCACTTCCTTAAATAGTGGCTCTATAATTAGAAAAGCATCTCTATTCCTTTATAATTTAGAAATAAAACAAGTTGTGAGATGTGGAAGGCATTTATGATTGAGAGCATTTTGCTTACCCACTTTATAGCATGTTTTGCCAACATTGGTGTCAGCCTAGCTGAAAGGGCACCAAACTGAGTGCAGAGCAGCTAGCAGAAGGGAAGGGATGAAACCTCTCAATCTAGCTTTGCTGATGAAGAAAGGACAGAAAATGTAAAGTGAGGCCAGCCCCAACTGATCAGATTAGTACTGCTCCTGTGTCACTACTAGTACCTTGCCACCTGTTTTTTCACTGAACACTATTTCAGAAGTCAGCTAGAAGCGACCACACTTGCAAGAGCCCTGTCTGTACCAGGATTTTAACCCAGGTTAATGTTAGTTAATCTTTGCTATTTTTTTTCCCAGAAAAAGGGTCATATTGCAATTTACATGAATAGCAGACAAACAAAATCTGCCTTCCAAGCTTTGGTGGTGCAAAACATAAAACTGCTCTCAGAGGAATAACTGTGCTATTTTGAGGAAAATGAAACCTGCCTGCAGCGCTCCAGACCTAAGTCACCATTTTGCAAAGCAGAAAGGTTTATCATGTCAGCTGAAAACAAGGGTAGAAGCTCACTCTAACTAACACCTTCTTTCTCCAGTACACCTGTGCCTACATGTAGTCAGTCATGTTTATTTTCAGAGTTGTTGACTACATATATAGTCCTGACTACTACATATATAGTCCTAAAGAGAAGACTGTGTGTAATTGGTATACCAGGCCATGTAAATTGCTTCTCCCAAGCTTGGAATGCAGCTACTGAGATGCAGAAAGACAGCAGCTCTCTGTCAGCAACCTGGAGCACTACACAAAAGTTTGGGAAAGGAAAAAGCAAACAAACAAACAAATAGAAATATGCCATATCTCTCACCAGATGTACAGGGAATCTGAAAGACAGGTTTTTGGCAACTCCACTGAGAATTTAGCCTGGCACATGAGGTCAAATGATCTTGCAAAATCAGAGCCAAAACTAGTTTTTACATATCATCTAAAATATAAAGATCTAAATTTATCCATTCCTGGATATGAGCTTGGCATTTTGACTGAGGAGTGACTGATGTAGGTTTTCTGGAGAGATAACACAGCCTCTAGCTCCTCTTACAGCTGTCTGCTTATATTTTTGATCTAATGGATACATTATTGTATATACTGAGCCAAGCAGCAAGCTGAGAAATAGAGAGACCTTGTCTGGTCCATTACACTTCCTGAAATCCCTTCTGTCTCACAGACAGCTGCTTGTGCTAGACAGAGGATTTTGTGATCACATTACATCAATTCTGCTGACAAACTGACTGCATTGTGCTTTGAATTCTTCCAAATATCACCACAAATGAGTGGTCTGTGCAGTCCTGGATGTTTTTCATTCCTCTGTTTTCCTATGGCAGTCAAAGGGCCTTACATTTGGAGTATGAAAAATATTAGAATCTCTGCTCTGCATGTCCTATGTCTGTGCAACATCATTAAATGTATAAACTATCTTTCTTTCTGAGTGATTTTATCACAGTAGCTTGGTGCTAACCAGTCTTACGGCTTCTACCAGCCAGATCATACCTACAACCTCATTTCAGCAAGGCACTGAGATATTACACAAGGTTTATGAGTAATGATTTATACTGAGAATTGAATCCAGCAAAAGGGATATTTAAGAAGGGAAATGAAGCTGTCAAATAGTCTTCCAGTGCTCAATGAAAAATGAAATGGTAACATTATAGTCTCATGACCTGTCTTCTGAGGGTGAAAAAAGGACTGCCGTTGACATCAGCGTGTCTTCTCTGAAATTCTGAGTCAAATGAAAAATACGTGACAGATTAATTTGATATTACAACAGAAATAAAGTTAAATACACTCCTGGCCTTTTGAAATCTGAACATGTCAGTTTGTAAACCATATTGGCTTTGTCTTATTTAGGAAAGAATTTTTTGTTCCAAGGATCCATCTTGTGCTACCTACAAGATTTTTCTATTAATCAGATTTAATAATAATAATAATAATAATAATAATAATAATAAATCTTACATTTAATTTTGTCAGAAATATCCTTATAAATAGAGATATACATGAAAAACATACATAGTGATAAAGAGACATGCATGCCTAAATTTGCTTTCCTAATCTAGATTATCAGTGAAAAATCTTTGGCACATCAGGAGAGAAGAAATGGGTAAAATCATTTAAATTATTAATATTTCATGTCACCTTTATTCTTTTTTTCTTTAAAAATATGAAAGGCAAAGTAATAAGATCACTCTCTGCAGCAAAACCAGGATCACAGTTTCAGGCAGCACATGCTGTCATTTAGCTTAACCCACAGTATTAAATGTGAGATTGCTCCTATCTTTAGCATTGCAACATAACAGCTCCTCATTAGACCCTTAAAATACACAGCCACAGTCTGAGTCAAGGTAGGTCATACAGTTCATAAGAGATTTTGACAGTCATGTCAGTCACTGAAATTGAAAGAATGGCCACTTCAAATTCCTATATCTAACACCAGATTCTCTTTCAGGGGTGGGGGATTAGAGAGAGAGGGAGGGGGGAGAGAGAGATCTGAGACCTCTAAAACTATGACCAGGAGGAGACTAGGAGAGGGTAGCCTCAGGCTGAACTAAGGACATGCAGGACTGTTCTGAGCCTCTGGGAAACTCCAGTCAGGTGGTGGTAGTGTTTGCTAGACAGCCCACAGACAACTTCAGATCCCTAACTGACTCCGGACTGCACATGTACCAGCCCCTCATGTGCTCCTTTCTGCCTCTGGCAAGGCTCGTGTGAGACTTATGCTGAAATGGTAAGAGCTAGCAGCTCTGTGAGTCCCTGTTCAGGGAAAACAGTAACACACAGTTATCCTCTATCTCACTCACACAAGACAGGTACAGCAGATATACTCAATGGCTAATACCATCTTCTTCGTTGTTCTCTTGTTTTTCTAGGGGTGATCTTTCCAGCTTTATGAGCATACAAATTGTGTGAGTTTTGCACACAAATTGATGAAAGTTACCGTGTTGTTCTATTTACAGTAGCTTAGGACAGCTTACATCCCATGCTGACTTGAATCTAACAAACAAAGCACTTGGATGATAAAGAAAAGGTACTGAGTCAGGCCCTGGCACAAAGAACTTCTCTGTTTTTCAATATTAGCTTATTTGGATAAACATAAACAGATACAGATAAAGCAAGACATCTTAAAATGAAAGGCAACTGTTCCTTCTCATCCTGATAGGACCCCTTTGTAATCTAACAATTGCTTTCACGTTTGAAAACACCTGGAAATACCTGCACCCGACACTGATGATATTTAGGTTCTTGAAAGAGTAGTAGGAGTGTGATTTACAGAGACATGTAGAAGTTCACCATCTGTAAATGATCTGTGTATAGTTCTGCTACCTCTGTAGTGGGATGGGGACCCAGTGATCTGTGTCGTTCAAGAAAATTAGTGGGAAATAACCCTATGGCATGCTTAGTTCACTCACATGTAACTAAGTTATAGGTGTCTCAATGACCCCCCAGAAAGTAGGAAGACCCCAGATCATCTGTGGTAATTGATGTTACCTGGCTCTCTCCATCTCCACATTTAACAGATCAGAAATCGGAATATTTAATTACTTAAGGATAAAGACACTCAGAATCCAAACAATTGCTTAGACTACGTAGGAGGAAAAAAAAAAAAAAAAAGAGAGAGAGAATATGGACACTGCTGGTCAAAGAAAGGTTTCTTACAGTACTTGGACTGTTTTTCTGTAGTTAAACAAGCTTAAACCTGTGAATGTCTAATATAAGCAAAATCCATAGGAAAAACAGAATAAGGGCCACTAATATCGCCAGGATCCCAGTGCCTAAAGTGCTCCAAAATGTGTGTATGTGTTCAAATGCAGGCACCTCCAACACCCCCAAGAAGGTACACCGAAAACCAAAGTTTAAGGGCATTAGACTATTGAGCAAATCTCTAGCATTTAGAGATCTGAGTTCCTATAGTGTCAGACATACTGGCTACACGTAAAGCATTTGGGAATATTCCCAGGCACTGGAACTCAACCATCCACACTAGAAAACTATTAAAACATTCCCTGTTACAATTCTGGCAGGTCATAACTAACTGTCTCCCAAGGATAGCTCATTCCAGGGACATTTCCCAATAGGCAGTTTGCATGCAGCCAGCCTGTTTTGGAGTTTACAGGAGTTTGTTAGCATGGTCAATGGGCCATTGTGTGCCAGTTGGCCTAATTGTCTGGGAATGTTCCTGGGAATGTTTAATATAATGGTTTATTTGTACCCATTATTTCTGAGCCAACGTAGCAGTTCAGCACTGTCAAAAAGGGGAGTACCTGTTCCTTCTCTTAACTACACAATTCAATCCCCCCCTTTATACCAGTTCTGGACCTTTTCAAGGCTTTTTTTGAGGCAATTAAACTCTGTAACCTGCAGAGAAATTTCTTTTTATGTTTATTTATTTATTTATTTATTTTGTGCGTGTGTCCAGGTGACTGTTGGTTTAGGAATTCAAATCAGCTCACTGCTGAGTCTGGCAAGAACCAAAGCCAGCTCAAGAAAGTGGCATGGCTGGACCTGGGAGGAAGAAAAGGGTGAAGCAGCAGGGTGGAGTAGGATCCCTCCCTAGCAATGCCAATGATGCATTAGGTTGTGCCTTATAACTGTGCTTCAAGTGATTTACTGAAATTAATTTAGACTGTAGTTCCAAGAGTTTGAGCTGATATTTGCCATCACTGCTGCTGTAAGAGAAGGGTCTTTCTGGCTGCCTTTCTTCCAATTGTTCATTCCCATATCTTCTCCTTCTCTTGTGCCAGCACAGCAGTGTATATAGCAGTGAGTGAGCTGGACCGAGGAAATAAGCCTCAGGAAAAAAAGTTAATCATAACTTGCTCTAGTTCACTGCATGGCCACAAATGCAAATGCCAGAATGGGATCACAAGAGAGTGAGGGGGGAAGGATGCAGAAATAAGACAAAATACCCAGGATGAAGTAAAATGTAGGACAGCAGTTCCAGAGTATATTATCTCAATCTGCTTATGGAACAGCAGTGTTGATTAGCTAGAGGCAAATGCATGTCCAACAACTTAAAGGTATTCAGACTATACAGTAGCAGAGGCATTTAGAGGGGAAAGGGTCTTACTGGTACCATAAATAAAGATAAGGGTTCAAATACCATTGCAAAACCGAAGACATCTTGTACAGATTTTTTTCTGTTTATTTTTTTCTGTCATAATAGTTGTTATCCCAACAGTGTTAGCTGTCAGCTCTTTTTTTTTTTTTTTTTTTACCTATACCTGAATTAAAATTATAGGGGGAAAAAAAAGCAAAAAAAAAAAGCTTAAAGGTTGTTTTGATCATTATGACAATTGAGAAATGCTGAATCCAAACAGCTTTGTACTGCAATAACTGAATTCAGCCTCATGTGTTATTATAACCTTTTTATTGTCAGTATGCCTTTTTTCAAAGTCTATTCCGAAAACACAAGTGGCAAGAGGCAGTGGAGGAGAAGCATTAACTTTCTGTTGCTGTCAGAGTGATCTAATTTGTAGTATCCCTTACCACTAATTGCTTAAATAAATTGCATTTTGCAGCACAGACAGGAACCATATTAGATTTTTGGAATTCTGATCCAACTCCAGAATGTCTCATGGAGCAGTTTTTATTACACTCTTGTGTAGGCTTTTTAATGGCTCTAAACAGTTAATTAAGTTATTCTAAGAGGCATAACATCTTCCACAGAAAAAGCTTTCTAGTGCTTTTTCTTGCTCTTAAGTCTCCCATGTAGCTTTTCCACTGGGAGTTTTAAAACTTGGGAAAATTATGATATCGCTATTTGATGACTTAACTCTTCCATCTTTTCCCCAGTCCCTTCCCTCTCAAAGAACTTACCAGGCCATTTAAAATATTAGTGCAAATCGTTATAGCTCTGTTGATCTAACTATCACTGTGATGATTTACACCACTTGGGAAACATGAAGGACAATCTTCCAGTGCTTGCCACCCAGTGGTGTGCCATCAGTTGTGTCATTCACCACAACTGCAACTGCAACTGTGATGCTTCAGAAATGGAGCTCAGCTCAGAGCTTGAACACTGACAAACATGTACATCAATTACCTTTACCAGTTATAAGTGATCTGAGCAAGGCAGGATCTGTAGGCAGAGGCAATATCTTTTATTAATCCTCCCAATAAACTCTGGGAAATGTGGAAAAGGGAAACAAAAGTTTTCAGGCACTCAAGCCTTCTTCAAGCTGATCTTTTACATGGTTTAGATATGTGACTAGATTTGAATGAGATTTCTCCTCGTAATAAATGGCTCAGTTTTCAAAATAGGACTATAATCAAAGTTTACAATTTATTAAAGGAATAGAGGTAAGCAAACAGCGCTGGGTGCGCCGGGAGTCTCTGCTCCACCAAGACGCACACCAGTTTCATCAAACAGCTGATTTTTATGCTCCTAGGCTGATACATATTCATTACTACTTCTAAAAAAAACAGGGTTATTATAATTGGTTTCCGGAATCCAAACCCTCCTACTGGAGCATGCGTGTCAGTCTCCGGTGGTACCTCTGGGAGTCTCTCATGCTGAAGGCTCATAGTCTTCCTCCCTCTTGTCCTTCTCCTTTGTCCAACTTGGCTGTATGTCAGAGACTTCTGCAACATCCCCTGCAAGCTTTGTTTTTTAGTTGTTTTTCAGCTCTCCCCATCTCCTTAATCTCCTGGCCAGATAGCAGAGACTTGCATAGTGTCCCATGCAATAGTCATAATAGTTAGCAGTTATTCTGAACCCCCACAGGTATCAGAGACTCCAAGGAAAAGTCTACAAACACATTTCCCTTCAAGCTCTCTATTGACACAAATTGCTAAAACATTCCTTTGCAAGATACAAGAACTATATACATTAACCATTCTGTTTTTCTTAGACTTGTGGTTATACAAGGGTATGTAAGACAGAAGGTCACATTCATCAAACCATGCGGCCCTAGCATTGTTCCATACTGACTCGAATCAGATGAACATATCTCACATCCATACTAAGCCTTCTCTACCAGAGCATAAATGAGTTGAGATACAGATTTCCCATTGAACAATTGCATTTATGGATTTGAGACTGCATACCAATACGGAGGGTAATTCTACTGTAAACACAATCAAAATTATAGAATCAGTGTTTGTTTTTATACTTTTGGTATCAGAAACTAACACAATTCCTTTTCTATGTTTATTTTTCTTCCCTTCCTCCTTCCGTTCCCTTCCGTTCCCTTCCCGTTTCTGAAGTTCCCTAATTTCCCTCCATTTCAGAGATTATTTGTCAACACCTATCTTCCTCTTTGGGCATCTACATGCACCAGTCCAGCTGAGTGTACACCCAGTGCACTCCTGTACATAGCATAAGAGAGAGTGGTCCAGCAAACAGATCCGAAGATGGCCTCAGCAGCCATGCTCAGTTTTGTCATTGTGCACACGTTGTGCCCTCCTGCTGAAATAATTTCTCTTCATTATTTATTCAGATAAAAATAACCTGTGCAAGTACCTCTAACAGTTCCCCCAGAAAGCACCACTTGGAAGCCTGTCTCAACACGGCTCACCAGATGCTCAATAGCAGCACCTGCTGAGCCCTTCATTCGCTGTCTGCACTCCTGCTGCTGTGAAGGTTCATACGAGGAGGAAGGATAACATCATATCAATTCACTTGCTTTGATCCAAGAGAATGGCAAGGCAAGCCATATCAGATTTACAGACTTTAGGTGAGAACTGGTTTATCTGTTGCTAAAACGTAGTCATATCTGGGTTGGCACGGAAGCAACTCTTTAACCACAAACAACATAAGTACAGATTAAGAAAGGAAGATAAATAATATGATAGATGCCTTAAATGAATAGGAGAATTTCACTTGGTGCAGATCAGCTCCCCAAGCTGGAAGTGACCCAGGACACAGGATTTAACGTCTGTGTTTTAAGAAGAAAGAAAAAAAAAAGAAAAAAAAAAAAAAGTCAAAAAATTCAACCGGTCCTTACTTGCTGGTTTTATATAACTATCATTATTTTATCTTGCTATCCAGCACATCATTTGATGTCAATGCATAAAAACATTTGCTAAGTGTTATAATGAAGCCTCATCTCAATCTGAATTTAGTAATATTTATAAAAGAAATATTCATAAAAAGTATAAAAGCTATAAAAGGTATAAAAGGCAAGTAAACAGTGCTGGGTGTGCGGGGAGTCTACGCTCCACCAACATGCACACACGATCAAACATTCTAAATATATAGAACATTGCTTTACATACTAAACCCGAGTATGCCTATATATACGTACAATCAGGAAAGGTAACAAACAATCCTTTAAGTTCCATGACTTAACAGTCTCCATTTTCCATTCCTTTTGATCGATATGGCTCGCTTTAAGTTGTCAAGCAACTCGGTCTTCAGGCCTTTTGTATCCCATACTTCCCGGATCGAAGAAAAGCATATCCATCTCCTTTTCAAGGCCAGTAAGGCCTGGGTCAAAAGGCACGCCCAGGTCAGCAGGGGGCGTAACAGCAAAAGCCTCCGATGGCTGTAGCAGCAGAGGGGCCCATGGCGTAGCAGTCGGATCAGTAAAGGAGCCCGCAGCTCCCTCACTGTCTGGCAAACCACACGTTTCTGACTGTGGTCCCACAGGGCTCTTTAAGGCCTCAGAGACTGCTCGCCAGGTGCCGAGCAATCCCACTGCAACCTTGTCGTTTTTAGTTGCAGAGTCCCACACCTTGACCTCAATTTGGTCCCATATTTCAGTATCATAAACTGTCCGATTGTTAATGAGGAGAATAAGCTGTAAGGTTACCAGGACAGTCTTTGTTCCTAAGGACGTATGATAACCCATAATGCACAACTGCTTACCAGTGAGAGGCAGTTGTGTGCACAGGTCCGCTTCTCTCAGCTCAAGCTTCTCTGCAGCTCCAGTGTGCCTGTTTCCAGCGACTTTCTGTACGAGCTTTTCTGAGCGGTTTGCTGAGTTTGGCCGAACCCATCTTCATGAGGCAATCAAAGTGCCTGTTCCCGTCCTGGTCTCCATTCTGCCAGCCTGTTCCTCTTCTTTTTCCTGCTTCTTTATTGATGACGTAACTTCATCGCGTTGCCTTTTTCTTTTATTTTTTTTTTTTTTCCTTCTTCTTTCTTGAGGGCAGGCTCCCCTCTTATACCCTTCTCTCCACAGCAGTTCTTTTCAAAACAACTTTTCATTGGTCAAACAACTTTGAATGGAACAACAACAGCAAACACCCAGAAACTTCCATGCCTTAACGGATGGAGAACAAGAGACCAGCTGGAGAACAAGAAACCGGAGACTGCATAGAGTCTCCTGAATCACCCTTCGTTCCCTCTAAACTCTTTTACACTCATCGTTAAGAGTCTAATGTTATCTGAACCACGAGGCTTTCCAACCCCCATGGCCACACTCCCAAATCTCCCCCTTCTTTATTAATATCAACCATTTTCTCGACACGAATTACCACTCCATATATAACATAAGCATACATAGTTAGAGAGCACACAAAATGTAACTGCAGTGATAATCATACAATTTTGTGACAATCAAAAATAAATTAAAAAAAAATAGAATACAAAATCATTCTACATTTCTGTATTATTAAAAACGTTGCAGTAAATTTAAACTTAATTAAAATATCTGGTCTATCAAGCAAAACAGTTCCAGGTTGAATCCAATGCAAATTCACACATTCATTCACCCCTTCAAGCAAATTTGAATTCAGAGCCTTGCTGCTGTCCTTGAAAGGGAAAAGGCCATGCCTTTTTCCCTTCTGAGGCCAATAAATGCTGCCTTGTCAGTATTAGCAGCAAAGCAAGATGCACACAAAACGAGAGGGGAAAAAAAAAAAAAAAAAAAAGTGTTCCAACTTCTGCAGAACCCAAACTAAATTCAATTCAGCAGTTGAGAATGGCAGAGAAAGTAAAATCTGCATCTGTTACAGTTGCTACAGTTGGAGGTGTGAGTTACAAAGGAGATTTGCCAGACTCCTAGGCCTATGAGCAAACCAGAAGGGAGCAAGATGAACTGATGCCAAAGCATGAGCTTTTTCCAAATGCAGCAACCTGTGCAGCACCAGAAGGTCACAGACTGCAGCTGGCCCAACTGCAAGCGAGGCAGAGGGAACAGTCTTAACAAGCACCAACATGCCAGACAGGAAAAAGAGGTTTGGGTGCTAACCTGTTCAAAATGAGGAGCTGGCCTGGGATAAATGGAGGGAAAGGGTGACGAACATGTGGGAACTGTTTTTGTCCCTCTGCCTGATAGACACCCTTCTTCAGCATTCTAGTAGACTATTTAGTCTGCTCTATACAACTGGGATAGATTCATCCCACACTTCTCTAACCAGGGGTGGGGGCAAGGCATGAGATGATGAGCATGGACATGGTCTTGTTTCCCAGAATGCCTTCCTCTGTTTTTTCCAGCATGATCCATCTGCTCCTTGTCTGAGGTTTTGGCCCCAGTCTGACTTTAGCATCGCACAAACTGCCACTTGCATCACTGCCTAGCAAACTATGGTCTCCATGAATTTCCCAGGGCACTGCCTCTATTTGTCTATTATTTCTGTAAAACACTTTGAAATTATACTCAAATTTTAGTAAACTAGAAACTGTCTTCTAATTCCAGAGTTTGGAATAGGAGTGTCTCCTCTAAATATTTGCCAGAAGTAGAAGCTACAATTCCTAGTGAATTGGATGTTTTGCAAATTTCCCTCTAGTGATTCATCTTTAGAATTAGACTATACTTGTTTTTCAAAGATAGCTGAAGTTCAAGAAAATAGATTTTACTCTCTCAAGACCCTTGCTAAAACGTTAGTAACAGATCATTTAACTCACAGGAACTAGGATTTTTAAAAAGACAGAAAAAATCTTTTAAGGAAACTGTTTTTCATCCTCTTTAGGGAAGTTGTATACTGAATCCCAAGCACTCTTCAAAAGACTAGTAACAATGTCAGGTTTTAAAAATCTATGTAATATATCCCACTCTCGGGTAAGTCTCAGTCCTGAAGGATAGTTATACCTTGCTTCTTTTCAAACTTAGTTCTGTGCCACACTTTCAGGTTGATCAGACCTACATTCTTTGTGTTTATAATCACCCTCTGTTGATCTGAAAAGTTAAGTGATATCTTTGGGTAACAATTCTGCCTCACTAAAACTAGTGTGAGTTTGGCTGATTACCTGTGGGAACAGAACCATATGCTCAAGAAATATCCTGAGATCCATTTAGTAGCTGGTAAGTAAATACCACACAATCCTTTTGCCTGTGAGGACACCAGGAATGTAAATGAATCAAGGGTCAATTGTTGTAAGAAACAAGCTGTTGGTTTGAGGAACAGTAAGATTAAATTACAGCAACAAATAAGGATTGAAGAAGTAAAGGAAGAGACAATGGATTTATGAATAAAGGCACATGTCTAAATGAACTACATAATAATGATTGAACATTCTTTCAAGTATCAATTAGACCTTGTTCTTTAATTATAAAATACAAGCAAAATTCATAGACACAAGAAGAAAAGGAGAGGCAAAGCTGAATCCCACCAAATGCCCCAGTGAATGGAATGCAGAATTCTCCACCAAGACTCTCCTTTGGGACCTTCACTGTGGGAAAAAACTCACATTGAGCCAGTCCTTTTTTGTCTATCCTATTTTGAAAGGTAGAGGTCTAACATTTGACAGCCTTAGTCTTCTGGATACAGTATGATTTCTTGGCCCTATCAATGGAAGCTATTGAAGCAATTAAAGCTATAGGATTAAAGGACTAGGTTTCACCAGCAAAGCCTAAGTGTCCAATTTTTCCCACTAAGTCTATCTATTACAAACAATATTTTGGCTGGAGCAGTCCCCTCTGTCTGCACAAGACTTTCCACAAAGGCTGTTAGAGAGACAGATGGCAGAGTGCAATATCACTATGAGCCTGGAGTGGGATGGAACTCTTCTGTCTACTGCTGAAATCTTATGACTGCCAATGGGCACATTTCCCCTGACCAATTTACTGACATTCAGTGAAAACATCCAGGGCATTATAATAAGGTTTATTTGGTTTTCCTGCCTCAACTGCCAGACTTTGGAATATCTCTTAATTTTCTCTTTTACCCTAACCCCATCTGCAACCAGTGGTTGGTGCAGGGATTTTAATCATAGGCTCACTGCTTGTGTGAGGTGCCGAGGCATGTATATGTCAGAGTTCTTCCCTAAGAGTGGAGAGGTTGCCCATAGATTCAGGGTTTGATAATTAGAGATTTCTGAGAATGGCTCAGATTGCAAACACATGTTATTTTTCAGAAAATACATCACATCTACATGTTGAGAAAAGATACCTCTGCAGCAGCAACAAGCAATCAGTTCAAATCAAAAGCAAAGAGTGTATGTAATCCTCAATTACACACAGTCAAGCTCAGTTCTTTTGTTATACCAGATGTGTGCTATTGCACCTCTACTTAACATGGCAGAATCATTTCTATAATAATGTAGAGAACTAAAGCCAAACTCCAAGTAAAATAACTCAATAATAGTTTGAGTGACCAGATAAACATCTCCCTCTCTCCAACCTCTGATAGAAGATGAGATATCACTAATATCTAATGATATTAGTGACTGAGCTCAGCATGATCAGAAGAAGGCGGTAGATCTCTTATCCAATCACTTCTCACTTTCTTGCACCTGCCCCAGCAGCAACATGTTCTCACTGCAATTCGTTACAAACCTGTTATTTTTCACTTGAAAACTTAAACAATTTGTGAGTTCTCATTTTCTTACTGAGATGCAAGCTCTACATTTTAATAAGTAGGATGTGTCCTAAGCAATGCCCTTCACTTGTTTGCTGTAGTTCCCTATGAATATGAATCAGGTTTACCAAGCCTTGTATTGGGCTACCTTGCTGGAGTTCTGTTTTTCTAATCAGTTCTACGTCTTTTATCCATGTCTCCTTTTTTTTTTTTTTTTCTTTGAAATCCTACTCCGCTTTTTTGTCCATTGGTCTAGTTGATACACCTAAAACATCCTGCCTTTTAGCCAGTTTTCTGGAATAGAAGTTTTGTTACTTAACCATAAAATTCCTGACACAACAGAGTGCCAATCCTTGACTGATTTCTGAAGTATCACCATAATGTCAGTAGCACAACCTATAAATGAATGACACCATATGAAATATTAACAAAATGCTACCTGACTATTGTTTATGTAATGCTCTAGTTAATAAATAAATAAATAAATAAAAACACCCTAAATGTAGCCCGTATTTCGTTTCCTTTCTGATTAAAAAGAAAGCAGATTGCTCACTGTTTCTTCTGTTGCTAGCTGATTTGCAAGCATCACCACCTTCCCAAACACTCACAGCTTCTAAGGGTGATGGACCTCGTCAGGAAAGCGGAATCTGATATTGAGCTGCATAAATTGTTTTTTTGCTTCCCCTCCCCTGAATGTGTACAAGTTACAGAAGGAAAAAAAAAAAATGATGAGAAAATGCTAAAAAGTGTGCCTTTGCTGGGCACCCTCCATAGCACATTTCCGCTGTGCAGGCTTCTTTCACTCAGACAAACTCTTCATTTTCCCCGTTTCCTTGGTATATCATTATTTTTCTCCCTACCCATTTTAATTCCTTTTTCTTCCTAAAGAGCTGTTTTTAACAGCTGCATCTCCAGCTGTCAAGTGAATAATTCAAGGGAAATTTCTCACCATTGCAAGAATTGTACTACAAAATACTTTAAGCAGTCTTCAAGATTGTTAGAAAAAGCTTCACAGGACAGCCACATGCATGGAGTGCTTTATTAGAGGACAATACAGCTCTTTACAATGTGCACTTAACCTAGAAGTACTTTGAGCAAGCAGTTTATTGTGGACACATTTACCCTTGCTGACAAAGGTCCTGTCCTTGAAGGCTTTGGTTTTCAAAGCCTTCTTTCCAAAGGCTATTTGCCACTAGTCTGATTCAGGTTAAAATTTTCAAAATAAACCAGCCAGCACTATACACAGTGTTGCAATATAAATAAATCTCAGCACTCTCTTAGCAAGGTATTATGGCTGACCATAGCTGTCTAATCATGGGGAATCTGCTCTCAGAATTCAGTAGCTAGAAGGCTACTTCCAGTACCCTGTGAGCTTGTTTAGAGCTTGCATGGTTATGTGGCAGTACTCTGAGCAGCAGACATGCATGCTAGATGTTTCCCATGCATATTATATGGTTTAAAAAATAACTTATTTTAACAGTTGAAATATTCCAGAGATATCCAAACCCAAGATACTCAGATAGATAGAAATGCATCAAAAAGAAGCTCTCATCACTTAGCAGAGAAGCATGGTGCATACTACGTAAACAGCGTAGGTAAGAGATACCATGTAAAATGAACATTTTTGAATGATTGGAATATGGTGTGAGAGTCAAATATGACATATTTGACATCTGTGAAACTTTGTCTTTCAGTCTTCTTCCCAGCCACATCAAATGCTGGTTCTGTATCAAACAGGTCAAAATTCAGGATCTCAGGATCTATAATGACTGATGCCTTTTTCCTGAAATCAAATGCAAATAAAACTTAGTAAAAACAAAATTCAAACTGATCTTAGGTCAATTCCATCAACCATTAAATATGATATGCTAGCCAGAACATGAAGGGCTCTATTTAGTGATCCTCTCTAGGCTTCATTTTTTGAAATAGTGATGTGACAGTTGTTAGCTAAAACTTTTAAATACATAAAGTTCTTTTGCTAGATCTCTTTCTCTTATTGATGCTTAGCCTGACCTTTATGTTTGAATATGAGTTCCTTCAGTGACAGCTTGTTCATCTTGGGCTAGATATTCCAGAAGATCTATTCAGTCAGTGATGGCACAGACTCCTATTTCAGCAGTTGTTTTAAAGCTTCACTGTTATCAAAGGCTCCTAAAGAAGCACAGAGACATATAGTCCTTTTTTGTGCTTAAATATTTTCTGTACCTATCATATAACACTGATCTGTGAAGCTGACAGTGATATGTCATCTTACTGCAGGTGATAAAGTATGCCTTGGAAGAGGGACTTTCAGCCACTTCTCAAAAAACAGTGAGCAATAGGTACTCTAAGAAAACATTCTGCAGCATCTAAGGCCAACTTTAACAGTCCTCAGTTACAACATGGATGGTGACCAACGGGAAAAGCTATAAATATCTTCTTTTCTGCCCCTCTTCTCCAACCCCACATTGAGGCAAAAGCTGATCATTATTGTATTGATTTTGGCCAGCGATGGTGTAGAGTAAATCACAAAATCAGATAACCTTGTTTCCCAGCCTTTGTAAACTAATTATGTCTATTAATCACAGAAACCTCAGAACTTGTCCCTCACACTAAAAGAATTCCTGCAACAAAAACATCTTCCATTTTCTTTACACATTACTATTTCCTTGATAAAGCAAAAGATACTTCATTATGCTTTCTCAGCGAGCTAATGAGACTAGCCAATCTGCTGCTCAGATTAATTAAGAAACTCATGAAAAAGTTTTAAAGAAATCAAAAATCACAGTAGAGTCACCCTTTTTTGACAAAGTAAATTCACAAGAATCCGCTGAAAATCAGAAGTAAAGTTCTAGGTAATACAGAGAAGGGGAAACAATTGCAAAGTCGCAACTTTTGAGGGGAAGGGAGGGGAGGGGAGGGGAGGGGAGGGGAGGGGAGGGGAGGGGAGGGGAGGGGAGGGGAGGGGAGGGAAGAACACTTTCCATAGTTTTGTTTGTTTGTTTTGTTTTGTTTTTCTATTTTTGCTGCTGCTGGTGATGGTGTGTTTGTTGTTGTTGTTGTTTTGTTTTAATTATTATTTTATAGATTTCTTCACTTATATAAAAGTCTCATTACATAAGCCACCTATAATGAGGCACCTATTAATATAACACATAAGTTCCTGTCTTTCTCAGTTGGACCCTTAACATAGATAAGATTATAATACACTATCAGACGTATCAGAGATTTCTTGTGTTTAGATTATGTGCTTTATTCAGTCTGTGATATTTAGCATGTAATGTGTCTAAGAACAAAGCAGACATTACTTGGCTTCCTTTCACTAAAAGCCTTTTTTTCTCTTTTAAATATCAGTGAAGTATATCTCAGTGTTCAGCATCCAGAACTATTTCAATTCAAGTGATATATGATAATTTTTTTCCAGAAGCTGCTAAAGCTATTACCAAAGTAAAACAGGGCATCCTGCAATATAAATCCAGTTACTTTACAACCATAAAGCAAGTGAAGTTTATTGTGATTTTTTGAATACATGCAGAAGTATAATTTAAATAAAATAAAATAAAATAAAATAAAATAAAATAAAATAAAATAAAATAAAATAAATAAAACTAAACCAGACCTTTTAAAACAATGATGCAAGTTTTTTGCCTTGCAGTATAATTTGCAGGAATATAAATAAAATCTTGGAAATAAGTCAGTACACCACATGCAGTATAAAGGCATTCAGATAAAATCTGAGTTGTGTACTTTATATACATTCCTATTTTAGTAGTAATGGCTGTAATGTGGTAAAGGAAACAGACTACAGAAATGTCTTTCTATGTAGTGATTGATTACAAGTCCAAATAAGCAAGAATTGTTGATAATTTGGAATTTGTTTGGCCATTCACCCTAATATATGGTAAAGATTTGCATTAACTATGAGCCTTATATTAAATTGTTATAATTTATTTAAGTCAGTAGGTTTTGTGTGTGTGTGTGTGTGTGTGTGTGGTGTGTGTCTGTGTGTCTGTGTGTCTGTGTGTCTGTGTGTCTGTGTGTGTGTGGGTGGGTGGGTGTGGGTGTGGGTGTGTGTGTCTGTGTGTGTGTCTGTGTCTGTGTGTGTGTGTGTGTGTCTGTGTCTGTGTGTCTGTGTGTGTGTGTGTGTGGGTGGGTGGGGGTGTGTGTGTGTGTGTAAAACTGGTATCAGTGAACTCTATATGTCTGTCCTTAGTACTATGTAGACTAAGTCCACAATTCTCTTGGACCTCATAGAAGTCCAAAGAAATAATATTAATAATTCACATCAGGTCTTTTACACAGCACCTTTGAATGACAGTCACTCCTAGGCCATCCACAGGTTCTTGAAGTCTTCCATAAATAAAAAAGGAGTGATTATATTTGTTTTCCTTCTGGTTTAGAACAACACCAGGATCTTTCAGGTGTTTTCATGACAAGAACAAAGAACAAACACAGAAAGACAAAAATAGACATGAAAGGTTGGAAAACATGAACCTGCTTTGCTTATCCTGATGACAAAGCTAGGTGACCAAAAGATGCAAATATGTTGAAAAGAGCTGGTTCTTGGAGAGGGAACAAGAAGGTCACTGCAAGCTGTCACACGCTTACTGAGAGGCAGAGTCTGCAATCAACAGGCTGTAATTAATTCTCAAGAGAATCAAGCTACTTTGGAGAAATCATATCAAATTAGAGCCTTGAGGTGAACACCAGGTGTACCTGTAGGTCTCTTTGGTATTTCACTGCAGGTGTGTAGCACATAAATAATCATACTAACTTTAAAGTAGCTTTTAAATCTGTTTTTCCAAAGGATATGAACTCTTCAGGGAAAATTATTTTGAAAATCATATTCTCTGCAAAGCCTGTCCCAAGGCTGTTGAGGGAAAATCTCAGAAAGTACAAAGCTTTCTGGGTTTGCCTGTTTGCTTGTATTAACAGCCAATTACATCCTATATTTTTAATGCCTTTACCTCAGTTGTAGGAGTGCAAAATATCTGTATGCCTCCATGCAGATCTAAGCATATTATGTTTTTACTGAAGTTCACTATGATGTGATAACACACTTGGACTAAAGCTTTCTTGCACTTTCTTGTACTGCATGTGCAACCTTAGCATTCATCTGCATAAGGCTGAGGCTTTAGGGAAGAATTAGTTTTAGATGAGAGTGAAAAATATATGTGAAATATATTACTTCTTATTAGAAAAAGTATAGTTTAATTAAAAAAAAAAAAATCCTGAATGGACTAATGACTGTAGTAGCTATTTTTTTACAATTGGCTTATGAGGCTTTGTTGGGTTGGGGAGAGGTTGGTATACTATTGAATAGCAGAAAGCACATCTTTCGACTGTTTATTCTCCTAAATACAAGAAAATGTCAGATTTACAAGATTCCGGGGCAGGAAAGTATGTTTTGTCTTTCCTCACCCTTTATTTCACAGCTCCATTATATAAATACTGTGTCTGGATGTAGCCTCACAAACAGGTGTGATGTTCTTGCTGTTTGTTAAAATGATTTAAGCATGCTGAGGGAAGGCATTGAAGGACAGGTGGTCAGAGCTGAGTCATGTATGCAAAGAACAATTTAGACGTAATGTCTTCCATAAATAGTCTCCCTCATTACAGTGAAAATGTATGCCTTTGAAGAACTTGACTGGATTTGGAACTACTGTGCAGACCAAGCACAAATCTAGTTATTTCCCCTCCTGCACCCACACACAACATGTAAGAAATCTGTATCATTCCCAGCTCCCTACATCTCACTTCTTCATAGGCAAGATATTGGACCATTTTACATTCTTTTTGTCCAACTGGAGTGTAAGGAATATTATTAATCTACAGGGGACACTGTGTTGCCTGGTTTGGCTATTAGCCAGAAAAGCAATCCAAAATTTTCACAGTGTGGTAAAAGGAAGGGTTTTGTGAGAGAAGACAAGGCCAAGCTCAGGAAAAATAAATAAATTAAGACAGATAAGAAGCAAGAATCACAGTCTGAAAGCAAAAGTCAGACAGTAAAGAAAAAGGCAAGGCAGTCAACAGTCAAAAGGCATGGGATGCAAAATCCAGGATCCAGGCAGAACAGTATGCACAAGCCAGAAGGCCAAGAATAGGCCAAGAAATGATATCTAGCATTTACTAGAGATGCTCATTAGCTAAAGCTATACTGGAAAAATTTATTGCTTGGCATTAAAAGCCTAATTCTAGTGTAACAAATGCCTGGCAAGGAATTGATCTACACAAGTCTACAAAAATAAGTTGGTAGCAGAGCAATTGTCAACTTATTGTCAACTAGTTTATGGAAATTACTTTTACCCAGCTTCCTGAATCTGAAGTTTCCTAAATTAACAGTTAATTTAGGAAAACAAAATATCTATTAAAAAAAAAAAAAAAAGGGAGGGGGGAGGGGGGAGAAAGAAAAAAAGAAAAAGGACAGATCATAATGATATTGCCTGTTTCCAAGGAGGGCCCTTCACCCCAGCATAATAGCATATTCATAGGCTGTGATCCAAGTAAATGTTATTCAAATAGGTTTTAGCAGCTCAGATAACTTTTGTTCAACTAAATATCCACAGCACTTTTGAAAAGAACGAGGATATTAATTCACCTTCTTGGTATATGACCAGCCAAGGTAGTTATATTGTACTCTTGGCCCAAATTGCTCCTATGGTTTAAACCACTATTTTTCATTCTGTCATGAACAGTTGTGCACAGTTATACTCTTATGAATTGCTACAGCGGTAGCTAAGTTTCAATAATACAAAAGAAGCACGCAAATTTTGCATGGTTGTTATCAGAATGCATGTGAGTGCTGTGCGGTTTGTATGTCCAGTTGACATTGTCCTGGTAGATACAGCCATTGCCTCCTTGGCACATGACTGTGTGTGCACGAGTGTAGGAAGTATACCAGATCCCAGCCCGGTTCTTGCTGCAAGCCACACCCTTACCAGTGCTGTTCAGGAAAGGTTGCAATTTGCTTTTAGGATAGATTTAGCCTACCATTTTGGAATGTAATTATCTACTACAGTTGTATTAAATTTGTTTTGAAACACACAAAAATACTAATTTTTCATGCAAGAATCAAGACCACCAAATGTTGGATTAGAGAGGCTTGGTAGATGAAATTTTTTCAACTGCTGTTTCTTCCCATGTTATAGAACCACAGCAGAAGGTATACAAGGAAAGCTACCTGAAATTTCTTTGCATTTACTGTACACAGAAGCTTGTTATTCTTACCACTCAAATGCACCCTCTTGCTGTAATACAAGGTGATTTATAGAGTCATGCCCTGCAGTGAAAGGCCATCCACCTGCTGCTGACAGCATGTTTGTGCCCCAGAATAAGTCTATAAGTCTGGGATATTTTCAAGTTGTTTACTCCTGGATGAGAACCTAAGATTTAAAATCTATTAAGGACAGAGTAGAGGGAATGATTTTAGACAATGGGAAATATGGTGTAGGTCAGCTAACAGTCTCACACTGAATTTTGTCACATTAAAAAAAAAAAAAAAAAAAAAAAAAAAAAGAGATGTGAGTTTGTTCATTTATAGCTGACAAAGCCTCCTACAGAAAACAGAATCCTACAGACAGAAGGAACTTTAAAGAGGAAGATAGTACTCAATAATTTAATTTTAGCCTAACATCATACCACTTTGGTTACTGGCTTAGACAGATCTGTATGTCAGCAGACAGTGAATCCCAGACAACCTAGCCTCAGGGGAAACCTATGGACTCGTACCAGTTCTGGATACTCCACATTCAGTGGATCCCCAAAGGACTTCTAAGACATCTGCAGCTCAAGTGAAAAATTAGGCTATAGTGAAATACAGTGATGCAAGAATCAAATTTAAATAATTAATCTGTTGAATTCTGCTTCTTTTTCATCGTGTAGATTCACATCGTTGCTCATTCTTCAGAATTCATGGTGAACAATTTCTTATAAAGCTACTTTTAATGTACGTGAATATTAGCTAACTTTAATGTCTGCATTCTGCTGCATTTCACTAGTGTTTGTTTTCACTTCCAGAATATGAACAAAGTTCTCTTCTTTCCTCTTGTACCAGAAGGCAGGCAGGGGGACACCTGATACTAAATCAGATACACAGCTGAACAGTAGGTTCACCAAAAGGATCTGCTAAAATACTGTTGTTTATATTTTTATTTCAGTTATTTATATTGTTATGACTCTCAGCTGAAACAGTTTATCAGAAACTCTTCGAACTCCTTGGCTTTTCTTATTCCTTGCTGGAATCTGAAACTTGCCTTTTAACTAAGTTCATTATATCAAAATAGAGTGTGTTTGGCCTCTACTCCACGCCCAGCCATGGCTAGTGGTTTAGTACATCCCTAGCAGTAGAGGCATAATGTCAGACACAGCTCCAGCACAGGAAGGCAAAATTGTATTTGCCTGCATGTGAGTAATGGTAGTTGTTTCCACACCTTTCAGGTGATATCTCAAGGAGCTTCAGTATAATTCATACAGGCATGGAACTCCTTCTGTTCTCACTTGTCAGGTTTCAGATGGTACTTTTGCCTATGTGGTGCCAGCAGTTTGACTACTGAGCACTTACTGAATTCTGCACGCCATGTCTCCAGCTGGAATTAAGGGTCGTTGGCAGACAAGATCACAGAAGAAATCTGGTTCTCTATACCTACTCTTGCAGTTGATGAGTGCTTTCATGTCAACACTAATCTCACTTCACTAAATGTGTTTACTTAGTAATGCCAGTTTCTTTTTACAAATTTCCTTAACTATTTATTGTGTCCGCTTTATGACTGTGATGCACACTGTGATGAAGGATAGAATATCACTGCTGCATGGAAAAAGGATAATTACTGCTTTAATCTAAAACAAGCAGACTGGGGTCATTTGGATATTTCAGATTTAAAGATTAAAACTGTCTCATGTTGTGAAATGTAATGTAAAAATAGCTGTCTCTGTCTTCCAGAGCTCATTTCCAAGAGATCTCATGACACTTGCCCAATACAGGCAAAGTCCCTCTTTCCAACTTATAATCATAGTAAGAAGATATGTGTTCATGCAGTTTCCACAGTGACAGTTACTGAAAATTAAGTATATAATATGTCTGTCAAATATAAAATCAAATATGTAAGTAAATGTATATGTATTAAATATATAGTTCATGTATGCAAATACATATGAAAAGCAGCTGAGAATCTTTATTTGGTGTCTAATACATGCTCACTAAGGAAGTATGTGGGGA